>NW_025725884.1:1720833-3116666 GCF_021461395.2 Schistocerca americana
TCAGTCCTCTTGTACTAAAGTCGGCATTGTGCCTTTTGTATTTAATTTCGACGCAATTTCTGTGCATTCTCGTCAATAAGAAGGTCCAAGGTATACAGTAAACCTGTAGTAAAGCATCAGAATCTAAAACTGGACTCAGGAGAGGTTCAAATCATAGAAAGTTAGAGTGTCAGTCCTCTTATACTTTAGTCGCCTATGTGCCTTTTGAATTTAATTCCGATGCAATTTCTGTGTTTCATCGTCAATAAGAAGGTCCAAGGAATACAGTAAACCTGAAGTGAAGCATCGGAGTCTAAAACTGGACTCACAGGAGAGGTTCAAATCATAGAATGTTAGAGTGTCAGTCCTCTTGTACTTAAGTCGGCATTGTGCCTTCTGAATTAAATTCCGATGCATTTTCAGAGCTTCATCGTCAATAAGAAGGTCCAAGATATACAGAAAACCTGAGGTGAAGCATCGGAATCTAAAACTGGACTCAAAGGACTGGTTCAAATCATAGAAAGTTAGAGTGTCCGTCCTCTTGTACTGAAGTCGGCATTGTGCCTTTTAAATTTAATTCCGATGCAATGTCTGTGTTTCATCGTCAATAAGAAGATCCGAGGTATTCAGTAAACCTGAAGTGAAGCATCGGAAGCCAAAACTGGGCTCACAGGAGAGATTCAAATCATAGAGAGTTAGAGTGACAGTCCTCTTGTACTCAAGTCGGCATTGTGCCTTTTGTATTTAATTCCGATGCAATTTCTGTGCTTCAACGTCAATAAGAAGGTCCAAGGTATACAGTAAACCTGAAGTGAGGCATCGGAATCTAAGTCTGGACTCACTGGAGAGTTTCAAATCATAGAAAGGAAGAGTGTCATTCCTCTTGTACTTAAGTCGGCATTGTGCCTTTTGAAATTAATTCTGATGCATTTTCTGTGCTACATCGTCAATAAGAAGGTCCATGGTATACAGTTAACCTGAAGTGTAGCATCAGAACCTAAAACTGGTCTCACCGGAGAGGTTCAAATCATAGAAAGTTAGTGTTCGTCCTCTTGTACTGAAGTCGGCATTGTGCCTTTTAAATTTAATTCCGATGCAATTTCTGTGTTTCATCGTCAATAAGAAGATCCGAGGTATACAGTAAACCTGAAGTGATGCATCGGAAGCCAAAACTGGGCTCACAGGAGAGATTCAAATCATAGAGAGTTAGAGTGACAGTCCTCTTGTACTTAAGGCGGCATTGTGCCTTTTGTATTTAATTCCGATGCCATTTCTGTGCTTCCTCGTCAATAAGAGGGTCCAAGGTATACAGTAAACTTGAAGTGAGGCATCGGAATCTAAAACTGGACTCACTGGAGAGATTCAAATCATAGAAAGTGAGAGTGTCAGTCCTCTTGTACTTAAGTCGGCATTGTGCCTTTTGAATTTAATTCCGATGCAATTGCTGTGTTTCATCGTCAATAAGAAGGCCCAAGGTATACAGTAAACCTGAAGTGAAGCATCAGAATCCAAAACCGGACTCACTGGACAGGTTCAAATCATAGAATGTTAGAGTGTCAGTCCTCTTGTACTTAAGTCGGCATTGTGCCTATTGTATTTAATTTTGACGCATATTCTGTGCTTCATCGTCAATAAGAAGGTCCAAGGTATACAGTAAACCTGAAGTAAAGCATCAGAATCTAAAACTGGACTAACAGGAGAGGTTCACATCATAGAAAGTTAGTGTGTCAGTCCTCTTGTACATAAGTCTGCATTGTGCTTTTTGCATTAAATTTGGATGCAATTTCTGTGTTTCATCGTCAATAAGAAGGTCCATGGTATACAGTAAACCTGAAGTGAAGCATCGGAATCTAATACTGGACTCACAAGAGAGGTTCAAATCATAGAAAGTTAGAGTGTCAGTCCGCTTGTACTGAAGTCGGCATTGTGAGTTTTGAATTTAATTCCGATGCATTTTCTGAGCTTCATCGTCAATAAGAAGGTCCATATACAGTTAACCTGAAGTTAGCATCAGAACCTAAAACTAGTCTCACAGGAGAGGTTCAAAACATAGAAAGTTAGTGTTCGTCCTCTTGCACTTAAGTCGGCTTTGTGCATTTGAATTTAACTCCGATGCAATTTCTGTGTTTCATCGTCAATAAAAAAGGTCCAAGGTATACAGTAAACCTGAAGTGAAGCATCGGAATCTAAAACTGGACTCACATTAGAGGTTCAAATCATAGAAAGTTAGAAAGTCAGTCCTCTTGTACTTAAGTCTTCATTTTACCATTTGTATTAAATTCGGATGCAATTTCTGTGCTTCATCGTCAATAAGAAGGTCGAAGGTATAAAGTAAACCTGAAGTGAAGCATTGGAATCTAAAACTGGACTCACAGGAGAGGTTTAAATCATAGGAAGTTAGAGTGTCCGTCCTCTTGTACTTAAGTCGGCATTGTGCCTTTTGAATTTAATTCCGATGCAATTTCTGTGTTTTATCGTCAATAAGAAGGTCCAAGGTATACAGTAAACCTCAAGTGAAGCATCGGAATCTAAAACTGGACTCACAGGAGAGGTTCAAATCATAGAAAGGTAGAGTTCCAGTCCTCTTGTACTTAAGTCGGCATTGTGCCTTTTGAATTTAATTCCGATGCAATTTCTGTGTTTCATCGTCAATAAGAACGTCCAAGGTATACAGTAAACCTGAAGTGAAGCATCGGAATCTAAAACTGGACTCACAGGAGAGGTTCAAATCATAGAAAGTTAGAGTGTCAGTCCTCTTGTACTTAAGTCGGCATTGTGCCTTCTGAATTTAATTCCGATTCATTTTCTGAGCTTCATCGTCAATAAGAAGGTCCACGGTATACAGTAAACCTGAAGTGAAGCATCGGAATCTAAAACTGGACTCACAGGAGCAGTTAAAATCATAGAAAGTTAGAGTGTCCGTCCTCTTGTACATAAGTCGGGATTGTGCTTTTTGAATTTAATTCCGATGCTATTTCTGTGTTTCATCGTCAATAAGAAGGTCCGAGGTATGCAGTAAACCTGAAGTGAAGCATCGGAATCAAAAACTGGACTCACAGGAAAGATTCAAATCATAGAAAGTTAGAGTGTCAGTCCTCTTGTACATAGGTCGGCATTGTGCCTTCTGTATTTAATTCCGATGCGATTTCTGTGCTTCATCGTCAATAAGAAGGCCCAGGTATACTGTAAACCAGAAGTGAAGCACCGGAATCTAAAACTGGACTCACAGGAGAGGTTCAGATCGTAGAAAGTGAGAGTGTCAGTCCTCTTGTACTTAAGTCAGCACTGTGCCTTTTGTATTTAATTCCGATGCAATTTCTGTGTTTCATCGTCAATAAGAAGGTCCAAGGTATACAGTAAACCTGAAGTGAAGCATCAGAATCAAAAACTGGACTCACAGTAGAGGTTCAAATCATAGAATATTAGAGTGTCAGTCCTCTTGTACTAAAGTCGGCATTGTGCCTTTTGTATTTAATTTCGTCGCAATTTCTGTGCTTCATCGTCATAAAGAAGGTCCAAGGTATACAGTAAACCTGTAGTAAAGCATCAGAATCTAAAACTGGACTCACAGGAGAGGTTCAAATCATAGAAAGTTAGAGTGTCAGTCCTCTTGTACCTAAGTCAGCATTGTGCCTTTTGCATTAAATTCAGATGCAATTTCTGTGTTCCATCGTCAATAAGAAGGTCCAAGGTAAACAGTAAACCTGAAGTGAATCATCGGAATCTAAAACTGGACACACAGGAGAGGTTTAAATCATAGAAAGTTAGAGTGTCAGCCCTCTTGTACTTAGGTGGGCATTGTGCCATTTGTATTTAATTCCGATGCATTTTCTGTGCTTCATCGTCAATAAGAAGGTCTAAGTCATACAGTAAACAAGAAGTGAAGCATCGGAATCTAAAACTGGACTCACAGGAGAGGTTCAAATCATAGAAAATGAGAGTGTCAGTCCTCTTGAACTTAAGTCAGCACTGTGCCTTTTGAATTTAATTCCGATGCATTTTCTGTGCTTCATCGTCAATTCGAAGGACCAAGGCATACAGTAAACCCGAAGTGAAGCATCGGAAACTAAAACTGGACTCACAGGAGAGGTTCAAATCATAGAATGTGAGAGTGTCAGTCCTCTTGCGCTTAAGTCAGCACTGTGCCTTTTGTATTAAATTCCGATGCAATTTCTGTGTTTCATCGTCAATAAGAAGGTCCAAGGTATACAGTAAACCTGAAGTGAAGCATCGGAATCTAAAACTGGACTCACAAGAGAGGTTCAAATCATAGAAAGTTAGAGTGTCAGTCCGCTTGTACTTAAGTAGGCATTGTGCCTTTTGAATTTAATTCCGATGCAATTTCTGTGTTTCATCGCCAATAAGAAGGTCCAAGGTATACAGCAAACCTGAAGTGAAGCATCGGAATCTAAAACTGGACTCACAGGAGCAGTTCAAATCATATAAAGTTAGAGGGTCCGTCCTCTTGTACATAAGTCTGGATTGTGCTTTTTGAATTTAATTCCGATGCTATTTCTGTGTTTCATCGTCAATAAGAAGGTCCGAGGTATACAGTAAACCTGAAGTGAAGCATCGGAATCAAAAACTGGACTCACAGGAGAGATTCAAATCATAGAAAGTTAGAGTGTCAGTCCTCTTGTACTTAGGTCGGCATTGTGCCTTCTGTATTTAATTCCGATGCGATTTCTGTGCTTCATCGTCAATAAGAAGGCCCAGGTATACTGTAAACCAGAAGTGAAGCAGCGGAATCTAAAACTGGACTCACAGGTGAGGTTCAGATCGTAGAAAGTGAGAGTGTCAGTCCTCTTGTACTTAAGTCAGCACTGTGCCTTTTGTATTAAATTCCGATGCAATTTCTGTGTTTCATCGTCAATAAGAAGGTCCAAGGTATACAGTAAACCTGAAGTGAAGCATCAGAATCCAAAACTGGACTCACAGTAGAGGTTCAAATCATGGAATATTAGAGTGTCAGGCCTCTTGTACTAAAGTCGGCATTGTGCCTTTTGTATTTAATTTCGACGCAATTTCTGTGCTTCATCGTCATAAAGAAGGTCCAAGGTATACAGTAAACCTGTAGTAAAGCATCAGAATCTAAAACTGGACTCACAGGCGAGGTTCAAATCATAGAAAGTTAGAGTGTCAGACCTCTTGTACCTAAGTCAGCATTGTGCATTTTGCATTAAATTCAGATGCAATTTCTGTGTTCCATCGTCAATAAGAAGGTCCAAGGTATACAGTAAACCTGAAGTGAATCATCGGAATCTAAAACTGGACTCACAGGTGAGGTTCAAATCATAGAAAGTTAGTGTGTCAGTCCTCTTGTACTTAAGTTGGCATTGTGCCTTTTGAATTTAATTCCGATGCAATTTCTGTGCTTCATCGTCAATAAGAAGATAAAAGGGATACATTAAATATGAAGTGAAGCATCGGAATCTAAACCTGGTCTCACAGGAGAGGTTCAAATCATAGAAAGTGAGAGTGTCAGTCCTCTTGTACTTAAGTCTGGCATTGTGCCTTTTGCATTAAATTCGGATGCAATTTCTGTGTTTCATCGTCACTAAGTAAGTCCAAGGTATACAGTAGACCCAAAGTGAAGCATCGGAATCTAAATCAGGACTCACAGGAGTGGTTCAAATCATAGAAAGTTAGAGTGCAGTCCTCTTGTACTTATGTCGGCATTGTGCCTTTTGTATTAAATTCGGATGCAGTTTCTGTGTTTCATCGTCAATAAGGAGGTCCAAGGGATACAGCAAACCTGAAGTGAAGCATCAGAATCTAAAACTGGACTCACAGGAGAGGTTCAAATCAAAGAAATTTAGAGTGTCAGTCCTCTAGTACTTAAGTCGGCATTGTGCCTTTTGTATTACACTCGGATGCAATATCTGTGTTTCATCGTCAATAAGAAAGTCAAAGGTATACAGTAAACCTGATGTGAAGCATCGGAATCAAAAACAGGACTCACAGGAGAGGTTCAAATCATACAATGTGAGAGTGTCACTCCTCTCGTACTTAAGCCGGCATTGTGCCTTTTGTATTAAATTCGGATGCGATTTCTGTGTTTCATCGTCAATAAGAAGAACCAAGGGATACAGTAAACCAGAAGTGAAGCATCGGAATCTAAAACTGAACTCTCAGGAGAGGTTCAAATCATAGAAAGTTAGAGTGTCAGTCCTCTTGTGCTTAAGTCGGCATTGTGCCCATTGTATTAAATTCGGATGCAGTTTCTGTGTTTCGTCGTCAATAAGATGGTCCAAGGGATACAGTAAAGCTGGAGTGAAGCACCGGAATCTAAAACTGGAATCACAGGAGACGTTCAATTCATAGAATGTTAGAGTGTCAGTCCTCTTGTACTTTCGTCGGCATTGTGCCTTTTGTATTAAATTCGAATGCAATTTCTGTGTTTTATCGTCAATAAGAAGGTCCATGGTATGCAGTTATCCCTAAGTGGAGCATCGGAATCTAAGACTGGACTCACATCAGAGGTTCAAATCATAGAAAGTTAGAGTGTCAGTCCACTTGTACTTAAGTCGGAATTTTGCCTTTTGAATTTAATTCCGATGAAATTTCTGTGCGTCATCCTCAATACGAAGGTCCCAGACATACAGAAAACCTGAAGTGAAGCATCGGAATCTAAAACTGGACTCACAGGAGAGGTTCAAATCATAGAAAGTAAGAGTGTCAGTCCTCTTGTACTTAAGTCGGCATTGTGCCTATTGAATTTAATTCCGATGCAATTTCTGTGCTTCATCGTCAATAAGAAGATAAAAGGGATACAGTAAATCAGAAGTGAAGCATCGGAATCTAAAATTGGTCTCACAGGAGAGGTTCAAATCATAGAAAGTTAGAGAGTCAGTCCTCTTGTACTTGAGTCGGCATTGTGCCTTTTGTATTAAATTCGGATGCAAATTCTGTGCTTCACCGTCAATAAGAAGGTCCAAGGGATACAGTAAACCTGAAGTGAAGCATCGGAATCTAAAACTGAACTCACAGGAGAGGATCAAATCATAGAAAGTTAGAGTGTCAGTCCTCTTGTACTTAAGTTGGCATTGTGCCCATTGTATTAAATTCGGCTGCAATTTCTGTGTTTCATCGTCAATAAGATGGTCCAAGGGATACAGTAAAGCTGGAGTGAAGCAGCGGCATCTAAAACTGGACTCACAGGAGACGTTCAAATCATAGAAAGTTAGAGAGTCAGTCCTCTTGTACTTGAGTCGGCATTGTGCCTTTTGTATTAAATTCGAATGCAATTTCTGTATTTTATCTTCAATAAGAAGGTCCAAGGTATACAGTAAACCTGAAGTGGAGCATCGGAATCTAAGACTGGACTCACAGGAGAGGTTCAAATCATAGAAAGTTAGTGTGTCAGTCCCCTTGTACTTAAGTCGGAATTTTGGCTTTTGTATTAAATTCGGATGCAATTTCTGTGTTTCATCGTCAATAAGAGGGTCCAAGGTATACAGTAAACCTGATGTGAAGCATTGGAATCTAATACTGGACTCACAGAAGAGTTTCAAATCATAGAAAGTTGCAGTGTCAGTCCTCTTGTACTTAAATCGGCATTGTGCCTTTTGAATTTAATTCCGATGAAATTTCTGTGCTTCATCCTCAATACGAAGGTCCCAGACATACAGTAAACTTGAAGTGAAGCATCGGAATCTAAAACTGGACTCACAGGAGAGGTTCAAATCATAGAAAGTAAGAGTGTCAGTCCTCTTGTATTTAAGTTGTCATTGTGCCTTTTGGATTTAATTCCGATGCAATTTCTGTGCTTCATCGGCAATAAGAAAATAAAAAAGGGATACAGTAAATCAGAAGTGAAGCATCGGAATCTAAAACTGGTCTCACAGGAGAGGTTCAAATCATAGAATGTTACAGTGTCAGTCCTCTTGTACTTAAGTCGGCATTGTGCCTTTTGAATTTAATTCCGATGCAATTTCTGTGTTGCCCCGTCAATAAGAAGGTCCAAGCGATACAGTAAACATGAAGTGAAGCATCGGAATCTAAAACTGGAGTCACATTACAGGTTCAAATCATAGAGAGTAAGAGTGTCAGTCCTCTTGTACTTAAGTCGGAATTTTGCCTTTTGTATTACATTGGGATGCAATTTCTGTGTTTCATCGTCAAAAAGAAGGTCCAAGGTATACAGTAAACCTGAAGTGGAGCATCGGAATCTAAGACTGGATTCACAGGAGAAGTTCAAATCATAGAAAGTTAGAGTGTCAGTCCCCTTGTACTTAAGTCGGCAATTTGGCTTTTGTATTAAATTCGGATGCAATATCTGTGTTTCATCGTCAATAAGAGATTCCAAGGTATACAGTAAACCTGAAGTGAAGCATCGGAATCTAAAACAGGACTCACAGGAGAGGTTCAAATCGTAGAAAGTTAGAGTGTCAGTCCTCTTGTACCTAAGTCGGCATAGTGCCTTTTGTGTTACATTGGGATGCAATTTCTGTGTTTCATCGTCAAAAAGCAGGTCCAAGGTATACAGTAAACTTGAAGTTAAGCATCGGAATCTAAAACTGGACTCACAGGAGAGGTTCAAATCATAGAAAGTTAGAGTGTCAGTCCTCTTGTACTTAAGTCGGCCTTGTGCCTTTTGTATTAAATTCGGATGCAAATTCTGTGCTTCACCGTCAATAAGAAGGTCCAAGGGATACAGTAAACCTGACGTGAAGCATCGGAATCTAAAACTGGTCTCACAGGAGAGGTTCAAATCATAGAAAGTGAGAGTGTCAGTCCTCTTGTACTTAAGTCGGCATTGTGCCATTTGTATTGAATTCGGATGCAATTTCTGCCTTTCATCGTCAATAAGAAGGTCCAAGGGATACAGCAAACCTGATGTGAAGCATCAGAATCTGAAACTGGACTCACAGGAGAGGTTCAAATCATAGAAAGTTAGAGTGTCAGTCCTCCAGTACTTAAGCCGGCATTGTGCCTTTTGTATTAAATTCGGATGCAATATCTGTGTTTCATCGTCAATAAGAAAGTCCAAGGTATACAGTAAACCTGAAGTGAAGCATCGGAATCTAAAACTGGACTCATAGGAGTGGTTCAAATTATAGAATGTTAGAGTGTCGTTCCTCTTGTACTTAAGTCGGCATTGTGACTTTTGTGTTAAATTGGGATGCAATTTCTGTGTTTCATCGTCAATAAGAAGGTCCAAGGTATACAGTAAACCGGAAGCGAAGCATCGGAATCTAAAACTAGACTCACAGGAGAGGTTCAAATCATAGAAAGTGAGAGTGTCAGTCCTCTTGTACTTCAGTCGGCATTGTGCCTTTTGTATTAAATTCGGATGCAATTTCTGTGTTTCATCGGCAATAAGATGGTCCAAGGGATACAGTAACTCTTGAGTGAAGCACCGGAATCTAAAACTGGAATCACAGGAGACGTTCAAATCATAGAATGTTAGAGTGTCAGTCCTCTTGTACTTTAGTCGGCATTGTGCCTTTTGTATTAAATTCGAATGCAATATCTGTGTTTTATCGTCAATAAGAAGGGCCATGGTATACAGTAATCCTGAAGTGGAGCATCGGAATCTAAGACTGGACTCACAGGAGAGGTTCAAATCATAGAAAGTTAGAGTGTCAGTCCCCTTGTACTTAAGTCGGAATTTTGGCTTTTGTATTAAATTCGGATGCCATTTCTGTGTTTCATCGTCAATAAGAGGGTCCAAGGTATACAGTAAACCTGATGTGAAGCATCGGAATCTAATACTGGACTCACAGAAGAGTTTCAAATCATAGAAAGTTGCAGTGTCAGTCCTCTTGTACTTAAATCGGCATTGTGCCTTTTGAATTTAATGCCGATGAAATTTCTGTGCTTCATCCCTAATACGAAGGTCCCAGACGTACAGTAAACCTGAAGTGAAGCATCGGAATCTAAAACTGGACTCACAGGAGAGGTTCAAATCATAGAAAGTAAGAGTGTCAGTCCTCTTGTACTTAAGTTGGCATTGTGCCTTTTGAATTTAATTCCGATGCAATTTCTGTGCTTCATCGACAATAAGAAGATAAAAAGGATACAGTATATCAGAAGTGAAGCATCGGAATCTAAAACTGGTCTCACAGGAGAGGTTCAAATCATAGAATGTTACAGTGTCAGTCCTCTTGTACTTAAGTCGGCATTGTGCCTTTTGAATTTAATTCCGATGCAATTTCTGTGTTGCCCCGTCAATAAGAAGGTCCTAGCGATACAGTAAACCTGAAGTGAAGCATCGGAATCTAAAACTGGAGTCACATTACAGGTTAAAATCATAGAGAGTTAGAGTGTCAGTCCTCTTGTACTTAAGTCGGATTTTTGCCTTTTGTATTAAATTGGGATGCAATTTCTGTGTTTCATCGTCAAAACGAAGGTCCAAGGTATACAGTAAACCTGAAGTGGAGCATCGGAATCTAAGACTGGATTCACAGGAGAAGTTCAAATCATAGAAAGTTAGAGTGTCAGTCCCCTTGTACTTAAGTCGGCAATGTGGCTTTTGTATTAAATTCGGATGCAATATCTGTGTTTCATCGTCAATAAGAGGGTCCAAGGTATACAGTAAACCTGAAGTGAAGCATCGAAATCTAAAACAGGACTCACAGGAGAGGTTCAAATCGTAGAAAGTTAGAGTGTCAGTCCACTTGTACCTAAGTCGGCATAGTGCCTTTTGTGTTACATTGGGATGCAATTTCTGTGTTTCATCGTCAATAAGAAGGTCCAAGGTATACAGTAAACTTGAACTTAAGTATCGGAATCTAAAACTGGACTCACAGGAGAGGTTCAAATCATAGAAAGTTAGAGTGTCAGTCCTCTTGTACTTAAGTCGGCTTTGTGCCTTTTGTATTAAATTCGGATGCAAATTCTGTGCTTCACCGTCAATAAGTAAGTCCAAGGTATACAGTAGACCTAAAGTGAAGCATCGGAAACTAAAACAGGACTCACAGGAGAGGTTCAAATCATAGAAAGTTAGAGTGCAGTCTTCTTGTACTTATGACGGCATTGTGCCATTTGTATTGAATTCGGATGCAATTTCTGTCTTTCATCGTCAATAAGAAGGTCCAATGGATACAGCAAACCTGATGTGAAGCATCAGAATCTAAAACTGGACTCACAGGAGAGGTTCAAATCATAGAAAGTTAGAGTGTCAGTCCTCTAGTACTTAAGCCGGCATTGTGCCTTTTGTATTACATTCGGATGCAATATCTGTGTTTCATCGTCAATAAGAAAGTCCAAGGTATACAGTAAACCTGAAGTGAAGCATCGGAATCTGAAACTGGACTCATAGGAGTGGTTCAAATTATAGAATGTTAGAGTGTCGTTCCTCTTGTACATAAGTCGGCATTGTGACTTTTGTGTTAAATTGGGATGCAATTTCTGTGTTTCATCGTCAATAAGAAGGTCCAAGGTATACAGTAAACCGGAAGCGAAGCATCGGAATGTAAAACTAGACTCACAGGAGAGGTTCAAATCATAGAAAGTGAGAGTGTCAGTCCTCTTGTGCTTCAGTCGGCATTGTGCCTTTTGTATTAAATTCGGATGCAATTTCTGTGTTTCATCGGCAATAAGATGGTCCAAGGGATACAGTAACTCTTGAGTGAAGCACCGGAATCTAAAACTGGAATCACAGGAGACGTTCAAATCATAGAATGTTAGGTTGTCAGTCCTCTTGTACTTTAGTCGGCATTGTGCCTTTTGTATTAAATTCGAATGCAATATCTGTGTTTTATCGTCAATAAGAAGGGCCATGGTATACAGTAATCCTGAAGTGGAGCATCGGAATCTAAGACTGGACTCACAGGAGAGGTTCAAATCATAGAAAGTTAGAGTGTCAGTCCCCTTGTACTTAAGTCGGAATTTTGGCTTTTGTATTAAATTCGGATGCAATTTCTGTGTTTCATCGTCAATAAGAGGGTCCAAGGTATACAGTAAACCTGATGTGAAGCATCGGAATCTAATACTGGACTCACAGAAGAGTTTCAAATCATAGAAAGTTGCAGTGTCAGTCCTCTTGTACTTAAATCGGCATTGTGCCTTTTGAATTTAATGCCGATGAAATTTCTGTGCTTCATCCTTAATACGAAGGTCCCAGACGTACAGTAAACCTGAAGTGAAGCATCGGAATCTAAAACTGGACTCACAGGAGAGGTTCAAATCATAGAAAGTAAGAGTGTCAGTCCTCTTGTACTTAAGTTGGCATTGTGCCTTTTGACTTTAATTCCGATGCAATTTCTGTGCTTCATCGACAATAAGAAGATAAAAGGGATACAGTAAATCAGAAGTGAAGCATCGGAATCTAAAACTGGTCTCACAGGAGAGGTTCAAATCATAGAATGTTACAGTGTCAGTCCTCTTGTACTTAAGTCGGCATTGTGCCTTTTGAATTTAATTCCGATGCAATATCTGTGTTGCCCCGTCAATAAGAAGGTCCAAGCGATACAGTAAACCTGAAGTGAAGCATCGGAATCTAAAATTGGAGTCACATTACAGGTTGAAATCATAGAGAGTTAGAGTGTCAGTCCTCTTGTACTTAAGTCGGATTTTTGCCTTTTGTATTAAATTGGGATGCAATTTCTGTGTTTCATCGTCAAAACGAAGGTCCAAGGTATACAGTAAACCTGAAGTGGAGCATCGGAATCTAAGACTGGATTCACAGGAGAAGTTCAAATCATTGAAAGTTAGAGTGTCAGTCCCCTTGTACTTAAGTCGGCAATGTGGCTTTTGTATTAAATTCGGATGCAATATCTGTGTTTCATCGTCAATAAGAGGGTCCAAGGTATACAGTAAACCTGAAGTGAAGCATCGAAATCTAAAACAGGACTCACAGGAGAGGTTCAAATCGTAGAAAGTTAGAGTGTCAGTCCTCTTGTACCTAAGTCGGCATAGTGCCTTTTGTGTTACATTGGGATGCAATTTCTGTGTTTCATCGTCAATAAGAAGGTCCAAGGTATACAGTAAACTTGAAGTTAAGTATCGGAATCTAAAACTGGACTCACAGGAGAGGTTCAAATCATAGAAAGTTAGAGTGTCAGTCCTCTTGTACTTAAGTCGGCTTTGTGCCTTTTGTATTAAATTCGGATGCAAATTCTGTGCTTCACCGTCAATAAGTAAGTCCAAGGTATACAGTAGACCTAAAGTGAAGCATCGGAAACTAAAACAGGACTCACAGGAGAGGTTCAAATCATAGAAAGTTAGAGTGCAGTCTTCTTGTGCTTATGTCGGCATTGTGCCATTTGTATTGAATTCGGATGCAATTTCTGTCTTTCATCGTCAATAAGAAGGTCCAAGGGATACAGCAAACCTGATGTGAAGCATCAGAATCTAAAACTGGACTCACAGGAGAGGTTCAAATCATAAAATGTTAGAGTGTCAGTCCTCTAGTACTTAAGCCGGCATTGTGCCTTTTGTATTAAATTCGGATGCAATATCTTTGTTTCATCGTCAATAAGAAAGTCCAAGGTATACAGTAAACCTGAAGTGAAGCATCGGAATCTAAAACTGGACTCATAGGAGTGGTTCAAATTATAGAATGTTAGAGTGTCGTTCCTCTTGTACTTAAGTCGGCATTGTGACTTTTGTGTTAAATTGGGATGCAATTTCTGTGTTTCATCGTCAATAAGAAGGTCCAAGGTATACAGTAAACCGGAAGCGAAGCATCGGAATCTAAAACTAGACTCACAGGAGAGGTTCAAATCATAGAAAGTGAGAGTGTCAGTCCTGTTGTACTTCAGTCGGCATTGTGCCTTTTGTATGAAATTCGGATGCAATTTCTGTTTCATCGGCAATAAGATGGTCCAAGGGATACAGTAACTCTTGAGTGAAGCACCGGAATCTAAAACTGGAATCACAGGAGACGTTCAAATCATAGAATGTTAGAGTGTCAGTCCTCTTGTACTTTAGTCGGCATTGTGCCTTTTGTATTAAATTCGAATGCAATATCTGTGTTTTATCGTCAATAAGAAGGGCCATGGTATACAGTAATCTTGAAGTGGAGCATCGGAATCTAAGACTGGACTCACAGGAGAGGTTCAAATCATAGAAAGTTAGAGTGTCAGTCCCCTTGTACTTAAGTCGGAATTTTGGCTTTTGTATTACATTCGGATGCAATTTCTGTGTTTCATCGTCAATAAGAGGGTCCAAGGTATACAGTAAACCTGATGTGAAGCATCGGAATCTAATACTGGACTCACAGAAGAGTTTCAAATCATAGAATGTTGCAGTCTCAGTCCTCTTGTACTTAAATCGGCATTGTGCCGTTTTAATTTAATTCCGATGAAAATTCTGTGCTTCATCCTCAATACGAAGGTCCCAGACATACAGTAAACCTGAAGTGAAGCATCGGAATCTAACACTGGACTCACAGGAGAGGTTCAAATCATAGAAAGTAAGAGTGTCAGTCTTCGTGTACTTAAGTTGGCATTGTGCCATTTGAATTTAATTCCGATGCAATTTCTGTGCTTCATCGTCAATAAGAAGATAAAAGGGATACAGTAAATCAGAAGTGAAGCATCGGAATCTAAAACTGGTCTCACAGGAGAGGTTCAAATCATAGAATGTTAGAGTGTCAGCCCTCTTGTACATAAGTCGGCATTGTGCCTTTGAATTTAATTCAGATGCAATTTCTGTGTTGCCCCGTCAATAAGAAGGTCCAAGCGATACAGTAAACCTGAGGTGAAGCATCGGAATCTAAAACTGGAGTCACATTACAGGTTCAAATCATAGAGAGTTAGAGTGTCAGTCCTCTTGTACTTAAGTCGGAATTTTGCCTTTTGTATTAAATTGGGATGCAATTTCTGTGTTTCATCGTCAATAAGAAGGTCCAAGGGATACAGTAAACCTGAAGTGAAGCACCGGCATCTAAAACTGGACTCACAGGAGACGTTCAAATCATAGAAAGTTAGAGAGTCCGTCTTCTTGTACTTGGGTCGGCATTGTGCCTTTTGTATTAAATTCGAATGCAATTTCTGTGTTTCATCGTCAATAAGAGGCTCCAAGGTGTACAGTTAACCTGAAGTGAAGCATCGGAATCTAAAACTGGTCTCACAGAAGAGTTTCAAATCATAGAATGTTACAGTGTCAGTCCTCTTGCACTTAAATCGGCATTGTGGCTTTTGAATTTAATTCCGATGAAATTCCTGTGCTTCATCCTCAATACGAAGGTCCCAGGGATACAGTGAACCTGAAGTGAAGCATCGGAATCTAAAACTGTACTCACAGGAGAGGTTCAAATCATAGAATGTTAGAGTGTCAGTCCTCTTGTACTTAAGTTGGCATTGTGCCTTTTGAATTTAATTCCGATGCAATTTCTGTGCTTCATCGTCAATAAGAAGATAAAAGGGATACAGTAAATCTGAAGTGAAGCATCGGAATCTAAAACTGGTCTCACAGGAGAGGTTCAAAACATAGAAAGTGAGAGTGTCAGTCCTCTTGTACTTAAGTCGGCTTTGTGCCTTTTGTATTAAATTCGGATGCAATTTCTGTGTTTCATCTCACTAAGTAAGTCCAAGGTATACAGTTGACCTAAAGTGAAGAATCGGAATCTAAAACAGGACTCACAGGAGAGGTTCAAATCATAGAAAGTTAGAGTGCAGTCCTCTTGTACTTATGTCGGCATTGTGCCTTTTGTATTGAATTCGGATCAATTTCTGTGTTTCATCGTCAATAAGAAGGTCCAAGGGATACAGCAAACCTGAAGTGAAGCATCAGAATCTAAAACTGGACTCACAGGAGAGGTTCAAATCATAGAAAGTTAGAGTGTCAGTCCACTAGTACTTAAGTCGGCATTGTGCATTTTGTATTACATTCGGATGCAATTACTGTGTTTCATCGTCAATAAGAAAGTCCAAGGTATACAGTAAACCTGAAGTGAAGCATCGGAATCTAAAACTGGACTCACAGGAGTGGTTCAAATTATAGAATGTTAGAGTGTCGTTCCTCTTGTACTTAAGTCGGCATTGTGACTTTTGTGTTAAATTGGGATGCAATTTCTGTGTTTCATCGTCAATAAGAAGGTACAAGGTATACAGTAAACCTGAAGTGAAGCATCGGAATCTAAAACTGAACTCACAGGAGAGGATCAAATCATAGAAAGTCAGAGTGTCAGTCCTCTTGTACTTAAGTCGGCATTGTGCCTATTGTATTAAATTCGGCTGCTATATCTGTGTTTCATCGTCAATAAGGTGGTCCAAGGGATACAGTAAAGCTGGAGTGAAGCACCGGCATCTGAAACTGGACTCACAGGAGACGTTCAAATCATAGAAAGTTAGAGAGTCAGTCCTCTTGTACTTGAGTCGGCATTGTGCCTTTTGTATTAAATTCGAAGGCAATTTCTGTATTTTATCGTCAATAAGAAGGTCCAAGGTATACAGTAAACCTGAAGTGGGGCATCGGAATCTAAGACTGGACTCACAGGATAGGTTCAAATCATAGAAAGTTAGAGTGTCAGTCCCCTTGTACTTAAGTCGGAATTGTGGCTTTTGTATTAAATTCGGATGCAATTTCTGTGTTTCATCGTCAATAAGAGGGTCCAAGGTGTACAGTTAACCTGAAGTGAAGCATCGGAATATAAAACTGGACTCACAGAAGTGTTTCAAATCATAGAAAGTTACAGTGTCAGTCCTCTTGCACTTAAATCGGCATTCTGCCTTTTGAATTTAATTCCGATGAAATTTCTGTGCTTCATCCTCAATACGAAGGTCCCAGGGATACAGTGAACCTGAAGTGAAGCATCGGAATCTAAAACTGGACTCACAGGAGAGGTTCACATCATAGAAAGTTAGAGTGTCAGTCCTCTTGTACTTAAGTTGGCATTGTGCCTTTTGAATTTAATTCCGATGCAATTTCTGTGCTTCATCGTCAATAAGAGGGTCCAAGGCATACAGTAAACCTGAAGTGAAGCATCGGAATCTAAAACTGGTCTCACAGGAGACGTTCAAATCATAGAAAGTGAGAGTGTCAGTCCTCTTGTACTTAAGTCGGCATTGTGCATTTTTTATTAAATTCGGATGCAATTTCTAAGTTTTATCGTCACTAAGTAAGTCCAAGGTATACAGTAGACCTAAAGTGATGCATCGGAATCTATAACAGGACTCACAGGAGAGGTTCAAATCATTGAAAGTTAGAGTGCAGTCCTCTTGTACTTATGTCGGCATTGTGCCTTTTGTGTTAAATTGGGATGCAAATTCTGTGTTTCATCGTCAATAAGAAGGTCCAAGGTATACAGTAAACCTGAAGTGAAGCATCGGAATCTAAAACTAGACTCACAGGAGAGGTTCAAATCATAGAAAGTGAGAGTGTCAGTCCTCTTGTTTTTCAGTCGGCATTGGGCCTTTTGTATTAAATTCGGATGCAATTTCTGTGTTTCATCGTCACAAAGAACTTCCAAGGTATATACTAAACCTGAAGTGAAGCATCGGAATCAAAAACAGAACTCACAGGAGGGTTCAAATCATAGAATGTGAGAGTGTCAGTCCTCTCGTACTTAAGCCGGCATTGTGCCTTTTGTATTAAATTCGGATGCAATTTCTGTGTTACATCGTCAATAAGAAGGACCAAGGGATACAGTAAACCTGAAGTGAAGCATCGGAAGCTAAAACTGAACTCTCAGGAGAGGTTCGAATCATAGAAAGTTAGAGTGTCAGTCCTCTTGTGCTTAAGTCGGCATTGTGCCCATTGTATTAAATTCGGATGCAATTTCTGTGTTTCATCGTCAATAAGATGGTCCAAGGGATACAGTAAAGCTGGAGTGAAGTACCGGAATCTAAAACTGGAATCACAGGAGACGTTCAAATCATAGAATGTTAGAGTGTCAGTCCTCTTGTACTTTAGTCGGCATTGTGCCTTTTGTATTAAATTCGAATGCAATTTCTGTGTTTTATCGTCAATAAGAAGGTCCATGGTATACAGTAATTCTGAAGTGGAGCATCGGAATCTAAGACTGGACTCACAGGAGAGGTTCAAATCATAGAAAGTTAGAGTGTCAGTCCCCTTGTACTTAAGTCGGTATTTTGGCTTTTGTATTAAATTCGGATGCAATTTCTGTGCTTCATCGTCAATAAGAAGGTAAGAGGGATACAGTAAATATGAAGTGAAGCATCTGAATCTAAAGCTGGTCTCAGAGGAGTGGTTAACATCATAGAAAGTTAGAGTGTCAGTCCTCTTGTACTTAAGTCGGCATTGTGCCTTTTGAATTTAATTCCGATGCAATTTCTGTGTTGCCTCGTCAATAAGATGGTCCAAGGTGTACAGTAAACCTGAAGTGAAGCATCGGAATCTAAACCTGGACTCACAGGAGAGGTTCAAATCATAGAAAGTTAGAGTGTCAGTCCTCTTGTACTTAAGTCGGCATTGTGTGATTTGTATTAAATTCGGATGATATTTCTGTGTTTCATCGCCAATAAGAAGGTCCAAGGGATACAGTGAACCTGAAGTGAAGCATCGGAGTCTAAAACTGGACTCACAGGAGAGCTTCAAATCATAGAAAGTTAGAGTGTCAATCCTCTTGTACTTAAGTCGGCATTATGCGTTTTGTATTAAATTCGGATTCAATTTCTGTCTTTCATGGTCAATGTGAGGGTCCAAGGGATACAGTAAACCTGAAGTGAAGCATCAGAATCTAAAACTGAACTCACAGGAGACGTTCAAATCATAGAAAGTTAGAGTGTCAGTCCTCTTGTACTTAAGCCGGCATTGTGACTTTTGTGTTAAATTGGGATGCAGTTTCTGTGTTTCATCGTCAATAAGAAGGTCCAAGGTATACAGTAAACCTGAAGTGAAGCATCGGAATCTAAAACTAGACTCACAGGAGAGGTTCAAATCATAGAAGGTGAGAGTGTCAGTCCTCTCGTACTTAAGCCGGCATTGTGCCTTTTGTATTTAATTCGGATGCAATTTCTGTGTTTCATCGTCAATAAGATGTTCCAAGGGATACAGTAAAGCTGGAGTGAAGCACCGGAATCTAAAACTGGAATCACAGGAGACGTTCAAATCATAGAATGTTAGAGTGTCAGTCCTCTTGTACTTTAGTCGGCATTGTGCCTTTTGTATTTTATTCGAATGCAATTTCTGTGTTTTATCGTCAATAAGAAGGTCCATGGTATACAGTAATCCTGAAGTGGACCATCGGAATCTAAGACTGGACTCACAGGAGAGGTTCAAATCATAGAAAGTTAGAGTGTCAGTCCCCTTGTACTTAAGTCGGAATTTTGGCTTTTTTATTAAATTCGAATGCAATTTCTGCGATTCATCGTCAATAAGAGGGTACAAGGTATACAGTAAACCTGATGTGAAGCATCGGAATCTAAAACTGGACTTACAGAAGAGTTTCAAATCATAGAATGTTGCAGTGTTAGTCCTATTGTACTTAAATCGGCATTGTGCCTTTTGAATTTAATTCCGATGGAATTTCTGTGCATCTTCCTCAATACGAAGGTCCCAGGGATACAGTAAACCGGAAGTGAAGCATCGGAATCTAAAACTGGACTCACAGGAGAGGTTCAAATCATAGAAAGTTAGAGTGTCAGTCCTCTTGTACTTAAGTTGGCTTTGTGCCTTTTGAATTTAATTCCGATGCAATTTCTGTGCTTCATCGTCAATAAGAAGATAAAAGGGATACAGTAAATCAGAAGTGAAGCATCGGAATCTAAAACTGGTCTCACAGGAGAGGTTCAAATAATAGAAAGTTAGAGTGTCAGTCCTCTTGTACTTAAGTCGGCATTGTGCCTTTCGAATTTAATTCCGATTCAATTTCTATGTTGCCTCGTCAATAAGATGGTCCAAGGGGTACAGTAAACCTGAAGTGAAGCATCGGAATCTAAAACTGGACTCACATTACAGGTTCAAATCATAGAGAGTTAGAGTGTCAGTCCTCTTGTACTTATGTCGGAATTTTGCCTTTTGTTTTAAATTGGGATGCAATTTCTGTGTTTCATCGTCAAAAAGTAGGTCCAAGGTATACAGTAAACCTGAAGTGGAGCATAGGAATCTAAGACTGGACTCACAGGAGAAGTTCAAATCATAGAAAGTTAGAGTGTCAGTCCCCTTGTATTTAAGTCGGCAATGTGGCTTTTGTTATAAATTCGGATGCAATATCTGTGTTTCATCGTCAATAAGAGGGTCCAAGGTATACAGTAAACCTGAAGTGAAGCTTCGGAATCTAAAACTGGACTCACAGAAGAGTTTCAAATCATAGAAAGTTAGAGAGTCAGTCCTCTTGTACTTAAGTCGGAATTGTGCCTTCTGAATTTAATTCCGATGAAATTTCTGTGCTTCATCGTCATTACGAAGGTCACCAGGATACAGTAAACCTGAAGTGAAGCATCGGAATCTAAAACTGGACTCACAGGAGAGGTTCAAATCATTGAAAGTTAGAGTGTCAGTCCTCTTGTACTTAGGTCGGCATTGTGCCTTTTGAATTTAATTCCGATGCAATTTCTGTGCTTCATCGTCAATAAGAAGGGAGAAGGGATACAGTAAATATGAAGTGAAGCATCTGAATCTAAAGCTGGTCTCAGAGGAGTGGTTCAAATCATAGAAAGTTAGAGTCAGTCCTCTTGTACTTAAGTCGTCATTGTGCCTTTTGAATTTAATTCCGATGCAATTTCTGTGTTGCCTCGTCAATAAGATGGTCCAAGGGGTACAGTAAACCTGAAGTAAAGCATCGGAATCTAAAACTGGGCTCACAGGAGAGGTTCAAATCATAGAAAGTTAGAGTGTCAGTCCTCTTGTACTTTAGTCGGCATTGTGCCTTTTGTATTAAATTCGAATGCAATTTCTGTGTTTTATCGTCAGTAAGAAGGTCCAAGTTATACAGTAAACCTGAAGTGGAGCGTCGGAATTTAAGACTGGACTCACAGGAGAGGTTCAAATCATAGAAAGTTAGAGTGTCAGTCCCCTCGTACTTATGTCGGAATTGTGGCTTTTGTATTAAATTCGGATGCAATTTATGTGTTTCATCGTCAATAAGAGGGTCCAAGGTATACAGTAAACCTGAAGAGAAGCAACGGAATCTAAAACTGGACTCACAGAAGAGTTTAAAATCATAGAAAGTTACAGTGTCAGTCCTCTTGTACTTAAATCGGCATTGTGCCCTTTGAATTTAATTCCGATGAAATTTCTGTGCTTCATCCTCAATAAGAAGGTCCCAGGGGTACAGTACACCTCAAGTGAAGCATCGGAATCTAAAACTGGACTCACAGGAGAGGTTCAAATCATAGAAAGTTAGAGTGTCAGTCCTCTTGTACTTAAGTTGGCATTGTGCCTTTTGAATTTAATTCCGATGCAATTTCTGTGCTTCATCGTCAATAAGATGATAAAAGGGATACAGTAAATCTGAAGTGAAGCATCGGAATCTAAAACTGGTCTCACAGGAGAGGTTCAAATCATAGGAAGTTAGAGTGTCAGTCCCCTTGCACTTAAGTCGGCATTGTGGCTTTTGAATTTAATTCCGATGCAATTTCTGTGTTGCCTCGTCAATAAGAAGGTCCAAGCGATACAGTAAACCTGAAGTGAAGCATCGGAATCTAAAACTGGACTCACATTACAGGTTCAAATCATAGAGAGTTAGAGTGTCAGTCCTTTTGTACTTAAGTCGGAATTTTGCCTTTTGTATTAAATTGGGATGCAATTTCTGTGTTTCATCGTCAAAAAGAAAGTCCAAGGTATACAGTAAACCTGAAGTGGAGCATCGGAATCTAAGACTGGACTCACAGGAGAAGTTCAAATCATAGAAAGTTAGAGTGTCAGTCCCCTTGTACTTAAGTCGGCACTGTGGCTTTTGTATTAAATTCCGATGCAATATCTGTGTTTCATCGTCAATAAGAGGGTCCAAGGTATACAGTAAACCTGAAGTGAAGCATCGGAATCTAAAACTGAACTCACAGGAGAGGTTCAAATCATAGAAAGTTAGAGTGTCAGTCCTCTTGTACTTAAGTCGGCAATTTGCCCATTGTATTAAATTCGGATGCAATTTCTGTGTTTCATCGTCAATAAGTTGGTCCAAGGGATACAGTAAAGCTGGAGTGAAGCACCGGAATCTAAAACTGGAATCACAGGAGACGTTCAAATCATACAATGTTAGAGTGTCAGTCCTCTTGTAGTTTAGTCGGCATTGTGCCTTTTGTATTAAATTCGAATGCAATTTCTGTGTTTTATCGTCAATAAGAAGGTCCAAGGTATACAGTAATCCTGAAGTGGAGCATCGGAATCTAAGACTGGACTCACAGGAGAGGTTCAAATCATAGGAAGTTAGAGTGTCAGTCCCCTTGTACTTAAGTCGGAATTGTGGCTTTTGTATTAAATTCGGATGCAATTTCTGTGTTTCATCGTCAATAAGAGGGTCCAAGGTATACAGTAAATCTGATATGAAGCATCGGAATCTAAAACTGGACTCACAGGAGAGGTTCAAATCATAGAAAGTTAGAGTGTCAGTCCTTTTGCACTTAGGTCGGCATTGTGCCTTTTGAATTTAATTCCGATGCAATTTCTGTGCTTCATCGTCAATACGAAGGTCCCAGGGATTCAGTAAACCTTGAGTGAAGCATCGGAATCTAATACTGGACTCACAGGAGATGATCAAATCATTGAAAATTAGAGTGTCAGTCCTCTTGTACTTAGGTCGGCATTGTGCCTTTTGAATTTAATTCCGATGCAATTTCTGTGCTTCATCGCCAATAAGAAGGTAAAAGGGATACAGTAAATATGAAGTGAAGCATCTGAATCTAAAGCTGGACTCAGAGGAGTGGTTCAAATCATAGAAAGTTAGAGTGTCAGTCCTCTTGTACTTAAGTCGGCATTGTGCCTTTTGAATTTAATTCCGATGCAATTTCTGTGTTGCCTCGTCAATAAGATGGTCCAAGGGGTACAGTAAACCTGAAGTGAAGCATCGGAATCTAACACTGGACTCACAGGAGAGGTTCAAATCATAGAAAGTTAGAGTGTCAGTCCTCTTGTACTTAAGTCGGCATTGTGTGCTTTGTATTAAATTCGGATGCAATTTCTGTGTTTCATCGCCAATAAGAAGGTCCAAGGGATACAGTAAACCTGAACTGAAGCATCGGAGTCTAAAACTGGACTAACAGGAGAGGTTCAAATCATAGAAAGTTGTAGTGTCAGTCCCCTTGTACTTGAGTCGGAATTGTGGCTTTTGTATTAAATTCGGATGCAATTTCTGTGTTTCATCGTCAATAAGAGGGTCCAAGGTATACAGTAAACCTGAAGTGAAGCATCGGAATCTAAAACTGGACTCACAGAAGAGTTTCAAATTATAGAAAGTTAAAGTGTCAGTCCTCTTGTGCTTAAATCGGCATTGTGCCTTTTGAATTTAATTCCGATGAAATTTCTGTGCTTCATCCTCATTACGAAGGTCCCAGGGATACAGTAAACCTAAAGTGAAGCATCGGAATCTAAAACTGGACTCACAGGAGAGGTTCAGATCATAGAAAATTAGAGTGTCAGTCCTCTTGTACGTAAGTTGGCATTGTGCCTTTTGAATTTAATTCCGATGCAATTTCTGTGCTTCATCGTCAATAAGAAGATAAAAGGGATACAGTAAATCAGAAGTGAAGCATCGGAATCTAATACTGGTCTCACAGGAGAGGTTCAAATCATAGAAAGTTAGAGTGTCAGTCCTCTTGCACTTAAGTCGGCATTGTGGCTTTTGAATTTAATTCCGATGCAATATCTGTGTTGCCTCGTCAATAAGAAAGTCCAAGCGATACAGTAAACCTGAAGTGAAGCATCGGAATCTGAGATTGGACTCACATTACAGGTTCAAATCATAGAAAGTTAGAGTGTGAGTCCTCTTGTACTTAAATCGGCATTGTGCCTTTTGAATTTAATTACGATGAAATTTCTGTGCTTCATCCACAATACAAAGGTCCCAGGGATACAGTAAACCTGAAGTGAAGCATCGGAATCTAAAACTGGACTCACAGGAGAGGTTCAAATCATAGAATGTTAGTGTGTCAATCCTCTTGTACTTAAGTCAGCATTGTGCCTTTTGTATTAAATTCGGATGCAATTTCTGTGTTTCATCGCTAAAAAGAAGGTCCAAGGTATACAGTAAACCTGAAGTAAAGCATCGGAATCTAAAACTGGACTCACAGGAGAGGATCAAATCATTGAAACTTAGAATGTCAGTTCTCTTGTACTTAAGTCGGCATTGTGCATTTTGTATTAAATTCGAATGCAATTTCTGTGTTTCATCGTCAGTAAGAAGGTGCAAGGTATACAGTAAACCTGAAGTGAAGCATCGGAATCTAAAACTGGACTCACATTACAGGTTCAAATCATAGAGAGTTAGAGTGTCAGTCCTCTTGTACTTATGTCGGAATTTTGCCTTTTGTTTTAAATTGGGATGCAATTTCTGTGTTTCATCGTCAAAAAGAAGGTCCAAAGTATACAGTAAACCAGAAGTGGAGCATAGGAATCTAAGACTGGACTCACAGGAGAAGTTCAAATCATAGAATGTTAGAGTGTCAGTCCCCTTGTACTTAAGTCGGCAATGTGGCTTTTGTATTAAATTCGGATGCAATATCTGTGTTTCGTCGTCAATTAGAGGGTCCAAGGTATACAGTAAACCTGAAGTGAAGCATCGGAATCTAAAACTGGACTCACAGAAGAGTTTCAAATCATAGAAAGTTAGAGTGTCAGTCCTCTTGTACTTAAGTCGGCATTGTGTGTTTTGTATTAAATTCGGATGATAGTTCTGTGTTTCATCGCCAATAAGAAGGTCCAAGGGATACAGTGAACCTGAAGTGAAGCATCGGAGTCTAAAACTAGACTCCCAGGAGAGGTTCAAATCATAGAAAGTTAGAGTGTCAATCCTCTTGTACTTAAGTCGGCATTATGCCTTTTGTATTAAATTCGGATTCAATTTCTGTGTTTCATGGTCAATAAGAAGTTCCAAGGGATACAGTGAACCTTAAGTGAAGCACCGGAATCTAAAACTGGACTCACAGGAGAGGTTTAAACCATAGAAAGTGAGAGTGTCAGTCCTCTTGTACTTTAGTCGGCATTGTGCCTTTTGAATTTAAATCCGATGCAATTTCTGTGCTTCATCGTCAATATGAAGATAAAAGGGATACAGTAAATCTGAAATGAGGCATCGGAATCTAAAACTGGTCTCACAGGAGAGGTTCAAATCATAGAAAGTGAGAGTGTCAGTCCTCTTGTACTTAAGTCGGCATTGTGCCTTTTGTATTAAATTCGGACGCAATTTCTGAGTTTCATCGTCACTAAGAAAGTCCAAGGTATACAGTAGACCTAAAGTGAAGTATCGGAATCTAAAACAGGACTCACAGGAGAGGTTCAAATCATAGAAAGTTAGAGTGTCAGTCCTCTAGTACTGAAGTCGGCATTGTGCCATTTGTATTACATTCGGATGCAATATCTGTGTTTCATCGTCAATAAGAAAGTCCAAGGTATACAGTAAACCTGAAGTGAAGCATCGGAATCTAAAACTGGACTCATTGGAGTGGTTCGAATTATAGAATGTTAGACTGTCGTTCCTCTTGTACGTAAGTCGTCATTGTGCCTTTTGTGTTAAATTGGGATGCAATTTCTGTGTTTCATCGTCAATAAGAAGGTCCAAGGTATACAGTAAACCTGAAGTGAAGCATCGGAATCTACAACTAGACTCACAGGAGAGGTTCAAATCATAGAAAGTGAGAGTGTCAGTCCTCTTGTTCTTCAGTCGGCATTGTGCCTTTTGTATTAAATTCGGATGCAATTTCTGTGTTTCATCGTCAATAAGAAGGACCAAGGGATACAGTAAACCTGAAGTGAAGCATCGGAATCTGAAACTGGACTCACATTACAGGTTCATATCATAGAGAGTTAGAGTGTCAGTCCTCTTGTACTTAAGTCGGAATTTTGCCTTTTGTATTAAATTGGGATGCAATTTCTGTGTTTCATCGTCAAAAAGAAGGTCCAAGGTATACATTAAACCTGAAGTGGAGCATCAGAATCTAAGACTAAACTCACAGGAGAAGTTCAAATCATAGAAAGTTAGAGTGTCAGTCCCCTTGTACTTAAGTCGGAATTGTGGCTTTTGTATTAAATTCGGATGCAATTTCTGTGTTTCATCGTCAATAAGAGGGTCCAAGGTATACAGTAAACCTGAAGTGAAGCATCGGAATCTAAAACTGGAATCACAGAAGAGTTTCAAATCATAGAAAGTTACAGTGTCAGTCCTCTTGTACTTAAATCGGCATTGTGCCTTTAGAATTTAATTCCGATGAAATTTCTGTGCTTCATCCTCAATACGAAGGTCCCAGGGATACTGTAAACCGAAAGTGAAGCATCGGTATCTAAAACTGGACTCACAGGAGAGGTTCAAATCATAGAAAGTTAGAGTGTCAGTCCTCTTGTACTTAAGTTGGCATTGTGCCTTTTGAATTTAATTCCGATGCAATTTCTGTGCTTCATCGTCAATAAGAAGATAAAAGGGATACAGTAAATCTGAAGTGAAGCATCGCAATCTAAAACTGGTGTCACAGGAGAGGTTCAAATCATAGAAAGTTAGAGTGTCAGTCCTCTTGCACTTAAGTCGGCATTGTGGCTTTTGAATTTAATTTCGATGCAATTTCTGTGTTGCCTCGTCAATAAGAAGGTCCAAGCGATACAGTAAACCTGAAGTGAAGCATCGGAATCTGAAACTGGACTCACATTACAGGTTCATATCATAGAGAGTTAGAGTGTCAGTCCTCTTGTACTTAAGTCGGAATTTTGCCTTTTCTATTAAATTGGGATGCAATTTCTGTGTTTCATCGTCAAAAAGAAGGTCCAAGGTATACATTAAACCTGAAGTGGATCATCAGAATCTAAGACTGGACTCACAGGAGAAGTTCAAATCATAGAAAGTTAGAGTGTCAGTCCCCTTGTACTTAAGTCGGCAATGTGGCTTTTGTATTAAATTCGGATGCAATATCTGTGTTTCATCGTCAATAAGAGGGTCCAAGGTATACAGTAAACCTGAAGTGAAGCATCGGAATCTAAAACTGGACTCACAGAAGAGTTTCAAATCATAGAAAGTTAGAGAGTCTGTCCTCTTGTACTTAAGTCGGCATTGTGCCTTCTGAATTTAATTCCGATGAAATTTCTGTGTTGCCTCGTCAATAAGATGGTCCAAGGTGTACAGTAAACCTGAAGTGAAGCATCGGAATCTAAACCTGGACTCACAGGAGAGGTTCAAATCATAGAAAGTTTGCGTGTCAGTCCTCTTGTACTTAAGTCGGCATTGTGTGTTTTGTATTAAATTCGGATGATATTTCTGTGTTTCATCGCCAATAAGAAGGTCCAAGGGATACAGTGAACCTGAAGTGAAGCATCGGAGTCTAAAACTAGACTCACAGGAGAGGTTCAAATCATAGAAAGTTAGAGTGTCAATCCTCTTGTACTTAAGTCGGCATTATGCCTTTTGTATTAAATTCGGATTCAATTTCTGTGTTTCATGGTCAATAAGAAGGTCCAAGGGATACAGTGAACCTTAAGTGAAGCACCGGAATCTAAAACTGGACTCACAGGAGAGGTTTAAACCATAGAAAGTTAGAGTGTCAGTCCTCTTATACTTTAGTCGGCATTGTGCCTTTTGAATTTAAATCCGATGCAATTTCTGTGCTTCATCGTCAATATGAAGATAAAAGGGATACAGTAAATCTGAAATGAGGCATCGGAATCTAAAACTGGTCTCACAGGAGAGGTTCAAATCATAGAAAGTGAGGGTGTCACTCCTCTTGTACTTAAGTCGGCATTGTGCCTTTTGTATTAAATTCGGACGCAATTTCTGTGTTTCATCGTCACTAAGAAAGTCCAAGGTATACAGTAGACCTAAAGTGAAGTATCGGAATCTAGAACAGGACTCACAGGGGAGGTTCAAATCATAGAATGTTAGAGTGCAGTCCTCTTGTTCTTATGTCGGCAATGTGCCTTTTGTATTGAATTCGGATGCATTTTCTGTGTTTCATCGTCAATAAGAAGGTCCAAGTGATACAGCAAACCTGAAGTGAAGCATCAGAATCTAAAACTGGACTCACAGGAGAGGTTCAAATCATAGAAAGTTAGAGTGTCAGTCCTCTAGTACTTAAGTCGGCATTGTGCCATTTGTATTACATTCGGATGCAATATCTGTGTTTCATCGTCAATAGGAAAGTCCAAGGTATACAGTAAACCTGAAGTGAAGCATCGGAATCTAAAACTGGACTCATTGGAGTGGTTCGAATTATAGAATGTTAGACTGTCGTTCCTCTTGTACGTAAGTCGTCATTGTGCCTTTTGTGTTAAATTGGGATGCAATTTCTGTGTTTCATCGTCAATAAGAAGGTCCAAGGTATACAGTAAACCTGAAATGAAGCATCGGAATCTAAAACTAGACTCACAGGAGAGGTTCAATCATAGAAAGTGAGAGTGTCAGTCCTCTTGTTCTTCAGTCGGCATTGTGCCTTTTGTATTAAATTCGGATGCAATTTCTGTGTTTCATCGTCACAAAGAAAGTCCAAGGTATATACTAAATCTGAAGTGAAGCATCGGAATCAAACACAGGACCCACAGGAGAGGTTGAAATCATAGAATGTGAGAGTGTCAGTTCTCTCGTACTGAAGCCGGCATTGTGCCTTTTGTATTAAATTCGGATGCAATTTCTGTGTTTCATCGTCAATAAGAAGGACCAAGGGATACAGTAAACCTGAAGTGAAGCATCGGAATCTAAAACTGAACTCTCAGGGAGGTTCAAATCATAGAAAGTTAGAGTGTCAGTCCTCTTGTACTTAAGGCGGCATTGTGCACATTGTATTAAATTCGGATGCAATTTCTGTGTTTCATCGTCAATAAGATGGTCCATGGGATACAGGAAAGCTGGAGTGAAGCACCGGAATCTAAAACTGGAATCACAGGAGACGTTCAAATCATAGAATGTTAGAGTGTCAGTCCTCTTGTACTTAAGTCGGAATTTTGCCTTTTGTATTAAATTGGGATGCAATTTCTGTGTTTCATCGTCAAAAAGAAGGTCCAAGGTATACAGTAAACCTCAAGTGGAGCATCAAAATCTAAGACTGGACTCACAGGAGAAGTTCAAATCATAGAAAGTTAGAGTGTCAGTCCTATTGTACTTAAGTCGGCATTGTGTCTTTTGTATTAAATTCGGATGATATTTCTGTGTTTCATCGCCAATAAGAAGGTCCAAAGGATACAGTGAACCTGAAGTGAAGCATCGGAGTCTAAAACTAGACTCACAGGAGAGGTTCACATCATAGAAAGTTAGAGTTTCAATCCTCTTGTACTTAAGTCGGCATTATGCCTTTTGTTTTAAATTCGGATTCAATTTCTGTGTTTCATGGTCAATATGAGGGTCCAAGGGATACAGTAAACCTGAAGTGAAGCATCAGAATCTAAAACTGAACTCACAGGAGAGGTTCAAATCATAGAAAGTTAGAGTGTCAGTCCTCTTGTACTTAAGTCGGCATTCTGCCCATTGTATTATATTCGGATGCAATTTCTGTGTTTCATCGTCAATAACAAGGTCCAAGGGATACAGTAAACCTGAAGTGAAGCACTGGAATCTAAAACTGGACTCACAGGAGAGGTTTAAACCATAGAAAGTTAGAGTGTCAGTCCTCTTGTACTTTAGTCGGCATTGTGCATTTGTATTAAATTCGAATACAAATTTCTGTGTTTCATCGTCAATAAGAAGGTCCAAGGTATACAGTAAACCTGAAGTGAAGCATCGGAATCTAAAACTGGACTCACAAAAGAGTTTCAAATCATAGAAAGTTAGAGTGTCAGTCCTCTTGTACTTAAGTCGGCATTGTGCCTTTTGAATTTAATTCCTATGAAATTTCTGTGCTTCATCGTCAATACGAAGGTCCCAGGGATACAGTAAACCTTAAGTGAAGCATCTGAATCTGAAACTGGACTCACAGGTGAGGTTCAAATCATCGAAAGTTAGAGTGTCAATCCTCTTGTATTTAAGTCGGCATTGTGAGTTGTGAATTTAATTCCGATGCAATTTCTGTGCTTCATCGTCAATAAGAAGGTAAAACGGATACAGTAAATCTGAAGTGAAGCATCGGAATCTAAAACTGGATTCACAGGAGAGGTTCAAATCATAGAAAGTTAGAGTGTCAGTCCTCTTGTACTTTAGTCGGCATCGTGCCTTTTTAATTTAATTCCGATGGAATTTCTGTGTTTCATCGTCAATAAGAAGGTCCAAGGTATACAGTAAACCTGAAGTGAAGCATCGGATTCTAAAACTGGACTCATAGGTGTGGTTCAAATTTTAGAATGTTAGAGTGTCTTTCCTCTTGAACTTAGGTCGACATTGTGCCTTTTGTGTTAAATTGGGATGCAATTTCTGTGTTTCTTCGTCAATAAGTAGGTCCAAGGTATAAAGTAAAGCTGAAGTGCAGCTTCGGAATCTAAAACTGGACTCACAGGAGAGGTTCAAATCATAGAAAGTGCGAGTGTCAGTCCTCTTGTACTTAAGTCGGCATTGTGCCTTTTGTATTAAATTCGGATGCAATTTCTGTGTTTCATCGTCGCTAAGAAAGTCCAAGGTATCCAGTAAACCTGAAGTGAAGCATCGAAATCTAAAACTGGACTCACAGGAGAGGTTCAAATCATAGAACGTTAGGGAGTAAGTCCTCTTGTACTTAAGTCGGCATTGTGCCTTCTGAATTTATTTCCGATGCAATTTCTGTGCTTCATCGTCAATAAGAAGGTAAAAGGGATACAGTAAATATGAAGTGAAGCATCTGAATCTAAAGCTGGACTCAGAGGAGTGGTTCAAATCATAGAAAGTTAGAGTGCCAGTCCTCTTGTACTTAAGTCGGCATTGTGCCTATTGAATTTAATTCCAATGCAATTTCTGTGTTGCCTCGTCAATATGATGGTCCAAGGGGTACAGTAAACCTGAAGTGAAGCATCGGAATCTAACACTGGACTCACAGGAGAGAATCAAATCGTAGAAAGTTAGAGTGTCAGTCCTCTTGTACTTTAGTCGGAATTTTGCCTTTTGTGTTAAATTGGGATGCAATTTCTGTGTTTCATCGTCAAAAAGAAGGTCCAAGGTATACAGTTAACCTCAAGTGGAGCATCAAAATCTAAGACTGGACTCACAGGAGAAGTTCAAATCATAGAAAGTTAGAGTGTCAGTCCTATTGTACGTAAGTCGGCAATGTGGCTTTTGTATTAAATTCGGATGCAATATCTGTGTTTCATCGTCAATAAGAGGGTCCAAGGTATTCAGTAAAGCTGAAGTGAAGCATCGGAATCTAAAACTGGACTCACAGAAGAGTTTCAAATCATAGAAAGTTAGAGTGTCAGTCCTCTTGTACTTAAGTCGGCATTGTGTGTTTTGTATTAAATTCGGATGATATTTCTGTGTTTCATCGCCAATAAGAAGGTCCAAGGTATACAGTAAACCTGAAGTGAAGCATCGGAATCTAAAACTGGACTCATAGGTGTGGTTCAAATTATAGAATGTTAGAGTGTCGTTCCTCTTGAACTTAGGTCGACATTGTGCCTTTTGTGTTAAATTGGGATGCAATTTCTGTGTTTCTTCGTCAATAAGTAGGTCCAAGGTATAAAGTAAAGCTGAAGTGAAGCATCGGAATCTAAAACTGGACTCACAGGAGAGGTTCAAATCATAGACAATGCGAGTGTCAGTCCTGTTGTACTTAAGTCGGCATTGTGCCTTTTGTTTCAAATTCGGATGCAATTTCTGTGTTTCATCGTCGCTAAGAAACTCCAAGGTATCCAGTAAACCTGAAGTGAAGCATCGAAATCTAAAACAGGACTCACAGGAGAGGTTCAAATCATAGAAAGTTAGAGTGTCAGTCCTCTTGCACTTATGTTGGCATTGTGCCTTTTGTATTGAATTCGGATGCAATTTCTGTGTTTCTTCGTCAATAAGAAGGTCCAAGGGATACAGTAAACCTGAAGTGAAGCACCGGAATCTAAAACTGAACTCACAGTAGAGGTTTAAACCGTAGAAAGTTAGAGTGTCAGTCCTCTTGTACTTTAGTCGGCATTGTGCCTTTTGTATTAAATTCGAATGCAAATTTCTGTGTTTCATCGTCAATAAGAAGGTCCAGGGGATACACTAAACCTGAAGTGAAGCATCGGAATCTAAAACTGGACTCACAGGAGAGGTTCAAATCATAGAGAGTTAGAGTTTCAGTCTTTTTGTACTTAAGTCAGCACTGTGCCTTTTGTATTACATTCGGATGCTATTTCTGTGTTTCTTCGTCAATAAGAAGGTCCAAGGGATACAATAAACCTGATGTGAAGCATCGGAATCTAAAACTGGACTAACAGAAGAGGTTCAAATCATAGAAAGTTAGAGTGTCAGTCCTCTTGTACTTAAATCGGCATTGTGCCTTTTGAATTAATTTCCGATGTAATTTCTGTGTTTCATAGTCAATAAGAAGGTCCAAGGTATACAGTAAACCTGAAGTGAAGCATCGGAATCTAAAACTGGACTCGTAGGAGTGGTTCAAATTATAAAATGTTAGAGTGTCGTTCCTCTTGTCCCTAAGTCGGCATTGTGCCTTTTGTGTTAAATTGGGATGCAATTTCTGTGTTTCATCGTCAATAAGAAAGTCCAAGGTACACAGTAAACCTGAAGTGAAGCATCGGAATCTAAAACTGGACCCACAGGAGAGGTTCAAATCACAGAAAGTTAGAGTGTCAGTCCTCTAGTACTTAAGTCGGCTTTGTGCCTTTTGTAATAATTTCAGATGCAATTTCAGTGTTTCATCGTCACAAAGAAAGTCCAAGGTACACACTAAACCTGAAGTAAAACATCGAAATCTAAAACAGGACTCACAGGAGAGGTTCAAATCATAGAATGTGAGAGTGTCAGTCCTCTTGTACTTATGTTGGCATTGTGCATTTTGTGTTAAATTGGGATGCAATTTCTGTGTTTCATCGTCAATAAGAAGGTCCAAGGTATACAGTAAACCTGAAGTTATGTATCGGAATCTAAAACTGGTCTCACAGGAGAGGTTCAAATCATAGAAAGTTAGAGTGTCAGTCCTCTTGAACTTATGTCGGCACTGTACCTTTCATATTAAATTCGGATGCAAATTCTGTGATTCATCGTCAATAAGAAGGTCCAAGGGATACTGCAAACCTGAAGTGAAGCATCAGAATCTAAAACTGGACTCACAGGAGAGGTTCAAATCATAGAAAGTTAGAGTGTCAGTCCTCTAGTACTTAAACCGGCATTGTGCCTTTTGTATTAAATTCGGATGCAATTTCTGTGTTTCATCGTCAATAAGAAGGTCCATGGGATACAGTATACCTGAAGTTAAGCATCGGAATCTGAAACTGAACTCACAGGAGAGGTTCAAATCATAGAAAGTTAGAGTGTCAGTCCTCTTGTACTTAAGTCGGCATTGTGCCCATTGTATTAAATTCGGATGCAATTTCTGTGTTTCATCGTCAACAACATTGTCCAAGGTATACAGTAAACCTGAAGTGGAGCATCGGAATCTGAGACTGGTCTCACAGGAGAGGTTCAAATCATAGAAAGTTAGTGTGTCAGTCCTCTTGAACTTAAGTCTGCATTGTGCCTTTTGAATTTAATTCCGATGCAATTTCTGTGTTGCCTCGTCAATACGACGGTCCAAGGGATACAGTAAACGTGAAGTGAAGCATCGGAATCTAAAACTGGACTCACAGGAGAGGTTCAAATCATAGAAAGTTAGAGTGTCAGTCCTCTTGTACTTAAGTCGGCATTGTGTGTTTTGTTTTAAATTCGGATGCAATTTCTGTGTTTCATCGCCAATATGAAGGTCCAAGGGATACAGTACACCTGAAGTGAAGCATCGGAGTCTAAAACTGGACTCACAGGAGAGGATCAAATCAGAGAGAGTTAAAGTGTCTGTCCTCTTGTACTTAAATCGGCATTGTGCCTTTTGTATTAAATTCGGATTCAATTTCTGTGTTTCATCGTCAATAAGAAAGTGCAAGGGATACAGTAAACCTGAAGCTAAGCATCGGAATCTAAAACTGGAGTCACAGGAGAGGTTCAAATCATAGAAAGTTAGAGTGTCAGTCCTCTTGTACTTACGTCGACATTGTGCCTTTTGTTTTAAATTGGGATGCATTTTCTGTGTTTCATCGTCAATAAGAAGGTGCAAGGTATTCAGTAAAACTGAAGTGAAGCATCGATATCTGAAACTGGACTCTCAGGAGAGGTTCAAATCATAGAAAATTAGAGTGTCAGTCCTCTTGTACTTATGTTGGCATTGTGGCTTTTGTATTAAATTCGGATGCAATTTCTGTGTTTCATCGTCACTAAGAAAGTCCAAGGTATACACTAAACCTGAAGTGAAGCAGCGGAATCAAAAACAGGACTCACAGGGGAGGTTCAAATCATAGAATGTGAGAGTGTCAGTCCTCTTGTACTTAAGTCGGCACTGAGCCTTTTGTGTCAAATTGGGATGCAATTTCTGTGTTTCATCGTCAATAATAAGGTCCAAGGTATACAGTAAACCAGAAGTGAAGCATTGTTATCTAAAACTGGACTCACAGGAGAGGTTCAAATCATAGAAAGTTAGAGTGTCAGTCCTCTTGTACTTAAGTCGGCATTGTGCCTTTTGTATTAAATTCGGATGCAATTTCTGTGTTTCATCGCCAATATGAAGGTCCAAGGGATACAGTAAACCTCAAGTGAAGCATCGGAGTCTAAAACTGGACTCACAGGAGAGGTTCAAATCATAGAAAGTTAGAGTGTCAGTCCTCTTGTACTTAAGTCGACATTGTGCCATTTGTTTTAAATTGGGATGCATTTTCTGTGTTTCATCGTCAATAAGAAGGTCCAAGGTATACAGTAAAACTGAAGTGAAGCATCGAAATCTAAAACGGGACTTACAGGAGAGGTTAAAATCATAGAAAGTTTGAGTGTCAGTCCTCTTGTACTTAAGTCGTCATTGTGGCTTTTGTATTAAATTCGGATGCAATTTCTGTCTTTCATCGTCACTAAGAAAGTCCAAGGTATACACTAAACCTGAAGTGAAGCATCGGAATCAAAAACAGGACTCACAGGAGAGGTTCAAATCATAGAATGTGAGAGTGTCAGTCCTCTTGCACTTAAGTCGGCATTGTGCCTTTTGTGTTAAATTGGGATGCAATTTCTGTGTTTCATCGTCAATAAGATGGTCCAAGGTATACAGTAAACCTGAAGTGAAGCATTGGAATCTAAAACTGGACTCACAGGAGAGGTTCAAATCATAGAAAGTTAGAGTGTCAGTCCTCTTGTACTTATGTCGACATTGTGCCTTTTGTATTAAATTCGGATGCAATTTCTGTGTATCATCGTCAATAAGAAGGCCCAAGGGATACAGCAACTCTGAAGTGAAGCATCAGAATCTAAAACTGGACTCACAGGAGAGGCTCAAATCAAAGAATGTTAGAGTGTCAGTCCTCTAGTACTTAAGTCGGCATTGTGGGTTTTGTATTAAAGTCGGATGCAATTTCTGTGTTTCATCGCCAATAAGAAGGTCCAAGGGATACAGTAAACCTGAAGTGAAGCATCGGAGTCTAAAACTGGACTCACAGGAGAGGCTCAAATCATAGAAATTTAGAGTGTCAGTCCTCTTGTACTTAAGTCTGCATTGTGCCTTTTGAATTTAATTCCGATGCAATTTCTGTGTTGCCTCGTCAATACGACGGTCCAAGGGATACAGTAAACGTGAAGTGAAGCATCGGAATCTAAAATTGGACTCACAGGAGAGGTTCAAATCATAGAAAGTTAGAGTGTCAGTCCTCTTGTGCTTAAGTCGGCATTGTGTGTTTTGTTTTGAATTCGGATGCAATTTCTGTGTTTCATCGCCAATAGGAGGGTCCAAGGGATACAGTAAACTGGAAGCTAAGCATCGGAATCTAAAACTGCAGTCACAGGAGAGGTTCAAATCATAGAAAGTTAGAGTCTCAGTCCTCTTGTACTTTCGTCGACTTTGTGCCTTTTGTTTCAAATTGGGATGCATTTTCTGTGTTTCATCGTCAATAAGAAGGTGGAAGGTATTCAGTAAAACTGAAGTGAAGCATCGAAATCTAAAACTGGACTCTCAGAAGAGGTTCAAATCATAGAAAATTAGAGTGTCAGTCCTCTTGTACTTATGTCGGCATTGTGGCTTTTGGATTAAATTCGGATGCAATTTCTGTCTTTCATCGTCACTAAGAAAGTCCAAGGTATACACTAAACCTGAAGTGAAGCATCGGAATCAAAAACAGGACTCACAGGAGAGGTTCAAATCATAGAAAGTTAGAGTGTCAGTCCTCTTGTAATTAAGTCGGCATTGTGCCTTTTGAATTAATTTCCGATGTAATTTCTGTGTTTCATAGTCAATAAGAAGGTCCAAGGTATACAGTAAACCTGAAGTGAAGCATCCGAATCTAAAACTGGACTCGTAGGAGTGGTTCAAATTATAAAATGTTAGAGTGTCGTTCCTCTTGTACCTAAGTCGGCATTGTTCCTTTTGTGTTAAATTGGGATGCAATTTCTGTGTTTCATCGTCAATAAGAAAGTCCAAGCTACACAGTAAACCTGAAGTGAAGCATCGGAATCTAAAACTGGACCCACAGGAGAGGTTCAAATCACAGAAAGTTAGATTGTCAGTGCTCGTGTACTTAAGTCGGCTTTGTGCCTTTTGTATTAATTTCAGATGCAATTTCAGTGTCTCATCGTCACAAAGAAAGTCCAAGGTACACACTAAACCTGAAGTAAAGCATCGAAATCTAAAACAGGACTCACAGGAGAGGTTCAAATCATAGAATGTGAGAGTGTCAGTCCTCTTGTACTTATGTTGGCATTGTGCATTTTGTGTTAAATTGGGATGCAATTTCTGTGTTTCATCGTCAATAAGAAGGTCCAAGGGATACTGCAAACCTGAAGTGAAGCATCAGAATCTAAAACTGGACTCACAGGAGAGCTTCAAATCATAGAAAGTAGAGTGTCAGTCCTCTAGTACTTAAGTCGGCATTGTGCCTTTTGTATTAAATTCGGATGCAATTTCTGTGTTTCATCGTCAATAAGAAGGTCCATGGGATACAGTATACCTGAAGTTAAGCATCGGAATCTAAAACTGAACTCACAGGAGAGGTTCAAATCACAGAAAGTTAGAGTGTCAGTCCTCTTGTACTTAAGTCGGCATTGTGCCCATTGTATTAAATTCGGATGCAATTTCTGTGTTTCATCGTCAATAACATTGTCCAAGGTATACAGTAAACCTGAAGTGGAGCATCGGAATCTAAGACTGGTCTCACAGGAGAGGTTCAAATCATAGAAAGTTAGTGTGTCAGTCATCTTGTACTTAAGTCTGCATTGTGCCTCTTGAATTTAATTCCGATGCAATTTCTGTGTTGCCTCGTCAATACGACGGTCCAAGGGATACAGTAAACGTGAAGTGAAGCATCGGAATCTAAAACTGGACTCACAGGAGAGGTTCAAATCATAGAAAGTTAGAGTGTCAGTCCTCTTGTACTTAAGTCGGCATTGTGTGTTTTGTTTTAAAATCGGATGCAATTTCTGTGTTTCATCGCCAATATGAAGGTCCAAGGGATACAGTACACCTGAAGTGAAGCATCGGAGTCTAAAACTGGACTCACAGGAGAGGATCAAATCAGAGAGAGTTAGAGTGTCAGTCCTCTTGTACTCAAATCGGCATTGTGCCTTTTGTATTAAATTCGGATTCAATTTCTGTGTTTCATCGTCAATAAGAAAGTGCAAGGGATACAGTAAACCTGAAGCTAAGCATCGGAATCTAAAACTGGAGTCACAGGAGACGTTCAGATCATAGAAAGTTACGGTGTCAGTCCTCTTGTACTTACGTCGACATTGTGCCTTTTGTTTTAAATTGGGATGCATTTTCTGTGTTTCATCGTCAATAAGAAGGTGCAAGGTATTCAGTAAAACTGAAGTGAAGCATCGAAATCTAAAACTGGACTCTCAGGAGAGGTTCAAATCATAGAAAATTGGAGTGTCAGTCCTCTTGTACTTATGTTGGCATTGTGGCTTTTGTATTAAATTCGGATGCAATTTCTGTGTTTCATCGTCACTAAGAAAGTCCAAGGTATACACTAAACCTGAAGTGAAGCATCGGAGTCTAAAACTGGACTCACAGGAGAGGCTCAAATCAAAGAAATTTAGAGTGTCAGTCCTCTTGTACTTAAGTCGGCATTGTGTGTTTTGTTTTAAAATCGGATGCAATTTCTGTGTTTCATCGCCAATATGAAGGTCCAAGGGATACAGTACACCTGAAGTGAAGCATCGGAGTCTAAAACTGGACTCACAGGAGAGGTTCAAATCATAGAATGCGAGAGTGTCAGTCCTCTTGTACTTAAGTCGGCATTGTGCCTTTTGTGTTAAATTGGGATGCAATTTCTGTGTTTCATCGTCAATACTAAGGTCCAAGGTTTACAGTAAACCTGAAGTGAAGCATTGTTATCTAAAACTGGACTCACAGGAGAGGTTCAAATCATAGAAAGTTAGAGTGTCAGTCCTCTTGTACTTAAGTCGGCATTGTGCCTTTTGTATTAAATTCGGATGCAATTTCTGTGTATCATCGTCAATAAGAAGGCCCAAGGGATACAGCAATTCTGAAGTAGAGCATCAGAATCTAAAACTGGACTCACAGGAGAGGTTCAAATCATAGAAAGTTAGAGTGTCAGTCCTCTAGTACTTAAGTCGGCATTGTGCCTTTTGTATTAAATTCGGATGCAATTTCTGTGTTTCATCGCCAATAAGAAGGTCCAAGGGATACAGTAAACCTGAAGCGAAGCATCGGAGTCTAAAACTGGACTCACAGGAGAGGTTCAAATCATAGAAAGTTAGAGTGTCAGTCCTCTTGTACTTAAGTCGACATTGTGCCATTTGTTTTAAATTGGGATGCATTTTCTGTGTTTCATCGTCAATAAGAAGGTCCAAGGTATACAGTAAAACTGAAGTGAAGCATCGATATCTAAAACGGGACTTACAGGAGAGGTTGAAATCATGGAAAGTTAGAGTGTCAGTCCTCTTGTACTTAAGTCGTCATTGTGGCTTATGTATTAAATTCGGATGCAATTTCTGTCTTTCATCGTCACTAACAAAGTCCAAGGTATACACTAAACCTGAAGTGAAGCATCGGAATCAAAAACAGGACTCACAGGAGAGGTTCAAATCATAGAATGTGAGAGTGTCAGTCCTCTTGCACTTAAGTCGGCATTGTGCCTTTTGTGTTAAATTGGGATGCAATTTCTGTGTTTCATCGTCAATAAGAAGGTCCAAGGTATACAGTAAACCTGAAGTGAAGCATTGGAATCTAAAACTGGACTCACAGGAGAGGTTCAAATCATAGAAAGTTAGAGTGTCAGTCCTCTTGTACTTATGTCGACATTGTGCCTTTTGTATTAAATTCGGATGCAATTTCTGTGTATCATCGTCAATAAGAAGGCCCAAGGGATACAGCAACTCTGAAGTGAAGCATCAGAATCTAAAACTGGACTCACAGGAGAGGTTCAAATCAAAGAATGTTAGAGTGTCAGTCCTCTAGTACTTAAGTCGGCATTGTGGGTTTTGTATTAAATTCGGATGCAATTTCTGTGTTTCATCGCCAATAAGAAGGTCCAAGGGATACAGTACACCTGAAGTGAAGCATCGGAGTCTAAAACTTTACTCACAGGAGAGGTTCAAATCATAGAAAGTTAGAGTGTCAGTCCTCTTGAACTTATGTCGGCACTGTACCTTTCATATTAAATTCGGATGCAAATTCTGTGATTCATCGTCAATAAGAAGGTCCATGGGATACAGTATACCTGAAGTTAAGCATCGGAATCTGAAACTGAACTCACAGGAGAGGTTCAAATCATAGAAAGTTAGAGTGTCAGTCCTCTTGTACTTAAGTCGGCATTGTGCCCATTGTATTAAATTCGGATGCAATTTCTGTGTTTCATCGTCAACAACATTGTCCAAGGTATACAGTAAACCTGAAGTGGAGCATCGGAATCTGAGACTGGTCTCACAGGAGAGGTTCAAATCATAGAAAGTTAGTGTGTCAGTCCTCTTGAACTTAAGTCTGCATTGTGCCTTTTGAATTTAATTCCGATGCAATTTCTGTGTTGCCTCGTCAATACGACGGTCCAAGGGATACAGTAAACGTGAAGTGAAGCATCGGAATCTAAAACTGGACTCACAGGAGAGGTTCAAATCATAGAAAGTTAGAGTGTCAGTCCTCTTGTACTTAAGTCGGCATTGTGTGTTTTGTTTTAAATTCGGATGCAATTTCTGTGTTTCATCGCCAATATGAAGGTCCAAGGGATACAGTACACCTGAAGTGAAGCATCGGAGTCTAAAACTGGACTCACAGGAGAGGATCAAATCAGAGAGAGTTAAAGTGTCTGTCCTCTTGTACTTAAATCGGCATTGTGCCTTTTGTATTAAATTCGGATTCAATTTCTGTGTTTCATCGTCAATAAGAAAGTGCAAGGGATACAGTAAACCTGAAGCTAAGCATCGGAATCTAAAACTGGAGTCACAGGAGAGGTTCAAATCATAGAAAGTTAGAGTGTCAGTCCTCTTGTACTTACGTCGACATTGTGCCTTTTGTTTTAAATTGGGATGCATTTTCTGTGTTTCATCGTCAATAAGAAGGTGCAAGGTATTCAGTAAAACTGAAGTGAAGCATCGATATCTGAAACTGGACTCTCAGGAGAGGTTCAAATCATAGAAAATTAGAGTGTCAGTCCTCTTGTACTTATGTTGGCATTGTGGCTTTTGTATTAAATTCGGATGCAATTTCTGTGTTTCATCGTCACTAAGAAAGTCCAAGGTATACACTAAACCTGAAGTGAAGCATCGGAATCAAAAACAGGACTCACAGGGGAGGTTCAAATCATAGAATGTGAGAGTGTCAGTCCTCTTGTACTTAAGTCGGCATTGAGCCTTTTGTGTCAAATTGGGATGCAATTTCTGTGTTTCATCGTCAATAATAAGGTCCAAGGTATACAGTAAACCAGAAGTGAAGCATTGTTATCTAAAACTGGACTCACAGGAGGGGTTCAAATCATAGAAAGTTAGAGTGTCAGTCCTCTTGTACTTAAGTCGGCATTGTGCCTTTTGTATTAAATTCGGATGCAATTTCTGTGTTTCATCGCCAATATGAAGGTCCAAGGGATACAGTAAACCTCAAGTGAAGCATCGGAGTCTAAAACTGGACTCACAGGAGAGGTTCAAATCATAGAAAGTTAGAGTGTCAGTCCTCTTGTACTTAAGTCGTCATTGTGGCTTTTGTATTAAATTCGGATGCAATTTCTGTCTTTCATCGTCACTAAGAAAGTCCAAGGTATACACTAAACCTGAAGTGAAGCATCGGAATCAAAAACAGGACTCACAGGAGAGGTTCAAATCATAGAATGTGAGAGTGTCAGTCCTCTTGCACTTAAGTCGGCATTGTGCCTTTTGTGTTAAATTGGGATGCAATTTCTGTGTTTCATCGTCAATAAGAAGGTCCAAGGTATACAGTAAACCTGAAGTGAAGCATTGGAATCTAAAACTGGACTCACAGGAGAGGTTCAAATCATAGAAAGTTAGAGTTTCAGTCTTTTTGTACTTAAGTCAGCACTGTGCCTTTTGTATTACATTCGGATGCTATTTCTGTGTTTCTTCATCAATAAGAAGGTCCAAGGGATACAATAAACCTGATGTGAAGCATCCGAATCTAAAACTGGACTAACAGGAGAGGTTCAAATCATAGAAAGTTAGAGTGTCAGTCCTCTTGTAATTAAGTCGGCATTGTGCCTTTTGAATTAATTTCCGATGTAATTTCTGTGTTTCATAGTCAATAAGAAGGTCCAAGATATACAGTAAACCTGAAGTGAAGCATCCGAATCTAAAACTGGACTCGTAGGAGTGGTTCAAATTATAAAATGTTAGAGTGTCGTTCCTCTTGTACCTAAGTCGGCATTGTGCCTTTTGTGTTAAATTGGGATGCAATTTCTGTGTTTCATCGTCAATAAGAAAGTCCAAGGTACACAGTAAACCTGAAGTGAAGCATCGGAATCTAAAACTGGACCCACAGGAGAGGTTCAAATCACAGAAAGTTAGATTGTCAGTGCTCGTGTACTTAAGTCGGCTTTGTGCCTTTTGTATTAATTTCAGATGCAATTTCAGTGTCTCATCGTCACAAAGAAAGTCCAAGGTACACACTAAACCTGAAGTAAAGCATCGAAATCTAAAACATGACTCACAGGAGAGGTTCAAATCATAGAATGTGAGAGTGTCAGTCCTCTTGTACTTATGTTGGCATTGTGCATTTTGTGTTAAATTGGGATGCAATTTCTGTGTTTCATCGTCAATAAGAAGGGCCAAGGGATACTGCAAACCTGAAGTGAAGCATCAGAATCTAAAACTGGACTCACAGGAGAGCTTCAAATCATAGAAAGTAGAGTGTCAGTCCTCTAGTACTTAAGTCGGCATTGTGCCTTTTGTATTAAATTCGGATGCAATTTCTGTGTTTCATCGTCAATAAGAAGGTCCATGGGATACAGTATACCTGAAGTTAAGCATCGGAATCTAAAACTGAACTCACAGGAGAGGTTCAAATCATAGAAAGTTAGAGTGTCAGTCCTCTTGTACTTAAGTCGGCATTGTGCCCATTGTATTAAATTCGGATGCAATTTCTGTGTTTCATCGTCAATAACATTGTCCAAGGTATACAGTAAACCTGAAGTGGAGCATCGGAATCTAAGACTGGTCTCACAGGAGAGGTTCAAATCACAGAAAGTTAGTGTGTCAGTCATCTTGTACTTAAGTCTGCATTGTGCCTCTTGAATTTAATTCCGATGCAATTTCTGTGTTGCCTCGTCAATACGACGGTCCAAGGGATACAGTAAACGTGAAGTGAAGCATCGGAATCTAAAACTGGACTCACAGGAGAGGATCAAATCAGAGAGAGTTAGAGTGTCAGTCCTCTTGTACTCAAATCGGCATTGTGCCTTTTGTATTAAATTCGGATTCAATTTCTGTGTTTCATCGTCAATAAGAAAGTGCAAGGGATACAGTAAACCTGAAGCTAAGCATCGGAATCTAAAACTGGAGTCACAGGAGACGTTCAGATCATAGAAAGTTAGAGTGTCAGTCCTCTTGTACTTACGTCGACATTGTGCCTTTTGTTTTAAATTGGGATGCATTTTCTGTGTTTCATCGTCAATAAGAAGGTGCAAGGTATTCAGTAAAACTGAAGTGAAGCATCGAAATCTAAAACTGGACTCTCAGGAGAGGTTCAAATCATAGAAAATTGGAGTGTCAGTCCTCTTGTACTTATGTTGGCATTGTGGCTTTTGTATTAAATTCGGATGCAATTTCTGTGTTTCATCGTCACTAAGAAAGTCCAAGGTATACACTAAACCTGAAGTGAAGCATCGGAGTCTAAAACTGGACTCACAGGAGAGGCTCAAATCATAGAAATTTAGAGTGTCAGTCCTCTTGTACTTAAGTCGGCATTGTGTGTTTTGTTTTAAAATCGGATGCAATTTCTGTGTTTCATCGCCAATATGAAGGTCCAAGGGATACAGTACACCTGAAGTGAAGCATCGGAGTCTAAAACTGGACTCACAGGAGAGGTTCAAATCATAGAATGCGAGAGTGTCAGTCCTCTTGTACTTAAGTCGGCATTGTGCCTTTTGTGTTAAATTGGGATGCAATTTCTGTGTTTCATCGTCAATACTAAGGTCCAAGGTTTACAGTAAACCTGAAGTGAAGCATTGTTATCTAAAACTGGACTCACAGGAGAGGTTCAAATCATAGAAAGTTAGAGTGTCAGTCCTCTTGTACTTAAGTCGGCATTGTGCCTTTTGTATTAAATTCGGATGCAATTTCTGTGTATCATCGTCAATAAGAAGGCCCAAGGGATACAGCAATTCTGAAGTAGAGCATCAGAACCTAAAACTGGACTCACAGGAGAGGTTCAAATCATAGAAAGTTAGAGTGTCAGTCCTCTAGTACTTAAGTCGGCATTGTGCCTTTTGTATTAAATTCGGATGCAATTTCTGTGTTTCATCGCCAATAAGAAGGTCCAAGGGATACAGTAAACCTGAAGCGAAGCATCGGAGTCTAAAACTGGACTCACAGGAGAGGTTCAAATCATAGAAAGTTAGAGTGTCAGTCCTCTTGTACTTAAGTCGACATTGTCCAATTTGTTTTAAATTGGGATGCATTTTCTGTGTTTCATCGTCAATAAGAAGGTCCAAGGTATACAGTAAAACTGAAGTGAAGCATCGAAATCTAAAACGGGACTTACAGGAGAGGTTGAAATCATAGAAAGTTAGAGTGTCAGTCCTCTTGTACTTAAGTCGTCATTGTGGCTTATGTATTAAATTCGGATGCAATTTCTGTCTTTCATCGTCACTAACAAAGTCCAAGGTATACACTAAACCTGAAGTGAAGCATCGGAATCAAAAACAGGACTCACAGGAGAGGTTCAAATCATAGAATGTGAGAGTGTCAGTCCTCTTGCACTTAAGTCGGCATTGTGCCTTTTGTGTTAAATTGGGATGCAATTTCTGTGTTTCATCGTCAATAAGAAGGTCCAAGGTATACAGTAAACCTGAAGTGAAGCATTGGAATCTAAAACTGGACTCACAGGAGAGGTTCAAATCATAGAAAGTTAGAGTGTCAGTCCTCTTGTACTTATGTCGACATTATGCCTTTTGTATTAAATTCGGATGCAATTTCTGTGTATCATCGTCAATAAGAAGGCCCAAGGGATACAGCAACTCTGAAGTGAAGCATCAGAATCTAAAACTGGACTCACAGGAGAGGTTCAAATCAAAGAATGTTAGAGTGTCAGTCCTCTAGTACTTAAGTCGGCATTGTGGGTTTTGTATTAAATTCGGATGCAATTTCTGTGTTTCATCGCCAATAAGAAGGTCCAAGGGATACAGTAAACCTGAAGTGAAGCATCGGAGTCTAAAACTGGACTCACAGGAGAGGCTCAAGTCATAGAAATTTAGAGTGTCAGTCCTCTTGTACTTAAGTCTGCATTGTGCCTTTTGAATTTAATTCCGATGCAATTTCTGTGTTGCCTCGTCAATACGACGGTCCAAGGGATACAGTAAACGTGAAGTGAAGCATCGGAATCTAAAACTGGACTAACGGGAGAGGTTCAAATCATAGAAAGTTAGAGTGTCAGTCCTCTTGTACTTAAGTCGGCATTGTGTGTTTTGTTTTGTATTCGGATGCAAATTCTGGGTTTCATGGCCAATAGGAGGGTCCAAGGGATGCAGTAAACCGGAAGCTAAGCATCGGAATCTAAAACTGCAGTCACAGGAGAGGTTCAAATCATAGAAAGTTGGAGTGTCAGTCCTCTTGTACTTAAGTCGGCATTGTGCCTTTTGTGTTAAATTGGGATGCAATTTCTGTGTTTCATCGTCAATAATAAGGTCCAATGTATACAGTAAACCTGAAGTGAAGCATTGTTAACTAAAACTGGACTCACAGGAGAGGTTCAAATCATAGAAAGTTAGAGTGTCAGTCCTCTTGTACTTAAGTCGGCATTGTGCCTTTTGTATTAAATTCGGATGCAATTTCTGTGCATCATCGTCAATAAGAAGGCCCAATTGAAATACAGCAATTCTAAAGTGAAGCATCAGAATCTAAAACTGGACTCACAGGAGAGGTTCATATCATAGAAAGTTAGAGTGTCAGTCCTCTAGTACATTAGTCGGCATTGTGCCTTTTGTGTGTAATTGGGATGCAATTTCTGTGTTTCATCGTCAATAAGAAGGTCCAAGGTATACAGTAAACCTGAAGTGAAGCATTGGAATCTAAAACTGGACTCACAGGAGAGGTTCAAATCATAAAAAGTTAGAGTGTGAGTCCTCTTGTACTTATGTCGGCATTGTGCCTTTTGTATTACTTTCGGATGCAATTTCTGTGTATCATCGTCAATAAGAAGGCCCAAGGGATACAGCAATTCTGAAGTGGAGCATCAGAATCTAAAACTGGACTCACAGGAGAGGTTCAAATCATAGAAAGTTAGAGTGTCAGTCCTCTTTTACTTAAGTCGACATTGTGCCTTTTGTATTAAATTCGGATGCAATTTCTGTGTTTCATCGCAAATGAGAAGGTCCAAGGGATACAGTAAACCTGAAGTGAAGCATCGGAGGCTAAAACTGGACTCACAGGAGAGGTTCAAATCATAGAAAGTTAGAGTGTCAGTCCTCTTGTACTTAAGTCGACATTGTGCCATTTGTTTTAAATTGGGATGCATTTTCCGTGTTTCATCGTTAATAAGAAGGTCATAGGTATACAGTAAAACTGAAGTGAAACATCGAAATCTAAAACGGGACTCACAGGAGAGGTTCAAATCATAGAAAGTTAGAGTGTCAGTCCTCCTGTACTTAAGTCGTCATTGTGGCTTTTGTATTAAATTCGGATGCAATTTCTGTCTTTCAGCGTCACTAAGAAAGTCCAAGGTATACACTAAACCTGAAGTGAAGCATCGGTATCAAAAACAGGACACACAGGAGAGGTTCAAATCATAGAATGTGAGAGTGTCAGTCCTCTTGCACTTAAGTCGGCATTGTGCCTTTTGTGTTAAATTGGGATGCAATTTCTGTGTTTCATCGTCAATAAGAAGGTCCAAGGTATACAGTAAACCTGAAGTGAAGCATTGGAATCTAAAACTGGACTCACAGGAGAGGTTCAAATCAAAGAAAGTTAGAGTGTCAGTCCTCTAGTACTTAAGTCGGCATTGTGCCTTTTGTATTAAATTCGGATGCAATTTCTGTGTTTCATCGTCACTAAGAAAGTCCTAGGCATACACTAAACCTGAAGTGAAGCATCGGAATCAAAAACAGGACTCACAGGGGAGGTTCAAATCATAGAATGTGAGAGTGGTAGTCCTCTTGTACTTAAGTCGGCATTGTGCCCATTGTATTAAATTCTGATGCAATTTCTGTGTTTCATCGTCAATAACATTGTCCAAGGTATACAGTAAACCTGAAGTGGAGCATCGGAATCTAAGACTGGTCTCAGAGGAGAGGTTCAAATCACAGAAAGTTAGAGTGTCAGTCCTCTTGTACTTAAGTCTGCATTGTGCCTTTTGAATTTAATTCCGATGCAATTTCTGTGTTGCCTCATCAATACGACGGTCCAAGGGATACAGTAAACGTGAAGTGAAGCATCGGAATCTAAAACTGGACTCACAGGAGAGGTTCAAATCATAGAAAGTTAGAGTGTCAGTCCTCTTGTACTTAAGTCGGCATTGTGTGTTTTGTTTTAAATTCGGATGCAATTTCTGTGTTTCATCGTCAATAAGAATGTGCAAGGGATACAGTGAACCTGAAGCTAAGCATCGGAATCTAAAACTGGAGTCACAGGAGAGGTTCAAATCATAGAAAGTTAGTGTGTCAGTCCTCTTGTACTTACGTCGACATTGTGCCTTTTGTTTTAAATTGGGATGCTTTTTCTGTGTTTCATCGTCAATAAGAAGGTGCAAGGTATTCAGTAAAACTGAAGTGAAGCATCGAAATCTAAAACTGGACTCTCAGGAGAGGTTCAAATCATAGAAAGTTAGAGTGTCAGTCCTCTTGTACTTATGTCGGCATTGTGGCTTTTGTATTAAATTCGGATGCAATTTCTGTGTTTCATCGTCACTAAGAAAGTCCAAGGTATACACTAAACCTGACGTGAAGTATCAGAATCAAAAACAGGACTCACAGGGGCTGTTCAAATCATAGAATGTGAGAGTGTCAGTCCTCTTGTACTTAAGTCGGCATTGTGCCTTTTGTGTTAAATTGGGATGCAATTTCTGTGTTTCATCGTCAATAATAAGGTCCAAGGTATACAGTAAACCTGAAGTGAAGCATTGTTATCTAAAACTGGACTCACAGGAGAGGTTCAAATCATAGAAAGTTAGAGTGTCAGTCCTCTTGTACTTAAGTCGGCATTGTGCCTTTTGTATTAAATTCGGATGCAATTTCTGTGTATCATCGTCAATAAGAAGGCCCAATTGAAATACAGCAATTCTAAAGTGAAGCATCAGAATCTAAAACTGGACTCACAGGAGAGGTTCAAATCATAGAAAGTTAGAGTGTCAGTCCTCTTGTACTTATGTTGGCATTGTGCCTTTTGTATTACATTCGGATGCAAATTCTGTGTATCATCGTCAATAAGAAGGCCCAAGGGATACAGAAATTCTGAAGTGGAGCATCAGAATCTAAAACTGGACTCACAGGAGAGGTTCAAATCATAGAAAGTTAGAGTGTCAGTCCTCTTGTACTTATGTCGACATTGTGCCTTTCGTATTAAATTCGGATGCAATTTCTGTGTATCATCGTCAATAAGAAGGCCCAAGGGATACAGCAGTTCTGAAGTGAAGCATCAGAATCTAAAGCTGGACTCACAGGAGAGGTTCAAATCAAAGAAAGTTAGAGTGTCAGTCCTCTAGTTCGTAAGTCGGCATTGTGCCTTTTGTATTAAATTCGGATGCAATTTCTGTGTTTCATCGCCAATAAGAAGGTCCAAGGGATACAGTAAACCTCAAGTGAAGCATCGGAGTCTAAAACTGGACTCACAGGAGAGGCTCAAATCATAGAAATTTAGAGTTTCAGTCCTCTTGTACTTAAGTCGGCATTGTGCCTTTTGTATTAAATTCGGATTAAATTTCTGTGTTTCAGCGTCAATAAGAAGGTCCAAGGGATTCAGTAAACCTAAAGTGAAGCATCGGTATCTAAAACTGGAATCACAGGAGAGGTTCAAATCATAGATAGTTAGAATGTCAGTCCTCTTGTACTTAAGTCGACATTGTGCCTTTTGTTTTAAATTGGGATGCAATTTCTGTGTTTCATCGTCAATAAGAAGGTGCAAGGTATACAGTAAAACTGAAGTGAAGCATCGAAATCTAAAACTGGTCTCACAGGTGAGGTTCAAATCATAGAAAGTGAGAGTGTCAGTCCTCTTGTACTTAAGTCGTCATTGTGGCTTTTGTATTAAATTCGGATGCAATTTCTGTGTTTCATCGTCACTAAGAAAGTCCAAGGTATACACTAAACCTGAAGTGAAGCATCGGAATCAAAAACAGGACTCACAGGAGAGGTTCAAATCATAGAATGTGAGAGTGGTAGTCCTCTTGTATTTAAGTCGGCATTGTGCCTTTTGTGTTAAATTGGGATGCAATTTCTGTGTTTTATCGTCAATACGAAGGTCCAAGGTATACAGTAAACCTGAACTGAAGCATTGGAGTCTAACACTGGACTCACAGGAGAGGTTCAAATCACAGAGAGTTAGAGTGTCAGTCCTCTTGTACTTATGTCGGCATTGTGCCTTTTGTATTAAATTTGGATGCAATTTCTGTGTATCATCGACAATAAGAGGGCCCAAGGGATACAGAAATTCTGTAGTGAAGCATCAGAATCTAAAACTTGACTCACAGGAGAGGTTCAAATCATAGAATGTGAGAGTGTCAGTCCTCTTTTACTTGAGTCGGCATTGTGCCTTTTGTGTTAAATTGGGATGCATTTTCTGTGTATCATCGTCAATAAGAAGGCCCAAGGGATACAGCAATTCTAAAGTGAAGCATCAGAATCTAAAACTGGACTCACAGGAGAGGTTCAAATCATAGAAAGTTAGAGTGTCAGTCCTCTAGTACATAAGTCGGCATTGTGCCTTTTGTGTTAAATTGGGATGCAATATTTGTGTTTCATCGTCAATAAGAAGGTCCAAGGTATACAGTAAACCTGAAGTGAAGCATTGGAATCTATAACTGGACTCACAGGAGAGGTTCAAATCATAGAAAGTTAGAGTGTCAGTCCTCTTGTTCTTAAGTCGGCATTGTGCCTTTTGTATTAAATTCGGATGCAATCTCTGTGTATCATCGTGAATAAGAAGGCCCAAGGAATACAGCAATTCTAAAGTGAAGCATCAGAATCTAAAACTGGACCCACAGGAGAGGTTCAAATCATAGAAAGTTAGAGTGTCAGTCATCTAGTACATAAGTCGGCCTTGTGCCTTTTGTGTTAAATTCGGAGGCATTTTCTGTCTTTCATCGTCAATAAGAAGGTCCAAGGGATACAGTAAACCTGAAGTGAAGCATCGGAGTCTAAAACTGGACTCACAGGAGAGGTTCAAATCATAGAAAGTTAGAGTGTCAGTCCTCTTGTACTTAAGTCGGCATAGTGCCTTTTGTATTAAATTCGGATTCAATTTCTGTGTTTCATCGTCAATAAAAAGGTCCAAGGGATACAGTAAACCTGAAGTGAAGCATCGGAATCTAAAACTGGAATCACTGGAGAGATTCATATCATAGAATGTGAGAGTGTCAGTCCTCTTGTACTTAAGTCGGCATTGTGCCTTTTGTGTTAAATTGGGATGCAATTTCTGTGTTTCATAGTCAATAAGAAGGTCCAAGGTTTACAGTAAACCTGAAGTGAAGCATTGGAATCTAAAACTGGACTCACAGGAGAGTTTCAATCATAGAAAGTTAGAGTGTCAGTCCTCTTGTACTTATGTCGGCATTGTGCCTTTTGTACTAAATTCGGATGCAATTTCTGTGTATCATCGTCAATAAGAAGGCCCAAGGGATACAGCAATTCTGAAGTGAAGCATCAGAATCTAAAACTGGACTCACAGGAGAGGTTCAAATCGTAGTAAGTTAGAGTGTCAGTCCTCTAGTACTTAAGTTGGCATTATGCCTTTTGTATAAAATTCGGATGCAATTTCTGTGTTTCATCGCCAATAAGAAGGCCCAAGGGATGCAGCAATCCTGAAGTGAAGCATCAAAATCTAAAACTGGATTCACAGGAGAGGTTCAAATCATAGAAAGTTAGAGTGTCTGTCCTCTAGTACTTAAGTCGGCATTGTGCCTTTTGTTTTAAATTGGGATGCAATTTCTGTGTTTCATCGTCAATAAGAAGGTCCAAGGTATACAGCAAAACTGAAGTGAAGCATCGAAATCTGAAACTCGACTAACAGGAGAGGTTCAAATCATAGGAAGTGAGAGTGTCACTCCTCTTGTACTTAAGTCGTCATTGTGGCTTTTGTATTAAATTCGGATGCAATTTCTGTGTTTCATCGTCATTAAGAAAGTCCAAGGTATACACTAAACCTGAAGTGAAGCATCAGAATCAAAAACAGGACTCACGGGAGAGGTTCAAATCATAGAATATGAGGGTGTCAGTCCTCTTGTACTTAAGTCGGCATTGTGCCTTTTGTGTTAAATTGGGATGCAATTTCTGTGTTTCATCGTCAATAAGAAGGTCCAAGGTATACAGTAAAGATGAAGTGAAGCATTGGAATCTAAAACTGGACTCACAGGAGAGGTTCAAATCATAGAAAGTTAGAGTGTCAGTCCTCTTGTACTTATGTCAGCATTGTGCCATTTGTATTAAATTCGGATGCAATTTCTGTGTATCATCGTCAATAAGAAGGCCCAAGGGATACAGCAATTCTGAAGTGAAGCATCAGAATCTAAAACTGGACTCACAGGAGAGGTTAAAATCATAGAATGATAGAGTGTCAGTCCTCTAGTACTTAAGTCGGCATTGTGCATTTTGTATTAAATTCGGATGCAATTTCTGTGTTTCATCGCCAATAAGAACGTCCAAGGGATACAGTAAACCTGAAGTAAAGCATCGGAGTCTAAAATTGGACTCACAGGAGAGGTTCAAACCATAGAAAATTAGAGTGTCAGTCCTATTGTACTTAAGTCGGCATTGTGCCTTTTGTATTAAATTCGGATTCAATTTCTGTGTTTCATCGTCAATAATAAGGTCCAAGGGATACAGTAAACCTGAAGTGAAGCATCGGAACCTACAACTGGAGTCACAGGAGAGGTTCAAATCATAGAAAGTTAGAGTGTCAGTCCTCTTGTACTTAACTCGACATTGTGCCATTTGTTTTAAATTGGGTTGCATTCTCTGTGCTTCATCGTCAATAAGAAGGTGCAAGGTATAAAGTAAAACTGAAGTGAAGCATCGAAATCTAAAACAGGACTCTCAGGAGAGGTACAAACCATAGAAAGTTAGAGTGTCAGTCCTCTTGTACTTAAGTCGTCGTTGTGGCTTTTGTATTAAATTCGGATGCAATTTCTGTGTTTCATCGTCAATAAGAAGGCCCAAGCGATACAGCAATTCTGAAGTGAAGCATCGGAATCTAAATCTGGACCCACAGGAGAGGTTCAAATCATAGACAGTTAGAGTGTCAGTCCTCTAGTACTTAAGTCGGCATTGTGCCTTTTGTATTAAATTCGGATGCAATTTCTGTGTTTCATCGTCAATAAGAAGGTCCAAGGGATACAGTAAACCTGAAGTGAAGCACCGGAATCTAAAACTCAACTCACAGGAGTGGTTCAAATCATAGAAAGTTAGAGTGTCAGTCCTCTTGTACTTAAGTCGGCGTTGTGCCCATTGTATTAAATTCGGATGCAATTTCTGTGTTTCATCGCCAATAAGAAGGTCCAAGGGATACAGTAAACCTGAAGTGAAGCATCAGAGACTAAAACTGGACTCACTGGAGAGGTTCAAACCATAGAAAGTTTGAGTGTCAGTCCTCTTGTACTTAAGACGGCGTTGTGCCTTTTGTATTAAATTCGGATTCAATTTCTGTGTTTCATCGTCAATAAGAAGGTCCAAGATATACAGTAAACCTGAAGTGATGCATCGGAATCTAAAACTGGAGTCACACGAGAGGTTCAAATCATAGAAAGTTAGAGTGTCAAGCCTCTTGTACTTAAGTCGACATTTTGCCTTTTGTATTAAATTCGGATGCAATTTCTGTGTTTCATCGTCAATAAGAAGCTCCAAGGGATACAGTAAACCTGAAGTGAATCATCGGAATCTAAAACTGGATTCACAGAAGAGTTTCAAATCATAGAAAGTTAGAGTGTCAGTCCTCTTGTACTTAAGTCGGCATTGTGCCTTTTGAATTTAATTCCGATAAAATTTCTGTGCTTCATCGTCAATACGAAGGTCCCAGGGATACAGTAAACCTGAAGTGAAGCATCGGAATCAAAAACAGGACTCACAGGAGAGGTTCAAATCATAGAAAATTAGAGTGTCAGTCCTCTAGTACTTAAGTCGGCATTGTGCCTTTTGTATTAAATTCGGATGCAATTTCTGTGTTTCATCGTCAATAAAAAGGTCCAAGGGATACAGTAAACCTGATGTGAAGCATCGGAATCTAAAACTGGACTCACAGGAGAGGTTCAAATCATAGGAAGTTAGAGTGTCAGTCCTCTTGTACTTAAGTCGACATTGTGCCTTTTGAATTTAATTCAAAAGCAATTTCTGTCTTTCATCGTCAATAAGAAGGTCCAAGGTAAACAGTAAACCTGAAGTGAAGCATCGGAATCTAAAACTGGACTCATAGGAGTGGTTCAAATTATAGAATGTTAGAGTGTCGTTCCTCTTGTACTGAAGTCGGCATTGTGCCTTTTGTGTTAAATTCGGATGCAATTTCAGTGTTTCATCGTCAATAAGAAGGTCCAAGGTATACAGTAAACCTGAAGTGAAGCATCGGAATCCAAAACTGGACTCACAGAAGAGGTTCAAATCATAGAAAGTTAGAGTGTCAGTCCTCTAGTACTTAAGTCGGCATTGTGCCTTTTGTATGTAATTGCGACGGAATTTTTGTGCTTCATCGTCAACAAGAAGGTCCAAGGTATACAGTAAACCTGAAGTAAAGCATCGGAATCTAAAACTGGACTCACAGGAGAGGTTCAAATCATAGAAAGTTAGAGTGTCAGTCCTCTTGTACCTAAGTCAGCATTGTGCCTTTTGCATTAAATTCCGATGCATTTTCTGTGCTTCACCGTCAATAAGAAGGTCCAAGGTAAACAGTAAACCTGAAGTGAAGTATCGGAATCTAAAACTGGACTCACAGGAGAGTTTCAAATCATACAAAGTTAGAGTGTCAGTCCTCTTGTACTTATGTCGGCATTGTGCCTTTTGTACTAAATTCGGATGCAATTTCTGTGTATCATCGTCAATAAGAAGGCCCAAGGGATACAGCAATTCTGAAGTGAAGCATCAGAATCTAAAACTGGACTCACAGGAGAGGTTCAAATCGTAGAAAGTTAGAGTGTCAGTCCTCTAGTACTTAAGTTGGCATTGTGCCTTTTGTATAAAATTCGGATGCAATTTCTGTGTTTCATCGCCAATAAGAAGGCCCAAGGGATGCAGCAATCCTGAAGTGAAGCATCAAAATCTAAAACTGGATTCACAGGAGAGGTTCAAATCATAGAAAGTTAGAGTGTCAGTCCTCTAGTACTTAAGTCGGCATTGTGCCTTTTCTTTTAAATTGGGATGCAATTTCTGAGTTTCATCGTCAATAAGAAGGTCCAAGGTATACAGTAAAACTGAAGTGAAGCATCGAAATCTGAAACTCGACTCACAGGAGAGGTTCAAATCATAGGAAGTGAGAGTGTCAGTCCTCTTGTACTTAAGTCTACATTGTGCCATTTGTATTAAATTCGGATGCAATTTCTGTGTTTCATCGTCATTAAGAAAGTCCAAGGTATACACTAAACCTGAAGTGAAGCATCAGAATCTAAAACTGGACTCACAGGAGAGGTTCAAATCTTAGAAAGTTAGAGTGTCAGTCCTCTAGTACTTAAGTCGGCATTGTGCCTTTTGTATTAAATTCAGATGCAATTTCTGTGTTTCATCGCCAATAAGAAGGTCCAAGGGATACAGTAAACCTGAAGTGAAGCATCGGAGTCTAAAACTGGACTCACATTAGAGGTTCAAATCACAGAAATCTAAAGTGTCAGTCCTCTTGTACTTATGTCGGCATTGTGCCTTTTGTATTAAATTCGGATGCAATTTCTGTGTATCATCGTCAATTAGAAGGCCCAAGGGATACAGCAATTCTGAAGTGAAGCATCAGAATCTAAAATTGGACTCACAGGAGAGGTTCAAATCATAGAAAGTTAGAGTGCAGTCCTCTAGTACTTAAGTCGGCATTGTGCCTTTTTTGTTAAATTGGGATGCAATTTCTGTGGTTCATCGTCAATAGGAAGGTGCAAGGTATACAGTAAAACTGAAGTGAAGCATCGAAATCTAAAACTGGACTCACAGGAGAGGTTCAAATCATAGAAAGTGAGAGTGTCAGTCCTCTTGTACTTAAGTCGTCATTGTGGCATTTGTATTAAATTCGGATGCAATTTCTGTGTTTCATCGTCACTAAGAAAGTCCAAGGTATACACTAAACCTGATGTGAAGCATCGGAATCAAAAACAGGACTCACAGGAGAGGTTCAAATCATAGAATGTGAGAGTGACAGTCCTCTTGTACTTAAGTCGGCATTCTGCCTTTTGTGTTAAATTGGGATGCAATTTCTGCGTTTCATCGTGAATAAGAAGGTCCAAGGTATACAGTAAACCTGAAGTGAAGCATTGGAATCTAAAACTGGACTCACAGGAGAGGTTCAAATCATAGAAAGTTAGAGTGTCAGTCCTCTTGTACTTTCGTCGACATTGTGCCTTTTGTTTTAAATTGGGATGCATTTTCTGTGTTTCATCGTCAATAAGAAGGTGCAAGGTATACAGTAAAACTGAAGTGAAGCATCGAAATCTAAAACTGGACTCACAGGAGAGGTTCAAATCATGGGAAGTGAGAGTGTCAGCCCTCTTGTACTTATGTCGACATTGTGGCTTTTGTATTAAATTTGGATGCAATTTCTGTGTTTCATCGTCACCAAGAAAGTCCAAGGTATACACTAAACTTGAAGTGAAGCATCGGAATCAAAAACAGGAATCACAGAAGAGGTTCAAATCATAGAATGTGAGAGTGTCAGTCCTCTTGTACTTAAGTCGGCATTGTGCCATTTGTGTTAAATTGGAATGCAATTTCTGTGTTTCATCGTCAATAAGAAGGTCCAAGGTATGCAGTAAACCTGAAGTGAAGCATTAGAATCTAAAACTGGACTCACAGGAGAGGTTCAAATCGTAGAAAGTTAGAGTGTCAGTCCTCTAGTACTTAAGTCGGCATTGTGCCTTTTGTATTAAATTCGGATGCAATTTCTGTGTGTCATCGTCAATAAGAAGGTCCAAGGGATACAGAAAACCTGAAGTGAAGCATCGGAATCGAAAACTGGATTCACAGAAGAGTTTCAAATCATAGAAAGTTAGAGTGTCAGTCCTCTTGTACTTAAGTCGGCATTGTGCCTTTTGAATTTAATTCCGATGAAATTTCTGTGCTTCATCGTCAATACGAAGGTCCCAGGAATACAGTAAACCTGAAGCGAAGCATCGGAAACTAAAACTGGAGTCACAGGAGAGGTTCAAATCATAGAAAGTTAGAGTGTCAGTCCTCTTGTACTTAAGTCGGCATTGTGCCTTTTGTATTAAATTCGGATTCAATTTCTGTGTTTCATCGTCAATAATAAGGTCCAAGGGATACAGTAAACCTGAAGTGAAGCATCGGAATCAAAAACAGGACTCACAGGAGAGGTTCAAATCATAGAAAGTTAGAGTGTCAGTCCTCTTGCACTTAAGTCGGCATTGTGCCTTTTGAATTTGATTCAGATGCAATTTATGTGTTGTCTCGTGAATAAGAAAGTCCAAGGGATACACTAAACATGAAGGGAAGCATCGGAATCTAAAACTGGACTCACAGGAGGGTTTCAAATCATAGAACGTTAGAGTTCCAGTCTTTTTGTGCTTAAGTCAGCACTGTGCCTTTTGTATTAAATGCGGATGCAATTTCTGTGTTTCTTCGTCAATAAGAAGGTCCAAGGGATACAGTAAACCTGATGTGTAGCATCGGAATCTAAAACTGGACTCACAGGAGAGGTTCAAATCATAGAAAGTGAGAGTGTCTGTCCTCTTGTACTTAAGTCGACATTGTGGCTTTTGTATTAAATTCGGATGCAATTTCTGTGTTTCATCGTCACTAAGAAAGTCCAAGGTATACACTAAACCTGATGTGAAGCATCGGAATCAAAAATAGGACTCACAGGAGAGGTTCAAATCATAGAATGTGAGAGTGACAGTCCTCTTGTACTTAAGTCGGCATTCTGCCTTTTGTGTTAAATTGGGATGCAATTTCTGTGTTTCATCGTCAATAAGAAGGTCCAAGGTATACAGTAAACCTGAAGTGAAGCATTGGAATCTAAAACTGGACTCACAGGAGAGGTTCAAATCATAGAAAGTTAGAGTGTCAGTCCTCTTGTACTTATGTCGGCATTGTGCCTTTTGTATTAAATTCGGATGCAATTTCTGTGTATCGTCGTCAATAAGAAGGCCCAAGGGATACAGCAATTCTGAAGTGAAGCATCAGAATCTAAATCTGGACCCACAGGAGGGGTTCAAATCATAGACAGTTAGAGTGTCAGTCCTCTAGTACTTAAGTCGGCATTGTGCCTTTTGTATTAAATTCGGATGCAATTTCTGTGTTTCATCGTCAATAAGAAGGTCCAAGGGATACAGTAAACCTGAAGTGAAGCATCGGAATCTAAAACTGAACTCACAGGAGTGGTTCAAATCATAGAAAGTTAGAGGGTCAGTCCTCTTGTACTTAAGTCGGCGTTGTGCCCATTGTATTAAATTCGGATGCAATTTCTGTGTTTCATCGCCAATAAGAAGGTCCAAGGGATACAGTAAACCTGAAGTGAAGCATCGGAGACTAAAACTGGACTCACTGGAGAGGTTCAAACCATAGAAAGTTAGAGTGTCAGTCCTCTTGTACTTAAGACGGCATTGTGCCTTTTGTATTAAATTCGGATTCAATTTCTGTGTTTCATCGTCAATAAGAAGGTCCAAGGGATACAGTAAACCTGAAGTGAAGCTTCGGAATCTAAAACTGGAGTCACACGAGAGGTTCAAATCATAGAAAGTTAGAGTGTCAAGCCTCTTGTACTTAAGTCGACATTGTGCCTATTGTATTAAATTCGGATGCAATTTCTGTGTTTCATCGTCAATAAGAAGGTCCAAGGGATACAGTAAACCTGAAGTGAAGCATCGGAATCTAAAACTGGATTCACAGAAGAGTTTCAAATCATAGATAGTTAGAGTGTCAGTCCTCTTGTACTTAAGTCGGCATTGTGCCTTTTGAATTTAATTGCGATAAAATTTCTGTGCTTCATCGTCAATACGAAGGTCCCAGGGATACAGTAAACCTGAAGTGAAGCATCGGAATCAAAAACAGGACTCACAGGAGAGGTTCAAATCATAGAAAATTAGAGTGTCAGTCCTCTAGTACTTAAGTCGGCATTGTGCCTTTTGTATTAAATTCGGATGCAATTTCTGTGTTTCATCGTCAATAAGAAGGTCCAAGGGATACAGTAAATCTGAAGTGAAGCATCAGAATCTAAAACTGGACTCACAGGAGAGGTTCAAATCATAGAAAGTTAGAGTGTCAGTCGTCTTGCACTTAAGTCGGCATTGTGCCTTTTGAATTTGATTCAGATGCAATTTCTGTGTTGTCTCGTGAATAAGAAAGTCCAAGGGATACACTAAACCTGAAGTGAAGCATCGGAATCTAAAACAGGACTCACAGGAGGGGTTCAAATCATAGAAAGTTACAGTTCCAGTCTTTTTGTACTTAAGTCAGCACTGTGCCTTTTGTATTAAATGCGGATGCAATTTCTGTGTTTCTTCGTCAATAAGAAGGTCCAAGGGATACAGTAAACCTGATGTGAAGCATCGGAATCTAAAACTGGACTCACAGGAGAGGTTCAAATCATAGGAAGTTAGAGTGTCAGTCCTCTTGTACTTAAGTCGACATTGTGCCTTTGAATTTAATTCAGATGCAATTTCTGTGTTTCATCGTCAATAAGAAGGTAGAAGGTAAACAGTAAACCTGAAGTGAAGCATCGGAATCTATAACTGGACTCATAGGAGTGGTTCAAATTATAGAATGTTAGAGTGTCGTTCCTCTTGTACTGAAGTCGGCATTGTGCCTTTTGTGTTAAATTCGGATGCAATTTCAGTGTTTCATCGTCAATAAGAAGGTCCAAGGTATACAGTAAACCTGAAGTGATGCATCGGAATCCAAAACTGGACTCACAGAAGAGGTTCAAATCATAGAAAGTTAGAGTGTCAGTCCTCTAGTACTTAAGTCGGCATTGTGCCTTTTGTATTTAATTCCGACGGAATTTCTGTGCTTCATCGTCAACAAGAAGGTCCAAGGTATACAGTAAACCTGAAGTAAAGCATCGGAATTTAAAACTGGACTCACAGGAGAGGTTCAAATCATAGAAAGTTAGAGTGTCAGTCCTCTTGTACCTAAGTCAGCATTGTGCCTTTTGCATTAAATTCCGATGCATTTTCTGTGCTTCACCGTCAATAAGAAGGTCCAAGGTATACAGTAAACCTGAAGTGAAGTATCGGAATCTAAAACTGGACTCACAGGAGAGGTTCAAATCATAGAAAGTTAGAGTATCCGTCCTCTTGTACTTAAGTCGGCATTGTGGCTTTTGTATTAAATTCGGATGCAATTTCTGTGTTTCATCGTCACTAAGAAAGTCCAAGGTATACACTAAACCTGATGTGAAGCATCGGAATCAAAAACAGGACTCACAGGAGAGGTTCAAATCATAGAATGTGAGAGTGACAGTCCTCTTGTACTTAAGTCGGCATTCTGCCTTTTGTGTTAAATTGGGATGCAATTTCTGTGTTTCATCGTGAATAAGAAGTTCCAAGGTATACAGTAAACCTGAAGTGAAGCATTGGAATCTAAAACTGGACTCACAGGAGAGGTTCAAATCATAGAAAGTTAGAGTGTCAGTCCACTTGTACTTATGTCGGCATTGTGCCTTTTGTATTAAATTCGGATGCAATTTCTGTGTATCATCGTCAATAAGAAGGCCCAAGGGATACAGCAATTCTGAAGTGAAGCATCAGAATCTAAATCTGGACCCACAGGAGAGGTTCAAATCATAGAAAGTTAGAGTGTCAGTCCTCTAGTACTTAAGTCGGAATTGTGAATTTTGTATTAAATTCGGATGCAATTTCTGTGTTTCATCGTCAATAAGAATTTCCAAGGGATACAGTAAACGTGAAGTGAAGCATCGGAATCTAAAACTAAACTCACAGGAGAGGTTCAAATCATAGAAAGTTAGAGTGTCAGTCCTCTTGTACTTAAGTCAACGTTTTGCCCATTGTATTAAATACGGATGCAATTTCTGTGTTTCATCGCCAATAAGAAGGTCCAAGGGATACAGTAAACCGGAAGTGAAGCATCGGAGACTAAAACTGCACCCACTGGAGAGGTTCAAATCATAGAATGTGAGAGTGTCAGTCCTCTTGTACTTAAGTCGGCATTGTGCCATTTGTGTTAAATTGGAATGCAATTTCTGTGTTTCATCGTCAAAAAGAAGGTCCAAGGTATACAGTAAACCTGAAGTGAAGCATTAGAATCTAAAACTGGACTCACAGGAGAGGTTCAAATCGTAGAAAGTTAGAGTGTCAGTCCTCTAGTACTTAAGTCGGCATTGTGCCTTTTGTATTAAATTCGGATGCAATTTCTGTGTGTCATCGTCAATAAGAAGGTCCAAGGGATACAGTAAACCTGAAGTGAAGCATCGGAATCGAAAACTGGATTCACAGAAGAGTTTCAAATCATAGGAAGTTAGAGTGTCAGTCCTCTTGTACTTAAGTCGGCATTGTGCCTTTTGAATTTAATTCCGATGAAATTTCTGTGCTTCATCGTCAATACGAAGGTCCCAGGAATACAGTAAACCTGAAGCGAAGCATCGGAATCTAAAACTGGAGTCACAGGAGAGGTTCAAATCATAGAAAGTTAGAGTGTCAGTCCTCTTGTACTTAAGTCGGCATTGTGCCTTTTGTATTAAATTCGGATTCAATTTCTGTGTTTCATCGTCAATAATAAGGTCCAAGGGATACAGTAAACCTGAAGTGAAGCATCGGAATCAAAAACAGGACTCACAGGAGAGGTTCAAATCATAGAAAGTTAGAGTGTCAGTCCTCTAGTACTTAAGTCGGCATTGTGCCTTTTGTATTAAATTCGGATGCAATTTCTGTGTTTCATCGTCAATAGGAAGGTCCAAGGGATACAGTAAACCTGAAGTGAAGCATCAGAATCTAAAACTGGACTCACAGGGGAGGTTCAAATCATAGAAAGTTAGAGTGTCAGTCCTCTTGCACTTAAGTCGGCATTGTGCCTTTTGAATTTGATTCAGATGCAATTTCTGTGTTGTCTCGTGAATAAGAAAGTCCAAGGGATACACTAAACATGAAGGGAAGCATCGGAATCTAAAACTGGACTCACAGGAGGGGTTCAAATCATAGAAGGTTAGAGTTCCAGTATTTTTGTACTTAAGTCAGCACTGTGCCTTTTGTATTAAATGCGGATGCAATTTCTGTGTTTCTTCGTCAATAAGAAGGTCCAAGGGATACAGTAAACCTGATGTGTAGCATCGGAATCTAAAACTGGACTCACAGGAGAGGTTCAAATCATGGAAAGTGAGAGTGTCTGTCCTCTTGTACTTAAGTCGTCATTGTGGCTTTTGTATTAAATTCGGATGCAATTTCTGTGTTTCATCGTCACTAAGAAAGTCCAAGGTATACACTAAACCTGATGTGAAGCATCGGAATCAAAAATAGGACTCACAGGAGAGGTTCAAATCATAGAATGTGAGAGTGACAGTCCTCTTGTACTTAAGTCGGCATTCTGCCTTTTGTGTTAAATTGGGATGCAATTTCTGTGTTTCATCGTCAATAAGAAGGTCCAAGGTATACAGTAAACCTGAAGTGAAGCATTGGAATCTAAAACTGGACTCACAGGAGAGGTTCAAATCATAGAAAGTTAGAGTGTCAGTCCTCTTGTACTTATGTCGGCATTGTGCCTTTTGTATTAAATTCGGATGCAATTTCTGTGTTTCATCGTCAATAAGAATTTCCAAGGGATACAGTAAACGTGAAGTGAAGCATCGGAATCTAAAACTAAACTCACAGGAGAGGTTCAAATCATAGAAAGTTAGAGTGTCAGTCCTCTTGTACTTAAGTCAACGTTTTGCCCATTGTATTAAATACGGATGCAATTTCTGTGTTTCATCGCCAATAAGAAGGTCCAAGGGATACAGTAAACCGGAAGTGAAGCATCGGAGACTAAAACTGCACCCACTGGAGAGGTTCAAATCATAGAATGTGAGAGTGTCAGTCCTCTTGTACTTAAGTCGGCATTGTGCCATTTGTGTTAAATTGGAATGCAATTTCTGTGTTTCATCGTCAAAAAGAAGGTCCAAGGTATACAGTAAACCTGAAGTGAAGCATTAGAATCTAAAACTGGACTCACAGGAGAGGTTCAAATCGTAGAAAGTTAGAGTGTCAGTCCTCTAGTACTTAAGTCGGCATTGTGCCTTTTGTATTAAATTCGGATGCAATTTCTGTGTGTCATCGTCAATAAGAAGGTCCAAGGGATACAGTAAACCTGAAGTGAAGCATCGGAATCGAAAACTGGATTCACAGAAGAGTTTCAAATCATAGGAAGTTAGAGTGTCAGTCCTCTTGTACTTAAGTCGGCATTGTGCCTTTTGAATTTAATTCCGATGAAATTTCTGTGCTTCATCGTCAATACGAAGGTCCCAGGAATACAGTAAACCTGAAGCGAAGCATCGGAATCTAAAACTGGAGTCACAGGAGAGGTTCAAATCATAGAAAGTTAGAGTGTCAGTCCTCTTGTACTTAAGTCGGCATTGTGCCTTTTGTATTAAATTCGGATTCAATTTCTGTGTTTCATCGTCAATAATAAGGTCCAAGGGATACAGTAAACCTGAAGTGAAGCATCGGAATCAAAAACAGGACTCACAGGAGAGGTTCAAATCATAGAAAGTTAGAGTGTCAGTCCTCTAGTACTTAAGTCGGCATTGTGCCTTTTGTATTAAATTCGGATGCAATTTCTGTGTTTCATCGTCAATAGGAAGGTCCAAGGGATACAGTAAACCTGAAGTGAAGCATCAGAATCTAAAACTGGACTCACAGGGGAGGTTCAAATCATAGAAAGTTAGAGTGTCAGTCCTCTTGCACTTAAGTCGGCATTGTGCCTTTTGAATTTGATTCAGATGCAATTTCTGTGTTGTCTCGTGAATAAGAAAGTCCAAGGGATACACTAAACATGAAGGGAAGCATCGGAATCTAAAACTGGACTCACAGGAGGGGTTCAAATCATAGAAGGTTAGAGTTCCAGTCTTTTTGTACTTAAGTCAGCACTGTGCCTTTTGTATTAAATGCGGATGCAATTTCTGTGTTTCTTCGTCAATAAGAAGGTCCAGAGGATACAGTAAACCTGATGTGTAGCATCGGAATCTAAAACTGGACTCACAGGAGAGGTTCAAATCATAGAAAGTGAGAGTGTCTGTCCTCTTGTACTTAAGTCGTCATTGTGGCTTTTGTATTAAATTCGGATGCAATTTCTGTGTTTCATCGTCACTAAGAAAGTCCAAGGTATACACTAAACCTGATGTGAAGCATCGGAATCAAAAATAGGACTCACAGGAGAGGTTCAAATCATAGAATGTGAGAGTGACAGTCCTCTTGTACTTAAGTCGGCATTCTGCCTTTTGTGTTAAATTGGGATGCAATTTCTGTGTTTCATCGTCAATAAGAAGGTCCAAGGTATACAGTAAACCTGAAGTGAAGCATTGGAATCTAAAACTGGACTCACAGGAGAGGTTCAAATCATAGAAAGTTAGAGTGTCAGTCCTCTTGTACTTATGTCGGCATTGTGCCTTTTGTATTAAATTCGGATGCAATTTCTGTGTATCGTCGTCAATAAGAAGGCCCAAGGGATACAGCAATTCTGAAGTGAAGCATCAGAATCTAAATCTGGACCCACAGGAGGGGTTCAAATCATAGACAGTTAGAGTGTCAGTCCTCTAGTACTTAAGTCGGCATTGTGCCTTTTGTATTAAATTCGGATGCAATTTCTGTGTTTCATCGTCAATAAGAAGGTCCAAGGGATACAGTAAACCTGAAGTGAAGCATCGGAATCTAAAACTGAACTCACAGGAGTGGTTCAAATCATAGAAAGTTAGAGTGTCAGTCCTCTTGTACTTAAGTCGGCGTTGTGCCCATTGTATTAAATTCGGATGCAATTTCTGTGTTTCATCGCCAATAAGAAGGTCCAAGGGATACAGTAAACCTGAAGTGAAGCATCGGAGACTAAAACCGGACTCACTGGAGAGGTTCAAACCATAGAAAGTTAGAGTGTCAGTCCTCTTGTACTTAAGACGGCATTGTGCCTTTTGTATTAAATTCGGATTCAATTTCTGTGTTTCATCGTCAATAAGAAGGTCCAAGGGATACAGTAAACCTGAAGTGAAGCTTCGGAATCTAAAACTGGAGTCACACGAGAGGTTCAAATCATAGAAAGTTAGAGTGTCAAGCCTCTTGTACTTAAGTCGACATTGTGCCTTTTGTATTAAATTCGGATGCAATTTCTGTGTTTCATCGTCAATAAGAAGGTCCAAGGGATACAGTAAACCTGAAGTGAAGCATCGGAATCTAAAACTGGATTCACAGAAGAGTTTCAAATCATAGATAGTTAGAGTGTCAGTCCTCTTGTACTTAAGTCGGCATTGTGCCTTTTGAATTTAATTGCGATAAAATTTCTGTGCTTCATCGTCAATACGAAGGTCCCAGGGATACAGTAAACCTGAAGTGAAGCATCGGAATCAAAAACAGGACTCACAGGAGAGGTTCAAATCATAGAAAATTAGAGTGTCAGTCCTCTAGTACTTAAGTCGGCATTGTGCCTTTTGTATTAAATTCGGATGCAATTTCTGTGTTTCATCGTCAATAAGAAGGTCCAAGGGATACAGTAAATCTGAAGTGAAGCATCAGAATCTAAAACTGGACTCACAGGAGAGGTTCAAATCATAGAAAGTTAGAGTGTCAGTCGTCTTGCACTTAAGTCGGCATTGTGCCTTTTGAATTTGATTCAGATGCAATTTCTGTGTTGTCTCGTGAATAAGAAAGTCCAAGGGATACACTAAACCTGAAGTGAAGCATCGGAATCTAAAACAGGACTCACAGGAGGGGTTCAAATCATAGAAAGTTACAGTTCCAGTCTTTTTGTACTTAAGTCAGCACTGTGCCTTTTGTATTAAATGCGGATGCAATTTCTGTGTTTCTTCGTCAATAAGAAGGTCCAAGGGATACAGTAAACCTGATGTGAAGCATCGGAATCTAAAACTGGACTCACAGGAGAGGTTCAAATCATAGGAAGTTAGAGTGTCAGTCCTCTTGTACTTAAGTCGACATTGTGCCTTTGAATTTAATTCAGATGCAATTTCTGTGTTTCATCGTCAATAAGAAGGTCCAAGGTAAACAGTAAACCTGAAGTGAAGCCTCGGAATCTAAAACTGGACTCATAGGAGTGGTTCAAATTATAGAATGTTAGAGTGTCGTTCCTCTTGTACTGAAGTCGGCATTGTGCCTTTTGTGTTAAATTCGGATGCAATTTCAGTGTTTCATCGTCAATAAGAAGGTCCAAGGTATACAGTAAACCTGAAGTGATGCATCGGAATCCAAAACTGGACTCACAGAAGAGGTTCAAATCATAGAAAGTTAGAGTGTCAGTCCTCTAGTACTTAAGTCGGCATTGTGCCTTTTGTATTTAATTCCGACGGAATTTCTGTGCTTCATCGTCAACAAGAAGGTCCTAGGTATACAGTAAACCTGAAGTAAAGCATCGGAATTTAAAACTGGACTCACAGGAGAGGTTCAAATCATAGAAAGTTAGAGTGTCAATCCTCTTGTACCTAAGTCAGCATTGTGCCTTTTGCATTAAATTCCGATGCATTTTCTGTGCTTCACCGTCAATAAGAAGTTCCAAGGTATACAGTAAACCTGAAGTGAAGTATCGGAATCTAAAACTGGACTCACAGGAGAGGTTCAAATCATAGAAAGTTAGAGTATCCGTCCTCTTGTACTTAAGTCGGCATTGTGGCTTTTGTATTAAATTCGGATGCAATTTCTGTGTTTCATCGTCACTAAGAAAGTCCAAGGTATACACTAAACCTGATGTGAAGCATCGGAATCAAAAACAGGACTCACAGGAGAGGTTCAAATCATAGAATGTGAGAGTGACTGTCCTCCTGTACTTAAGTCGGCATTCTGCCTTTTGTGTTAAATTGGGATGCAATTTCTGTGTATCATCGTCAATAAGAAGGCCCAAGGGATACAGCAATTCTGAAGCGAAGCATCAGAATCTAAATCTGGACCCACAGGAGAGGTTCAAATCATAGAAAGTTAGAGTGTCAGTGCTCTAGTACTTAAGTCGGCATTGTGAATTTTGTATTAAATTCGGATGCAATTTCTGTGTTTCATCGTCAATAAGAATTTCCAAGGGATACAGTAAACGTGAAGTGAAGCATCGGAATCTAAAACTGAACTCACAGGAGAGGTTCAAATCATAGAAAGTTAGAGTGTCAGTCCTCTTGTACTTAAGTCAACGTTGTGCCCATTGTATTAAATACGGATGCAATTTCTGTGTTTCATCGCCAATAAGAAGGTCCAAGGGATACAGTAAACCGGAAGTGAAGCATCGGAGACTAAAACTGCACCCACTGGAGAGGTTCAAATCATAGAAAGTTAGAGTGTCAGTCCTCTTGTACTTAAGACGGCATTGTGCCTTTTGTATTAAATTCGGATTCAATTTCTGAGTTTCATCGTCAATAAGAAGGTCCAAGGGATACAGTAAACCTGAAGTGAAGCATCGGAATTTAAAACTGGAGTCACACGAGAGGTTCAAATCATAGAAAGTTAGAGTGTCAGTCCTCTTGTACTTTCGTCGACATTGTGCCTTTTGTTTTAAATTGGGATGCATTTTCTGTGTTTCATCGTCAACAAGAAGGTGCAAGGTATACAGTAAAACTGAAGTGAAGCATCGAAATCTAAAACTGGAATCATAGGAGGGGTTCAAATCATGGGAAGTGAGAGTGTCAGCCCTCTTGTACTTATGTTCACGTTGTGGCTTTTGTATTAAATTTGGATGCAATTTCTGTGTTTCATCGTCACCAAGAAAGTCCAAGGTATACACTAAACTTGAAGTGAAGCATCGGAATCAAAAACAGGAATCACAGAAGAGGTTCAAATCATAGAATGTGAGAGTGTCAGTCCTCTTGTACTTAAGTCGGCATTGTGCCATTTGTGTTAAATTTTAAGGCAATTTCTGTGTTTCATCGTCAATAAGAAGGTCAAAGGTATACAGTAAACCTGAAGTGAAGCATTAGAATCTAAAACTGGACTCACAGGAGAGGTTCAAATCATAGAAAGTTAGAGTGTCAGTCCTCTAGTACTTAAGTCGGCATTGTGCCTTTTGTATTAAATTCGGATGCAATTTCTGTGTTTCATCGTCAATAAGAAGGTCCAAGGGATACAGTAAACCTGAAGTGAAGCATCTGAATCGAAAACTGGATTCACAGAAGAGTTTCAAATCATAGAAAGTTAGAGTGTCAGTCCTCTAGTACTTAAGTCGGCGTTGTGCCTTTTGAATTTAATTCCGATGAATTTTCTGTGCTTCATCGTCAATACGAAGGTCCCAGGAATACAGTAAACCTGAAGCGAAGCATCGGAATCTAAAACTGGACTCACAGGAGAGGTTCAAATCATAGAAAGTTAGAGTGTCAGTCCTCTTGTACTTAAGTCGGCATTGTGCCTTTTGTATTAAATTCGGATTCAATTTATGTGTTTCATCGTCAATAATAAGGTCCAAGGGATACAGTAAACCTGAAGTGAAGCATCGGAATCAAAAACAGGACTCACAGGAGAGGTTCAAATCATGGAAAGTTAGAGTGTCAGTCCTGTAGTACTTAAGTCGGCATTGTGCCTTTTGTATTAAATTCGGATGCAATTTCTGTGTTTCATCGTCAATAGGAAGGTCCAAGGGATACAGTAAACCTGAAGTGAAGCATCAGAATCTAAAACTGGACTCACAGGAGAGGTTCAAATCATAGAAAGTTAGAGTGTCAGTCCTCTTGTACTTTCGTCGACATTGTGCCTTTTGTTTTAAATTGGGGTGTATTTTCTGTGTTTCATCGTCAATAAGAAGGTGCAAGGTATACAGTAAAACTGAAGTGAAGCATCGAAATCTAAAACTGGACTCACAGGAGAGGTTCAAATCATGGGAAGTGAGAGTGTCAGCCCTCTTGTACTTATGTCGACATTGTGGCTTTTGTATTAAATTTGGATGCACTTTCTGTGTTTCATCGTCACCAAGAAAGTCCAAGGTATACACTAAACTTAAAGTGAAGCATCGGAATCAAAAACAGGAATCACAGAAGAGGTTCAAATCATAGAATGTGAGAGTGTCAGTCCTCTTGTACTTAAGTCGGCATTGTGCCATTTGTGTTAAATTGGAATGCAATTTCTGTGTTTCATCGTCAATAAGAAGGTCCAAGGTATAAAGTAAACCTGAAGTGAAGCATCGGAATCAAAAACAGGAAACACAGAAGAGGTTCAAATCATAGAATGTGAGAGTGTCAGTCCTCTAGTACCTAAGTCGGCATTGTGCCTTTTGTATTAAATTCGGATGCAATTTCTGTGTTTCATCGTCAATAAGAAGGTCCAAGGGATACAGTAAACCTGAAGTGAAGCTTCGGAATTGAAAACTGGATTCACAGAAGAGTTTCAAATCATAGAAAGTTAGAGTGTCAGTCCTCTTGTACTTAAGTCGGCATTGTGCCTTTGGAATTTAATTCCGATGAAATTTCTGTGCTTCATCGTCAATACGAAGGCCCCAGGAATACAGTAAACCTGAAGCGAAGCATCGGAATCTAAAACTGGACTCACAGGAGAGGTTCAAATCATAGAAAGTTAGAGTGTCAGTCCTCTTGTACTTAAGTCGGCATTGTGCCTTTTGTATTAAATTCGGATTCAATTTCTGTGTTTCATCGTAAATAAGAAGGTCCAAGGTATACAGTAAACCTGACGTGAAGCATTAGAATCTAAAACTGGACTCACAGGAGAGGTTCAAATCATAGAAAGTTAGAGTGTCAGTCCTCTAGTACTTAAGTCGGCATTGTGCCGTTTGTATTAAATTCGGATGCAATTTCTGTGTTTCATCGTCAATAAGTAGGTCCAAGGGATACAGTAAACCTGAAGTGAAGCATCGGAATCGAAAACTGGATTCACAGAAGAGTTTCAAATCATAGAAAGTTAGAGTGTCGGTCCTCTTGTACTTAAGTCGGCATTGTGCCTTTTGAATTTAATTCCGATGAAATTTCTGTGCTTCATCGTCAATACGAAAGTCCCAGGAATACAGTTAACCTGAAGCGAATCATCGGAATCTAAAACTGGACTCACAGGAGAGGTTCAAATCATAGAAAGTTAGAGTGTCAGTCCTTTTGTACTTAAGTCGGCATTGTGCCTTTTGTATTAAATTCGGATTCAATTTCTGTGTTTCATCGTCAATAATAAGGTCCAAGGGATACAGTAAACCTGAAGTGAAGCATCGGAATCAAAAACAGGACTCACAGGAGAGGTTCAAATCATAGAAAGTTAGAGTGTCAGTCCTCTAGTACTTAAGTCGGCATTGTGCCTTTTGTATTAAATTCGGATGCAATTTCTGTGTTTCATCGTCAATAGGAAGGTCCAAGGGATACAGTAAACCTGAAGTGAAGCATCAGAATCTAAAACTGGACTCACAGGAGAGGTTCAAATCATAGAAAGTTAGAGTGTCAGTCCTCTTGCACTTAAGTCGGCATAGTGCCTTTTGAATTTGATTCAGATGCAATTTCTGTGTTGTCTCGTGAATAAGAAAGTCCAAGGGATACACTAAACCTGAAGGGAAGCATCGGAATCTTAAACTGGACTCACAGGAGGGGTTCAAATCATAGAAGGATAGAGTTCCAGTCTTTTTGTACTTAAGTCAGCACTGTGCCTTTTGTATTAAATGCGGATGCAATTTCTGTGTTTCTTCGTCAATAAGAAGGTCCAAGGGATACAGTAAACCTGATGTGAAGCATCGGAATCTAAAACTGGACTCACAGGAGAGGTTCAAATCATAGAAAGTGAGAGTGTCAGTCCTCTTGTACTTAAGTCGTCATTGTGGCTTTTGTATTAAATTCGAATGCAATTTCTGTGTTTCATCGTCACTAAGAAAGTCCAAGGTATACACTAAACCTGATGTGAAGCATCGGAATCAAATATAGGACTCACAGGAGAGGTTCAAATCATAGAATGTGAGAGTGACAGTCCTCTTGTACTTAAGACGGCATTCTGCCTTTTGTGTTAAATTGGGATGCAATTTCAGTGTTTCATCGTGAATAAGAAGGTCCAAGGTATACAGTAAACCTGAAGTGAAGCATTGGAATCTAAAACTGGACTCACAGGCGAGGTTCAAATCATAGAAAGTTAGAGTGTCAGTCCTCTTGTACTTATGTCGGCATTGTGCCTTTTGTATTAAATTCGGATGCAATTTCTGTGTATCATCGTCAATAAGAAGGCCCAAGGGATACAGCAATTCTGAAGTGAAGCATCAGAATCTAAATCTGGACCCACAGGAGAGGTTCAAATCATAGACAGTTAGAGTGTCAGTCCTCTAGTACTTAAGTCGGGGTTGTGCCTTTTGTATTAAATTAGGATGCAATTTCTGTGTTTCATCGTCAATAAGAAGGTCCAAGGGATACAAAAACCCTGAAGTGAAGCATCGGAGACTAAAACTGGACTCACTGGAGAGGTTCAAACCATAGAAAGTTAGAGTGTCAGTCCTCTTGTACTTAAGTCGGCATTGTGCCATATGTGTTAAATTGGAATGCAATTTCTGTGTTTCATCGTCAATAAGGAGGTCCAAGGTATACAGTAAACATGAAGTGAAGCATCGGAATCTAAAACGGGACTCACAGGGGAGGTTCAAATCATAGAAAGTCAGAGTGTCAGTCCTCTAGTACTTATGTCGGCATTGTGCCTTTTGAATTTAATTCCGATGAAATTTCTGTGCTTCATCGTCAATACGACGATCCCAGGGATACAGTAAACCTGAAGCGAAGCATCGGAATCTAAAACTGGACTCACAGGAGAGGTTGAAATCATGGAAAGTTAGAGTGTCAGTCCTCTTGCACTTAAGTCGGCATTGTGCCTTTTGTATTAAATTCGGATTCAATTTCTGTGTTTCATCGTCAATAAGAAGGTCCAAGGGATACAGTAAACCTGAAGTGATGCATCAGAATCTAAAACTGGACTCACAGGAGAGGTTCAAATCGTAGAAAGTTAGAGTGTCAGTCGTCTTGCACTTAAGTCGGCATTGCGCCTTTTGAATTTGATTCAGATGCAATTTCTGTGTTGTCTCGTGAATAAGAAAGTCCAAGGGATACACTAAACCTGAAGTGAAGCAACGGAATCTAAAACAGGACTCACAGGAGGGGTTCAAATCATAGAAAGTTAGAGTTCCAGTCTTTTTGTACTTAAGTCAGCACTGTGCCTTTTGTATTAAATGCGGATGCAATTTCTGTGTTTTTTCCTCAATAAGAAGGTCCAAGGTATACAGTAAACCTGAAGTGAAGAATCGGGATCTAAAACTGGACTCACAGGAGACGTTCAAATCATGGAAAGTTAGAGTGTCAGTCCTCCTGTACTTAAGTCGGCCATGTGCCTTTTGAATTTAATTCCGATGCAATTTCTGGGTTTCATCGTCAATAAGAAAGTCCAAGCTATACAGTAAACCTGAAGTGAAGAATCGGGATCTAAAACTGGACTCACGGGATAGGTTCAAATCATAGAAAGTTAGAGTGTCAGTCCTCTTGTACTTAAGTCGGCATTGTGCCTTTTGAATTTAATTCCGATGCTATTTCTGTGCTTCATCGTCAATAAGAAGGTAAAAAGAATACAGTAAATCTGAAGTAAAGCATCGGAATCTAAAACTGGCCTCACAGGAGAGGTTCAAATCATAGGAAGATAGAGGGTCAGTCCTCTTGCACTTAAGTAGGCATTGTGCCTTTTGAATTTAATTCCGATGCAATTTCAGTGTTTCATCGTCTATAAGAAGGTCCAATGTATACATTAAACCTGAAATGAAGCATCGGAAACTAAAACTGGACTCATAGGAGTGGTTCAAATTATAGAAAGTTAGAGTGTCGTTCCTCTTGTACTTAAGTTGGCATTGTGCCTTTTGCATTAAATTCGGATGCAATTTCTGTGCTTCATCGTCAATAACAAGGTTCAAGGTATACAGTAAACCTGAAGGGAAGCATCGGAATCCAAAACTGGATTCACAAGAGAGGTTCAAATCATAGAAAGTTAGAGTGTCAGTCCTCTTGTACTAAAGTCGGCATTGTGCCTTTTGTATGTAACTCCGACGCAATTTCTCTGCTTCATCGTCAATAAGAAGGTCCAAGGTATACAGTAAACCTGAAGTAAAGCATCGGAATCTAAAACTGGACTCACTGGAGAGGTTCAAATCATAGAAAGTATAGTGTCAGTCCTCTTTTACCTAAGTCAGCATTGTGCCTTTTGCATTAAATTCGGATGCAATATCTGTGTTCCATCGTCAATAAGGAGGTCCAAGGTATACAGTAAACCTGAAGTGAAGCATCGGAATCTAAAACTGGACTCACAAGAGAGGTTGAAATCATAGAAAGTTAGAGAATCCGTCCTCTTGTATTTAAGTCGGCATTGTGCCTTTTGAATTCAATGCCGATGCAATTTCTGTGTTTCATCGTCAATAGGAAGGTTCAAGGTATACAGTAAACATGAAGTGAAGCATCGGAATCTAAAACTGGACTCAAAGGAGAGGTTCAATACAGAGAAAGTTAGAGTGTCAGTCCTCTTGTACTTAAGTCGGCATTGTGCCTTTTGAATTTAATTCCGATGCAATTTCTGTGTTTCATCGTCAATAACAAGGTCCAAGGTATACAGTAAACCTGAAGTGAAGAATCGGAATCTAAAACTGGACTCACAGGATAGGTTCAAATCATAGAAAGTTAGAGTGTCTGTCCTCTTGTACTTAAGTCAGCATTGTGCCCATTGTGTTAAATTCGGATGCAATTGCGGTGTTTCATCGTCAATAAGAAGGTCCACGGGATACAGTATACCTGAAGTGAAGCACCGGAATCTAAAACTGGACTCACAGGAGAGGTTCTTATAATAGAAAGTTAGAGTGTTAGTCCTCTTGTACTTTAGTCGGCATTGTGCCTTTTGTATTAAATTCGGATGCAATTTCTGTGTTTCATCATCAATAAGAAGGTCCAAGGTATACAGTAAAAATGGAGTGGAGCATCGGAATCTAAGACTGGACTCACAGGAGAGGTTCAAATCATAGAAAGTTAGAGTGTCCGTCCTCTTGTACTTAAGTCGGCATTGTGGCTTTTGTACTAAATTCGGATGCAATTTCTGTGTTTCATCGTCAATAAGGAGGTCCAAGGTATACAGTAAACCTGAAGTGAAGCATCGGAATCTAAAACTGGACTCATAGGAGTGGTTCAAATTATAGATTGTTAGAGTGTCGTTCCTCTTGTACTTAAGTCGGCATTGTGCCTTTTGTATTAAATTCGGATGCAATTTCTGTATTTCATCATCAATAAGAAGGTACAAGGTATACAGTAAACCAGAAGTGAAGCATCGGAATCCAAAACTGGACTCACAGAAGAAGTTCAAATCATAGAAAGTTAGAGTGTCAGTCCTATTGTACTTAAGTCGGCATTGTGCATTTTGAATTTAATTCCGATGCAATTTCTGTGTTTCATCGTCAATAAGAAGGTACAAGGTATACAGTAAATCTGATGTGAAGCATCGGAATCTAAAACTGGACTCATAGGAGTGGTTCAAATTATAGAATGTTAGAGTGTCGTTCCTCTTGTACTTAAGTCGGCATTGTGCCTTTTATATTAAATTCGGATGCAATTTCTGTGTTTCATCGTCAATAAGAAGGTCCAAGGTATACAGTAAACCTGAAGTGAAGCATTGGAATCCGAAACTAGACTCACAGAAGGGGTTCAAATCATAGAAAATAAGGTGTCAGTCCTCTTGTACTTAAGTCGGCATTGTGCCTTTTGTATTTAATTTCGACGCAATTTCTGTGCTTCATCGTCAACAAGAAGGTCCAAGGTATACAGTAAACCTGAAGTAAAGCATCGGAAACTAAAACTCGACTCACAAGAGAGGTTCAAATCATAGAAAGTTATAGTGTCAGTCCTCTTGTACTTAAGTCGGCATTGTGACATTTGAATTTAATTCCGATGCATTTTCTGTGCTTCATCGTCAATAAGAGGGTCCAAGGTATACAGTAAACCTGAAGTGAAGTATCGGAATCTAAAACTGGACTCACAGGAGAGGTTCAAATCATAGAAAGTTCGAGTATACGTCCTCTTGTACTTAAGTCGGCATTGTGCCCATTGTATTAAATTCGGATGCAATTTCTGTGTTTCATCGTCAATAAGAAGGTCCAAGGGATACAGTAAACCTGAAGTGAAGCGCCGGAATCTAAAACTGGACTCACAGGAGAGGTTCTAATCATAGAACGTTAAAGTGTTAGTCCTCTTGTACTTTAGTCGGCATTGTGCCTTTTGTATTAAATTCCAATCCAATGTCATTGCTTGATCATCAATAAGAAGGACCAAGGTATACAGTAAACCTGGAGTGGAGCATCGGAATCTAAGACTGGACTCACAGGAGAGGTTCAAATCATAGAAAGTTAGAGTGTCCGTCCTCTTGTACTTAAGTCGGCATTGTGGCTTTTATACTAAATTCGGATGCAATTTCTGTGTTTCATCGTCTATAAGAAGGTCCAAGGTATACAGTAAACCTGAAGTGAAGCATCGGAATCAAAAACTGGACTCACAGAATTGTTTCAAATCATAGAAAGTTAGAGTGTCAGTCCTCTTGTACTTAAGTTGGCATTGTGCCTTTTGAATTTAATTCCGATGCATTTTCTGTGTTTCATCGTCAATAAGAAGGTCCAAGGTATACAGTAAACCTGAAGTGAAGCATCGGAATCTAAAACTGGAGTCATAGGAGTGGTTCAAATTATAGATTGTTAGAGTGTCTTTCCTCTTGTACTTAAGTCGGCATTGTGCTTTTTGTATTAAATTCGGATGCAATTTCTGTGTTTCATCGTCAATAACTAGGTCCAAGGTATCCAGTAAACCTGAAGTGAAGCATCGTAATCCAAAACTGGACTCACAGAAGAGGTTCAAATCATAGAAAGTTAGAGTGTCAGTCCTCTTGTACTTAAGTCGGCATTGTGCCTTTTGTATTAAATTCGAATCCAATTTCTGTGTTTCATCATCAATAAGAAGGTCCAAGGTATGCAGTAAACCTGAAGTGAAGCATCGGAATCCAAAACTGGACTCACAAGAGAGGTTCAAATCATAGAAAGTTACAGTGTCAGTCCTCTTGTACTTAAGTCGGCATTGTGACTTTTGAATTTAATTCCGATGCATTTTCTGTGCTTCATCGTCAATAAGAAAGTCCAAGGTATACAGTAAACCTGAAGTGAAGTATCGGAATCTAAAACTGGACTCACAGGGGAGGTTCAAATCATAGAAAGTTAGAGTATCCGTCCTCCTGTACTCAGGTCGGGATTGTGCCTTTTGAATTTAATGCCGATGCACTTTCTGTGTTACATCGTCAATAAGGAGGTCCAAGGTATACAGTAAACCTGAAGTGAAGCATCGGAATCCAAAACTGGACTCACAGGACAGGTTCAAATCATAGAAAGTTAGAGTGTCAGTCCTCACGTACTTAAGTCGGCATAGTGCCTTTTGTATTATATTCCGATGGATTTTCTGTGCTTCATTGTCAATACGAAGGCAATGGTATACAGTAAACCTGAAGTGTAGCATCGTAATCTAAAACTGGACTCACTGGAGAGGTTCAAATCGTAGAAAGTTAGAGTGTCCGTCCTCTTGTACTTAAGTCGGCATTGTGCCTTTTGAATTTAATTCCGATGCAATTTATGTGTTTCATCGTCTATACGAAGGTCCCAGGGATACAGTAAACCTCAAGAGAAACATCGGTATCTAAAACTGGACCCACAGGAGAGGATCAAATCATAGATAGTTTGAGTGTCAGTCCTCTTGTGCCTTTTAAATTTAATTCCGATGCAAATTCTGTGCTTCTTCCTCAATAAGAAGGTAAAAGGGATACAGTACATCTGAAGTGAAGCATCGGAATCTAAAACTGGTCTCACAGGAGAGATTCAAATCATAGAAAGTTAGAGTGTCAGTCCTCTTGTACTTAAGTCCGCATTGTGCCTTTTGAATTTAATTCCGATGCAATTTCTGTGTTTCATCGTCAATAAGAAGGTCCAATGTATACAGTAAACCTGAAATGTAGCATCGGAATCTAAAACTGGACTCATAGGAGTGGTTAAAATTATAGAAAGTTAGAGTGTCGTTCCTCTTCTACTTAAGTCGGCATTGTGCCTTTTGTATTAAATTCGGATGCAATTTCTGTGCTTCATCGTCAACAAGAAGGTCCAAGGTATACAGTAAACATGAAGTGAAGCATCGGAATCCAAAACTGGACTCACAGGAGAGGTTCAAATCATAGAAAGTTAGAGAGTCACTCCTCTTGTACTTAAGTCGGCATTGTGCCTTTTGTATGTAATTCCGACGCAATTTCTCTGCTTCATCGTCAATAAGAAGGTCCAAGGTATACAGTAAACCTGAAGAAAAGCATCGGAATCTAAAACTGGACTCACGGGAGAGGTTCAAATCATAGAAAGTTAGAGTGTCAGTCCTCTTTTACCTAAGGCAGCATTGTGCCTTTAGCACTAAATTCGGATGCAACTTCTGTGTTTAATCGTCAATAAGAAGGTCCAAGGTATACAGTAAACCTGAAGTGAAGCATCGGAATCTAAAACTGGACTCACAAGAGAGGTTCAACTCATAGAAAGTTATAGAATCCGTCCTACTGTACTTAAGTCGGCATTGTGCCTTTTGAATTTAATGACGATGCAATTTCTGTGTTTCATCGTCAATAAGAAGGTCCAAGGAATACAGTAAACATGAAGTGAAGCATCGGAATCTAAAACTGGACTCAAAGGAGAGGTTCAATTCATAGAAAGTTAGAGTGTCAGTCCACTTGTACTTAAGTCGGCATTGTGCCTTTCGAATTTAATTCCGATGCAATTTCTGTGTTTCATCGTCAATAAGAAGGTCCAAGGTATACAGTAAACCTGAAGTGAAGCATTTGAATCTAAAACTGAACTCACAGTTGTGGTTCAAACCATAGAAAGTTAGAGTGTCAGTCCTCTTGTACTTAAGTCGGCATTGTGCCCATTGTATTAATTTCGGATGCAATTTCTGTGTTTCATCGTCAATAAGAAGGTCCAAAGGATACAGTAAACCTGGAGTGGAGCATCGGAATCTAAGACTGGACTCACAGGAGAGGTTCAAATCATAGAAAGTTAGAGTGTCCGTCCTCTTGTACTTAAGTCGGCATTGTGGCTTTCGTATTAAATTCGGATGCAATTTCTGTGTTTCATCCTCTATAAGAAGGTCCAAGGTATACAGTAAACCAGAAGTGAAGCATCGGAATCTAAAAGTGGGCTCACAGAAGAGTTTCAAATCATAGAAAGTTAGAGTGTCAGTCCTCTTGTACTTAAGTCGGCATTGTGCCTTTTGAATTTAATTCCAATGCAATTTATGTGTTTCATCGTCAATAAGAAGGTCCAAGGTATACAGTAAACCTGAAGTGAAGCATCGGAATCCAAAACTGGACTCACAGAAGAGGTTCAAATCATAGAAAGTTAGAGTGTCAGTCCTCTTGTACTTATGTCGGCATTGTGCCTTTTGTATTAAATTCGAATCCAATTTCTGTGTTTCATCATCAATAAGAAGGTCCAAGGCACACACTAAACCTGAAGTGAAGCATCGGAATCTAAAACTAGACTCACAGGAGAGGTTCAAATCACAGAATGTTAGAGTTTCAGTCTTCTTGTACTTAAGTCAGCACTGTGCCTTTTGCATTTAATTCGGATGCAATTTCTGTGTTTCTTCGTCAATAAGAAGGTCCAAGGGATACAGTAAAGCTGATGGTAAGCATCGGAATCTAAAACTGGACTCACAGGAGAGATTGAAATCATAGAAAGTTAGAGTGTCAGTCCTCTTGTACTTAAGTCCGCATTGTGCCTTTTGAATTTAATTCCGATGCAATTTCTGTGTTTCATCGTCAATAAGAAGGTCCAATGTATACAGTAAACCTGAAATGTAGCATCGGAATCTAAAGCTGGACTCATAGGAGTGGTTAAAATTATAGAAATTTAGAGTGTCGTTCCTCTTGTACTTAAGTCGGCATTGTGCTTTTTGTATTAAATTCGGATGCAATTTCTGTGCTTCATCGTCAATAAGAAGGTCCAAGGTATACAGTAATCCTGAAGTGAAGCATCGGAATCCAAAACTGGACTCACAGGAGAGGTTCGAATCATAGAAAGTTTGAGTGTCAGTCCTCTTGTACTTAAGTCGGCATTGTGCCTTTTGTATAGAATTCCGATGCAATTTCTCTGCTTCATCGTCAATAAGAAGGTCCAAGGTATACAGTAAACCTGAAGTGAAGCATCGGAATCTAAAACTGGACTCACAAGAGAGGTTCAGCTCATAGAAATTTATAGAATCCGTCCTCTTGTACTTAAGTCGGCATTGTGCCGTTTGAATTTAATGCCGATGCAATTTTTGTGTTTCATCGTCAATAAGAAGGTCCAAGGTATACAGTAAACATGAAGTGAAGCATCGGAATCTAAAACTGGACTCAAAGGAGAGGTTCAATTCATAGAAAGTTAGAGTGTCAGCCCTCTTGAACATAAGACGGCATTGTGCCTTTCGAATTTAATTCCGATGCAATTTCTGTGTTTCATCGTCAATAAGAAGGTCCAAGGTATACAGTAAACCTGAAGTGAAGCATCGGAATCTAAAACTGAACTCACAGGAGTGGTTCAAATCATAGAAAGTTAGAGTGTCAGTCCTGTTGTTTTTAAGTCGGCATTGTGCCCATTGTATTCAATTCGGATGCAATTTCAGTGTTTCATCGTCAAATAGAAGGTCCAAGGGATACAGTAAACCTGAAGTGAAGCACCGGAATCTAAAACTTTACTCACAGGAGAGGTTCTAATCATAGAAAGTTAGAGTGTTAGTCCTTTTGTACTTTAGTCGGCATTGTGCCTTTTGTATTAAATTCCAATCCAATTTCTGTATTCCATCATCAATAAGAAGGTCCAAGGTATACTGTAAACCTGGAGCGGAGCATCGGAATCTAAGACTGGACTCACAGGAGAGGTTCAAATCATAGAAAGTTAGAGTGTCCGTCCTCTTGTACTTAAGTCGGCATTGTGGCTTTTCTATTAAATTCGGATGCAATATCTGTGTTTCATCGTCAATAAGAAGGTCCAAGGTATAAAGTAAACCTGAAGTGAAGCATCGGAATCCAAAACTGGACTCACAGAAGAGGTTCATATCATAGAAAGTTAGAGTGGCAGTCCACCTGTTCTTAAGTCGGCATTGTGCCTTTTGTATTTAATTCCGACGCAATTTCTGTGCTTCATCGTCAACAAGAAGGACCAAGGTATACAGAAAACCTGATGTAAAGCATCGGAATCTAAAACTGGACTCACAGGAGAGGTTCAAATCATAGAAAGTTAGAGTGTCAGTCCTCTTGTACCTAAGTCAGCATTGTGCCTTTTGCATTAAATTCGGATGCAATTTCTGTGTTTAATCATCAACAAGAAGGTCCAAGGTATACAGTAAACCTGAAGTGAAGGATCGGAATCTAAAACTGGACTCACAAGAGGGGTTCAAATCATAAAAAGTTATAGTGTCAGTCCTCTTGTACTTAAGTCGGCATTGTGACTTTTGAATTTAATTCCGATGCATTTTCTGTGCTTCATCGTCAATAAGTAGGTCCAAGGTATACAGTAAACCTGTAGTGAAGCATCGGAATCCAAAACTGGACTCACAGGAAAGGTTCAAATCATAAAAAGTTAGAGTGTCAGTCCTCTTGTACTTAAGGCGGCATTGTGCCTTTTGTATTTAATTCCGATGCAATTTCTGTGCTTCATCGTCAATAAGAGGGTCCAAGGTATTCAGAAAACCTGAAGTGAAGCATCGTGATCTAAAACTGGACTCACAGGACAGGTTCAATTCATAGAAAGTTAGAAAGTCAGCCCACTTGTACTTAAGTCAGCACTGTGCCTATTGTATTTAATTCCGACGCAATTTCTGTGTTTCATCGTCAATAAGGAGGTCCAAGGTATACAGTAAACCTGAAGTGAAGCATCGGAATCTAAAACTGGACTGACAGGACAGGTTCAAATCATAGAAAGTTATAGTGTCAGTCCTCATGTACTTAAATCGGCATTGTGCCTTTTGTATTAAATTCCGATGCATTTTCTGTGCTTCATCGTCAATACGAAGGTCCCAGGGATACAGTAAACCTCAAGTGAAGCATCGGAATCAAAAACTGGACTCACAGGAGAGGTTCAAATCATAGATAGTGAGAGTGTCAGTCCTCTTGTACTTATGTCGGCATTGTGCCCTTTGAATTTAATTCCGTTGCAATTTCTGTGTTTCATCGTCAATAAGAAGGTCCAAGGTATACAGTAAACCTGAAGTGAAGCATCGGAATCTAAAACTGGAGTCATAGGAGTGGTTCAAATTATAGATTGTTAGAGTGTCTTTCCTCTTGTACTTAAGTCGGCATTGTGCTTTTTGTATTAAATTCGGATGCAATTTCTGTGTTTCATCGTCAATAACTAGGTCCAAGGTATCCAGTAAACCTGAAGTGAAGCATCGTAATCCAAAACTGGACTCACAGAAGAGGTTCAAATCATAGAAAGTTAGAGTGTCAGTCCTCTTGTACTTAAGTCGGCATTGTGCCTTTTGTATTAAATTCGAATCCAATTTCTGTGTTTCATCATCAATAAGAAGGTCCAAGGTATGCAGTAAACCTGAAGTGAAGCATCGGAATCCAAAACTGGACTCACAAGAGAGGTTCAAATCATAGAAAGTTACAGTGTCAGTCCTCTTGTACTTAAGTCGGCATTGTGACTTTTGAATTTAATTCCGATGCATTTTCTGTGCCTCATCGTCAATAAGAAAGTCCAAGGTATACAGTAAACCTGAAGTGAAGTATCGGAATCTAAAACTGGACTCACAGGGGAGGTTCAAATCATAGAAAGTTAGAGTATCCGTCCTCTTGTACTCAGGTCGGGATTGTGCCTTTTGAATTTAATGCCGATGCACTTTCTGTGTTACATCGTCAATAAGGAGGTCCAAGGTATACAGTAAACCTGAAGTGAAGCATCGGAATCCAAAACTGGACTCACAGGACAGGTTCAAATCATAGAAAGTTAGAGTGTCTGTCCTCACGTACTTAAGTCGGCATAGTGCCTTTTGTATTATATTCCGATGGATTTTCTGTGCTTCATTGTCAATACGAAGGCAATGGTATACAGTAAACCTGAAGTGTAGCATCGTAATCTAAAACTGGACTCACTGGAGAGGTTCAAATCGTAGAAAGTTAGAGTGTCCGTCCTCTTGTACTTAAGTCGGCATTGTGCCTTTTGAATTTAATTCCGATGCAATTTATGTGTTTCATCGTCTATACGAAGGTCCCAGGGATACAGTAAACCTCAAGAGAAACATCGGTATCTAAAACTGGACCCACAGGAGAGGATCAAATCATAGATAGTTTGAGTGTCAGTCCTCTTGTGCCTTTTAAATTTAATTCCGATGCAAATTCTGTGCTTCTTCCTCAATAAGAAGGTAAAAGGGATACAGTACATCTGAAGTGAAGCATCGGAATCTAAAACTGGTCTCACAGGAGAGATTCAAATCATAGAAAGTTAGAGTGTCAGTCCTCTTGTACTTAAGTCCGCATTGTGCCTTTTGAATTTAATTCCGATGCAATTTCTGTGTTTCATCGTCAATAAGAAGGTCCAATGTATAAAGTAAACCTGAAATGTAGCATCGGAATCTAAAACTGGACTCATAGGAGTGGTTAAAATTATAGAAAGTTAGAGTGTCGTTCCTCTTCTACTTAAGTCGGCATTGTGCCTTTTGTATTAAATTCGGATGCAATTTCTGTGCTTCATCGTCAACAAGAAGGTCCAAGGTATACAGTAAACATGAAGTGAAGCATCGGAATCCAAAACTGGACTCACAGGAGAGGTTCAAATCATAGAAAGTTAGAGAGTCACTCCTCTTGTACTTAAGTCGGCATTGTGCCTTTTGTATGTAATTCCGACGCAATTTCTCTGCTTCATCGTCAATAAGAAGGTCCAAGGTATACAGTAAACCTGAAGTGAAGCATTTGAATCTAAAACTTAACTCACAGTTGTGGTTCAAACCATAGAAAGTTAGAGTGTCAGTCCTCTTGTACTTAAGTCGGCATTGTGCCCATTGTATTAATTTCGGATGCAATTTCTGTGTTTCATCGTCAATAAGAAGGTCCAAAGGATACAGTAAACCTGGAGTGGAGCATCGGAATCTAAGACTGGACTCACAGGAGAGGTTCAAATCATAGAAGGTTAGAGTGTCCGTCCTCTTGTACTTAAGTCGGCATTGTGGCTTTCGTATTAAATTCGGATGCAATTTCTGTGTTTCATCCTCTATAAGAAGGTCCAAGGTATACAGTAAACCAGAAGTGAAGCATCGGAATCTAAAAGTGGGCTCACAGAAGAGTTTCAAATCATAGAAAGTTAGAGTGTCAGTCCTCTTGTACTTAAGTCGGCATTGTGCCTTTTGAATTTAATTCCAATGCAATTTATGTGTTTCATCGTCAATAAGAAGGTCCAAGGTATACAGTAAACCTGAAGTGAAGCATCGGAATCTAAAACTGAAGTCATAGGAGTGGTTCAAATTATAGATTGTTAGAGTGTCGTTCCTCTTGTACTTAAGTCGGCTTTGTGCCTTTTGTATTAAATTCGGATGCAATTTCTGTGTTTCATCGTCAATAACAAGGTCCAAGGTATACAGTAAACCTGAAGTGAAGCATCGGAATCCAAAACTGGACTCACAGAAGAGGTTCAAATCATAGAAAGTTAGAGTGTCAGTCCTCTTGTACTTATGTCGGCATTGTGCCTTTTGTATTAAATTCGAATCCAATTTCTGTGTTTCATCATCAATAAGAAGGTCCAAGGCACACACTAAACCTGAAGTGAAGCATCGGAATCTAAAACTAGACTCACAGGAGAGGTTCAAATCATAGAATGTTAGAGTTTCAGTCTTCTTGTACTTAAGTCAGCACTGTGCCTTTTGCTTTTAATTCGGATGCAATTTCTGTGTTTCTTCGTCAATAAGAAGGTCCAAGGGATACAGTAAAGCTGATGGTAAGCATCGGAATCTAAAACTGGACTCACAGGAGAGATTGAAATCATAGAAAGTTAGAGTGTCAGTCCTCTTGTACTTAAGTCCGCATTGTGCCTTTTGAATTTAATTCCGATGCAATTTCTGTGTTTCATCGTCAATAAGAAGGTCCAATGTATACAGTAAACCTGAAATGTAGCATCGGAATCTAAAGCTGGACTCATAGGAGTGGTTAAAATTATAGAAATTTAGAGTGTCGTTCCTCTTGTACTTAAGTCGGCATTGTGCTTTTTGTATTAAATTCGGATGCAATTTCTGTGCTTCATCGTCAATAAGAAGGTCCAAGGTATACAGTAATCCTGAAGTGAAGCATCGGAATCCAAAACTGGACTCACAGGAGAGGTTCGAATCATAGAAAGTTTGAGTGTCAGTCCTCTTGTACTTAAGTCGGCATTGTGCCTTTTGTATAGAATTCCGATGCAATTTCTCTGCTTCATCGTCAATAAGAAGGTCCAAGGTATACAGTAAACCTGAAGTGAAGCATCGGAATCTAAAACTGGACTCACAAGAGAGGTTCAGCTCATAGAAATTTATAGAATCCGTCCTCTTGTACTTAAGTCGGCATTGTGCCGTTTGAATTTAATGCCGATGCAATTTTTGTGTTTCATCGTCAATAAGAAGGTCCAAGGTATACAGTAAACATGAAGTGAAGCATCGGAATCTAAAACTGGACTCAAAGGAGAGGTTCAATTCATAGAAAGTTAGAGTGTCAGCCCTTTTGAACATAAGTCGGCATTGTGCCTTTCGAATTTAATTCCGATGCAATTTCTGTGTTTCATCGTCAATAAGAAGGTCCAAGGTATACAGTAAACCTGAAGTGAAGCATCGGAATCTAAAACTGAACTCACAGGAGTGGTTCAAATCATAGAAAGTTAGAGTGTCAGTCCTGTTGTTTTTAAGTCGGCATTGTGCCCATTGTATTCAATTCGGATGCAATTTCAGTGTTTCATCGTCAATAAGAAGGTCCAAGGGATACAGTAAACCTGAAGTGAAGCACCGGAATCTAAAACTTTACTCACAGGAGAGGTTCTAATCATAGAAAGTTAGAGTGTTAGTCCTTTTGTACTTTAGTCGGCATTGTGCCTTTTGTATTAAATTCGAATCCAATTTCTGTATTCCATCATCAATAAGAAGGTCCAAGGTATACTGTAAACCTGGAGCGGAGCATCGGAATCTAAGACTGGACTCACAGGAGAGGTTCAAATCATAGAAAGTTAGAGTGTCCGTCCTCTTGTACTTAAGTCGGCATTGTGGCTTTTCTATTAAATTCGGATGCAATATCTGTGTTTCATCGTCAATAAGAAGGTCCAAGGTATAAAGTAAACCTGAAGTGAAGCATCGGAATCCAAAACTGGACTCACAGAAGAGGTTCATATCATAGAAAGTTAGAGTGTCAGTCCACCTGTTCTTAAGTCGGCATTGTGCCTTTTGTATTTAATTCCGACGCAATTTCTGTGCTTCATCGTCAACAAGAAGGACCAAGGTATACAGAAAACCTGATGTAAAGCATCGGAATCTAAAACTGGACTCACAGGAGAGGTTCAAATCATAGAAAGTTAGAGTGTCAGTCCTCTTGTACCTAAGTCAGCATTGTGCCTTTTGCATTAAATTCGGATGCAATTTCTGTGTTTAATCATCAACAAGAAGGTCCAAGGTATACAGTAAACCTGAAGTGAAGGATCGGAATCTAAAACTGGACTCACAAGAGGGGTTCAAATCATAAAAAGTTATAGTGTCAGTCCTCTTGTACTTAAGTCGGCATTGTGACTTTTGAATTTAATTCCGATGCATTTTCTGTGCTTCATCGTCAATAAGTAGGTCCAAGGTATACAGTAAACCTGTAGTGAAGCATCGGAATCCAAAACTGGACTCACAGGAAAGGTTCAAATCATAAAAAGTTAGAGTGTCAGTCCTCTTGTACTTAAGGCGGCATTGTGCCTTTTGTATTTAATTCCGATGCAATTTCTGTGCTTCATCGTCAATAAGAGGGTCCAAGGTATTCAGAAAACCTGAAGTGAAGCATCGTGATCTAAAACTGGACTCACAGGACAGGTTCAATTCATAGAAAGTTAGAAAGTCAGCCCACTTGTACTTAAGTCAGCACTGTGCCTATTGTATTTAATTCCGACGCAATTTCTGTGTTTCATCGTCAATAAGGAGGTCCAAGGTATACAGTAAACCTGAAGTGAAGCATCGGAATCTAAAACTGGACTGACAGGACAGGTTCAAATCATAGAAAGTTATAGTGTCAGTCCTCATGTACTTAAATCGGCATTGTGCCTTTTGTATTAAATTCCGATGCATTTTCTGTGCTTCATCGTCAATACGAAGGTCCCAGGGATACAGTAAACCTCAAGTGAAGCATCGGAATCAAAAACTGGACTCACAGGAGAGGTTCAAATCATAGATAGTGAGAGTGTCAGTCCTCTTGTACTTATGTCGGCATTGTGCCCTTTGAATTTAATTCCGTTGCAATTTCTGTGCTTCATCGTCAATAAGAAGGTGAAAGGGATACAGTACATCTGAAGTGAAGCATCGGAATCTAAAACTGGTCTCACAGGAGAGGTTCAAATCATAGAAAGTTAGATTGTCAGTCCTGTTGCACTTAAGTCGGCATTGTGCCTTTTGAATTTAATTCCGATGCAATTTCTGTGTTGCCTCGTCAATTAGAAGGTCCAAGGCATACACAAAACCTGAAGTGAAGCATCGGAATCTAAAAGTAGACTCACAGGAGAGGTTCAAATCATAGAAAGTTAGAGTTTCAGTCTTCTTGTACTTAATTCAGCACTGTGCCTTTTGCATTAAATTCGGATGCAATTTCTGTGTTTCTTCGTCAATACGAATGTCCAAGGGATACAGTAAAGCTGATTTAAAGCATCGGAATTTAAAACTGGACTCACAGGAGAGGTTGAAATCATAGAAAGTTAGAGTGTCAGTCCTCTTGTACTTAAGTCCGCATTGTGCCCTTTGAATTTGATTCCGATGCAATTTCTGTGTTTCATCGTCAATAAGAAGGGCCAATGTATACAGTAAACCTGAAATGATGCATCGGAATCTAAAACTGGACTCATAGGAGTGGTTAAAATTATAGAAAGTTAGAATGTCGTTCCTCTTGTACTTAAGTCGGCATTGTGCCTTTTGTATGTAATTGCGACGCAATTTCTCTGCTTCATCGTCAATAAGTAGGTCCAAGGTATACAGTAAACCTGAAGTAAAGCATCGGAATCTAAAACTGGACTCACAGGAGATGTTCAAATCATAGAGAGTTAGATTGTCAGTCCTCTTTCACCTAAGTCAGCATTGTGCCTTTTGTATTAAATTCCGATACATTATCTGTGCTTCATCGTCAATACGAAGGTCCCAGGGATACAGTAAACCTCAAGTGAAGCATCGGAATCTAAAACTGGACTCACAAGAGAGGTTCAACTCATGGAAAGTTATAGAGTCCGTCCTCTTGTACTTCAGTCGGCATTGTGCCTTTTGATTTTAATTCCGATGCAATTTCTGTGTTTCATCGTCAATAAGGAGGTCCAAGGTATACAGTAAACCTGAAGTGAAGCATCGGAATCCAAAACTGGACTCACAGGAGAGGTTTAAATCTTAGAAAGTTAGAGTGTCAGGCCCCTTGTACTTAAGTCGGCATTGTGCCTTTTGTATTTAATTCCGATGCAATTTCTGTGCTTCATCGTCAATAAGAAGGTGTAAGGGATACAGTAAACCTGAAGTGAAGCATCGGAATGTAAAACTGGACTCACAGGAGAGGTTCAAACCATAGAAAGTTAGAGTATCACTCCTCTTGTACTTAAGTCGGTATTGTGCATTTTGTATTAAATTCGGATGCAACTTCTGTGTTTCATCGTCAATAAGAAGGTCCAAGGGATACAGTAAACCTGAAGTGAAGTATCGGAAACTAAAACTGGACTCACAGGAGATGTTCAAGTCATAGAAAGTTAGAGTGTCAGTACTCTTGTACTTAAGTCGGCATTGTGCCTTTTGTATTTAATTCGGTTACAAACTCTGTGTTTCATCGTCAAAAAGAAGGTCCAAGGGATATTGTAAACCTGAAGTGAAGCATCGCAATCTAAAACTGGACTCACAGGAGAGGTTCAAATCATAGAGAGGTAGAGTGTCACTCCTCTTGTACTTAAGTCGGTATTGTGCCTTTTGTATTAAATTCGTATGCAGTTTCTGTGTTTCATCGTCAATAAGAAGGTCCAAGGGATAGACTAAACCTGAAGTGAAGCATCGGAGTCTAAAACTGGACTCACAGGAGAGGTTCAAATCATAGAAAAATAGAGTGTCAGTCCTCTTTTACTTAAGTCGGCATTGTGCCTTTTGTATTACATTCGGATGCAATTTCTGTGTTTCATTGTCAATATGAAGGTCCAAGTGATACAGTAAACCTGAAGTGAAGCATCGGAATCTATACTGGGCTCACAGGAGAGGTTCAAATCATAGAAAGATAGAGAGTCAGAACTCTTGTACTTATGTCGGCATTGTGCAATTTGTTTTAAATTCGGATGCAATTTCTGTGTTTCATCGTCAATAAAAAGGTCCAAGGGATACAGTAAACCCGAAGTGAAGCATCGGAATCTAAAACTGGACGCACAGGAGAGTTTCAAATCATAGAAAGTTAGAGTGTCAGACCTCTTGTTCATAAGTCGGCATTGTGCTTTTTGTATTAAATTCGGATGCAATTTCTATGTTTCATTGTCAATAAGAAGGTGCAAGGTATACAGTACACCTGAAGTGAAGCATCGGAATCTAAAACTGGTGTCACAGGAGAGGTTCAATTGTTAGAAAGTTAGAGTGTCAGTCCTCTTGTACTTAAGTCGGCATTGTGCCTTTGTATTATATTCGGATGCATTTTCTGTGTTTTATCGTCAATAAGAAGGTGCAAGGTATACAGTAAACCTGAAGTGAAGCATCGGAATCCAAAACCGGACCCACAGGAGAGGTTCAAATCATAGAGAGTTAGAGTGTCACTCCTCTTGTACTTAAGTCGGTATTGTGCCTTTTGTAAGTAATTCGGATGCAATTTCTGTTTTTCCTCGTCAATAAGAAGTTCTAAGGGATACAGTAAACCTGAAGTGAAGCATCGGAATGTAAAACTGGACTCACAGGAGAGGTACAAACCATAGAGAGTTAGAGTATCACTCCTCTTGTACTTAAGTCGGTATTGTGCCTTTTGTATTAAATTCGGATACAATTTCTGTGTTTCATCGTCAATAAGAAGGTCCAAGGGATAGAGTAAACCTGAAGTGAAGCATCGGAATCCAAAACCGGACCCACAGGAGAGGTTCAAATCATAGAGAGTTAGAGTGTCACTCCTCTTGTACTTAAGTCGGTATTGTGCCTTTTGTAAGTAATTCGGATGCAATTTCTGTGTTTCCTCGTCAATAAGAAGTTCTAAGGGATACAGTAAACCTGAAGTGAAGCATCGGAATGTAAAACTGGACTCACAGGAGAGGTACAAACCATAGAGAGTTAGAGTATCACTCCTCTTGTACTTAAGTCGGTATTGTGCCTTTTGTATTAAATTCGGATACAATTTCTGTGTTTCATCGTCAATAAGAAGGTCCAAGGGATAGAGTAAACCTGAAGTGAAGCATCGGAATCTAAGACTGGACTCACAGGAGAGGTTCAAGTCATAGAAAGTTAGAGTGTCAGGCCTCTTGTACTTTAGTCGGCATTGTGCCTTTTGTATTAAATTCGGATGCAAACTCTGTCTTTCATCGTCAATAAGAAGGTCCAAGGGATACAGTAAACCTGAAGTGAAGCATCGGAATCTAAAACTGGACTCACAGGAGAGGTTCAAATCAGAGAGAGTTAGAGTGTCACTCCTCTCGTACTTAAGTCGGTATTGTGCCTTTTGTATTAAATTCGGATGCAGTTTCTGTGTTTCATCGTCAATAAAGAGGTCCAAGGGATACAGTACACCTGAAGTGAAGCATCGTAATCTAATACTGGACTCACAGGAGAGGTTCAAATCATAGAAAGTTAGAATGTCGGTCCTCTTGTACTTAAGTCGGCATTGTGAGTTTTGTATTACATTCAGACGCAATTACTGTGTTTCATTGTCAATAAGAAGGTCCAAGGGATACAGAAAACCTGAAGTGAGCATCGGAATCTAAAACTGGACTCTCAGGAGAGGTTCAAGTCATAGAAAAACAGAGTGTCAGTCCTCTTGTACTTAAGTCGGCATTGTGCGTTTTGTATTAAATTCGGACACAATTTCTGTGTTTCATCGTCAATAAGAAGGTCCAAGGGATACAGTAAACCTGAAGTGAAGCATCGGAATCTAAAACTGGACTCACTGGAGTGGTTCAAATCAGAGAGAGTTAGAGTGTCACTCCTCTTGTACTTAAGTCGGCATTTTGCCTTTTGTATGAAATTCGGATGCAATTTCTATGTTTCATCGTCAAAAACAAGGTCTAAGGGATACAGTAAACCTGAAGTGAAGCATCGGAATCTAGAACTGGACTCACAGGAGAGGTTCATATCATAGAGAGTTAGAGTGTCACTCCTCTTGTACTTAGGTCGGTATTGTTCCTTTTGTATTAAATTTGGATGCAATCTCTGCGTTTCATCGTCAATAAGAAGGTGCAAGGTATACAGTACACCTGAAGTGAAGCATCGGAATCTAAAACTGGTGTCACAGGAGAGGTTCAATTCTTAGAAAGTTAGAGTGTCAGTCCTCTTGTACTTAAGTCGGCATTGTGCTTTTTGTATTACATTCGGATGCAATCTCTGTGTTTCATCGTCAATAAAAAGGTCCAAGGGATACAGTAAACCTGAAGTGAAGCATCGGAATCTAAAACTGGACTCACAGGAGAGGTTCAAATCATAGAAAGTGAGAGTGTCAGTCCTATTGTACTTAAGTCGGCATTGTGCCTTTAGTATTAAATTCGGATGCAATTTCTGTGTTTCATCGTTAAAAACAAGGTCTAAGGGATACAGTAAACCTTAAGTGAAGCATCGGAATCTAGAACTGGACTCACAGGAGAGGTACATATCATAGAGAGTTAGAGTGTCACTCCTCTTGTACTTAGGTCGGTATTGTTCCTTTTGTATTAAATTTGGATACAATTTCTGTGTTTCATCGTCAATAAGAAGGTCCAAGGGATAGAGTAAACCTGAAGTGAAGCATCGGAATCTAAAACTGGACTCACAGGAGAGGTTCAAGTCATAGAAAGTTAGAGTGTCAGGCCTCTTGTACTTTAGTCGGCATTGTGCCTTTTGTATTAAATTCGGATGCAAACTCTGTCTTTCATCGTCAATAAGAAGGTCCAAGGGATACAGTAATCCTGAAGTGAAGCTTCGGAATCTAAAACTGGACTCTCAGGAGAGGTTCAAGTCATAGAAAAACAGAGTGTCACTCCTCTTGTACTTAGGTCGGTATTGTGCCGTTTGTATTACATTCGGATGCATCGTCATCGTCATCGTCATCGTCAATAAGAAGGTCCAAGGGATACAGTAAACCTTAAGTGAAGCATCGGAATCTAAAACTGGACGCACAGGAGAGGTTCAAATCATAGAAAGTTAGAGTGTCAGTCCTCTTGTACTTAAGTCGGCATTGTGCCTTTAGTATTAAATTCGGATGCAATTTCTGTGTTTCATCGTTAAAAACAAGGTCTAAGGGATACAGTAAACCTGAAGTGAAGCATCGGAATCTAGAACTGGACTCACAGGAGTGGTTCATATCATAGAGAGTTAGAGTGTCACTCCTCTTGTACTTAGGTCGGTATTGTTCCTTTTGTATTAAATTTGGATGCAATCTCTGCGTTTCATCGTCAATAAGAAGGTGCAAGGTATACAGTACACCTGAAGTGAAGCATCGGAATCTAAAACTGGTGTCACAGGAGAGGTTCAATTCTTAGAAAGTTAGAGTGTCAGTCCTCTTGTACTTAAGTCGGCATTGTGCTTTTTGTATTACAATCGGATTCAATTTCTGTGTTTCATCGTCAATAAGAAGTTCCAAGGGATACAGTAAACCTGAAGTGAAGCATCGGAATCTAAATCTTGACTCACAGGAGAGGTTCAAATCATAGAAAGATAGATTGTCAGTCCTCTTGTACTTAAGTCAGCATTGTGCCTTTTGTAATAAATTCTGATGCAATTTCTGTGTTTCATCGTCAATAAGAAGGTCCAAGGGATACAGTAAACCTGAAGTGAAGCATCGGAATCTAAAACTGGACTACCAGGAGAGGTTCAAATCATAGGGAGTTAGAGTGTCAGTCCTCTTGTACTTAAGTCGGTATTGTGCCTTTTGTATTAAATTCGGATGCAATTTCTGTTTCATCGTCAATAACAAGGTCCAAGGGATACAGTAAACCTGAAGTGAAGCATCGGAATCTAAAACTGGACTCACAGGAGAGGTTCAAATCATAGAAAGTGAGAGTGTGAGTCCTCTTGTACTTAAGTCGGCTTTGTGCCTTTTGTATTAAATTCGGATGCATTTTCTGTGTTTCATCATCAATAGGAAGGTCCAAGGGATACAGTAAACCTGAAGTGAAGCATCGGAATCTAAAACTGGACTCACAGGAGAGGTTCAAATTATAGAAAATTAGAGTGTCAGTCCTCTTGTACTTAAGTCGGCATTGTGCCTTTTGTATTACATTCGGATGCAATCTCTGTGTTTCATCGTCAATAAGAAGGTCCAAGGGATACCGTAAACCTGAAGTGAAGCATCGGAATCTAAAACTGGACTCTCAGGAGAGGTTCAAGTCATAGAAAAACAGAGTGTCAGTCCTCTTGTACTTAAGTCGGCATTGAGCGTTTTGTATTAAATTCGGACACAATTTCTGTGTTTCATCGTCAATAAGAAGGTCCAAGGGATACAGTAAACCTGAAGTGAAGCATCGGAATCTAAAACTGGACTCACTGGAGTGGTTCAAATCAGAGAGAGTTAGAGTGTCACTCCTCTTGTACTTAAGTCGGCATTTTGCCTTTTGTATGAAATTCGGATGCAATTTCTATGTTTCATCGTCAAAAACAAGGTCTAAGGGATACAGTAAACCTGAAGTGAAGCATCGGAATCTAGCACTGGACTCACAGGAGAGGTTCATATCATAGAGAGTTAGAGTGTCACTCCTCTTGTACTTAGGTCGGTATTGTTCCTTTTGTATTAAATTTGGATACAATTTCTGTGTTTCATCGTCAATAAGAAGGTCCAAGGGATAGAGTAAACCTGAAATGAAGCATCGGAATCTAAAACTGGACTCACAGGAAAGGTTGAAATCATAGAAAGATAGATTGTCAGTCCTCTTGTACTTAAGTCAGCATTGTGCCTTTTGTAATAAATTCGGATGCAATTTCTGTGTTTCATCGTCAATAAGAAGGTCCAAGGGATACAGTAAACCTGAAGTGAAGCATCGGAATCTAAAACTGGACTTACAGGAGAGGTTCAAATCATAGTGAGTTAGAGTGTCAGTCCTCTTGTACTTAAGTCGGTATTGTGCCTTTTGTATTAAATTCGGATGCAATTTCTGTTTCATCGTCAATAACAAGGTCCAAGGGATACAGTAAACCTGAAGTGAAGCATCGGAACCTAAAACTGGACTCACAGGAGAGGTTCAAATCATAGAAAGTTAGAGTGTCAGTCCTCCTGTACTTTAGTCGGCATTGTGCCTTTTGTATTAAATTCGGATGCAAACTCTGTCTTTCATCGTCAATAAGAAGGTCCAAGGGATACAGTAATCCTGAAGTGAAGCTTCGGAATCTAAAACTGGACTCTCAGGAGAGGTTCAAGTCATAGAAAAACAGAGTGTCACTCCTCTTGTACTTAGGTCGGTATTGTGCCGTTTGTATTACATTCGGATGCATCGTCATCGTCATCGTCAATAAGAAGGTCCAAGGGATACAGTAAACCTTAAGTGAAGCATCGGAATCTAAAACTGGACGCACAGGAGAGGTTCAAATCATAGAAAGTTAGAGTGTCAGTCCTCTTGTACTTAAGTCGGCATTGTGCCTTTAGTATTAAATTCGGATGCAATTTCTGTGTTTCATCGTTAAAAACAAGGCCTAAGGGATACAGTAAACCTGAAGTGAAGCATCGGAATCTAGAACTGGACTCACAGGAGTGGTTCATATCATAGAGAGTTAGAGTGTCACTCCTCTTGTACTTAGGTCGGTATTGTTCCTTTTGTATTAAATTTGGATGCAATCTCTGCGTTTCATCGTCAATAAGAAGGTGCAAGGTATACAGTACACCTGAAGTGAAGCATCGGAATCTAAAACTGGTGTCACAGGAGAGGTTCAATTCTTAGAAAGTTAGAGTGTCAGTCCTCTTGTACTTAAGTCGGCATTGTGCTTTTTGTATTACAATCGGATTCAATTTCTGTGTTTCATCGTCAATAAGAAGATCCAAGGGATACAGTAAACCTGAAGTGAAGCATCGGAATCTAAATCTTGACTCACAGGAGAGGTTCAAATCATAGAAAGATAGATTGTCAGTCCTCTTGTACTTAAGTCAGCATTGTGCCTTTTGTAATAAATTCGGATGCAATTTCTGTGTTTCATCGTCAATAAGAAGGTCCAAGGGATACAGTAAACCTGAAGTGAAGCATCGGAATCTAAAACTGGACTTACAGGAGAGGTTCAAATCATAGTGAGTTAGAGTGTCAGTCCTCTTGTACTTAAGTCGGTATTGTGCCTTTTGTATTAAATTCGGATGCAATTTCTGTTTCATCGTCAATAACAAGGTCCAAGGGATACAGTAAACCTGAAGTGAAGCATCGGAACCTAAAACTGGACTCACAGGAGAGGCTCAAATCATAGAAAGTGAGAGTGTGAGTCCTCTTGTACTTAAGTCGGCTTTGTGCCTTTTGTATTAAATTCGGATGCATTTTCTGTGTTTCATCATCAATAGGAAGGTCCAAGGGATACAGTAAACCTGAAGTGAAGCATCGGAATCTAAAACTGGACTCACAGGAGAGGTTCAAATTATAGAAAATTAGAGTGTCAGTCCTCTTGTACTTAAGTCGGCATTGTGCCTTTTGTATTACATTCGGATGCAATCTCTGTGTTTCATCGTCAATAAGAAGGTCCAAGGGATACCGTAAACCTGAAGTGAAGCATCGGAATCTAAAACTGGACTCACAGGAGAGGTTCAAATCATAGAAAGTGAGAGTGTCAGTCCTCCTGTACTTAAGTCGGCATTGTGCCTTTTGTATTAAATTCGGATGCAATTTCTGTGTTTCATCGTCAATACGAAGGTGCAAGGTGTACAGTAAACCTGAAGTGAAGCGTCGGAATCTAAAACTGGACCCACGGGAGATGTTCAAATCATAGAAAGTTAGAGTGTCAGTCCTCTTGTACATAAGTCAGCATTGTGCCGTTTGTATTAAATTCGGATGCTATTTCTGTGTTTCATCGTCAATAAGAAGGTCCAAGTGATACAGTAAACCTGAAGTGAAGCATCGGAATCTAAAACTGGACTCACAGGAGAAGTTCAAATCATAGAAAGTTAGAGGTCAGTCCTCTAGTACTTAAGTCGGCTTTGTGCCTTTTGTGTTAATTTCGGATGCAATTTCTGTGTTTCATCGTCAATAAGAAGGTCCTAGGCATACAGAAAACCTGAAGTGAAGCATCGGAATCTAAAACTGGACTCACAGGAGAGGTTCAAATCATAGAGAGGTAGAGTGTCACTCCTCTTGTACTTAAGTCGGTATTGTGCCTTTTGTATTATATTCGTATGCAGTTTCTGTTTTTCATCGTCAATAAGAAGGTCCAAGCGATAGAGTAAACCTGAAGTGAGGCATCGGAATCTAAAACTGGACTCACAGGAGAGGTTCAAATCATAGAGAGCTAGAGTGTCACTCCTCTTGTGCTTAAATCGGCATTGTGCCTTTTGTATTAAATTCGGATGCAATTTCTGTGTTAATCGTCTATAAGAAGGTCCAAGGGATACAGTAAACCTGAAGTGAAGCATTGGAATCTAAAACTGTACTCACAGGAGAGGTTCAAGTCATAGAAAGTTAGAGTGTCAGTCCTCTTGTACTTAAGTCGGCATTGTGCCTTTTGTATTAAATTCGGATGCAAACTCTGTGTTTCCTCGTCTATAAGTAGGTCCAAGGGATACAGTAAACCTGAAGTGAAGCATCGGAATCTAAAAGTGGACTCACAAGAGAGGTTCAAATTACAGAATGTGAGAGTGTGAGTCCTCTTGTACTTAAGTCGGCATTGTGCTTTTTGTGTTCAATTTGGATGCAATTTCTGTGTTTCATCATCAATAGGAAGGTCCAAAGGATACAGGAAACCTGAAGTGAAGCATCGGAATCTAAAACTGGACTCACAGGAGAGGTTCAAATCATAGAAAGTTAAAGTGTCAGTCCTCTTGTACTTAAGTCGGCATTGTGACGTTTGTATTAAATTCGGATGCAATTTCTGTGTTTCTTCGCCAATAAGAAGGTCCTAGGGATACAGTAAATCTGAAGTGAGGCATCGGAATCTAAAACTGGACTCACAGGAGAGGTTCAGATCATAGAAAGTTAGAGTGTCAGTCCTCTTGTACTTAGGTCGGCATTGTGCCTTTTGTATTAAAGTCGGATGCAATTTCTGTGTTTCATCGTCAATAAGAAGGTCCGAGGGATACAGTAAACCTAAAGTGAAGCTTCGGAATCTAAAACTGAACTCACAGGAGAGGTTCAAATCATAGAGAGTTAGAGTGTCACTCCTCTTGTACTTAAGTCGGTATTGTGAATTTTGTATTAAATTCGGATGCAATTTCTGTGGTTCATCGTCAATAAGAAGGTCGAAGGTATACAGTAAACCTGAAGTGAAGCATCGGAATCTAAAACTGGAGTCACAGGGGAGGTTCAAATCACAGAAAGTGTGAGTGTCAGTCCTCTTGTACTTAAGTCGGCATTGTGCCTTTTGTATTAAATTCGGATGCAATTTCTGTGTTTCATCGTCAATAAGAAGGTCCGAGGGATACAGTAAACCTGAAGTGACGCATCGGAATCTAAAACTGGACTCACAGGAGAGGTTCAAGTCACAGAGAGTGTGAGTGTCAGCCCTCTTGTACTTAAGTCGGCATTGTGCCTTTTGTATTAAATTCAGATGCAAACTCTGTGTTTCATCGTCAATAAGAAGGTCCAAGGAATACAGTAAACCAGAAGTGAAGCATCGGAATCTAAAACTGGACCCACAGGAGAGGTTCAAATCATAGAAAGTTAGAATGTCAGTCGTCTTGTACTTAAGTCCGCATTGTGCCTTTTGTATTAAATTCGGATGCAATTTCTGTGTTTCATCGTCAATAAGGAGGTCCAAGGGATAAAGTAATCCTGAAGTGAAGCATCGGAATCTAAAACTGGACTCACAGGAGAGGTTCAAATCATAGAAAATTAGAGTGTCAGTCCTCTTGTACTTAAGTCGGCATTGTGCCGTTTGTATTAAATTCGGATGCAATTTCTGTGTTTCATCGTCAATAAGAAAGTCCAAGGGATACAGTATACCTGAAGTGAGGCATCGGAATCTAAAACTGGACTCGCTAGAGTGGTTCAAATCATAGAAATTTAGAGTGTCAGTCCTCTTGTACTTAAGTCGGCATTGTGTCTTTTGTATTAAATTCGGATGCAATTTCTGTGTTTCATCGTCAATATGAAGGTCCAAGGGATACAGTTAACCTGAAGTGAAGGATTGGAATCTAAAACTGGACTCACAGAAGAGGTTCAACTCATGGAGAGTTGGAGTGTCACTCCCCTTGTACTTAAGTCGGCATTGTGCCGTTTGTATTAAATTCGGATGCAATTTCTGTGTTTCATCGTTAATAAGAAGGTCCAAGGGATACAGTAAACCTAAAGTGAAGCTTCGGAATCTAAATCTGAACTCACAGGAGAGGTTCAAATCATAGAGAGTTAAAGTGTCAGTCCTCTTGTACTTAAGTCGGAATTGTGCCGTTTGTATTAAACTCGGATGCAATATCTGTGTTTCATCGCCAATAAGAAGGTCCAAACGATACAGTAATCCTGAAGTGAGGCATCGGAATCTAAAACTGGACTCACAGGAGAGGTTCAAATCATAGAAAGTTAGAGTGTCAGTCCTCTTGTACTTAGGTCGGCATTGTGCCTTTTGTATTCAATTCGGATGCAATTTCTGTGTTTCATCGACAATAAGAAGGTCCAAGGGATACAGTAAACCTGGAGTGAAGCATCGGAATCTAAAACTGGACTCACAGGAGAGGCTCCAATCATAGAAAAATATAGTGTCAGTCCTCTTGTACTTAAGTCGGCATTGTGCATTTTGTATTAAATTCGGATGCAATTTCTGTGTTTCATCGTCAGTAAGAAGGTGCAAGGAATACAGTAAACTTGAAGTGAAGCATCGGAATCTAAATCTGGACTCACAGGGGAGGTTCAAATCACAGAAAGTGTGAGTGTCAGTCCTCTTGTACTTAGGTCGGCATTGTGCCTTTTGTATTACAATCGGATGCAATTTCTGTCTTTCATCGTCAATAAGAAGGTCCTAGGGATACAGTAAACCTGAAGTGAAGTATCGGAATCTAAAACTAGTCTCACAGGAGAGGTTCAAATCATAGGAAGTTAGAGTGTCAGTCCTCTTGTACTTAAGTCAGCATTATGCCTTTTGTATTTAATTCGGATGCAATTTCTGTGTTTCATCGTCAATAAGAAGGTCAAGGGATGCAGTAAACCTGAAGTGAAGCATCGGAAACTAAAACTGAACTCACAGGGGAGGTTCAAATCATAGAGAGTTAGAGTGTCACTCCTCTTGAACTTAAGTCGGCATTGTGCCTTTTGTATTAAATTCGGATGCAATTTCTGTGTTTCATAGTCAATAAGACGGTCCAAGCTATACAGTAATCCTGAAGTGACGCATCGGAATCTAGAACTGGACTCACAGGAGGGGTTCAAGTCATAGAAAGTTAGAGTGTCAGCCCTCTTGTACTTAAGTCGGCATTGTGCCTTTTGTATTAAATTCGGATGCAAACTCTGTGTTTCATCGTCAATAAGAAGGTCCAAGGGATACAGTAAACCTGAAGTGAAGCGTCGGAATCTAAAACTGGACTCACAGGAGAGGTTCAAATCATAGAAAGTTAGAGTGTCAGTCCTCTTGTACTTAAGTCCGCATTGTGCCTTTTGTATTAAATTCGAATGCTATTTCTGTGCTTCGTCGTCAATAAGAAGGTCCAAGGGATACAGTAATCCTGAGGTGAAGCATCGGAATCTAAAACTGGACTCACAGGAGAGGTTCAAATCATAGAAAATTAGAGTGTCAGTCCTCTTGTACTTAAGTCGGCATTGTGCAGTTAGTATAAAATTCGGATGCAATTACTGTGTTTCATCGTCAATAAGAAGGTCCGAAGGAAACAGTATACCTGAAGTGAGGCATCGGAATCTAAAACTGGACTCACAAGAGTGGTTCCAATCATAGAAATTTACAGTGTCAGTCCTCTTGTACTTAAGTCGGCATTGTGCCTTTTGTATTTAATTCGGATGCAATATCTGTATTTCATCGTCAATATGAAGGTCCAAGGGATACAGTTAACCTGAAGTGAAGCATCGGAATCTAAAACTGGACTCACAGGAGAGGTTCAAATCATGGAAAGTTGGAGTGTCACTCCTCTTGTACTTAAGTCGGCATTGTGCCGTTTGTATTAAATTCGGATGCAATTTCTGTGTTTCATCGTTAATGAGAAGGTCCAAGGTATACAGTATACCTGAATTGAGGCATCGGAATCTAAAACTGGACTCACAAGAGAGGTTCAAATCATAGAAAGTTAAAGTGTCAGTCCTCTTGTACTTAAGTCGGCATTGTGCCGTTTGTATTAAATTGGGATGCAATGTCTGTGTTTCATCGTCAATAAGAAAGCCCAAGGGATACAGTATACCTGAAGTGAGGCATCGGAATCTAAAACTGGACTCGCAAGAGTGGTTCAAAACATATAAATTTAGAGTGTCAGTCCTCTTGTACTTAAGTCGGCATTGTGTCCTTTGTATTAAATTCGGAAGCAATTTCTGTGTTTCATCGTCAATATGAAGGTCCTAGGGATACAGTTAACCTGAAGTGAAGGATTGGAATCTAAAACTGGACTCACAGGAGAGGTTCAAATCATGGAGAGTTGGAGTGTCACTCCCCTTGTTCTCAAGTCGGCATTGTGCCGTTTGTATTAAACTCGGATGCAATTTCTGTGTTTCATCGTCAATAAGAAGGTCCGAAGGAAACAGTATACCTGAAGTGAGGCATCGGAATCTAAAACTGGACTCACAAGAGTGGTTCCAATCATAGAAATTTACAGTGTCAGTCCTCTTGTACTTAAGTCGGCATTGTGCATTTTTTTTAAAATTCGGATGCAAACTCTGTGTTTCATCGACAATAAGAAGGTCCAAGGGATACAGTAAACCTGGAGTGAAGCATCGGAATCTAAAACTGGACTCACAGGAGAGGCTCCAATCATAGAAAGTTATAGTGTCAGTCCTCTTGTACTTAAGTCGGCATTGTGCATTTTGTAATTAATTCGGATGCAATTTCTGTGTTTCATCGTCAGTAAGAAGGTGCAAGGAATACAGTAAACCTGAAGTGAAGCATCGGAATCTAAATCTGGACTCACAGGGGAGGTTCAAATCACAGAAAGTGTGAGTGTCAGTCCTCTTGTACTTAGGTCGGCATTGTGCCTTTTGTATTACAATCGGATGCAATTTCTGTCTTTCATCGTCAATAAGAAGGTCCTAGGGATACAGTAAACCTGAAGTGAAGTATCGGAATCTAAAACTAGTCTCACAGGAGAGGTTCAAATCATAGAAAGTTAGAGTGTCAGTCCTCTTGTACTTAAGTCAGCATTATGCCTTTTGTATTTAATTCGGATGCAATTTCTGTGTTTCATCGTCAATAAGAAGGTCAAGGGATGCAGTAAACCTGAAGTGAAGCATCGGAAACTAAAACTGAACTCACAGGGGAGGTTCAAATCATAGAGAGTTAGAGTGTCACTCCTCTTGAACTTAAGTCGGCATTGTGCCTTTTGTATTAAATTCGGATGCAATTTCTGTGTTTCATAGTCAATAAGACGGTCCAAGCTATACAGTAATCCTGAAGTGACGCATCGGAATCTAGAACTGGACTCACAGGAGGGGTTCAAGTCATAGAAAGTTAGAGTGTCAGCCCTCTTGTACTTAAGTCGGCATTGTGCCTTTTGTATTAAATTCGGATGCAAACTCTGTGTTTCATCGTCAATAAGAAGGTCCAAGGGATACAGTAAACCTGAAGTGAAGCAACGGAATCTAAAACTGGACTCACAGGAGAGGTTCAAATCATAGAAAGTTAGAGTGTCAGTCCTCTTGTACTTAAGTCCGCATTGTGCCTTTTGTATTAAATTCGAATGCTATTTCTGTGCTTCGTCGTCAATAAGAAGGTCCAAGGGATACAGTAATCCTGAAGTGAAGCATCGGAATCCACAACTGGACTCACAGGAGAGGTTCAAATCATAGAAAATTAGAGTGTCAGTCCTCTTGTACTTAAGTCGGCATTGTGCAGTTAGTATAAAATTCGGATGCTATTTCTGTGTTTCATCGTCAATAAGAAGGTCCGAAGGAAACAGTATACCTGAAGTGAGGCATCGGAATCTAAAACTGGACTCACAAGAGTGGTTCCAATCATAGAAATTTACAGTGTCAGTCCTCTTGTACTTAAGTCGGCATTGTGCCTTTTGTATTTAATTTGGATGCAATATCTGTGTTTCATCGTCAATATGAAGGTCCAAGGGATACAGTTAACCTGAAGTGAAGCATCGGAATCTAAAACTGGACTCACAGGAGAGGTTCAAATCATGGAGAGTTGGAGTGTCACTCCTCTTGTACTTAAGTCGGCATTGTGCCGTTTGTATTAAATTCGGATGCAATTTCTGTGTTTCATCGTTAATAAGAAGGTCCAAGGTATACAGTATACCTGAATTGAGGCATCGGAATCTAAAACTGGACTCACAAGAGAGGTTCAAATCATAGAACGTTAAAGTGTCAGTCCTCTTGTACTTAAGTCGGAATTGTGCCGTTTGTATTAAATTCGGATGCAATTTCTGTGTTTCATCGCCAATAAGAAGGTCCAAGGGATACAGTAATCCTGAAGTGAGGCATCGGAATCTAAAACTGGACTCACAGGAGAGGTTCAAATCATAGAAAGTTAGAGTGTCAGTCCTCTTGTACATAAGTCGGCATTGTGCCGTTTGTATTAAATTCGGATGCAATGTCTGTGTTTCATCGTCAATAAGAAAGCCCAGGGGATACAGTATACCTGAAGTGAGGCATCGGAATCTAAAACTGGACTCGCAAGAGTGGTTCAAAACATATAAATTTAGAGTGTCAGTCCTCTTGTACTTAAGTCGGCATTGTGTCTTTTGTATTAAATTCGGATGCAATTTCTGTGTTTCATCGTCAATATGAAGGTCCAAGGGATACAGTTAACCTGAAGTGAAGGATTGGAATCTAAAACTGGACTCACGGGAGAGGTTCAAATCATGGAGAGTTGGAGTGTCACTCCCCTTGTTCTTAAGTCGGCATTGTGCCGTTAGTATTAAATTCGGATGCAATTTCTGTGTTTCATCGTTAATAAGAAGGTCCAAGGTATACAGTATACCTGACTTGATGCATCGGAATCCAAAACTAAACTAACAAGAGAGGTTCAAATCATAGAAAGTTAGTGTGTCAGTCCTCTTGTACTTAAGTCGGCATTGTGCCTTTTGTATTTAATTCGGATGCAATTTCTGTGTTTCATCGTCAATAAGAAGGTCAAGGGATGCAGTAAACCTGAAGTGAAGCATCGGAATCTAAAACTGAACTCACAAGAGAGGTTCAAATCATAGAATGTGAGAGTGTGAGTCCTCTTGTACTTAAGTCGGCATTGTGCCTTTATATTAAATTCGGATGCAAACTCTGTGTTTCATCGTCAATAAGAAGGTCCAAGGGATACAGTAAACCTCAAGTGAAGCGTCGGAATCTAAAACTGGACTCACAGGTGAGGTTCAAATCATAGAAAGTTAGAGTGTCAGTCCTCTTGTACTTAAGTCGGCATTGTGCCTTTTGTATTTAATTCGGATGCAACTTCTGTGTTTCATCGTCAATAAGAAGGTCCGAAGGAAACAGTATACCTGAAGTGAGGCATCGGAATCTAAAACTGGACTCACAAGAGTGGTTCCAATCATAGAGATTTACAGTGTCAGTCCTCTTGTACTTAAGACGGAATTGTGCCGTTTGTATTAAATTCGGATGCAATTTCTGTGTTTCATCGCCAATAAGAAGGTCCAAGGGATACAGTAATCCTGAAGTGAGGCATCGGAATCTAAAACTGGACTCACAGGAGAGGTTCAAATCATAGAAAGTTAGAGTGTCAGTCCTCTTGTACTTAGGTCCGCATTGTGCCTTTTGTATTAAATTCGGATGCTATTTCTGTGCTTCGTCGTCAATAAGAAGGTCCAAGGGATACAGTAATCCTGAAGTGAAGCATCGGAATCTAAAACTGGACTCACAGGAGAGGTTCAAATCATAGAAGATTAGAGTGTCAGTACTCTTGTACTTAAGTCGTCGTTGTGCAGTTTGTATAAAATTCGGATGCAATTTCTGTGTTTCATCGTCAATAAGAAGGTCCGAAGGAAACAGTATACCTGAAATGAGGCATCGGAATCTAAAACTGGACTCACAAGAGTGGTTCCAATCATAGAAATTTACAGTGTCAGTCCTCTTGTACTTAAGTCGGCATTGTGCCTTTTGTATTTAATTCGGATGCAACTTCTGTGTTTCATCGTCAATATGAAGGTCCAAGGGATACAGTTAACCTGAAGTGAAGGATTGGAATCTAAAACTGGACTCACAGGAGGGGGTTCAAATCATGGAGAGTTGGAGTGTCACTCCTCTTGTACTTAAGTCGGCATTGTGCCGTTTGTATTAAATTCGGATGCAATTTCTGTGTTTCATCGTTAATAAGAAGGTCCAAGGTATACAGTATACCTGAATTGAGGCATCGGAATCTAAAACTGGACTCACAAGGGAGGTTCAAATCATAGAAAGTTAAAGTGTCAGTCCTCCTGTACTTAAGTCGGAATTGTGCCGTTTGTATTTAATTCGGATGGAATTTCTGTGTTTCATCGCCAATAAGAAGGTCCAAGGGATACAGTAATCCTGAAGTGAGGCATCGGAATCTAAAACTGGACTCACAGGAGAGGTTCAAATCATAGAAAGTTAGAGTGTCAGTCCTCTTGTACATAAGTCGGCATTGTGCCGTTTGTATTAAATTCGGATGCAATGTCTGTGTTTCATCGTCAATAAGAAAGCCCAAGGGATACAGTATACCTGAAGTGAGGCATCGGAATCTAAAACTGGACTCGCAAGAGTGGTTCAAAACATATAAATTTAGAGTGTCAGTCCTCTTGTACTTAAGTCGGCATTGTGTCTTTTGTATTAAATTCGGATGCAATTTCTGTGTTTCATCGTCAATATGAAGGTCCAAGGGATACAGTTAACCTGAAGTGAAGGATTGGAAGCTAAAACTGGACTCACGGGAGAGGTTCAAATCATGGAGAGTTGGAGTGTCACTCCCCTTGTTCTTAAGTCGGCATTGTGCCGTTAGTATTAAATTCGGATGCAATTTCGGTGTTTCATCGTCAATAAGAAGGTCCAAGGGATACAGTAAACCTAAAGTGAAGCTTCGGAATCTAAAACTGGACTCACAGGTGAGGTTCAAATCATAGAAAGTTAGAGTGTCAGTCCTCTTGTACTTAAGTCCGCATTGTGCCTTTTGTATTAAATTCGGATGCTATTTCTGTGCTTCGTCGTCAATAAGAAGGTCCAAGGGATACAGTAATCCTGAAGTGAAGCATCGGAATCTAAAACTGGACTCACAGGAGAGGTTCAAATCATAGAAGATTAGAGTGTCAGTCCTCTTGTACTTAAGTCGTCGTTGTGCAGTTTGTATAAAATTTGGATGCAATTTCTGTGTTTCATCGTCAATAAGAAGGTCCGAAGGAAACAGTATACCTGAAGTGAAGCATCGGAATCTAAAACTGGCTCACAAGAGTGGTTCCAATCATAGAAATTTACAGTGTCAGTCCTCTTGTACTTAAGTCGGCATTGTGCCTTTTGTATTTAATTCGGATGCAACTTCTGTGTTTCATCGTCAATATGAAGGTCCAAGGGATACAGTTAACCTGAAGTGAAGGATTGGAATCTAAAACTGGACTCACAGGAGGGGGTTCAAATCATGGAGAGTTGGAGTGTCACTCCTCTTGTACTTAAGTCGGCATTGTGCCGTTTGTATTAAATTCGGATGCAATTTCTGTGTTTCATCGTTAATAAGAAGGTCCAAGGTATACAGTATACCTGAATTGAGGCATCGGAATCTAAAACTGGACTCACAAGAGAGGTTCAAATCATAGAAAGTTAAAGTGTCAGTCCTCCTGTACTTAAGTCGGAATTGTGCCGTTTGTATTAAATTCGGATGCAATTTCTGTGTTTCATCGCCAATAAGAAGGTCCAAGGGATACAGTAATCCTGAAGTGAGGCATCGGAATCTAAAACTGGACTCACAGGAGAGGTTCAAATCATAGAAAGTTAGAGTGTCAGTCCTCTTGTACTTAGGTCGGCATTGAGCCTTTTGTATTAAATTCGGATGCAATTTCTGTGTTCCATCGTCAATAAGAAGGTCCAAGGGATACAGTAAACCTAAAGGGAAGCTTCGGAATCTAAATCTGAACTCACAGGAGGGTTCAAATCATAGAGAGTTAGAGTGTCACTCCTCTTGTACTTAAGTCGGTATCGTGCCTTTTGTATTCAATTCAGATGCAATTTCTGTGTTTCATCGTCAATAAGAAGGTCCAAGGGATACAGTAAACCTGAAGTGAAGCATCGGAATCTAAAACTGGACTCACAGGAGAGGTTCCAATCATAGAAAGTTATAGTGTCAGTCCTCTTGTACTTAAGTCGGCATTGTGCCTTTTGTATTAAATTCGGATGCAATTTCTGTGTTTCATCGTCAATAAGAAGGTGCAAGGAATACAGTAAACCTGAAGTGAAGCATCGGAATCTAAAACTGGACTCACAGGGGAGGTTCAAATCACAGAAAGTGTGAGTGTCAGTCCTCTTGTACTTAGGTCGGCATTGTGATTTTTGTATTACAATCGGAGGCAATTTCTGTCTTTCATCGTCAATAAGAAGGTCCTAGGGATACAGTAAACCTGAAGTGAAGCATCGGAATCCAAAACTAGTCTCACAGGAGGGGTTCAAATCATAGAAAGTTACAGTGTCAGTCCTCTTGTACTTAAGTCGGCATTGTGCCTTTTGTATTTAATTCGGATGCAATTTCTGTGTTTCATCGTCAATAAGAAGGTCAAGGGATGCAGTAAACCTGAAGTGAAGCATCGGAATCTAAAACTGGACTCACAGGAGAGGTTCAAATCATAGAGAGTTAGAGTGTCACTCCTCTTGAACTTAAGTCGGCATTGTGCCTTTTGTATTAAATTCGGATGCAATTTCTATGTTTCATCGTCAATAAGAAGGTCCAAGGGATACAGTAATCCTGAAGTGACGCATCGGAATCTAATACTGGATTCACAGGAAAGGTTCAAGTCATAGAAAGTTAGAGCGTCAGCCCTCTTGTACTTAAGTCGGCTTTGTGCCTTTTGTATTAAATTCGGATGCAAACTCTGTGTTTCATCGTCAATAAGAAGGTCCATGGGATACAGTAAACCTGAAGTGAAGCGTCGGAATCTAAAACTGGACTCACAGGAGAGGTTCAAATCATAGAAAGTTAGAGTGTCAGTCCTCTTGTACTTCAGTCCCCATTGTGCCTTTTGTATTAAATTCGGATGCAATTTCTTTGCTTCGTCGTCAATAAGAAGTTCCAAGGGATACAGTAATCCTGAAGTGAAGCATCGGAATCTAAAACTGGACTCACAGGATAGGTTCAAATCATAGAAAATTAGAGTGTCAGTCCTCTTGTACTTAAGTCGGCATTGTGCAGTTTGTATAAAATTCGGATGCAATTTCTGTGTTTCATCGTCAATAAGAAGGTCCGAAGGAAACAGTATACCTGAAGTGAAGCATCGGAATGTAAAACTGGACTCACAAGAGACGTTCAAATCATAGAGAGTTAGAGTGTCACTCCTCTTTTACTTAAGTCGGTATTGTGCCGTTTGTATTAAATTCGGATGCAATTTCTGTGTTTCATCGTCAATAAGAAGGTGCAAGGTATATAGTAAACCTGAAGTGAAGCATCGGAATTTAAACTGGACTCACAGGGGAGGTTTAAATCACAGGAAGTGTGAGTGTCAGTCCTCTTGTACTTAAGTCGGCATTGTGCATTTTGTATTACAATCGGATGAAATTTCTGTGTTTCATCGTCAATAAGAAGGTCCTAGGGATACAGTAAACCTGAAGTGAAGCATCGGAATTTAAAACTGGAGTCACAGGAGAGGTTCAAATCGTAGAAAGTTAGAGTGTCTGTCCTCTTGTACTTAAGTCGGCATTGTGCTTTTTGTATTGCAATCGGATTCAATTTCTGTGTTTCATCGTCAATAAGAAGTTCCAAGGGATACAGTAAACCTGAAGTGAAGCATCGGAATCTAAAACTTGACTCACAGGAGAGGTTCAAATCATAGAAAGGTAGATTTTCAGTCCTCTTGTACTTAAGTCGGCATTGTGCCTTTTGTAATAAATTCGGATGCAATTTCTGTGTTTCATCGTCAATAAGAAGGTCCAAGGGATACAGTAAACCTGAAGTGAGGAATCGCAATCTAAAACTGGACTCACAGGAGAGGTTCAAATCATAGGGAGTTAGAGTGTCAGTCCTCTTGTACTTAAGCCGGTATTGTGCCTTTTGTATTAAATTCGGATGCAATTTCTGTTTCATCGTCAATAACAAAGTCCAAGGGATACAGTAAACCTGAAGTGAAGCATCGGAATCTAAAACTGGACTCACAGGAGGGGTTCAAGTCATAGAAAATTAGAGTGTCAGTCCTCTTGTACTTAAGTCGGCATTGTGCCGTTTGTATAAAATTCGGATGCAATTTCTGTGTTTCATCGTCAATAAGAAGGTCCAAGGGATACAGTATACCTGAAGTGAGGCATCGGAATCTAAAACTGGACTCAAAAGAGTGGTTCAAATCATAGAAATTTAGAGTGTCAGTCCTCTTGTACTTAAGTCGGCATTAAGCCTTTTGGATTTAATTCGGATGCAATTTCTGTGTTTCATCCTCAATATGAAGGTCCAAGGGATACAGTTAACCTGAAGTGAAGGATTGGAATCTAAAACTGGACTCACTGGAGAGGTTCAAATCATGGAGAGTTGGAGTGTCACTCCTCTTGTACTTAAGTCGGCATTGTGCCGTTTGTATTAAATTCGGATGCAATTTCTGTGTTTCATCGTTAATACGAAGGTCCAAGGTATACAGTATACCTGAATTGAGGCATCGGAATCTAAAACTGGACTCACAATAGAGGTTCAAATCATAGAAAGTTAGTGTGTCAGTCGTCTTGTACTTAAGTCGGCATTGTGCTTTTTGTATTAAATTGGGATGCAATTTCTGTGTTTCATCGTCAATAAGAAGGTCCAAAGGATACAGTAAAGCTGAAGTGAAGCATCGGAATGTAAAACTGGACTCACAGGAGAGGTTCAAATCATAGAGTGTTAGAGTGTCACTCCTCTTGTACTTAAGTCGGTATTGTGCCTTTTGTATTAAATTCGGATACAATTTGTGTGTTTCATCGTCAATAAGAAGGTCCAAGGGATACAGTAAACCTGAAGTGAAGCCCCGGAATCCAAAACTGGACTCACAGGAGGGGTTCAAGTCATAGAAAGTTAGAGTGTCAGTCCTCTTGTAAATAAGTCGGCATTGTGCCTTTTGTATTAAATTCGGATGCAAACTCTGTGTTTCATCGTCAATAAGAAGGTCCAAGGGATACAGTAAACCTGAAGTGAAGCATCGGAATCTAAAACTGGACTCAAAGGAGAGGTTCAAATCGTTGAATGTGAGAGTGTGCGTCCTCTTGTACTTAAGTCGGCATTGTGCAATTTGTATTAAATTCGGATGCAATTTCTGTGTTTCATCGTCAATAAGAATGTCCAAGGGATACAGTAAACCTGAAGTGAAGCATCGGAATCTAAAACTGGACTCACAGGAGAGGTTCAAATCATAGAAAGTTAAAGTGTCAGTCCTCTTGTACTTAAGTCGGCATTGTGCCGTTTTTATTAAATTCGGATGTAATTTCTGTGTTTCATTGCCAATACGAAGGTCCAAGGGATACAGTAAACCTGAAGTGAGGCATCGGAATCTAAAACTGGACTCACAGGAGAGGTTCAAATCATTGAAAGTTAGAGTGTCAGTCCTCTTGTACTTAGGTCGGTATTGTGCCTTTTGTATTAAATTTGGATGCAATTTCTGTGTTTCATCGTCAATAAGAAGGTCCAAGGGATACAGTAAACCTAAAGTGAAGCTTCGGAATCTAAAAGTGGACTCACTGGAGAGGATCCAATCATAGAAAGTTAGAGTGTCAGTCCTCTTGTACTTAAGTCGGCATTGTGCCTGTTGTATTAAATTCGGATGCAATTTCTGTGTTTCATCGTCAATAAGAAGGTGCAAGGTGTACAGTTAACCTGAAGTGAAGCGTCGGAATCTAAAACTGGACTCACGGGAGAGGTTCAAATCATAGAAAGTTAGAGTGTCAGTTCTCTTGTACTTAAGTCAGCATTGTGCCGTTTGTATTAAATTCGGATGCTATTTCTGTGTTTCATCGTCAGTAAGAAGGTCCAAGTGATACAGTAAACCTGAAGTGAAGCATCGGAATCTAAAACTGGACTCACAGGAGATGTTCAAATCATAGAAAATTAGAGGGCAATCCTCTAGTACTTAAGTCGGCTTTGTGCCTTTTGTATTAATTTTGGATGCAATTTCTGTGTTTCATCGTTAATAAGATGGTCCTAGGGATACAGAAAACGTGAAGTGAAGCATCGGAATCTAAAACGGGACTCACAGGAGTGGTTAAAATCATAGAAAGTTAGAGTGACAGTCCTCTTGTACTTAAGTCGCATTGTGCCTTTTGTATTAAATTCGGATGCAATTTCTGTGTTTCATCGTCAAAACCAAGGTCTAAGGGAGACAGTAAGCCTGAGGTGAAATATCGAATCTAAACCTGGACTCACAGGAGAGGTTCAAACCATAGAGAGTTAGCGTGTCACTCCTCTTGTACTTAAGTCGGTTATGTGCCTTTTGAATGAAATTCGGATGCAATCTCTGTGTTTCATCGTCAATAAGAAGGTCCAAGGGATACAGTAAACCTGAAGTGAAGCAACGGAATCTAAAACTGGACTCACAGGAGAGGTTCAAATCATAGAAAGTGAGAGTGTCAGTCCTCTTGTACTTAAGTCGGCATTGTGCCCTTTGTATTAAATTCGGATGCAATTTCTGTGTTTCATCGTCAATAAGAAGGTCCAACTGATACAGTAAACCTGAAGTGATGCATCGGAATCTAAAACTGGACTCACAGGAGATGTTCAAGTCATAGAAAGATAAAGTGAAAGTCCTCTTGTACTTAAGACGGCATTGTGCCTTTTGTATTAAATTCGGATGCAATTTCTGTGTTTCATCGTCAATAAGAAGGTCCAAGGGATATAGTAAACAATTAGTGAAGCATCGGAATCTAAAACTGGACTCACAGGAGAGGTTCAAGTCATAGAAAGTTAGAGTGTCAGTCCTCTTGTACTTAAGTCGGCATTGTGCCTTTTGTATTAAATTCGGATGCAAACTTTGTGTTTCATCGTCAATAAGAAGGTCCAAGGGATACAGTAAACCTGAAGTGAAGCATCGGAATCTAGAACTGGACTCACAAGAGAGGTGCAATTCATAGAAAGTGAGAGTGTCAGTCCTCTTCTACTTAGGTCGGCATTGTGCCTTTTGTATTTAATTCGGATGCAATTTCTGTGTTTCATCGTCAATAAGAAGGTCCAAGGAATACAGTAAACCTGAAGTGAAGCATCGTAATCTAAAACTGGACTCAGAGGGGAGGTTCAAATCATAGAAAGTTAGAGTGTCAGTCCTCTTGTACTTAAGTCGGCATTGTGCCTTTTGTATTAAATTCGGATGCAAACTTTGTGTTTCATCGTCAATAAGAAGGTCCAAGGGATACAGTAAACCTGAAGTGAAGCATCGGAATCTAGAACTGGACTCACAAGAGAGGTGCAATTCATAGAAAGTGAGAGTGACAGTCCTCTTGTACTTAATTCGGCTTTGTGCCTTTTGTATTAAATTCGGATGAAATTTTTGTGTTTCATCGTCAATAAGAAGGTGCAAGGTATACAGTAAACCTGAAGTGAAGCATCGGAATCTAAAACTGGAGTCACAGGAGAGGTTCAAATCATAGAAAGTTAGTGTGTCAGTCCTCTTGCACTTAAGTCGGCATTGTGCCTTTTGTATTACAATCGGATTCAATCTCTGTGTTTCATCGTCAATAAGAAGGTCCAAGGGATACAGTAAACCAGAAATGAGGCATCGGAATCTAAAACTGGACTCACAGGAGAGGTTCAAATCATAGAGAGTTAGAGTGTCACTCCTCTTGTACTTAAGTCGATATTGTGCCTTTTGTATTAAATTCGGATGCAATTTCTGTATTTCATCGTCAATAAGAAGGTCCAAGGGTTACAGTTATCCTGAAGTGAAGCATCGGAATCTAAAACTGGACTCACTGGAGAGGTTCAAATCGTAGAAAGTTGGAGTGTAAGTCCTCTTGTACTTAAGTCGGCATTGTGCCTTTTGTATTAAATTCGGATACAATTTCTGTGTTTCATCGTCAATAAGGAGGCCCAAGGTATACAGTATACCTGAGGTGTGGCATCGGAATCTAAAACTGGACTCATAAGAGAGGTTCAAATCATAGAAAGTTAGTGTGTCAGTCCTCTTGTACTTAAGTCGGCATTGTGCCTTTTGTATTAAATTCGGATGCAATTTCTGTGTTTCATTGTCAATAAGAAGGTCCAAGGGATACAGTAAACCTGAAGTGAAGCATTGGAATCAATAACTGGACTCACAGGATAGGTTCAAATCATAGACAGTGAGTGTGTCAGTCCTCTTGTACTTATGTCGGCATTGTGCCTTTTGTATTAAATTCGGATGAAATTTTCGTGTTTCATCGTCAATAAAAAGGTGCAATGTATACAGTAAACCTGAAGTGAGCATCGGAATCTAAAACTGGACTAACAGGAGAGGTTCAAATCATAGAGAGTTAGAAAGTCACTCCTCTTGTACTTAAGTCGGTATTGTGCCTTTTGTAATAACTTCGGATGCAATTTCTGTGTTTCATCGTTAATAAGAAGGTGCAAGGTATACAGTAAACCTGAAGTGAAGCAACGGAATCTAAAACTGGACTCACAGGAGAGGTCCAAATCATAGAAAGTTAGAGTGTCAGTCCTCTTGTACTTAAGTCGGCATTGTGCCGTTTGTATTAAATTCGAATGCAATTTCTGTGTTTCATCGCCAATAAGAAGTTGCAAGGTACACAGTAAACTTGAAGTGAAGCATCGGAATCAATAACTGGACACACAGGAGAGGTGCAATTCATAGAAAGTGAGAGTGTCAGTCCTCTTGTACTTAATTCGGCTTTGTGCCTTTTGTATTAAATTCGGATAAAATTTTTGTGTTTCATCGTCAATAATAAGGTGCAAGGTATACAGTAAACCTGAAGTGAAGCATCGGAATCTAAAACTGGAGTCACAGGAGAGGTTCAAATCATAGAAAGTCAGTGTGTTAGTCCTCTTGCACTTATGTCGGCATTGTGCCTTTTGTACTACAATCGGAATCAATCTCCGTGTTTCATCGTCAATAAGAAGGTCAAAGGGATACAGTAGACCAGAAGTGAGGCATCGGAATCTAAAACTGGACTCACAGGAGAGGTTCAAATCATAGAGAGTTAGAGTGTCACTCCTCTTGTACTTAGGTCGGTATTGTGTCTTTTGTATTAAATTCGGATGCAATTTCTGTATTTCATCGTCAATAAGAAGGTCCAAGGGATACAGTAATCCTGAAGTGAAGCATCGGAATCTAAAACTGGACTCACAGGAGAGGTTCAAATCATAGAAAGTTGGAGTGTAAGTCCTCTTGCACTTTAGTCGGCATTGTGCTTTTTGTATTAAATTCGGATACAATTTCTGTATTTCATCGTCAATAAGAAGGCCCAAGGTATACAGTATACTTGAGGTGTGGCATCGGAATCTAAAACTGGACTCACAAGAGAGGTTCAAATCAAAGAGAGTTAGAGTGTCACTCCTCTTGAACTTAAGTCGGCATTGTGCCTTTTGTATTGCAATCGGATTCAATTTCAGTGTTTCATCGTCAATAAGAAGGTCCAAGGGATACAGTAAACCTGAAGTGAAGCATCGGAATTTAAAACTGGACTCACAGGAGAGGTTCAAATCATAGAGAGTTAGAGTGTCACTCCTCTTGTACTTAAGTCGGTATTGTGCCTTTTGTATTAAATTCGGATGCAATGTCTTTGTTTCATCGTCAATAAGAAGGTCCAAGGGATACAGTAAACCTGAAGTGAAGCATCGGTATCTAAAACTGGACTCACAGGAGAGGTTAAAATCACAGAAAGTTGGAGTGTCAGTCCTCTTGCACATAAGTCGGCATTGTGCCTTTTGTATTTAATTCGGATGCAATTTCTGTGTTTCATCCTCAATAAGAAGGCCCAAGGTATACAGTATACCTAAAGTGAGGCATCGGAATCTAAAACTGGACTCACAAGAGAGGTTCAAATCATAGAAGATTAGTGTGTCAGTCCTCTTGTACTTAAGTCGGCATTGTGCCTTTTGTATTAAATTCGGATGCAATTTCTGTGTTTCAACGTCAATAAGAGGGTCCAAGGGATACAGTTAACCTGAAGTGAAGCATCGGAATCTAAAACTGGACACACAGGAGAGATTCAAAACATAGAGAGTTGGAGTGTCACTCCTCCCTCACTTATGTCGGTATTGTGCCATTTGTATTAAATTCGGATGCAACTTCTGTGTTTCATCGTCAATAAGAAGGTCCAAGGGATCCAGTAAACCTGAAGTGAAGCATCGGAATCTAAAACTGGACTCACAGGAGAGGTTCAAATCATAGAGAGTTAGAGTGTCAGTCCTCTTGCACTTAAGTCGGCATTGTGCCGTTTGTATTAAATTCGGATGCAATTTCTGTGTTTCATCGCCAATAAGAAGGTGCAAGGTATACAGTAAACCTGAAGTGAAGCATCGGAATCAATAACTGGAATCACAGGAGAGGTTCAAATCATAGAAAGTGAGAGTGTCAGTCCTCTTGTACTTAATTCGGCACTGTGCCTTTTGTATTAAATTCGGATGCAATGTCTGTGTTTCATCGTCAATAAGAAGGCCCAAGGTATACAGTATACCTGAAGTGAGGCATCGGAATCTAAAACTGGACTCACAAGAGAGGTTCAAATCATAGAAGGTTAGTGTGTCAGTCCTCTTGTACTTAAGTCGGCATTGTGAGTTTTGTATTAAATTCGGATGCAATTTCTGTGTTTGATCGTCAATAAGTGGGTCCAAGGGATACACTTAACCTGAAGTGAAGCATCGGAATCTAAAACTGGACCCACAGGAAAGGTTCAAAACATAGAGAGTTAGAGTGTCACTCCTCTTGTACTTAAGTCGGTATTGTGCCTTTTGTATTAAATTCGGATGCAATTTCTGTGTTTCATCGTCAATAAGAAGGTCCAAGGGATACAGTTAACCTGAAGTGAAGCATCGGAATCTAAAACTGGACTCACAGGAGAGGTTCAAATCATAGAGAGTTAGAGTGTCACTCCTCTTGTACTTAAGTCGGCATTGTGCATTTTGTATTAAATTCGGATGCTATTTCTGTGTTTCATCGTCAATAAGAAGGTGCAAGGTATACAGTAAACCTGAAGTGAAGCATTGGAATCAATAACTGGACTCACAGGATGGGTTCAAATCATAGACAGTGAGTGTGTCAGTCCTCTTGTACTTATGTCGGCATTGTGCCTTTTGTATTAAATTCGGATGAAATTTTCGTGTTTCATCGTCAATAAGAAGGTGCAATGTATACAGTATACCTGAAGTGAAGCATCGGAATCTAAAACTGGACTAACAGGAGAGGTTCAAATCATAGAGAGTTAGAAAGTCACTCCTCTTGTACTTAAGTCGGTATTGTGCCTTTTGTAATAACTTCGGATGCAATTTCTGTGTTTCATCGTCAATAAGAAGGTCCAAGGAATACAGTAAACCTGAAGTGAAGCATTGGAATCAATAACTGGACTCACAGGAGAGGTGCAATTCATAGAAAGTGAGAGTGTCAGTCCTCTTGTACTTAATTCGGCTTTGTGCCTTTTGTATTAAATTAGGATGAAATTTTTGTGTTTCATCGTCAATAAGAAGGTGCAAGGTATACAGTAAACCTGAAGTGAAGCATCGGAATCTAAAACTGGAGTAACAGGAGAGGTTCAAATCATAGAAATTTTGTGTGTCAGTCCTCTTGCACTTAAGTCGGCATTGTGCCTTTTGTATTACAATCGGATTCAATCTCCGTGTTTCATCGTCAATCAGAAGGTCAAAGGGATACAGTAGACCAGAAGTGAGGCATCGGAATCTTAAACTGGACTCACAGGAGAGGTTCAAATCATAGAGAGTTAGAGTGCCACTCCTCTTGTACTTAAGTCGGTATTGTGCCTTTTGTATTAAATTCGGATGCAATTTCTGTATTTCATCGTCAATAAGAAGGTCCAAGGGATACAGTAATCCTGAAGTGAAGCATCGGAATCTATAACTGGACTCAAAGGAGAGGTTCAAATCATAGAAAGTTGGAGTGTAAGTCCTCTTGTACTTAAGTCGGCATTGTGCTTTTTGTATTAAATTCGGATACAATTTCTGTATTTCATCGTCAATAAGAAGGCCCAAGGTATACAGTATACTTAAGGTGTGGCATCGGAATCTAAAACTGGACTCACAAGAGAGGTTCAAATCATAAAGAGTTAGAGTGTCACTCCTATTGTACTTAAGTCGGTATTGTGCCTTTTGTATTAAATTCGGATAAAATTTTTGTGTTTCATCGTTAATAAGAAGGTGCAAGGTATACAGTAAACCTGAAGTGAAGCATCGGAATCTAAAACTGGAGTCACAGGAGAGGTTCAAATCATAGAAAGTTAGTGTTTCAGTCCTCTTGAACTTTAAGTCGGCATTGTGCCTTTGGTATTACAATCGGATTCAATTTCTGTGTTTCATCGTCAATAAGAAGGTCCAAGGGATACAGTTAACCTGAAGTGAAGCATCGGAATCAATAACTGGACTCACAGGAGAGGTTCAAATCATAGAAAGTGAGAGTGTCGGTCCTCTTGTACTCAATTCGGCATTGTGCCTTTTGTATTAAATTCGGATAAAATTTTTGTGTTTCATCGTTAATAAGAAGGTGCAAGGTATACAGTAAACCTGAAGTGAAGCATCGGAATCTAAAACTGGAGTCACAGGAGAGGTTCAAATCACAGAAAGTTAGTGTTTCAGTCCTCTTGAACTTAAGTTGGCATTGTGCCTTTTGTATTACAATCGGATTCATTTTCTGTGTTTCATCGTCAATAAGAAGGTCCAAGGGATACAGTAAACCTGAAGTGAAGCATCGGAATCTAAAACTGGACTCACAGGAGAGGTTCAAATCATAGAGAGTTAGAGTGTCACTCCTCTTGTACTTAAGTCGGTATTGTGCCTTATGTATTAAATTCGGATGCAATGTCTGTGTTACATCGTCAATAAGAAGGTCCAAGGGATACAGTTAACCTGAAGTGAAGCATCGGAATCTAAAACTGGACTTACAGGAGAGGTTCAAATCATAGAGAGTTGGAGTGTCAGTCCTCTTGCACATAAGTCGGCATTGTGCATTTTGTATTAAATTCGGATGCAATATCTGTGTTTCATCTTCAATAAGAAGGCCCAAGGTATACAGTATACCTGAAGTGAGGCATCGGAATCTAAAACTGGACTCACAAGAGAGGTTCAAATCATAGAAGGTTAGTATGTCAGTCCTCTTGTACTTAAGTCGGCATTGTGCCTTTTGTATTAAATTCGGATGCAATTTCTGTGTTTCATCGTCAATATGAGGGTCCAAGGGATACTGTTAACCTGAAGTGAAGCATCGGAATCTAAAACTGGACCGACAGGAGAGGTTCAAAACATAGAGAGTTAGAGTGTCACTCCTCCCTCACTTATGTCGGTATTGTGCCATTTGTATTAAATTCAGATGCATCTTCTGTGTTTCATCGTCAATAAGAAGGTCCGAGGGATACAGTAAACCTGAAGTGAAGCATCGGAATCTAAAACTGGACTCTCAGGAGAGGTTCAAATCATAGAGAGTTAGCGTGTCAGTCCTCTTGCTCTTAAGTCGGCATTTTGCCGTTTGTATTAAATTCGGATGCAATTTCTGTGTTTCATCGCCAATAAGAAGGTGCAAGGTATACAGTAAACCTGAAGTGAAGCATCGGAATCAATAACTGGAATCACAGGAGAGGTTCAAATCATAGAAAGTGAGAGTGTCAGTCCTCTTGTACTTAATTCAGCATTGTGCCTTTTGTATTAAATTCGGATGAAATTTTTGTGTTTCATCGTCAATAAGAAGGTGCAAGGTATACAGTAAACCTGAAGTGATGCATCGGAATCTAAAACTGGAGTCACAGGAGAGGTTCAAATCATAGAAAGTTAGTGTGTCAGTCCTCTTGCACTTAAGTCGGCATTGTGCCTTTTGTGCTACAATCGGATTCAATTTCTGTGTTTCATCGTCAATAAGAAGGTCCAAGGGATACAGTAAACCTGAAGTGAAGCATCGGAATCTAAAACTGGACTCACAGGAGAGGTTCAAATCATAGAGAGTTAGAGTGTCACTCCTCTTGTACTTAAGTTGGTATTGTGCTTTTTGTATTAAATTCTGATGCATTGTCTGTGTTTCATCGTCAATAAGAAGGTCCAAGGGATACAGTAAACCTGAAGTGAAGCATCGGAATCTAAAACTGGAGTCACAGGAGAGGTTCAAATCATAGAAAGTTAGTGTGTCAGTCCCCTTGCACTTAAGTCGGCATTGTGCCTTTTGTGTTACAATCGGATTCAATTTCTGTGTTTCATCGTCAATAAGAAGGTCCAAGGGATACAGTAAACCTGAAGTGAAGCATCGGAATCTAAAACTGGACTCACAGGAGAGGTTCAAATCATAGAGAGTTAGAGTGTCACTCCTCTTGTACTTAAGTCGGTATTGTGCCTTTTGTATTAAATTCGGATGCAATGTCTGTGTTTCATCGTCAATAAGAAGGTCCAAGGGATACATTAAACCTGAAGTGAAGCATCGGAATCTAAAACTGGACACACAGGAGAGGTTCAAATCATAGAAAGTTGGAGTGTCAGTCCTCTTGCACATAAATCGGCATTGTGCCTTTTGTATTAAATTCGGATGCAATTTCTGTGTTTCATCTTCAATAAGAAGGCCCAAGGTATACAGTATACCTGAAGTGAGGCATCGGAATCTAAAACTGGACTCACAAGAGAGGTTCAAATCACAGAAGGTTAGTGTGTCAGTCCTCTTGTACTTAAGTCGGCATTGTGCCTTTTGTATTAAATTTGGATGCAATTTCTGTGTTTCATCGTCAATAAGAAGGTCCAAGGGATACAGTTTAACCTGAAGTGAAGCATCGGATTCTAAAACTGGACTCACAGGGGAGGTTCATATCATAGAGAGTTAGAGTGTCACTCCTTTTGTATTTAAGTCGGTATTGTGCCTTTTGTATTAAATTCGGATGCAATTTCTGTGTTTCATCGTCAATAAGAAGGTCCAAGGGATACAGTAAACCTGAAGTGAAGCATCGGAATCTAAAACTGGACTCACAGGAGAGGTTGAAATAATAGAGAGTTAGAGTGTCACTCCTCTTGTACTTAAGTCGGTATTGTGAATTTTGTATTAACTTCGGATGCAATTTCTGTGTTTCATCGTCAATAAGATGGTCAAAGGAATTCAGTAAACCTGAAGTGAAGCATCGGAATCTAAAACTGGACTCTCAGGAGAGGTTCAAATCATAGAAAGTTAGAGTGTCAGTCCTCTTGTACTTAAGTCGGCATTGTGCCGTTTGTATTAAATTCGGATGCAATTTCTGTGTTTCATCGCCAATAAGAAGGTGCAAGGTCTACAGTAAACCTGAAGTGAAGCATCGGAATCTAAAACTGGACTCTCAGGAGAGGTTCAAATCATAGAAAGTTAGAGTGTCAGTCCTCTTGTACTTAATTCGGCATTGTGCCTTTTGTATTAAATTCGGATGAAATTTTTGTTTTTCATCGTCAATAAGAAGGTCCAAGGGATACATTAAACCTGAAGTGAAGCATCGGTATCTAAAACTGGACTCACAGGAGAGGTTCAAATCATAGAGAGTTAGAGTGTCACTCCTCTTGTACTTAAGTCGGTATTGTGCCTTTTGTATTAAATTCGGATGCAATGTCTGTGTTTCATCGTCAATAAGAAGGTCCAAGGGATACATTAAACCTGAAGTGAAGCATCGGTATCTAAAACTGGACTCACAGGAGAGGTTCAAATCATAGAAAGTTGGAGTGTCAGTCCTCTTGCACATAAGTCGGCATTGTGCCTTTTGTATTAAATTCGGATGCAATTTCTGTGTTTCATCTTCAATAAGAAGGCCCAAGGTATACAGTATACCTGAAGTGAGGCATCGGAATCTAAAACTGGACACACAGGAGAGGTTCAAAACATAGAGAGTTAGAGTGTCACTCCTAATTCACTTAAGTCGGCATTGTGCCTTTTGTATTAAATTCGGATGCAATTTCTGTGTTTCATCGTCAATAAGAGGGTCCAAGGGATACAGTTAACCTGAAGTGAAGCATCGGAATCTAAAACTGGACCCACAGGAGAGGTTCAAAACATAGAGAGTTAGAGTGTCACTCCTCCCTCACTTAAGTCGGTATTGTGCCATTTGTATTAAATTCGGATGCAACTTCTGTGTTTCATCGTCAATAAGAAGGTCCAAGGGATACAGTTTAACCTGAAGTGAAGCATCGGATTCTAAAACTGGACTCACAGGGGAGGTTCATATCATAGAGAGTTAGAGTGTCACTCCTTTTGTACTTATGTCGGTATTGTGCCTTTTGTATTAAATTCGGATGCAATTTCTGTGTTTCATCGTCAATAAGAAGGTCCAAGGGATACAGTAAACCTGAAGTGAAGCATCGGAATCTAAAACTGGACTTACAGGAGAGGTTCAAATCATAGAGAGTTAGAGTGTCACCCCTCTTATATTTAAGTCGGTATTGTGAATTTTGTAATAACTTCGGATGCAATTTCTGTGTTTCATCGTCAATAAGATGGTCTAAGGAATACAGTAAACCTGAAGTGAAGCATCGGAATCTAAAACTGGAGTCACAGGAGAGGTTCAAATCATAGAAAGTTAGTGTGTCAGTCCCCTTGCACTTAAGTTGGCATTGTGCCTTTTGTGTTACAATCGGATTCAATTTCTGTGTTTCATCGTCAATAAGAAGGTCCAAGGGATACAGTAAACCTGAAGTGAAGCATCGGAATCTAAAACTGGACTCACAGGAGAGGTTCAAATCATAGAGAGTTAGAGTGTCACTCCTCTTGTACTTAAGTCTTTATTGTGCCTTTTGTATTAAATTCGGATGCAATGTCTGTGTTTCATCGTCAATAAGAAGGTCCAAGGTATACATTAAACCTGAAGTGAAGCATCGGAATCTAAAACTGGACACACAGGAGAGGTTCAAATCATAGAAAGTTGGAGTGTCAGTCCTCTTGCACATAAATCGGCATTGTGCCTTTTGTATTAAATTCGGATGCAATTTCTGTGTTTCATCTTCAATAAGAAGGCCCAAGGTATACAGTATACCTGAAGTGAGGCATCGGAATCTAAAACTGGACTCACAAGAGAGGTTCAAATCATAGAAGGTTAGTGTGTCAGTCCTCTTGTACTTATGTCGGCATTGTGCCTTTTGTATTAAATTTGGATGCAATTTCTTTGTTTCATCGTCAATAAGAGGGTCCAAGGGATACAGTTAACCTGAAGTGAAGTATCGGAATCTAAAACTGGACCCACAGGAGAGGTTCAAAACATATAGAGTTAGAGTGTCACTCCTCCCTCACTTAAGTCGGTATTGTGCCATTTGTATTAAATTCGGATGCAACTTCTGTGTTTCATCGTCAATAAGAAGGTCCAAGGGATACAGTTTAACCTGAAGTGAAGCATCGGATTCTAAAACTGGACTCACAGGGGAGGTTCATATCATAGAGAGTTAGAGTGTCACTCCTTTTGTATTTAAGTCGGTATTGTGCCTTTTGTATTAAATTCGGATGCAGTTTCTGTGTTTCATCGTCAATAAGAAGGGCCAAGGGATACAGTAAACCTGAAGTGAAGCATCGGAATCTAAAACTGGACTCACAGGAGAGGTTGAAATAATAGAGAGTTAGAGTGTCACTCCTCTTGTACTTAAGTCGGTATTGTGAATTTTGTATTAACTTCGGATGCAATTTCTGTGTTTCATCGTCAATAAGATGGTCAAAGGAATTCAGTAAACCTGAAGTGAAGCATCGGAATCTAAAACTGGACTCTCAGGAGAGGTTCAAATCATAGAAAGTTAGAGTGTCAGTCCTCTTGTACTTAAGTCGGCATTGTGCCGTTTGTATTAAATTCGGATGCAATTTCTGTGTTTCATCGCCAATAAGAAGGTGCAAGGTCTACAGTAAACCTGAAGTGAAGCATCGGAATCTAAAACTGGACTCTCAGGAGAGGTTCAAATCATAGAAAGTTAGAGTGTCAGTCCTCTTGTACTTAATTCGGCATTGTGCCTTTTGTATTAAATTCGGATGAAATTTTTGTTTTTCATCGTCAATAAGAAGGTCCAAGGGATACATTAAACCTGAAGTGAAGCATCGGTATCTAAAACTGGACTCACAGGAGAGGTTCAAATCATAGAGAGTTAGAGTGTCACTCCTCTTGTACTTAAGTCGGTATTGTGCCTTTTGTATTAAATTCGGATGCAATGTCTGTGTTTCATCGTCAATAAGAAGGTCCAAGGGATACATTAAACCTGAAGTGAAGCATCGGTATCTAAAACTGGACTCACAGGAGAGGTTCAAATCATAGAAAGTTGGAGTGTCAGTCCTCTTGCACATAAGTCGGCATTGTGCCTTTTGTAATAAATTCGGATGCAATTTCTGTGTTTCATCTTCAATAAGAAGGCCCAAGGTATACAGTATACCTGAAGTGAGGCATCGGAATCTAAAACTGGACCCACAGGAGAGGTTCAAAACATAGAGAGTTAGAGTGTCACTCCTCATTCACTTAAGTCGGCATTGTGCCTTTTGTATTAAATTCGGATGCAATTTCTGTGTTTCATCGTCAATAAGAGGGTCCAAGGGATACAGTTAACCTGAAGTGAAGCATCGGAATCTAAAACTGGACCCACAGGAGAGGTTCAAAACATAGAGAGTTGAAGTGTCACTCCTCCCTCACTTAAGTCGGTATTGTGCCATTTGTATTAAATTCGGATGCAACTTCTGTGTTTCATCGTCAATAGGAAGGTCCAAGGGATACAGTTTAACCTGAAGTGAAGCATCGGATTCTAAAACTGGACTCACAGGGGAGGTTCATATCATAGAGAGTTAGAGTGTCACTCCTTTTGTACTTATGTCGGTATTGTGCCTTTTGTATTAAATTCGGATGCAATTTCTGTGTTTCATCGTCAATAAGAAGGTCCAAGGGATACAGTAAACCTGAAGTAAAGCATCGGAATCTAAAACTGGACTCACAGGAGAGGTTCAAATCATAGAGAGTTAGAGTGTCACCCCTCTTGTATTTAAGTCGGTATTGTGAATTTTGTAATAACTTCGGATGCAATTTCTGTGTTTCATCGTCAATAAGATGGTCAAAGGAATACAGTAAACCTGAAGTGAAGCATCGGAATCTAAAACTGGACTCACAGGAGAGGTTCAAAACATAGAAAGTTAGAGTGTCAGTCCTCTTGTACTTAAGTCGGCATTGTGCCGTTTGTATTAAATTCGGATGCAATTTCTGTGTTTCATCGCCAATAAGAAGGTGCAAGGTATACAGTAAACCTGAAGTGAAGCATCGGAACCAATAACTGGAATCACAGGAGAGGTTCAAATCATAGAAAGTGAGAGTGTCAGTCCTCTTGTACTTAATTCGGCATTGTGTCTTTTGTATTAAATTCGGATGAAATTTTTGTGTTTCATCGTCAATAAGAAGGTGCAAGGTATACAGTAAACCTGAAGTGAAGCATCGGAAACTAAAACTGGAGTCACAGGAGAGGTTCAAATCATAGAAAGTTAGTGTGTCAGTCCTCTTGCGCTTAAGTCGACATTGTGCCTTTTGTGTTACAATCGGATTCAATTTCTGTGTTTCATCGTCAATAAGAAGGTCCAAGGGATACAGTAAACCTGAAGTGAAGCATCGGAATCTAAAACTGGACTCACAGGAGAGGTTTAAATCATAGAAAGTTGGAGTGTCAGTCCTCTTGCACATAAGTCGGCATTGTGCCTTTTGTATTATATTCGGATGCAATTTCTGTGTTTCATCTTCAATAAGAAGGCCCAAGGTATACAGTATACCTGAAGTGAGGCATCGGAATCTAAAACTGGACTCACAAGAGAGGATCAAATAATAGAAGGTTAGTGTGTCAGTCCTCTTGTACTTAAGCCGGCATTGTGCCTTTTGTATTAAATTCGGATGCAATTTCTGTGTTTCATCGTCAATAAGAGGGTCCAAGGGATACAGTTAACCTGAAGTGAAGCATCGGAATCTAAAACTGGACCCACAGGAGAGGTTCAAAACATAGAGAGTTAGAGTGTCACTCCTCATTCACTTAAGTCGGTATTGTGCCATTTGTATTAAATTCGGATGCAACTTCTGTGTTTCATCGTCAATAAGAAGGTCCGAGGGATACAGTAAACCTGAAGTGAAGCATCGGAATCTAAAACTTGACTCACAGGAGAGGTTCAAATCATAGAGAGTTAGAGTGTCACTCCTCTTGTACTTAAGTCGGTATTGTGCCTTTTGTATTAAATTCGGATGCAATTTCTGTGTTTCATCGTCAATAAGAAGGTCCAAGGGATACAGTTAACATGAAGTGAAGCATCGGAATCTAAAACTGGACTCACAGGAGAAGTTCAAAACATAGAGAGTTAGAGTGTAACTCCTCTTGTACTTAAGTCGGTATTGTGCCTTTTGTATTAAATTCCGATGCAATTTTTGTGTTTCATCGTCAATAAGGAAGTCCAAGGGATACAGTAAACCTGAAGTGAAGCATCGGAATCAAAAACTGGACTCACAGGAGAGGTTCAAATCATAGAGAGTTAGAGTGTCACTCCTCTTGTACTTAAGTCGGTATTGTGCCTATTGTATTAAATTCGGATGCAATTTCTGTGTTTCATCGTCAATAAGGAGGTCCAAGGGATACAGTAAACCTGAAGTGAAGCATCGGAATCTAAAACTGGACTCACAGGAGAGGTTCAAAACATAGAGAGTTAGAGTGTCAGTCCTCTTGTACTTGAGTCTTCGTTGTGCCTTTTGTATTAAATTCGGATGCAATTTCTGTGTTTCATCGTCAATAAGAAGGTGCAAGGTATACAGGTAACCTGAAGTGAAGCATGGGAATTTAAAACTGGACTCACAGGAGAGGTTCAAATCATAGAAAGTGAGAGTGTCAGTCCTCTTGTACTTAAGTCGGCATTATGACTTCTGCATTAAATTCGGATGCAATTTCTGTGTTTCATCGTCAATAAGAAGGTGCAAGGTATACAGTAAACCTGAAGGGAAGCATCGCAATCTACAACTGGAGTCACGGAAGAGGTTCAAATCATAGAAAGTTAGAGTGTCAGTCCTCTTATACTTAAGTCGGCATTGTGCCTTTTGTATTAAATTCGGATGCAATTTCTGTGTTTCATCGTCAATAAGAAGGTGCAAAGGATCCAGTAAACCTGAAGTGCAGCATCGGAATCTAAAACTAGACTCACAGGAGAGGTTCCAATCATAGAAAGTTAGAGTGTCAGTCCTCTTGTACTTAAGTCGGCATTGTGCCTTTTGTATTAAATTCGGATGCAATTTCTGTGTTTCATCGTCAATAAGAAGGTGCAAGGTATACAGTAAACCTGAAGTGAAGCATCGGAATCTAAAACTGGTCTCACAGGAGAGGTTCAAAACATAGAAAGTGAGAGTGTCAGTCCTCTTGTACTTAAGTCGGCATTATGACTTCTGCATTAAATTCGGATGAAATTTTTGTGTTTCATCGTCAATAAGAAGGTGCAAGGTATACAGTAAAAAGGAAATGAAGCATCGGAATCTAAAACTGGAGTCACAGGAGAGGTTAAATTGTACAAAGTGAGAGTGTCAGTCCTCTTGTACTTAAGTCGGCATTGTGCTTTTTGTCTTACAATCGGATTCAATTTCTGTGTTTCATCGTAAATAAGAAGTTCCACGGGATACAGTAAACCTGAAGTGAAGCATAGGAATCTGAAACTGGACTCACAGGAGAGGTTCAAATCACAGAAAGTTAAAGTGTCAGTCCTCCTGTACTTAAGTCGGCATTGTGCATTTGTATTAAATTCGGATGCAATTTCTGTGTTTCATCGTCAATAAGAAGGTCCATGGGATACAGTAAACCTGAAGTGAAGAATCGGAATCTAAAACTGGACTCACAGGAGAGGTTCCAATCATAGAAAGTTAGAGTGTCAGTCCTGTTGTACTTAAGTCGGCATTGTGCCTTTTGTATTAAATTCGGATGCAATTTCTGTGTTTCATCGTCCATAAGATGGTGCAAGGTAAACAGTTAACCTGAAGTGAAGCATGGGAATCTAAAACTGGACTCACAGGAGAGGTTCAAATCATAGAAAGTGAGAGTGTCAGTCCTCATGTACTTAAGTCGGCATTGTGCCTTTTGAATTAAATTCGGATGCAATTTCTGTGTTTCATCGTCAATAAGAAGGTGCAAGGTATACAGTAAACCTGAAGTGAAGCATCGGAATCTACAACTGGAGTCACGGGAGAGGTTCAAATCATAGAAAGTTAGAGTGTCAGTCCTCTTGTACTTAAGTCGGCATTGTGCCTTTTGTATTAAAATCGGATGCAATTTCTGTGTATCATCGTCAATAAGAAGGTGCAAGGTATACAGTAAACCTGAAGTGAAGCATCGGAATCTAAAACTGGTCTAACAGGACAGGTTCAAAACATAGAAAGTGAGAGTGCCAGTCCTCTTGTACTTAAGTCGGCATTGTGACTTCTGCATTAAATTCGGATGAAGTTTTTGTGTTTCATCGTCAATAAGAAGGTGCAAGGTATACAGTAAAAATGAAATGAAGCATCGAAATCTAAAACTGGAGTCACAGGAGAGGTTAAATTGTAGAAAGTTAGAGTGTCAGTCCTCTTGTACTTAAGTCGGCATTGTGCTTTTTGTACTACAGTCGGATTCAATCTCTGTGTTTCATCGTAAATAAGAAGTTCCAAGGGATACAGTAAACCAGAAGTGAAGCATAGGAATCTAAAACTGGACTCACAGGAGAGGTTCAAATCACAGAAAGTTAGAGTGTCAGTCCTCCTGTACTTAAGTCGGCATTGTGCATTTGTATTAAATTCGGATGCAATTTCTGTGTTTCATCGTCAATAAGAAGGTCCAAGGGATACAGTAAACCTGATGTGAAGCAACGGAGTCTAAAACTGGACTCACAGGAGAGGTGCAAATCATAGAGAGTTAGAGTGTCACTCCTCTTGTACTTAAGTCAGCATTGTGCCTTTTGTATTAAATTCGGATGCAATTTCTGTGTTTCATCGTCAATAAGAAGCTCCAAGGTATACAGTAAACCTGAAGTGAAGCATCGGAATCTAAAACTGGACTCATAGGAGAGGTTCAAATCATAGAGAGTTAGAGTGTCACTCCTCTTATACTTAACTCGGTACTGTGCCTTTTTTATTAAATTCGGATGCAATTTCTGTGTTTCATCGTCAATGAGAAGGTCCAAAGAATACAGTAAACCTGAAGTGAAGCAACGGAATCTAAAACTGGACTCACAGGAGAGGTTCAAATCATAGAAAGAAAGAGTGTCAGTCCTCTTGTACTTAAGTCGGCATTGTGCCGTTTGTATTAAATTCGGATGCAATTTCTGTGTTTCATCGTCAATAAGAAGGTGCAAGGTATACAGTTAACGTGAAGTGAAGCATGGGAATCTAAAACTTTACTCATAGGAGAGGTTCAAATCATAAAAAGTGAGAGTGTCAGTCCTCTTGTACTTAAGTCGGAATTGTGTCTTTTGAATTAAATTCGGATGCAATTTCTGTGTTTCATCGTCAATAAGAAGGTGCAAGGTATACAGTAAACCTGAAGTGAAGCATAGGAATCTACAACTGGAGTCACGGGAGAGGTTCAAATCATAGAAAGTTAGAGTGTCAGTCCTCTTGTACTTAAGTCGGCATTGTGCCTTTTGTATTAAATTCGGATGCAATTTCTGTGTTTCATCGTCAATAAGAAGGTGCAAGGTATACAGTAAACCTGAAGTGAAGCATCGGAATCTAAAACTGGTCTCACAGGAGAGGTTCAAATCATAGAAAGTGAGAGTGTCAGTCCTCTTGTACTTAAGTCGGCATTGTGCCTTTTGCATTAAATTCGGATGAAATTTTTGTGTTTCATCGTCAATAAGAAGGTGCAAGGTATATAGTAAAAATGAAATGAAGCATCGGAATCTAAAACTGGAGTCACAGGAGAGGTTAAATTGTAGAAAGTTAGAGTGTCAGTCCTCTTGTACTTAAGTCGGCATTGTGCTTTTTGTATTACAATCGGATTCAATTTCTGTGTTTCATCGTCAATAAGAAGTTCCAAAGGATACAGTAAACCTGAAGTGAAGCATCGGAATCTAAAACTGGACTCACAGGATAGGTTCAAACCATAGAGAGTTAGAGTGTCACTCCTCTTGTACTAAAGTCGGTATTGTGCCTTTTTTATTAAATTCGGACGCAATTTCTGTGTTTCATCGCCAATAAGAAGGTGCAAGGTATACAGTAAACCTGAAGTGAAGCATCGGAATCAATAACTGGACTCACAGGAGAGGTTCAATTCAAAGAAAGTGAGAGTGTCAGTCCTCTTGTACTTAATTCGGCATTGTGCTCTTTGTATTAAATTCGGATGCAATTTCTGTGTTTCATCGTCAATAAAAAGGCCCAAGGTATACAGTATTCCTGAAGTGAGGCATCGGAATCTAAAACTGGACTCAAAAGAGAGGTTCAAATCATAGAAAATTAGTGTGTCAGTCTTCTTGTACTTAAGTCGGCATTGTGCCTTTTGTATTAAATTCGGATGCAATGTCTGTGTTTCATCGTCAATAAGAAGGACCAAGGGATACAGTTAACCGGAAGTGAAGCATCGGAATCTAAAACTGGACTCACAGGAGAATTTCAAAACATAGAGAGTTAGAGTGTCACTCCTCCCTTACTTAAGTCGGTATTGTGCCTTTTGTATTAAATTCGGCTGCAACTTCTTTGTTTCATCGTCAATAAGAAGGTCTAAGGGATACAGTAAACCTGAAGTGAAGCATCGGAATCTAAAACTGGACTCACAGGAGAGGTTCAAATCATAGAGAGTTAGAGTGTCACTCCTCTTGTGTTTAAGTCGGTATTGTGCCTTTTGTATTAAATTCGGATGCAATTTCTGTGTTTCATCGTCAATAAGAAGGTCCAAGGGATACAGTAAACCTGAAGTGAAGCATCGGAATCTAAAACTGGACTCACAGGAGAGGTTCAAATCACAGAGTGTTAGAGGGTCACCCCTCTTGTTTTTAAGTCGGTATTGTGCCTTTTGTATTAACTTCAGATGCAATTTCTGTGTGTCATCGTCAATAAGAAGGTCCAAGGAATACAGTAAACCTGAAGTGAAGCATCGGAATCTAAAACTGGACGCACAGGAGAGGTTCAAATCATAGAAAGCTAGAGTGTCAGTCCTCTTGTACCTAAGTTGGCATTGTGCCGTTTGTAATAAATTCGGACGCAATTTCTGTGCTTCATCGCCAATAAGAAGGTGCAAGGTATACAGTAAACCTGAAGTGAAGCATCGAAATCAATAATTGGACTCACAGGAGAGGTTCAAATCATAGAAAGTGAGAGTGTCAGTCCTCTTGTACTTAATTCGGCATTGTGCCTTTTGTATTAAATTCGGATGAAATTTTTGTGTTTCATCGTCAATAGGAAGGTGCAAGGTATACAGTAAACCGGAAGTGAAGCATCGGAATCTAAAACTGGGGTCACAGGAGAGGTTCAAATCATAGAAAGTTAGTGTGTCAGTCCTCTTGTACTTAAGTCGGCATTGTGCCTTTTGTATTACAATCGGATTCAATTTCTGTGTTTCATCGTCAATAAGAAGGTCCAAGGGATACAGTAAACCTGAAGTGAAGCATCGGAATCTAAAACTGGACTCACAGGAGAGGTACAAATCATAGAGAGTTAGAGTGTCACTCCTCTTGTACTTAAGTCGGTATTGTGCCTTTTGTATTAAATTCGGATGCAATTTCTGTGTTTCATCGTCAATAAGAAGGTCCAAGGGATACAGTAAACCTAAAGTGAAGCATCGGAATCTAAAACTGGACTCACAGGAGAGGTTCAAATCATATAAAGTTGGAGTGTCTGTCCTTTTGTACTTAAGTCGGCATTATGCCTTTTGTATTAAATTCGGATGCCATTTCTGTGTTTCATCGTCAATAAGAACGCCCAAGGTATACAGTATACCTGAAGTGAGTCGTCGGAATCTAAAACCGGACTCACAAGAGAGTTTCAAATCATAGAAGGTTAGTGTGTCAGTCCTCTTGTACTTAAGTCGGCATTGTGCCGTTTGTATTAAATTCGGATGCAATTTCTGTGTTTCATCGCCAATAAGAAGGTGCAAGGTATACAGTAAACCTGAAGTGAAGCAGCGGAATCAATAACTGGACTCACAGGAGAGGTTCAAATCATAGAAAGTGAGAGTGTCAGTCCTCTTGTACTTAATTCGGCATTGTGCCTTTTATATTAAATTCAGATGAAATTTTTGTGTTTCATCGTCAATAAGAAGGTGAAAGGTATACAGTAAACCTGAAGTGAAGCATCGGAATCTAAAACTGGAGTCACAGGAGTGGTTCAAATCATAGAAAGTTAGTGTGTCAGTCCTCTTGCACTTAAGTCGGCACTGTGCCTTTTGTATTACAATTGGATTCAATTTCTGTGTTTCATCGTCAATAAGAAGGTCCAAGGGATACAGTAAACCTGAAGTGAAGCATTGGAATCAATAACTGAACTCACAGGATAGGTTAAAATCATAGAAAGTGAGAGTGTCAGTCCTCTTGTACTTAAGTCGGCATTGTGCCTTTTGTTTTGAATTCGGATGAAATTTTTGTGTTTCATCGTCAATAAGAAGGTGCAAGGTATACAGGAAACCTGAAGTGATGCATCGGAATCTAAAACTGGAGTCACAGGAGAGGTTCAAATCGTAGAAAGTTAGAGTGTCAGTCCTCTTGTACTTAAGTCGACATTGTGCTTTTTGTATTACAATCGGATTCAATTTCTGTGTTTCATCGTCAATAAGAAATTCCAAGGGATACAGTAAACCTGAACTGAAGCATCGGAATCTAAAACTGGACTCACAGGAGAGGTTCAAATCATAGAAAGTTAGTGTGTCAGTCCTCTTGTACTTAGGTCGGCATTGTGCCTTTTGTATTACAATCGGATTCAATTTCTGTGTTTCATCGTCAATAAGAAGTTCCAAAGGATACAGTAAACCTGAAGTGAAGCATCGGAATCTAAAACTGGACTCACAGGATAGGTTCAAACCATAGAGAGTTAGAGTGTCACTCCTCTTGTACTAAAGTCGGTATTGTGCCTTTTTCATTAAATTCGGACGCAATTTCTGTGTTTCATCGTCAATGAGAAGGTCCAAAGAATACAGTAAACCTGAAGTGAAGCAACGGAATCTAAAACTGGACTCACAGGAGAGGTTCAAATCATAGACAGTTAGAGTAACAGTCCTCTTGTACTTAAGTCGGCATTGTGCCGTTTGTATTAAATTCGGATGCTATTTCTGTGTTTCATCGCCAATAAGAAGGTGCAAGGTATACAGTAAACCTGAAGTGAAGCATCGGAATCAATAACTGGACTCACAGGAGAGGTTCAATTCAAAGAAAGTGAGAGTGTCAGTCCTCTTGTACTTAATTCGGCATTGTGCTCTTTGTATTAAATTCGGATGCAATTTCTGTGTTTCATCGTCAATAAAAAGGCCCAAGGTATACAGTATTCCTGAAGTGAGGCATCGGAATCTAAAACTGGACTCAAAAGAGAGGTTCAAATCATAGAAAATTAGTGTGTCAGTCTTCTTGTACTTAAGTCGGCATTGTGCCTTTTGTATTAAATTCGGATGCAATGTCTGTGTTTCATCGTCAATAAGAAGGACCAAGGGATACAGTTAACCGGAAGTGAAGCATCGGAATCTAAAACTGGACTCACAGGAGAATTTCAAAACATAGAGAGTTAGAGTGTCACTCCTCCCTTACTTAAGTCGGTATTGTGCCTTTTGTATTAAATTCGGCTGCAACTTCTTTGTTTCATCGTCAATAAGAAGGTCTAAGGGATACAGTAAACCTGAAGTGAAGCATCGGAATCTAAAACTGGACTCACAGGAGAGGTTCAAATCATAGAGAGTTAGAGTGTCACTCCTCTTGTGTTTAAGTCGGTATTGTGCCTTTTGTATTAAATTCGGATGCAATTTCTGTGTTTCATCGTCAATAAGAAGGTCCAAGGGATACAGTAAACCTGAAGTGAAGCATCGGAATCTAAAACTGGACTCACAGGAGAGGTTCAAATCACAGAGTGTTAGAGGGTCACCCCTCTTGTATTTAAGTCGGTATTGTGCCTTTTGTATTAACTTCAGATGCAATTTCTGTGTGTCATCGTCAATAAGAAGGTCCAAGGAATACAGTAAACCTGAAGTGAAGCATCGGAATCTAAAACTGGACGCACAGGAGAGGTTCAAAACATAGAAAGCTAGAGTGTCAGTCCTCTTGTACCTAAGTCGGCATTGTGCCGTTTGTAATAAATTCGGACGCAATTTCTGTGCTTCATCGCCAATAAGAAGGTGCAAGGTATACAGTAAACCTGAAGTGAAGCATCGAAATCAATAATTGGACTCACAGGAGAGGTTCAAATCATAGAAAGTGAGAGTGTCAGTCCTCTTGTACTTAATTCGGCATTGTGCCTTTTGTATTAAATTCGGATGAAATTTTTGTGTTTCATCGTCAATAGGAAGGTGCAAGGTATACAGTAAACCGGAAGTGAAGCATCGGAATCTAAAACTGGGGTCACAGGAGAGGTTCAAATCATAGAAAGTTAGTGTGTCAGTCCTCTTGTACTTAAGTCGGCATTGTGCCTTTTGTATTACAATCGGATTCAATTTCTGTGTTTCATCGTCAATAAGAAGGTCCAAGGGATACAGTAAACCTGAAGTGAAGCATCGGAATCTAAAACTGGACTCACAGGAGAGGTTCAAATCATAGAGAGTTAGAGTGTCACTCCTCTTGTACTTAAGTCGGTATTGTGCCTTTTGTATTAAATTCGGATGCAATTTCTGTGTTTCATCGTCAATAAGAAGGTCCAAGGGATACAGTAAACCTAAAGTGAAGCATCGGAATCTAAAACTGGACTCACAGGAGAGGTTCAAATCATATAAAGTTGGAGTGTCTGTCCTTTTGTACTTAAGTCGGCATTGTGCCTTTTGTATTAAATTCGGATGCCATTTCTGTGTTTCATCGTCAATAAGAACGCCCAAGGTATACAGTATACCTGAAGTGAGTCATCGGAATCTAAAACTGGACTCACAAGAGAGTTTCAAATCATAGAAGGTTAGTGTGTCAGTCCTCTTGTACTTAAGTCGGCATTGTGCCGTTTGTATTAAATTCGGAAGCAATTTCTGTGTTTCATCGCCAATAAGAAGGTGCAAGGTATACAGTAAACCTGAAGTGAAGCAGCGGAATCAATAACTGGACTCACAGGAGAGGTTCAAATCATAGAAAGTGAGAGTGTCAGTCCTCTTGTACTTAATTCGGCATTGTGCCTTTTATATTAAATTCAGCTGAAATTTTTGTGTTTCATCGTCAATAAGAAGGTGAAAGGTATACAGTAAACCTGAAGTGAAGCATCGGAATCTAAAACTGGAGTCACAGGAGTGGTTCAAATCATAGAAAGTTAGTGTGTCAGTCCTCTTGCACTTAAGTCGGCACTGTGCCTTTTGTATTACAATTGGATTCAATTTCTGTGTTTCATCGTCAATAAGAAGGTCCAAGGGATACAGTAAACCTGAAGTGAAGCATTGGAATCAATAACTGAACTCACAGGATAGGTTCAAATCATAGAAAGTGAGAGTGTCAGTCCTCTTGTACTTAAGTCGGCATTGTGCCTTTTGTTTTGAATTCGGATGAAATTTTTGTGTTTCATCGTCAATAAGAAGGTGCAAGGTATACAGGAAACCTGAAGTGATGCATTGGAATCTAAAACTGGAGTCACAGGAGAGGTTCAAATCGTAGAAAGTTAGAGTGTCAGTCCTCTTGTACTTAAGTCGACATTGTGCTTTTTGTATTACAATCGGATTCAATTTCTGTGTTTCATCGTCAATAAGAAATTCCAAGGGATACAGTAAACCTGAACTGAAGCATCGGAATCTAAAACTGGACTCACAGGAGAGGTTCAAATCATAGAAAGTTAGTGTGTCAGTCCTCTTGTACTTAGGTCGGCATTGTGCCTTTTGTATTACAATCGGATTCAATTTCTGTGTTTCATCGTCAATAAGAAGTTCCAAAGGATACAGTAAACCTGAAGTGAAGCATCGGAATCTAAAACTGGACTCACAGGATAGGTTCAAACCATAGAGAGTTAGAGTGTCACTCCTCTTGTACTAAAGTCGGTATTGTGCCTTTTTTATTAAATTCGGACGCAATTTCTGTGTTTCATCGTCAATGAGAAGGTCCAAAGAATACAGTAAACCTGAAGTGAAGCAACGGAATCTAAAACTGGACTCACAGGAGAGGTTCAAATCATAGACAGTTAGAGTAACAGTCCTCTTGTACTTAAGTCGGCATTGTGCCGTTTGTATTAAATTCGGATGCTATTTCTGTGTTTCATCGCCAATAAGAAGGTGCAAGGTATACAGTAAACCTGAAGTGAAGCATCGGAATCAATAACTGGACTCACAGGAGAGGTTCAATTCAAAGAAAGTGAGAGTGTCAGTCCTCTTGTACTTAATTCGGCATTGTGCTCTTTGTATTAAATTCGGATGCAATTTCTGTGTTTCATCGTCAATAAAAAGGCCCAAGGTATACAGTATTCCTGAAGTGAGGCATCGGAATCTAAAACTGGACTCAAAAGAGAGGTTCAAATCATAGAAAATTAGTGTGTCAGTCTTCTTGTACTTAAGTCGGCATTGTGCCTTTTGTATTAAATTCGGATGCAATGTCTGTGTTTCATCGTCAATAAGAAGGACCAAGGGATACAGTTAACCGGAAGTGAAGCATCGGAATCTAAAACTGGACTCACAGGAGAATTTCAAAACATAGAGAGTTAGAGTGTCACTCCTCCCTTACTTAAGTCGGTATTGTGCCTTTTGTATTAAATTCGGCTGCAACTTCTTTGTTTCATCGTCAATAAGAAGGTCTAAGTGATACAGTAAACCTGAAGTGAAGCATCGGAATCTAAAACTGGACTCACAGGAGAGGTTCAAATCATAGAGAGTTAGAGTGTCACTCCTCTTGTGTTTAAGTCGGTATTGTGCCTTTTGTATTAAATTCGGATGCAATTTCTGTGTTTCATCGTCAATAAGAAGGTCCAAGGGATACAGTAAACCTGAAGTGAAGCATCGGAATCTAAAACTGGACTCACAGGAGAGGTTCAAATCACAGAGTGTTAGAGGGTCACCCCTCTTGTTTTTAAGTCGGTATTGTGCCTTTTGTATTAACTTCAGATGCAATTTCTGTGTGTCATCGTCAATAAGAAGGTCCAAGGAATACAGTAAACCTAAAGTGAAGCATCGGAATCTAAAACTGGACGCACAGGAGAGGTTCAAATCATAGAAAGCTAGAGTGTCAGTCCTCTTGTACCTAGGTCGGCATTGTGCCGTTTGTAATAAATTCGGACGCAATTTCTGTGCTTCATCGCCAATAAGAAGGTGCAAGGTATACAGTAAACCTGAAGTGAAGCATCGAAATCAATAATTGGACTCACAGGAGAGGTTCAAATCATAGAAAGTGAGAGTGTCAGTCCTCTTGTACTTCATTCGGCATTGTGCCTTTTGTATTAAATTCGGATGAAATTTTTGTGTTTCATCGTCAATAGGAAGGTGCAAGGTATACAGTAAACCGGAAGTGAAGCATCGGAATCTAAAACTGGGGTCACAGGAGAGGTTCAAATCATAGAAAGTTAGTGTGTCAGTCCTCTTGTACTTAAGTCGGCATTGTGCCTTTTGTATTACAATCGGATTCAATTTCTGTGTTTCATCGTCAATAAGAAGGTCCAAGGGATACAGTAAACCTGAAGTGAAGCATCGGAATCTAAAAGTGGACTCACAGGAGAGGTTCAAATCATAGAGAGTTAGAGTGTCACTCCTCTTGTACTTAAGTCGGTATTGTGCCTTTTGTATTAAATTCGGATGCAATTTCTGTGGTTCATCGTCAATAAGAAGGTCCAAGGGATACAGTAAACCTAAAGTGAAGCATCGGAATCTAAAACTGGACTCACAGGAGAGGTTCAAATCATATAAAGTTGGAGTGTCTGTCCTTTTGTACTTAAGTCGGCATTGTGCCTTTTGTATTAAATTCGGATGCCATTTCTGTGTTTCATCGTCAATAAGAACGCCCAAGGTATACAGTATACCTGAAGTGAGTCATCGGAATCTAAAACTGGACTCACAAGAGAGTTTCAAATCATAGAAGGTTAGTGTGTCAGTCCTCTTGTACTTAAGTCGGCATTGTGCCGTTTGTATTAAATTCGGATGCAATTTCTGTGTTTCATCGCCAATAAGAAGGTGCAAGGTATACAGTAAACCTGAAGTGAAGCAGCGGAATCAATAACTGGACTCACAGGAGAGGTTCAAATCATAGAAAGTGAGAGTGTCAGTCCTCTTGTACTTAATTCGGCATTGTGCCTTTTATATTAAATTCAGATGAAATTTTTGTGTTTCATCGTCAATAAGAAGGTGAAAGGTATACAGTAAACCTGAAGTGAAGCATCGGAATCTAAAACTGGAGTCACAGGAGTGGTTCAAATCATAGAAAGTTAGTGTGTCAGTCCTCTTGCACTTAAGTCGGCACTGTGCCTTTTGTATTACAATTGGATTCAATTTCTGTGTTTCATCGTCAATAAGAAGGTCCAAGGGATACAGTAAACCTGAAGTGAAGCATTGGAATCAATAACTGAACTCACAGGATAGGATCAAATCATAGAAAGTGAGAGTGTCAGTCCTCTTGTACTTAAGTCGGCATTGTGCCTTTTGTTTTGAATTCGGATGAAATTTTTGTGTTTCATCGTCAATAAGAAGGTGCAAGGTATACAGGAAACCTGAAGTGATGCATCGGAATCTAAAACTGGAGTCACAGGAGAGGTTCAAATCGTAGAAAGTTAGAGTGTCAGTCCTCTTGTACTTAAGTCGACATTGTGCTTTTTGTATTACAATCGGATTCAATTTCTGTGTTTCATCGTCAATAAGAAATTCCAAGGGATACAGTAAACCTGAACTGAAGCATCGGAATCTAAAACTGGACTCACAGGAGAGGTTCAAATCATAGAAAGTTAGTGTGTCAGTCCTCTTGTACTTAGGTCGGCATTGTGCCTTTTGTATTACAATCGGATTCAATTTCGGTGTTTCATCGTCAATAAGAAGGTCCAAGGGATACAGTAAACCTGAAGTGAAGCATCGGAATCTAAAACTGGACTCACAGGAGAGGTTCAAATCATAGAGAGTTAGAGTGTCACTCCTCGTGTACTTAAGTCGGTATTGTGCCTTTTGTATTATATTCGGATGCAATTTCTGCGTTTCATCGTCAATAAGAAGGTCCAAGGGATACAGTAAACCTGAAGTGAAGCATCGGAATCTAATACTGGACTCATAGGAGAGGTTCAAATCATACAAAGTTGGAGTGTCAGTCCTCTTGTACTTAAGTCGGAATTGTGCCTTTTGTATTAAATTCGGATGCAATTTCTGTGTTTCATCGTCAATAAAAAGGCCCAAGGTATACAGTATACCTTAGGTGAGGCATCGGAATCTAAAACTGGACTCACAAGAGAGGTTCAAATCATAGAATGTTAGTGTGTCAGTCCTCGTGTACTTATGTCGGCATTGTGCCTTTTGTATTAAATTCGGATGCATCTTCTGTGTTTCATCGTCAATAATAAGGTACAAGGGATACAGTTAACATGAAGTGAAGCATCGGAATCTAAAACTGGACTCACAGGAGAGGTTCAAAACATAGAGAGTTAGAGTGTCACTCCTCCCTTACTTAAGTCGGTATTGTGCCGTTTATATTAAATTCGGATGCAATTTCTGTGTTTCATCGTCAATAAGAATGACCAAGGGATACAGTAAACCTGAAGTGAAGCATCGGAATCTAAAACTGGACTCACAGGAGAGGTTCAAATCGTAGAAAGTTAGAGTGTCAGTCCTCTTGTACTTAAGTCGGCATTGTGCTTTTTGTATTACAATCGGATTCAATTTCTGTGTTTCATCGTCAATAAGAAGTTCCAAGGGATACAGTAAACCTGAAGTGAAGCATCGGAATCTAAAACTGGACTCACAGGAGAGGTTCAAATCATAGAAAGTTAGTGTGTCAGTCCTCTTGTACTTAAGTCGGCATTGTGCCTTTTGTATTACAATCGGATTCAATTTCTGTGTTTCATCGTCAACAAGAAGGTCCAAGGGATGCAGTAAACTTGAAGTGAAGCATCGGAATCTAAAACTGGACTCAAAGGAGAGGTTCAAATCATAGAAAGTTATAGTGTCACTCCTCTTGCACTTAAGTCGGTATTGTGACTTTTGTATTAAATTCGGATTCAAACTCTGTGTTTCATCGTCAATAAGAAGGTCCAAGGGATACAGTAAACCTGAAGTGAAGCATCGGAATCAATAACTGGACTCACAGGAGAGGTTCAAATCATAGAAAGTGAGAGTGTCAGTCCACTTGTACTTAATTCGGCATTGTGCCTTTTGTATTACAATCGGATTCAATTTCTGTGTTTCATCGTCAATAAGAAGGTCCAAGGGATACAGTAAACCTGAAGTGAAGCATCGGAATCTAAAACTGGACTCACAGGAGAGGTTCAAATCATAGAGAGTTAAAGTGTCACTCCTCTTGTACTTAAGTCGGTATTGTGATTTTTGTATTAAATTCGGATGCAATTTCTGTGTTTCATCGTCAATAAGAAGGTCCAAGGGATACAGTAAACCTGAAGTGAAGCATCGGAATCTAAAACTGGACTCACAGGAGAGGTTCAAATCATAGAAATTTGGAGTGTCAGTCCTCTTGTACTTAAGTCGGCATAGTGCCTTTTGTATTAAATTCGGATGCAATTTCTGTGTTTCATCGTCAATAAGAAGGCCCAAGGTACATAGTATACCTGAAGAGAGGCATCGGAATCTAAAACTGGACTCACAAGAGAGGTTCTAATCATAGAAGGTTAGTGTGTCAGTCCTCTTGTACTTAAGTCGGCATTGTGCCTTTTGTATTAAATTCGGATGCAATACCTGTGTTTCATCGTCAATGAGAAGGTCCAAGGGATACAGTTAACCTGAAGTGAAGCATCGGAAGCTAAAACTGGACTCACAGGAGAGGTTCAAATCATAGAGAGTTAGAGTGTCACTCCTCGTGTACTTAAGTCGGTATTGTGCCTTTTGTATTATATTCGGATGCAATTTCTGCGTTTCATCGTCAATAAGAAGGTCCAAGGGATACAGTAAACCTGAAGTGAAGCATCGGAATCTAATACTGGACTCATAGGAGAGGTTCAAATCATACAAAGTTGGAGTGTCAGTCCTGTTGTACTTAAGTCGGAATTGTGCCTTTTGTATTAAATTCGGATGCAATTTCTGTGTTTCATCGTCAATAAAAAGGCCCAAGGTATACAGTATACCTTAGGTGAGGCATCGGAATCTAAAACTGGACTCACAAGAGAGGTTCAAATCATAGAAAGTTAGTGTGTCAGTCCTCGTGTACTTATGTCGGCATTGTGCCTTTTGTATTAAATTCGGATGCATCTTCTGTGTTTCATCGTCAATAATAAGGTACAAGGGATACAGTTAACATGAAGTGAAGCATCGGAATCTAAAACTGGACTCACAGGAGAGGTTCAAAACATAGAGAGTTAGAGTGTCACTCCTCCCTTACTTAAGTCGGTATTGTGCCGTTTATATTAAATTCGGATGCAATTTCTGTGTTTCATCGTCAATAAGAATGACCAAGGGATACAGTAAACCTGAAGTGAAGCATCGGAATCTAAAACTGGACTCACAGGAGAGGTTCAAATCGTAGAAAGTTAGAGTGTCAGTCCTCATGTACTTAAGTCGGCATTGTGCTTTTTGTATTACAATCGGATTCAATTTCTGTGTTTCATCGTCAATAAGAAGTTCCAAGGGATACAGTAAACCTGAAGTGAAGCATCGGAATCTAAAACTTGACTCACAGGAGAGGTTCAAATCATAGAAATTTAGTGTGTCAGTCCTCTTGTACTTAAGTTAGCATTGTGCCTTTTGTATTACAATCGGATTCAATTTCTGTGTTTCATCGTCAACAAGAAGGTCCAAGGGATGCAGTAAACTTGAAGTGAAGCATCGGAATCTAAAACTGGACTCAAAGGAGAGGTTCAAATCATAGAGAGTTATAGTGTCACTCCTCTTGCACTTAAGTCGGTATTGTGACTTTTGTATTAAATTCGGATTCAAACTCTGTGTTTCATCGTCAATAAGAAGGTCCAAGGGATACAGTAAACCTGAAGTGAAGCATCGGAATCAATAACTGGACTCACAGGAGAGGTTCAAATCATAGAAAGTAAGAGTGTCAGTCCACTTGTCCTTAATTCGGCATTGTGCCTTTTGTATTACAATCGGATTCAATTTCTGTGTTTCATCGTCAATAAGAAGGTCCAAGGGATACAGTAAACCTGAAGTGAAGCATCGGAATCTAAAACTGGACTCACAGGAGAGGTTCAAATCATAGAGAGTTAAAGTGTCACTCCTCTTGTACTTAAGTCGGTATTGTGATTTTTGTATTAAATTCGGATGCAATTTCTGTGTTTCATCGTCAATAAGAAGGTCCAAGGGATACAGTAAACCTGAAGTGAAGCATCGGAATCTAAAACTGGACTCACAGGAGAGGTTCAAATCATAGAAAGTTAGTGTGTCAGTCCTCTTGTACTTAGGTCGGCATTGTGCCTTTTGTATTACAATCGGATTCAATTTCGGTGTTTCATCGTCAATAAGAAGGTCCAAGGGATACAGTAAACCTGAAGTGAAGCATCGGAATCTAAAACTGGACTCACAGGAGAGGTTCAAATCATAGAGAGTTAGAGTGTCACTCCTCGTGTACTTAAGTCGGTATTGTGCCTTTTGTATTATATTCGGATGCAATTTCTGCGTTTCATCGTCAATAAGAAGGTCCAAGGGATACAGTAAACCTGAAGTGAAGCATCGGAATCTAATACTGGACTCATAGGAGAGGTTCAAATCATACAAACTTGGAGTGTCAGTCCTCTTGTACTTAAGTCGGAATTGTGCCTTTTGTATTAAATTCGGATGCAATTTCTGTGTTTCATCGTCAATAAAAAGACCCAAGGTATACAGTATACCTTAGGTGAGGCATCGGAATCTAAAACTGGACTCACAAGAGAGGTTCAAATCATAGAATGTTAGTGTGTCAGTCCTCGTGTACTTATGTCGGCATTGTGCCTTTTGTATTAAATTCGGATGCATCTTCTGTGTTTCATCGTCAATAATAAGGTACAAGGGATACAGTTAACATGAAGTGAAGCATCGGAATCTAAAACTGGACTCACAGGAGAGGTTCAAAACATAGAGAGTTAGAGTGTCACTCCTCCCTTACTTATGTCGGTATTGTGCCGTTTATATTAAATTCGGATGCAATTTCTGTGTTTCATCGTCAATAAGAATGACCAAGGGATACAGTAAACCTGAAGTGAAGCATCGGAATCTAAAACTGGACTCACAGGAGAGGTTCAAATCGTAGAAAGTTAGAGTGTCAGTCCTCTTGTACTTAAGTCGGCATTGTGCTTTTTGTATTACAATCGGATTCAATTTCTGTGTTTCATCGTCAATAAGAAGTTCCAAGGGATACAGTAAACCTGAAGTGAAGCATCGGAATCTAAAACTGGACTCACAGGAGAGGTTCAAATCATAGAAAGTTAGTGTGTCAGTCCTCTTGTACTTAAGTCGGCATTGTGCCTTTTGTATTACAATCGGATTCAATTTCTGTGTTTCATCGTCAACAAGAAGGTCCAAGGGATGCAGTAAACTTGAAGTGAAGCATCGGAATCTAAAACTGGACTCAAAGGAGAGGTTCAAATCATAGAGAGTTATAGTGTCACTCCTCTTGCACTTAAGTCGGTATTGTGACTTTTGTATTAAATTCGGATTCAAACTCTGTGTTTCATCGTCAATAAGAAGGTCCAAGGGATACAGTAAACCTGAAGTGAAGCATCGGAATCAATAACTGGACTCACAGGAGAGGTTCAAATCGTAGAAAGTGAGAGTGTCAGTCCACTTGTACTTAATTCGGCATTGTGCCTTTTGTATTACAATCGGATTCAATTTCTGTGTTTCATCGTCAATAAGAAGGTCCAAGGGATACAGTAAACCTGAAGTGAAGCATCGGAATCTAAAACTGGACTCACAGGAGAGGTTCAAATCATAGAGAGTTAAAGTGTCACTCCTCTTGTACTTAAGTCGGTATTGTGATTTTTGTATTAAATTCGGATGCAATTTCTGTGTTTCATCGTCAATAAGAAGGTCCAAGGGATACAGTAAACCTGAAGTGAAGCATCGGAATCTAAAACTGGACTCACAGGAGAGGTTCAAATCATAGAAATTTGGAGTGTCAGTCCTCTTGTACTTAAGTCGGCATAGTGCCTTTTGTATTAAATTCGGATGCAATTTCTGTGTTTCATCGTCAATAAGAAGGCCCAAGGTACATAGTATACCTGAAGAGAGGCATCGGAATCTAAAACTGGACTCACAAGAGAGGTTCTAATCATAGAAGGTTAGTGTGTCAGTCCTCTTGTACTTAAGTCGGCATTGTGCCTTTTGTATTAAATTCGGATGCAATACCTGTGTTTCATCGTCAATGAGAAGGTCCAAGGGATACAGTTAACCTGAAGTGAAGCATCGGAAGCTAAAACTGGAGTCACAGGAGAGGTTCAAATCATAGAGAGTTAGAGTGTCACTCCTCGTGTACTTAAGTCGGTATTGTGCCTTTTGTATTATATTCGGATGCAATTTCTGCGTTTCATCGTCAATAAGAAGGTCCAAGGGATACAGTAAACCTGAAGTGAAGCATCGGAATCTAATACTGGACTCATAGGAGAGGTTCAAATCATACAAAGTTGGAGTGTCAGTCCTGTTGTACTTAAGTCGGAATTGTGCCTTTTGTATTAAATTCGGATGCAATTTCTGTGTTTCATCGTCGATAAAAAGGCCCAAGGTATACAGTATACCTTAGGTGAGGCATCGGAATCTAAAACTGGACTCACAAGAGAGGTTCAAATCATAGAAAGTTAGTGTGTCAGTCCTCGTGTACTTATGTCGGCATTGTGCCTTTTGTATTAAATTCGGATGCATCTTCTGTGTTTCATCGTCAATAATAAGGTACAAGGGATACAGTTAACATGAAGTGAAGCATCGGAATCTAAAACTGGACTCACAGGAGAGGTTCAAAACATAGAGAGTTAGAGTGTCACTCCTCCCTTACTTAAGTCGGTATTGTGCCGTTTATATTAAATTCGGATGCAATTTCTGTGTTTCATCGTCAATAAGAATGACCAAGGGATACAGTAAACCTGAAGTGAAGCATCGGAATCTAAAACTGGACTCACAGGAGAGGTTCAAATCGTAGAAAGTTAGAGTGTCAGTCCTCATGTACTTAAGTCGGCATTGTGCTTTTTGTATTACAATCGGATTCAATTTCTGTGTTTCATCGTCAATAAGAAGTTCCAAGGGATACAGTAAACCTGAAGTGAAGCATCGGAATCTAAAACTGGACTCACAGGAGAGGTTCAAATCATAGAAATTTAGTGTGTCAGTCCTCTTGTACTTAAGTTAGCATTGTGCCTTTTGTATTACAATCGGATTCAATTTCTGTGTTTCATCGTCAACAAGAAGGTCCAAGGGATGCAGTAAACTTGAAGTGAAGCATCGGAATCTAAAACTGGACTCAAAGGAGAGGTTCAAATCATAGAGAGTTATAGTGTCACTCCTCTTGCACTTAAGTCGGTATTGTGACTTTTGTATTAAATTCGGATTCAAACTCTGTGTTTCATCGTCAATAAGAAGGTCCAAGGGATACAGTAAACCTGAAGTGAAGCATCGGAATCAATAACTGGACTCACAGGAGGGGTTCAAATCATAGAAAGTAAGAGTGTCAGTCCACTTGTCCTTAATTCGGCATTGTGCCTTTTGTATTACAATCGGATTCAATTTCTGTGTTTCATCGTCAATAAGAAGGTCCAAGGGATACAGTAAACCTGAAGTGAAGCATCGGAATCTAAAACTGGACTCACAGGAGAGGTTCAAATCATAGAGAGTTAAAGTGTCACTCCTCTTGTACTTAAGTCGGTATTGTGATTTTTGTATTAAATTCGGATGCAATTTCTGTGTTTCATCGTCAATAAGAAGGTCCAAGGGATACAGTAAACCTGAAGTGAAGCATCGGAATCTAAAACTGGACTCACAGGAGAGGTTCAAATCATAGAAATTTGGAGTGTCAGTCCTCTTGTACTTAAGTCGGCATAGTGCCTTTTGTATTAAATTCGGATGCAATTTCTGTGTTTCATCGTCAATAAGAAGGCCCAAGGTACATAGTATACCTGAAGAGAGGCATCGGAATCTAAAACTGGACTCACAAGAGAGGTTCTAATCATAGAAGGTTAGTGTGTCAGTCCTCTTGTACTTAAGTCGGCATTGTGCCTTTTGTATTAAATTCGGATGCAATACCTGTGTTTCATCGTCAATAAGAAGGTCCAAGGGATACAGTTAACCTGAAGTGAAGCATCGGAAGCTAAAACTGGACTCACAGGAGAATTTCAAAACATAGAGAGTTAGAGTGTCACTCCTCCCTTACTTAAGTCGGTATTGTGCCTTTTGTATTAAATTCGGATGCAACTTCTGTGTTTCATCGTCAATAAGAAGGTCTAAAGGATACAGTAAACCTGAAGTGAAGCATCGGAATCTAAAACTTGACTCACAGGAGAGGTTCAAATCATAGAGGGTTAGAGTGTCACTCCTCTTGTACTTAATTCAGCATTGTGCCTTTTGTATTAAATTCGGATGAAATTTTTGTGTTTCATCGTCAATAAGAAGGTACAAGGTATACAGTAAACCTGAAGTGAGGCATCGGAATCTAAAACTGGAGTCACAGGAGAGGTTCAAATAATAGAAAGTTAGTGTGTCAGTCGTCTTGCACTTAAGTCGGCACTGTGCCTTTTGTATTACAATCGGATTCAATTTCTGTGTTTCATCGTCAATAAGAAGGTCCAAGGGATACAGTAAACCTGAAGTGAAGCATCGTAATCTAAAACTGGAGTCACAGGAGAGGTTCAAATCATAGAAAGTTAGAGTGTCAGTCCTCTTTTACTAAAGTCGGCATTGTGCCGTTTGTATTAAATTCGGATGCAATTTCTGTGTTTCATCGTCAATAAAAAGGTCCAAGGGATACAGTAAATATGAAGTGAAGCATCGGATTCTAAAATTGGACTCACAGGAGAGGTTCAAATCATTGAAAGTTGGAGTGTCAGTCCTCTTGTACTTAAGTCGGCATTGTGACTTTTGTATTAAATTTGGATGCAATTTCTGTGTTTCATCGTCAATAAGAAGGCCCAAGGTATACAGTATACCTGAAGTGAGGCATCGGAATCTAAAACTGGACTCACAAGAGAGGTTCAAATCTTAGAAAGTTAGTGTGTCAGTCCTCTTGTACATAAGTCGGCATTGTGCCTTTTGTATTAAATTCGGATGCAATTTCTGTGTTTCATCGTCAATAAGAAGGTCCAAGGGATACAGTTAACATGAAGTGAAGCATGGGAATCTAAAACTGGACTCACAGGAGAGGTTCAAAACATAGAGAGTTAGAGTGTCACTCCTCCCTTACGTAAGTCGGTATTGTGCCTTTTGTATTGAATTCGGATGCAATTTCTGTGTTTCATCGTCAATAAGAAGGTCCAAGGGATACAGTAAACCTGAAGAGAAGCATCGGAATCTAAAACTGGACTCACTGGAGAGGTTCAAATCATAGAGAGTTAGAGTGTCACTCCTCTTGTACTTATGTCGGTATTGTGCCTTTTATATTAAATTCGGATGCAATTTCTGTGTTTCATCGTCAATAAGAAGGTCCAAGGGATACAGTTAACCTGAAGTGAAGCATCGGAATCTAAAACTGGACTCACAGGAGAGGTTCAAATCATAGAGAGTTAGAGTGTCACTCCTCTTGTACTTAAGTCGGCATTGTGCCTTTTGTATTAAATTCGGATGAAATTTTTGTGTTTCATCGTTAATAAGAAGGTGCAAGGTATACAGTAAACCTGAAGTGATGCATCGGAATCTAAAACTGGAGTCACAGGAGAGGTTCAAATCGTAGAAAGTTAGAGTGCCAGTCCTCTTGTACTTAAGTCGGCATTGTGCCTTTTGTATTGAATTCGGATGCAATTTCTGTGTTTCATCGTCAATAAGAAGGTCCAAGGGATATTGTATACCTGAGGTGAGGCAGCGGAATCTAAAACTGGACTCTCAGGAGAGTTTCAAATCATAGAGAGTTAGAGTGTCATTCCGCTCGTACGTAAGTCGGTATTGTGCCTTTTGTATTAAATTCGGATGCAATTTCGTTGTTTCATCGTCAATAAGAAGGCCCAAGGTATACAGTATACCTGAAGTGAGGCATCGGAATCTAAAACTGGACTCACAAGAGAGGTTCAAATCATAGAAAGTTATTGTGTCAGTCCTCTTGTACATAAGTCGGCATTGTGCCTTTTGTATTAAATTCGGATGCAATTTCTGTGTTTCATCGTCAATAAGAAGGTCCAAGGGATACAGTTAACCTTAAGTGAAGCATCGGAATCTAAAACTGGGCTCACAGGAGAGGTTCAAATCATAGAGAGTTAGAGTGTCACTCCTCTTGTACCTAAGTCGGCATTGTGCCTTTTGTATTGAATTTGGATCCAATTTCTGTGTTTCATCGTCAATAAGATGGTCCAAGGGATACAGTAAACCTGAAGTGAAGCATCGGAATCTAAAACTGGACTCACAGGAGAGGTTCAAATCATAGAGAGTTAGAGTGTCACTCCTCTTGTACCTAAGTCGGCATTGTGCCTTTTGTATTAAATTCTGATGCAATTTCTGTGTTTCATCGTCAATAAGAAGGTCCAAGGGATACAGTAAACCTGAAGTGGAGCATCGGAATGTAAAACTGGACCCACAGGAGTGGTTCAAATCATAGAAAGTTAGAGTGTCAGTCCTCTTGTACTTAAGTCGGCATTGTGCCTTTTGTATTAAATTCGGATGCAATTTCCGTGTTTCATCGTGAACAAGAAGGTCCAAGGGATACAGTAAACCTGAAGTGAAGCATCGGATTCTAAAACTCGCCTCACAGGAGAGGTTCAAATCATAGAAAGTTAGAGTGTCAGTCCTCTTTTACTGAAGTCGGCATTGTGCCGTTTGTATTAAATTCGGATGCAATTTCTGTGTTTCATCGTCAATAAGAAGATCCAAGGGATATTGTATACCTGAGGTGAGGCAGCGGAATCTAAAACTGGACTCTCAGTTGAGTTTCAAATCATAGAGAGTTAGAGTGTCACTCCTCTCGTACTTAAGTCGGTATTGTGCCTTTTGTATTAAATTCGGATGCAATTTCTGTGTTTCATCGTCAATAAGAAGCTCCAAGGGATACAGTAAACCTGAAGCGAAGCATCGGAATCTAAAACAGGACTCACAGGAGAGGTTACAATCATAGAAAGGTAGAGTGTCAGTCCTCTTGTACATTTGTCGGCATTGTTCCTTTTGTATTAAATTTCAGATGCAATTTCTGTGTTTCATCGTCAATAAGAAGGTCCAAGGGATACAGTTAACATGAAGTGAAGCATGGGAATCTAAAACTGGACTTACAGGAGAGGTTCAAAACATAGAGAGAGTGTCACTCCTCCCTTACGTAAGTCGGTATTGTGCCTTTTGTATTGAATTCGGATGCAATTTCTGTGTTTCATCGTCAATAAGAAGGTCCAAGGGATACAGTTAACCTGAAGTGAAGCATCGGAATCTAAAACTGGACTCACAGGTGAGGTTCAAATCATAGTTAGTTAGAGTGTCACTCCTCTTGTACTTAAGTCGGTATTGTGCCTTTTATATTAAATTCGGATGCAATTTCTGTGTTTCATCGTCAATAAGAAGGTCCAAGGGATACAGTTAACGAGAAGTGAAGCATCGGAATCTAAAACTGGACTCACAGGAGAGGTTCAAATCATAGAGAGTTAGAGTGTCACTCCTCTTGTACTTAAGTCGGCATTGTGCCTTTTGTATTAAATTCGGATGCAATTTCTGTGTTTCATCGTCAATAAGAAGGTGCAAGGTATACAGTAAACCTAAAGTGAAGCGTTGGAATCAATAACTGAAGTCACAGGATAGGTTCAAATCATAGAATGTGAGAGTGTCAGTGCTCTTGTACTTAAGTCGGCTTCGTGCCTTTTGTATTAAATTCGGATGAAATTTTTGTGTCTCATCGTTAGTAAGAAGGTGCAAGGTACACAGTAAACCTGAAGTGATGCATCGGAATCTAAAACTGGAGTCACAGGAGAGGTTCAAATCGTAGAAAGTTAGAGTGCCAGTCCTCTTGTACTTAAGTCGGCATTGTGCTTTTTTTATTACAATCGGATTCAATTTCTGTATTTCATCGTCAATAAGAAGTTCCAAGGGATACAGTAAACCTGAAGTGAAGCATCGAAATGTAAAACTAGACTCACAGGAGAGGTTCAAATCATAGAAAGTTAGAGTGTCAGTCCTCTTGTACTTAAGTCGGCATTGTGCCTTTTGTATTGAATTCGGATGCAATTTCTGTGTTTCATCGTCAATAAGAAGGTCCAAGGGATACAGTAAACCTGAAGTGAAGCATCGGAATCTAAAACTGGACTCACAGGAGAGGTTCAAATCATAGAGAGTTAGAGTGTCACTCCTCTTGTACCTAAGTCGGCCTTGTGCCTTTTGTATTAAATTCGGATGCAATTTCTGTGTTTCATCGTCAATAACAAGGTCCAAGGGATACAGTAAACCTGAAGTGAAGCATCGGTATCTAAAACTGGACCCACAGGAGTGGTTCAAATCATAGAAAGTTAGAGTGTCAGTCCTCTTTTACTAAAGTCGGCATAGTGCCGTTTGTATTAAATTCGGATGCAATTTCTGTGTTTCATCGTCAATAAGAAGGTCCAAGGGATATTGTATACCTGAGGTGAGGCAGCGGAATCAAAAACTGGACTCTCAGGAGAGTTTCAAATCATAGAGAGTTAGAGTGTCACTCCGCTCGTACTTAAGTCGGTATTGTGCCTTTTGTATTAAATTCGGATGCAATTTCGTTGTTTCAACGTCAATAAGAAGGCCCAAGGTATACAGTATACCTGAAGTGAGGCATCGGAATCTAAAACTGGACTCACAAGAGAGGTTTAAATCATAGAAAGTTAGTGTGTCAGTCCTCTTGTACATAAGTCGGCATTGTGCCTTTTGTATTAAATTCGGTTGCAATTTCTGTGTTTCATCGTCAATAAGAAGGTCCAAGGGATACAGTTAACCTGAAGTGAAGCATCGGAATCTAAAACTGGGCTCACAGGAGAGGTTCAAATCATAGAGAGTTAGAGTGTCACTCCTCTTGTACTTAAGTCGGCATTGTGAATTTTTTATTAAATTCGGATGCAATTTCTGTGTTTCATCGTCAATAAGAAGGTGCAAGGTATACAGTAAACCTGAAGTGATGCATCGGAATGTAAAACTGTAGTCACAGGAGGGGTTAAAATCGTAGAAAGTTAGAGTGCCAATCCTCTTGTACTTAAGTCGGCATTGTGCTTTTTGTATTACAATCGGATTCAATTTCTGTGTTTCATCGTCAATAAGAAGTTCCAAGGGATACAGTAAACCTGAAGTGAAGCATCGAAATGTAAAACTAGACTCACAGGAGAGGTTCAAATCATAGAAAGTTAGAGTGTCAGTCCTCTTGTACTTAAGTCGGCATTGTGCCTTTTGTATTGAATTTGGATCCAATTTCTGTGTTTCATCGTCAATAAGAAGGTCCAAGGGATACAGTAAACCTTAAGTGAAGCATCGGAATCTAAAACTGGACTCACAGGAGAGGTTCAAATCATAGAGAGTTAGAGTGTCACTCCTCTTGTACCTAAGTCGGCATTGTGCCTTTTGTATTAAATTCTGATGCAATTTCTGTGTTTCATCGTCAATAAGAAGGTCCAAGGGATACAGTAAACCTGAAGTGAAGCATCGGAATCTAAAACTGGACCCACAGGAGTGGTTCAAATCATAGAAAGTTAGAGTGTCAGTCCTCTTGTACTTAAGTCTGCATTGTGCCTTTTGTATTAAATTCGGATGCAATTTCCGTGTTTCATAGTGAACAAGAAGGTCCAAGGGATACAGTAAACCTGAAGTGAAGCATCGGATTCTAAAACTCGTCTCACAGGAGAGGTTCAAATCATAGAAAGTTAGAGTGTCAGTCCTCTTTTACTGAAGTCGGCATTGTGCCGTTTGTATTAAATTCGGATGCAATTTCTGTGTTTCATCGTCAATAAGAAGATCCAAGGGATATTGTATACCTGAGGTGAGGCAGCGGAATCTAAAACTGGACTCTCAGTTGAGTTTCAAATCATAGAGAGTTAGAGTGTCACTCCTCTCGTACTTAAGTCGGTATTGTGCCTTTGGTATTAAATTCGGATGCAATATCTGTGTTTCATCGTCAATAAGAAGCTCCAAGGGATACAGTAAACCTGAAGCGAAGCATCGGAATCTAACACTGGACTCACAGGAGAGGTTCCAATCATAGAAAAGTAGAGTGTCAGTCCTCTTGTACTTAAGTCGGCATTGTGCCTTTTGTATTAAATTCTGATGCAATTTCTGTGTTTCATCGTCAATAAGAAGGTGCATGGTATACAGTAAACCTGAAGTGAAGCATGGGAATCTAAAAATGGACTCACAGGAGAGGTTCAAATCATAGAAAGTGAGAGTGCCAGTCCTCTTGTACTTAAGTCGGCATTGTGCTTTTGTATTACAATTGGATTCCAGTTCTGTGTTTCATCGTCAATAAGAAGTTCCAAGGGATACAGTAAATCTGAAGTGAAGCATCGGAATCTAAAACTGGAGTCACAGTAGAGGTTCAAATCATAGAAAGTGAGAGTGTCAGTCCTCTTGTACTTAAGTCGGCATTGTGCCTTTTGTATTAAATTCGGATTCAATTTCTGTGTTTCATCGTGAACAAGAAGGTCCAAGGGATACAGTAAACCTGAAGTGAAGCATCGGAATCTAAAACTCGACTCACAGGAGAGGTTCAAATCATAGAAAGTGAGAGTGTCAGTCCTCTTGTACTTAGGTCGGCATTGTGCCTTTTTCACTAAATTCGGTTGCAATATCTGTGTTTCATCGTCAATAAGAAGTTCCCAGAGATACAGTAAAACTGAAGTGAAGCATCGGAATCTAAAACTGGACTCACAGGAGAGGTTCAAGTCATAGAAATTGAGAGTGTCAGTTCTCTTGTACTTAAGTCTGCATTGCGCCTTTTGTATTAAATTCGGATGCAAACTCTCTGTTTCATCGTCGATAAGTAGGTCCAAGGTATACAGTTAACCTGAAGTGAAGCATCGGAATCCAAAACTGGACGCACAGGAGAGGTTCAAATCATAGGAAGTGAGAGTGTAAGTCCTCTTTTACTTAAGTCGGCATTGTGCCTTTTGTATTAAATTCGGATGCAATTTCTGTGTTTCATCGTCAATAAGAAGGTCCAAGGTATACAGTAAACCTGAAGTGAAGCATCGGAATCTAAAACTGGACTCACAGGAGAGGCTCAAATCATAGAAAGTTGGAGTGTCAGTCCTCTTGTACTTAAGTCGGCAGTGTGCCTTTTGTATTACATTCGGATGCAATTTCTGTGTTTCATCGTCAATAAGAAGGTCCACGGTATACAGTAAACCTGAAGTGAAGCATCGGAATCTAAAACTGGACTCACAGGAGAGGTTCAAATCATAGAGAGTTAGAGTGTCACTCCTCTTGTACTTCAGTCGGCATTGTGCCTTTTGTATTAAATTCGGATGCAATTTCTGTGTTTCATCGTCAATAAGAAGGTGCAAGGTATACAGTAAACCTGAAGTAAAGCATTGGAATCAATAACTAAACTCACAGGATAGGTTCAAATCATAGGAAGTGAGAGTGTCAGTCCTCTTGTACTTAAGTCGGCATTGTGCCTTTTGTATTAAATTCGAATGAAATTTTTGTGTTTCATCGTCAATAAGAAGGTGCAAGGTATACAGTAAACCTGAAGTGAAGCATCGGAATCTAAAACAGGAGTCACAAGAGAGGTTCAAATCGTAGAAAGTTTAAGTGTCAGTCCTCGTGTACTTAAGTCGGCATTGTGCTGTTTGTAATACAATTGGATTCAATTTCTGTGTTTCATCGTCAATAAGAAGTTCCAAGGGATACAGTAAATCTGAAGTATAGCATCGGAATCTAAAACTGGACTCACAGGAGAGGTTCAAATCATAGAAAGTTAGAGTGTCAGTCCTCTTGTACTTAAGTCGGCATTGTGCCTTTTGCATTAAATTCGGATGCAATTTCTGTGTTTCATCGTCAATAGGAAGGTCCAAGGGATACAGTTAACATGAAGTGAAGCATCGGAATCTAAAACTGGACTCACAGGAGAGGTTCAAAGCATAGAGAGTTAGAGTGTCACTACTCCCTTACTTAAGTCGGTATTGTGCCTTTTGTATTAAATTCGGATGCAATTTCTGTGTTTCATCGTCAATAAGAAGCTCCAAGGGATACAGTAAACCTGAAGTCAAGCATCGGAATCTAAAACTGGACTCACAAGAGAGGTTCAAATCATAGAGAGTTAGAGTGTCACTCCTCTTGTACTTAAGTCGGTATTGTGCCTTTTGTATTAAATTCGGATGCAATTTCTGTGTTTCATCGTCAATAAGAAGGTCCAAGGGATACAGTAAACCTGAAGTGAAGCAACGGAATCAAAAACTGGACTCACAGGAGAGATTCAAATCATAGAAAGTTAGTGTGTCAGTCCTCTTGCACTTAAGTCGGCACTGTGCCTTTTGTATTACAATCGGATTCAATTTCTGTGTTTCATCGTCAATAAGAAGGTCCAAGGGATACAGTAAACCTGAAGTGAAGCATCGTAGTCTAAAACTGGAGTCACAGGAAAGGTTCAAATCATAGAAAGTTAGTGTGTCACTCCTCTTGTACTTAAGTCGGTATTGTGCCTTTTGTATTAAATTCGGATGCAATTTCTGTGTTTCATCGTCAATAAAAAGGTCCAAGGGATACAGTAAACCTGAAGTGAAGCATCGGATTCTAAAACTGAACTCACAGGAGAGGTTCAAATCATAGAAAGTTGGAGTGTCAGTCCTCTTGTACTTAAGTCTGCATTGTGCCTTTTGTATTAAATTCGGATGCAATTTCTGTGTTTCATCGTCAATAAGAAGGCCCAAGGTATACAGTATACCTGAAGTGAGGCATCGGAATCTAAAACTGGACTCACAAGAGAGGTTCAAATCATAGAAATTGAGAGTGTCAGTTCTATTGTACTTAAGTCTGCATTGTGCCTTTTGTATTAAATTCGGATGCAAACTCTGTGTTTCATCGTCGATAAGTAGGTCCAAGAGATACAGTTAACCTGAAGTGAAGCATCGGAATCTAAAACTCGACTCACAGGAGAGGTTCAAATCATAGAAAGTGAGAGTGTCAGTCCACTTGTACTTAGGTCGGCATTGTGCCTTTTTCACTAAATTCGGATGCAATATCTGTGTTTCATCGTCAATAAGAAGTTCACAGGGATACAGTAAACCTGAAGTGAAGCATCGGAATCTAAAACTGGACTCACAGGAGAGGTTCAAGTCATAGAAATTGAGAGTGTCAGTTCTATTGTACTTAAGTCTGCATTGTGCCTTTTGTATTAAATTCGGTTGCAAACTCTGTGTTTCATCGTCGATAAGTAGGTCCAAGAGATACAGTTAACCTGAAGTGAAGCATCGGAATCCAAAACTGGACGCACAGGAGAGGTTCATATCATAGGAAGTGAGAGTGTAAGTCCTCTTTTACTTAAGTCGGCATTGTGCCTTTTGTATTAAATTCGGATGCAATTTCTGTGTTTCATCGTCAATAAGAAGGTCCAAGGGATACAGTAAACCTGAAGTGAAGCATCGGAATCTAAAACTGGACTCACAGGAGAGGTTCAAATCATAGAGAGTTAGAGTGTCACTCCTCTTGTACCTAAGTCGGCATTGTGCCTTTTGTATTAAATTCGGATGCAATTTCTGTGTTTCATCGTCAATAACAAGGTCCAAGGGATACAGTAAACCTGAAGTGAAGCATCGGTATCTAAAACTGGACCCACAGGAGTGGTTCAAATCATAGAAAGTTAGAGTGTCAGTCCTCTTTTACTAAAGTCGGCATAGTGCCGTTTGTATTAAATTCGGATGCAATTTCTGTGTTTCATCGTCAATAAGAAGGTCCAAGGGATATTGTATACCTGAGGTGAGGCAGCGGAATCAAAAACTGGACTCTCAGGAGAGTTTCAAATCATAGAGAGTTAGAGTGTCACTCCGCTCGTACTTAAGTCGGTATTGTGCCTTTTGTATTAAATTCGGATGCAATTTCGTTGTTTCGACGTCAATAAGAAGGCCCAAGGTATACAGTATACCTGAAGTGAGGCATCGGAATCTAAAACTGGACTCACAAGAGAGGTTTAAATCATAGAAAGTTAGTGTGTCAGTCCTCTTGTACATAAGTCGGCATTGTGCCTTTTGTATTAAATTCGGTTGCAATTTCTGTGTTTCATCGTCAATAAGAAGGTCCAAGGGATACAGTTAACCTGAAGTGAAGCATCGGAATCTAAAACTGGGCTCACAGGAGAGGTTCAAATCATAGAAAGTTAGAGTGTCAGTCCTCTTTTACTGAAGTCGGCATTGTGCCGTTTGTATTAAATTCGGATGCAATTTCTGTGTTTCATCGTCAATAAGAAGATCCAAGGGATATTGTATACCTGAGGTGAGGCAGCGGAATCTAAAACTGGACTCTCAGTTGAGTTTCAAATCATAGAGAGTTAGAGTGTCACTCCTCTCGTACTTAGGTCGGTATTGTGCCTTTTGTATTAAATTCGGATGCAATATCTGTGTTTCATCGTCAATAAGAAGCTCCAAGGGATACAGTAAACCTGAAGCGAAGCATCGGAATCTAACACTGGACTCACAGGAGAGGTTCCAATCATAGAAAAGTAGAGTGTCAGTCCTCTTGTACTTAAGTCGGCATTGTGCCTTTTGTATTAAATTCTGATGCAATTTCTGTGTTTCATCGTCAATAAGAAGGTGCATGGTATACAGTAAACCTGAAGTGAAGCATGGGAATCTAAAACTGGACTCACAGGAGAGGTTCAAATCATAGAAAGTGAGAGTGCCAGTCCTCTTGTACTTAAGTCGGCATTGTGCTTTTGTATTACAATTGGATTCCAGTTCTGTGTTTCATCGTCAATAAGAAGTTCCAAGGGATACAGTAAATCTGAAGTGAAGCATCGGAATCTAAAACTGGAGTCACAGTAGAGGTTCAAATCATAGAAAGTGAGAGTGTCAGTCCTCTTGTACTTAAGTCGGCATTGTGCCTTTTGTATTAAATTCGGATTCAATTTCTGTGTTTCATCGTGAACAAGAAGGTCCAAGGGATACAGTAAACCTGAAGTGAAGCATCGGAATCTAAAACTCGACTCACAGGAGAGGTTCAAATCATAGAAAGTGAGAGTGTCAGTCCTCTTGTACTTAGGTCGGCATTGTGCCTTTTTCACTAAATTCGGTTGCAATATCTGTGTTTCATCGTCAATAAGAAGTTCCCAGAGATACAGTAAACCTGAAGTGAAGCATCGGAATCTAAAACTGCACTCACAGGAGAGGTTCAAGTCATAGAAATTGAGAGTGTCAGTTCTCTTGTACTTAAGTCTGCATTGCGCCTTTTGTATTAATTCCGGATGCAAACTCTCTGTTTCATCGTCGATAAGTAGGTCCAAGGTATACAGTTAACCTGAAGTGAAGCATCGGAATCCAAAACTGGACGCACAGGAGAGGTTCAAATCATAGGAAGTGAGAGTGTAAGTCCTCTTTTACTTAAGTCGGCATTGTGCCTTTTGTATTAAATTCGGATGCAATTTCTGTGTTTCATCGTCAATAAGAAGGTCCAAGGTATACAGTAAACCTGAAGTGAAGCATCGGAATCTAAAACTGGACTCACAGGAGAGGCTCAAATCATAGAAAGTTGGAGTGTCAGTCCTCTTGTACTTAAGTCGGCAGTGTGCCTTTTGTATTACATTCGGATGCAATTTCTGTGTTTCATCGTCAATAAGAAGGTCCACGGTATACAGTAAACCTGAAGTGAAGCATCGGAATCTAAAACTGGACTCACAGGAGAGGTTCAAATCATAGAGAGTTAGAGTGTCACTCCTCTTGTACTTCAGTCGGCATTGTGCCTTTTGTATTAAATTCGGATGCAATTTCTGTGTTTCATCGTCAATAAGAAGGTGCAAGGTATACAGTAAACCTGAAGTAAAGCATTGGAATCAATAACTAAACTCACAGGATAGGTTCAAATCATAGGAAGTGAGAGTGTCAGTCCTCTTGTACTTAAGTCGGCATTGTGCCTTTTGTATTAAATTCGGATGAAATTTTTGTGTTTCATCGTCAATAAGAAGGTGCAAGGTATACAGTAAACCTGAAGTGAAGCATCGGAATCTAAAACTGGAGTCACAAGAGAGGTTCAAATCGTAGAAAGTTTAAGTGTCAGTCCTCGTGTACTTAAGTCGGCATTGTGCTGTTTGTAATACAATTGGATTCAATTTCTGTGTTTCATCGTCAATAAGAAGTTCCAAGGGATACAGTAAATCTGAAGTATAGCATCGGAATCTAAAACTGGACTCACAGGAGAGGTTCAAATCATAGAAAGTTAGAGTGTCAGTCCTCTTGTACTTAAGTCGGCATTGTGCCTTTTGTATTAAATTCGGATGCAATTTCTGTGTTTCATCGTCAATAGGAAGGTCCAAGGGATACAGTTAACATGAAGTGAAGCATCGGAATCTAAAACTGGACTCACAGGATAGGTTCAAAGCATAGAGAGTTAGAGTGTCACTCCTCCCTTACTTAAGTCGGTATTGTGCCTTTTGTATTAAATTCGGATGCAATTTCTGTGTTTCATCGTCAATAAGAAGCTCCAAGGGATACAGTAAACCTGAAGTCAAGCATCGGAATCTAAAACTGGACTCACAAGAGAGGTTCAAATCATAGAGAGTTAGAGTGTCACTCCTCTTGTATTTAAGTCGGTATTGTGCCTTTTGTATTAAATTCGGATGCAATTTCTGTGTTTCATCGTCAATAAGAAGGTCCAAGGGATACAGTAAACCTGAAGTGAAGCATCGGAATCAAAAACTGGACTCACAGGAGAGATTCAAATCATAGAAAGTTAGTGTGTCAGTCCTCTTGCACTTAAGTCGGCACTGTGCCTTTTGTATTACAATCGGATTCAATTTCTGTGTTTCATCGTCAATAAGAAGGTCCAAGGGATACAGTAAACCTGAAGTGAAGCATCGTAGTCTAAAACTGGAGTCACAGGAGAGGTTCAAATCATAGAAAGTTAGTGTGTCACTCCTCTTGTACTTAAGTCGGTATTGTGCCTTTTGTATTAAATTCGGATGCAATTTCTGTGTTTCATCGTCAATAAAAAGGTCCAAGGGATACAGTAAACCTGAAGTGAAGCATCGGATTCTAAAACTGAACTCACAGGAGAGGTTCAAATCATAGAAAGTTGGAGTGTCAGTCCTCTTGTACTTAAGTCGGCATTGTGCCTTTTGTATTAAATTCGGATTCAATTTCTGTGTTTCATCGTGAACAAGAAGGTCCAAGGGATACAGTAAATCTGAAGTGAAGCATCGGAATCTAAAACTCGACTCACAGGAGAGGTTCAAATCATAGAAAGTGAGAGTGTCAGTCCACTTGTACTTAGGTCGGCATTGTGCCTTTTTCACTAAATTCGGATGCAATATCTGTGTTTCATCGTCAATAAGAAGTTCACAGGGATACAGTAAACCTGAAGTGAAGCATCGGAATCTAAAACTGGACTCACAGGAGAGGTTCAAGTCATAGAAATTGAGAGTGTCAGTTCTATTGTACTTAAGTCTGCATTGTGCCTTTTGTATTAAATTCGGATGCAAACTCTGTGTTTCATCGTCGATAAGTAGGTCCAAGAGATACAGTTAACCTGAAGTGAAGCATCGGAATCCAAAACTGGACGCACAGGAGAGGTTCAAATCATAGGAAGTGAGAGTGTAAGTCCTCTTTTACTTAAGTCGGCATTGTGCCTTTTGTATTAAATTCGGATGCAATTTCTGTGTTTCATCGTCAATAAGAAGGTCCAAGGTATACAGTAAACCTGAAGTGAAGCATCGGAATCTAAAACTGGACTCACAGGAGAGGTTCAAATCATAGAAAGTTGGAGTGTCAGTCCTCTTGTACTTAAGTCGGCAGTGTGCCTTTTGTATTACATTCGGATGCAATTTCTGTGTTTCATCGTCAATAAGAAGGTCCACGAGATACAGTAAACCTGAAGTGAAGCATCGGAATCTAAAACTGGACTCACAGGAGAGGTTCAAATCATAGAGAGTTAGAGTGTCACTCCTCTTGTACTTAAGTCGGCATTGTGCCTTTTGTATTAAATTCGGATGCAATTTCTGTGTTTCATCGTCAATAAGAAGGTGCAAGGTATACAGTAAACCTGAATTAAAGCATTGGAATCAATAACTAAACTCACAGGATAGGTTCAAATCATAGGAAGTGAGAGTGTCAGTCCTCTTGTACTTAAGTCGCCATTGTGCCTTTTGTATTAAATTCGGATGAAATTTTTGTGTTTCATCGTCAATAAGAAGGTGCAAGGTATACAGTAAACCTAAGGTGAAGCATCGGAATCTAAAACTGGAGTCACAGGAGAGGTTCAAATCATAGGAAGTGAGAGTGTCAGTTCTCTTGTACTTAAGTCTGCATTGTGCCTTTTGTATTAAATTCGGATGCAGTTTCTGTGTTTCATCGTCAATAAGAAGTTCCAAGGGATACAGTAAATCTGAAGTGAAGCATCGGAATCTAAAACTGGACTCACAGGAGAGGTTCAAATCATTGAAAGTTAGAGTGTCAGTCCTCTTGTACATAAGTCGGCATTGTGCCTTTTGTATTAAATTCGGATGCAATTTCTGTGTTTCATCGTCAATAAGAAGGTCCAAGGGATACAGTAAACATGAAGTGAAGCATCGGAATCTAAAACTGGACTCACAGGAGAGGTTCAAAACATAGAGAGTTAGTGTGTCAGTCCTCTTGCACTTAAGTCGGCACTGTGCCTTTTGTATTACAATCGGATTCAATTTCTGTGTTTCATCGTCAATAAGAAGGTCCAAGGTATACAGTAAACCTGAAGTGAAGCATCGGAATCAAAAACTGGACTCACAGGAGAGGTTCAAATCATAGAAAGTTAGAGTGTCACTCCTCTTGTACTTAAGTCGGTATTGTGCCTTTTGTATTAAATTCGGATGCAATTTCTGTGTTTCATCGTCAATAAGAAGGTCCAAGGTATACAGTAAACCTGAAGTGAAGCATCGGAATCAAAAACTGGACTCACAGGAGAGGTTCAAATCATAGAAAGTTAGTGTGTCAGTCCTCTTGCACTTAAGTCGGCACTGTGCCTTTTGTATTACAATCGGATTCAATTTCTGTGTTTCATCGTCAATAAGAAGGTCCAAGGGATACAGTAAACCTGAAGTGAAGCATCGTAGTCTAAAACTGGAGTCACAGGAGAGGTTCAAATCATAGAAAGTTAGTGTGTCACTCCTCTTGTACTTAAGTCGGTATTGTGCCTTTTGTATTAAATTCGGATGCAATTTCTGTGTTTCATCGTCAATAAAAAGGTCCAAGGGATACAGTAAACCTGAAGTGAAGCATCGGATTCTAAAACTGAACTCACAGGAGAGGTTCAAATCATAGGAAGTTGGAGTGTCAGTCCTCTTGTACTTAAGTCTGCATTGTGCCTTTTGTATTAAATTCGGATGCAATTTCTGTGTTTCATCGTCAATAAGAAGGCCCAAGGTATACAGTATACCTTAAGTGAGGCATCGGAATCTAAAACTGGACTCACAAGAGAGGTTCAAATCATAGAAAGTTAGTGTGTCAGACCTCTTGTACATAAGTCGGCATTGTGCCTTTTGTATTAAATTCGGATGCAATTTCTGTGTTTCATCGTCAATAAGAAGGTCCAAGGGATACAGTTAACCTGAAGTGAAGCATCGGAATCTAAAACTGGACTCACAGGAGAGGTTCAAATCATAGAGAGTTAGAGTGTCACTCCTCTTGTACTTAAATCGGCATTGTGCCTTTTGTATTAAATTCGGATGCAATTTCTGTGTTTCATCGTCAATAAGAAGCTCCAAGGGATACAGTAAACCTGAAGCGAAGCATTGGATTCTAAAACTGAACTCACAGGAGAGGTTCAAATCATAGAAAGTTGGAGTGTCAGTCCTCTTGTACTTAAGTCTGCATTGTGCCTTTTGTATTAAATTCGGATGCAATTTCTGTGTTTCATCGTCAATAAGAAGGCCCAAGGTATACAGTATACCTGAAGTGAGGCATCGGAATCTAAATCTGGACTCACAAGAGAGGTTCAAATCATAGAAAGTTAGTGTGTCAGACCTCTTGTACATAAGTCGGCATTGTGCCTTTTGTATTAAATTCGGATGCAATTTCTGTGTTTCATCGTCAATAAAAAGGTCCAAGGGATACAGTAAACCTGAAGAGAAGCATCGGAATCTAAAACTGGTCTCACAGGGGAGGTTCAAAACATAGAGAGTTAGAGTGTTACTCCTCCCTTACTTAAGTCGGTATTGTGCCTTTTGTATCAAATTCGGATGCAATTTCTGTGTTTCATCGTCAATAAGAAGGTCCAAGGGATACAGTTAACCTGAAGTGAAGCATCGGAATCTAAAACTGGACTCACAGGAGAGGTTCAAATCATAGAGAGTTAGAGTGTCACTCCTCTTGTACTTAAATCGGCATTGTGCCTTTTGTATTAAATTCGGATGCAATTTCTGTGTTTCATCGTCAATAAGAAGGTGCAAGGTATACAGTAAACCTGAAGTAAAGCATTGGAATCAATAACTGAACTCACAGGATAGGTTCAAATCATAGAATGTGAGAGTGTCAGTCCTCTTGTACTTAAGTCGGCATTGTGCCTTTTGTATTAAATTCGGATGATATTTTTGTGTTTCATCGTTAATAAGAAGGTGCAAGGTATACAGTAAACCTGAAGTGATGCATCGGAATCTAAAACTGGAGTCACAGGAGAGGTTCAAATCGTAGAAAGTTAGAGTGTCAGTCTTCTTGTACTTACGTCGGCATTGTGCTTTTTGTATTACAATTGGATTAAATTTCTGTGTTTCATCGTCAATAAGAAGTTCCAATGGATACAGTACATATGAAGTGAAGCATCGGAATCTAAAACTAGACTCACAGGAGAGGTTCAAATCATAGAAAGTTAGAGTGTCAGTCCTCTTGTACTTAAGTCGGCATTGTGCCCTTTGTATTAAATTCAGATGCAATTTCTGTGTTTCATCGTCAATAAGAAGGTCCAAGGGATACAGTAAACATGAAGTGAAGCATCGGAATCTAAAACTGGACTCACAGGAGAGGTTCAAACATAGAGAGTTAGAGTGTCACTCCTCCCTTACTTAAGTCGGTATTGTGCCTTTTGTATTAAATTCGGATGCAATTTATGTGTTTCATCGTCAATAAGAAGCTCCAAGGGATACAGTAAACCTGAAGTGAAGCATCGGAATCTAAAACTGTACTCACAAGAGAGGTTCAAATCATAGAGAGTTAGAGTGTCACTCCTCTTGTACTTAAGTCGGTATTGTGCCTTTTGTATTATATTCGGATGCAATTTCTGTGTTTCATCGTCAATAAGAAGGTCCAAGGGATACAGTAAACCTGAAGTGAAGCATCGGAATCAAAAACTGGACTCACAGGAGAGGTTCAAATCATAGAAATTTGGAGTCTCAGTCCTCTTGTACTTAAGTCGGCATTGTGCCTTTTGTATTAAATTCGGATGCAATTTCTGTGTTTCATCGTAAATAAGAAGGCCCAAGGTATACAGTATACCTGAAGTGAGGCATCGGAATCTAAAACTGGACTCACAAGAGAGGTTCAAATCATAGAAGGTTAGTGTGTCAGTCCTCTTGTACTTAAGTCGGCATTGTGCCTTTTGTATTAAATTCGGTTGCAATATCTGTGTTTCATCGTCAATAAGAAGGTCCAAGGGATACAGGTAACCTGAAGTGAAGCATCGGAATCTAAAACTGGACTCACAGGAGAATTTCAAAACATAGAGAGTTAGAGTGTCACTCCTCCCTTACTTAAGTCGGTATTGTGCCTTTTGTATTAAATTCGGATGCTACTTCTGTGTTTCATCGTCAATAAGAAGGTCCAAAGGATACAGTAAACCTGAAGTGAAGCATCGGAATCTAAAACTGGACACACAGGAGAGGTTCAAATCATTGAGAGTTAGAGTGTCACTCCTCTTGTACTTAATTCAGCATTGTGCCTTTTGTATTAAATTCGGATGAAATTTTTGTGTTTCATCGTTAATAAGAAGGTACAAGGTATACAGTAAACCTGAAGTGAAGCATCGGAATCTAAAACTGGAGTCACAGGAGAGGTTCAAATCATAGAAAGTTAGTGTGTCAGTCCTCTTGCACTTAAGTCGGCACTGTGCCTTTTGTATTAAAATCGGATTCAATTTCTGTGTTTCATCGTCAATAAGAAAGTCCAAGGGATACTGTAAACCTGAAGTGAAGCATCGTAGATTAAAACTGGAGTCACAGGAGACGTTCAAATCATAGAAAGTTAGTGTGTCACTCCTCTTGTACTTAAGTCGGTATTGTGCCTTTTGTATTAAATTCGGATGGAATTTCTGTGTTTCATCGTCAATAAAAAGGTCCAAGGGATACAGTAAACCTGAAGTGAAGCATCGGATTCTAAAACTGAACTCACAGGAGAGGTTCAAATCATAGAAAGTTGGAGTGTCAGTCCTCTTGTACTTAAGTCTGCATTGTGCCTTTTGTATTAAATTCGGATGCAATTTCTGTGTTTCATCGTCAATAAGAAGGCCCAAGGTATACAGTATACCTGAAGTGAGGCATCGGAATCTAAAACTGAACTCATAAGAGAGGTTCAAATCATAGAAAGTTAGTGTGTCAGTCCTCTTGTACGTAGGTCGGCATTGTGCCTTTTGTATTAAATTCGGATGCAATTTCTGTGTTTCATCGTCAATAAGAAGGTCCAAGGGATACAGTTAACATGAAGTGAAGCATCGGAATCTAAAACTGGACTCACAGGGGAGGTTCAAAACATAGAGAGTTAGAGTGCCACTCCTCCCTTACTTAAGTCGGCATTGTGCCTTTTGTATTAAATTCGGATGATATTTTTGTGTTTCATCGTTAATAAGAGGGTGCAAGGTATACTGTAAACCTGAAGTGAAGCATTGGAATCAATAACTGAACTCACAGGATAGGTTCAAATCATAGAATGTGAGAGTGTCAGTCCTCTTGTACTTAAGTCGGCATTGTGACTTTTCTGTTAAATTCGGATGAAATTTTTGTGTTTCATCGTTAATAAGAAGGTGCAAGGTATACAGTAAACCTGAAGTGATGCATCGGAATCTAAAACTGGAGTCACAGGAGAGGTTCAAATCGTAGAAAGTTAGAGTGCCAGTATTCTTGTACTTAAATCGGCATTGTGCTTTTTGTATTACAATCGGATTCAATTTCTGTGTTTCATCGTCAATAAGAAGTTCCAAGGGATACAGTAAACCTGAAGTGAAGGATCGAAATGTAAAACTAGACTCACAGGAGAGGTTCAAATCATAGAAAGTTAGAGTGTCAGTCCTCTTGTACTTAAGTCGGAATTGTGCCTTTTGTATTGAATTCGGATGCAATTTCTATGTTTCGTCGCCAATAAGAAGGACCAAGGGATACAGTAAACCTGAAGTGAAGCAACGGAATCTAAAACTGGACTCACAGGAGAGGTTCAAATCATAGAGAGTTAGAGTGTCACTCCTCTTGTACCTAAGTCGGCATTGTGCCTTTTGTATTAAATTCGGATGCAATTTCTGTGTTTCATTGTCAATAAGAAGGTCCAAAGGATACAGTAAACCTGAAGTGAAGCATCGGAATCTAAAACTGGACCGACAGGGGTGGTTCAAATCATAGAAAGTTAGAGTGTCAGTCCTCTTGTACTTAAGTCGGCATTGTGCCTTTTGTATTAAATTCGGATGCAATTTCTGTGTTTCATCGTGAACAAGAAGGTCCAAGGGATACAGTAAACCTGAAGTGAAGCATCGGATTCTAAAACTCGACTCACAGGAGAGGTTCAAATCAAAGAAAGTTAGAGTGTCAGTACTCTTTTACTAAAGTCGGCATTGTGCCGTTTGTATTACATTCGGATGCAATTTCTGTGTTTCATCGTCAATAAGAAGGTCCAAGGGATACTGTATACCTGAGGTGAGGCAGCGGAATCTAAAACTGGACTCTCAGGAGAGGTTCAAATCATAGAGAGTTAGAGTGTCACTCCTCTCGTACTTAAGTCGGTATTGTGCCTTTTGTATTAAATTCGGATGCAATTTCTGTGTTTCATCGTCAATAAGAAGGTCCAAGGGATACAGTAAACCTGAAGTGAAGCATCGGAATCTAAAACCGCACTCACAGGAGAGGTTCCAATCATAGAAAGGTAGAGTGTCAGTCCTCTTGTACTTAAGTCGGCATTGTGCCTTTTGTGTTGAATTCGGATGCAATTTCTGTGTTTCATCGTCAATAAGAAGGTGCATGGTATACAGTAAACCTGAAGTGAAGCATGGGAATCTAAAACTGGACTCACAGGAGAGGTTCAAATCATAGAAAGTGAGAGTGTCAGTCCTCTTCGTACTTAAGTCGGCATTGTGCCTTTTGGTTTAAATTCGGATTCATTTTTTGTGTTTCATAGTCAATAAGAAGGTGCAAGGTATACAGTGAACCTTAAGTGTAGCATCGGAATCTAAAACTGGAGTCACAGGAGAGGTTCAAATCATAGAAAGTTAGAGTGTCAGTCCTCTTGTACTTAAGTCTGCATTGTGCTTTTGTATTACATTCGGATGCAATTTCTGTGTTTCATCGTCAATAAGAAGGTGCAAGGTATACAGTAAACCTGAAGTGAAGCATCGGAATCTAAAACTGGACTCACAGGAGAGGTTCCAATCACAGAAAGTTAGAGTGTCAGTCCTCTTGTACTTAAGTCGGCATTGTGCCTTTTGTATTAAATTCGGATGCAATTTCTGTGTTTCATCGTCAATAAGAAGGTCCAAGGGATACAGTAAACCTGAAGTGAAGCATCGGAATCTAAAACTGGACCCACAGGAGTGGTTCAAATCATAGAAAGTTAGAGTGTCAGTCCTCTTGTACTTAAGTCGGCATTGTGCCTATTGTATTAAATTCGGATGCAATTACTGTGTTTCATCGTGAACAAGAAGGTCCAAGGGATACAGTAAACCTGAAGTGAAGCATCAGATTCTAAAACTCGACTCACAGGAGAGGTTCAAATCATAGAAAGTTAGAGTGTCAGTCTTCTTTTACAAAAAGTCGGAATTGTGCCGTTTGTATTAAATTCGGATGCAATTTCTGTGTTTCATCGTCAATAAGAAGGTCCAAGGGATACTGTATACCTGAGGTGAGGCAGCGGAATCTAAAACTGGACTCTCAGGAGAGGTTCAAATCATAGAGAGTTAGAGTGTCAGTCCTCTTGTACTTAATTCTGCATTGTGCCTTTTGTATTACATTCGGATGCAATTTCTGTGTTTCATCGTCAATAAGAAGGTCCAAGGGATACAGTAAACCTGAAGTGAAGCATCGGAATCTAAAACTGGACTCACAGGAGAGGTTCCAATCATAGAAAGGTAGAGTGTCAGTCCTCTTGTACTTAAGTCGGCATTGTGCCTTTTGTATTAAATTCGGATGCAAGTTCTGTGTTTCATCGTCAATAAGAAGGTGCATGGTATACAGTAAACCTGAAGTGAAGCATGGGAATCTAAAACTGGACTCACAGGAGAGGTTCAAATCATAGAAAGTGAGAGTGTCAGTCCTCTTGTACTTAAGTCGGCATTGTGCCTTTTGAATTAAATTCGGATGCATTTTTTGTGTTTCATAGTCAATAAGAAGATGCAAGGTATACAGTAAACCTGAAGTGAAGCATCGGAATCTAAAACTGGAGTCACAGGAGAGGTTCAAATCATAGAAAGTTAGAGTGTCAGTCCTCTTGTACTTAAGTCTGCATTGTGCCTTTTGTATTACATTCGGATGCAATTTCTGTGTTTCATCGTCAAAAAGAAGGTCCAAGGGATACAGTAAACCTGAAGTGAAGCATCGGAATCTAAGACTGGACTCACAGGAGAGGTTCCAATCATAGAAAGTTAGAGTGTCAGTCCTCTTGTACTTAAGTCGGCATTGTGCCTTTTGTATTAAATTCGGATGCAATTTCTGTGTTTCATCGTCAATAAGAAGGTCCAAGGGATACAGTAAACCTGAAGTGAAGCATCGGAATCTAAAACTGGACCCACAGGAGTGGTTCAAATCATAGAAAGTTAGAGTGTCAGTCCTCTTGTACTTAAGTCGGCATTGTGCCTATTGTATTAAATTCGGATGCAATATCCGTGTTTCATCGTGAACAAGAAGGTCCAAGGGATACAGTAAACCTGAAGTGAAGCATCGGATGCTAAAACTCGACTCACAGGAGAGGTTCAAATCATAGAAAGTTAGAGAGTTAGACCTCTTTTACTAAAGTCGGAATTGTGCCGTTTGTATTAAATTCGGATGCAATTTCTGTATTTCATCGTCAATAAGAAGGTCCAAGGGATACTGTATACCTGAGGTGAGGCAACGGAATCTATAACTGGACTATCAGGAGAGGTTCAAATCATAGAGTGTTAGAGTGTCACTCCTCTCGTACTTAAGTCGGGATTGTGCCTTTTGTATTAAATTCGGATGCAATTTCCGTGTTTCATCGTCAATAAGAAGGTCCAAGGTATACAGTAAACCTGAAGTGAAGCATCGGAATCTAAAACTGGACTCACAGGAGAGGTTCCAATCATAGAAAGGTAGAGTGTCAGTCGTCTTGTACTTAAGTCGGCATTGTGCCTTTTGTATTAAATTCGGATGCAAGTTCTGTGTTTCATCGTCAATAAGAAGGATCATGGTATACAGTAAACCTGAAGTGAAGCATGGGAATCTAAAACTGGACTCACAGGAGAGGTTCAAATCATAGAAAGTGAGAGTGTCAGTCCTCTTGTACTTAAGTCGGCATTGTGCCTTTTGAATTAAATTCGGTTGCATTTTTTGTGTTTCATAGTCAATAAGAAGGTGCAAGGCATACAGTAAACCTGAAGTGAAGCATCGGAATCTAAAACTGGAGTCACAGGAGAGGTTCAAATCATAGAAAGTTAGAGTGTCAGTCCTCTTGTACTTAAGTCGGCATTGTGCCTTTTGTATTACATTCGGATGCAATTTCTGTGTTTCATCGTCAATAAGAAGGTCCAAGGGATACAGTAAACCTGAAGTGAAGCATCGGAATCTAAAACTGGACTTACAGGAGAGGTTCAAATCATAGAAAGTGAGAGTGTCAGTCCTCTTGTACTTAGGTCGGCATTGTGCTTTTTTATTAATTTCGGATGCAAACTCTGTGTTTCATCGTCGATAAGTAGGTCCAAGGGATACAGTTAAGCTGAAGTGAAGCATCGGAATCCAAAACTGGACGCACAGGAGAGGTTCAAATCATAGGAAGTGAAAGTGTAAGTCCTCTTTTACTTAAGTCGGCATTGTGCCTTTTGTATCAAATTCGGATGAAATTTCTGTGTTTGAAAGTCAATAAGAAGGTGCAAGGTATACAGTAACCCTGAAGTGAAGCATCGGAATCTAAAACTGAACTCACACGAGAGGATCAAATCATAGAAGGTTGGAGTGTCAGTCCTCTTGTATTTAAGTCGGCATTGTGCCTTTTGTATTACATTCGGATGCAATTTCTGTGTTTCATCGTCAATAAGAAGGTCCACGGGATACAGTAAACCTGAAGTGAAGCATCGGAATCTATAACTGGTCTCACAGGAGAGGTTCAAATCATAGAGAGTTAGAGTGTCAGTCCTCTTGTACTTAAGTCGGCATTGTGCCTTTTGTATTAAATTCGGATGCAATTTCTGTGTTTCATCGTCAATAAGAAGGTGCAAGGTGTATAGTAAACCTGAAGTGAAGCATTGGAATCAATAACTAAACTCACAGGATAGGTTCAAATCATAGAGAGTTATAGTGTCCTCCTCTTGTACTTAAGTCGGTATTGTGCCTTTTGTATTAAATTCGGGTTGGACTTTCTGTGTTTCATCGTCAATAAGAAGGTCCAAGGGATACAGTTAACCTGAAGTGAAGCATCGGAATCTAAAACTGGTCTCACAGGAGCAGTTCAAATCATAGAGAGTTAGAGTGTCACTCCTCTTGTACTTAAGTCGGCTTTGTGCCTTTTGTATTAAATTCGGATGGAATTTCTGTGTTTCACCGTCAATAAGAAGGAGCAAGGTATACAGTAAACCTGAAGTGAAGCATTGGAATGAATAACTGAACTCACAGGATAGGTTCAAATCATAGAATGTGAGAGTGTCAGTCCTCTTGTTCTTAAGTCGGCATTGTGCCTTTTGTATTAAATTCGGATGAAATTTTTGTGTTTGATCGTTAATAAGAAAGTACAAGGTATACAGTAAACCTGAAGTGATGCATCGGAATCTAAAACTGGAGTCACAAAAGAGGTTCAAATCGTAGAAAGTTAGAGTGCCAGTCCTCTTGTACTTAAGTCGGCATTGTGCTTTTTGGATTACAATTAAATTCAATTTCTGTGTTTCATCGTCAATAAGAATTTCCAAGAGATACAGTAAACCTGAAGTGAAGCATCGAAATGTAAAACTAGACTCACAGGAGAGGTTCAAATCAAAGAAAGTTAGAGTGTCAGTCCTCTTGTACTTAAGTCGGCATTGTGCCTTTTGTATTGAATTCGGATGCAATTTCTGTGTTTCATCGTCAATAAGAAGGTACAAGGGATACAATAAACCTGAAGTGAAGCATCGGAAGCTAAAACTGGCCCCACAGGAGTGGTTCAAATCGTAGGAAGTTAGAGTGTCAGTCCTCTTGTACTTAAGTCGGCATTGTGCCTTTTGTATTAAATTCGGATGCAATATCTGTGTTTCATCGTGAACAAGAAGGTCCAAGGGATACAGTAAACCTGAAGTGAAGCATCGGATTCTAAACTCGACTCACAGGAGAGGTTCAAATCATAGAAAGTTAGAGTGTCAGTCGTCTTTTACTAAAGTCGGCATTGTGCCGTTTGTATTAAATTCCGATGCAATTTCTGTGTTTCATCGTCAATAAGAAGGTCCAAGGGATACTGTATACCTGAGGTGAATCAGCGGAATCTAAAACTGGACTCTCAGGAGAGGTTCAAATTATAGAGAGTTAGAGTGTCACTCCTCTCGTACTTAAGTCGGTATTGTGCCTTTTGTATTACATTCGGATGCAATTTCTGTGTTTCATCGTCAATAAGAAGGTCCAAGGGATACAGTAAACCTGAAGTGAAGCATCGGAATCTAAAACTGGACTCACAGGAGAGGTTCCAATCATAGAAAGTTAGAGTGTCAGTCCTCTTGTACTTAAGTCGACATTGTGCCGTTTGTATTAAATTCGGATGAAATTTCTGTGTTTCATCGTCAATAAGAAGATGCAAGGTATACACTAAACCTGAAGAGAAGCATCGGAATCTAAAACTGGACTCACAGGAGAGGTTCAAATCATAGAAAGTGAGAGTGTCAGTCCTCTTTTACTTAAGTCGGCATTGTGCCGTTTGTATTAAACACAGATGCAATTTTTGTGTTTGATCTTCAATAAGATGTTAAAAGGGATACAGTCAACCAGAAGTGAAGCATTGGAATCTAAAACTGGACTCACAGGAGAGGTTCAAATCATAGAAAGTGTGAGTGTCAGTCCTCTTGTACTTAGGTCGGCATTGTGCCCTTTTTACTAAATTCCGATGCAATTTCTGTGTTTCATCGTCAATAAGAAGTTCCCAGGGATACAGTAAACCTGAAGTGAAGCATCGGATCCCAAAACTGGACGCACAGGAGAGGTTCAAATCATAGAAAGTGAGAGTGTAAGTCCTCTTTTACTTAAGTCGGCATTGTGCTTTTGTATTAAATTCGGATGCAATTTCTGTGTTTCATCGTCAATAAGAAGGTCCAAGGTATACAGTAAAACTGAAGTGAAGCATCGGAATCTAAAACTGGACTCACAGGAGAGGTTCAAACCATAGAGAGTTAGAGTGTCACTCCTCTTGTACTTAACTCGGCATTGTGCCTTTTGTATTAAATTCGGATGCAATTTCTGTGTTTCATCGTCAATAAGAAAGTGCAGGGTGTACAGTAAACCTGAAGTGGAGCATTGGAATCAATAACTAAACTCACACGATAGGTTCAAATCATAGAAAGTGAGAGTGTCAGTCCTCTTGTACTTAAGTCGGCATTGTGCCTTTTGTATTAAATTCGGATGAAATTTTTGCGTTTCTTCGTCAATAAGAAGGTGCCAGGTATACAGTAAACCTGAAGTGAAGCATCGGAATCTAAAACTGGAGTCACAGGAGAGGTTCAAATCGTAGAAAGTTAGAGTGTCAGTCCTCTTGTACTTAAGTCGGCATTGTGCTTTTTGTATTACAATCGGATTCAATTTCTGTGTTTCATCGTCAATAAGAAGTTCCAAGGGATACAGTAAATCTGAAGTGAAGCATCGGAAACTAAAACTGGACTCACAGGAGAGGTTCAAATCATAGAAAGTTAGAGTGTCAGTCCCCTTGTACTTAAGTCGGCATTGTGCCTTTTGTATTAAATTCGGATGCAATTTCTCTGTTTCATCGTCAATAAGAAGGTCCAAGGGATACAGTAAATCTGCATTGAAGAATCGGAATCTAAAACTGGACTCACATGAGAGGTTCAAATTATAGAGAGTTAGTGTGTCACTCCTCTTGTACTTAAGTTGGCATTGTGCCATTTGTATTAAAGTCGGATGCAATTTCTGTGTTTCATCGTCAATAAGAAGGTCCAAGGGATACAGTAACTCTGAAGAGATGCAATGGAATCTAAAACTGGACTCACAGGAGAGGTTCAAGTCACAGAAAGTTAGAGTGTCAGTCCACTTGTACTTAAGTCGGCATTGTGCCTTTTGTATTAAATTCGGATGCAAACTCTGTGTTTCATCGTCAATAAGAAGGTGCAAGGTATACAGTAAACCTGATGTGAAGCATCGGAATCTAAAACTGGACTCACAGGAGAGGTTCAAATCATAGAAAGTGAGAGTGTCAGTCCTCTTGTACTTAGGTCGGCATTGTGCCTTTTTTATTAAATTCGGATGCAATTTCTGTGTTTCATCGTCAATAAGAAGTTCCCAGGGATACAGTAAACCTTAAGTGAAGCATCGGAATCTAAAACTGGACTCACAGGAGAGGTTCAAGTCATAGAAATTGAGAGTGTCAGTTCTCTTGTACTTAAGTCTGCAATGTGCCTTTTGTATTAAATTCGGATGCAAACTCTGTGTTTCATCGTCGATAAGTAGGTCCAAGGGATACAGTTAACCTGAAGTGAAGCATCGGAATCCAAAACTGGATGCACAGGAGTGGTTCAAATCATAGGAAGTGAGAGTGTAAGTCCTCTTTTACTTAAGTCGGCATTGTGCCTTTTGTATTAAATTCGGATGCAATTTCTGTGTTTCATCGTCAATAAGAAGGTCCAAGGTATACAGTAAACCTGAAGTGAAGCATCGGAATCTAAAACTGGACACACAGGAGAGGTTCAAATCATAGAACGTTGGAATGTCAGTCCTCTTGTACTTAGGTCGGCATTGTGCCTTTTGTATTACATTCGGATGCAGTTTCTGTGTTTCATCGTCAATAAGAAGGTCCACGGGATACAGTAAACCTGAAGTGAAGCATCGGAATCTAAAAATGGACTCACAGGAGAGGTTCAAATCATAGAGAGTTAGAGTGTCAGTCCTCTTGTACTTAAGTCGGCATTTTGCCTTTTGTATTAAATTCGGATCCAATTTCTGTGTTTCATCGTCAATAAGAAGGTGGAAGGTATACAGTAAACCCGAAGTGAAGCATTGGAATCAATAACTAAACTCACAGTATAGGTTCAAATCATAGAAAGTGAGAGTGTCAGTCCTCTTGTACTTAAGTCGGCATTGTGCCTTTTGTATTAAATTCGGATGAAATTTTTGTGTTTCATCGTCAATAAGAAGGAGCAAGGTATACAGTAAACCTGAAGTGAAGCATCGGAATCTAAAACTGGAGTCACAGGAGAGGTTCAAATCATAGAAAGTTAGAGTGTCACTCCTCTTGTACTTAAGTCGGCATTGTGCCTTTTGTATTAAATTCGGATGCAATTTCTGTGTTTCATCGTCAATAAGAAGGTGCAGGGTATACAGTAAACCTGAAGTGAAGCATTGGAATCAATAACTAAACTCACAGGATAGGTTCAAATCATAGAAAGTGAGAGTGTCAGTCCTCTTGTACTTAAGTCGGCATTGTGCCTTTTGTATTAAATTCGGACGAAATTTTTGTGTTTCTTCGTCAATAAGAAGGTGCCAGGTATACAGTAAACCTGAAGTGAAGCATCGGAATCTAAAACTGGAGTCACAGGGGAGGTTCAAATCGTAGAAAGTTAGAGTGTCAGTCCTCTTGTACTTAAGTCGGCATTGTGCTTTTTTGTATTACAATCGGATGCAATTTCTCTGTTTCATCGTCAATAAGAAGGTCCAAGGGATACAGTAAACCTGCATTGAAGAATCGGAATCTAAAACTGGACACACATGAGAGGTTCAAATCATAGAGAGTTAGTGTGTCACTCCTCTTGTACTTAAGTCGGCATTGTGCCATTTGTATTAAAGTCGGATGCAATTTCTGTGTTTCATCGTCAATAAGAAGGTCCAAGGGAAACAGTAACTCTGAAGAGATGCATCGGAATCTAAAACTGGACTCACAGGAGAGGTTCAAGTCATAGAAAGTTAGAATGTCAGTCCACTTGTACTTAAGTCGGCATTGTGCCTTTTGTATTAAATTCGGATGCAAACTCTGTGTTTCATCGTCAATAAGAAGGTGCAAGGTATACAGTAAACCTGATGTGAAGCATCGGAATCTAAAACTGGACTCACAGGAGAGGTTCAAATCATAGAAAGTGAGAGTGTCAGTCCTCTTGTACTTAGGTCGGCATTGTGCCTTTTTTATTAAATTCGGATGCAATTTCTGTGTTTCATCGTCAATAAGAAGTTCCCAGGGATACAGTAAACCTTAAGTGGAGCATCGGTATCTAAAACTGGACTCACAGGAGAGGTTCAAGTCATAGAAATTGAGAGTGTCAGTTCTCTTGTACTTAAGTCTGCATTGTGCCTTGTGTATTAAATTCGGATGCAGTTTCTGTGTTTCATCGTCAATAAGAAGGTCCAAGGTATACAGTAAACCTGAAGTGAAGCATCGGAATCTAAAACTGGACTCACAGGAGAGGTTCAAATTATAGAAACTTGGAGTGTCAGTCCTCTTGTACTTAAGTCGGCATTGTGCCTTTTGTATTACATTCGGATGCAGTTTCTGTGTTTCATCGTCAATAAGAAGGTCCACGGGATACAGTAAACCTGAAGTGAAGCATCGGAATCTAAAAATGGACTCACAGGGGAGGTTCAAATCATAGAGAGTTAGAGTGTCAGTCCACTTGTACTTAAGTCGGCATTTTGCCTTTTGTATTAAATTCGGATGCAATTTCTGTGTTACATCGTCAATAAGAAGTTCCAAGGGATACAGTAAACCTTAAGTGAAGCATCGGTATCTTAAACTGGACTCACAGGAGAGGTTCAAGTCATAGAAATTGAGAGTGTCAGTTCTCTTGTACTTAAGTCTGCATTGTGCCTTTTGTATTAAATTCGGATGCAGTTTCTGTGTTTCATCGTCAATAAGAAGGTCCAAGGTATACAGTAAACCTGAAGTGAAGCATCGGAATCTAAAACTGGACTCACAGGAGAGGTTCAAATTATAGAAAGTTGGAGTGTCAGTCCTCTTGTACTTAAGTCGGCATTGTGCCTTTTGTATTAAATTCGGATGCAATTTCTGTGTTTTATCATCAATAAGAAGGTGCAGGGTATACAGTAAACCTGAAGTGAAGCATTGGAATCAATAACTAAACTCACAGGATAGGTTCAAATCATAGAAAGTGAGAGTGTAAGTCCTCTTTTACTTAAGTCGGCATTGTGCCTTTTGTATTAAATTCGGATGCAATTTCTGTGTTTCATCGTCAATAAGAAGGTCCAAGGTATACAGTATAACTGAAGTGAAGCATCGGAATCTAAAACTGGACTCACAGGAGAGGTTCAAATAATAGAGAGTTAGAGTGTCACTCCTCTTGTACTTAAGTCGGCATTGTGCCTTTTGTATTAAATTCGGATGCAATTTCTGTGTTTTATCATCAATAAGAAGGTGCAGGGTATACAGTAAACCTGAAGTGAAGCATTGGAATCAATAACTAAACTCACAGGATAGGTTCAAATCATAGAAAGTGAGAGTGTCAGTCCTCTTGTACTTAAGTCGGCATTGTGCCCTTTTGTATTAAATTCGGACGAAATTTTTGTGTTTCTTCGTCAATAAGAAGGTGCCAGGTATACAGTAAACCTGAAGTGAAGCATCGGAATCTAAAACTGGAGTCACAGGAGAGGTTCAAATCGTAGAAAGTTAGAGTGTCAGTCCTCTTGTACTTAAGTCGGCATTGTGCTTTTTGTATTACAATCGGATTCAATTTCTGTGTTTCATCGTCAATAAGTAGTTCCAAGGGATACAGTAAATCTGAAGTGAAGCATCGGAAACTAAAACTGGACTCACAGGAGAGGTTCAAATCATAGAAAGTTAGAGTTTCAGTCCTCTTGTACTTAAGTCGGCATTGTGCCTTTTGTATTAAATTCGGATGCAATTTCTCTGTTTCATCGTCAATAAGAAGGTCCAACGGATACAGTAAACCTGCATTGAAGAATCGGAATCTAAAACTGGACTCACATGAGAGGTTCAAATCATAGAGAGTTAGTGTGTCACTCCTCTTGTACTTATGTCGGCATTGTGCCATTTGTATTAAAGTCGGATGCAATTTCTGTGTTTCATCGTCAATAAGAAGGTCCAAGGGATACAGTAACTCTGAAGAGATGCATCGGAATCTAAAACTGGACTCACAGGAGAGGTTCAAGTCATAGAAAGTTAGAGTGTCAGTCCACTTGTACTTAAGTCGGCATTGTGCCTTTTGTATTAAATTCGGATGCAAACTCTGTGTTTCATCGTCAATAAGAAGGTGCAAGGTATACAGTAAACCTGATGTGAAGCATCGGAATCTAAAACTGGACTCACAGGAGGGGTTCAAATCATAGAAAGTGAGAGTGTCAGTCCTCTTGTACTTAGGTCGGCATTGTGCCTTTTTTATTAAATTCGGATGCAATTTCTGTGTTTCATCGTCAATAAGAAGTTCCCAGGGATACAGTAAACCTTAAATGAAGCATCGGTATCTAAAACTGGACTCACAGGAGAGGTTCAAGTCATAGAAATTGAGAGTGTCAGTTCTCTTGTACTTAAGTCGGCATTGTGCCTTTTGTATTAAATTCGGATGCAGTTTCTGTGGTGCATCGTCAATTAGAAGGTCCAAGGTATACAGTAAACCTGAAGTGAAGCATCGGAATCTAAAACTGGACTCACAGGAGAGGTTCAAATTATAGAAAGTTGGAGTGTCAGTCCTCTTGTACTTAAGTCGGCATTGTGCCTTTTGTATTACATTCGGATGCAGTTTCTGTGTTTCATCGTCAATAAGAAGGTCCACGGGATACAGTAAACCTGAAGTGAAGCATCGGAATCTAAAAATGGACTCACAGGGGAGGTTCAAATCATAGAGAGTTAGAGTGTCAGTCCACTTGTACTTAAGTCGGCATTTTGCCTTTTGTATTAAATTCGGATGCAATTTCTGTGTTTCATCGTCAATAAGAAGGTGGAAGGTATACAGTAAACCCGAAGTGAAGCATTGGAATCAATAACTAAACTCACAGGATAGGTTCAAGTCATAGAAAGTAAGAGTGTCAGTCCTCTTGCACTTAAGTCGGCATTGTGCCTTTTGTATTAAATTCGGATGAAATTTTTGTGTTTCATCGTCAATAAGAAGGAGCAAGGTATACAATAAACCTGAAGTGAAGCATCGGTATCTAAAACTGGAGTCACAGGAGAGGTTCAAATCATAGAAAGTTAGAGTGTCAGTCCTCTTGTACTTAAGTCGGCATTGTGCCTTTCGTATTAAATTCGGATGCAATTTCTGTGTTTCATCGTCAATAAGAAGGTCCAAGGGATACTGTATACCTGAGGTGAGGCAGCGGAATCTAAAACTGGACTCTCAGGAGCGGTTCAAATCATAGAGAGTTAGAGTGTCACTCCTCTCGTACTTAAGTCGGTATTGTGCCTTTTGTATTAAATTCAGATGCAAACTCTGTGTTTAATCGTCAATAAGTAGGTCCAAGGGATAAAGTTAACCTGAAGTGAAGCATCGGATCCCAAAACTGGACGCACAGGAGAGGTTCAAATCATAGAAAGTGAGAGTGTAAGTCCTCTTTTACTTAAGTCGGCATTGTGCCTTTTGTATTAAATTCGGACGAAATTTTTGTGTTTCTTCGTCAATAAGAAGGTGCCAGGTATACAGTAAACCTGAAGTGAAGCATCGGAATCTAAAACTGGAGTCACAGGAGAGGTTCAAATCGTAGAATGTTAGTGTGTCAGTCCTCTTGTATTTAAGTCGGCATTGTGCTTTTTTGTATTACAATCGGATGCAATTTCTCTGTTTCATCGTCAATAAGAAGGTCCAAGGGATACAGTAAACCTGCATTGAAGAATCGGAATCTAAAACTGGACACACATGAGAGGTTCAAACCATAGAGAGTTAGAGTGTCACTCCTCTTGTACTTAAGTCGGCATTGTGCCTTTTGTATTAAATTCGGATGCAATTTCTGTGTTTCATCGTCAATAAGAAGGTGCAGGGTATACAGTAAACCTGAAGTGAAGCATTGGAATCAATAACTAAACTCACAGGATAGGTTCAAATCATAGAAAGTGAGAGTGTCAGTCCTCTTGTACTTAAGTCGGCATTGTGCCTTTTGTATTAAATTCGGACGAAATTTTTGTGTTTCTTCGTCAATAAGAAGGTGCCAGGTATACAGTAAACCTGAAGTGAAGCATCGGAATCTAAAACTGGAGTCACAGGAGAGGTTCAAATCGTAGAATGTTAGTGTGTCAGTCCTCTTGTATTTAAGTCGGCATTGTGCTTTTTTGTATTACAATCGGATGCAATTTCTCTGTTTCATCGTCAATAAGAAGGTCCAAGGGATACAGTAAACCTGCATTGAAGAATCGGAATCTAAAACTGGACACACATGAGAGGTTCAAATCATAGAGAGTTAGTGTGTCACTCCTCTTGTACTTAAGTCGGCATTGTGCCATTTGTATTAAGTCGGATGCAATTTCTGTGTTTCATCGTCAATAAGAAGGTCCAAGGGAAACAGTAACTCTGAAGAGATGCATCGGAATCTAAAACTGGACTCACAGGAGAGGTTCAAGTCATAGAAAGTTAGAATGTCAGTCCACTTGTACTTAAGTCGGCATTGTGCCTTTTGTATTAAATTCGGATGCAAACTCTGTGTTTCATCGTCAATAAGAAGGTGCAAGGTATACAGTAAACCTGATGTGAAGCATCGGAATCTAAAACTGGACTCACAGGAGAGGTTCAAATCATAGAAAGTGAGAGTGTCAGTCCTCTTGTACTTAGGTCGGCATTGTGCCTTTTTTATTAAATTCGGTTGCAATTTCTGTGTTTCATCGTCAATAAGAAGTTCCCAGGGATACAGTAAACCTTAAGTGGAGCATCGGTATCTAAAACTGGACTCACAGGAGAGGTTCAAGTCATAGAAATTGAGAGTGTCAGTTCTCTTGTACTTAAGTCTGCATTGTGCCTTATGTATTAAATTCGGATGCCGTTTCTGTGTTTCATCGTCAATAAGAAGGTCCAAGGTATACAGTAAACCTGAAGTGAAGCATCGGAATCTAAAACTGGACTCACAGGAGAGGTTCAAATTATAGAAACTTGGAGTGTCAGTCCTCTTGTACTTAAGTCGGCATTGTGCCTTTTGTATTACATTCGGATGCAGTTTCTGTGTTTCATCGTCAATAAGAAGGTCCACGGGATACAGTAAACCTTAAGTGAAGCATCGGAATCTAAAAATGGACTCACAGGGGAGGTTCAAATCATAGAGAGTTAGAGTGTCAGTCCTTTTGTACTTAAGTCGGCATTTTGCCTTTTGTATTAAATTCGGATGCAATTTCTGTGTTACATCGTCAATAAGAAGTTCCAAGGGATACAGTAAACCTTAAGTGAAGCATCGGTATCTTAAACTGGACTTACAGGAGAGGTTCAAGTCATAGAAATTGAGAGTGTCAGTTCTCTTGTACTTAAGTCTGCATTGTGCCTTTTGTATTAAATTCGGATGCAGTTTCTGTGTTTCATCGTCAATAAGAAGGTCCAAGGTATACAGTAAACCTGAAGTGAAGCATCGGAATCTAAAACTGGACTCACAGGAGAGGTTCAAATTATAGAAAGTTGGAGTGTCAGTCCTCTTGTACTTAAGTCGGCATTGTGCCTTTTGTATTACATTCGGATGCAGTTTCTGTGTTTCATCGTCAATAAGAAGGTCCACGGGATACAGTAAACCTGAAGTGAAGCATCGGAATCTAAAAATGGACTCACAGGGGAGGTTCAAATCATAGAGAGTTAGAGTGTCAGTCCACTTGTACTTAAGGCGGCATTTTGCCTTTTGTATTAAATTCGGATGCAATTTCTGTGTTTCATCGTCGATAAGAAGGTGGAAGGTATACAGTAAACCCGAAGTGAAGCATTGGAATCAATAACTAAACTCACAGGATAGGTTCAAGTCATAGAAAGTGAGAGTGTCAGTCCTCTTGCACTTAAGTCGGCACTGTGCCTTTTGTATTAAATTCGGATGAAATTTTTGTGTTTCATCGTCAATAAGAAGGTGCAAGGTATACAGTAAACCTGAAGTGAAGCATCGGAATCTAAAACTGGAGTCACAGGAGAGGTTCAAATCATAGAAAGTTAGAGTGTCAGTCCTCTTGTACTTAAGTCGGCATTGTGCCTTTCGTATTAAATTCGGATGCAATTTCTGTGTATCATCGTCAAGATGAAGGTCCAACGGATACTGTATACCTGAGGTGAGGCAGCGGAATCTAAAACTGGACTCTCAGGAGAGGTTCAAATCATAGAGAGTTAGAGTGTCACTCCTCTCGTACTTAAGTCGGTATTGTGCCTTTTGTATTAAATTCAGATGCAAACTCTGTGTTTCATCGTCAATAAGTAGGTCCAAGGGATAAAGTTAACCTGAAGTGAAGCATCGGATCCCAAAACTGGACGCAAAGGAGAGGTTCAAATCATAGAAAGTGAGAGTGTAAGTCCTCTTTTACTTAAGTCGGCATTGTGCCTTTTGTATTAAATTCGGATGCAATTTCTGTGTTTCATCGTCAATAAGAAGGTCCAAGGTATACAGTATAACTGAAGTGAAGCATCGGAATCTAAAACTGGACTCACAGGAGAGGTTCAAATAATAGAGAGTTAGAGTGTCACTCCTCTTGTACTTAAGTCGGCATTGTGCCTTTTGTATTAAATTCGGATGCAATTTCTGTGTTTTATCGTCAATAAGAAGGTGCAGGGTATACAGTAAACCTGAAGTGAAGCATTGGAATCAATAACTAAACTCACAGGATAGTTTCAAATCATAGAAAGTGAGAGTGTCAGTCCTCTTGTACTTAAGTCGGCATTATGCCCTTTTGTATTAAATTCGGACGAAATTTTTGTGTTTCTTCGTCAATAAGAAGGTGCCAGGTATACAGTAAACCTGAAGTGAAGCATCGGAATCTAAAACTGGAGTCACAGGAGAGGTTCAAATCGTAGAAAGTTAGAGTGTCAGTCCTCTTGTACTTATGTCGGCATTGTGCTTTTTGTATTACAATCGGATTCAATATCTGTGTTTCATCGTCAATAAGAAGTTCCAAGGGATACAGTAAATCTGAAGTGAAGCATCGGAAACTAAAACTGGACTCACAGGAGAGGTTCAAATCATAGAAAGTTAGAGTGTCAGGCCTCTTGTACTTAAGTCGGCATTGTGCCTTTTGTATTAAATTCGGATGCAATTTCTCTGTTTCATCGTCAATAAGAAGGTCCAAGGGATACAGTAAACCTGCATTGAAGAATCGGAATCTAAAACTGGACTCACATGAGAGGTTCAAATCATAGAGAGTTAGTGTGTCACTCCTCTTGTACTTATGTCGGCATTGTGCCATTTGTATTAAAGTCGGATGCAATTTCTGTGTTCCATCGTCAATAAGAAGGTCCAAGGGATACAGTAACTCTGAAGAGATGCATCGGAATCTAAAACTGGACTCACAGGAGAGGTTCAAGTCATAGAAAGTTAGAGTGTCAGTCCACTTGTACTTAAGTCGGCATTGTGCCTTTTGTATTAAATTCGGATGCAAACTCTGTGTTTCATCGTCAATAAGAAGGTGCAAGGTATACAGTAAACCTGATGTGAAGCATCGGAATCTAAAACTGGACTCACAGGAGAGGTTCAAATCATAGAAAGTGAGAGTGTCAGTCCTCTTGTACTTAGGTCGGCATTGTGCCTTTTTTATTAAATTCGGATGCAATTTCTGTGTTTCATCGTCAATAAGAAGTTCCCAGGGATACAGTAAACCTTAAATGAAGCATCGGTATCTAAAACTGGACTCACAGGAGAGGTTCAAGTCATAGAAATTGAGAGTGTCAGTTCTCTTGTACTTAAGTCGGCATTGTGCCTTTTGTATTAAATTCGGATGCAGTTTCTGTGGTGCATCGTCAATTAGAAGGTCCAAGGTATACAGTAAACCTGAAGTGAAGCATCGGAATCTAAAACTGGACTCACAGGAGAGGTTCAAATTATAGAAAGTTGGAGTGTCAGTCCTCTTGTACTTAAGTCGGCATTGTGCCTTTTGTATTACATTCGGATGCAGTTTCTGTGTTTCATCGTCAATAAGAAGGTCCACGGGATACAGTAAACCTGAAGTGAAGCATCGGAATCTAAAAATGGACTCACAGGGGAGGTTCAAATCATAGAGAGTTAGAGTGTCAGTCCACTTGTACTTAAGTCGGCATTTTGCCTTTTGTATTAAATTCGGATGCAATTTCTGTGTTTCATCGTCAATAAGAAGGTGGAAGGTATACAGTAAACTCGAAGTGAAGCATTGGAATCAATAACTAAACTCACAGGATAGGTTCAAGTCATAGAAAGTAAGAGTGTCAGTCCTCTTGCACTTAAGTCGGCATTGTGCCTTTTGTATTAAATTCGGATGAAATTTTTGTGTTTCATCGTCAATAAGAAGTTCCCAGGGATACAGTAAACCTTAAGTGAAGCATCGGTATCTAAAACTGGACTCACAGGAGAGGTTCAAGTCATAGAAATTGAGAGTGTCAGTTCTCTTGTACTTAAGTCTGCATTGTGCCTTTTGTATTAAATTCGGATGTAGTTTCTGTGTTTCATCGTCAATAAGAAGGTCCAAGGTATACAGTAAACCTGAAGTGAAGCATCGGAATCTAAAACTGGACTCACAGGAGAGGTTCAAATCATAGAAAGTTGGAATGTCAGTCCTCTTGTACTTAGGTCGGCATTGTGCCTTTTGTATTACATTCGGATGCAGTTTCTGTGTTTCATCGTCAATAAGAAGGTCCACGGGATACAGTAAACCTGAAGTGAAGCATCGGAATCTAAAAATGGACTCACAGGAGAGGTTCAAATCATAGAGAGTTAGAGTGTCAGTCCTCTTGTACTTAAGTCGGCATTTTGCCTTTTGTATTAAATTCGGATCCAATTTCTGTGTTTCATCGTCAATAAGAAGGTGGAAGGTATACAGTAAACCCGAAGTGAAGCATTGGAATCAATAACTAAACTCACAGGATAGTTTCAAATCATAGAAAGTGATAGTGTCAGTCCTCTTGTACTTCAGTCGGCATTGTGCCTTTTGTATTAAATTCGGATGAAATTTTTGTGTTTCATCGTCAATAAGAAGGAGCAAGGTATACAGTAAACCTGAAGTGAAGCATCGGTATCTAAAACTGGAGTCACAGGAGAGGTTCAAATCATAGAAAGTTAGAGTGTCAGTCCTCTTGTACTTAAGTCGGCATTGTGCCTTTCGTATTAAATTCGGATGCAATTTCTGTGTTTCATCGTCAATAAGAAGGTCCAAGGGATACTGTATACCTGAGGTGAGGCAGCGGAATCTAAAACTGGACTCTCAGGAGCGGTTCAAATCATAGAGAGTTAGAGTGTCACTCCTCTCGTACTTAAGTTGGTATTGTGCCTTTTGTATTAAATTCAGATGCAAACTCTGTGTTTAATCGTCAATAAGTAGGTCCAAGGGATAAAGTTAACCTGAAGTGAAGCATCGGATCCTAAAACTGGACGCACAGGAGAGGTTCAAATCATAGAAAGTGAGAGTGTAAGTCCTCTTTTACTTAAGTCGGCATTGTGCCTTTTGTATTAAATTCGGATGCAATTTCTGTGTTTCATCGTCAATAAGAAGGTCCAAGGTATACAGTAAAACTGAAGTGAAGCATCGGAATCTAAAACTGGACTCACAGGAGAGGTTCAAACCATAGAGAGTTAGAGTGTCACTCCTCTTGTACTTAAGTCGGCATTGTGCCTTTTGTATTAAATTCGGATGCAATTTCTGTGTTTCATCGTCAATAAGAAGGTGCAGGGTATACAGTAAACCTGAAGTGAAGCATTGGAATCAATAACTAAACTCACAGGATAGGTTCAAATCATAGAAAGTGAGAGTGTCAGTCCTCTTGTACTTAAGTCGGCATTGTGCCTTTAGTATTAAATTCGGACGAAATTTTTGTGTTTCATCGTCAATAAGAAGTTCCCAGGGATACAGTAAACCTTAAGTGGAGCATCGGTATCTAAAACTGGACTCACAGGAGAGGTTCAAGTCATAGAAATTGAGAGTGTCAGTTCTCTTGTACTTAAGTCTGCATTGTGCCTTTTGTATTAAATTCGGATGCAGTTTCTGTGTTTCATCATCAATAAGAAGGTCCAAGGTTTACAGTAAACCTGAAGTGAAGCATCGGAATCTAAAACTGGACACACAGGAGAGGTTCAAATTATAGAAAGTTGGAGTGTCAGTCCTCTTGTACTTAAGTCGGCATTGTGCCTTTTGTATTACATTCGGATGCAGTTTCTGTGTTTCATCGTCAATAAGAAGGTCCACGGGATACAGTAAACCTGAAGTGAAGCATCGGAATCAAAAAATGGACTCACAGGGGAGGTTCAAATCATAGAGAGTTAGAGTGTCAGTCCACTTGTACTTAAGTCGGCATTTTGCCTTTTGTATTAAATTCGGATGCAATTTCTGTGTTTCATCGTCAATAAGAAGTTCCCAGGGATACAGTAAACCTTAAGTGAAGCATCGGTATCTAAAACTGGACTCACAGGAGAGGTTCAAGTCATAGAAATTGAGAGTGTCAGTTCTCTTGTACTTAAGTCTGCATTGTGCCTTTTGTATTAAATTCGGATGCAGTTTCTGTGTTTCATCGTCAATAAGAAGGTCCAAGGTATACAGTAAACCTGAAGTGAAGCATCGGAATCTAAAACTGGACTCACAGGAGAGGTTCAAATTATAGAAAGTTGGAGTGTCAGTCCTCTTGTACTTAAGTCGGCATTGTGCCTTTTGTATTACATTCGGATGCAGTTTCTGTGTTTCATCGTCAATAAGAAGGTCCACGGGATACAGTAAACCTGAAGTGAAGCATCGGAATCTAAAAATGGACTCACAGGGGAGGTTCAAATCATAGAGAATTAGAGTGTCAGTCCACTTGTACCTAAGTCGGCATTTTGCCTTTTGTATTAAATTCGGATGCAATTTCTGTGTTTCATCGTCAATAAGAAGGTGGAAGGTATACAGTAAACCCGAAGTGAAGCATTGGAATCAATAACTAAACTCACAGGATAGGTTCAAGTCATAGAAAGTGAGAGTGTCAGTCCTCTTGCACTTAAGTCGGCATTGTGCCTTTTGTATTAAATTCGGATGAAATTTTTGTGTTTCATCGTCAATAAGAAGGTGCAAGGTATACAGTAAACCTGAAGTGAAGCATCGGAATCTAAAACTGGAGTCACAGGAGAGGTTCAAATCATAGAAAGTTAGAGTGTCAGTCGTCTTGTACTTAAGTCGGCATTGTGCCTTTCGTATTAAATTCGGATGCAATTTCTGTGTTTCATCGTCAATAAGAAGGTCCAAGGGATACTGTATACCTGAGGTGAGGCAGCGGAATCTAAAACTGGACTCTCAGGAGAGGTTCAAATCATAGAGAGTTAGAGTGTCACTCCTCTCGTACTTAAGTCGGTATTGTGCATTTTGTATTAAATTCAGATGCAAACTCTGTGTTTCATCGTCAATAAGTAGGTCCAAGGGATAAAGTTAACCTGAAGTGAAGCATCGGATCCCAAAACTGGACGCACAGGAGAGGTTCAAATCATAGAATTTGAGAGTGTCACTCCTCTTGTACTTAAGTCGGCATTGTGCCTTTTGTATTAAATTCGGATGCAATTTCTGTGTTTCATCGTCAATAAGAAGGTGCAGGGTATACAGTAAACCTGAAGTGAAGCATTGGAATCAATAACTAAACTCACAGGATAGGTTCAAATCATAGAAAGTGAGAGTGTCAGTCCTCTTGTACTTAAGTCGGCATTGTGCCTTTTGTATTAAATTCGGACGAAATTTTTGTGTTTCTTCGTCAATAAGAAGGTGCCAGGTATACAGTAAACCTGAAGTGAAGCATCGGAATCTAAAACTGGAGTCACAGGAGAGGTTCAAATCGTAGAAAGTTAGAGTGTCAGTCCTCTTGTACTTAAGTCGGCATTGTGCTTTTTGTATTACAATCGGATTCAATTTCTGTGTTTCATCGTCAATAAGAAGTTCCAACGGATACAGTAAATCTGAAGTGAAGCATCGGAAACTAAAACTGGACTCACAGGAGAGGTTCAAATCATAGAAAGTTAGAGTGTCAGGCCTCTTGTACTTAAGTCGGCATTGTGCCTTTTGTATTAAATTCGGATGCAAATTCTCTGTTTCATCGTCAATAAGAAGGTCCAAGGGATACAGTAAAGCTGCATTGAAGAATCGGAATCTAAAACTGGACTCACATGAGAGGTTCAAATCATAGAGAGTTAGTGTGTCACTCCTCTTGTACTTAATTCGGCATTGTGCCATTTGTATTAAAGTCGGATGCAATTTCTGTGTTTCATCTTCAATAAGAAGGTCCAAGGGATACAGTAACTCTGAAGAGATGCATCGGAATCTAAAACTGGACTCACAGGAGAGGTTCAAGTCATAGAAAGTTAGAGTGTCAGTCCACTTGTACTTAAGTCGGCATTGTGCCTTTTGTATTAAATTCGGATGCAAACTCTGTGTTTCATCGTCAATAAGAAGGTGCAAGGTATACAGTAAACCTGATGTGAAGCATCGGAATCTAAAACTGGACACACAGGAGAGGTTCAAATCCTAGAAAGTGAGAGTGTCAGTCCTCTTGTACTTAGGTCGGCATTGTGCCTTTTTTATTAAATTCGGATGCAATTTCTGTGTTTCATCGTCAATTAGAAGTTCCCAGGGATACAGTAAACCTTAAGTGAAGCATCGGTATCTAAAACTGGACTCACAGGAGAGGTTCAAGTCATAGAAATTGAGAGTGTCAGTTCTCTTGTACTTAAGTCTGCATTGTGCCTTTTGTATTAAATTCGGATGCAGTTTCTGTGTTTCATCGTCAATAAGAAGGTCCACGGGATACAGTAAACCTGAAGTGAAGCATCGGAATCTAAAAATGGACTCACAGGGGAGGTTCAAATCATAGAGAGTTAGAGTGTCAGTCCACTTGTACTTAAGTCGGCATTTTGCCTTTTGTATTAAATTCGGATGCAATTTCTGTGTTTCATCGTCAATAAGAAGGTGGAAGGTATACAGTAAACCCGAAGTGAAGCATTGGAATCAATAACTAAACTCACAGGATAGGTTCAAGTCATAGAAAGTGAGAGTGTCAGTCCTCTTGCACTTAAGTCGGCATTGTGCCTTTTGTATTAAATTCGGATGAAATTTTTGTGTTTCATCGTCAATAAGAAGGTGCAAGGTATACAGTAAACGTGAAGTGAAGCATCGGAATCTAAAACTGGAGTCACAGGAGAGGTTCAAATCATAGAAAGTTAGAGTGTCAGTCCTCTTGTACTTAAGTCGGCATTGTGCCTTTCGTATTAAATTCGGATGCAATTTCTGTGTTTCATCGTCAATAAGAAGGTCCAAGGGATACAGTAAACATGAAGTGAAGCATCGGAATCTAAAACTGGACTCACAGGAGAGGTTCAAAACATAGAGAGTTAGAGTGTCACTCCTCCCTTACTTACGTCGGTATTGTGCCTTTTGTTTTAAATTGGGATGCAATTTCAGTGTTACATCGTCAATAACAAGGTCCAAGGGATGCAGTAAACCTGAAGTGAAGCATCGGAATCTAAAACTGGACTCACAGGAGAGGTTCAAATCATAGAATGTGAGAGTGTCAGTCCTCTTGTACTTAAGTCGGCATTGTGCCTTTTGTATTAAATTCGGATGCAAACTCTGTGTTTCATCGTCGATAAGTAGGTCCAAGGGATACAGTTAACCTGAAGTGAAGCATCGGAATCCAAAACTGGACGCACAGGAGAGGTTCAAAAAATAGAAAGTGAGAGTGTAAGTCCTCTTTTACTTAAGCCGGCATTGTGCCTTTTGAATTAAATTCGGATGCAATTTCTGTGTTTCATCGTCAATAAGAAGGTGCAAGGTATACAGTAAACCTGAAGTGAAGCATCGGAATCTAAAACTGGAGTCACAGGAGAGGTTCAAATCGTAGAAAGTTAGAGTGTCAGTCCTCTTGTACTTAAGTCGGCATTGTGCTTTTTGTATTTCAATCGGATTCAATTTCTGTGTTTCATCGTCAATAAGAAGTTCCAAGGGATACAGTATATCTGAAGTGAAGCATCGGAATCTAAAACTGGACTCACAGGAGAGGTTCAAATCATAGAAAGTTAGAGTGTCATTCCTCTTGTACTTAAGTCGGCATTGTGCCTTTTGTATTAAATTCGGATGCAATTTCTGTGTTTCATCGTCAATAAGAAGGTCCAAGGGATACAGTAAACCTGCAGTGAAGAATCGGAATCTAAAACTGGACTCACAGGAGAGGTTCAAATCATAGAGAGTTAGTGTGTCACTCCTCTTGTACTTAAGTCGGCATTGTGCCATTTGTATTAAGGTCGGATGCAATTTCTGTGTTTCATCGTCAATAAGAAGGTCCAAGGGATACAGTAAACCTGAAGAGTTGCATCGGAATCTAAAACTGGACTCACAGGAGAGGTTCAAGTCATAGAAAGTTAGAGTGTCAGTCCACTTGCACTTAAGTCGGCATTGTGCCTTTTGTATTAAATTAGGATGCAACCTCTGTGTTTCATCGTCAATAAGAAGGTCCAAGGGATACAGTTAACCTGAAGTGAAGCATCGGAATCTAAAACTGGACTCACAGGAGAGGTTCAAATCATAGAAAGTTAGAGTGTCAGTCCTCTTGCACTTAAGTCGGCATTGTGTCTTTTGTATTAAATTTGGATGCAATTTCTGTGTTTCATCGTGAACAAGAAGGTCCAAGGGATACAGTAAACCTGAAGTGAAGCATCGGAATCTAAAACTCGACTCACAGGAGAGGTTCAAAACATAGAAAGTTAGAGTGTCAGTCCACTTTTACTAAAGTCGGCGTATTGCCGTTTGTATAACATTCGGATGCAATTTCTGTGTTTCAACGTCAATAAGAAGGTCTAAGGGATACAGTATACCTGATGTGAAGCATCGGAATCTAAAACTGGACTCACAGGAGAGGTTCAAATAATAGAAAATGAGAGTGTCAGTCCACTTTCACTTAAGTCGGCATTGTGCCGTTTGTCTTAAACTCAGATGCAATTTTTGTGTATGATCGTAATAAGATGTTAAAAGGGATACAGTCAACCCGAAGTGAAGCATCGGAATCTAAAACTGGACTCACAGGAGAGGTTCAATTCATAGAAAGTGAGAGTGTCAGACCTCTTGTACTTAAGTCGGCATTGTGCCTATTTTATCAAATCCGGATGCAATTTCTGTGTTTCATTGTCAATAAAAAGTTGACAGGGATACAGTAAACCTGAAGTGAAGCATCGCAATCTAAAACTGGACACACAGGAGAGGTTTAAGTCATAGAAATTGAGAGTGTCAGTTCTCTGGTACTTAAGTTTGCATTGTGCCTTTTGTATTACATTCGGAAGCAAACTATGTGTTTCATCGTCGATAAGTAGGTCCAAGGGATACAGTTAACCTGAACTGTAGTATCGGAATCCAAAACTGGACTCACAGGAGAGGTTGAAATCATAGACAGTGAGAGTGTAAGTCCTCTTTTACTTAATTCGGCAATGTGCTTTTTGTATTAAATTCGGATGCAATTTCTGTGTTTCATCGTCAATACGAAGGTCCAAGGTGTACAGTAAACCTGAAGTGATGCATCGTAATCTAAAACTGGACTCACAGGAGAGGTTGAAATCATAGAAAGTTAGAGTGTCAGCGCTCTTGTACTTAAGTTGGTATTGTGCCTTTTGTATTACATTCGGATGCAATTTCTGTGTTTCATCGTCAATGAGAAGGTCCGAGCGATACAGTTAACCTGAAGTGAAGCATCGGAATCTAAAACTGGACACACAGGAGTGGTTCAAAGCATAGAGAGTTAAAGTGTCACTCCTCTTGTACTTAAGTCTGAATTGTGCCTTTTGTATTAAACTCGGTTGCAATTTCTGTGTTTCATCGTCAATAAGAAGGTCCAAGGGATACACTAAACCTGAAGTGAAGCATCGGAATCTAAAACTGGACTCACAGGAGAGTTTCAAATCATTGAAAGTTGGAGTGTCAGTCCTCTTGTACTTAAGTCGGCATTGTGCCTTTTGTATTTAATTCGGATGCAATTTCTGTGTTTCATCGACAATAAGAAGGTCCAAGGAATACAGTAAACCTGAAATGACGCATCGGAATGTAAAACTGGACTCACAGGAGACGTTCAAATCATAGAAAGTTAGAGTGTCAGTCCTCTTGTACTTAAGTCGGCATTGTGCCGTTTGTATTAAATTCGGATGCAATTTCTGTGTTTCATTGCCAATAAGAGGGTGCAAGGTATACAGTAAACCTGAAGTGAAGCTTCGGAATCAATAACTGGACTCACAGGAGTGGTTCAATTCATAGAAAGTGAGAGTGTCAGTCCTCTCGTACTTAATTCGGCATTGTGCCCTTTGTATTAAATTCGAATGCAATTTCTGTGTTTCATCGTGAACTAGAAGGTCCAAGGGATACAGTAAACCTGAAGTGAAGCATCGGGTTCTAAAACTCGACTCACAGGTGAGGTTCAAATCCTAGAAAGTTAGAGTGTCAGTCCACTTGTACTTAAGTCGGCATTGTGCCTTTTGTATTACATTCGGATGCAATTTCTGTGTTTCATCGTCAATAAGAAGGTCAAAGGGATACTGTACACCTGAAGTGAGGCAGCGGAATCCAAAACTGGACTCTCAGGAGAGGTTCAAATCATAGAGAGTTAGAGTGTCACTCCTCTCGTACTTAAGTCGGTATTCTGCCTTTTGTATTTAATTCGGATGCAATTTCTGTTTTTCATCGTCAATAAGAAGGTCCAAGGTAAACAGTAAACCTGAAGTGAAGCATCGGAATCTAAAACTGGACTCACGGGAGAGGTTCAAATCATAGAAATTTGGAGTGTCAGTCCTCTTGTACTTAAGTCGGCATTGTGCCTTTTGTATTACATTCGGATGCAATTTCTGTGTTTCATCGTCAATAAGAAGGTCCACGGGATACAGTAAACCTGAAGTGAAGCATCGGAATCTAAAAATGGACTCACAGGAGAGGTTCAAATCATAGAGAGTTAGAGTGTCAGTCCTCTTGTACTTAAGTCGGCATTGTGCCTTTTGTATTAAATTCGGATGCAATTTCTGTGTTTCATCGTCAATAAGAAGGTGCAAGGTATACAGTAAACCTGAAGTGAAGCATTGGAATCAATAACTAAACTTACAGGATAGGTTCAAATCATAGAAAGTGAGAGTGTCAGTCCTCTTGTACTTAAGTCGGCATTGTGCCTTTTGTATTAAATTCGGATGAAATTTTTGTGTTTCATCGTCAATAAGAAGGTGCAAGGTATACAGTAGACCTGAAGTGAAGCATCGGAATCTAAGACTGGAATCACAGGAGAACTTCAAATAGTAGAAAGTTAGAGTGTCAGTCCTCTTGTACTTAAGTCGGCATTGTGCTTTTGTATTACAATTGGATTCAATTTCTGTGTTTCATCGTCAATAAGAAGTTCCAAGGGATACAGTAAACCTGAAGTGAAGCATCGGAATCTAAAACTGGACTCACAGGAGAGGTTCAAATCATAGAAAGTTAGAGTGTCAGTCCTCTTGTACTTAAGTTGGTATTGTGCCTTTTGTATTACATTCGGATGCAATTTCTGTGTTTCATCTTCAATGAGAAGGTCCAAGGGATACAGTTAACCTGAAGTGAAGCATCGGATTCTAAAACTGGACTCACAGGAGAGGTTCAAAGCATAGAGAGTTAAAGTTTCACTCCTCTTGTACTTAAGTCTGTATTGTGCCTTTTGTATTAAATTCGGTTGCAATTTCTGTGTTTCATCGTCAATAAGAAGGTCCAAGGGATACAGAACACCTAAAGTGAAGCATCGGAATCTAAAACTGGACTCACAGGAGAGTTTCATATCATAGAAAGTTGGAGTGTCAGTCCTCTTGTACTTAATTCGGCATTGTGCCTTTTGTATTTCATTCGGATGCAATTTCTGTGTTTCATCGTCAATAAGAAGGTCCAAGGAATACAGTAAACCTGAAGTGAGGCATCGGAATGTAAAACTGGACTCACAGGAGACGTTCAAATCATAGAAAGTTAGAGTGTCAGTCCTCTTGTACTTAAGTCGGCATTGTGCCGTTTGCATTAAATTCGGATGCAATTTCTGTGTTTCATTGCCAATAAGAGGGTGCAAGGTATACAGTAAACCTGAAGTGAAGCATCGGAATCAATAACTGGACTCACAGGAGTGGTTCAATTCATAGAAAGTGAGAGTGTCAGTCCTCTTTTACTTAAGTCGGTATTGTGCCTTTTGTATTTAATTCGGATGCAATTTTTGTGTTTCATCGTCAATAAGAAGGTCCAAGGTATACAGTAAACCTGAAGTGAAGCATCGGAATCTAAAACTGGACTCACGGGAGAGGTTCAAATCATAGAAAGTTGGAGTGTCAGTCCTCTTGTACTTAAGTCGGCATTGTGCCTTTTGTATTACATTCGGATGCAATTTCTGTGTTTCATCGTCAATAAGAAGGTCCAAGGGATACTGTATATCTGAGGTGAGGCAGCGGAATCTAAAACTGGACTCTCAGGAGAGGTTCAAATCAAAGAGAGTTAGAGTGTCACTCCTCTCGTACTTAAGTCGGTATTGTGCCTTTTGTATTACATTCGGATGCAATTTCTGTGTTTCATCGTCAATAAGAAGGTCCAAGGGATACAGTAAACCTGAAGTGAAGCATCGGAATCTAAAACTGGACTCACAGGAGAGGTTCCAATCATAGAAAGTTAGAGTGTCAGTCCTCTTGTACTTAAGTCGGCATTGTGCCTTTTGTATTAAATTCGGATGAAATTTCTGTGTTTCATCGTCAATAAGAAGGTGCAAGGTATACCGTAAACCTGATGTGAAGCATCGGAATCAAAAACTGGACTCACAGGAGAGGTTCAAATCATAGAAAGTGAGAGTGTCAGTCCTCTTTTACTTAAGTCGGCATTGTGCCGTTTGTATTAAACACAGATGCAATTTTTGTGTTTGATCTTCAATAAGATGTTAAAAGGGATACAGTCAACCTGAAGTGAAGCATCGGAATCTAAAACTGGACTCACAGGAGAGGTTCAAATCATAGAAAGTGAGAGTGTCAGTCCTCTTGTATTTAGGTCGGCATTGTGCCTTTTTTATTAAATTCGGATGCAATTTCTGTGTTTCATCGTCAATAAGAAGTTCCCAGGGATACAGTAAACCTGAAGTGAAGCATCGGAATCCAAATCTGGACGCACAGGAGAGGTTCAAATCATAGAAAGTGAGTGTGTATGTCCTCTTTTACTTAAGTCGGCATTGTGCCTTTTGTATTAAATTCGGATGCAATTTCTGTGTTTCATCGTCAATAAGAAGGTCCAAGGTATACAGTAAACCTGAAGTGAAGCATCGGAATCTAAAACTGGACTCACACGAGAGTTTCCAATCATTGAAAGTTGGAGTGTCAGTCCTCTTGTACTTAAGTCGGCATTGTGCCTTTTGTATTACATTCGGATGCAATTTCTGTGTTTCATCGTCAGTAAGAAGGTCCACGGGATACAGTAAACCTGAAGTGAAGCATCGGAATCTAAAACTGGACTCACAGGAGAGGTTCAAATCGTAGAGAGTTTGAGTGTCACTCCTCTTGTACTTAAGTCGGCATTGTGCCTTTTGTATTAAATTCGGATGCAATTTCTGTGTTTCATCGTCAATAAGAAGGTGCGAGGTATACAGTAAACCTGAAGTGAAGCATTGGAATCAATAACTAAACTCACAGGATAGGTTCAAATCATAGAAAGTGAGAGTGTCAGTCCTCTTGTACTTAAGTCGGCATTGTGCCTTTTGTATTACATTCGGATGAAATTTTTGTATTTCATCGTCAATAAGAAGGTTCAATGTATACAGTAAACCTGAAGTGAAGCATCGGAGTCTAAAACTGGAGTCACAGGAGAGGTTCAAATCGTAGAAAGTGAGAGTGTCAGTCCTCTTGTACTTAAGTCGGCATTGTGCTTTTTGTATTACAATCGGATTCAATTTCTGTGTTTCATCGTCAATAAGAAGTTCCAAAGGATACAGTAAATCTGAAGTGAAGCATCGGAATCTAAAACTGGACTCACAGGAGAGGTTCAAATCATAGAAAGTTAGAGTGTCAGTCCTCTTGTACTTAAGTCGGCATTGTGCCTTTTGTATTAAATTCGGATGCAATTTCTGTGTTTCATCGTCAATAAGAAGGTCCAAGGGATACAGTAAACCTGCAGTGAAGAATCGGAATCTAAAACTGGACTCACAGGAGAGGTTCAAATCATAGAGAGTTAGTGTGTCACTCCTCTTGTACGTAAGTCGGCATTGTGCCATTTGTATTAATGTCGGATGCAATTTCTGTGTTTCATCGTCAATAAGAAGGTCCAAGGGATACAGTAAACCTGAAGAGATGCATCGGAATCTAAAACTGGACTCACAGGAGAGGTTCAAGTCATAGAAGGTTAGAGTGTCAGTCCACCTGTACTTAAGACGGCATTGTGCCTTTTGTATTAAATTCGGATGCAAACTCTGTGTTTCATCGTCAATAAGAAGGTCCAAGGGATACAGTAAACCTGAAGTGAAGCATTGGAATCAGAAACCGGACTCACAGGAGAGGTTAAAATCATAGAAAGTTAGAGTGTCAGTCCTCTTGCACTTAAGTCGGCATTGTGCCTTTTGTATTAAATTCGGATGCAATTTCTGTGTTTCGTCGTGAACAAGAAGGTCCAAGGGATACAGTAAACCTGAAGTGAAGCATCAGAATCTAAAACTAGACTCACAGGAGAGGTTCATATCATAGAAAGTTAGAGTGTCAGTCCTCTTTTACTTAAGTCGGCATTGTGGTGTTTGTATAAAATTCGGATGCAATTTCTGTGTTTCATCGTCAATAAGAAGGACGAAGGGATACAGTATACCTGAAGTGAAGCATCGGAATCTAAAACTGGACTCACAGGAGAGGTACAAATCATAGAAAGTGAGAGTGTCAGTCCACTTTCACTTAAGTCGGCATTGTGAAGTTTGTCTTAAACTCAGATGCAATTTTTGTGTTTGATCGACAATAAGATGTTAAAAGGGATACAGTCAACCCGAAGTGAAGCATCGGAATCTAAAACTGGACTCACAGGAGAGGTTCAAATCATAGAAAGTGAAAGTGTCAGTCGTCTTGTACTTAAGTCGGCATTGTGCCTATTTTATTAAATCCGGATGCAATTTCTGTGTTTCACCGTCAATAAGAAGTTGCCAGGGATACAGTACACCTGAAGTGATGCATCGGAATCTAAAACTGGACTCACAGGAGAGGTTCAAATCATAGAGCGTTAGAGTGTCACTCCTCATGTACTTAAGTCGGCATTGTGCCTTTTGTATTAAATTCGGATGCAATTTCTGTGTTTCATCGTCAGTAAGAAGGTGCAAGGTATACAGTAAACCTGAAGTGAAGCATTGGAATCAATAACTGGACTCACAGGATAGGTTCTAAACATAGAAAGTGAGAGTGTCAGTCCTCTTGTACTTAAGTCGGCATTGTGCCTTTTGTATTAAATTCGGATGAAATTTTTGTGTTTCATCGTCAATAAGAAGGTGCAAGGTATACAGTAAACCTGAAGTGAAGCATCGGAATCTAAGACTGGAGTGACAGGAGAGGTTCAAATAGTAGAAAGTTAGAGTGTCAGTCCTCTTGTACTTAAGTCGGGATTGTGCCTTTGTATTACAATCGGATTCAATTTCTGTGTTTCATCGTCAATAAGAAGGTCCAAGGTATACAGTACGCCTGAAGTGAAGCATCGGAATCTAAAACTGGACTCACAGGAGAGGTTCAAATCATAGAAAGTTAGAGTGACTGTCCTCTTGTACTTAAGTCGGCATTGTTCCTTTTGTACTAAATTCGGATGCAATTTGTGTGTTTCATCGTGAACAAGATGGTCCAAGGGATACAGTAAACATGAAGTGAAGCATCGGAATCTAAAACACGACTCACAGGAGAGGTTCAAATCGTAGAAAGTTGGAGTGTCAGTCCTCGTTTACTTAAACCGGCATTGTGCCGTTTGTATTCAATTCGGATGCAATTTCTGTGTTTCATCGTCAATAAGAAAGTCCTAGGGATACAGTAAACCTGAAGTGAAGCATCGGAATCTAAAACTGGACTCACAGGAGAGGTTCCAATCATAGAAAAATAGAGTGTCAGTCCTCTTGTACTTAAGTCGCCATTGTGCCTTTTGTATTAAATTCGGATGCAATTTCTGTGTTTCATCGTCAATAAGAAGGTGCAAGGTACACAGTAAACCTGAAGTGAAGCATGGGAATCTGAAACTGGACTCACAGGAGAGGTTCAAGTCATAGAAAGAGAGAGTGTCAGTCCTATTGTACTTTAGTCGGCATTGTGCCTTTTGAAATAAATTCGGATGCAATTTCTGTGTTTCATCGTCAATAAGAAAGTCCAAGGGATACAGTAAACCTGAAGTGAAGCATCGGAATCTAAAACTGGACTCACAGGAGAGGTTCAATTCATAGGAGGTTAGAGTGTCAGTCCTCTTGTAGTTAAGTTGGCATTCTGCCTTTTGTACTCAATTCGGATGCAATTTTTGTGTTTCATCGTCAAGAAGATGTTCCAAGGGATACAGTAAACCTGAAGTGAAGCATCGGAATCTAAAACTGGACTCACAGGAGAGGTTCAAGTCATAGAAATTGGAGGTGTCAGTTCTCTGGTACTTAAGTCTGCATTGTGCCTTTTGTATTAAATTCGGATGCAAACTCTGTGTTTCATCGTCGATAAGTAGGTCCAAGGGATACAGTTAACCTGAAGTGAAGCATCGGAATCCAAAACTGGACTCACAGGAGAGGTTCAAATCATAGAAAATGAGAGTGTAAGTCCTCTTTTACTTCAGTCGGCATTGTGCGTTTTGTATTAAATTCGGATGCAATTTCTGTGTTTCATCGTCAATAAGAAGGTCCAAGGTATACAGTAAACCTGAAGTGAAGCATCGGAATCTAAAACTTGACTCACAGGAGAGGTTTAAATCATTGAAAGTTAAAGTGTCAGTGCTCTTGTACATAAGTCGGCATTGTGCCGTTTGTATTAAATTAAGATGCAAATGTTGTGTTTCATCGTCAATAAGAGGTTCCAAGGGATACAGTAAACCGGAAGTGAAGCATCGGAATCTAAAACTGGACTCACAGGAGTGGTTCGAACCATAGAAAGTGAGAGTGTTAGTCCTCTTGTACTTAAGTCGGCATTGTGCCTTTTTTATTAAATTTTGATGCAATTTCTGTGTTTCATCGTCAATAAGAAGTTCCAAGGGATACACTAAACCCGAAGTGAAGCATCGGAATCTAAAACTGGACTCACAGGAGAGGTTCAAATCATAGAAATTGAGAGTGTCAATTCTCTTGTATTTAAGTCTGCATTGTGCCTTTTGTATTAAATTCGGATGCAATTTCTGTGTTTCATTGTCAATATGAAGGTCCTAGGGATACAGTAAACCTGAAGTGAAGCATCGGAATCTAAAACTGGACTTACAGGAGAGGTTCAAATCATAGTAATTTAGAGTGTCAGTCCCCTTGTACTTAAGTCGGCATTGTGCCTTTTGTATTAAATTCGATGCAATTTTTGTGTTTCATCGTCAATAAGATGTTCCAAGGGATACAGTAAACCTGAAGTGAAGCATCGGAATCTAAAACTGGACTCACAGGAGAGGTTCAAATCATAGAAAGTGAGACTGTCAGTCCTCTTGTACGTAAGTCGGCATTGTGCCTTTTGTATTACATTCGGATGCAAACTCTGTGTTTCATCGTCAATAAGAAGGTCCAAGGCATACAGTAATCCTGAAGTGAAGCATCGGAATCTAAAACTGGACTCACAGGAGAGGTTCAAGTCATAGAAAGTTAGAGGGTCAGTCCTCTTGTACTTACGTCGGCATTGTGCACTTTGTTTTAAATTCGGATGCAAACTCTTTGTTTCATCGTCGATAAGTAGGTCCAAGGGATACAGTAAACCTGAAGTGGAGCATCGGAATCCAAAACTGGAGTCACAGGAGTGGTTCAAATCATAGAAAGTGAGAGTGTGAGTCCTCATTTACTCAAGTCGGCATTGTGCCTTTTGTATTAAATTCAGATGCAATTTCTGTATTTCATCGTCAATAAGAAGGTCCAAGGGATACAGTAAACCTGAAGTGGAGTATCGGAATCTAAAACTGGACTCACAGGAGAGGTTCAAATCATAGAGAATGAGAGTGTCAGTCCTCTTATAATTATGTCGGCATTGTGCCTTTTTTATTTAATTCGGATGCAATTTATGTGTTTCATCGTCAATAAGAAGTTCCAAGGGACACAGTAAACCTGAAGTGAAGCATCGGAATCTAAAACTGGATTCACAGGAGATGTTTAAATCATAGAAATTGAGAGTGTCAGTTCTCTCGTACTTAAGTCTGCATTGTGCCTTTTGTATTAAATTCCAAAGCAATTTCTGTGTTTCATCGTCAATAAGAAGGTGCAAGGGATACGGTAAAGCTGAAGCGAAGCATCGGAATCTAAAACTGGACTCACAGGAGAGGTTCAAATCATAGAAAGTTAGACTGTCAGTCCTCTTGTACGTAAGTCGGCATTGCGCCTTTTGTATTACATTCGGATGCAAACTCTGTGTTTCATCGTCAATAAGAAGGTCCAAGGCATACAGTAATCCTGAAGTGAAGCATCGGAATCAAAAACTGGACTCACAGGAGAGGTTCAAGTCATAGAAAGTTAGAGGGTCATTCCTCTTGTACTTAAGTCGGCATTGTGCCTTTTGTATTATATTCGGATGCAAACTCTGTGTTTCATCGTCAATAAGAAGGTGCAAGGTATACAGGATACCTGAAGTGAAGCATCGGAATCTAAAACTGGACTCACAGGAGAAGTTCAAATCATAGACAGTGAGAGTGTAAGTCCTCTTTTACTTAAGTCGGCATTGTGCCTTTTGTATTAAATTCGGATGCAATTTCTGTGTTTCATCGTCAATAAGAAGGTCCAATTTATACAGTAAACCTGAAGTGAAGCATCGGAATCTAAAACTGGACTCACAGGAGAGGTTCAAATCATAGAAAGTTAGAGTGTCAGTCCTCTTGAACTTCAGTCGGCATTGTGCCTTTTGTATTAAATTCGGATGCAAACTCTGTAATTCATCGTCAACAAGAAGGTCCAAGGGATATGGTAAACCTGAAGTGAAGCATCGGAATCTAAAACTGGACTCACAGGAGCGGTTCAAATCAAGGAAAGTTAGAGTGTCAGTCCTCTTTTACTTATGTCGGCATTGTGCCTTTAGTATTCTATTCGGATGCAATTTTTGTGTTTCATCGTCAATAAGACGTTCCAAGGGATACAGTAAACCGGAAGTGAAGCATCGGAATATAAAACTGGACTCACAGGAGAGGTTGAAATCATAGAAAGTGAGAGTGTCAGTCCTCTTGTACTTAAGTCGGCATTGTGCATTTTTTATTAAATTCGGATGCAATTTCTGTGTTTCATCGTCAACAAGAAGGACCAAGGGATACAGTAAACCTGAAGTGAAGCATCGGAATCTAAAACTGGACTCACAGGAGAGGTTCAAATCATAGAAAGTTAGAGTGTCAGTCCTCTTTTACTTAAGTCGGCATTGTGACTTTTGTATTAAATTCGGATGCAATTTCTGTGTTTCATCGTCAAGAAGAAGGTCCAAGGGATACAGTATACATGAAGTGAGGCATCGGAATCTAAAACTGGACTCACAAGAGAGGTTCAAATCATAGAAATTTAGAGTGTCAGTCCTCTTGTACATAAGTCGGCATTGTGCTTTTTGTATTAAATCCGATTGCAATATCTGTGTTTCATCGTCAAGAAGAGGGTCCAAGGGATACAGTTAACCTGAAGTGAAGCATCGGAATCTAAAACTGGACTTACAGGAGAGGTTCCAATCATAGAAAGTTAGAGTGTCACTCCTCTTGTACTTAAGTCGGCATTGTGCCATTTGCATTAAATTCGGATGCAATTTCTGTGTATCATCGTCAATAAGAAGGTGCAAGGTATACAGTAAACCTGAAGTGAAGCATGGGAATGTAAAACTGGACTCACAGGAGACGTTCATATCATAGATAGTGAGAGTGTCAGTCCTCTTGTACTTAAATCGGCATTGTGCCTTTTGTATTAAATTCGGATGCAATTTTTGTGTTTCATCGCCAATAAGAAGGTGCAAGGTATACAGTAAACCTGAAGTGAGGCATCGGAATCTAAAACTGGAGTCACAGTAGAGGTTCAAATCATAGAAAGTTAGAGTGTCAGTCCTCTTGTACTTAAGTCGGCATTGTGCCTTTTGTATTACATTCGGATGCAATTTCTGTGTTTCATCGTCAATAAGAAAGTCCAAGGATACAGTGAACCTGAAGTGAAGCATCGGAATCTAAAACTGGACTCACAGGAGAGGTTCCAATCATAGAAAGCTAGAGTGTCAGTCCTCTTGTACTGAAGTCGGCATTGTGCCTTTTGTATTAAATTCGGATGCAATTTCTGTGTTTCATCATCAATAAGAAGGTGCAAGGTATACAGTAAACCTGAAGTGAAGCATCGGAATCTAAAACTGGACTCTCAGGAGAGGTTCAAATCATAGAAAGTGAGAGTGACAGACCTCTTTTATGTAAGTCGGCATTGTGCCGTTTGTATTAAATTAAGATGCAATTTTTGTGTTTCATCGTCAATAAGATGTTAAAAGGGATACAGTCAACCTGAAGTGAAGCATCGGAATCTAAAACTGGACTCACAGGAGAGGTTCAAATCATAGAAAGTGAGAGTGTCAGTCCTCTTGTACTTAGGTCGGCATTGTGACTTTTTTATTAAATATAGATGCAATTTCTGTGTTTCATCGTCAATAAGATGTTCCAAGGGATACAGTAAACCTGAAGTGAAGCATCGGAATCTAAAACTGGACTCACAGGAGAGGTTCAAATCATAGAAATTGAGAGTGTCAGTTCTCTTGTACTTAAGTCTGCATTGTGCCTTTTGTGTTAAATTTGGATGCAATTTTTGTGTTTCATTGTCAATCAGAAGGTCCAAGGTATACAGTAAACCTGAAGTGAAGCATCGGAATCTAAAACTGGACTTACAGGAGAGGTTAAAATCATAGAATCATAGAAATTTAGAGTGTCAGTCCCCTTGTACTTAAGTCGGCATTGTGCCTTTTGTATTGTATTCGGATGCAATTTTTGTGTTTCAGCGTCAATAAGATGTCAAAAGGGATACAGTAAACCTGAAGTGAAGCATCGGAATCTAAGACTGGACTCACAGGAGAGGTTCAAATCATAGAAAGTGAGGGTGTCAGTCCTCTTGTACGTAAGTCGGCATTGTGCCTTTTGTATTACATTCGGATGCAAACTCTGTGTTTCATCGTCAATAAGATGGTCCAAGGGATACAGTAAACCTGAAGTGAAGCATCGGAATCTAAAACTGGACTCACAGGAGAGGTTCAAGTCATAGAAAGTTAGAGGGTCAGTCCTCTTGTAATTAAGTCGGCATTGTGCCCTTTGTATTAAATTCGGATGCAAACTCTGTGTCTCATAGTTAATAAGTAGGTCCAAGGGATACAGTAAACCTGAAGTGAAGCATCGGAATCCAAAACTAGAGTCACAGGAGAGGTTCAAATCATAGAAAGTGAGAGTGTCAGTCCTCTTGTACTTAAGTCGGCATTGTGCCTGTTTTATTAAATTTTGATGCAATTTCTGTGTTTCATCGTCAATAAGAAGTTCCAAGGGATACAGTAAACCTGACGTAAAGCATCGGAATCTAAAACTGGACTCACAGGAGAGTTTCAAATCATAGAAATTGAGAGTGTCAGTTCTCTTGTACTTAAGTCTGCATTGTGCCATTTGTATTAAATTCGGATGCAATTTCTGTGTTTCATCGTCAATCAGAAGGTCCAAGGGATACAGTAAACCTGAAGTGAAGCATCGGAATCTAAAACTGGACTTACATTAGAGGTTAAAATCATAGAAATTTAGAGTGTCAGTCCCATAGTACTTAAGTCGGCATTATGCCTTTTGTATTAAATTCGGATGTAATTTTTGTGTTTCATCGTCAATAAGATGTTAAAAGGGATACAGTAAACCTGAAGTGAAACATCGGAATCTAAAAGTGGACTCACAGGAGAGGTTCAAATCATAGAAAGTGAGAGTGTCAGTCCTCTTGTACATAAGTCGGCATTGTGCTTTTTGTATTAAATCCGATTGCAATATCTGTGTTTCATCGTCAAGAAGAGGGTCCAAGGGATACAGTTAACCTGAAGTGAAGCGTCGGAATCTAAAACTGGACTTACAGGAGAGGTTCCAATCATAGAAATTTAGAGTGTCAGTCCTCTTGTACTTAAGTCGGCATTGTGCCATTTGCATTAAATTCGGATGCAATTTCTGTGTATCATCGTCAATAAGAAGGTGCAAGGTATACAGTAAACCTGAAGTGAAGCATGGGAATCTAAAACTGGACTCACAGGAGACGTTCATATCATAGATAGTGAGAGTGTCAGTCCTCTTGTACTTAAATCGGCATTGTGCCTTTTGTATTAAATTCGGATGCAATTTTTGTGTTTCATCGCCAATAAGAAGGTGCAAGGTATACAGTAAACCTGAAGTGAGGCATCGGAATCTAAAACTGGAGTCACAGTAGAGGTTCAAATCATAGAAAGTTAGAGTGTCAGTCCTCTTGTACTTAAGTCGGCATTGTGCCTTTTGTATTACATTCGGATGCAATTTCTGTGTTTCATCGTCAATAAGAAAGTCCAAGGATACAGTAAACCTGAAGTAAAGCATCGGAATCTAAAACTGGACTCACAGGAGAGGTTCCAATCATAGAAAGCTAGAGTGTCAGTCCTCTTGTACTGAAGTCGGCATTGTGCCTTTTGTATTAAATTCGGATGCAATTTCTGTGTTTCATCATCAATAAGAAGGTGCAAGGTATACAGTAAACCTGAAGTGAAGCATCGGAATCTAAAACTGGACTCTCAGGAGAGGTTCAAATCATAGAAAGTGAGAGTGTCAGACCTCTTTTATGTAAGTCGGCATTGTGCCGTTTGTATTAAATTAAGATGCAATTTTTGTGTTTCATCGTCAATAAGATGTTCCAAGGGATACAGTAAACCTGAAGTGAAGCATCGGAATCTAAAACTGGACTCACAGGAGAGGTTCAAATCATAGAAATTGAGAGTGTCAGTTCTCTTGTACTTAAGTCTGCATTGTGCCTTTTGTGTTAAATTTGGATGCAATTTTTGTGTTTCATTGTCAATCAGAAGGTCCAAGGTATACAGTAAACCTGAAGTGAAGCATCGGAATCTAAAACTGGACTTACAGGAGAGGTTAAAATCATAGAAATTTAGAGTGTCAGTCCCCTTGTACTTAAGTCGGCATTGTGCCTTTTGTATTGTATTCGGATGCAATTTTTGTGTTTCAGCGTCAATAAGATGTCAAAAGGGATACAGTAAACCTGAAGTGAAGCATCGGAATCTAAAACTGGACTCACAGGAGAGGTTCAAATCATAGAAAGTGAGAGTGTCAGTCCTCTTGTACGTAAGTCGGCATTGTGCCTTTTGTATTACATTCGGATGCAAACTCTGTGTTTCATCGTCAATAAGATGGTCCAAGGGATACAGTAAACCTGAAGTGAAGCATCGGAATCTAAAACTGGACTCACAGGAGAGGTTCAAGTCATAGAAAGTTAGAGGGTCAGTCCTCTTGTAATTAAGTCGGAATTGTGCCCTTTGTATTAAATTCGGATGCAAACTCTGTGTCTCATAGTTAATAAGTAGGTCCAAGGGATACAGTAAACCTGAAGTGAAGCATCGGAATCCAATACTAGAGTCACAGGAGAGGTTCAAATCATAGAAAGTGAGAGTGTCAGTCCTCTTGTACTTAAGTCGGCATTGTGCCTGTTTTATTAAATTTTGATGCAATTTCTGTGTTTCATCGTCAATAAGAAGTTCCAAGGGATACGGTAAACCTGACGTAAAGCATCGGAATCTAAAACTGGACTCACAGGAGAGTTTCAAATCATAGAAATTGAGAGTGTCAGTTCTCTTGTACTTAAGTCTGCATTGTGCCATTTGTATTAAATTCGGATGCAATTTCTGTGTTTCATCGTCAATCAGAAGGTCCAAGGGATACAGTAAACCTGAAGTGAAGCATCGGAATCTAAAACTGGACTTACATTAGAGGTTAAAATCATAGAAATTTAGAGTGTCAGTCCCATTGTTCTTAAGTCGGCATTATGCCTTTTGTATTAAATTCGGATGTAATTTTTGTGTTTCATCGTCAATAAGATGTTAAAAGGGATACAGTAAACCTGAAGTGAAACTTCGGAATCTAAAAGTGGACTCACAGGAGAGGTTCAAATCATAGAAAGTGAGAGTGTCAGTCCTCTTGTACATAAGTCGGCATTGTGCCTTTTGTATTAAATTCGGATGCAATTTCTGTGTTTCATCGTCATGAAGAAGGTCCAAGGGATACAGTAAACTTGAAGTGAAGCATCGGAATCTAAAACTGGACTTACAGGAAAGGTTCAAATCATAAAAATTTAGATAGTCAGTCCTCTTGTACTTAAGTCGGCATTGTGCCTTTTGTATTAAATTTGGATGCAAACTCTGTGTTTCATCGTCAATAAGAAGGTGCAAGGTATACAGGATACCTGAAGTGAAGCATCGGAATCTAAAACTGGACTCACAGGAGAGGTCCAAATCATAGAAAGTTAGAGTGTCAGTCCTCATGTAATTAAGTCGACATTGTGCCTTTTGTATTAAATTCGGATGCAAAATCCGTGTTACATCGTCAATAAGAAGGTCCAAGGGATACAGTAAACCTGAAGTGAAGCATCGGAATCTAAAACTGGACTTACAGGAGAGGTCCAAATCATAGAAAGTTAGAGTGTCAGTCCTCATGTAATTAAGTCGGCATTGTGCCTTTTGTATTAAATTCGGATGCAAACTCTGTGTTTCATCGTCAATAAGAAGGTGCAAGGTATACAGGATACCTGAAGTGAAGCATGGGAATCTAAAACTGGACTCAAAGAAGAGGTTCAAAGCATAGAAAGTTAGAGTGTCAGTCCTCTTGTAAATCAGTCGGCATTGTGCCTTTTGTATTAAATTCGGATATCAACCCTGTGTTTCATTGTCAATAAAAAATTCCAAGGGATACATTAAACCTAAAGTGAAGCATCGGAATCTAAAACTGGACTCACAGGAGAGGTTCAAATCATAGACAGTGAGAGTGTCAGTTCTCTTGTACTTAATTCGGCATTGTGCCTTTTGTATTAAATTCGGATGCAATTTCTGTGTGTCATCGTCAATAAGAAAGTGCAAGGTATACAGTAAACTTGAAGTGAAGCTTTGGAAAATAAAACAGGACTCACAGGAGAGCTTCAAATCACAGAAAGTTAGAGTGTCAGCCCTCTTGTACTTAATTCGGCATTGTGCCTTTTCAATTAAATTCGGATGCAATTTCTGTGTTTCATCGTCAATAAGAAGTTCCAAGGGATACAGTAAACCTGAAGTGAAGCATCGGAATCTAAAACTGGACTCACAGGACAGGTTCAAATCATAGAAATTGAGAGTGTCAGTTCTCTTGTACTTAAGTGTTCATTGTGCCTTTTGTATTAAATTCCGATGCAATTTCTGTGTTTCACCGACAATAAGAATGTCCAAGGTATACAGTATACCTGAAGTGAAGCATCGGAATCTAAAACTGGACTCACAGGAGAGGTCCAAATCATAGAAAGTTAGAGTGTCAGTCCTCTTGTACTTTAGTCGCCATTGTGCCTTTTGTATTAAATTCGGATGCAAGATCTGTGTTTCATCGTCAATAAGAAGGTGCTAGGTATACAGTAAACCTGAAGTGAAGCATCGGAAACTAAAACAAGACTCACAGGAGAGCTTCAAATTACAGAAAGTTAGAGTTTCAGACCTCTTATACTTAAGTCGGCATTGTGCCTTTTGTATTAAATTCGGATGCAATTTCTGTTTTTCATCGTCAATAAGAAGTCCCAAGGGATACAGTAAACCTGAAGTGAAGCATCGGAGTCTAAAACTGGACTCACAGGAGAGGTTCAAATCATAGAAATTTAGAGTGTCAGTCCACTTGTACTTAAGTCGGCATTATGCCTTTTGTATTAAATTCGGATGCACACTCTGTGTTTCATCGTCAATAAGAAGGTGCAAGGTATACAGTATACCTGAAGTGAAGCACTGGAATCTAAAACTGGACTCACAGGAGAGGTCCAAATCATAGAAAGTTAGAGTGTCAGTCCTCTTGCTCTTATGTCGCCATTGTGCCTTTTGCATTAAATTCGGATGCAAAATCAGTGTTTCATCGTCAATACGAAGGTCCAAGGGATACAGTAAACCTGAAGTGAAGCATCGGAATCTAAAACTGGACTCACAGGAGAGGTTCAAATCATAGAAAGTTAGAGTGTCAGTTTTCTTGTACTTATGTCGGCATTGTGCCTTTTGAATTTAATTCCGATGCAATTTCCGTGTTTCATCGTCAATAAGAAGGTCCAAGGTATACAGCAAACCTGAAGTAAAGCATCGGAATCTGAAACTGGACTCACAGGAGAGGTTCAAATAATAGAAAGTTAGAGTGTCAGTAGACTTGTAATTAAGTCGGCATTGTGCCATTTCTATTAATTTCGGATGCAATTTCTGCGTTGCATCGTCAATAAGAATGTCCAAGGGATACAGTAACCCTGAAGTGAAGTATCGGAATCTAAAACTGGACTCACAGGAGAGGTTCAAATCATAGAAAGTTCGAGTGTCAGTACTATTGTACTTAAGTTTGGCATTGTGCCTTTTGTATTAAAGTCGGATGCAATTTCTGTGTTTCATCGTCAATAAGAAGGTCCAAGGTATACAGCAAACCTGAAGTAAAGCATCGGAATCTGAATCTGGATTTACAGGAGAGGTTCAAATCATAGAAAGTTAGGGTGTCAGTAGACTTGTAAATAAGTCGGCATTGTGCATTTTCTATTAATTTCGGATGCAATTTCTGCGTTGCATCGTCAAAAAGAAGGTCCAAGTTATACAGTAAACCTGAAGTGAAGCGTCGGAATCTAAAACTGGACACCCAGGAGAGGTTCAAATCATAGAAAGTGACAGTGTCAGTCCTCTTATACTGAAGTCGGCATTGTGCCTTTTGTATTAACTTCGGATGCAATTTCTGTGTTTCATCGTCAATAAGAAGGTCCGAGGTATACAGTAAACCTGAAGTTAAGCATCGGAATTTAAAACTGGACTCACAGGAGAGGTTCAAATCATAGAAGGTTAGAGTGTCAGTCCTCTTGTACTTAAGTCGGCATTGTGACTTTTGTATTAAAGTCGGATGCAATTTCTGTGTTTCATCGTCAATAAGAAGGTCCAAGGTATACAGCAAACCTGAAGTAAAGCATCGGAATCTGAAACTGGACTCGCAGGAGAGGTTCAAAACATAGTAAGTTAGAGTGTCAGTAGACTTGTAATTATGTCGGCATTGTGCCTTTTCTATTAACTTCGGATGCAATTTCTGCGTTGCATCGTCAATAAGAAGCCCTAAGGGATATAGTAACCCTGAAGTGTAGTAACGGAATCTAAATCTGGACTCACAGGAGAGGTTCAAATCACAGAAAGTTAGAGTGTCAGTACTATTGTACTTAAGTCGGCATTGTGCCTTTTGTATTAAATTCGGATGCAATATCTGTGTTTCATCGTCAATACGAAGGTCCAAGGGATACAGTAAACCTGAAGTGAAGCATCGGAATCTAAAACTGGACTCACAGGAGAGGTTCAAATCATAGAAAGTTAAAGTGTCATTTCTCTTGTACTTAAGTCGGCATTGTGCCTTTTGAATTTAATTCCGATGCAATTTCTGTGTTTCATCGTCAATAAGAAGGTCCAAGGTATACAGCAAACCTGAAGTAAAGCATCGGAATCTGAAACTGGACTCACAGGAGAGGTTCAAATCATAGAAAGTTAGAGTGTCAGTAGACTTGTAATTAAGTCGGCATTGTGCCTTTTCTATTAAATTCGGATGCAATTTCTTCGTTGCATCGTCTAAGAGAAGGTCCAAGGGATACAGTGAACCTGAAGTGAAGCATCGGAATCTAAAACTGGACTCACAGGAGAGGTTCAAATCATTGAAAGTGAGAGTGTCAGTCCTCTTGTACTGAAGTCGGCATTGTGCCTTTTGTACTAACTTCGGATGCAATTTCTGTGTTTCATCGTCAATAAGAAGGTCCGAGGTATACAGTAAACCTGAAGTTAAGCATCGGAATTTAAAACTGGACTCACAGGAGTGGTTCAAATCATAGAGATTTAGAGTGCCATTCCTCTTGTACTTAAGTCGGCAATGTGTCTTATGAATTTAAATTCTGATGCAACTTCTATGTTTCATCGTCAATAAGAAAGTCCACGTTATACAGTAAAATTGAAGTACTGCATCGGAATATAAGACTGGTCTCACAGAAGAGGTTCAAAACATAGAAAGTTAGAGTGTCAGTCCTCTTGAAATTAAGTCGGCATTGTGCCTTTTGTATTAAATTCGGATGCAATTTCTGCGATTCATCGTCAATAAGAAGGTCCATGGGATACAGTAAACCTGAAGTGAAGTATCGGAATCTAAAAGTCGACTCACAGGAGGGGTTCAATTATAGAAAATTATAGTGTCAGTCCTCTTGTACTTAAGTCGGCAATGTGCCTTTTGAATTTAATTCCGATGCAATTTCTATGTTCCATCGTCAAAAAGAAGGTCCAAGGTATACAGTAAACCTGAAGTGAAGCATCGGAAACTAAAACTGGACTCACAAAAGAGGTTCAAATTATAGAAAGTTAGTGTGTCAGTCCTGTTGTACTTAAGTCGGCATTGTGCCTTTTGTATTACATTCGGATACAATTTTTGTGATTCATCGTCAATAAGAAGGTCCAAGGTATACAGTAAACCTGAAGTGTATCATCGGAATCTAAAACTGGACTCACAGGAGTGGTTCAAACCATAGAAAGTTAGCGTGTCAGTCCTCTTGTACTTGAGTCGGCATTGTGCCTTTTGTATTAAATCGGGATGCAATTTCTGTGTTTCATCGTCAGTAAGAAGTTCCACGGGATACAGTAAACCTGAAGTGAAGCATCGGGATCTAAAACTGGCCTCACAGGAGAGGTTCAAATCATAGAAAGTGAGAGTGTCAGACTTCTTGTACTTAAGTCGGCATTGTGCCTTTTGTATTAAATTAGGATGCAATTTCTGTGTTTCATCGTCAATAAGAAGGTCCAAAGGATACAGTAAACCTGAAGTGAAGCATCGGAATCTAAAACTGGACTCACAGGAGAGGTTCAAATCATAGAAAGTAAGAGTGTCAGTCCTTTTGTACTTAAGACGGCTTTGTGCTTTTTGTATTAAATTCGGATGCAATTTCTTTGTTTCATCGTCAATACGAAGGTCCAAGGGATACAGTAAACCTGAAGTGAAGCATCGGAATCTAAAACTGGACTCACAGGAGAGGTTGAATTATAGAAAGTTAGAGTGTCAGTCCTCTTGTACTTAAGTCGGCATTGTGCCTTTTGAATTTAATTCCGATGCAATTTCTGTGTTCCATCGACAATAAGAATGTGCAAGGGATACAGTGAACCTGAAGTGAAGCATCGGAATTTAAGACTCGAATCACCGAAGAGCTTCAAATCGTAGAAAGTTAGAGTGTCAGTCCTCTTGTACTTAAGTGGTCATTCTGCCTTTTGTATTAAATTCGGATGCAAACTCTGTGTTTCATCGTCTATAAAAAGGTCCAAGGTATACAGTAAACCTGAAGTGAAGCATCGGAATCTAAAACTGAACTCACAGGAGAGGTTCAAATCATAGGAAGTTAGAGTGTCAGTCCTCTTGCACTTAACTCGGCATTGTGCTTTTTGAATTTAATTCGGGTGCAATTTCTGTGTTTCATAGTCAAGAAGAAGGTCCAAGCTACACAGTAAACCTGAAGAGAAGCATCGGAATCTAAAACTGGACTCACAGGAGAGGTTCAAATCATGGAAAATTAGAGTGTCATTCCTGTTGTACTTAAGTCGGCATTGTGCCTTATGAATTTAATTCCGATGCAACTTCTGTGTTTCATCGTCAATAACAAAGTCCAAGTTATACAGTAAAATTGAAGTAAAGCATCGGAATATAAAATTGGACTCACAGGAGAGGTTCAAAGCATAGAAAGTTAGAGTGTCAGTCCTCTTGAAATTAAGTCGGTATTGTGCCTCTTGAATTAAATTCGGATGCAATTTCTGTGTTTCATCGTCAATAAGAGGGTCCAAAGGATACAGTAAACCTGAACTGAAGCATCGGAAACTATAACTGGACTCACAGGAGAGGTTCAAATCATAGAAAGTTAGCGTGTCAGTCCTCTTGTACTTAAGTCGGCATTGTGCCTTTTGTATTAAATTCGGATGCAATTTCTGTGTTACAACGTCAGTAAGAAGGTCCAAGGGACACAGTAAACCTGAAGTGAAGCATCGGAATCTAAAACTGGCCTCACAGGAGAGGTTCAAATCATAGAAAGTGAAAGTGTCAGTCCTCTTGTACTTAAGTCGGCATTGTGCCTTTTGTATTAAATTCGGATGCAATTTCTTTGTTTCATCGTCAATAAGAAGGTCCAAAGGATACAGTAAACCTGAAGGGAAGCATCGGAATCTAAAACTGGACTCACAGGAGGGGTTCAAATCATAGTAAGTGAGAGTGTCAGTAATCTTTTACTTAAGTCGGCATTGTGCCTTTTGTATTAAATTCGGATGCAATTTCTGTGTTTCATCGTCAATACGAAGGTCCAAGGTATACAGTAAACCTGAAGTGAAGCATCGGAATCTAAAACTGGACCCACAGAAGAGGTTCAAATCATAGAAAGTTAGAGTGGCAGTCCTCTTGTACTTATGTCGGCATTGTGCCTTTTGTATAAAATTCGGATGCAAACTCTGTGTTTCATCGTCAATAAGAAGGTCCAAGGTATACAGTAAACCTGAAGTGAAGCATCGGAATCTAAAACTGGACTCACAGGAGAGGTTCTAATCATAGAAAATTAGAGTGTCAGCCCTCTTGTACTTAAGTCGGCATTGTGCCTTTTGTATTAAATTCGAATGCAATTTCTGTGTTTCAACGTCAATAAGAAGGTCCGAGGTATACAGTAAACCTGAAATTTAGCATCGTAATCTAAAACTGGACTCATAGGAGAGGTTCAAATCATAGAATGTTAGAGTGTCAATCCTCTTGTACATAAGTCGGCATTGTGCCTTTTGTATTAAATTCGGATGCAATTTCTGTGTTTCATTGTCAATAAGAAAGTCTAAGGGATACAGTACACCGGAAGTGAAGCATCGAAATCTAAAACTGGACTCACAGGAGAGGTTCAAATCATTGAAAGTTAGAGTGTCAGTCCTGTTGTACATAACTCGGCATTGTGCCTTTTGAATTTAATTCGTATGCAATTTCTGTGTTTCATCGTCAATAAGAAGGTCCAAGGTACACAGTAACCCTGAAGAGAAGCATCGGAATCTAAAACTGGACTCACAGGAGTGGTTCAAATCATAGAAAGTAAGAGTGTCATTCTTCTTGTTCTTAAGGCGGCATTTTGCATTTTGTATTAAATTCGGATGCAATTTCTGTGTTTCATCGTCAATAAGAAGGTCCAAGGGATACAGTAAACCTGAAGTGAAGCATCGGAATCTAAAACTGGACTCACAGGAGAAGTTCAATTATAGAAAGTTAGAGAGTCAGCCCTCTTGTACTTAAGTCGGCATTGTGCCTTTTGAATTTAATTCCGATGCAATTTCTGTGTTCCATCGTCAATAAGAAGGTCCAAGGTATACAGTATACCGAAGTGAAGCATCGGAATCTAAAACTGGACTCACAGGAGAGGTTCAAATCATAGAAAGTGAGAGTTTCAGTCCTCTTATACTTAAGTCGGCATTGTGCCTTTTGTATTAAATTTGGATGCAATTTCTGTGTTTCAACGACAATAAGAAGGTCCAAAGGAAACAGTAAAAATGAAGTGAAGCATCGGAATCTAAAACTGGACTCACAGGAGAAGTTCAAATCATAGAAACCGAGAGTGTCAGTCCTCTTTTACTTAAGTCGGCATTGTGCCTTTTGTATTAAATTCGGATGCAAACCCTGTGTTTCATCGTCAATACGTAGGTCCAAGGTATACAGTAAACCTGAAGTGAAGCATCGGAATCTAAAACTGGACTCACAGGAGTGGTTCAAATCATAAAAAGTTAGAGTGCCAGCCCTCTTGTACTTAAGTAGGCATTGTGCCGTTTGTATTACATTCGGATCAAATTTCTGTGTTTCATCATCAATAAGAAGGTCCGAGGTATACAGTAAACCTGAAGTTAAGCATCGGAATCCAAAACTGGACTCATAGGAGGGGTTCAAATCATAGAAAGTTAGAGTGTCAGTCAGCTTGTACTTAAGTCCGCATTGTGACTTTTGTATTAAATTCGGATGCAATTTCTGTGTTTCATCGTCAATAAGAAGATCCAAGGGATACAGTACACTTGAACTGAAGCGTCGGAATCTAAGACTGGACTCACAGGAGTGGTTCAAATCATTGAAAGTTAGAGTGTCAGTCCTCTTGTACTTAAGTCGGCATTGTGATTTTTGAATTACATTCGGATGCAATTTCTGTGTTTCATCGTCAATAAGAAGGTCCAAGGGATACAGTAAACCTGAAGTGAAGCATCGGAATCTAAAACTGGACTCACAGGAGAGGTTCAAATAATAGAAAGTGAGAGTGTCAGTCCTCTATTACTTAAGTCAGCATTGTGCCTTTTGTTTTCAATTCGGATGTAGTTTCTGTGTTTCATCGTCAATATAGAAGGTCCAAGGTATACAGTAAACCTGAAGTGAATCATCGGAATCTAAAACTGGACTCACAGGAGAGGTTGAAGTCATATAAAATTTGAGTGTCAGTCCTCTTGTACATAAGTCGGCATTGTGCCTTTTGTAATTAATTCAGATGCAAACTCTGTGTTTCGTCGTCAATAAGAAGGTCAAGGTGAACAGTAAACCTGAAGTGAAGCATCGGAATCTAAAACTGGACTCACCGGAGAGGTTCAAATCATTGAAAGTTAGAGTGTCAGTCCTCTGGTACTTAAGTCGGCATTGTGCCGTTTGTATTAAATTCGGATGCAATTTCTGGGTTTTATCGTCAATAAGAAGGTCCAAGCTATACAGTAAACCTGAAGTGAAGCATCGGAATCTAAAACTAATCTCACAGGTGAGGTCAAGTCATATAACGTTAGAGTGTCAGTCCTCTTGTACTTAAGTCGGCAGTGTGCCTTTTATATTAAATTCGGATGCAATCTCTGTGTTTCATCGTCAATAAGAAGGTCCAGGGAATACAGTAAACCTGAAGTGAAGCATCGGAATCTAAAACTAGACTCACAGGAGAGGTTCAAATCATAGAGAGTTAGAGTGTCACTCCTCTTGTGCTTAAGTCGGTAGTGTGCCTTTTGTAGTAAATTCGGATGCATTTTCTGTGTTTCATCGTCAATAAGAAGGTCCAAGGGATACAGTAAACCTGAAGTGAAGCATCGGAATCCAAAACTGGACTCACAGGTGAGGTTCAAGTCACATTACGTTAGCGTGTCGGTCCTCTTGTACTTAAGTCGGCATTGTGCCTTTTGTATTAAATTCGGATGCAATATCTGTGTTTCATCGTCAATACGAAGGAGCAAGGTATACAGTAAACCTGAAGTGAAGCATCGGAATCTAAAACTGGACTCACAGGAGAGGTTCAAGTCATATAACGTTAGTGTGTCAGTCCTCTTGTACTTATGTCGGCATTGTGCCTTTTGTTTAAATTCGGATGCAATTTCTGTGTTTCATAATCAATAAGAAGGTGCAAGGGAGACAGTAAACTTGAAGTGAATCATCGGAATCTGAAACTGGACTCACAGGTGAGGTTCAAGTCATATAACGTTAGAGTGTTGGTCCTCTTGTACTTAAGTTGGCATTGTTCCATTTGTATTAAATTCGGATGCAATTTCTGTCTTTCATCGTCAATGAGAAGGTTTAAGGGATACAGTAATCCTGAAGTGACGCATCGGAATCTAAAACTGGACTCACAGGAGAGGTTCAAATCATAGAAAGTTAGGGTGTCAGTCCTCCTGTACTTAAGTCGGCATTGTGCCTTTTGTATTAAATTCGGATGCAATTTCTGTGTTTCATTGTCAATAAGAAGGTGCAATGTATGTAGTAAACCGGAAGTGAAGCATCGGAATCTAAAACTGGACTCACAGGAGAGGTTCAAATCATAGAAAGTTAGAGTGTCAGTGCTCTTGTACTTAAGTTGGCATTGTGCCTTTCATATTAAATTCGGATGCAATTTCTGTGTTTCATCGTCAATAAGAATGTCCAAAGAATACAGTAAACCTAAAGTGAAGCATCGGAATCGAAAACTGGACTCACAGGAGAGGTTCAAATCATAGAGAGTTAGGGTGTCAATGCTCTTGTACTTAAGTCGGTATTGTGCCTTTTGTATTAAATTCGGATGCAATTTCTGTGTTTCATCGTCAATAAGAAGGTCCAAGGAATACAGTAAACCTGAAGTGAAGCATCGGATTCTAAAACTGGACTCACAGTGAGGTTCAAATAAAAGAAAGTTAGGGTGTCAGTCCTCTTGTACTTAAGTCGGCATTGTGCCTTTTGTATTAAATTCGGATGCAATTTCTGTGTTTCATCGTCAATAAGAAGGTCCAAGGGACACAGTAAACCTGAAATGAAGCATCGGTATCTAAAACTGGACTCGCAGGTGAGGTCAAGTCATATAACGTTAGAGTGTCAGTCCTCTTGTACTTAAGTCGGCATTGTGCCTTTTATATTAAATTCGGATGCAATCTCTGTGTTTCATCGTCAATAAGAAGGTCCAAGGGATACAGTAGACCTGAAGTGAAGCATCGGAATCTAAAACTAGACTCACAGGAGAGGTTCAAATCATAGAGAGTTAGAGTGTCACTCCTCTTGTGCTTAAGTCGGTAGTGTGCCTTTTGTATTTAATTCGGATGCAATCTCTCTGTTTCGTTGTCAAGAAGAAGGTCCAAGGGATACAGTAAACCCAAAGTGAAGCATCGGAATCGAAAACTGGACTCACAGGAGAGGTTCAAATCATTGAAAGTTAGAGTGTCAGTCCACATGTACTTAAGTCGGCATTGTGCCATTTGTATTAAATTTGGATGCAATTTCTGTGTTTCATCGTCAATAAGATGGTCCAAGGGATACAGTAAACCTGAAGTGAAGCATCGGAATCTAAAACTAGACTCACAGGAGAGATTCAAATCATAGTAAGTTAGAGTGTCACTCCTCTTGTACTTATTTCAGTTGTGTGCCTTTTGTATTAATTTCGGATGCAATATCTGTGATTCATCGTAAATGAGAAGGTCCAAGGGATACAGTAAACCTGAAGTGAAGCATCGGAATCTAAAACTGGGCTCACAGGAGAAGTTCAAATCATAGGAAGTTAGAGTGTCAGTCCACTTATACTTAAGTCGGCATTGTGCCTTTTGTATTACATTTGGAAGCAATATCTGTGTTTCATGGTCAACACGAAGGTGCAAGGTATACAGTAAACCTGAAGTGAAACATCGGAATCTAAAACTGGACTGACAGGAGAGGTTCAAGTCATATAACGTTAGAGTGTCAGTCCGCTTGTACATATGTCGGCATTGTGCCTTTTGTATTTAACTCGGATGCAATTTCTGTGTTTCATCGTCAATAAGAAGGTCCAAGGGACACAGTAAACCTGAAGTGAAGCATCGGAATCTAAAACTGGACTCACAGGAGAGGTTCAAATCATAGAAAGTTAGAGTGTCAGTCCTCTTGTACTTAAGTCGACATTCTGCCTTTTGTATTAAATTCGGATGCAATTTCTGTGTTTCATCGTCAATAAGAAGGTGCAATCTATATAGTAAAAATGAAGTGAAGCATCGGAATCTAAAACTGGACTCACAGGAGAGGTTCAAATCATAGAAAGTTAGAGTGTCAGTCCTCTTGTACTTAAGTTGGCATTGTGCCTTTCATATTAAATTCGGATGCAATTTCTGTGTTTCATCGTCAATAAGAATGTCCAAAGGATACAGTAAACCTAAATTGAAGCATCGGAATCTAAAACTGGACTCACAGGAGAGATTCAAATGATCGAGGGTTAGGGTGTCAATCCTCTTGTACTTAAGTCGGTATTGTGCCTTTTGTATTAAATTCGGATGCAATTTCTGTGTTTCATCGTCAATAAGAAGGTCCAATAGATACAGTAAACCTGAAGTGAAGCATCAGAATCTAAAACTGGACTCACAGGGAGGTTAAAATCAAAGAATGTTAGAGTGTCAGTCCTCTTGTACTTAAGTCGGCATGGTGAATTTTGTATTAAATTAGGATGCAATTTCTGTGTTTCATCGTCAATAAGAAGGTCCAAGGGACACAGTAAACCTGAAGTGAAGCATCGGAATCTAAAACTGGACTCACAGGTGAGGTCAAGTCATATAACGTTAGAGTGTCAGTCCTCTTGTACTTACTTCGGCATTGTGCCTTTTTAATATTAAATTCGGATGCAATCTCTGTGTTTCATCGTCAATAAGAAGGTCCAAGGGATACAGTAGACTTGAAGTGAAGCATCGGAATCTAAAACTAGACTCACAGGAGAGGTTCAAATCATAGAGAGATAGAGTGTCACTCCTCTTGTGCTTAAGTCGGTAGTGAGCCTTTTGTATTTAATTCGGATGCAATCTCTCTGTTTCGTTGTCAAGAAGAGGGTCCAAGGGATACAGTAAACCTGAAGCGAAGCATCGGAATCTAAAACTGGACTCACAGGAGAGGTTCAAATCATAGAAAGTTAGAGTGTCAGTCCTCTAGTACTTAAGTCGGCATTGTGCCTTTTGCATTAAATTCGGATGCAATTTCTGTATTTCATCGTGAATAAGAACGTGCTAGGTGTACAGTAAACCTGAAGTAAAGCATCGGAAACTAAAACTGGACTCACAGGAGAGGTTCAAGTCATGTAAAGATAGAGTGTCAGTCCTCTTATACTTAAGTCGGCATTGTGCCCTTTGTATTAAATTCGGATGCAAACTCTGTGTTTCATCGTCAATAAGAAGGTCCAAGGGAAACAGTAACCCTGATGTGATGCATCGGAATCGAAAACTGGTCTCACAGGAGAGGTTCAACGCATAGAAAGTGAGAGTGTGGTCCTCTAGTACTTAAGTCGGCATTGTGCTTTTTGTATTAATTTCAGATGCATATTCTGTGTTTCATCGTCAATAAGTAGGTCCAAGGGATACAGTAAACCTGAAGTGAAACATCGGAATCTAAAACTGGACTCACAGGAGAGGTTTAAATTATAGAAAGTTAGGGTGTGTGTGATTTTGTACTTAAGTCGGCATTGTGCCTTTTGTATTAAATTCGGATGCAATTTCTGTGCCTCATCGTCAATAAGAAGGTCCAAGGGATACATTAAACCTGAAGTGAAGCATTGGAATCTAAAACTGGACTCACAGGAAAGGTTTAAATCATAGAAAGTTATGGTGTGAGTCCTCTTGTACTTACGTCGGCATTCTGCCTTTTGTGTTAAATTCGGATGCAATTTCTGTGTTTCATCGTCAATAAGAAGGTCCAAGGGATACAGTAAACCTTAAGTGAAGCATCGGAATCTAAAACTGGACTCACAGGAGAGGTTCAAATCATAGAAAGTTAGAGTGTCAGTCCATTTGTACTTAAGTCGGCATTGTGCCTTTTGTGTTAAATTCGTATGCAATTTCTGTGCTATATCGTCAATAAGAAGGTCCAAGGTATAATGTAAACCTGAAGTGAAGCATCGGAATCTAAAACTGGACTCACAGGAGAGGTTTAAATCATTGAAAGTTAGAGTGTGAGTCATTTCGTACTTAAGTCGGCATTGTGCCTTTTGTATTAAATTGGGATGCAATTTCTGTGTTTCATCGTCAATAAGAAGGTCCAAGGGATACAGTAAACCTGAAGTGAAGCATCGGAATCTAAAACTGGACTCACGGGAGAGGTTCAAATCATAGAAAGTTAGAGTGTCAGTCCATTTGTACTTAAGTCGGCATTGTGCCTTTTGTGTTAAATTCGGATGCAATTTCTGTGCTATATCGTCAATAAGAAGGTCCAAGGTATAAAGTAAACCTGAAGTGAAGCATCGGAATCTAAAACTGGACTCACAGGAGAGGTTTAAATCATTGAAAGTTAGAGTGTGAGTCATTTCGTACTTAAGTCGGCATTGTGGCTTTTGTATTCAATTCGGATGAAAGCTCTGTGTTTCGTCGTCAATAAGTAGTTCTAAGGGATACAGTAAACCCGATGTGTTGCATCTGAATCTATAACTGGACTCACAGGAGGTTCAAATCATAGAAAGTGAGAGTGTGAGTCCTCTTGTACTTATGTCGGCATTGTGCCTTTTGTATTAAATTCGGATGCAATTTCTGTGTTTCATCGTCAATAAGAAGGTCCAAGGGATACAGCAAACCTGAAGTGAATCTTCGGAATTTAAAACTGGACTCACAGGAGCGGTTCAAATAATAGAAAGTTAGAGTGTCAGTCCTCTTGTACTTAAGTCGGCATTGTGCCTTTTGTATTAAATTCCGATGCAATTTCTGTGTTTCATCGTCAATAAGAAGGTGCAAGGTATACAGTAAACCTGAAGTGAAGCATCGGCATCTAAAACTGGAGTCACACGAAAGGTTGAAATCATAGAAAGTGAGACTGTCAGTCCTCTTGTACTTAAGTCGGCATTGCGCCTTTTGTATTAAATTCGGAAGCAATTTCTGTGTTTCATCGTCAATAACAAGGTCCAAGGGATACAGTAAAATTTAAGTAAAGCATCGGAATCTAAAACTGAACTCACAGGAGAGGTTCAAATCATAGAGAGTTAGAGTGTCACTCCTCTTGTACTTAAGTCGGTATTGTGCCTTTTGTATTAAATTCGGATGCAATTTCTAAGATTCATCATCAATAAGAAGGTCCAAGTGATACAGTAAACCTGAAGTGAAGCATCGGACTCTAAAACTGGACTCACAGGAAAGGTTCAAATCATAGAAAGTGAGAGTGTCCGTCCTCTTGTACTTAAGTCGGTATTGTGCCTTTTGTATTAAATTCGGGTGCAAACTCTGTGTTTCATCGTCAATTGGAAGGTCTAAGGTATACATTAAACCTGAAGTGAAGCATCGGAATCTTAAACTGGACTCACAGGGAGGTTAAAATCATAGAAAGTTCGAGTGTCAGTCCTCTTGTACTTAAGTCGGCATTGTGCCTTTTGTATTAAATTCGGATGCAATTACTGTGTTTCATCGTCAATAAGAAGGCGCAAGGTATACAGTAAACCTGAAGTGAAGCATCGGAATCTAAAACTGGACTCAAAGGAGAGGTTCAAATCATAGAAAGTTATAGTGTCAGTCCTCTTGCACTTATGTCAGGATTGTGCCTTTGTATTAAATTCCAAAGCAAATTCTGTGTTTCATCGTCAATAAGAAGGTCCAAGGGATACAGTAAACCTGAAGTTAAGCATCGGAATCTAAAACTGGACTCACAGGAGAGGTTCAAATCATAGAGAGATAGGGTGTCACTCCTCTTGTACTTAAGTAGGTACTGTGCCTTTTGTATTAAATTCGGATGCAATTTCTGTGTTTCATCGTCAATAAGAAGGTCCAAGGGATACAGCAAACCTGAAGTGAGGCTTCGGAATTTAAAACTGGACTCACAGGAGAGGTTCGAATCATAGAAAGTTAGAGTGTCAGTCCACTTGTACTTCAGTCGGCATTGTGCCTTTTGTATTAAATTCGGATGCAAACTCTGTGTTTCATTGTCAATAACAAGGTGCAAGGTATACAGTAAACCTGAAGTGAAGCCTCGGAATCTAAAACTGGACTCACAGGAGAGGTCCAAATCATAGAAAGTTAGAGTGTCAGTCCTCTTGTACTTAAGTCGGGATTGCGCCTTTTCTATTAAATTCCGATGCAATTTCAGTGTTTCATCGTCAATAAGTAGGTCAAGGGATACAGTAAACTTGAAGTGAAGCATCGGAATCTAAAACTGGACTCACAGGAGAGGTTCAAATCATAGAGAGTTAGAGCGTCACTCCTCTTGTATTTAAATCGGTTGTGTGCCTCTTTTATTAAATTCGGATGCAATTTCTGTTTTTCATCGTCAATAAGAAGGTCCAAGGTATACAGTAAACCTGATGTGAATCATCGGAATCTAAAACTGGACTCACAGGACAGGTTCAAATCATAGAAAGTTAGTGTGTCAGCCCTCTTGTACAAAAGTCGGCATTGTGCCTTTTGTATTAATTTCGGATGCAATTTCTGTGTTTCATCGTCAATATGAAGGTCCGAGTTATACTGTACACCTGAAGTGATGCATCGGAATCTAAAACTGGACTCACAGGAGAGGTTCAAATCATAGAAAGTTAGAGTGTCAGTACTCTTGTACTTAAGTCGGCATTGTGCCTTTTGTATTAAATTCGGATGCAATTTCTTCGTTTCATCGTCAATAAGAGGTCCAAGGGATACAGTAAACCTGAAGTGAAGTATCGGAATCTAAATCTGGACTCACAGGCGAGGTTCAAATCATAGAAAGTTAGAGTGTCAGTACTCTTGTACTTAAGTCGGCATTGTGCCTTTTGTATTAAATTCGGATGCAATTTCTGTGTTTCATCTTCAATAAGAAGGTCCAAGGGATACAGTAAACCTGAAGTGCAGCATCGGAATCTAAAACTGGACTCACAGGAGAGGTTCAAGTCTATAAAGTTAGAGTGTCAGTCCTCTTGTACTTAAGTCTGCATTGTGCCTTTTATTAAATTCGGATGCAAACTCTGTGTTTCATCGTCACTAAGAAGGTCCAAGGGATACAGTAAACCTGAAGTGAAACATTCGACTCTAAAAGTGGTCTCACAGGAGCGGTTCACATCATAGAAAGTGAGAGTGTCAGTTTACTTGTACTTAAGCCAGCATTGTGGCTTTTGTATTAAATTCCGATGCAATTTCTGTGTTTCATCGTCACTAAGAAGGTGCAAGGTATACAGTAAACCTGAAGTGAAGCATCGGAGTCTAAAACTGGCCTCACAGGAGAGCTTCAAATCATAGAAAGTGAAAGTGTCAGTCCTCTTGTACTTAAGTCAGCATTGTGCCTTTTGTATTAAAATCAGATGCAATTTCTGTGTTTCATCGTCAATACGAAGGTCCACGGGATACAGTAAACCTGAAGTGAAGCATCGGAAACTAAAACTGGACTCACAGGAGAGTTTCAAATCATAGAAAGTTAGAGTGTCAGTCCTCTAGTACTTAAGTCGGCATTGTGCCTTTTGTTTTAAATTCCGATGCAAACTCTGTGTTTCATCGTCAATAAGAAGGTGCAAGGTATACAGTAAACCTGAAGTGAAGCATCGGAATCTAAAACTGGACTCACAGGAGAGGTTTAAATCATAGAAAGTTAGAGTGTCAGACCTCTTGTATTTAAGTCGGCATTTTGGCTTTTGTATTAAATTCGGATGCAATTTCTGTGTTTCATCGTCAATAAGAAGGTCCAAGGGATACAGTTAACCTGAAGTAAAGCATCGGAAACTAAAACTGGACTCACAGGAGCGGTTCAAATCATAGAAAGTTAGAGTTTGAGTCATCTTTTACTTAAGTCGGCATTCTGCCTTTAGTATTAAATTCGTATGCAATTACTGTGTTTCATCGTCAATAAGAACGTCCAAGGTATACAGTAAACCTGAAGTGAAGCATCGGAATCTAAAACTGGACTCACAGGAGAGATTCAAATCATAGAAAGATTGAGTGTCAGTCCATTTGTACTTAAGTCGGCATTGTGCCTTTTGTGTTAAATTCGGATGCAATTTCTGTGCTATATCGTCAATAAGAAGGTCCAAGGTATAAAGTAAACCTGAAGTGAAGCATCGGAATCTAAAACTGGACTCACAGGAGAGGTTTAAATCATTGAAAGTTAGAGTGTGAGTCATTTCGTACTTAAGTCGGCATTGTGGCTTTTGTATTCAATTCGGATGAAAGCTCTGTGTTTCGTCGTCAATAAGTAGTTCTAAGGGATACAGTAAACCCGATGTGTTGCATCTGAATCTATAACTGGACTCACAGGAGGTTCAAATCATAGAAAGTGAGAGTGTGAGTCCTCTTGTACTTTTGTCGGCATTGTGCCTTTTGTATTAAATTCGGATGCAATTTCTGTGTTTCATCGTCAATAAGAAGGTCCAAGGGATACAGCAAACCTGAAGTGAACCTTCGGAATTTAAAACTGGACTCACAGGAGCGGTTCAAATAATAGAAAGTTAGAGTGTCAGTCCTCTTGTACTTAAGTCGGCATTGTGCCTTTTGTATTAAATTCCGATGCAATTTCTGTGTTTCATCGTCAATAAGAAGGTGCAAGGTATACAGTAAACCTGAAGTGAAGCATCGGCATCTAAAACTGGAGTCACACGAAAGGTTGAAATCATAGAAAGTGAGACTGTCAGTCCTCTTGTACTTAAGACGGCATTGCGCCTTTTGTATTAAATTCGGAAGCAATTTCTGTGTTTCATCGTCAATAACAAGGTCCAAGGGATACAGTAAAATTTAAGTAAAGCATCGGAATCTAAAACTGAACTCACAGGAGAGGTTCAAATCATAGAGAGTTAGAGTGTCACTCCTCTTGTACTTAAGTCGGTATTGTGCCTTTTGTATTAAATTCGGATGCAATTTCTAAGATTCATCATCAATAAGAAGGTCCAAGTGATACAGTAAACCTGAAGTGAAGCATCGGACTCTAAAACTGGACTCACAGGAAAGGTTCAAATCATAGAAAGTGAGAGTGTCCGTCCTCTTGTACTTAAGTCGGTATTGTGCCTTTTGTATTAAATTCGGGTGCAAACTCTGTGTTTCATCGTCAATTGGAAGGTCTAAGGTATACATTAAACCTGAAGTGAAGCATCGGAATCTTAAACTGGACTCACAGGGAGGTTAAAATCATAGAAAGTTCGAGTGTCAGTCCTCTTGTACTTAAGTCGGCATTGTGCCTTTTGTATTAAATTCGGATGCAATTACTGTGTTTCATCGTCAATAAGAAGGCGCAAGGTATACAGTAAACCTGAAGTGAAGCATCGGAATCTAAAACTGGACTCAAAGGAGAGGTTCAAATCATAGAAAGTTATAGTGTCAGTCCTCTTGCACTTATGTCAGGATTGTGCCTTTGTATTAAATTCCAAAGCAAATTCTGTGTTTCATCGTCAATAAGAAGGTCCAAGGGATACAGTAAACCTGAAGTTAAGCATCGGAATCTAAAACTGGACTCACAGGAGAGGTTCAAATCATAGAGAGATAGGGTGTCACTCCTCTTGTACTTAAGTAGGTACTGTGCCTTTTGTATTAAATTCGGATGCAATTTCTGTGTTTCATCGTCAATAAGAAGGTCCAAGGGATACAGCAAACCTGAAGTGAGGCTTCGGAATTTAAAACTGGACTCACAGGAGAGGTTCAAATCATAGAAAGTTAGAGTGTCAGTCCACTTGTACTTCAGTCGGCATTGTGCCTTTTGTATTAAATTCGGATGCAAACTCTGTGTTTCATTGTCAATAACAAGGTGCAAGGTATACAGTAAACCTGAAGTGAAGCCTCGGAATCTAAAACTGGACTCACAGGAGAGGTCCAAATCATAGAAAGTTAGAGTGTCAGTCCTCTTGTACTTAAGTCGGGATTGCGCCTTTTCTATTAAATTCCGATGCAATTTCAGTGTTTCATCGTCAATAAGTAGGTCAAGGGATACAGTAAACTTGAAGTGAAGCATCGGAATCTAAAACTGGACTCACAGGAGAGGTTCAAATCATAGAGAGTTAGAGCGTCACTCCTCTTGTATTTAAGTCGGTTGTGTGCCTCTTTTATTAAATTCGGATGCAATTTCTGTTTTTCATCGTCAATAAGAAGGTCCAAGGTATACAGTAAACCTGATGTGAATCATCGGAATCTAAAACTGGACTCACAGGAGAGGTTCAAATCATAGAAAGTTAGTGTGTCAGCCCTCTTGTACAAAAGTCGGCATTGTGCCTTTTGTATTAATTTCGGATGCAATTTCTGTGTTTCATCGTCAATATGAAGGTCCGAGTTATACTGTACACCTGAAGTGATGCATCGGAATCTAAAACTGGACTCACAGGAGAGGTTCAAATCATAGAAAGTTAGAGTGTCAGTACTCTTGTACTTAAGTCGGCATTGTGCCTTTTGTATTAAATTCGGATGCAATTTCTTCGTTTCATCGTCAATAAGAGGTCCAAGGGATACAGTAAACCTGAAGTGAAGTATCGGAATCTAAATCTGGACTCACAGGCGAGGTTCAAATCATAGAAAGTTAGAGTGTCAGTACTCTTGTACTTAAGTCGGCATTGTGCCTTTTGTATTAAATTCGGATGCAATTTCTGTGTTTCATCTTCAATAAGAAGGTCCAAGGGATACAGTAAACCTGAAGTGCAGCATCGGAATCTAAAACTGGACTCACAGGAGAGGTTCAAGTCTATAAAGTTAGAGTGTCAGTCCTCTTGTACTTAAGTCTGCATTGTGCCTTTTATTAAATTCGGATGCAAACTCTGTGTTTCATCGTCACTAAGAAGGTCCAAGGGATACAGTAAACCTGAAGTGAAACATTCGAATCTAAATGTGGTCTCACAGGAGCGGTTCACATCATAGAAAGTGAGAGTGTCAGTTTACTTGTACTTAAGCCAGCATTGTGGCTTTTGTATTAAATTCCGATGCAATTTCTGTGTTTCATCGTCAATAAGAAGGTGCAAGGTATACAGTAAACCTGAAGTGAAGCATCGGAGTCTAAAACTGGCCTCACAGGAGAGCTTCAAATCATAGAAAGTGAAAGTGTCAGTCCTCTTGTACTTAAGTCAGCATTGTGCCTTTTGTATTAAAATCAGATGCAATTTCTGTGTTTCATCGTCAATACGAAGGTCCACGGGATACAGTAAACCTGAAGTGAAGCATCGGAAACTAAAACTGGACTCACAGGAGAGTTTCAAATCATAGAAAGTTAGAGTGTCAGTCCTCTAGTACTTAAGTCGGCATTGTGCCTTTTGTTTTAAATTCCGATGCAAACTCTGTGTTTCATCGTCAATAAGAAGGTGCAAGGTATACAGTAAACCTGAAGTGAAGCATCGGAATCTAAAACTGGACTCACAGGAGAGGTTTAAATCATAGAAAGTTAGAGTGTCAGACCTCTTGTATTTAAGTCGGCATTTTGGCTTTTGTATTAAATTCGGATGCAATTTCTGTGTTTCATCGTCAATAAGAAGGTCCAAGGGATACAGTTAACCTGAAGTAAAGCATCGGAAACTAAAACTGGACTCACAGGAGCGGTTCAAATCATAGAAAGTTAGAGTTTGAGTCATCTTTTACTTAAGTCGGCATTCTGCCTTTAGTATTAAATTCGTATGCAATTACTGTGTTTCATCGTCAATAAGAACGTCCAAGGTATACAGTAAACCTGAAGTGAAGCATCGGAATCTAAAACTGGACTCACAGGAGAGATTCAAATCATAGAAAGATTGAGTGTCAATCCCCTTGTATTTAAGTCGGCATTGTGAGTTTTGTATTAAATTCGGATTCAATTTCTGTGGTTCATCGTCTATAACAAGGTCCAAGGGATACAGTAAACCTGAAGTGAAGCATCGGAATCTAAAACTGGACTCCCCAGAGAGGTTCAAATAAAAGACAGTTAGAGTGTCACTCTTCTTGTACTTAAGTCGGTAGTGTGCCTTTTGTATTAAATTCGGATGCAATTTCTAAGATTCATCATCAATAAGAAGGTCCAAGTGATACAGTAAACCTGAAGTGAAGCATCGGACTCTAAAACTGGACTCACAGGAAAGGTTCAAATCATAGAAAGTGAGAGTGTCAGTGCTCTTGTCCTTAAGTTGGCATTGTGCCTTTTGTATTAAATTCAGGTGCAAACTCTGTGTTTCATCGTCAATTGGAAGGTCCAAGGGATATATTAAACTTGAAGTGATGCATCGGATCTATAATTGGACTCCCAGGGAAGTTAAAATCATGAAAAGTTCGAGTGTCAGTCCTCTTGTACTTATGTCGGCATTGTGCCTTTTGTATTAAATTCGGATGCAATTACTGTGTTTCATCGTCAATAGGAAGGTGCTAGGTATACAGTAAACCTGAAGTGAAGCATCGGAATCTAAAACTGGACTCAAAGGAGAGGTTCCAATCATAGAATGCTAGAGTGTCAGTCCTCTTGTACTTAAGTCGGGATTGTGCCTTTTGTATTAAATTCCAATGCAAATTCTGTGTTTCATCGTCAATAAGAAGGTCCAAGGGATACAGTAAACCTAAAGTGAAGCATCGGAATCTAAAACTGGACTCACAGGAGAGGTTCAAATCATAGAAAGTTAGAGTGTCAGTCCTCTTGTACTTAAGTCGGCATTGTGCCTTTTTTATTAAATTCGGATGCAAACTCTGTGTTTCATCGTCAATAACAAGGTGCAAGGTATACAGTATACCTGAAGTGAAGCCTCGGAATCTAAAACTGGACTCGCAGGAGAGGTCCAAATCATAGAAAGTTAGAGTGTCAGTCCTCTTGTACTTAAGTCGGCATTGTGCCTTTTCTATTAAATTCGGATGTAATTTCAGTGTTTCATCGTCAATAAGTAGGTCAAGGGATACAGTAAACTTGAAGTGAAGCATCGGAATGTAAAACCTAACTCACAGGAGAGGTTCAAATCATAGAGAGTTAGAGTGTCACTCCTCTTGTACTTAGGTCAGTTGTGTGCCTTTTGTATTAAATTCGGATGCAATTTCTGTTTTTCATCGTCAATAAGAAGGTCCAAGGTATACAGTAAACCTGAAGTGAAGCATCGGAATCTAAAACTGGACGCACAGGAGGGGTTCAAATCATATAAAGTTAGTGTGTCAGCCCTCTTGTACTAAAGTCGGCATTGTGCCTTTTGTATTAAATTCGGATGCAATTTCTGTGTTTCATCGTCAATAAGAAGGTCCGAGTTATACAGTGAACCTGAAGTGAAGCATCGGAAACTAAAACTGGACTCACAGGAGAGGTTCAAATCATAGAAAAATAGAGTGTCAGTCCTCTTGTAATTAAGTCGGCATTGTGCCTTTTCTATTAAATTCGGATGCAATTTCTGTGTTTCATCGTCAATAAGAAGGTGCAAGGTATACAGTAAACCTGAAGTGAAGCATCGGAATCGAAAACTGGCCTCACAGGAGAACTTCAAATCATAGAAGGTGAGAGTGTCAGTCCTCTTGTTCTTAAGTCAGCATTGTGCCTTTTGTATTAAATTCGGATGCAATTTCTGTGTTTCATCGTCAATAAGAAGGTCCAAGGGATACAGTAAACCTGAAGTGAAGCATCGGAATCTAAAACTGGACTCACAGGAGTGGTTGAAATCATAGAAAGATAGAGTGTCATTCCTCTTGTACTTATGTCGGCATTGTGCCTTTTGTATTAAATTCGGATGCAATTTCTGTGCCTCATCGTCAAAAAGAAGGTCCAAGGGATACATTAAACCTGAAGTGAAGCATTGGAATCTAAAACTGGACTCACAGGAGAGATTTAAATGATAGAAAGTTATGGTGTGAGTCCTCTTGTACTTACGTCGGCATTCTGCCTTTTGTGTTAACTTCGGATGCAATTTCTGTGTTTACTCGTCAATAAGAAGGTCCAAGGGATACAGTAAACCTGAAGTGAAGCATCGGAATCTAAAACTGGACTCACAGGAGAGGTCCAAATCATAGATAGTTAGAGTGTCAGTCCATTTGTACTTAAGTCGGCATTGTGCCTTTTGTATTAAATTCGGATGCAATTTCTGTGCTATATCGTCAATAAGAAGGTCCAAGGTATAAAGTTAACCTGAAGTGAAGCATCGGAATCTAAAACTGGACTCACAAAAGAGGTTTAAATCATTGAAAGTTAGGGTGTGAGTCATTTCGTACTTAAGTCGGCATTGTGCCTTTTGTATTAAATTCGGATGCAATATCTGTGTTTCATCGTCAATACGAAGGTCCACGGGATACAGTAAACCTGAAGTGAAGCATCGGGATCTAAAACTGGACTCACAAGAGAGGTTCAAATCATAGAAAGTTAGTGTGTCAGTCCCCTTGAACTTAAGTCGGCATTGTGGATTTTGTAAAAAATTCGGATGCAATCTCTGTGTTTCACCGTCAGTAAGAAGGTCCAAGGTATACAGTAAACCTGAAGTGAAGCATCGGAATCTAAAACTGGACTCACAGGAGAGGTTAAAATCATAGAAAGTGAGACTGTCAGTCCTCTTGTACTTAAGTCGGCATTGTGCCTTTTGTATTAAATTCGGATGCAATTTCTGTGCTTCATCGTCAATAAGAAGGTCCAAGGTATACAGTAAACCTGAAGTGATGCATCGGAATCAAAAACTGGACTCACAGGAGAGGTTCAAAACATAGAAAGTTAGAGTGTCAGTCCTCTTGTACTTAATTTGCATTGTGCCATTTGTATTAAATTCGTATGCAATTTCTGTGTTTTATCTTCAATAAGAAGGTCCAAAGGATACAGTAAGCCTGAAGTGAAGCATCGGAATCCAAAACTGGACTTACAGGAGAGGTTTAAGGCATTTAATGTTAGAGTGTCAGTCCTCTTGTACTTAAGTCGGCATTTTGCCTTTTGTATTCAATTCGGATGAAAGCTCTGTGTTTCGTCGTCAATAAGTAGTTCTAAGGGATACAGTAAACCCGATGTGTTGCATCTGAATCTAAAACTGGACTCACAGGATAGGTTCAAATCATAGAAAGTGAGAGTGTGAGTCCTCTTGTACTTAAGTCGGCATTGTGCCTTTTGTATTAAATTCGGATGCAATTTCTGTGTTTCATCGTCAATAAGAAGGTCCAAGGGATACAGTAAACATGAAGTGAAGCATCAGAATCTAAAACTGGACTCACAGGGCAGGTTCTAAACATAGAAAGTTAGAGTGTCAGTCCTCTTGTACTTAATTTGCATTGTGCCTTTTGTATTAAATTCGTATGCAATTTCTGTGTTTTATCTTTAATAAGAAGGTCCAAAGGATACAGTAAACCTGAAGTGAAGCATCGGAATCTAAAACTGGACTCACAGGAGAGGTTGAAATCATAGAGAGTTAGGGTGTCACTCCTCTTGTTCTTAAGTCGGTACTGTGCCTTTTGTATTTAATTCGGATGCAATTTCTGTGTTTCATCGTCAATAAGAAGGTCCAAGGGATACAGCAAACCTGAAGTGAGGCTTCGGAATTTAAAACTGGACTCACAGGAGCGGTTCAAATAATAGAAAGTTAGAGTGTCAGTCCTCTTGTACTTAAGTCGGCATTGTGCCTTTTGTATTAAATTCCGATGCAATTTCTGTGTTTCATCGTCAATAAGAAGGCGCAAGGTATACAGTAAACCTGAAGTGAAGAATCGGAATCTAAAAGTGGACTCACACGAAAGGTTCAAATCATAGAAAGTGAGAGTGTCAGTCCTCTTGTACTTAAGTCGGCATTGTGCATTTTGTATTAAATTCGGATGCAATTTCTGTGTTTCATCGTCAATAACAAGGTCCAAGGGATACAGTAAACTTTAAGTAAAGCATCGGTATCTAAAACTGAAGTCACAGGAGAGGTTCAAATCATAGAGAGTTAGAGTGTCACTCCTCTTGTACTTAAGTCGGTATTGTGCCTTTTGTATTAAATTCGGATGCAATTTCTAAGATTCTTCATCAATAAGAAGGTCCAAGTGATACAGTAAACCTGAAGTGAAGCATCGGACTCTAAAACTGGACTCACAGGAAGGGTTCAAATCATAGAAAGTGAGAGTGTCACTCCTCTTGTACTTAAGTCGGTATTGTGACTTTTGTATTAAATTCGGGTGCAAACTCTGTGTTTCATCGTCAATTGGAAGGTCCAAGGGATACATTAAACCTGAAGTGAAGCATCGGAATCTCAAACTGAACTCACAGGGAGGTTAAAATCATAGAAAGTTCGAGTGTCAGTCCTCTTGTACTTAAGTCGGCATTGTGCCTTTTGTATTAAATTCGGATGCAATTGCTGTGTTTAATCGTCAATAAGAAGGTACAAGGTATACAGTAAACCTGAACTGAAGCATCGGAATTTAAAACTGGACTCAAAGGAGAGGTTCAAATCATAGAAAGTTAGAGTGTCAGTCCTCTTGTACTCAAGTCGGGATTGTGCCTTTTCTATTAAATTCCGATGCAATTTCAGTGTTTCATCGTCAATAAGTATGTCAAGGGATACAGTAAACTTGAAGTGAAGCATCGGAATGTAAAACTGGACTCACAGGAGAGGTTCAAATCATAGAGAGTTGGAGTGTCACTCCTCTTGTACTTAAGTCGGTTGTGTGCCTTTTGTATTAAATTCGGATGCAATTTCTGTTTTTCATCGTCAATAAGATGGTCCAAGGTATACAGTAAACCTGAAGTGAAGCATCGGAATCTAAAACTGGACGCACAGGAGAGGTTCAAATCTTATAAAGTTAGTGTGTCAGCCCTCTTGTACTAAAGTCGGCATTGTGCCTTTTGTATTAAATTCGGATGCAATTTCTGTGTTTCATCGTCAATAAGAAGGTCCGAGTTATACAGTAAACCTGAAGTGAAGCATCGGAATCTAAAACTGGACTCACAGGAGAGGTTCAAATCATAGAAAGATAGAGTGTCAGTACTCTTGTACTTAAGTCGGCATTGTGCCTTTTGTATTAAATTCGGATGCAATTTCTGTATTTCATCTTCAATAAGAAGGTCCAAGCGATACAGTAAACCTGAAGTGCAGCACCGGAATCTAAAACTAGACTCACAGGAGAGGTTCAAATCATAGAAAGTGAGAGTGTCAGTTCTCTTGTACTTAAGTCGGCATTGTGCCTTTTGTATTAAATTCCGATGCAATTTCTGTGTTTCATCGTCAATATGAAGGTGCAAGGTATACAGTAAACCTGAAGTGAAGCATCGGAATCTAAAACTGGCCTCACAGGAGAACTTCAAATCATAGAAAGTGAGAGTGTCAGTCCTCTTGTACTTAAGTCAGCATTGTGCCTTTTGTATTAAATTCGGATGCAATTTCTGTGTTTCATCGTCAATAACAAGGTCCAAGGGATACAGTAAACCTGAAGTTAAGCATCGGAATCTAAAAGTGGACTCACAGGAGAGGTTCAAATCATAGAAAGTTAGAGTGTCAGTCCTCTTGTACTTCAGTCGGCATTGTGCCTTTTGTATTAAATTCGGATGCAAACTCTGTGTTTCATCGTCAATAAGAAGGTGCAAGGTTTACAGTAAACCTGAAGTGAAGCCTCGGAATCTAAAACTGGACTCACAGGAGAGGTCCAAATCATAGAAAGTTAGAGTGTCAGTCCTCTTGTACTTAAGTCGGCATTATGCCTATTCTATTAAATTCCGATGCAATTTCAGTGTTTCATCGTCAATAAGTATGTCAAGGGATACAGTAAACTTGAAGTGAAGCATCGGAATGTAAAACTGGACTCACAGGAGAGGTTCAAATCATAGAGAGTTAGAGTGTCACTCCTCTTGTACTTAAGTCGGTTGTGTGCCTTTTGTATTAAATTCGGATGCAATTTCTGTTTTTCATCGTCAATAAGATGGTCCAAGGTATACAGTAAACCTGAAGTGAAGCATCGGAATCTAAAACTGGACGCACAGGAGAGGTTCAAATCTTATAAAGTTAGTGTGTCAGCCCTCTTGTACTAAAGTCGGCATTGTGCCTTTTGTATTAAATTCGGATGCAATTTCTGTGTTTCATCGTCAATAAGAAGGTCCGAGTTATACAGTAAACCTGAAGTGAAGCATCGGAATCTAAAACTGGACTCACAGGAGAGGTTCAAATCATAGAAAGATAGAGTGTCAGTACTCTTGTACTTAAGTCGGCATTGTGCCTTTTGTATTAAATTCGGATGCAATTTCTGTATTTCATCTTCAATAAGAAGGTCCAAGCGATACAGTAAACCTGAAGTGCAGCACCGGAATCTAAAACTAGACTCACAGGAGAGGTTCAAATCATAGAAAGTGAGAGTGTCAGTTCTCTTGTACTTAAGTCGGCATTGTGCCTTTTGTATTAAATTCCGATGCAATTTCTGTGTTTCATCGTCAATATGAAGGTGCAAGGTATACAGTAAACCTGATGTGAATCATCGGAATCTAAAACTGGACTCACAGGAGAGGTTCAAATCATAGAAAGTTAGTGTGTCAGCCCTCTTGTACAAAAGTCGGCATTGTGCCTTTTGTATTAATTTCGGATGCAATTTCTGTGTTTCATCGTCAATATGAAGGTCCGAGTTATACTGTACACCTGAAGTGATGCATCGGAATCTAAAACTGGACTCACAGGAGAGGTTCAAATCATAGAAAGTTAGAGTGTCAGTACTCTTGTACTTAAGTCGGCATTGTGCCTTTTGTATTAAATTCGGATGCAATTTCTTCGTTTCATCGTCAATAAGAGGTCCAAGGGATACAGTAAACCTGAAGTGAAGTATCGGAATCTAAATCTGGACTCACAGACGAGGTTCAAATCATAGAAAGTTAGAGTGTCAGTACTCTTGTACTTAAGTCGGCATTGTGCCTTTTGTATTAAATTCGGATGCAATTTCTGTGTTTCATCTTCAATAAGAAGGTCCAAGGGATACAGTAAACCTGAAGTGCAGCATCGGAATCTAAAACTGGACTCACATCAGAGGTTCAAGTCTATAAAGTTAGAGTGTCAGTCCTCTTGTACTTAAGTCTGCATTGTGCCTTTTATTAAATTCGGATGCAAACTCTGTGTTTCATCGTCACTAAGAAGGTCCAAGGGATACAGTAAACCTGAAGTGAAACATTCGAATCTAAAAGTGGTCTCACAGGAGCGGTTCACATCATAGAAAGTGAGAGTGTCAGTTTACTTGTACTTAAGCCAGCATTGTGGCTTTTGTATTAAATTCCGATGCAATTTCTGTGTTTCATCGTCACTAAGAAGGTGCAAGGTATACAGTAAACCTGAAGTGAAGCATCGGAGTCTAAAACTGGCCTCACAGGAGAGCTTCAAATCATAGAAAGTGAAAGTGTCAGTCCTCTTGTACTTAAGTCAGCATTGTGCCTTTTGTATTAAAATCAGATGCAATTTCTGTGTTTCATCGTCAATACGAAGGTCCACGGGATACAGTAAACCTGAAGTGAAGCATCGGAAACTAAAACTGGACTCACAGGAGAGTTTCAAATCATAGAAAGTTAGAGTGTCAGTCCTCTAGTACTTAAGTCGGCATTGTGCCTTTTGTTTTAAATTCCGATGCAAACTCTGTGTTTCATCGTCAATAAGAAGGTGCAAGGTATACAGTAAACCTGAAGTGAAGCATCGGAATCTAAAACTGGACTCACAGGAGAGGTTTAAATCATAGAAAGTTAGAGTGTCAGACCTCTTGTATTTAAGTCGGCATTTTGGCTTTTGTATTAAATTCGGATGCAATTTCTGTGTTTCATCGTCAATAAGAAGGTCCAAGGGATACAGTTAACCTGAAGTAAAGCATCGGAAACTAAAACTGGACTCACAGGAGCGGTTCAAATCATAGAAAGTTAGAGTTTGAGTCATCTTTTACTTAAGTCGGCATTCTGCCTTTAGTATTAAATTCGTATGCAATTACTGTGTTTCATCGTCAATAAGAACGTCCAAGGTATACAGTAAACCTGAAGTGAAGCATCGGAATCTAAAACTGGACTCACAGGAGAGATTCAAATCATAGAAAGATTGAGTGTCAATCCCCTTGTATTTAAGTCGGCATTGTGAGTTTTGTATTAAATTCGGATTCAATTTCTGTGGTTCATCGTCTATAACAAGGTCCAAGGGATACAGTAAACCTGAAGTGAAGCATCGGAATCTAAAACTGGACTCCCCAGAGAGGTTCAAATAAAAGACAGTTAGAGTGTCACTCTTCTTGTACTTAAGTCGGTAGTGTGCCTTTTGTATTAAATTCGGATGCAATTTCTAAGATTCATCATCAATAAGAAGGTCCAAGTGATACAGTAAACCTGAAGTGAAGCATCGGACTCTAAAACTGGACTCACAGGAAAGGTTCAAATCATAGAAAGTTAGAGTGTCAGTCCTCTTGTACTTAAGTCGGCATTGTGCCTTTTTTATTAAATTCGGATGCAAACTCTGTGTTTCATCGTCAATAACAAGGTGCAAGGTATACAGTATACCTGAAGTGAAGCCTCGGAATCTAAAACTGGACTCGCAGGAGAGGTCCAAATCATAGAAAGTTAGAGTGTCAGTCCTCTTGTACTTAAGTCGGCATTGTGCCTTTTCTATTAAATTCGGATGTAATTTCAGTGTTTCATCGTCAATAAGTAGGTCAAGGGATACAGTAAACTTGAAGTGAAGCATCGGAATGTAAAACCTAACTCACAGGAGAGGTTCAAATCATAGAGAGTTAGAGTGTCACTCCTCTTGTACTTAAGTCAGTTGTGTGCCTTTTGTATTAAATTCGGATGCAATTTCTGTTTTTCATCGTCAATAAGAAGGTCCAAGGTATACAGTAAACCTGAAGTGAAGCATCGGAATCTAAAACTGGACGCACAGGAGGGGTTCAAATCATATAAAGTTAGTGTGTCAGCCCTCTTGTACTAAAGTCGGCATTGTGCCTTTTGTATTAAATTCGGATGCAATTTCTGTGTTTCATCGTCAATAAGAAGGTCCGAGTTATACAGTAAACCTGAAGTGAAGCATCGGAAACTAAAACTGGACTCACAGGAGAGGTTCAAATCATAGAAAAATAGAGTGTCAGTCCTCTTGTAATTAAGTCGGCATTGTGCCTTTTCTATTAAATTCGGATGCAATTTCTGTGTTTCATCGTCAATAAGAAGGTGCAAGGTATACAGTAAACCTGAAGTGAAGCATCGGAATCGAAAACTGGCCTCACAGGAGAACTTCAAATCATAGAAGGTGAGAGTGTCAGTCCTCTTGTTCTTAAGTCAGCATTGTGCCTTTTGTATTAAATTCGGATGCAATTTCTGTGTTTCATCGTCAATAAGAAGGTCCAAGGGATACAGTAAACCTGAAGTGAAGCATCGGAATCTAAAACTGGACTCACAGGAGTGGTTGAAATCATAGAAAGATAGAGTGTCATTCCTCTTGTACTTATGTCGGCATTGTGCCTTTTGTATTAAATTCGGATGCAATTTCTGTGCCTCATCGTCAAAAAGAAGGTCCAAGGGATACATTAAACCTGAAGTGAAGCATTGGAATCTAAAACTGGACTCACAGGAGAGGTTTAAATGATAGAAAGTTATGGTGTGAGTCCTCTTGTACTTACGTCGGCATTCTGCCTTTTGTGTTAACTTCGGATGCAATTTCTGTGTTTCATCGTCAATAAGAAGGTCCAAGGGATACAGTAAACCTGAAGTGAAGCATCGGAATCTAAAACTGGACTCACAGGAGAGGTTCAAATCATAGATAGTTAGAGTGTCAGTCCATTTGTACTTAAGTCGGCATTGTGCCTTTTGTATTAAATTCGGATGCAATTTCTGTGCTATATCGTCAATAAGAAGGTCCAAGGTATAAAGTTAACCTGAAGTGAAGCATCGGAATCTAAAACTGGACTCACAAAAGAGGTTTAAATCATTGAAAGTTAGGGTGTGAGTCATTTCGTACTTAAGTCGGCATTGTGCCTTTTGTATTAAATTCGGATGCAATATCTGTGTTTCATCGTCAATACGAAGGTCCACGGGATACAGTAAACCTGAAGTGAAGCATCGGGATCTAAAACTGGACTCACAAGAGAGGTTCAAATCATAGAAAGTTAGTGTGTCAGTCCCCTTGAACTTAAGTCGGCATTGTGGATTTTGTAAAAAATTCGGATGCAATCTCTGTGTTTCACCGTCAGTAAGAAGGTCCAAGGTATACAGTAAACCTGAAGTGAAGCATCGGAATCTAAAACTGGACTCACAGGAGAGGTTAAAATCATAGAAAGTGAGACTGTCAGTCCTCTTGTACTTAAGTCGGCATTGTGCCTTTTGTATTAAATTCGGATGCAATTTCTGTGCTTCATCGTCAATAAGAAGGTCCAAGGTATACAGTAAACCTGAAGTGATGCATCGGAATCAAAAACTGGACTCACAGGAGAGGTTCAAAACATAGAAAGTTAGAGTGTCAGTCCTCTTGTACTTAATTTGCATTGTGCCATTTGTATTAAATTCGTATGCAATTTCTGTGTTTTATCTTCAATAAGAAGGTCCAAAGGATACAGTAAGCCTGAAGTGAAGCATCGGAATCCAAAACTGGACTTACAGGAGAGGTTTAAGGCATTTAATGTTAGAGTGTCAGTCCTCTTGTACTTAAGTCGGCATTTTGCCTTTTGTATTCAATTCGGATGAAAGCTCTGTGTTTCGTCGTCAATAAGTAGTTCTAAGGGATACAGTAAACCCGATGTGTTGCATCTGAATCTAAAACTGGACTCACAGGATAGGTTCAAATCATAGAAAGTGAGAGTGTGAGTCCTCTTGTACTTAAGTCGGCATTGTGCCTTTTGTATTAAATTCGGATGCAATTTCTGTGTTTCATCGTCAATAAGAAGGTCCAAGGGATACAGTAAACATGAAGTGAAGCATCAGAATCTAAAACTGGACTCACAGGGCAGGTTCTAAACATAGAAAGTTAGAGTGTCAGTCCTCTTGTACTTAATTTGCATTGTGCCTTTTGTATTAAATTCGTATGCAATTTCTGTGTTTTATCTTTAATAAGAAGGTCCAAAGGATACAGTAAACCTGAAGTGAAGCATCGGAATCTAAAACTGGACTCACAGGAGAGGTTGAAATCATAGAGAGTTAGGGTGTCACTCCTCTTGTTCTTAAGTCGGTACTGTGCCTTTTGTATTTAATTCGGATGCAATTTCTGTGTTTCATCGTCAATAAGAAGGTCCAAGGGATACAGCAAACCTGAAGTGAGGCTTCGGAATTTAAAACTGGACTCACAGGAGCGGTTCAAATAATAGAAAGTTAGAGTGTCAGTCCTCTTGTACTTAAGTCGGCATTGTGCCTTTTGTATTAAATTCCGATGCAATTTCTGTGTTTCATCGTCAATAAGAAGGCGCAAGGTATACAGTAAACCTGAAGTGAAGAATCGGAATCTAAAAGTGGACTCACACGAAAGGTTCAAATCATAGAAAGTGAGAGTGTCAGTCCTCTTGTACTTAAGTCGGCATTGTGCATTTTGTATTAAATTCGGATGCAATTTCTGTGTTTCATCGTCAATAACAAGGTCCAAGGGATACAGTAAACTTTAAGTAAAGCATCGGTATCTAAAACTGAAGTCACAGGAGAGGTTCAAATCATAGAGAGTTAGAGTGTCACTCCTCTTGTACTTAAGTCGGTATTGTGCCTTTTGTATTAAATTCGGATGCAATTTCTAAGATTCTTCATCAACAAGAAGGTCCAAGTGATACAGTAAACCTGAAGTGAAGCATCGGACTCTAAAACTGGACTCACAGGAAGGGTTCAAATCATAGAAAGTGAGAGTGTCACTCCTCTTGTACTTAAGTCGGTATTGTGACTTTTGTATTAAATTCGGGTGCAAACTCTGTGTTTCATCGTCAATTGGAAGGTCCAAGGGATACATTAAACCTGAAGTGAAGCATCGGAATCTCAAACTGAACTCACAGGGAGGTTAAAATCATAGAAAGTTCGAGTGTCAGTCCTCTTGTACTTAAGTCGGCATTGTGCCTTTTGTATTAAATTCGGATGCAATTGCTGTGTTTAATCGTCAATAAGAAGGTACAAGGTATACAGTAAACCTGAACTGAAGCATCGGAATTTAAAACTGGACTCAAAGGAGAGGTTCAAATCATAGAAAGTTAGAGTGTCAGTCCTCTTGTACTCAAGTCGGGATTGTGCCTTTTCTATTAAATTCCGATGCAATTTCAGTGTTTCATCGTCAATAAGTATGTCAAGGGATACAGTAAACTTGAAGTGAAGCATCGGAATGTAAAACTGGACTCACAGGAGAGGTTCAAATCATAGAGAGTTAGAGTGTCACTCCTCTTGTACTTAAGTCGGTTGTGTGCCTTTTGTATTAAATTCGGATGCAATTTCTGTTTTTCATCGTCAATAAGATGGTCCAAGGTATACAGTAAACCTGAAGTGAAGCATCGGAATCTAAAACTGGACGCACAGGAGAGGTTCAAATCTTATAAAGTTAGTGTGTCAGCCCTCTTGTACTAAAGTCGGCATTGTGCCTTTTGTATTAAATTCGGATGCAATTTCTGTGTTTCATCGTCAATAAGAAGGTCCGAGTTATACAGTAAACCTGAAGTGAAGCATCGGAATCTAAAACTGGACTCACAGGAGAGGTTCAAATCATAGAAAGATAGAGTGTCAGTACTCTTGTACTTAAGTCGGCATTGTGCCTTTTGTATTAAATTCGGATGCAATTTCTGTATTTCATCTTCAATAAGAAGGTCCAAGCGATACAGTAAACCTGAAGTGCAGCACCGGAATCTAAAACTAGACTCACAGGAGAGGTTCAAATCATAGAAAGTGAGAGTGTCAGTTCTCTTGTACTTAAGTCGGCATTATGCCTTTTCTATTAAATTCCGATGCAATTTCAGTGTTTCATCGTCAATAAGTATGTCAAGGGATACAGTAAACTTGAAGTGAAGCATCGGAATGTAAAACTGGACTCACAGGAGAGGTTCAAATCATAGAGAGTTAGAGTGTCACTCCTCTTGTACTTAAGTCGGTTGTGTGCCTTTTGTATTAAATTCGGATGCAATTTCTGTTTTTCATCGTCAATAAGATGGTCCAAGGTATACAGTAAACCTGAAGTGAAGCATCGGAATCTAAAACTGGACGCACAGGAGAGGTTCAAATCTTATAAAGTTAGTGTGTCAGCCCTCTTGTACTAAAGTCGGCATTGTGCCTTTTGTATTAAATTCGGATGCAATTTCTGTGTTTCATCGTCAATAAGAAGGTCCGAGTTATACAGTAAACCTGAAGTGAAGCATCGGAATCTAAAACTGGACTCACAGGAGAGGTTCAAATCATAGAAAGATAGAGTGTCAGTACTCTTGTACTTAAGTCGGCATTGTGCCTTTTGTATTAAATTCGGATGCAATTTCTGTATTTCATCTTCAATAAGAAGGTCCAAGCGATACAGTAAACCTGAAGTGCAGCACCGGAATCTAAAACTAGACTCACAGGAGAGGTTCAAATCATAGAAAGTGAGAGTGTCAGTTCTCTTGTACTTAAGCCGGCATTGTGCCTTTTGTATTAAATTCCGATGCAATTTCTGTGTTTCATCGTCAATATGAAGGTGCAAGGTATACAGTAAACCTGATGTGAATCATCGGAATCTAAAACTGGACTCACAGGAGAGGTTCAAATCGTAGAAAGTTAGTGTGTCAGCCCTCTTGTACAAAAGTCGGCATTGTGCCTTTTGTATTAATTTCGGATGCAATTTCTGTGTTTCATCGTCAATATGAAGGTCCGAGTTATACTGTACACCTGAAGTGATGCATCGGAATCTAAAACTGGACTCACAGGAGAGGTTCAAATCATAGAAAGTTAGAGTGTCAGTACTCTTGTACTTAAGTCGGCATTGTGCCTTTTGTATTAAATTCGGATGCAATTTCTTCGTTTCATCGTCAATAAGAGGTCCAAGGGATACAGTAAACCTGAAGTGAAGTATCGGAATCTAAATCTGGACTCACAGGCGAGGTTCAAATCATAGAAAGTTAGAGTGTCAGTACTCTTGTACTTAAGTCGGCATTGTGCCTTTTGTATTAAATTCGGATGCAATTTCTGTGTTTCATCTTCAATAAGAAGGTCCAAGGGATACAGTAAACCTGAAGTGCAGCATCGGAATCTAAAACTGGACTCACAGGAGAGGTTCAAGTCTATAAAGTTAGAGTGTCAGTCCTCTTGTACTTAAGTCTGCATTGTGCCTTTTATTAAATTCGGATGCAAACTCTGTGTTTCATCGTCACTAAGAAGGTCCAAGGGATACAGTAAACCTGAAGTGAAACATTCGAATCTAAAAGTGGTCTCACAGGAGCGGTTCACATCATAGAAAGTGAGAGTGTCAGTTTACTTGTACTTAAGCCAGCATTGTGGCTTTTGTATTAAATTCCGATGCAATTTCTGTGTTTCATCGTCACTAAGAAGGTGCAAGGTATACAGTAAACCTGAAGTGAAGCATCGGAGTCTAAAACTGGCCTCACAGGAGAGCTTCAAATCATAGAAAGTGAAAGTGTCAGTCCTCTTGTACTTAAGTCAGCATTGTGCCTTTTGTATTAAAATCAGATGCAATTTCTGTGTTTCATCGTCAATACGAAGGTCCACGGGATACAGTAAACCTGAAGTGAAGCATCGGAAACTAAAACTGGACTCACAGGAGAGTTTCAAATCATAGAAAGTTAGAGTGTCAGTCCTCTAGTACTTAAGTCGGCATTGTGCCTTTTGTTTTAAATTCCGATGCAAACTCTGTGTTTCATCGTCAATAAGAAGGTGCAAGGTATACAGTAAACCTGAAGTGAAGCATCGGAATCTAAAACTGGACTCACAGGAGAGGTTTAAATCATAGAAAGTTAGAGTGTCAGACCTCTTGTATTTAAGTCGGCATTTTGGCTTTTGTATTAAATTCGGATGCAATTTCTGTGTTTCATCGTCAATAAGAAGGTCCAAGGGATACAGTTAACCTGAAGTAAAGCATCGGAAACTAAAACTGGACTCACAGGAGCGGTTCAAATCATAGAAAGTTAGAGTTTGAGTCATCTTTTACTTAAGTCGGCATTCTGCCTTTGGTATTAAATTCGTATGCAATTACTGTGTTTCATCGTCAATAAGAACGTCCAAGGTATACAGTAAACCTGAAGTGAAGCATCGGAATCTAAAACTGGACTCACAGGAGAGATTCAAATCATAGAAAGATTGAGTGTCAATCCCCTTGTATTTAAGTCGGCATTGTGAGTTTTGTATTAAATTCGGATTCAATTTCTGTGGTTCATCGTCTATAACAAGGTCCAAGGGATACAGTAAACCTGAAGTGAAGCATCGGAATCTAAAACTGGACTCCCCAGAGAGGTTCAAATAAAAGACAGTTAGAGTGTCACTCTTCTTGTACTTAAGTCGGTAGTGTGCCTTTTGTATTAAATTCGGATGCAATTTCTAAGATTCATCATCAATAAGAAGGTCCAAGTGATACAGTAAACCTGAAGTGAAGCATCGGACTCTAAAACTGGACTCACAGGAAAGGTTCAAATCATAGAAAGTGAGAGTGTCAGTGCTCTTGTCCTTAAGTTGGCATTGTGCCTTTTGTATTAAATTCAGGTGCAAACTCTGTGTTTCATCGTCAATTGGAAGGTCCAAGGGATATATTAAACTTGAAGTGATGCATCGGATCTATAATTGGACTCCCAGGGAAGTTAAAATCATGAAAAGTTCGAGTGTCAGTCCTCTTGTACTTATGTCGGCATTGTGCCTTTTGTATTAAATTCGGATGCAATTACTGTGTTTCATCGTCAATAGGAAGGTGCTAGGTATACAGTAAACCTGAAGTGAAGCATCGGAATCTAAAACTGGACTCAAAGGAGAGGTTCCAATCATAGAATGCTAGAGTGTCAGTCCTCTTGTACTTAAGTCGGGATTGTGCCTTTTGTATTAAATTCCAATGCAAATTCTGTGTTTCATCGTCAATAAGAAGGTCCAAGGGATACAGTAAACCTAAAGTGAAGCATCGGAATCTAAAACTGGACTCACAGGAGAGGTTCAAATCATAGAAAGTTAGAGTGTCAGTCCTCTTGTACTTAAGTCGGCATTGTGCCTTTTTTACTAAATTCGGATGCAAACTCTGTGTTTCATCGTCAATAACAAGGTGCAAGGTATACAGTATACCTGAAGTGAAGCCTCGGAATCTAAAACTGGACTCGCAGGAGAGGTCCAAATCATAGAAAGTTAGAGTGTCAGTCCTCTTGTACTTAAGTCGGCATTGTGCCTTTTCTATTAAATTCGGATGTAATTTCAGTGTTTCATCGTCAATAAGTAGGTCAAGGGATACAGTAAACTTGAAGTGAAGCATCGGAATGTAAAACCTAACTCACAGGAGAGGTTCAAATCATAGAGAGTTAGAGTGTCACTCCTCTTGTACTTAAGTCAGTTGTGTGCCTTTTGTATTAAATTCGGATGCAATTTCTGTTTTTCATCGTCAATAAGAAGGTCCAAGGTATACAGTAAACCTGAAGTGAAGCATCGGAATCTAAAACTGGACGCACAGGAGGGGTTCAAATCATATAAAGTTAGTGTGTCAGCCCTCTTGTACTAAAGTCGGCATTGTGCCTTTTGTATTAAATTCGGATGCAATTTCTGTGTTTCATCGTCAATAAGAAGGTCCGAGTTATACAGTAAACCTGAAGTGAAGCATCGGAAACTAAAACTGGACTCACAGGAGAGGTTCAAATCATAGAAAAATAGAGTGTCAGTCCTCTTGTAATTAAGTCGGCATTGTGCCTTTTCTATTAAATTCGGATGCAATTTCTGTGTTTCATCGTCAATAAGAAGGTGCAAGGTATACAGTAAACCTGAAGTGAAGCATCGGAATCGAAAACTGGCCTCACAGGAGAACTTCAAATCATAGAAGGTGAGAGTGTCAGTCCTCTTGTTCTTAAGTCAGCATTGTGCCTTTTGTATTAAATTCGGATGCAATTTCTGTGTTTCATCGTCAATAAGAAGGTCCAAGGGATACAGTAAACCTGAAGTGAAGCATCGGAATCTAAAACTGGACTCACAGGAGTGGTTGAAATCATAGAAAGATAGAGTGTCATTCCTCTTGTACTTATGTCGGCATTGTGCCTTTTGTATTAAATTCGGATGCAATTTCTGTGCCTCATCGTCAAAAAGAAGGTCCAAGGGATACATTAAACCTGAAGTGAAGCATTGGAATCTAAAACTGGACTCACAGGAGAGGTTTAAATGATAGAAAGTTATGGTGTGAGTCCTCTTGTACTTACGTCGGCATTCTGCCTTTTGTGTTAACTTCGGATGCAATTTCTGTGTTTCATCGTCAATAAGAAGGTCCAAGGGATACAGTAAACCTGAAGTGAAGCATCGGAATCTAAAACTGGACTCACAGGAGAGGTTCAAATCATAGATAGTTAGAGTGTCAGTCCATTTGTACTTAAGTCGGCATTGTGCCTTTTGTATTAAATTCGGATGCAATTTCTGTGCTATATCGTCAATAAGAAGGTCCAAGGTATAAAGTTAACCTGAAGTGAAGCATCGGAATCTAAAACTGGACTCACAAAAGAGGTTTAAATCATTGAAAGTTAGGGTGTGAGTCATTTCGTACTTAAGTCGGCATTGTGCCTTTTGTATTAAATTCGGATGCAATATCTGTGTTTCATCGTCAATACGAAGGTCCACGGGATACAGTAAACCTGAAGTGAAGCATCGGGATCTAAAACTGGACTCACAAGAGAGGTTCAAATCATAGAAAGTTAGTGTGTCAGTCGACTTGAACTTAAGTCGGCATTGTGGATTTTGTAAAAAATTCGGATGCAATCTCTGTGTTTCACCGTCAGTAAGAAGGTCCAAGGTATACAGTAAACCTGAAGTGAAGCATCGGAATCTAAAACTGGACTCACAGGAGAGGTTAAAATCATAGAAAGTGAGACTGTCAGTCCTCTTGTACTTAAGTCGGCATTGTGCCTTTTGTATTAAATTCGGATGCAATTTCTGTGCTTCATCGTCAATAAGAAGGTCCAAGGTATACAGTAAACCTGAAGTGATGCATCGGAATCAAAAACTGGACTCACAGGAGAGGTTCAAAACATAGAAAGTTAGAGTGTCAGTCCTCTTGTACTTAATTTGCATTGTGCCATTTGTATTAAATTCGTATGCAATTTCTGTGTTTTATCTTCAATAAGAAGGTCCAAAGGATACAGTAAGCCTGAAGTGAAGCATCGGAATCCAAAACTGGACTTACAGGAGAGGTTTAAGGCATTTAATGTTAGAGTGTCAGTCCTCTTGTACTTAAGTCGGCATTTTGCCTTTTGTATTCAATTCGGATGAAAGCTCTGTGTTTCGTCGTCAATAAGTAGTTCTAAGGGATACAGTAAACCCGATGTGTTGCATCTGAATCTAAAACTGGACTCACAGGATAGGTTCAAATCATAGAAAGTGAGAGTGTGAGTCCTCTTGTACTTAAGTCGGCATTGTGCCTTTTGTATTAAATTCGGATGCAATTTCTGTGTTTCATCGTCAATAAGAAGGTCCAAGGGATACAGTAAACATGAAGTGAAGCATCAGAATCTAAAACTGGACTCACAGGGCAGGTTCTAAACATAGAAAGTTAGAGTGTCAGTCCTCTTGTACTTAATTTGCATTGTGCCTTTTGTATTAAATTCGTATGCAATTTCTGTGTTTTATCTTTAATAAGAAGGTCCAAAGGATACAGTAAACCTGAAGTGAAGCATCGGAATCTAAAACTGGACTCACAGGAGAGGTTGAAATCATAGAGAGTTAGGGTGTCACTCCTCTTGTTCTTAAGTCGGTACTGTGCCTTTTGTATTTAATTCGGATGCAATTTCTGTGTTTCATCGTCAATAAGAAGGTCCAAGGGATACAGCAAACCTGAAGTGAGGCTTCGGAATTTAAAACTGGACTCACAGGAGCGGTTCAAATAATAGAAAGTTAGAGTGTCAGTCCTCTTGTACTTAAGTCGGCATTGTGCCTTTTGTATTAAATTCCGATGCAATTTCTGTGTTTCATCGTCAATAAGAAGGCGCAAGGTATACAGTAAACCTGAAGTGAAGAATCGGAATCTAAAAGTGGACTCACACGAAAGGTTCAAATCATAGAAAGTGAGAGTGTCAGTCCTCTTGTACTTAAGTCGGCATTGTGCATTTTGTATTAAATTCGGATGCAATTTCTGTGTTTCATCGTCAATAACAAGGTCCAAGGGATACAGTAAACTTTAAGTAAAGCATCGGTATCTAAAACTGAAGTCACAGGAGAGGTTCAAATCATAGAGAGTTAGAGTGTCACTCCTCTTGTACTTAAGTCGGTATTGTGCCTTTTGTATTAAATTCGGATGCAATTTCTAAGATTCTTCATCAATAAGAAGGTCCAAGTGATACAGTAAACCTGAAGTGAAGCATCGGACTCTAAAACTGGACTCACAGGAAGGGTTCAAATCATAGAAAGTGAGAGTGTCACTCCTCTTGTACTTAAGTCGGTATTGTGACTTTTGTATTAAATTCGGGTGCAAACTCTGTGTTTCATCGTCAATTGGAAGGTCCAAGGGATACATTAAACCTGAAGTGAAGCATCGGAATCTCAAACTGAACTCACAGGGAGGTTAAAATCATAGAAAGTTCGAGTGTCAGTCCTCTTGTACTTAAGTCGGCATTGTGCCTTTTGTATTAAATTCGGATGCAATTGCTGTGTTTAATCGTCAATAAGAAGGTACAAGGTATACAGTAAACCTGAACTGAAGCATCGGAATTTAAAACTGGACTCAAAGGAGAGGTTCAAATCATAGAAAGTTAGAGTGTCAGTCCTCTTGTACTCAAGTCGGGATTGTGCCTTTTCTATTAAATTCCGATGCAATTTCAGTGTTTCATCGTCAATAAGTATGTCAAGGGATACAGTAAACTTGAAGTGAAGCATCGGAATGTAAAACTGGACTCACAGGAGAGGTTCAAATCATAGAGAGTTAGAGTGTCACTCCTCTTGTACTTAAGTCGGTTGTGTGCCTTTTGTATTAAATTCGGATGCAATTTCTGTTTTTCATCGTCAATAAGATGGTCCAAGGTATACAGTAAACCTGAAGTGAAGCATCGGAATCTAAAACTGGACGCACAGGAGAGGTTCAAATCTTATAAAGTTAGTGTGTCAGCCCTCTTGTACTAAAGTCGGCATTGTGCCTTTTGTATTAAATTCGGATGCAATTTCTGTGTTTCATCGTCAATAAGAAGGTCCGAGTTATACAGTAAACCTGAAGTGAAGCATCGGAATCTAAAACTGGACTCACAGGAGAGGTTCAAATCATAGAAAGATAGAGTGTCAGTACTCTTGTACTTAAGTCGGCATTGTGCCTTTTGTATTAAATTCGGATGCAATTTCTGTATTTCATCTTCAATAAGAAGGTCCAAGCGATACAGTAAACCTGAAGTGCAGCACCGGAATCTAAAACTAGACTCACAGGAGAGGTTCAAATCATAGAAAGTGAGAGTGTCAGTTCTCTTGTACTTAAGTCGGCATTGTGCCTTTTGTATTAAATTCCGATGCAATTTCTGTGTTTCATCGTCAATATGAAGGTGCAAGGTATACAGTAAACCTGAAGTGAAGCATCGGAATCTAAAACTGGCCTCACAGGAGAACTTCAAATCATAGAAAGTGAGAGTGTCAGTCCTCTTGTACTTAAGTCAGCATTGTGCCTTTTGTATTAAATTCGGATGCAATTTCTGTGTTTCATCGTCAATAACAAGGTCCAAGGGACACAGTAAACCTGAAGTTAAGCATCGGAATCTAAAAGTGGACTCACAGGAGAGGTTCAAATCATAGAAAGTTAGAGTGTCAGTCCTCTTGTACTTCAGTCGGCATTGTGCCTTTTGTATTAAATTCGGATGCAAACTCTGTGTTTCATCGTCAATAAGAAGGTGCAAGGTTTACAGTAAACCTGAAGTGAAGCCTCGGAATCTAAAACTGGACTCACAGGAGAGGTCCAAATCATAGAAAGTTAGAGTGTCAGTCCTCTTGTACTTAAGTCGGCATTATGCCTTTTCTATTAAATTCCGATGCAATTTCAGTGTTTCATCGTCAATAAGTATGTCAAGGGATACAGTAAACTTGAAGTGAAGCATCGGAATGTAAAACTGGACTCACAGGAGAGGTTCAAATCATAGAGAGTTAGAGTGTCACTCCTCTTGTACTTAAGTCGGTTGTGTGCCTTTTGTATTAAATTCGGATGCAATTTCTGTTTTTCATCGTCAATAAGATGGTCCAAGGTATACAGTAAACCTGAAGTGAAGCATCGGAATCTAAAACTGGACGCACAGGAGAGGTTCAAATCTTATAAAGTTAGTGTGTCAGCCCTCTTGTACTAAAGTCGGCATTGTGCCTTTTGTATTAAATTCGGATGCAATTTCTGTGTTTCATCGTCAATAAGAAGGTCCGAGTTATACAGTAAACCTGAAGTGAAGCATCGGAATCTAAAACTGGACTCACAGGAGAGGTTCAAATCATAGAAAGATAGAGTGTCAGTACTCTTGTACTTAAGTCGGCATTGTGCCTTTTGTATTAAATTCGGATGCAATTTCTGTATTTCATCTTCAATAAGAAGGTCCAAGCGATACAGTAAACCTGAAGTGCAGCACCGGAATCTAAAACTAGACTCACAGGAGAGGTTCAAATCATAGAAAGTGAGAGTGTCAGTTCTCTTGTACTTAAGTCGGCATTGTGCCTTTTGTATTAAATTCCGATGCAATTTCTGTGTTTCATCGTCAATATGAAGGTGCAAGGTATACAGTAAACCTGAAGTGAAGCATCGGAATCTAAAACTGGCCTCACAGGAGAACTTCAAATCATAGAAGTGAGAGTGTCAGTCCTCTTGTACTTAAGTCAGCATTGTGCCTTTGTATTAAATTCGGATGCAATTTCTGTGTTTCATCGTCAATAACAAGGTCCAAGGGATACAGTAAACCTGAAGTGAAGCAACGGAATCTAAAACTGGACTCACAGGAGAGGTTCAAATCATAGAAAGTTAGAGTGTCAGTCCTCTTGTACTTAAGTCGACATTGTGCCTTTTGTATTAAATTCCGATGTAATTTCTGTGTTTCATCGTCAATAAGAAGGTGCAAGGTATACATTAAACCTGAAGTGAAGCATCGGAATCTAAAACTGGCCTCACAGGAGAGCTTCAAATCATAGAAAGTTACAGTGTCAGTCCTCTTGTATTTAAGTCGGCATTGTGGCTTTTGTATTAAATTCAGATGGAATTTCTGTGTTTCATCGTCAATAAGAAGGTCCAAGGTATACAGTAAACCTGAAGTGAAGCATCGGAAGCTAAAACTGGACTCACAGGAAGGGTTCAAATCATAGAAATTTAGAGTGTCAGTCCTCTTGTACTTAAGTCGGCATGTGCCTTTTGTATTTAATTCAGATGGAATTTCTGTGTTTCATCGTCAATAAGAAGGTCCAAGGGATACAGTTAACCTGAAGTAAAGCATCGGAAACTAAAACTGGACTCACAGGAGAGGTTCAAATCATAGAAAGTTAGAGTGTGAGTCATCTTTTACTTAAGTCGGCATTGTGCCTTTAGTATTAAATTCGTATGCAATTTCTGTGTTTCATCGTCAATAAGAACGTCCAAGGTATACAGTAAACCTGAAGTGAAGCATCGGAATCTAAAACTGGACTCACAGGAGAGATTCAAATCATAGAAAGTTTGAGTGTCAATCCCCTTGTATTTAAGTCGGCATTGTGAGTTTTGTATTAAATTCGTATGCAATTTCTGTGGTTCATCGTCAATAAGAAGGTCCAAGGGATACAGTAAACCTGAAGTGAAGCATCGGAATCTAAAACTGGACTCAAAGGAGAGGTTCAAATCATTGAAAGTTAGAGTGTCAGTCCTCTTGTACTTAAGTCGGCATTGTGCCTGTTGTATTAAATTCGGATGCAATTTCTTCGTTTCATCGTCAATAAGAAGTCCATTGGATACTGTAAACATGAAGTGAAGGATCGGAATCTAAATCTGGACTCACAGGAGAGGTTCAAATCATAGAAAGTTAGAGTGTCAGAACCCTTGTACTTAAGTCGGCATTGTGCCTTTTGTATTAAATTCGGATGCAATTTCTGTGTTTCATCGTCAATAAGAAGGTCCAAGGGATACAGTAAACCTGAAGTGCAGCATCGGAATCTAAAACTGGACTCACAGGAGAGGCTCAAATCATATAAAGTTAGAGCAGGCGCGGCTCGTGGTTTCTATATGGGGGAAGGCTGTGGCATTTATTGATCAGAGCCAACATAGACCTCGGGTTACGCTACAGATTAGTCTGACGTAAACAACTAAGAATTCAGGGGGAGGGGATGGGCAGATCACGCTCTACCCATAATTTTACGTACTGAATCTTCTATAATCAGGTATTAAATATCATTAAAAGCTAACTTCGTGTTAAAATCTTTGGTTAGTGTTTTTATACGTCATTGTTGCATTTTCTGACACTTTGCAGCAAATCATATGAAAAGACGCGTTTCGGAGAGATCTTTAATGCGGGTCTGGAAGCACCAAGTTCTTTCACTTTCATCCTTTGGCCGTGTTCCAAAGTTTTTACCTATTAATTTGCACACTGAATTCATATTGCGCTTGTTTCACACTCGCGGTATGTTGCAGGTATTCACCAGCAAGTAAAACTCACTAAAATCCTGCAAAATATACTCCGAAAAAGAAAATTGCTAATATCACACGGTATCAACAAAAGCAGTCAGCATCAGCAAGCAAGGAAGGTAAAGTAATGGGACAAATTTCGCGTGTTTTGTCCTCTAACCACTTATGAAACTCTCGCTAGATGGCAGTACTGGTACGTTACTGTAGTGTAGTGCACTCTGGCGGGATATTTGCAAACTTATTCTAAATGTGGATAAAATAGCCAATAGCAGAAACAAAACAACTATGTAAAACATTATCAAAACAATAATACTAAATGTCGATTAATGACGCATCGAAGAGTAGTAGAGATATGCAGAGACAGAGATTGGATAGCGAAGTTTCGGCCACTCTACATTCCTTTATTACATAGATAGTGGAACCTGAAAAATATGTGGTGGTTGGTACGACACCCTTAGGCTGCAAGCTCTGAGCCTTCGGGTCGCCCATAAAAAGCAGTACTTTGTAGAAGCCACGCCACCAAACCGGTACTACATGCAGCTTACGAACGTTTCAAGGCGCAGCCTAAACACTACTAACCATTCGGAAAACATCTATCGCTACAAACAGTTCCTAAAATGTTGACCGTCGTTATTTTAATCGGAACGGGAAATATGCGAAATTCGACCTGATAATTTAAATTATGTAATACGTTCTTGCGAAATTTACTTTAACATATATTTTGGGGTGGCTCCGCCTCAGAGCCTTTAATTACGAGCCGCGCCTGAGTTAGAGTGTCGGTCCTCTTGTACTTCAGTCTGCATTTTGCCTTTGTATTAAATTCGGATGCAAACTCTGTGTTTCATCGTCTATAAGAAGGTCCAAGGGATACAGTAAACATGAAGTGAGCATTCGAATCTAAAACTGGACTCACAGGAGAGGTTTAAGTCATTTAAAGTTAGAGTGTCAGTCCTCTTGTACTTAAGTCGGCATTTTGCCTTTTGTATTAAATTCGGATGAAAGCTCTGTGTTTCGTCGTCAATAAGTAGGTCTAAGGGTTACAGTAAACCCGATGTGTTGCATCGGAATCTAAAACTGGACTCACAGGAGAGGTTCAAATCATAGAAAGTGAGAGTGTGAGTCCTCTTGTACTTAAGTCGGCATTGTGCCTTTTGTATTAAATTCGGATGCAATTTCTGTGTTTCATCGTCAATAAGAAGGTCCAAGGGATACAGTAAACATGAAGTGAGGCATCGGAATCTAAAACTGGACTCACAGGAGAGGTTCAAAACATAGAAAGTTAGAGTGTCAGTCCTTTTGTACTTAATTTGCATTGCACCATTTGTATTAATTTCGTATGCAATTTCTGTGTTTTATCTTCAATAAGAAGGTCCAAAGGATACAGTAAACCTGAAGTGAAGCATCGGAATCTAAAACTGGACTCACAGGAGTGGTTCAAATCATAGAGAGTTAGGGTGTCACTCCTCTTGTACTTAAGTCGGTACTGTGCCTTTTGTATTAAATTCGGACGCAATTTCAGTGTTTCATCGTCAATAAGAAGGTCCAAGGGATACAGCAAACCTGAAGTGAAGCTTCGGAATTTAAAACTGGACTCACAGGAGCGGTTCAAATAATAGAAAGTTAGAGTGTCAGTCCTCTTGTACTTAAGTCGGCATTGTCCTTTTGTATCAAATTCCGATGCAATTTCTGTGTTTCATTGTCAATAAGAAGGTGCAAGGTATACAGTAAACCTGAAGGGAAGCATCGGAATCTAAAACTGGACTCACACGAAAAGTTCAAATTACAGAAAGTGAGAGTGTCAGTCCTCTTGTACTTAAGTCCGCATTGTGCCTTTTGTATTAAATTCGGATGCAATTTCTGTGTTTCATCGTCAATAACAAGGTCCAAGGGATACAGTAAACTTGAAGTAATGCATCGGAATCTAAAACTGAACTCACAGGAGAGGTTCAAATCATAGAGAGTTAGAGTGTCACTGCTCTTGTACTTAAGTCGGTATTGTGCCTTTTGTATTAAATTCGGATGCAATTTCTAAGAATCACCATCAATAAGAAGGTCCAAGTGATACAGTAAACCTGAAGTGAAGCATCGGACTCTTAAACTGGACTCACAGGAAAGGTTCAAATCATAGAAAGTGAGAGTGTCAGTACACTTGTACTTAAGTCGGCATTGTGCCTTTTGTATTAAATTCCGGTGCAAACTCTGTGTTTCATCGTCAATTGGAAGCTCCAAGGGATACATTAAACCTGAAGTGAAGCATCGGAATCTAAAACTGGACTCACAGGGAGGTTAAAATCATAGAAAGCTCGAGTGTCAGTCCTGTTGTACTTAAGTCTGCATTACGCCTTTTGGATTAATTTCGGATCCAATTACTGTGTTTAATCGTCAATAAGAAGGTGCAAGGTATACAGTAAACCTGAAGAGAAGCATCGGAATCTAAAACTGGACTCAAAGGAGAGGTTCCAATCATAGAAAGTTAGTGTCAGTCCTCTTGTACTTAAGTCGGGATTGTGCCTTTTGTATTAAATTCCAATGCAAATTCTGTGTTTCATCGTCAATATGAAGGTCCAAGGGATACAGTAAACCTGAAGTGAAGCATCGGAATCTAAAACTGGACTCACAGGAGAGGTTCAAATCATAGAAAGTTAGAGTGTCAGTCCTCTTGTACTTAAGTCGGCATTGTGCCTTTTGTATTAAATTCGGATGCAAACTCTGTGTTTCATCGCCAATAACAAGGTGCAAGGTATACAGTAAACCTGAAGTGAAGTTCGGAATCTAAAACTGGACTCACAGGAGAGGTCCAAATCATAGAAAGTTAGAGTGTCAGTCCTCTTGCACTTAAGTCGGCATTGTGCCTTTTCTATTAAATTCGGATGCAATTTCGGTGTTTCATCGTCAATAAGTAGGTCAAGGATTACAGTAAACTTGAAGTGAAGCATCGGAATCTAAAACTGGACTCACAGGAGAGGTTCAAATCGTAGAGAGTTAGAGTGTCACTCCTCTTGTACTTAAGTCGGTTGTGTGCTTTTTGTATTAAAATCGGATGCAATTTCTGTTTTTCATCGTCAATAAGAAGGTCCAAGGTATACAGTAAACCTGAAGTGAAGCATCGGAATCTAAAACTGGACTCACAGGAGAGGTTCAAATCATATAAAGTTAGTGTGTCAGCCCTCTTGTACACAAGTCGGCATTGTGCCTTTTGTATTAAATTCGGATGCAATTTCTGTGTTTCATTGTCAATAAGAAGGTCCGAGTTATACAGTAAACCTGAAGTGAAGCATCGGAATCTAAAACTGGACTCACAGGAGAGGTTCAAATCATAAAATGTGAGAGTGTCAGTTCTCTTGTACTTAAGTCGGCATTGTGCCTTTTGTATTAAATTCCGATGCAATTTCTGTGTTTCATCGTCAATAAGAAGGTGCAAGGTATACAGTAAACCTGAAGCGAAGCATCGGAATCTAAAACTGGCCTCACAGGAGAGCTTCAAATCATAGAAAGTGAGAGTGTCAGTCCTCTTGTACTTAAGTCAGCATTGTGCCTTTTGTATTAAATTCGTATGCAATTTCTGTGTTTCATCGTCAATAAGAAGGTCCAAGGGATACAGTAAACCTGAAGTGAAGCATCGGAATCTAAAACTGGACTCACAGGAGAGGTTCAAATCATAGAAAGTTTGAGTGTCAGTCCTCTCGTACTTAACTCGGCATTGTGCCTTTTGTATTAAATTCAGATGGAATTTCTGTGTTTCTTCGTCAATAAGAAGGTCCAAGGGATACAGTTAACCTGAAGTAAAGCATCGGAAACTAAAACTGGACTCACAGGAGAGGTTCAAATCATAGAAAAGTTAGAGTGTGAGTCATCTTTTACTTAAGTCGGCATTGTGCCTTTAGTATTAAATTCGCATGCAATTTCTGTGTTTCATCGTCAATAAGAACGTCAAAGGTATACAGTAAACCTGAAGTGAAGCATCGGAATCTAAAACTGGACTCACAGAAGAGATTCAAATCATAGAAAGTTTGAGTGTCAATCCCCTTGTATTTAAGTTTGAATTGTGAGTTTTGTATTAAATTCGGATGCAATTTCTGTGGTTCATCGTCAATAAGAAGGTCCAAGGGATACAGTAAACCTGAAGTTAAGCATCGGAATCCAAAACTGGACTCCCCAGTGAGGTTCAAATAATAGACAGTTAGAGTGTCAGTCCTCTTGTACTTAAGTCGGCATTGTGCCTTTTGTATTGAATTCGGATGCAATTTCTGTGTTTCATCGTCACTAAGAAGGTCCAAGGGATACAGTAAACCTGAAGTGAAGCATCGGAAACTAGAACTGGACTCACAGGAGAGGTTCACTTCATAGAAAGTTAGAGTGTCAGTCCTCTTGTACTTAATTCGGCAATGTGCCTTTTGTATTAAATTCGGAGGCAATTTCTGTGTTTCATCGTCAATAAGAAGGTCCAAGGTATACAGTAAACCTGAAGTGAAGCATCGGAATCTAAAACTGGACTCACAGGAAGGGTTCAAATCATAGAAAGTTAGAGTGTCAGTCCTCTTGTACTTAAGTCGGCATTGTGCCTTTTGTATTAAATTCAGATGGAATATCTGTGTTTCATCGTCAATAAGAAGGTCCAAGGTATACAGTAAAGCTGAAGTGAAGCATCGGAATGTAAAACTGGTCTCACAGGAAGGGTTCAAATCATAGAAAGTTAGAGTGCCAGTCCTCTGGTACTTAAGTCAGCATTGTGCCTTTTGTATTAAAATCAGATGGAATTTCTGTGTTTCATCGTCAATAAGAACATCCAAGGGATACAGTAAACCTGAAGTAAAGCATCAGAAACTAAAACTGGACTCACAGGAGAGGTTCAAATCATAGAAAGTTAGAGTGTGTGTCATCTTTTACTTAAGTCGGCATTGTGCCTTTAGTATTAAATTCGTATGCAATTTCTGTGTTTCATCGTCAATAGTAACGTCCACGGTATACAGTAAACCTGAAGTGAAGCATCGGAATCTCAAACTGGACTCACAGGAGAGATTCAAATCATAGAAAGTTTGAGTGTCAATCCCCCTGTATTTAAGTCGGCATTGTGAGTTTTGTATTAAATTCGGATGCAATTTCTGTGGTTCATCGTCAATAAGAAGGTCCAAGGGATACAGTAAACCTGAAGTTATGCATCGGAATCCAAAACTGGACTCCCCAGAGAGGTTCAAATAATAGACAGTTAGAGTGTCAGTCCTCTTGTACTTAAGTCGGCATTGTGCCTTTTGTATTAAATTCGGATGCAATTTCTGTGTTTCATCGTCACTAAGACGGTCCAAGGGATACAGTAAACCTGAAGTGAAGCATCGGAAACTAAAACTGGACTCACAGGATAGGTTCACTTCATAGAAAGTTAGAGTGTCAGTCCTCTTGTACTTAAGTCGGCAATGTGCCTTTTGTATTAAATTCGGAGGCAATTTCTGTGTTTCATCGTCAATAAGAAGGTCTAAGGTATACAGTAAACCTGAAGTGAAGCATCGGAATCTAAAACTGGACTCACAGGAGAGGTTCAAATCATAGAAAGTTTGAGTGTCAGTCCTCTTGTACTTAACTCGGCATTGTGCCTTTTGTATTAAATTCAGATGGAATTTCTGTGTTTCTTCGTCAATAAGAAGGTCCAAGGGATACAGTTAACCTGAAGTAAAGCATCGGAAACTAAAACTGGACTCACAGGAGAGGTTCAAATCATAGAAAAGTTAGAGTGTGAGTCATCTTTTACTTAAGTCGGCATTGTGCCTTTAGTATTAAATTCGCATGCAATTTCTGTGTTTCATCGTCAATAAGAACGTCAAAGGTATACAGTAAACCTGAAGTGTAGCATCGGAATCTAAAACTGGACTCACAGAAGAGATTCAAATCATAGAAAGTTTGAGTGTCAATCCCCTTGTATTTAAGTTTGAATTGTGAGTTTTGTATAAAATTCGGATGCAATTTCTGTGGTTCATCGTCAATAAGAAGGTCCAAGGGATACAGTAAACCTGAAGTTAAGCATCGGAATCCAAAACTGGACTCCCCAGAGAGGTTCAAATAATAGACAGTTAGAGTGTCAGTCCTCTTGTACTTAAGTCGGCATTGTGCCTTTTGTATTGAATTCGGATGCAATTTCTGTGTTTCATCGTCACTAAGAAGGTCCAAGGGATACAGTAAACCTGAAGTGAAGCATCGGAAACTAGAACTGGACTCACAGGAGAGGTTCACTTCATAGAAAGTTAGAGTGTCAGTCCTCTTGTACTTAATTCGGCAATGTGCCTTTTGTATTAAATTCGGAGGCAATTTCTGTGTTTCATCGTCAATAAGAAGGTCCAAGGTATACAGTAAACCTGAAGTGAAGCATCGGAATCTAAAACTGGACTCACAGGAAGGGTTCAAATCATAGAAAGTTAGAGTGTCAGTCCTCTTGTACTTAAGTCGGCATTGTGCCTTTTGTATTAAATTCAGATGGAATATCTGTGTTTCATCGTCAATAAGAAGGTCCAAGGTATACAGTAAACCTGAAGTGAAGCATCGGAATCTAAAACTGGTCTCACAGGAAGGGTTCAAATCATAGAAAGTTAGAGTGCCAGTCCTCTGGTACTTAAGTCAGCATTGTGCCTTTTGTATTAAAATCAGATGGAATTTCTGTGTTTTATCGTCAATAAGAACATCCAAGGGATACAGTAAACCTGAAGTAAAGCATCAGAAACTAAAACTGGACTCACAGGAGAGGTTCAAATCAAAGAAAGTTAGAGTGTGTGTCATCTTTTACTTAAGTCGGCATTGTGCCTTTAGTATTAAATTCGTATGCAATTTCTGTGTTTCATCGTCAATAGTAACGTCCACGGTATACAGTAAACCTGAAGTGAAGCATCGGAATCTCAAACTGGACTCACAGGAGAGATTCAAATCATAGAAAGTTTGAGTGTCAATCCCCCTGTATTTAAGTTGGCATTGTGAGTTTTGTATTAAATTCGGATGCAATTTCTGTGGTTCATCGTCAATAAGAAGGTCCAAGGGATACAGTAAACCTGAAGTTATGCATCGGAATCCAAAACTGGACTCCCCAGAGAGGTTCAAATAATAGACAGTTAGAGTGTCAGTCCTCTTGTACTTAAGTCGGCATTGTGCCTTTTGTATTAAATTCGGATGCAATTTCTGTGTTTCATCGTCACTAAGACGGTCCAAGGGATACAGTAAACCTGAAGTGAAGCATCGGAAACTAAAACTGGACTCACAGGATAGGTTCACTTCATAGAAAGTTAGAGTGTCAGTCCTCTTGTACTTAAGTCGGCAATGTGCCTTTTGTATTAAATTCGGAGGCAATTTCTGTGTTTCATCGTCAATAAGAAGGTCTAAGGTATACAGTAAACCTGAAGTGAAGCATCGGAATCTGAAACTGGACTCACAGGAAGGGTCCAAATCATAGAAAGTTAGAGTGTCAGTCCTCTTGTACTTAAGTCGGCATTGTGCCTTTTGTATTAAATTCAGATGGAATTTCTGTGTTTCATCGTCAATAAGAAGGTCCAAGGTATACAGTAAACCTGAAGTGAAGCATCGGAATCTAAAACTGGACTCACAGGAAGGGTTCAAATCATAGAAAGTTAGAGTGTCAGTCCTCTGGTACTTAAGTCGGCATTGTGCTTTTTGTATTAAATTCATATGGAATTTCTGTGTTTCATCGTCAATGAGAACATCCAAGGGATACAGTAAACCTGAAGTGAAGCATCGGAATCTAAAACTGGACTCAAAGGAGAGGTTCAAATCATTGAAAGTTAGAGTGTCAGTCCTCTTGTAATTAAGTCGGCATTGTGCCTTTTGTATTAAATTCGGATGCAGTTCCTTCGTTTTATCGTCAATAAGAAGTCCATGGGATACTGTAAACCTGAAGTGAAGGATCGGAATCTAAATCTGGACTCACAGGAGAGGTTCAAGTCATAGATAGTTAGAGTGTCAGTACTCTAGTACTTAAGTCGGCATTGTGCCTGTTGTATTAAATTCGGTTGCAATTTCTGTGTTTCATCGTCAGTAAGAAGGTCCAAGGGATACAGTAAACCTGAGTGCAGTATCGGAATCTAAATCTGGAGTCACAGGAGAGGTTCAAGTCATATAAAGTTAGATTGTCATTCCTCTTGTACTTAAGTCGGCATTGTGCTTTTGTATTAAATTCGGATGCTTACTCTGTGTTTCAGCGTCAATAAGAAGGTCCAAGGGATACAGTAAACCAGAAATGAAGCATTGGAATCTAAAACCGGACTCACAGGAGCGGTTCAAATTATAGAAATTGAGTGTGTCAGTTCTCTTGTACTTAAGTCTTCAATGTGCCTTTTGTATTAAATTCGGATGCAAATTCTGTGTTTCATCGTCACTAAGAAGGACCAAGGTATACAGTAAACCTGAAGTGAAGCATCGGAAACTAAAACTGGACTCACAGGAGAGGTTCACTTCATAGAAAGTTAGAGGGTCAGTCCTCTTGTATTTAATCCGGCAATGTGCCTTTTATATTAAATTCGGATGCAATTTGTGTGTTTCATCGTCAATAAGAAGGTGCACGGTATACAGTAAACCTGAAGTGAAGCATCGGAATCTAAAACTGGACTTACAGGAAGGGTTCAAATCATAGAAAGTTAGAGAGTCAGTCCTCTTGTACTTAAGTCGGCATTGTGCTTTTTGTATTAAATTCAGATGGAATTTCTGTGTTTCATCGTCAATAAGAAGGTCCAAGGTATACAGTAAACCTGAATTGAAGCATCGGAATCCATAACTGGACGCAAAGGAAGGGTTCAAATCATAGAAAGTTAGAGTGTCAGTCCTCTGGTACTTAAGTCGGCATTGTGCCTCTTGTATTAAATTCAAATGGAATTTCTGTGTTTCATCGTCAATAAAAAGATCCAAGGGATACAGTAAACCTGAAGTGAAGCATTGGAATCTGAAACTGGACTCACAGGAGAGGTTCAAATCATAGAAAGTTAGAGTGTCAGTCCTCTTGAACTTAAGTCGGCATTGTGCCTTTTGTATTAAATTCGGATGCAATTTCAGTGTTTCATCGTCAATAAGTAGGTCCAAGGGATACAGTAAACCTAAAGTGAAGCATTGGAAACTAAAACTGGACTCACAGGTGAGGATCAAATCATGGAAGTTTTGAGTGTCTGTCCTCTAGTACTTAAGTCGGCGTTGTGCCATTTGTATTAAATTCGGATGTAATATCTGTGTTTCATCGTCAGTAAGAAGGTCCAAGGTATACAGGAAACCTGAAGTGAAGCATCGGAATCTAAAACTGGACTCACAGGAAGGGTTCAAATCATAGAAAGTTAGAGTGTCAGTCCTCTTGTACTTAAGTCGGCATTGTGCCTTTTGTATTAAATTCAGATGGAATATCTGTGTTTCATCGTCAATAAGAAGGTCCAAGGTATACAGTAAACCTGAAGTGAAGCATCGGAATCTAAAACTGGTCTCACAGGAAGGGTTCAAATCATAGAAAGTTAGAGTGCCAGTCCTCTGGTACTTAAGTCAGCATTGTGCCTTTTGTATTAAAATCAGATGGAATTTCTGTGTTTTATCGTCAATAAGAACATCCAAGGGATACAGTAAACCTGAAGTAAAGCATCAGAAACTAAAACTGGACTCACAGGAGAGGTTCAAATCAAAGAAAGTTAGAGTGTGTGTCATCTTTTACTTAAGTCGGCATTGTGCCTTTAGTATTAAATTCGTATGCAATTTCTGTGTTTCATCGTCAATAGTAACGTCCACGGTATACAGTAAACCTGAAGTGAAGCATCGGAATCTCAAACTGGACTCACAGGAGAGATTCAAATCATAGAAAGTTTGAGTGTCAATCCCCCTGTATTTAAGTTGGCATTGTGAGTTTTGTATTAAATTCGGATGCAATTTCTGTGGTTCATCGTCAATAAGAAGGTCCAAGGGATACAGTAAACCTGAAGTTATGCATCGGAATCCAAAACTGGACTCCCCAGAGAGGTTCAAATAATAGACAGTTAGAGTGTCAGTCCTCTTGTACTTAAGTCGGCATTGTGCCTTTTGTATTAAATTCGGATGCAATTTCTGTGTTTCATCGTCACTAAGACGGTCCAAGGGATACAGTAAACCTGAAGTGAAGCATCGGAAACTAAAACTGGACTCACAGGATAGGTTCACTTCATAGAAAGTTAGAGTGTCAGTCCTCTTGTACTTAAGTCGGCAATGTGCCTTTTGTATTAAATTCGGAGGCAATTTCTGTGTTTCATCGTCAATAAGAAGGTCTAAGGTATACAGTAAACCTGAAGTGAAGCATCGGAATCTGAAACTGGACTCACAGGAAGGGTCCAAATCATAGAAAGTTAGAGTGTCAGTCCTCTTGTACTTAAGTCGGCATTGTGCCTTTTGTATTAAATTCAGATGGAATTTCTGTGTTTCATCGTCAATAAGAAGGTCCAAGGTATACAGTAAACCTGAAGTGAAGCATCGGAATCTAAAACTGGACTCACAGGAAGGGTTCAAATCATAGAAAGTTAGAGTGTCAGTCCTCTGGTACTTAAGTCGGCATTGTGCTTTTTGTATTAAATTCATATGGAATTTCTGTGTTTCATCGTCAATGAGAACATCCAAGGGATACAGTAAACCTGAAGTGAAGCATCGGAATCTAAAACTGGACTCAAAGGAGAGGTTCAAATCATTGAAAGTTAGAGTGTCAGTCCTCTTGTAATTAAGTCGGCATTGTGCCTTTTGTATTAAATTCGGATGCAGTTCCTTCGTTTTATCGTCAATAAGAAGTCCATGGGATACTGTAAACCTGAAGTGAAGGATCGGAATCTAAATCTGGACTCACAGGAGAGGTTCAAGTCATAGATAGTTAGAGTGTCAGTACTCTAGTACTTAAGTCGGCATTGTGCCTGTTGTATTAAATTCGGTTGCAATTTCTGTGTTTCATCGTCAGTAAGAAGGTCCAAGGGATACAGTAAACCTGAGTGCAGTATCGGAATCTAAATCTGGAGTCACAGGAGAGGTTCAAGTCATATAAAGTTTGATTGTCATTCCTCTTGTACTTAAGTCGGCATTGTGCTTTTGTATTAAATTCGGATGCTTACTCTGTGTTTCAGCGTCAATAAGAAGGTCCAAGGGATACAGTAAACCAGAAATGAAGCATTGGAATCTAAAACCGGACTCACAGGAGCGGTTCAAATTATAGAAATTGAGTGTGTCAGTTCTCTTGTACTTAAGTCTTCAATGTGCCTTTTGTATTAAATTCGGATGCAAATTCTGTGTTTCATCGTCACTAAGAAGGACCAAGGTATACAGTAAACCTGAAGTGAAGCATCGGAAACTAAAACTGGACTCACAGGAGAGGTTCACTTCATAGAAAGTTAGAGGGTCAGTCCTCTTGTATTTAATCCGGCAATGTGCCTTTTATATTAAATTCGGATGCAATTTGTGTGTTTCATCGTCAATAAGAAGGTGCACGGTATACAGTAAACCTGAAGTGAAGCATCGGAATCTAAAACTGGACTTACAGGAAGGGTTCAAATCATAGAAAGTTAGAGAGTCAGTCCTCTTGTACTTAAGTCGGCATTGTGCTTTTTGTATTAAATTCAGATGGAATTTCTGTGTTTCATCGTCAATAAGAAGGTCCAAGGTATACAGTAAACCTGAATTGAAGCATCGGAATCCATAACTGGACGCAAAGGAAGGGTTCAAATCATAGAAAGTTAGAGTGTCAGTCCTCTGGTACTTAAGTCGGCATTGTGCCTCTTGTATTAAATTCAAATGGAATTTCTGTGTTTCATCGTCAATAAAAAGATCCAAGGGATACAGTAAACCTGAAGTGAAGCATTGGAATCTGAAACTGGACTCACAGGAGAGGTTCAAATCATAGAAAGTTAGAGTGTCAGTCCTCTTGAACTTAAGTCGGCATTGTGCCTTTTGTATTAAATTCGGATGCAATTTCAGTGTTTCATCGTCAATAAGTAGGTCCAAGGGATACAGTAAACCTAAAGTGAAGCATTGGAAACTAAAACTGGACTCACAGGTGAGGATCAAATCATGGAAGTTTTGAGTGTCTGTCCTCTAGTACTTAAGTCGGCGTTGTGCCATTTGTATTAAATTCGGATGTAATATCTGTGTTTCATCGTCAGTAAGAAGGTCCAAGGTATACAGGAAACCTGAAGTGAAGCAGCGGAAACTAAAACTGGACTCACAGGAGAGGTTCAAATCATAGAAAGTGAGAGTGTCAGTCCTCTTGTACTTAAGTCGGCGTTGTGAATTTTGTATTAAATTCGGATGTAATATCTGTGTTTCTTCTTCAATAAGGAGGTCCAAGGTATACAGTAAACCTGAGGTAAAGCATCGGAATCTTTAACTGGACTCAGAGGAGAGGTTCAAATCGTAGAAAGTTAAGTACCAGAGGACTGACACTCTAAGTCGGGATTGTGCCTTTTGTATTAAATTCAGATGGAATTTCTGTGTTTCATCGTCACTAAGAACGTCGAAGGGGTACAGTAAACCTGAAGTGAAGCATCGGAAACTAAAACTGGACTCACAGTAGAGGTTCACATCATAGGTAGTTAGAGTGTCAGTCCTCTTGTACTTAAGTCGGCATTGTGCCTTTTGTATTTAATTCGGATGAAATTTCTGTGTTTCATCGTCACTAAGAAGGTCCAAGGGATACAGTAAATCTGAAGTGAAGCATCGGAAACTAAAACTGGACTCAAAGGAGAGGTTTACTTCATAGAAAGTTAGAGTGTCAGTCCTCTTGTACTTAAGTCGGCAATGTGCTTTTGTATTAAATTCGGATGCAATTTCTGTGTTTCATCGTCACTAAGAACGTCGAAGGGGTACAGTAAACCTGAAGTGAAGCATCGGAAACTAAAACTGGACTCACAGTAGAGGTTCACATCATAGGTAGTTAGAGTGTCAGTCCTCTTGTACTTAAGTCGGCATTGTGCCTTTTGTATTTAATTCGGATGCAATTTCTGTGTTTAATCGTCAATAAGAAGGTCCTAGGTATACAGTAAACCTGAAGTGGAGCATTGGAATGTAAAACTGGACTCACAGGAAGGGTTCAAATCATAGAATATTAGAGTGTCAGTCCTCTTTTACTTAAGTCGGCATTGTGCCTTTAGTATTAAATTCGTATGAAATTTCTGTGTTTCATCGTCAATAGTAACGTCCAAGGTATACAGTAAACCTGAAGTGAAGCATCGGAATCTCAAACTGGACTCACAGGAGAGATTCAAATCATAGAAAGTTTGAGTGTCAATCCCCCTGTATTTAAGTCGGCATTGTGAGTTTTGTATTAAATTCGGATGCAATTTCTGTGGTTCATCGTCAATAAGAAGGTCCAAGGGATACAGTAAACCTGAAGTTATGCATCGGAATCCAAAACTGGACTCCCCAGGGAGGTTCAAATAATAGACAGTTTGAGTGTCAGTCCTCTTGTACTTAAGTCGGCATTGTGCCTTTTGTATTAAATTCGGATGCAATTTCTGTGTTTCATCGTCACTAAGACGGTCCAAGGGATACAGTAAACCTGAAGTGAAGCATCGGAAACTAAAACTGGACTCACAGGATAGGTTCACTTCATAGAAAGTTAGAGTGTCAGTCCTCTTGTACTTAAGTCGGCATTGTGCCTTTTGTATTAAATTCAGATGGAATTTCTGTGTTTCATCGTCAATAAGAAGGTCCAAGGTATACAGTAAACCTGAAGTGACGCATCGGAATCTAAAACTGGACTCACAGGAAGGGTCCAAATCATAGAAAGTTAGAGTGTCAGTCCTCTTGTACTTAAGTCGGCATTGTGCCTTTTGTATTAAATTCAGATGGAATTTCTGTGTTTCATCGTCAATAAGAAGGTCCAAGGTATACAGTAAACCTGAAGTGAAGCATCGGAATCTAAAACTGGACTCACAGGAAGGGTTCAAATCATAGAAAGTTGGAGTGTCAGTCCTCTGGTACTTAAGTCGGCATTGTGCTTTTTGTATTAAATTCATATGGAATTTCTGTGTTTCATCGTCAATGAGAACATCCAAGGGATACAGTAAACCTGAAGTGAAGCATCGGAATCTAAAACTGGACTCAAAGGAGAGGTTCAAATCATTGAAAGTTAGAGTGTCAGTCCTCTTGTAATTAAGTCGGCATTGTGCCTTTTGTATTAAATTCGGATGCAGTTCCTTCGTTTCATCGTCAATAAGAAGTCCATGGGATACTGTAAACCTGAAGTGAAGGATCGGAATCTAAATCTGGACTCACAGGAGAGGTTCAAGTCATAGATAGTTAGAGTGTCAGTACTCTAGTACTTAAGTCGGCATTGTGCCTGTTGTATTAAATTCGGTTGCAATTTCTGTGTTTCATCGTCAGTAAGAAGGTCCAAGGGATACAGTAAACCTGAGTGCAGTATCGGAATCTAAAACTGGAGTCACAGGAGAGGTTCAAGTCATATAAAGTTAGATTGTCATTCCTCTTGTACTTAAGTCGGCATTGTGCTTTTGTATTAAATTCGGATGCTTACTCTGTGTTTCAGCGTCAATAAGAAGGTCCAAGGGATACAGTAAACCAGAAATGAAGCATTGGAATCTAAAACCGGACTCACAGGAGCGGTTCAAATTATAGAAATTGAGTGTGTCAGTTCTCTTGTACTTAAGTCTTCAATGTGCCTTTTGTATTAAATTCGGATGCAAATTCTGTGTTTCATCGTCACTAAGAAGGACCAAGGTATACAGTAAACCTGAAGTGAAGCATCGGAAACTAAAACTGGACTCACAGGAGAGGTTCACTTCATAGAAAGTTAGAGGGTCAGTCCTCTTGTATTTAATTCGGCAATGTGCCTTTTATATTAAATTCGGATGCAATTTGTGTGTTTCATCGTCAATAAGAAGGTGCACGGTATACAGTAAACCTGAAGTGAAGCATCGGAATCTAAAACTGGACTTACAGGAAGGGTTCAAATCATAGAAAGTTAGAGAGTCAGTCCTCTTGTACTTAAGTCGGCATTGTGCTTTTTGTATTAAATTCAGATGGAATATCTGTGTTTCATCGTCAATAAGAAGGTCCAAGGTATACAGTAAACCTGAATTGAAGCATCGGAATCCATAACTGGACGCAAAGGAAGGGTTCAAATCATAGAAAGTTAGAGTGTCAGTCCTCTGGTACTTAAGTCGGCATTGTGCCTCTTGTATTAAATTCAAATGGAATTTCTGTGTTTCATCGTCAATAAAAAGATCCAAGGGATACAGTAAACCTGAAGTGAAGCATTGGAATCTAATACTGGACTCACAGGAGAGGTTCAAATCATAGAAAGTTAGAGTGTCAGTCCTCTTGAACTTAAGTCGGCATTGTGCCTTTTGTATTAAATTCGGATGCAATTTCAGTGTTACATCGTCAATAAGTAGGTACAAGGGATACAGTAAACCTAAAGTGAAGCATTGGAAACTAAAACTGGACTCACAGGTGAGGATCAAATCATGGAAGTTTCGAGTGTCTGTCCTCTAGTACTTAAGTCGGCGTTGTGCCATTTGTATTAAATTCGGATGTAATATCTGTGTTTCATCGTCAGTAAGAAGGTCCAAGGTATACAGGAAACCTGAAGTGAAGCAGCGGAAACTAAAACTGGACTCACAGGAGAGGTTCAAATCATAGAAAGTGAGAGTGTCAGTCCTCTTGTACTTAAGTCGGCGTTGTGAATTTTGTATTAAATTCGGATGTAATTTCTGTGTTTCTTCTTCAATAAGGAGGTCCAAGGTATACAGTAAACCTGAGGTAAAGCGTCGGAATCTTTAACTGGACTCAGAGGAGAGGTTCAAATCGTAGAAAGTTAAGTACCAGAGGACTGACACTCTAAGTCGGGATTGTGCCTTTTGTATTAAATTCAGATGGAATTTCTGTGTTTCATCGTCAATAAGAAGGTCCAATGGATACAGTAAACCTGAAGTGAAGCATCGGAATCCAAATCTGGACTCCCCAGAGAGGTTCAAATAATAGACAGTTAGAGTGTCAGTCCTCTTGTACTTAAGACGGGATTGTGCCTTTTGTATTAAATTCGGATGAAATTTCTGTGTTTCATCGTCACTAAGAAGGTCCAAGGGATACAGTAAATCTGAAGTGAAGCATCGGAAACTAAAACTGGACTCAAAGGAGAGGTTTACTTCATAGAAAGTTAGAGTGTCAGTCCTCTTGTACTTAAGTCGGCAATGTGCTTTTGTATTAAATTCGGATGCAATTTCTGTGTTTCATCGTCACTAAGAACGTCGAAGGGGTACAGTAAACCTGAAGTGAAGCATCGGAAACTAAAACTGGACTCACAGTAGAGGTTCACATCATAGGTAGTTAGAGTGTCAGTCCTCTTGTACTTAAGTCGGCATTGTGCCTTTTGTATTTAATTCGGATGCAATTTCTGTGTTTAATCGTCAATAAGAAGGTCCTAGGTATACAGTAAACCTGAAGTGGAGCATTGGAATGTAAAACTGGACTCACAGGAAGGGTTCAAATCATAGAATATTAGAGTGTCAGTCCTCTTTTACTTAAGTCGGCATTGTGCCTTTTGTATTAAATTCAGATGGAATTTCTGTGTTTCATCGTCAATGAGAAGGTCCAAGGGATACAGTAAACCTGAGGTAAAGCATCGGAATCTATAAGTGGAGTCACAGGAGAGGTTCAAATCTTAGAAAGTTAGAGTGTCAGTCCTCTGGTACTTAAGTCGGCATTGTGCCTTTTGTATTAAATTCAGATGGAATTTCTGTGTTTCATCGTCAATAAGAACATCCAAGGGATACAGTAAACCTGAAGTAAAGCATCAGAGACTAAAACTGGACTCACAGGAGAGGTTCAAATCATAGAAAGTTAGAGTGTGAGTCATCTTTTACTTAAGTCGGCATTGTGCCTTTAGTATTAAATTCGTATGAAATTTCTGTGTTTCATCGTCAATAGTAACGTCCAAGGTATACAGTAAACCTGAAGTGAAGCATCGGAATCTCAAACTGGACTCACAGGAGAGATTCAAATCATAGAAAGTTTGAGTGTCAATCCCCCTGAATTTAAGTCGGCATTGTGAGTTTTGTATTAAATTCGGATGCAATTTCTGTGGTTCATCGTCAATAAGAAGGTCCAAGGGATACAGTAAACCTGAAGTTATGCATCGGAATCCAAAACTGGACTCCCCAGGGAGGTTCAAATAATAGACAGTTTGAGTGTCAGTCCTCTTGTACTTAAGTCGGCAATGTGCCTTTTGTATTAAATTCGGATGCAATTTCTGTGTTTCATCGTCACTAAGACGGTCCAAGGGATACAGTAAACCTGAAGTGAAGCATCGGAAACTAAAACTGGACTCACAGGATAGGTTCACTTCATAGAAAGTTAGAGTGTCAGTCCTCTTGTACTTAAGTCGGCATTGTGCCTTTTGTATTAAATTCAGATGGAATTTCTGTGTTTCATCGTCAATAAGAAGGTCCAAGGTATACAGTAAACCTGAAGTGAAGCATCGGAATCTAAAACTGGACTCACAGGAAGGGTCCAAATCATAGAAAGTTAGAGTGTCAGTCCTCTTGTACTTAAGTCGGCATTGTGCCTTTTGTATTAAATTCAGATGGAATTTCTGTGTTTCATCGTCAATAAGAAGGTCCAAGGTATACAGTAAACCTGAAGTGAAGCATCGGAATCTAAAACTGGACTCACAGGAAGGGTTCAAATCATAGAAAGTTAGAGTGTCAGTCCTCTGGTACTTAAGTCGGCATTGTGCTTTTTGTATTAAATTCATATGGAATTTCTGTGTTTCATCGTCAATGAGAACATCCAAGGGATACAGTAAACCTGAAGTGAAGCATCGGAATCTAAAACTGGACTCAAAGGAGAGGTTCAAATCATTGAAAGTTAGAGTGTCAGTCCTCTTGTAATTAAGTCGGCATTGTGCCTTTTGTATTAAATTCGGATGCAGTTCCTTCGTTTCATCGTCAATAAGAAGTCCATGGGATACTGTAAACCTGAAGTGAAGGATCGGAATCTAAATCTGGACTCACAGGAGAGGTTCAAATCATAGAAAGTTAGAGTGTCAGTACTCTTGTACTTAAGTCGGCATTGTGCCTGTTGTATTAAATTCGGTTGCAATTTCTGTGTTTCATCGTCACTAAGAAGGTCGAAGGGATACAGTAAACCTGAGTGCAGTACCGGAATCTAAAACTGGAGTCACAGGAGAGGTTCAAGTCATATAAAGTTAGATTGTTATTCCTCTTGTACTTAAGTCGGCATTGTGCTTTTGTATTAAATTCGGATGCTTACTCTGTGTTTCATCGTCAATAAGAAGGTCCACGGGATACAGTAAACCAGAAATGAAGCTTTGGAATCTAAAACTGGACTCACAGGAGCGGTTCAAATCATAGAAATTGAGTGTGTCAGTTCTCTTGTACTTAAGTCTTCAATGTGCCTTTTGTATTAAATTCGGATGCAAATTCTGTGTTTCATCGTCACTAAGAAGGACCAAGGGATACAGTAAACCTGAAGTGAAGCATCGGAAACTAAAACTGGACTCACAGGAGAGGTTCACTTCATAGAAAGTTAGAGGGTCAGTCCTCTTGTACTTAATTCGGCAATGTGCCTTTTATATTAAATTCGGATGAAATTTCTGTGTTTCGTCGTCAATATGAAGGTCCACGGTATACAGTAAACCTGAAGTGAAGCATCGGAATCTAAAACTGGACTTACAGGAAGGGTTCAAATCATAGAAAGTTAGAGTGTCAGTCCTCTTGTACTTAAGTCGGCATTGTGCCTTTTGTATTTAATTCGGATGCAATTTCTGTGTTTAATCGTCAATAAGAAGGTCCTAGGTATACAGTAAACCTGAAGTGAAGCATCGGAATGTAAAACTGGACTCACAGGGAGGGTTCAAATCATAGAATATTAGAGTGTCAGTCCTCTTTTACTTAAGTCGGCATTGTGCCTTTTGTATTAAATTCAGATGGAATTTCTGTGTTTCATCGTCAATAAGAAGGTCCAAAGGATACAGTAAACCAGAGGTAAAGCATCGGAATATATAAGTGGAGTCACAGGAGAGGTTCAAATCTTAGAATGTTAGAGTGTCAGTCCGCATGTACTTAAGTCGGTATTGTGCCTTTTGTATTAAATTCGGATGCAATTTCTGTGTTTCATCGTCAATAAGAAGGTCCAAGGGATACAGTAAACCTGAAGTGAAGCATTGGAATCTAAAACTGGACTCACAGGAGAGATTCAAATCATAGAAACTTAGAGCGTCAGTCCTCTTTTACTTAAGTCGGCATTGTGCCTTTTGTATTATATTCGGATGCAATTTCTGTGTTTCATCGTCAATGAGAAGGTCCAAGGGATACAGTAAACCTGAGGTAAAGCATCGGAATCTATAAGTGGACTCACAGGAGAGGTTCAAATCTTAGAATGTTAGAGTGTCAGTCCGCATGTACTTAAGTCGGCATTGTGCCTTTTGTATTAAATTCGGATGCAATTTCTGTGTTTCATCGTCAATAAGAAGGTCCAAGGTATACAGTAAACCTGAAGTGAAGCATCGGAATCTTTAACTGGACTCAGAGGAGAGGTCCAAACCGTAGAAAGTTAGAGTGTCAGTCCTCTTGTACTTAAGTCGGCATTGTGCCTTCTGTATTAAATTTGGATGAAATTTCTGTGTTTCATCGTCACTAAGAACGTCCAAGGGATACAGTAAAGCTGAAGTGAAGCATTGGAAACTATAACTGGACTCACAATAGAGGTTCAAATCATAGAAAGTTAGAGTATCAGTCCTATTGTACTTAAGTCGGCATAGCGCCTTTTGTATTAAATTCGAATTCAATTTCTGTGTTTCATCGTCAATAAGTAGGTTCAAGGTATACAGTAAACCTGAAGTGAAGCATCGGAAACTAAAACTGGACTTACTGGAGAGGTTCAAATCTTAGAAAGTTAGGGTGTCAATCCTCATGTACTTAAGTCGGCATTGTGCCTATTGTATTTAATTCGGATGCAATTTCTGTGTTTTATCGTCAATAAGAAGGTCCATGGGATACAGTAAAGCTGATGTGAAGCATCGGAAACTAAAACTGGACTCACAGGAGAGGTTCAAATCATAGAAAGTGAGAGTGTCAGTTCTCTTGTACGTAAGTCTGCATTGTGCCTTTTGTATTAAATTCCGATGCGATTTGTGTGTTTCATCGTCAATAAGAAGGTTCAAGGTATAAAGAAAACCTGAAGTGAAGCATCGGAATCTAAAACTGGACTGACAGGAGAGGTTCAAATCATTGAAAGTCAGAGTGTCAGTCTTCTTGTACTTAAGTCGGCATTGTGCCTTTTGTATTAAATTCGGATGCAATTTCTGTGTTTCATCGTCAATAAGAGGGTCCAAGGTATACAGTAAACCTGCAGTGATGCATCGAAAACTAAAACTGGACTCAGAGCAAAGGTTCAAATCATAGAAAGTTAGAGTGTCAGTACTATTGTACTTAAGTCGGCATAGTGCCCTTTGTATTAAATTCGGATCCAATTTCTGTGTTTCATCATCAATAAGTAGGTCCATGGTATACAGTAAACCTAAAGTGAAGCATCGGAAACTAAAACTGGACCATCTCTTGCGGTTCAAGTGATATAAAGATAGAGTGTCAGTCCCCTTGCACTTAAGTCGGCATTCTGCTTTTGTATTAAATTCGGATGCAAACTCTGTGCTTCATCGTCAATAAGAAGGTCCAAGGGATACAGTAAACCTGAAGTGAAGCATTGGAATCTAAAACTGGACTCACAGGAGCGGTTCAAATCATAGAGAGTGAGAGTTTCAGTTCTCTTGTACTTAAGTCGGCATTGTGCCTTTCGTATTAAATTCCGATGCAATTTCTGTGTTTCATCGTCAATAAGAAGGTGCAAGGTATACAGTAAACCTGAAGTGAAGCATCGGAATCTAAAACTGGACTCACAGGAGAGGTTCAAATCATAGAAAGTGAGAGTGTCAGTCCTCTTGTACTTAAGTCGGCATTGTGCCTTTTGTTTTAAATTCGGATGCAAACTCTGTGTGTCATCGTCAATAAGAAGGTGCAAGGTTTACCGTAAACCTGAAGTGAAGCATCGGAATCTAAAACTGGACTCACAGGAGAGGTCCAAATCATTGAAAGTCAGAGTGTCGGTCCTCTTGTACTTAAGTCGGCATTGTGCCTTTTGCATTAAATTCGGATGCAATTTCTGTGTTTCATCGTCAATAAGAAGGTCCAAGGGATACAGTAAAATTGAAGTGAAGCATCGGAATCTAAAACTGGACTCACAGGAGAGGTTCAAGTCATAGGGAGTTGGAGTGTCACTCCTCTTGTACTTAAGTCCGCAATGTATCTTTGTATTAAATTCAGATGGAATTTCTGTGTTTCATCGTCACTGAGAAGGTCCAAGGGATACAGTAAACCTGAAGTGAAGCATCGGAATAAAAATCTGGACTCCCCAGAGAGGTTCAAATAATAGACAGTTAGAGTGTCAGTCCTCTTGTACTTAAGTCGACATTGTGCCTTTTGTATTAAATTCGGAAGCAATTTCTGTGTTTCATCGTCACTGAGAAGGTCCAATGGATACAGTAAACCTGAAGTGAAGCAGCTGAAACGAACACTGAACTCACAGGAGAGGTTCACTTCATAGAAAGTTAAAGGGTCAGTCCTGTTGTACTTAAGTCGGCAAAGTGCCTTTTGTATTACATTCGGATGCAATTTCTGTGTTTCGTCGTCAATAAGAAGGTCCAAGGTATACAGTAAACCTGAAGTGAAGCATCGGAATCTAAAACTGAACTTACAGGAAGGGTTCAAATCATAGAAAGTTAGAGTGTCAGTCCTCTTGTACTTAAGTCGGCATTGTGCCTTTGGTATTAAATTCAGATGGAATTTCTGTGTTTCATCATCAATAAGAAGGTCCAAGGTATACAGTAAACCTGAAGTGAAGCATCGGAATCTATAACTGGACTCACAGGGAGGTTCAAATCATAGAAAGTTAGAGTGTAAGTCCTCTTGTACTTAAGTCGGCATTCTGCCTTTTGTGTTAAATTCGGATGCAATTTCTGTGTTTCATCGTCAATAAGAATGTCCAAGGGATACAGTAAACCTGAAGTGAAGCATCGGAAACTAGAACTGGACTCACAGGAGAGGTTCAAATCATAGAAAGTTAGAGTGTCAGGCCTCTTGTACTTAAGTCGGCGTTGTGCCTTTTGTATTAAATTCGGATTTAATCTCTGTGTTTCATCGTCAGTAAGAAGGTCCAAGGTATTCAGGAAACCTGAAGTGAAGCAGCGGAAACGAACACTGAACTCACAGGAGAGGTTCAATTCATAGAAATTTAGAGTGTCAGTTCTCTTGTACTTATGTCGGCATTGTGCCTTTTGTATTAAATTCGGATGCAATTTCAGTGTTTCATCGTCAATAAGAAGGTACAAGGGATACAGTAAACCTAAAGTGAAGCATTGGACACTAAAACTGGACTCACAGTAGAGGTTAACATCATAGAAAGTTAGAGTGTCAGTCCTCTCGTACTTAAGTCGGCGTTGTGTCTTTTTTATTAAATTCAGATGCAATTTCAGTGTTTCATCGTCAATAAGAAGGTCCAAGGGATACAGTAAACCTGAAGTGAAGCATCGGAATCCAAATCTGGACTCCACAGAGAGGTTCAAATAATAGACAATTAGAGTGTTTGTCCTCTTGTACTTAAGTCGGCATTGTGCCTCTTGTATTAAATTCGGATGCAATTTCTGTGTTTCATCGTCACTAAGAAGGTCCAAGGGATACAGTAAACTTAAAGTGAAGCATTGGAAACTAAAACTGGACTCACAGTAGAGGTTAACATCATAGAAAGTTAGAGTGTCAGTCCTATTGTACTTAAGTCGGCATTGTGCCTTTTGTATTAAATTCGGATGCAATTTCTGTGTTTCATCGTGATTAAGAAGGTCCAAGGTATACAGTAAACCTGAAGTGAAACATCGGAATCTAAAACTGGACTCACAGGAGAGGTTCAAATCATAGAAAGTTAGAGTGTCAGTCCTCTTGTACTAAAGTCGGCGTTGTGCCTTTTGTATTAAATTCGGATGTAATCTCTGTGTTTCATCGTCAGTAAGTAGGTCCAAGGTATACCGGAAACCTGAAGTGAGGCAGCGGAAACGAAAACTGAACTCACAGGAGAGATTCAATTCATAGAAATTTAGAGTGTCAGTTCCCTTGTACTTATGTCGGCATTGTGCCTTTTGTATTAAATTCGGATGCAATATCAGTGTTTCATCGTCAATAAGAAGGTACAAGGGATACAGTAAACCTAAAGTGAAGCATTGGAAACTAAAACTGGACTCACAGGTGAGGTTCAAATCATGGAACTTTTTTAGTGTCAGTCCTCTAGTACTTATGTCGGCATTGTGCCTTTTGTATGAAATTCGGATATAATTTCTGTGTTTCATCGTCAATAAGAGGGTCCAAGGGATACAGTAAACCTGAAGTGAAGCATCAGAATCTAAAACTGGACTCACAGGAGGGGTTCAAATCATAGGAAGCTACAGTGTCAGTCCTCTTTTACTTAAGTCGGCATTGTACCTTTTGTATTATATTCGGATGCAATTTCTGTGTTTCATCGTCAATAAGAATGTCCAAGGGATACAGTAAACCTGAAGTGAAGCATCGGAACCTAAAACTGGACTCACAGGAGAGGTGCAAATCATAGAAAGTTAGAGTGTCAGTCCTCTTGTACTTAAGTCGGCATTGTGCCTTTTGTATTATATTCGGATGCAATTTCTGTGTTTCATCGTCAATAAGGAGGTCCAAGGAATACAGTAAACCTGAAGTGAAGCATCGGAATCTTTAACTGGACTCAGAGGAGAGGTTCAAATCGTAGAAAGTTAGAGTGTCAGTCCTCTTGTACTTAAGTCGGCATTGTGCCTTCTGTATTAAATTTGGATGAAAATTCTGTGTTTCATCGTCACTGAGAAGGACCAAGGGATACAGTAAACCTGAAGTGACGCATCGGAATCCAAATCTGGACTCCCCAGAGAGGTTCAATAATAGACAGTTAGAGTTTCAGTCCTCTTGTACTTAAGTCGGCATTGTGCCTTTTGTATTAAATTCGGATGCAATTTCAGTGTTTCATCGTCACTAAGAAGGTCCAAGGGATACAGTAAACCTGAAGTGAAGCATCAGAAACAAAAACTGGACTCACAGGAGAGGTTCACTTCATAGAAAGTTAGAGTGTCAGTCCTCTTGTACTTAAGTCGGCATTGTGCCTTTTGTATTATATTCGGATGCAATTTCTGTGTTTCATCGTCAATAAGGAGGTCCAAGGAATACAGTAAACCTGAAGCGAAGCATCGGAGTCTTTAACTGGACTCAGAGGAGAGGTTCAAATCGTAGAAGGTTTGAGTGTCAGTCCTCTTGTACTTAAGTCGGCATTGTGCCTTCTGTATTAAATTTGGATGAAATTTCTGTGTTTCATCGTCACTAAGAAGGTCCAAGGGATACAGTAAACCTAAAGTGAAGCATTGGAAACTAAAACTGGACTCACAGTAGAGGTTCACATCATAGAAAGTTAGAGTGTCAGTCCTCTCGTACTTAAGTCGGCGTTATGTCTTTTGTATTAAATTCGGATGCAATTTCTGCGTTTCATCGTCAATAAGAAGGTCCAAGGGATACAGTAAAGCTGAAGTGAAGCATCGGAAACTAAAACTGTACTCACAGTAGAGGTTCCAATCATAGAAAGTTAGAGTGTCAGTCCTATTGTACTTAAGTCGGCTTTGTGCCTTTTGTATTAAATTCAGATGCAATTTCTGTGTTTCATCGTCATTAAGAAGGTCCAAGGTATACAGTAAACCTGAAGTGAAGCATCGGAAACTATAACTGGACTCACAGGAGGGGTTCAAATCATAGAAAGTTAGAGTGTCAGTCCTTTGGTACTTAAGTCGGCATTGTGCCTTTTGTATTAAATTCAGATGAAATTTCTGTGTTTCATCGTCAATAAGAAGATCCAAGGGATACAGTAAACCTGAAGTGATGCATCGGAAACTAAAACTGGACTCACAGGAGAGGTTCAAATCATAGAAAGTTAGAGCGTCAGTCCTCTTGTACTAAAGTCGGCGTTGTGCCTTTTGTATTAAATTCGGATGTGATCTCTGTGTTTCATCGTCAGTAAGAAGGTCCAAGGTATACCGGAAACCTGAAGTGAAGCAGCGGAAACGAAAACTGAACTCACAGGAGAGGTTCAATTCATAGAAATTTAGAGTGTCAGTTCTCTTGTACTTATGTCGGCATTGTGGCTTTTGTATTAAATTCGGATGCAATATCAGTGTTTCATCGTCAATAAGAAGGTACAAGGGATACAGTAAACCTAAAGTGAAGCATTGGAAACTAAAACTGGACTCACAGGTGAGGTTCAAATCATGGAACTTTTGAGTGTCAGTCCTCTAGTACTTATGTCGGCATTGTGCCTTTTGTATGAAATTCGGATATAATTTCTGTGTTTCATCGTCAATAAGAGGGTCCAAGGGATACAGTAAACCTGAAGTGAAGCACCAGAATCTAAAACTGGACTCACAGGAGGGGTTCAAATCATAGAAAGTTACAGTGTCAGTCCTCTTTTACTTAAGTCGGCATTGTACCTTTTGTATTATATTCGGATGCATTTTCTGTGTTTCATCGTCAATAAGAATGTCCAAGGGATACAGTAAACCTGAAGTGAAGCATCGTAAACTAAAACTGGACTCACAGGAGAGATTCAAATCATAGAAAGTTAGAGTGTCAGTCCTCTTGTACTTAAGTCGGCATTGTGCCTTTTGTATTATATTCGGATGTAATTTCTGTGTTTCATCGTCACTAAGGAGGTCCAAGGAATACAGTAAACCTGAAGTGAAGCATCGGAATCTTTAACTGGACTCAGAGGAGAGGTTCAAATCGTAGAAAGTTAGAGTGTCAGTCCTCTTGTACTTAAGTCGGCATTGTGCCTTCTGTATTAAATTTGGATGAAATTTCTGTGTTTCATCGTCACTGAGAAGGTCCAAGGGATACAGTAAACCTGAAGTGAGCATCGGAATCCAAATCTGGACTCCCCAGAGAGGTTCAATAATAGACAGTTAGAGTTTCAGTCCTCTTGTACTTAAGTCGGCATTGTGTGTTTTGTGTTGAATTCGGATGCAATTTCTGTGTTTCATCGTCACTAAGAAGGTCCAAGGGATACAGTAAACCTGAAGTGAAACATCAGAAACTAAAACTGGACTCACAGGAGAGGTTCACTTCATAGAAAGTTAGAGTGTCAGTCCTCTTGTACTTAAGTCGGCATTGTGCCTTTTGTATTATATTCGGATGCAATTTCTGTGTTTCATCGTCAATAAGGAGGTCCAAGGAATACAGTAAACCTGAAGTGAAGCATCGGAATCTTTAACTGGACTCAGAGGAGAGGTTCAAATCGTAGAAAGTTAGAGTGTCAGTCCTCTTGTACTTAAGTCGCCATTGTGCCTTCTGTATTAAATTTGGATGAAATTTCTGTGTTTCATCGTCACTAAGAAGGTCCAAGGGATACAGTAAACCTGAAGTGAAGCATTGGAAACTAAAACTAGACTCACAGTAGAGGTTCACATCATAGAAAGTTAGAGTGTCAGTCCTCTAGTACTTAAGTCGGCGTTGTGTCTTTTGTATTAAATTCGGATGCAATTTCTACGTTTCATCGTCAATAAGAAGGTCCAAAAGATACAGTAAAGCTGAAGTGAAGCATCGGAAACTAAAACTGTACTCGCAGGAGAGGTTCAAATCATAGAAAGTTAGAGTGTCAGTCCCATTGTACTTAAGTCGGCATTGTGCCTTTTGTATTAAATTCGGATGCAATTTCTGTGTTTGATCGTCATTAAGAAGGTCCAAGGTATACAGTAAGCCTCAGGTGAAGCATCGGAAACTAAAACTGGACTCACTGGAGAGGTTCAAATCTTAGAAAGTTAGGGTCTCAATCCTCATGTACTTAAGTCGGCATAGTGCCTTATGTATTAAATTCGGATGCAATTTCTGTGTTTCATCGTCAATAAGAAGGTCCAAGGGATTCAGTAAACCTGAAGTAAAGCATAGGAGACCAAAACTTGGCTCACAGGACAGGTTCAAATCAAAGAAAGTTAGGGTGTCAGTCCTCAAGTCGGCATTGTGCCTTTTGTATTAAATTCGGATGCAATTTCTGTGTTTCATCGTCAACAAGAAGGTCCAAGGTAAACAGTAAACCTGCAGTGTAGCATCGGAAACTAAAACTGGACTCACAGGAAAGTTTCAAATCATAGAATGTTAGTGTGTCAGTCCTTTTGTACTTAAGACGGGATTGTGCCTTTTTTATTAAATTCCGATGCAATTTCTGTGTTTCATCGTCAATTAGAAGGTCCAAGGTATACAGTAAACCTGAAGTGAAGCATCGGAAACCAAAACTGGACTCACAGGAGAGGTTCAAATCATAGAAAGTTTGAGTGTCAGGCCTCTTGTCCTTAAGTCGGCATTATGCCTTTTGTATTAAATTCATATGCAATTACTGTGTTTCATCGTCAATAAGAAGGTCCAAGGGATACAGTAAAGCTGAAGTGAAGCATCGGAAACTAAAACTGGACTCACAGGAGAGGTTCAAATCATAGAAACTTAGAGTGTCAGTCCTCTTGTACTTAAGTCGGCATTGGGCCTTTTGTATTAAATTCGGATGCCATTTCTGTGTTTCAACGTCAATAAGAAGGTCCAAGGTATACAGTAAACCTGCAGTGAAGCATCCGAAACTAAAACTGGACTCACAGGAGAGGTTCAAAACAAAGAAAGTTAGAGTGTCAGTCCTCTTGTTCTTAAGTCGGCATTGAGCCTTTTGTATTAAATATGGATGCAATTTCTGTGTTTCATCATCAATAAGAAGGTCCTAGGTACACAGTAAACCTGAAGTGTACCATCGGAAACTAATACTGGACTCACAGGAGAGGTTCAAATCATAGAAAGTTAGAGTGTCAGTCCTCTTGTACTTAAGTCGGCATTGTGCCTTTCGTATTAAATTCGGATGCAATTTCTGTGTTTCATCGTTAATACGAAGGTCCAAGGGATACAGTAAAGATGAAGTGAAGCATCGGAAACTAAAACTGGACTAACAGGAGAGGTTCAAATCATTGTACGTTAGAGTGTCAGTCCACTTGTACTTAAGTCGGCATTGTGCCTTTCGTATTAAATTCGTATCCAATTTCTGTGTTTCATCGTCAATAAGAAGGTCCAAGGGATACAGTAAACCTGAAGTTTAGCATCGGAAACTAAAACTGGACTCATAGGAGAGGTTCAAATCATAGAACGTTAGAGTGTCAGACCTCTAGTACTTAAGTCGGCTTTGTACCTTTTGTATTGAATTGGGATGCAATTTCTGTGTTTCATCGTCTAGAAGGAGGTCCAAGACATACAGTAAACCTGAAGTATAGCATCGGAATCTAAAACTGGACTCACAGGAGGAGTTCAAACCATAGAAAGTTAGAGTGTCAGTCCTCTTGTACATAAGTCGGCATTGTGTGTTTTGTATCAAATTCGAATGCAATTTCTGTGTTTCATCGTCAATAAGAAGGTCCAAGGGATACAGTAAACCTGAAGTTTAGCATCGGAAACTAAAACTGGACTCAAAGGAGAGGTTCAAATCATAGAACGTTAGAGTGTCAGTCCTCTAGTACTTAAGTCGGCTTTGTGCCTTTTGTATTGAATTCGGATGCAATTTCTGTGTTTCATTGTCAATAAGAAGGTCCAAGGGATACAGTAAACCTGAAGTTTAGCATCGGAAACTAAAACTGGACTCAAAGGATAGGTTCAAATCATAGAACGCTAGAGTGTCAGTCCTCTAGTACTTAAGTCGGCTTTGTGCCTTTTGTATTGAATTCGGATGCAATTACTGTGTTTCATCGTCAATAAGAAGGTCCAAGGGATACAGTAAAGCTGAAGTGAAGCATCGGAAACTAAAACTGGACTCACAGGAGAGGTTCATATCATAGAAACTTAGAGTGTCAGTCCTCTTGTACTTAAGTCGGCATTGTGCCTTTTGTATTAAATTCGTATGCAATTTCTGTGTTTCATCGTCACTAAGAAGGTCCAAGGGATACAGTAAACCTGATGTGAAGCATCTGAAACTAAAACAGGACTCACAGGAGAGGTTCACAACATAGAAAGTCAGAGTGTCGGTCCTCTTGTACTTAAGTCGGCATTGTGAATTTGTATTAAATTCAGATGGAATTTCTGTGTTTCATCGTCAATAAGAAGGTCCAAGGGATACAGTAAACCAGAAGTGAAACATCAGAATCTAAAACTGGACACACAGGAGAGGTTCAAATCATAGAAAGTTAGAGTGTCAGTCCCCTTGTACTTAAGTCGGCATTGTGACTTTTGTAATCAATTCGGATTCAATTTCTGTGTTGCATCGTCAATAAGAAAGTCCAAGGGATACAGTACACCTGAAGTGACGCATCTGAATCTAAAACTGGACTCACAGGAGAGGTTCAAATCGTAGAATGTTAGAGTGTCAGTCCTCTTGTACTTAAGTCGGCATTGTGCCTTTTGTATTAATTTCGGAAGCAATTTCTGTGTTTCATCGTCAATAAGAAGGTCCAAGGTATACAGTAAACCTAAAGTGAAGCATCGGAAACTAAAACTGGACTCACAGGAGGGGCTCAAATCATAGGAAGTTAGAGTGTCAGTTCTCTTGTACTTATTTCGGCATTGTGCCTTTCGTATTAAATTCGTATTCAATTTCTGTGTTTCATCGTCAATAAGAAGGTCCAAGGGATACAGTAAACCAGAAGTTTAGCATCGGAAACTAAAACTGGACTCACAGGAGAGGTTCAAATCATAGAACGTTAGAGTGTCAGTCCTCTAGTACTTAAGTCGGCTTTGTGCCTTTTGTATTGAATTCGGATGCAATTTCTGTGTTTCATCGTCTAGAAGGAGGTCCAAGGCATACAGTAAACCTGAAGTGAAGCATCGGAATCTAAAACTGGACTCACAGGAGGAGTTCAAATCATAGAAAGTTAGAGTGTCAGTCCTCTTGTACATAAGTCGGCATTGTGCGTTTTGTATCAAATTCGAATGCAATTTCTGTGTTTCATCGTCAATATGAAGGTCCAAGGTATACAGTAAACCGGAAGTGAAGCATCGGAATCTAAAATTGGACTCACATGAGTGAATCAAATCCTAGAAAGTTAGTGTGTCAGACCTCTTGTACTTAAGTCGGCATTCTGCCTTTTGTATTAAATTCGGATGCAATTTCTGTGTTTCATCGTCACTAAGAAGGTCCAAGGGATACAGTAAACCTGATGTAAAGCATCTGAAACTAAAACAGGACTCACAGGAGAGGTTCACAACATAGAAAGTCAGAGTGTCTGTCCTCTTGTACTTAAGTCGGCATTGTGCATTTTGTATTAAATTCAGATGGAATTTCTGTGTTTCATCGTCAATAAGAAGGTCCAAGGGATACAGTAAACCAGAAGTGAAACATGAGAATCTAAAACTGGACTCACAGGAGAGGTTCAAATCATAGAAAGTTAGACTGTCAGTCCCGTTGTACTTAAGTCGGCATTGTGACTCTTGTAATCAATTCGGATGCAATTTCTGTGTTGCATCGTCAATAAGAAAGTCCAAGGGATACAGTACACCTGAAGTGACGCATCTGAATCTAAAACTGGACTCACAGGTGAGGTTCAAATCATAGAAAGTTAGAGTGTCTGTCCTCTTGTACTTAAGTCGGCATTGTGCCCTTTGTATTAAATTCTGATGCAATTTGTGTGTTTCATCGTCGATAAGAAATTCCAAGGGATACAGTAAACCAGAAGTGAAACATCAAAATAAAAAACTGGACACACAGGAGAGGTTCAAATCATAGAAAGTTAGAGTGTCAGTCCTCTTGTACTTAAGTCGGTATTGTGCCTTTTGAATCAAATTCGGATGCAATTTATGTGTTTCATCGTAAATAAGAAGGTCCAAGGTATACAGTAAACCTGAAGAGAAGCATCAGAATCTAAAACTGGACACACAGCAGAGGTTCAAATCATAGTATCAAAGGGTGTCAATAATCCTGTACTTAAGTCGGCATTGTGCTTTTGTATTGAATTCGGATGCAATTTCTGTGTTTCATCGTCAATGTGAAGGTCCAAGGTATACAGTAAAGCTGAATTGAAGCATCGGAAACTAAAACTGGACTCACAGGAAAGGTTCAAAACATAGAAAGTTAGTGTGTCAGTCCTCTTGTACTTAAGTCGGCATTGTGCCTTTTGTATCAAATTCAGATGGGATTTCTGTGTTTCATCGTCAATTAGATGGTCCAAGGGATACAGTAAACCTGAAGTGATGCATCGCAATCTAAAACTGGACTCACAGGGGAGGTTCAAATAGTGGAAAGTTAGAGTGTCAGTCCTCTTGTACTTAAGTCGGCATTGTGCCTTTTGTATTAAATATGGATGCAATTTCTGTGTTTCATCATCAATAAGAAGGTCCTAGGTACACAATAAACCTGAAGTGTACCATCGCAAACTAATACTGGACTCACAGGAGAGGTTCAAATCATAGAAAGTTAGAGTGTCAGTCCTCTTGTACTTAAGTCGGCATTGTGCCTTTTGTATTAATTTCGGAAGCAATTTCAGTGTTTCATCGTCAATAAGAAGGTCCAAGGTATACAGTAAACCTAAGGTGAAGCATTGGAAACTAAAACTGGACTCACAGGAGGGGTTCAAATCATAGGAAGTTAGAGTGTCAGTCCTCTTGTACTTATTTCGGCATTGTGCCTTTCGTATTAAATTCGGATGCAATTTCTGTGTTTCATCGTTAATACGAAGGTCCAAGGGATACAGTAAAGATGAAGTGAAGCATCGGAAACTAAAACTGGACTCACAGGAGAGGTTCACATCATTGAACGTTAGAGTGTCAGTCCTCATGTACTTAAGTCGGCATTGTGCCTTTCGTATTAAATTCGTATTCAATTTCTGTGTTTCATCGTCAATAAGAAGGTCCAAGGGATACAGTAAACCTGAAGTTTAGCATCGGAAACTAAAACTGGACTCACAGGAGAGGTTCAATTCATAGAACGTTAGAGTGTCACTCCTCTAGTACTTAAGTCGGCTTTGTGCCTTTTGTATTGAATTCGGATGCAATTTCTTTGTTTCATCGTCTAGAAGGAGGTCCAAGGCATACAGTAAACCTGGTGTGAAGCATCGGAATCTAAAACTGGACTCACAGGAGGAGTTCAAATCATAGAAAGTTAGTGTGTCAGTCCTCTTGTACATAAGTCGGCATTGTGCGTTTTGTATCAAATTCGAATGCAATTTCTGTGTTTCATCGTCAATAAGAAGGTCCAAGGTATACAGTAAACCGGAAGTGAAGCATCGGAATCTAAAATTGGACTCACATGAGTGAATCAAATCCTAGAAAGTTAGTGTGTCAGACCTCTTGTACTTAAGTCGGCATTGTGCCTTTTGTATTAAATTCGTATGCAATTTCTGTGTTTCATCGTCACTAAGAAGGTCCAAGGGATACAGTAAACCTGATGTGAAGCATCTGAAACTAAAACGGACTCACAGGAGAGGTTCACAACCTAGAAAGTCAGAGTGTCTGTCCACTTGTACTTAAGTCGGCATTGTGCATTTTGTATTAAATTCAGATGGAATTTCTGTGTTTCATCGTCAATAAGAAGGTCCAAGGGATACAGTAAACCAGAAGTGAAACATCAGAATCTAAAACTGGACTCACAGGTGAGGTTCAAATCATAGAATGTTAGAGTTTCAGCCCTCTAGTACTTAAGTCGGCATTGTGACTTTTGTATAAAATTCGGATGCAATTTCTGTGTTGTATCGTCAATAAGAAAGTCCAAGGGATACAGTACACCTGAAGTGACGCATCTGAATCTAAAACTGGACTCACAGGTGAGGTTCAAATCATAGGAAGTTAGAGTGTCTGTCCTCTTGTACTTAAGTCGGCATTGTGCCCTTTGTATTAAATTCGGATGCAATTTCTGTGTTTCATCGTCAATAAAAAGGTCCAAGGGATACAGTAAACCGGAAGTGAAGCATCGGAATCTAAAACTGGACTCACAGGAGGGGTTCAATTCATAGAAAGTTAGAGTGTCAGTCCTCTTGTACTTATGTCGGCAACGTGCCTTTTGTATCAAATTCGGATGCAATTTCTGTGATTCTTCGTCACTAAGAAGGTCCAAGGTATACAGTAAACCTGACGTGAAGCATCGGAAACTAAAACTGGAGTCACAGGAGAGGTTCACATCATAGAAAGTTAGAGTGTCAGTCCTCTTGTACTTAAGTCGGCATAGTGCCTTTTGTAATAAATTCGGATTTAATTTCTGTGATTCATCGTCAATAGGAAGGTCCAAGGTATACAGTAAACCAGAAGTGTAGCATCGGAAACTAAAACTGGACTCACCGGAGAGGTTCAAATCATAGAATGTTAGAGTTTCAGCCCTCTAGTACTTAAGTCGGCATTGTGACTTTTGTATAAAATTCGGATGCAATTTCTGTGTTTCATCGTCAAAATTAAGGTCCAAGGTATACAGTAAACCGGAAGTGAAGCATCGGAATCTAAAACTGGACTCACATCAGGGGTTCAAATCATAGAAAGTTAGAGTGTCAGTCCTCTTGTACTTAAGTCGGCATTGTGAATTTTGTATTAAATTCGGATGCAATTTCTGTGTTTCATCGTCACTAAGAAGGTCCAAGGGATACAGTAAACCTGAAGTGTAGCATCGGAATCTAAAACAGGACTCACAGGAGAGGTTCACGACATAGAAAGTTAGAGTGTCTGTCCTCTTGTACTTACGTCGGCATTGTGCATTTTGTATGAAGTTCACATGGAACTTCGGTGTTTCATCGTCAATAAGAAGGTCCAAGGGATACAGTAAACCAGAAGTGAAACATCAGAATCTAAAACTGGACTCACGGGAGAGGTTCAAATCATAGAAAGTTAGAGTGACAGTCCTCTTGTACTTAAGTCGGCGTTGTGACTTTTGTATTAAATTCGAATGCAATTTCTGTGTTTCATCTTCAATAACAAGGTCCAAGGGATACAGTAAACCTGAAGTGAAGCATCGGAATCTAAAACTGGACTCACAGGTGAGGTTCAAACCATAGAAAGTTAGAGTGTCTGTCCACTTTTAGTGAAGTCGGCATTGTGCTTTTTGTATTAAATTCGGATGCAATTTCTGTGTTTCATCGTCATTAAGAGGGTCCAAGGGATACAGTAAACCAGAAGTGAAACATCAGAATCTAAAGCTGGACTCACAGGAGAGGTTCAAATCATAGAAAGTTTGAGTGTCTGTCCTCTTGTACTTAAGTCGGCATTGTGCCCTTTGTATTAAATTCGGATGCAATTTCTGTGTTTCATCGTCAATAAGAAGGTCCAAGGGATACAGTAAACCTAAGGTGAAGCATTGGAAACTAAAACTGGACTCACAGGAGGGGTTCAAATCATAGGAAGTTAGAGTGTCAGTTCTCTTGTACTTATTACGGCATTGTGCCTTTCGTATTAAATTCGGATGCAATTTCTGTGTTTCATCGTTAATACGAAGGTCCAAGGGATACAGTAAAGATGAAGTGAAGCATCGGAAACTAAAACTGGACTCACAGGAGAGGTTCAAATCCATGAACGTTAGAGTGTCAGTCCTCTTGTACTTAAGTCGGCATTGTGCCTTTCGTATTAAATTCGTATTCAATTTCTGTGTTTCATCGTCAATAAGAAGGTCCAAGGGATACAGTAAACCTGAAGTTTAGCATCGGAAACTAAAACTGGACTCACAGGAGAGGTTCAATTCATAGAACGCTAGTGTGTCACTCCTCTAGTTCTTAAGTCGGCTTTGTGCCTTTTGTATTGAATTCGGATGCAATTTCTTTGTTTCATCGTCTAGAAGGAGGTCCAAGGCATACAGTAAACCTGGTGTGAAGCATCGGAATCTAAAACTGGACTCACAGGAGGAGTTCATATCATAGAAAGTTAGTGTGTCAGACCTCTTGTACTTAAGTCGGCATTGTGCCTTTTGTATTAAATTCGTATGCAATTTCTGTGTTTCTTCGTCACTAAGAAGGTCCAAGGGATACAGTAAACCTGAAGTGAAGCATCGGAAACTAAAACAGGACTCACAGGAGAGGTTCACATCATAGAAAGTTAGAGTGTCAGTCCTCTTGTACTTACGTCGGCATTGTGCATTTTGTATGAAGTTCATATGGAACTTCTGTGTTTCATCGTCAATAAGAAGGTCCAAGGGATACAGTAAACCAGAAGTGAAACATCAGAATCTAAAACTGGACTCACGGGAGAGGTTCAAATCATAGAAAGTTAAAGTGACAGTCCTCTTGTACTTAAGTCGGCGTTGTGACTTTTGTATTAAATTCGAATGCAATTTCTGTGTTTCATCTTCAATAACAAGGTCCAAGGGATACAGTAAACCTGAAGTGAAGCATCTGAATCTAAAACTGGACTCACAGGTGAGGTTCAAATCATAGAAAGTTAGAGTGTCTGTCCACTTTTACTGAAGTCGGCATTGTGCTTTTTGTATTAAATTCGGATGCAATTTCTGTGTTTCATCGTCATTAAGAGGGTCCAAGGCATACAGTAAACCAGAAGTGAAACATCAGAATCTAAAGCTGGACTCACAGGAGAGGTTCAAATCATAGAAAGTTTGAGTGTCAGTCCTCTTTTACTTAAGTCGGCATTGTGCCCTTTGTATTAAATTCGGATGCAATTTCTGTGTTTCATCGTCACTAAGAAGGTCCAAGGGATACAGTAAACCTGAAGTGTAGCATCGGAAACTAAAACAGGACTCACAGGAGAGGTTCACGACATAGAAAATTAGAGTGTCGGCATTGTGCATTTCGTATTAAATTCAGATGGAATTTCTGTGTTTCATCATCAATATGAAGGTCCAAGGGATACAGTAAACCTGAAGTGAAGCATCGGAAACTAAAACTTGGCTCACAGGACAGGTTCAAATCATAGAAAGTTAGGAAGTCAGTCCTCTTATACTTAACTCGGCATTGTGCCTTTTGTATTAAATTCGGATGCAATGTCTGTGTTTCATCGCCTAGAAGTAGGTCCAAGGGATACAGTATACCTGAAGTGAAGCATCGCAATCTAAAACTGGACTCACAGGAGGGGTTCAAATCATAGAAAGTTAGAGTGTCAGTCCGCTTGTACATAAGTCGGCATTGTGCGTTTTGTATCATATTCGAATGCAATTTCTGTGTTTCATCGGCAATATGAAGGTCCAAGGTATACAGTAAACCGGAAGTGAAGCATCAGAATCTAAAATTGGACTCACATGAGCGAATCAATTCCTAGAAAGTTAATGTGTCAGTCCTCTTGTACTTAAGTCGGCATTGTGCCTTTTGTATTAAATTCAATTGGAATTTCTGTGTTTCATCGTCAATTAGATGGTCCAAGGGATACAGTAAACCTGAAGTGAAGCATCGGAATCTAAAACTGGACACACAGGAGAGGTTCAAATCGTAGAAAGTTTGAGTGCCAGTCCTCTTGTACTTAAGTCGGCATTGTGCCTTTTGTATTAAATATGGATGCAATTTCCGTGTTTCATCATCAATAAGAAGGTCCTAGGTACACAGTAAACCTGAAGTGTAGCATCGGAAACTAAAACTGGACTCACAGGAGAGGTTCAAATCATAGAAAGTTAGAGTGTCAATCCTCTTGTACTTAAGTCGGCATTGTGCCTTTTGTATTAATTACGGATGCAATTTCTGTGTTTCATCGTCAATAAGGAGGTCCAAGATATACAGTAAACCTAAAGTGAAGCATCGGAAACTAAAACTGCACTCACAGGAGGGGTTAAAATCATAGAAAGTTAGAGTGTCAGTTCTCTTGTAATTAAGTCGGCATTGTACCTTTTGTATTAAATTCGGATGCAATTTCTGTGTTTCATCGTTAATACGAAGGTCCAAGGGATACAGTAAAGTTGAAGTGAAGCTTCGGAAACTAAAACTGGACTCACAGGAGAGGTTCAAATCATTGAACGTTAGAGTGTCAGTCCTCTAGTACTTAAGTCGGCTTTGTGCCTTTTGTATTGAATTCGGATGCAATTTCTGTGTTTCATCGTCTAGAAGAAGGTCCAAGGCATACAGTAAACCTGAAGTGAAGCATCGGAATCTAAAACTGGACTCACAGGAGGGGTTCAAATCATAGAAAATTAGAGTGTCTGTCCTCTTGTACATAAGTCGGCCTTGTGCGTTTTGTATCAAATTCGAATGCAATTTCTGTGTTTCATCGTCAATATGAAGGTCCAAGGTATACAGTAAACCGGGAGTGAAGCATCGGAATCTAAAATTGGACTCACATGAGTGAATCAAATCCTAGAAAGTTAGTGTGTCAGACCTCTTGTACTTAAGTCGGCATTGTACATTTTGTATTAAATTCAGATGGAATTTCTGTGTTTCATCGTCAATAAGAAGGTCCAAGGGATACAGTGAACCAGAAGTGAAACATCAGAATCTAAAACTGGACTCACAGGAGAGGTACAAATCATAGAAAGTTAGAGTGTCATTCCCTATGTACTTAAGTCGGCATTGTGACTTTTGTAATCAATTCGGATGCAATTTCTGTGTTGCATCGTCAATAAGAAGGTCCAAGGGATACAGTAAACCTGAAGTTACGCATCGGAATCTAAAACTGGACTGACAGGTGAGGTTCAAATCATAGAAAGTTAGAGTGTCTGGCCTCTTGTACTTAAGTCGGCATTGTGCCTTTTGTATTAAATCCGGATGCAATTTGTGTGTTTCATCGTCAATAAGAAGGTCCAAGGGATACAGTAAACCAGAAGTGAAACATCAAAATCAAAAACTGGACACACAGGAGAGGTTCAAATCAAAGAGAGTTAGAGTGTCAGTCCTCTTGTACTTAAGTCGGCATTGTGCCTTTTGTATTAAATTCGGATGCAATTTCTGTGTTTCATCGTCAATAAGAAGGTCCAATGGATACAGTATACCAGAAGTGAAACATGAGAATCTAAAACTGGACTCCCAGGAGAGGTTCAAATCATATAACGTTAGAGTGTCAGTCCTCTAGTAATTAAGTCGGCATTGTGACTTTTGTATTAAATTCGGATTCAATTTCTGTGTTTCTTCGTCAATAAGAAGGTCCAAGGAATACAGTAAACCTGAAGTGAAGCATCGGATTCAAAAACTAGACTCATAGGAAGAGTTCAATTCATAGAAAGTTAGAGTGTCAGTCCTCTTGTACTTAAGTCGGCAATGTGCCTTTTGTATCAAATACTGATGCAATTTCTTTGTTTCATCGTCAATATGAAGGTCCAAGGAATACAGTAAACCTAAAGTGAAGCATCGGAATTTAAATCTGGACTCACAGGAGAGGTTCAAATCATAGAAAGTTAGAGTGTCAGTCCTCTTGTACTTAAGTCGGCATTGTGCCTTTTGTATTAAATTCGGATGCAATTTCTGTGTTTCATCGTCAATAAGAAGGTCCAAGGTATACAGTAAACCTGAATTGAAGCATCGGAATCTAAAACTGGTCTCACAGGATAGGTTCAAATCATAGAAAGTTAAAGTGTCAGTCCTCTTGTACTTAAGTCGGCATTGTGCCTTTTCTATTAAATTCGGATGCAATTTCTGTGTTTCATCGTCAATAAGAAAGTCCAAAGGATACAGTAAACCTAAAATGTAGCATCGGAAACTAAAACTGGACTCCCAGGAGAAGTTCAAATCATAGAATGTTAGAGTGTCTGTCCTCTAGTAATTAAGTCGGCATCGTGACTTTTGTATTAAATTCGGATGCAATTTCTGTGTTTCATCGTCAGTAAAAAGGTCCAAGGGATACAGTAAACCTGAAGTGAAGCATCGGAATCTAAAACTGGACTCACTGGAGGGGTTCAATTCATAAAAAGTTAGAGTGTCAGTCCTCTTGTACTTATGTCGGCAACGTGCCTTTTGTATCAAATTCGGATGCAATTTCTGTGTTTCTTCGTCACTAAGAGGGTCCAAGGTATGCAGTAAACCTGACGTGAAGCATCGGAAACTAAAACTGGAGTCACAGGAGAGGATCACATCATAGAAAGTTAGAGTGTCAGTCCTCTTGTACCTAAGTCGGCATTGTGCCTTTTGTAATAAATGCGAATTTAATTTCTGTGATTCATCGTCAATAAGAAGGTCCAAGGGATACAGTAAACCAGAAGTGTAGCATCGGAAACTAAAACTGGACTCACCGGAGAGGTTCAAATCATAGATTGTTAGAGTGTCAGTCCTCTAGTACTTAAGTCGGCATTGTGACTTTTGTATCAAATTCGGATGCAATTTCTGTGTTTCATCGTCAAAATGAAGGTCCAAGGTATACAGTAAACCGGAAGTGAAGCATCGGAATCTAAAACTGGACTCACATCAGGTTTTCAAATCATAGAAAGTTAGAGTGTCAGTCCTCTTGTACTTAAGTCGGCATTGTGAATTTTGTATTAAATTCGGATGCAATTTCTGTGTTTCATCGTCACTAAGAAGGTCCAAGGGATACAGTAATCCTGAAGTGAAGCATCGGAAACTAAAACAGGACTCACATTAGAGGTTCACATCATAGAAAGTTAGAGTGTCAGTCCTCTTGTACTTACGTCGGCATTGTGCATTTTGTATGATATTCACATGGAATTTCTGTGTTTCATCGTCAATAAGAAGGTCCAAGGGATACAGTAAACCAGAAGTGAAACATCAGAATCTAAACTGGACTCACGGGAGAGGTTCAAATAATAGGAAGTTAGAGTGTCAGTCCTCTTGTACTTAAGTCGGCATTGTGCCTTTCGTATTAAATTCGTATTCAATTTCTGTGTTTCATCGTCAATAAGAAGGTCCAAGGGATACAGTAAACCTGAAGTTTAGCATCGGAAACTAAAACTGGACTCACAGGAGAGGTTCAATTCATAGAACGCTAGTGTGTCACTCCTCTAGTACTTAAGTCGGCTTTGTGCCTTTTGTATTGAATTCGGATGCAATTTCTTTGTTTCATCGTCTAGAAGGAGGTCCAAGGCATACAGTAAACCTGGTGTGAAGCATCGGAATCTAAAACTGGACTCACAGGAGGAGTTCAAATCATAGAAAGTTAGTGTGTCAGACCTCTTGTACTTAAGTCGGCATTGTGCCTTTTGTATTAAATTCGTATGCAATTTCTGTGTTTCTTCGTCACTAAGAAGGTCCAAGGGATACAGTAAACCTGAAGTGAAGCATCGGAAACTAAAACAGGACTCACAGGAGAGGTTCACATCATAGAAAGTTAGAGTGTCAGTCCTCTTGTACTTACGTCGGCATTGTGCATTTTGTATGAAGTTCACATGGAACTTCTGTGTTTCATCGTCAATAAGAAGGTCCAAGGGATACAGTAAACCAGAAGTGAAACATCAGAATCTAAAACTGGACTCACGGGAGAGGTTCAAATCATAGAAAGTTAAAGTGACAGTCCTCTTGTACTTAAGTCGGCGTTGTGACTTTTGTATTAAATTCGAATGCAATTTCTGTGTTTCATCTTCAATAACAAGGTCCAAGGGATACAGTAAACCTGAAGTGAAGCATCTGAATCTAAAACTGGACTCACAGGTGAGGTTCAAATCATAGAAAGTTAGAGTGTCTGTCCACTTTTACTGAAGTCGGCATTGTGCTTTTTGTATTAAATTCGGATGCAATTTCTGTGTTTCATCGTCATTAAGAGGGTCCAAGGCATACAGTAAACCAGAAGTGAAACATCAGAATCTAAAGCTGGACTCACAGGAGAGGTTCAAATCATAGAAAGTTTGAGTGTCAGTCCTCTTTTACTTAAGTCGGCATTGTGCCCTTTGTATTAAATTCGGATGCAATTTCTGTGTTTCATCGTCACTAAGAAGGTCCAAGGGATACAGTAAACCTGAAGTGTAGCATCGGAAACTAAAACAGGACTCACAGGAGAGGTTCACGACATAGAAAATTAGAGTGTCGGCATTGTGCATTTCGTATTAAATTCAGATGGAATTTCTGTGTTTCATCATCAATATGAAGGTCCAAGGGATACAGTAAACCTGAAGTGAAGCATCGGAAACTAAAACTTGGCTCACAGGACAGGTTCAAATCATAGAAAGTTAGGAAGTCAGTCCTCTTATACTTAACTCGGCATTGTGCCTTTTGTATTAAATTCGGATGCAATGTCTGTGTTTCATCGCCTAGAAGAAGGTCCAAGGGATACAGTATACCTGAAGTGAAGCATCGCAATCTAAAACTGGACTCACAGGAGGGGTTCAAATCATAGAAAGTTAGAGTGTCAGTCCGCTTGTACATAAGTCGGCATTGTGCGTTTTGTATCATATTCGAATGCAATTTCTGTGTTTCATCGGCAATATGAAGGTCCAAGGTATACAGTAAACCGGAAGTGAAGCATCAGAATCTAAAATTGGACTCACATGAGCGAATCAATTCCTAGAAAGTTAATGTGTCAGTCCTCTTGTACTTAAGTCGGCATTGTGCCTTTTGTATTAAATTCAATTGGAATTTCTGTGTTTCATCGTCAATTAGATGGTCCAAGGGATACAGTAAACCTGAAGTGAAGCATCGGAATCTAAAACTGGACACACAGGAGAGGTTCAAATCGTAGAAAGTTTGAGTGCCAGTCCTCTTGTACTTAAGTCGGCATTGTGCCTTTTGTATTAAATATGGATGCAATTTCCGTGTTTCATCATCAATAAGAAGGTCCTAGGTACACAGTAAACCTGAAGTGTAGCATCGGAAACTAAAACTGGACTCACAGGAGAGGTTCAAATCATAGAAAGTTAGAGTGTCAATCCTCTTGTACTTAAGTCGGCATTGTGCCTTTTGTATTAATTACGGATGCAATTTCTGTGTTTCATCGTCAATAAGGAGGTCCAAGGTATACAGTAAACCTAAAGTGAAGCATCGGAAACTAAAACTGCACTCACAGGAGGGGTTAAAATCATAGAAAGTTAGAGTGTCAGTTCTCTTGTAATTAAGTCGGCATTGTACCTTTTGTATTAAATTCGGATGCAATTTCTGTGTTTCATCGTTAATACGAAGGTCCACGGGATACAGTAAAGTTGAAGTGAAGCTTCGGAAACTAAAACTGGACTCACAGGAGAGGTTCAAATCATTGAACGTTAGAGTGTCAGTCCTCTAGTACTTAAGTCGGCTTTGTGCCTTTTGTATTGAATTCGGATGCAATTTCTGTGTTTCATCGTCTAGAAGAAGGTCCAAGGCATACAGTAAACCTGAAGTGAAGCATCGGAATCTAAAACTGGACTCACAGGAGGGGTTCAAATCATAGAAAATTAGAGTGTCTGTCCTCTTGTACATAAGTCGGCCTTGTGCGTTTTGTATCAAATTCGACTGCAATTTCTGTGTTTCATCGTCAATATGAAGGTCCAAGGTATACAGTAAACCGGGAGTGAAGCATCGGAATCTAAAATTGGACTCACATGAGTGAATCAAATCCTAGAAAGTTAGTGTGTCAGACCTCTTGTACTTAAGTCGGCATTGTACATTTTGTATTAAATTCAGATGGAATTTCTGTGTTTCATCGTCAATAAGAAGGTCCAAGGGATACAGTGAACCAGAAGTGAAACATCAGAATCTAAAACTGGACTCACAGGAGAGGTACAAATCATAGAAAGTTAGAGTGTCATTCCCTATGTACTTAAGTCGGCATTGTGACTTTTGTAATCAATTCGGATGCAATTTCTGTGTTGCATCGTCAATAAGAAGGTCCAAGGGATACAGTAAACCTGAAGTTACGCATCGGAATCTAAAACTGGACTGACAGGTGAGGTTCAAATCATAGAAAGTTAGAGTGTCTGGCCTCTTGTACTTAAGTCGGCATTGTGCCTTTTGTATTAAATCCGGATGCAATTTGTGTGTTTCATCGTCAATAAGAAGGTCCAAGGGATACAGTAAACCAGAAGTGAAACATCAAAATCAAAAACTGGACACACAGGAGAGGTTCAAATCATATAACGTTAGAGTGTCAGTCCTCTAGTAATTAAGTCGGCATTGTGACTTTTGTATTAAATTCGGATTCAATTTCTGTGTTTCTTCGTCAATAAGAAGGTCCAAGGAATACAGTAAACCTGAAGTGAAGCATCGGATTCAAAAACTAGACTCATAGGAAGAGTTCAATTCATAGAAAGTTAGAGTGTCAGTCCTCTTGTACTTAAGTCGGCAATGTGCCTTTTGTATCAAATACTGATGCAATTTCTTTGTTTCATCGTCAATATGAAGGTCCAAGGAATACAGTAAACCTAAAGTGAAGCATCGGAATTTAAATCTGGACTCACAGGAGAGGTTCAAATCATAGAAAGTTAGAGTGTCAGTCCTCTTGTACTTAAGTCGGCATTGTGCCTTTTGTATTAAATTCGGATGCAATTTCTGTGTTTCATCGTCAATAAGAAGGTCCAAGGTATACAGTAAACCTGAATTGAAGCATCGGAAACTAAAACTGGAGTCACAGGAGAGGATCACATCATAGAAAGTTAGAGTGTCAGTCCTCTTGTACCTAAGTCGGCATTGTGCCTTTTGTAATAAATGCGAATTTAATTTCTGTGATTCATCGTCAATAAGAAGGTCCAAGGGATACAGTAAACCAGAAGTGTAGCATCGGAAACTAAAACTGGACTCACCGGAGAGGTTCAAATCATAGATTGTTAGAGTGTCAGTCCTCTAGTACTTAAGTCGGCATTGTGACTTTTGTATCAAATTCGGATGCAATTTCTGTGTTTCATCGTCAAAATGAAGGTCCAAGGTATACAGTAAACCGGAAGTGAAGCATCGGAATCTAAAACTGGACTCACATCAGGTTTTCAAATCATAGAAAGTTAGAGTGTCAGTCCTCTTGTACTTAAGTCGGCATTGTGAATTTTGTATTAAATTCGGATGCAATTTCTGTGTTTCATCGTCACTAAGAAGGTCCAAGGGATACAGTAATCCTGAAGTGAAGCATCGGAAACTAAAACAGGACTCACATTAGAGGTTCACATCATAGAAAGTTAGAGTGTCAGTCCTCTTGTACTTACGTCGGCATTGTGCATTTTGTATGATATTCACATGGAATTTCTGTGTTTCATCGTCAATAAGAAGGTCCAAGGGATACAGTAAACCAGAAGTGAAACATCAGAATCTAAAACTGGACTCACGGGAGAGGTTCAAATAATAGGAAGTTAGAGTGACAGTCCTCTTGTACTTAAGTCGGCATTGTCACTTTTGTATTAAATTCGGATGCAATTTCTGTGTTTCATCTTCAATAACAAGGTCCAAGGGATACAGTAAACCTGAAGTGAAGCATCGGAATCTAAAACTGGACTCACAGGTGAGGTTCAAATGATAGAAAGTTAGAGTGTCTGTCCTCTTTTACTGAAGTCGGCATTGTGCTTTTTGTATTAAATTCGGATGCAATTTCTGTGTTTCATCGTCATTAAGAAGGTTCAAGGGATACAGTAAACCAGAAGTGAAACATCAGAATCTAAGGCTGGACTCACAGGAGAGGTTCAAATCATAGAAAGTTAGAGTGTCAGTCCTCTTTTACTTAAGTCGGCATTGTGCCCTTTGTATTAAATTCGGATGCAATTTCTGTGTTTCATCGTCACTAAGAGGGTCCAAGGGATACAGTAAACCTGAAGTGAAGCATCGGAAACTAAAACTTGGCTCACAGGACAGGTTCAAATCATAGAAAGTTAGGGTGTCAGTCCTCTTATACTTAACTCGGCATTCTGCCTTTTGTATTAAATTCGGATGCAATTTCTGTGTTTCATCGCCTAGAAGAAGGTCCAAGGGATACAGTAAACCTGAAGTGAAGCATCGCAATCTAAAACTGGACTCACAGGAGGGGTTCAAATCATAGAAAGTTAGAGTGTCAGTCCTCTTGTACATAAGTCGGCATTGTGCGTTTTGTATCAAATTCGAATGCAATTTCTGTGTTTCATCGGCAATATGAAGGTCCAAGGTATACAGTAAACCGGAAGTGAAGCACGGAATCTAAAATTGGACTCACATGAGTGAATCAAATCCTAGAAAGTTAGTGTGTCAGTCCTCTTGTACTTAAGTCGGCATTGTGCGTTTTGTATTAAATTCGGATGCAATTTCTGTGTTTCATCGTAAATAAGAAGGTCAAAGGTATACAGTAAACCTGAATAGAAGCATCGGAATCTAAAACTGGACTCACAGCAGAGGTTCAAATCATAGAATCAAACGGTGTCAGTAATCCTGTACTTAAGTCGGCATTGTGCCTTTTGTATTGAATTCGGATGCAATTTCTGTGCTTCATCGTCAATATGAAGGTCCAAGGTGTACAGTAAAGCTGAATTGAAGCATCGGAAACTAAAACTGGACTCACAGGAGAGGTTCAAATCATAGAAAATTAGAGTGTCAGTCCTCTTATACTTAAGTCGGCATTGTGCCTTTTGTATTAAATTCGGATGCAATTTCTGTGTTTCATCGTCACTAAGAAGGTCCAAGGGATACAGAAAACCTGAAGTGAAGCATCGGAAACTAAAACAGGACTCACAGGAGAGGTTCACAACATAGAAAGTTAGAGTGTCTGTCCTCTTGTACTTAAGTCGGCATTGCGCATTTTGCATTACATTCAGATGGAATTTCTGTGTTTCATCGTCAATAAGAAGGTCCAAGGGATACAGTAAACCAGAAGTGAAACATCAGAACCTAAAACTGGACTCACAGGAGAGGTTCAAATCATAGAAAGTTAGAGTGTCAGTCCCCTTGTACTTACGACGGCATTGTGCCTTTTGTATGAAATTCGGATGCAATTTCTGTGTTTCATCGTCAATAAGAAGGTCCAATGGATACAGTATACCAGAAGTGAAACATGAGAATCTAAAACTGGACTCACAGGAGAGGTTCAAATCATTGAACGTTAGAGTGTCAGTCATCTAGTACTTACGTCGGCATTGTGCCTTTCGTATTAAATTCGGATTCAATTTCTGTGTTACATCGTCAATAAGAAGGTCCAAGGGATACAGTAAACCTGAAGTGTAGCATCGGAAACTAAAACTGGGCTCACAGGAGAGGTTCAAATCATAGAACGTTAGAGTGTCCGTCCTCTAGTAATTAAGTCGGCATTGTGACTTTTGTATTAAATTCGGGTTCAATTTCTGTGTTTCATCGTCAATAAGAAGGTACAAGGAATACCGTAAACCTGAAGTGAAGCATCGGAATCTAAGACTGGACTCATAGGAGGAGTTCAATTCATAGAAAGTTAGAGTGTCAGTCCTCTTGTACTTAAGTCGGCATTGTGCCTTTTCTATTAAATTCGGATGCAATTTCTGTGTTTCATCGTCAATAAGAAGGTCCAAAGGATACAGTAAACCTAAAGTGTAGCATCGGAAACTGAAACTGGACTCCCAGGAGAAGTTCAAATCATAGAATGTAAGAGTGTCTGTCCTCTAGTAATTAAGTCGGCGTTGTGACTTTTGTATTAAATTCGAATGCAATTTCTGTGTTTCATCTTCAATAACAAGGTCCAAGGGATACAGTAAACCTGAAGTGAAGCATCGGAATCTAAAACTGGACTCACAGGTGAGGTTCAAATCATAGAAAGTTAGAGTGTCTGTCCACTTTTACTGAAGTCGGCATTGTGCTTTTTGTATTAAATTCGGATGCAATTTCTGTGTTTCATCGTCAATATGAAGGTCTAAGGTATACAGTAAACCGGAAGTGAAGCATCAGAATCTAAAATTGGACTCACATGAGTGAATCAATTCCTAGAAAGTTAATGTGTCAGTCCTCTTGTACTTAAGTCGGCATTGTGCCTTTTGTATTAAATTCGGATGCAATTTCTGTGTTTCATCGTAAATAAGAAGGTCCAAGGTATACAGTAAACCTGAAGAGAAGCATCGGAATATAAAACTAGACTCACAGCAGAGGTTCAAATCATAGAATCAAAGGGTGTCAGTAATCCTGCACTTAAGTCGGCATTGTGCCTTTTGTATTGAATTCGGATGCAATTTCTGTGTTTCATCGTCAACATGAAGGTCCAAGGTATACAGTAAAGCTGAATTGAAGCATCGGAAACATAAAACTGGACTCACAGGAGAGGTTCAAATCATAGAAAGTTAGAGTGTCAGTCCTCTTGTACTTAAGTCGGCATTGTGCCTTTTGTATTAAATTCAGATGGAATTTCTGTGTTTCATCGTCAATTAGATGGTCCAAGGGATACAGTAAACCTGAAGTGAAGCATCGGAATCTAAAACTGGACACACAGGAGGGGTTCAAATCGCAGAAAGTTTGAGTGTCAGTCCTCTTGTATTTAAGTCGGCATTGTGCCTTTTGTATTAATTACGGATGCAATTTCTGTGTTTCATCGTCAATAAGGAGGTCCAAGGTATACAGTAAACCTAAAGTGAAGCATCGGAAACTAAAACTGGACTCACAGGAGGGGTTAAAATCATAGAAAGTTAGAGTGTCAGTTCTCTTGTACTTAAGTCGGCATTGTACCTTTTGTATTAAATTCGGATGCAATTTCTGTGTTTCATCGTTAATACGAAGGTCCAAGGGATACAGTAAAGATGAAGTGAAGCATTGGAAACTAAAACTGGACTCACAGGAGAGGTTCAAATCATTGAACGTTAGAGTGTCAGTCCTCTAGTACTTAAGTCGGCATTGTGCCTTTCGTATTAAGTTTGGGTTCAATTTCTGTGTTTCATCGTCAATAAGAAGGTCCAAGGGATACAGTAAACCTGAAATGTAGCATCGGAAACTAAAACTGGACTCACAGGAGAGGTTCAAATCATAGAAAGTTAGAGTGTCAGTCCTCTTGTACTTAAGTCGGCAATGTGAATTTTGTATTAAATTCGGATGCAATTTCTATGTTTCATCGTCACTAAGAAGGTCCAAGGGGTACAGTAAACCTGAAGTGAAGCATCGGAAACTAAAACTGGACTCACAGGAGGGGTTCAAATCATAGAAAGTTAGAGTGTCAGTCCTCTTGTACTTAAGTCGGCATTGTGCCTTTGGTATTAATTTCGGATGCAATTTATGTGTTTCATCGTAAATAAGAAGGTCCAAGGTATACAGTAAACCTGAAGAGAAGCATCAGAATCTAAAACTAGACTCACAGCAGAGGTTCAAATCATAGTATCAAAGGGTGTCAGTAATCCTGTACTTAAGTCATCATTGTGCCTTTTGTATTGAATTCGGATGCAATTTCTGTGTTTCATCGTCAATATGAAGGTCCAAGGTATACAATAAAGCTGAATTGAAGCATCGGAAACTAAAACTGGACTCACAGGAGGGGTTCAAATCATAGGAAGTTAGAGTGTCAGTTCTCTTGTACTTATTTCGGCATTGTGCCTTTCGTATTAAATTCGGATGCAATTACTGTGTTTCATCGTTAATACGAAGGTCCAAGGAATACAGTAAAGATGAAGTGAAGCATCGGAAACTAAATCTGGACTCACAGGAGAGGTTCAAATCATTGAACGTTAGAGTGTCAGTCCTCTTGTACTTAAGTCGGCATTGTGCCTTTCGTATTAAATTAGTATTCAATTTCCGTGATTCATCGTCAATAAGCAGGTCCAAGGGATACAGTAAACCTGAAGTTTAGCATCGGAAACTAAAACTGGACTCACGGGAGAGGTTTAAATCATAGAACGTTAGAGTGTCAGTCCTCTAGTACTTAAGTCGGCTTTGTGCCTTTTGTACTGAATTTGGATACAATTTCTGTGTTTCATCGTCTAGAAGAAGGTCCAAGGCATACAGTAAACCTGAAGTGAAGCATCGGAATCTAAAACTGGACTCACAGGAGGGGTTCAAATCATAGAAAATTAGAGTGTCTGTCCTCTTGTACATAAGTCGGCCTTGTGCGTTTTGTATCAAATTCGAATGCAATTTCTGTGTTTCATCGTCAATATGAAGGTCCAAGGTATACAGTAAACCGGAAGTGAAGCATCGGAATCTAAAATTGGACTCACGTGAGTGAATCAAATCCTAGAAAGTTAGTGTGTCAGACCTCTTGTACTTAAGTCGGCATTGTGCACTTTGTATTAAATTCGAATGCAATTTCTGTGTTTCATCTTCAATAACAAGTTCCAAGGGATACAGTAAACCTGAAGTGAAGCATCGGAATCTAAAACTGGACTCACAAGTGAGGTTCAAATCATAGAAAGTTAGAGAGTCTGTCCACTTTTACTGAAGTCGGCATTGTGCTTTTTGTATTAAATTCGGATGCAATTTCTGTGTTTCATCGTCATTAAGAGGGTCCAAGGGATACAGTAAACCAGAAGTGAAACATCAGAATTTAAAGCTGGACTCACAGGAGAGGTTCAAATCATAGAAAGTTTGAGTGTCAGTCCTCTTTTACTTAAGTCGGCATTGTGCCCTTTGTATTAAATTCGGATGCAATTTCTGTGTTTCATCGTCACTAAGAAGGTCCAAGGGATACAGTAAACCTGAAGTGAAGCATCGGAAACTAAAACAGGACTCACAGGAGAGGTTCACGACATAGAATGTTAGAGTGTCTGTCCTCTTGTACTTAAGTCGGCATTGTGCATTTCGTATTAAATTCAGATGGAATTTCTGTGTTTCATCATCAATATGAAGGTCCAAGGGATACAGTAAACCTGAAGTGAAGCATCGGAAACTAAAACTTGGCTCACAGGACAGGTTCAAATCATAGAAAGTTAGGAAGTCAGTCCTCTTATACTTAACTCGGCATTGTGCCTTTTGTATTAAATTCGGATGCAATGTCTGTGTTTCATCGCCTAGAAGAAGGTCCAAGGGATACAGTATACCTGAAGTGAAGCATCGCAATCTAAAACTGGACTCACAGGAGGGGTTCAAATCATAGAAAGTTAGAGTGTCAGTCCTCTTGTACATAAGTCGGCATTGTGCGTTTTGTATCATATTCGAATGCAATTTCTGTGTTTCATCGGCAATATGAAGGTCCAAGGTATACAGTAAACCGGAAGTGAAGCATCAGAATCTAAAATTGGACTCACATGAGTGAATCAATTCCTAGAAAGTTAATGTGTCAGTCCTCTTGTACTTAAGTCGGCATTGTGCCTTTTGTATTAAATTCGGATGCAATTTCTGTGTTTCATCGTAAATAAGAAGGTCCAAGGTATACAGTAAACCTGAAGAGAAGCATCGGAATCTAAAACTAGACTCACAGCAGAGGTTCAAATCATAGAATCAAAGGGTGTCAGTAATCCTGTACTTAATTCGGCATTGTGCCTTTTGTATTGAATTCGGATGCAATTTCTGTGCTTCATCGTCAACATGAAGGTCCAAGGTATACAGTAAAGCTGAATTGAAGCATCGGAAACATAAAACTGGACTCACAGGAGAGGTTCAAATCATAGAAACTTAGAGTGTCAGTCCTCTTGTACTTAAGTCGGCATTGTGCCTTTTGTATTAAATTCAGATGGAATTTCTGTGTTTCATCGTCAATTAGATGGTCCAAGGGATACAGTAAACCTGAAGTGAAGCATCGGAATCTAAAACTGGACACACAGGAGAGGTTCAAATCGTAGAAAGTTTGAGTGTCAGTCCTCTTGTACTTAAGTCGGCATTGTGCCTTTTGTATTAAATATGGATGCAATTTCTGTGTTTCATCATCAATAAGAAGGTCCTAGGTACACAGTAAACCTGAAGTGTAGCATCGGAAACTAAAACTGGACTCGCAGGAGAGGTTCAAATCATAGAAAGTTAGAGTGTCAGTCCTCTTGTACTTAAGTCGGCATTGTGCCTTTCGTATTAATTACGGATGCAATTTCTGTGTTTCATCGTCAATAAGGAGGTCCAAGGTATACAGTAAACCTAAAGTGAAGCATCGGAAACTAAAACTGGACTCACAGGAGGGGTTAAAATCATAGAAAGTTAGAGTGTCAGTTCTCTTGTACTTAAGTCGGCATTGTACCTTTTGTATTAAATTCGGATGCAATTTCTGTGTTTCTTCGTTAATACGAAGGTCCAAGGGATACAGTAAAGATGAAGTGAAGCATTGGAAACTAAAACTGGACTCACAGGAGAGGTTCAAATCATAGAAAGTTAGAGTGTCAGTCCTCTTGTACTTAAGTCGGCATTGTGCCTTTTGTATTAAATTCAGATGGAATTTCTGTGTTTCATCGTCAATTAGATGGTCCAAGGGATACAGTAAACCTGAAGTGAAGCATCGGAATCTAAAACTGGACACACAGGAGAGGTTCAAATCGTAGAAAGTTTGAGTGTCAGTCCTCTTGTACTTAAGTCGGCATTGTGCCTTTTGTATTAAATATGGATGCAATTTCTGTGTTTCATCATCAATAAGAAGGTCCTAGGTACACAGTAAACCTGAAGTGTAGCATCGGAAACTAAAACTGGACTCACAGGAGAGGTTCAAATCATTGAACGTTAGAGTGTCAGTCCTCTAGTACTTAAGTCGGCATTGTGCCTTTCGTATTAAGTTCGGGTTCAATTTCTGTGTTTCATCGTCAATAAGAAGGTCCAAGGGATACAGTAAACCTGAAATGTAGCATCGGAAACTAAAACTGGACTCACAGGAGAGGTTCAAATCATAGAAAGTTAGAGTGTCAGTCCTCTTGTACTTAAGTCGGCAATGTGAATTTTGTATTAAATTCGGATGCAATTTCTATGTTTCATCGTCACTAAGAAGGTCCAAGGGGTACAGTAAACCTGAAGTGAAGCATCGGAAACTAAAACTGGACTCACAGGAGGGGTTCAAATCATAGAAAGTTAGAGTGTCAGTCCTCTTGTACTTAAGTCGGCATTGTGCCTTTTGTATTACTTTCGGATGCAATTTATGTGTTTCATCGTAAATAAGAAGGTCCAAGGTATACAGTAAACCTGAAGAGAAGCATCAGAATCTAAAACTAGACTCACAGCAGAGGTTCAAATCATAGTATCAAAGGGTGTCAGTAATCCTGTACTTAAGTCGGCATTGTGCCTTTTGTATTGAATTCGGATGCAATTTCTGTGTTTCATAGTCAATATGAAGGTCCAAGGTATACAATAAAGCTGAATTGAAGCATCGGAAACTAAAACTGGACTCACAGGAGGGGTTCAAATCATAGGAAGTTAGAGTGTCAGTTCTCTTGTACTTATTTCGGCATTGTCCCTTTCGTATTAAATTCGGATGCAATTACTGTGTTTCATCGTTAATACGAAGGTCCAAGGAATACAGTAAAGATGAAGTGAAGCATCAGAAACTAAATCTGGACTCACAGGAGAGGTTCAAATCATTGAACGTTAGAGTGTCAGTCCTCTTGTACTTAAGTCGGCATTGTGCCTTTCGTATTAAATTCGTATTCAATTTCCGTGTTTCATCGTCATTAAGAAGGTCCAAGGGATACAGTAAACCTGAAGTTTAGCATCGGAAACTAAAACTGGACTCACGGGAGAGGTTCAAATCATAGAACGTTAGAGTGTCAGTCCTCTAGTACTTAAGTCGGCTTTGTGCCTTTTGTACTGAATTCGGATACAATTTCTGTGTTTCATCGTCTAGAAGAAGGTCCATGGCATACAGTAAACCTGAAGTGAAGCATCGGAATCTAAAACTGGACTCACAGGAGGGGTTCAAATCATAGAAAATTAGAGTGTCTGTCCTCTTGTACATAAGTCGGCCTTGTGCGTTTTGTATCAAATTCGAATGCAATTTCTGTGTTTCATCGTCAATATGAAGGTCCAAGGTATACAGTAAACCGGAAGTGAAGCATCGGAATCTAAAACTGGACTCACAGGTGAGGTTCAAATCATAGAAATTTGGAGTGTCTGTCCACTTTTACTGAAGTCGGCATTGTGCTTTTTGTATTAAATTCGGATGCAATTTCTGTGTTTCATCGTCATTAAGAGGGTCCAAGGGATACAGTAAACCAGAAGTGAAACATCAGAATTTAAAGCTGGACTCACAGGAGAGGTTCAAATCATAGGAAGTTTGAGTGTCAGTCCTCTTTTACTTAAGTCGGCATTGTGCCCTTTGTATTAAATTCGGATGCAATTTCTGTGTTTCATCGTCACTAAGAAGGTCCAAGGGATACAGTAAACCTGAAGTGAAGCATCGGAAACTAAAACAGGACTCAAAGGAGAGGTTCACGACATAGAAAGTTAGAGTGTCTGTCCTCTTGTACTTAAGTCGGCATTGTGCATATCGTATTAAATTCAGATGGAATTTCTGTGTTTCATCATCAATATGAAGGTCCAAGGGATACAGTAAACCTGAAGTGAAGCATCGGAAACTAAAACTTGGCTCACAGGACAGGTTCAAATCATAGAAAGTTAGGAAGTCAGTCCTCTTATACTTAACTCGGCATTGTGCCTTTTGTATTAAATTCGGATGCAATGTCTGTGTTTCATCGCCTAGAACAAGGTCCAAGGGATACAGTATACCTGAAGTGAAGCATCGCAATCTAAAACTGGACTCACAGGAGGGGTTCAAATCATAGAAAGTTAGAGTGTCAGTCCTCTTGTACATAAGTCGGCATTGTGCATTTTGTATCATATTCGAATGCAATTTCTGTGTTTCGTCGGCTATATGAAGGTCCAAGGTATACAGTAAACCGGAAGTGAAGCATCAGAATCTAAAATTGGACTCACATGAGTGAATCAATTCCTAGAAAGTTAATGTGTCAGTCCTCTTGTACTTAACTCGGCATTGTGCCTTTTGTATTAAATTCGGATGCAATGTCTGTGTTTCATCGCCTAGAACAAGGTCCAAGGGATACAGTATACCTGAAGTGAAGCATCGCAATCTAAAACTGGACTCACAGGAGGGGTTCAAATCATAGAAAATTAGAGTGTCTGTCCTCTTGTACATAAGTCGGCCTTGTGCGTTTTGTATCAAATTCGAATGCAATTTCTGTGTTTCATCGTAAATAAGAAGGTCCAAGGTATACAGTAAACCTGAAGAGAAGCATCGGAATCTAAAACTAGACTCACAGCAGAGGTTCAAATCATAGAATCAAAGGGTGTCAGTAATCCCGTACTTAAGTCGGCATTGTGCCTTTTGTATTAAATTCAGATGGAATTTCTGTGTTTCATCGTCAATTAGATGGTCCAAGGGATACAGTAAACCTGAAGTGAAGCATCGGAATCTAAAACTGGACACACAGGAGAGGTTCAAATCGTAGAAAGTTTGAGTGTCAGTCCTCTTGTACTTAAGTCGGCATTGTGCCTTTTGTATTAAATATGGATGCAATTTCTGTGTTTCATCATCAATAAGAAGGTCCTAGGTACACAGTAAACCTGAAGTGTAGCATCGGAAACTAAAACTGGACTCACAGGAGAGGTTCAAATCATAGAAAGTTTGAGTGTCAGTCCTCTTGTACTTAAGTCGGCATTGTGCCTTTTGTATTAATTACGGATGCAATTTCTGTGTTTCATCGTCAATAAGGAGGTCCAAGGTATACAGTAAACCTAAAGTGAAGCATCGGAAACTAAAACTGGACTCACAGGAGGGGTTAAAATCATAGAAAGTTAGAGTGTCAGTTCTCTTGTACTTAAGTCGGCATTGTACCTTTTGTATTAAATTCGGATGCAATTTCTGTGTTTCATCGTTAATACGAAGGTCCAAGGGATACAGTAAAGATGAAGTGAAGCATTGGAAACTAAAACTGGACTCACAGGAGAGGTTCAAATCATTGAACGTTAGAGTGTCAGTCCTCTAGCACTTAAGTCGGCATTGTGCCTTTCGTATTAAGTTCGGGTTCAATTTCTGTGTTTCATCGTCAATAAGAAGGTCCAAGGGATACAGTAAACCTGAAATGTAGCATCGGAAACTAAAACTGGACTCACAGGAGAGGTTCAAATCATAGAAAGTTAGAGTGTCAGTCCTCTTGTACTTAAGTCGGCAATGTGAATTTTGTATTAAATTCGGATGCAATTTCTATGTTTCATCGTCACTAAGAAGGTCCAAGGGGTACAGTAAACCTGAAGTGAAGCATCGGAAACTAAAACTGGACTCACAGGAGGGGTTCAAATCATAGAAAGTTAGAGTGTCAGTCCTCTTGTACTTAAGTCGGCATTGTGCCTTTTGTATTAATTTCGGATGCAATTTATGTGTTTCATCGTAAATAAGAAGGTCCAAGGTATACAGTAAACCTGAAGAGAAGCATCAGAATCTAAAACTAGACTCACAGCAGAGGTTCAAATCATAGTATCAAAGGGTGTCAGTAATCCTGTACTTAAGTCGGCATTGTGCCTTTTGTATTGAATTCGGATGCAATTTCTGTGTTTCATCGTCAATATGAAGGTCCAAGGTATACAATAAAGCTGAATTGAAGCATCGGAAACTAAAACTGGAGTCACAGGAGGGGTTCAAATCATAGTAAGTTAGAGTGTCAGTTCTCTTGTACTTATTTCGGCATTGTGACTTTCGTATTAAATTCGGATGCAATTACTGTGTTTCATCGTTAATACGAAGGTCCAAGGAATACAGTAAAGATGAAGTGAAGCATCGGAAACTAAATCTGGACTCACAGGAGAGGTTCAAATCATTGAACGTTAGAGTGTCAGTCCTCTTGTACTTAAGTCGGCATTGTGCCTTTCGTATTAAATTCGTATTCAATTTCCGTGTTTCATCGTCAATAAGAAGGTCCAAGGGATACAGTAAACCTGAAGTTTAGCATCGGAAACTAAAACTGGACTCACGGGAGAGGTTCAAATCATAGAACGTTAGAGTGTCAGTCCTCTAGTACTTAAGTCGGCTTTGTGCCTTTTGTACTGAATTCGGATACAATTTCTGTGTTTCATCGTCTAGAAGAAGGTCCAAGGCATACAGTAAACCTGAAGTGAAGCATCGGAATCTAAAACTGGACTCACAGGAGGGGTTCAAATCACGGAAAATTAGAGTGTCTGTCCTCTTGTACTTAAGTCGGCATTGTACATTTTGTATTAAATTCAGATGGAATTTCTGTGTTTCATCGTCAATAAGAAGGTCCAAGGGATACAGTGAACCAGAAGTGAAACATCAGAATCTAAAACTGGACTCACAGGAGAGGTTCAAATCATAGAAAGTTAGAGTGTCTGGCCTCTTGTACTTAAGTCGGCATTGTGCCTTTTGTATTAAATCCGGATGCAATTTGTGTGTTTCATCGTCAATAAGAAGGTCCAAGGGATACAGTAAACCAGAAGTGAAACATCAAAATCAAAAACTGGACACACAGGAGAGGTTCAAATCAAAGAGAGTTAGAGTGTCAGTCCTCTTGTGCTTAAGTCGGCATTGTGCCTTTTGTATTAAATTCGGATGCAATTTCTGTGTTTCATCGTCAATAAGAAGGTCCAATGGATACAGTATACCAGAAGTGAAACATGAGAATCTAAAACTGGACCCCCAGGAGAGGTTCAAATCATATAACGTTAGAGTGTCAGTCCTCTTGTACTTAAGTCGGCAATGTGCCTTTTGTATCAAATACTGATGCAATTTCTTTGTTTCATCGTCAATATGAAGGTCCAAGGAATACAGTAAACCTGAAGTGAAGCATCGGAATCTAAATCTGGACTCACAGGAGAGGTTCAAATCATAGAAAGTTAGAGTGTCAGTCCTCTTGTACTTAAGTCGGCATTGTGCCTTTTGTATTAAATTCGGATGCAATTTCTGTGTTTCATCGTCAATAAGAAGGTCCAAGGTATACAGTAAACCTGAATTGAAGCATCGGAATCTAAAACTGGTCTCACAGGATAGGTTCAAATCATAGAAAGTTAGAGTGTCAGTCCTCTTGTACTTAAGTCGGCATTGTGCCTTTTCTATTAAATTCGGATGCAATTTCTTTGTTTCATCGTCAATATCAAGGTCCAAGGAATACAGTAAACCTGAAGTGAAGCATCGGAATCTAAATCTGGACTCACAGGAGAGGTTCAAATCATAGAAAGTTAGAGTGTCAGTCCACTTGTACTTAAGTCGGCATTGTGCCTTTTGTATTAGATTCGGATGCAATTTCTGTGTTTCATCGTCAATAAGAAGGTCCAAGGTATACAGTAAACCTGAATTGAAGCATCGGAATCTAAAACTGGTCTCACAGGATAGGTTCAAATCATAGAAAGTTAGAGTGTCAGTCCTCTTGTACTTAAATCGGCATTGTGCCTTTTCTATTAAATTCGGATGCAATTTCTGTGTTTCATCGTCAAAATGAAGGTCCAAGGTATACAGTAAACCGGAAGTGATGCATCGGAATCTAAAACTGGACTCACATCAGGTTTTCAAATCATAGAAAGTTAGAGTGTCAGTCCTCTTGTACTTAAGTCGGCATTGTGAATTTTGTATTAAATTCGGATGCAATTTCTGTGTTTCATCGTCACTAAGAAGGTCCAAGGGATACAGTAAACCTGAAGTGAAGCATCGGAAACTAAAACAGGACTCACAGGAGAGGTTCACATCATAGAAAGTTAGAGTGTCAGTCCTCTTGTACTTACGTCGGCATTGTGCATTTTGCATGATATTCACATGGAATTTCTGTGTTTCATCGTCAATAAGAAGGTCCAAGGGATACAGTAAACCAGAAGTGAAACATCAGAATCTAAAACTGGACTCACGGGAGAGGTTCAAATCATAGGAAGTTAGAGTGACAGTCCTCTTGTACTTAAGTCGGCATAGTGACTTTTGTATTAAATTCGGATGCAATTTCTGTGTTTCATCGTCATTAAGACGGTTCAAGGGATACAGTAAACCAGAAGTGAAAGATCAGAATCTAAGGCTGGACTCACAGGAGAGGTTCAAATCATAGAAAGTTAGAGTGTCAGTCCTCTTTTACTTAAGTCGGCATTGTGCCCTTTGTATTAAATTCGGATGCAATCTCTGTGTTTCATCGTCACTAAGAGGGTCCAAGGGATACAGTAAACCTGAAGTGAAGCATCGGAAACTGAAACAGGACTAACAGGAGAGGTTCACGACATAGAAAGTTAGAGTGTCTGTCCTCTTGTACTTAAGTCGGCATTGTGCCTTTTGTATTATATTCGGATGCAATTTCTGTGTTTCATCGCCTAGAAGAAGGTCCAAGGGATACAGTAAACCTGAAGTGAAGCATCGCAATCTAAAACTGGACTCACAGGAGGGGTTCAAATCATAGAAAGTTAGAGTGTCAGTCCTCTTGTACAAAAGTCGGCATTGTGCGTTTTGTATCAAATTCGAATGCAATTTCTGTGTTTCATCGGCAATATGAAGGTCCAAGGTATACAGTAAACCGGAAGTGAAGCATCGGAATCTAAAATTGGACTCACATGAGTGAATCAAATCCTAGAAAGTTAGTGGGTCAGTCCCCTTGTACTTAAGTCGGCATTGTGCCTTTTGTATTAAATTCGGATGCAATTTCTGTGTTTCATAGTAAATAAGAAGGTCAAAGGTATACAGTAAACCTGAATAGAAGCATCGGAATCTAAAACTGGACTCACAGCAGAGGTTCAAATCATAGAATCAAAGGGTGTCAGTAATCCTGTACTTAAGTCGGCATTGTGCCTTTTGTATTGAATTCGGATGCAATGTCTGTGTTTCATCGTCAAAATGAAGGTCCAAGGTATACAGTAAACCGGAAGTGAAGCATCGGAATCTGAAACTGGACTCATAGGAGGAGTTCAATTCATAGAAAGTTTGAGTGTCAGTCCTCTTGTACTTACGTCGGCATTGTGCCTTTTGTATTAATTTCGGATGCAATTTCTGTGTTTCATCGTCAATAAGGAGGTCCAAGGTATACAGTAAACCTGAATTCCAGCATCGGAATCTAAATCTGGTCTCACAGGATAGGTTCAAATCATAGAAAGTTACAGTGTCAGTAATCTTGTACTTAAGTCGGCATTGTGCCTTTTCTATTAAATACGGATGCAGTTTCTGTGTTTCATCGTCAATAAGAAGGTCCAAGGGATACAGTAAACCTAAAGTGTAGCATCGGAACTAAAACTGGACTCCCAGGAGAAGTTCAAATCATAGAATGTTAGAGTGTCTGTCCTCCAGTAATTAAGTCGGCATTGTGACTTTTGTATCAAATTCGGATGCAATTTCTGTGTTTCATCGTCAATAAAAAGGTCCAAGGGATACAGTAAACCTGAAGTGAAGCATCGGAATCTAAAACTGGACTCACAGGAGGGGTTCAATTCATAGAATGTTAGAGTGTCAGTCCTCTTGTACTTAAGTCGGCAACGTGCCTTTTGTATCAAATTCGGATGCAATTTCTTTGTTTCATCGTCAATATGAAGGTCCAAGGTATACAGTAAACCTGAAGTGAAGCATCGGAAACCAAAACCGGACTCCCAGGAGAGTATCAAATCATAGAATGTTAGAGTGTCAGTCCTCTAGTAATTAAGTCGGTATTGTGACTTTTGTATTAAATTCGGATGCAATTTCTGTGTTTCATCGTCACTAAGAAGGTCCAAGGGGTACTGTAAACCTGACGTGAAGCATCGAAAACTAAAACTGGGGTCACAGGAGAGGTTCACATCATAGAAAGTTAGAGTGTCAGTCCTCTTGTACTTAAGTCGGCATTGTGCCTTTTGTATTAAATTCAGATGGAATTTCTGCGCTTCATCGTCAATAAGAAGGTCCAAGGAATACAGTAAACCTGAAGTGAAGCATCGGAATCTAAAACTGGACTCACAGGTGAGGTTCAAATCATAGAAAGTTAGAGTGTCTGCCCTCTTGTACTTAAGTCGGCATTGTGCATTTTGTATTAAATTCAGATGGAATTTCTGTGTTTCATCGTCAATAAGAAGGTCCAAGGAATACAGTAAACCAGATGTGAAGCATCAGAATCTAAAACTGGACTCACAGGAGAGGTTCAAATCATAGAATGTTACAGTGTCAGTCCTCTTTTAGTTAAGTCGGCATTGTGACTTTTGTATCAAATACGGATGCAATTTCTGTGTTTCTTCGTCAATATGAAGGTCCAAGGTATACAGTAAACCTGAAGTGAAGCATCGGATTCTAAAACTGGACTCACAGGAGGGGTTCAAATCATAGAAAGTTGGAGTGTCAGTCCTCTTGCACTTAAGTCGGCATTGTGCCTTTTGTATTAAATTCGGATGCAATTTCTGTGTTTCATCGTCAATAAGAAGGTCTAAGGTATACAGTAAACTTGAATTGAAGCATCGGAATCTAAAACTGGTCTCACAGGATGGTCTCAACTCATAGAAAGTTAGAGTGTCAGTCCTCTTGTACTTAAGTCGGCATTGTACCTTTTCTATTAAATTCGGTTGCAATTTCTGTGTTTCATCGTCAATAAGAAGGTCCAAGGGATACAGTAAACCTAAAGTGTAGCATCGGAAACTAAAACTGGACTCCCAGGAGTGGTTCAAATCATAGAACGTTAGAGTGTCAGTCCTCTAGTAATTAAGGCGGCATTGTGACTTTAGTATTAAATTCGGATGCAATTTCTGTGTTTCATCGTCAATAAAAAGTTCCAAGGTGTACTGTAAACCTGAAGTGAAGCATCGGAATTAAAAACTGGACTCACAGGAGGGGTTCAAATCATAGAAAGTTAGAGTGTCAGTCCTCTTGTACTTAAGTCGGCAATGTGCCTTTTGTATCAAATACGGATGCAATTTCTTTGTTTCATCGTCAATATGAAGGTCCAAGGAATACAGTAAACCTGAAGTGAAGCATCGGAATCTAAATCTGGACTCACAGGAGAGGTTCAAATCATAGAAAGTTAGAGTGTCAGTCCACTTGTACTTAAGTCGGCATTGTGCCTTTTGTATTAAATTCGGATGCAATTTCTGTGTTTCAACGTTCATAAGAAGGTCCAAGGTATACAGTAAACCTGAATTGAAGCATCGGAATCTAAAACTGGTCTCACAGGATAGGTTCAAATCATAGAAAGTTAGAGTGTCAGTCCTCTTGTACTTAAGTCGGCATTGTGCCTTTTCTATTAAATTCGGATGCAATTTCTGTGTTTCATCGTCAATAAGAATGTCCAAGGGATACAGTAAGCCTAGAGTGTAGCATCGGAAACTAAAACTGGACTCCCAGGAGAAGTTCAAATCATAGAACGTTAGAGTGTCAGTCCTCTAGTACTTAAGTCGGCTTTGTGCCTTTTGTATTGAATTCGGATGCAATTTCTGTGTTTCATTGCCTAGAAGAAGGTCCAAGGGATACAGTAAAGATGAAGTGAAGCATCGGAAACTAAAACTGGACTCACAGGAGAGGTTCAAATCATTGAACGTTAGAGTGTCAGTCCACTAGTACTTAAGTCGGCATTGTGCCTTTCGTATTAAATTCGAATTCAATTTCTGTGTTTCATCGTCAATGAGAAGGTCCAAGGGATACAGTAAACCTGAAGTGTAGCATCGGAAACTAAAACTGGACTCACAGGAGAGGTTCAAATCATAGAACGTTAGAGTGTCAGTCCTCTAGTACTTAAGTCGGCTTTGTGCCTTTTGTATTGAATTCGGATGCAATTTCTGTGTTTCATTGCCGAGAAGAAGGTCCAAGGGATACAGTAAACCTGAAGTGAAGCATCGGAATCTAAAACTGGACTCACAGGAGGGGTTCAAATCATAGAAAGTTAGAGTGTCAGTCCTCTTGTACATAAGTCGGCATTGTGCGTTTTACATCAAATTCGAATGCAATTTCTGTGTTTCATCGTCACTAAGAAGGTCCAAGGGATACAGTAAACCTGAAGTGAAGCATCGGAAACTAAAACAGGACTCACCGGAGAGGTTGACAACATAGAAAGTTAGAGTGTCTGTCCTCTTGTACTTAAGTCGGCATTGCGCAATTTGTATTAAATTCAGATGGTATTTCTGTGTTTCATCGTCAATATGAAGGTCGAAGGGATACAGTAAACCTGAAGTGAAGCATCTGAAACTAAAACTTGGCTCACAGGACAGGTTCAAATCATAGAAAGTTAGGGTGTCGGTCCTCTTATAGTTAACTCGGCATTGTGCCTTTTGTATTAAATTCGGATGCAATTTCTGTGTTTCATCGCCTAGAAGAAGGTCCAAAGGATACAGTGAACCTGAAGTGAAGCATCGGAATCTAAAACTGGGCTCACAGGAGGGGTTCAAATCATAGAAAGTTAGAGTGTCAGTCCTCTTGTACATAAGTCGGCATTGTGCGTTTTGTATTAAATTTGAATGCAATATTTGTGTTTCATCGGCAATATGAAGGGCCAAGGTATACAGTAAACCGGAAGTGAAGCATCGGAATCTAAAACTGGACTCACAGGAGAGGTTCAAATCGTAGAAAGTTAGAGTGTCATTCCTCTTGTACATAAGTCGGCATTGTGCCTTTTGTATTAAATATGGATGCAATTTCTGTGTTTCATCATCAATAAGAAGGTCCTAGGTACACAGTAAACCTGAAGTGTAGCATCGGAACCTAAAACTGGACTCACAGGAGAGGTTCAAATCATAGAAAGTTAGAGTGTCAGTCCTCTTGTACTTAAGTCGGCATTGTGCCTTTTGTATTAATTACGGATGCAATTTCTGTGTTTCATCGTCAATAAGGAGGTCCAAGGTATACAGTAAACCTAAAGTGAAGCATCGGAAACTAAAACTGGACTCACAGGAGGGGTTCAAATCATAGAAAAGTTAGAGTGTCAGTTCTCTTGTACTTAAGTCGGCATTGTGCCTTTTGTATTAAATTCGGATGCAATTTCTGTGTTTCATCGTTAATACGAAGGTCCAAGGGATACAGTAAAGATGAAGTGAAGCATCGGGAACTAAAACTGGACTCACAGGAGAGGTTCAAATCATTGAACGTTAGAGTGTCAGTCCTCTAGTACTTCAGTCGGCATTGTGCCTTTCGTATTAAATTCGGATTCAATTTCTGTGTTTCATCGTCAATAAGAAGGTCCAAGGGATACAGTAAACCTGAAGTGTATTATCGGAAACTAAAACTGGACTCACAGGAGAGGTTCAAATCATAGAACGTTAGAGTGTCAGTCCTCTAGTACTTAAGTCGGCTTTGTGCCTTTTGTATTGAATTCGGATGCAATTTCTGTGTTTCATTGCCGAGAAGAAGGTCCAAGGGATACAGTAAACCTGAAGTGAAGCATCGGAATCTAAAACTGGACTCACAGGAGGGGTTCAAATCATAGAAAGTTAGAGTGTCAGTCCTCTTGTACATAAGTCGGCATTGTGCGTTTTACATCAAATTCGAATGCAATTTCTGTGTTTCATCGTCACTAAGAAGGTCCAAGGGATACAGTAAACCTGAAGTGAAGCATCGGAAACTAAAACAGGACTCACCGGAGAGGTTGACAACATAGAAAGTTAGAGTGTCTGTCCTCTTGTACTTAAGTCGGCATTGTGCAATTTGTATTAAATTCAGATGGAATTTCTGTGTTTCATCGTCAATATGAAGGTCGAAGGGATACAGTAAACCTGAAGTGAAGCATCTGAAACTAAAACTTGGCTCACAGGACAGGTTCAAATCATAGAAAGTTAGGGTGTCGGTCCTCTTATAGTTAACTCGGCATTGTGCCTTTTGTATTAAATTCGGATGCAATTTCTGTGTTTCATCGCCTAGAAGAAGGTCCAAGGGATACAGTGAACCTGAAGTGAAGCATCGGAATCTAAAACTGGGCTCACAGGAGGGGTTCAAATCATAGAAAGTTAGAGTGTCAGTCCTCTTGTACATAAGACGGCATTGTGCGTTTTGTATTACATTTGAATGCAATTTCTGTGTTTCATCGGCAATATGAAGGTCCAAGGTATACAGTAAACCGGAAGTGAAGCATCGGAATCTAAAACTGGACTCACAGGAGAGGTTCAAATCGTAGAAAGTAAGAGTGTCATTCCTCTTGTACATAAGTCGGCATTGTGCCTTTTGTATTAAATATGGATGCAATTTCTGTGTTTCATCATCAATAAGAAGGTCCTAGGTACACAGTAAACCTGAAGTGTAGCATCGGAACCTAAAACTGGACTCACAGGAGAGGTTCAAATCATAGAAAGTTAGAGTGTCAGTCCTCTTGTACTTAAGTCGGCATTGTGCCTTTTGTATTAATTACGGATGCAATTTCTGTGTTTCATCGTCAATAAGGAGGTCCAAGGTATACAGTAAACCTAAAGTGAAGCATCGGAAACTAAAACTGGACTCACAGGAGGGGTTCAAATCATAGAAAAGTTAGAGTGTCAGTTCTCTTGTACTTAAGTCGGCATTGTGCCTTTTGTATTAAATTCGGATGCAATTTCTGTGTTTCATCGTTAATACGAAGGTCCAAGGGATACAGTAAAGATGAAGTGAAGCATCGGGAACTAAAACTGGACTCACAGGAGAGGTTCAAATCATTGAACGTTAGAGTGTCAGTCCTCTAGTACTTCAGTCGGCATTGTGCCTTTCGTATTAAATTCGGATTCAATTTCTGTGTTTCATCGTCAATAAGAAGGTCCAAGGGATACAGTAAACCTGAAGTGTAGCATCGGAAACTAAAACTGGACTCACAGGAGAGGTTCAAATCATAGAACGTTAGAGTGTCAGTCCTCTAGTACTTAAGTCGGCTTTGTGCCTTTTGTATTGAATTCGGATGCAATTTCTGTGTTTCATTGCCTAGAAGAAGGTTAAAGGGATACAGTAAACCTGAAGTGAAGCATCGGAATCTAAAACTGGACTCACAGGAGGGGTTCAAATCATAGAAAGTTAGAGTGTCAGTCCAATTGTACTTAAGTCGCCATTGTGACTTTTGTAATCAATTCGGATGCAATTTCTGTGTTGCATCGTCAATAAGAAGGTACAAGGGATACAGTAAACCTGAAGTGACGCATCGGAATCTAAAACTGGACTCACAGGTGAGGTTCAAATCATAGAAAGTTAGAGTGTCTGTCCTCTTGTACTTAAGTCGGCATTGTGCCTTTTGTATTAAATTCGGATGCAATTTGTGTGTTTCATCGTCAATAAGAAGGTCCAAGGGATACAGTAAACCTGATGTGACGCATCGGAATCTAAAACTGGACTCACAGGTGAGGTTCAAATCATAGAAAGTTAGAGTGTCTGTCCTCCAGTAATTAAGTCGGCATTGTGACTTTTGTATTGAATTCGGATGCAATTTCTGTGTTTCATCGTCAATAAAAAGGTCCAAGGGATACAGTAAACCTGAAGTGAAGCATTGGAATCTAAAACTGGACTCACAGGAGGGGTTCAATTCATAGAATGTTAGAGTGTCAGTCCTCTTGTACTTAAGTCGGCAACGTGCCTTTTGTATCAAATTCGGATACAATTTCTTTGTTTCATCGTCAATATGAAGGTCCAAGGTATACAGTAAACCTGAAGTGAAGCATCGGAATCTAAGACTTGACTCACAGGAGGGGTTCAAATCATAGAAAGTTAGAGTGTCAGTGCTCTTGTACTTAAGTCGGCATTGTGAATTTTGTATTAAATTCGGATGCAATTTCTGTGTTTCATCGTCACGAAGAAGGTCCAAGGGATACAGTAAACCTGAAGTGAAGCATCGGAAACTAAAACAGGACTCACAGGAGAGGTTCACATCATAGAAAGTTAGAGTGTCAGTCCCCTTGTACTTACGTCGGCATTGTGCAATTTGTATGAAATTCAGATGGAATTTCTGTGTTTCATCGTCAATAAGAAGGTCCAAGGGATACAGTAAACCAGAAGTGAAACATCAGAATCTAAAACTGGAATCACGGGAGAGGTTCAAATCATAGAAAGTTAGAGTGACAGTCCACTTGTACTTAAGTCGGCATTGTGACTTTTGTATTAAATTCGGATGCAATTTCTGTGTTTCATCTTCAATAACAAGGTCCAAGGGATACAGTAAACCTGAAGTGAAGCATCGGAAACTAAAACTGGACTCACAGGTGAGGTTCATATCATAGAAAGTTATAGTGTCTGTCCTCTTGTACTTAAGTCGGCATTGTGCATTTTGTATTAAATTCAGATGGAATTTCTGTGTTTCATCATCAATAAGAAGGTCCAAGGAATACAGTAAACCAGATGTGAAGCATCAGAATCTAAAACTGGACTCACAGGAGAGGTTCAAATCATAGAATGTTACAGTGTCAGTCCTCTTTTAGTTAAGTCGGCATTGTGACTTTTGTATCAAATACGGATGCAATTTCTGTGTTTCTTCGTCAATATGAAGGTCCAAGGTATACAGTAAACCTGAAGTGAAGCATCGGATTCTAAAACTGCACTCACAGGAGGGGTTCAAATCATAGAAAGTTGGAGTGTCAGTCCTCTTGCACTTAAGTCGGCATTGTGCCTTTTGTATTTAATTCGGATGCAATTTCTGTGTTTCATCGTCAATAAGAAGGTCTAAGGTATACAGTAAACTTGAATTGAAGCATCGGAATCTAAAACTGGTCTCACAGGATGGGCTCAAATCATAGAAAGTTAGAGTGTCAGTCCTCTTGTACTTAAGTCGGCATTGTACCTTTTCTATTAAATTCGGATGCAATTTCTGTGTTTCATCGTCAATAAGAAGGTCCAAGGGATACAGTAAACCTAAAGTGTAGCATCGGAAACTAAAACTGGACTCCCAGGAGTGGTTCAAATCATAGAACGTTAGAGGGTCAGTCCTCTAGTAATTAAGGCGGCATTGTGACTTTAGTATTAAATTCGGATGCAATTTCTGTGTTTCATCGTCAATAAAAAGGTCCAAGGTATACTGTAAACCTGAAGTGAAGCATCGGAATTAAAAACTGGACTCACAGGAGGGGTTCAAATCATAGAAAGTTAGAGTGTCAGTCCTCTTGTACTTAAGTCGGCAATGTGCCTTTTGTATCAAATACGGATGCAATTTCTTTGTTTCATCGTCAATATGAAGGGCCAAGGAATACAGTAAACCTGAAGTGAAGCATCGGAATCTAAATCTGGACTCACAGGAGAGGTTCAAATCTTAGAAAGTTAGTGTGTCAGTCCACTTGTACTTAAGTCGGCATTGTGCCTTTTGTATTAAATTCGGATGCAATTTCTGTGTTTCAACGTCAATAAGAATGTCCAAGGTATACAGTAAACCTGAATTGAAGCATCGGAATCTAAAACTGGTCTCACAGGATAGGTTCAAATCATAGAAAGTTAGAGGGTCAGTCCTCTTGTACTTAAGTCGGCATTGTGCCTTTTCTATTACAATCGGATGCAATTTCTGTGTTTCATCGTCAATAAGAATGTCCAAGGGATACAGTAAGCCTAGAGTGTAGCATCGGAAACTAAAACTGGACTCCCAGGAGAAGTTCAAATCATAGAATGTTAGAGTGTCTGTCCTCTAGTAATTAAGTCGGCATTGTGACTTTTATATTAAATTCGGATGCAATTTCTGTGTTTCATCGTCAATAAAAAGGTCCAAGGGATATACTAAACCTGAAGTGAAGCATCGGAATCTAAAACTGGACTCACAGGAGGGGTTCAATCCATAGAAAGTTAGAGTGTCGGTCCTCTTGTACTTAAGTCGGCATTGTGCCTTTTGTATTAAATTCGGATGTAATATCTGTGTTTCTTTGTCACTAATAAGGTCCAAGGGATACAGTAAACCTGACGTGAAGCATCGGAAACTAAAACTAAAGTCACAGGAGAGGTTCACATCATAGAAAGTTAGAGTGTCAGTCCTCTTGTACTTAAGTCGGCATTGTGCCTTTTGTATTAAATTCGGATGCAATTTCTGTGTTTCATTGTCAATAAGAAGGTCCAAGGGATACAAAAACCAGAAGTGAAACATCAGAATATAAAACTGGACTCCCAGGAGAGGTTCAAATCATACAACGTTAAGGTGTCAGTCCTCTAGTAATTAAGTCAGCATTGTGACTTTTGTATTAAATACGGATTCAATTTCTGGGTTTCATCGTCAATAAGAAGGTCCAAGGAATACAGTAACACTGAAGTGAAGCATCGGAACTAAAACTGGAGTCACAGGAGGGGTTCAATTCATAGAATGTTAGAGTGTCAGATCTCTTGTACTTAAGTCGGCAATGTGCCTTTTGTATCAAATACGGGTGCAATTTCTGTGTTTCATCGTCAATATGAAGGTCCAAGGTATACAGTAAACCTGAAGTGAAGCATCGGAATCTAAATCTGGACTCACTGGAGGGGACAAATCATAGGAAGTTAGAGTGTCAGTCCTCTTGTACTTAAATCAGCATTGTGCCTTTTTCATTAAATTCTGATGCAAATTCTGTGTATCATCGTCAACAAGTAGGTCCAAGGTATACAGTAAACCTAAAGTGTAGCATCGGAAACCAAAACCGGACTCCCAGGAGAGTTACAAATCATAGAATGTTAGAGTGTCAGTCCTCTAGTAATTAAGTCGGTATTGTGACTTTTGTATTAAATTCGGATGCAATTTCTGTGTTTCATCGTCACCAAGAAGGTCCAAGGGGTACTGTAAACCTGACGTGAAGCATCGAAACTAAAACTGGGGTCACAGGAGAGGTTCACATCATAGAATGTTAGAGTGTCAGTCCTCTTGTACTTAAGTCGGCATTGTGCCTTTTGTATTAAATTCAGATTGAATTTCTGTGCTTCATCGTCAATAAGAAGGTCCAAGGGATACAGTAAACCTGAAGTGAAGCATCGGAATCTAAAACTGGACTCACAGGTGAGGTTCAAATCATAGAAAGTTAGAGTGTCAGTCCACTTGTACTTAAGTCGGCATTGTGCCTTTTGTATTAAATTCGGATGCAATTTCTGTGTTTCAACGTCAATAAGAAGGTCCAAGGTATACAGCAAACCTGAATTGAAGCATCGGTATCTAAAACTGGTCTCACAGGATAGGTTCAAATCATAGAAAGTTAGAGTGTCAGTCCTCTCGTACTTAAGTCGGCATTGTGCCTTTTCTATCAAATTCGGATGCAATTTCTGTGCTTCAACGTCTATAAGAATGTCCAAGGTATACAGTAAACCTGAATTGAAGCATCGGAATCTAAAACTGGTCTCACAGGATAGGTTCAAATCATAGAAAGTTAGAGTGTCAGTCCTCTTGTACTTAAGTCGGCATTGTGCCTTTTCTATCAAATTCGGATGCAATTTCTGTGTTTCATCGTCAATAAGAATGTCCAAGGGACACAGTAAGCCTAAAGTGTAGCATCGGAAACTAAAACTGGACTCCCAGGAGAAGTTCAAATCATAGAATGTTAGAGTGTCTGACCTCTAGTAATTGAGTCGGCATTGTGACTTTTGTATTAAATTCGGATGCAATTTCTGTGTTTCATCGTCAATAAAAAGGTCCAAGGTATATAGTAAACCTGAAGTGAAGCATCGGAATCTAAAACTGGACTCACAGGAGGGGTTCAATTCATAGAAAGTTAGAGTGTCAGTTCTCTTGTACTTAAGTCGGCAACGTGCCTTTTGTATCAAATTCGGATGCAATTTCTGTGTTTCATCGTCAGTATGAAGGTCCAAGGTATACAGTAAACCAGAAGTGAAGCATCGGAATCTAAGACTTGACTCACAGGAGGGGCTTAAATCATAGAAAGTTAGAGTGTCAGTCCTCTTGTACTTAAGTCGGCATTGTGCCTTTTGTATTAAATTCGGATGTAATATCTGTGTTTCTTTGTCACTAAGAAGGTCCAAGGGATACAGTAAACCTGACGTGAAGCATCGGAAACTAAAACTAAAGTCACAGGAGAGGCTCACATCATAGAAAGTTAGAGTGTCAGTCCTCTTGTACTTTAGTCGGCATTGTGCCTATTGTAATTAATTCAGATTCAATTTCTGTGATTCATCGTCAATAACAAGGTACAAGGGATACAGTAAACCAGAAGTGTAGCATCGGAAACTAAAACTGGACTCACCGGAGAGGTTCAAATCATAGAATGTTAGAGTGTCAGTCCTCTAGTACTTAAGTCGCCATTGTGACTTTGGTATCAAATTCGGATGCAATTTCTGTGTTTCATCGTCAATAAGAAGGTCCAAGGAATACAGTAAACCTGAAGTGAAGCATCGGAATCTAAAACTGGACTCATAGGAGGAGTTCAATTCATAGAAAGTTAGAGTGTCAGTCCTCTTGTACTTAAGTCGGCAATGTGCCTTTTGTATCAAATACGGATGCAATTTCTTTGTTTCATCGCCAATATGAAGGTCCAAGGAATACAGTAAACCTGAAGTGAAGCATTGGAATCTAATTCTGGACTCACAGGAGAGGTTCAAATCATAGAAAGTTAGAGTGTCAGTCCTCTTGTACTTAAGTCGGCATTGTGCCCTTTGTATTAAATTCGGATGCAATTTCTGTGTTTCATCGTCAATAAGAAGGTCCAAGGTATACAGAAAACCTGAATTGAAGCATCGGAATCTAAAACAGGTCTCACAGGATAGGTTCAAGTCATAGAAAGTTAGAGTGTCAGTCCTCTTGTACATAAGTCGGTATTGTGCATTTTCTATTAAATTCGGATGCAATTTCTGTGTTTCATCGACAATAAGAAGGTCCAAGGCATACAGTAAACATAAAGTGTAGCATCGGAAACTAAAACTGGAGTCACAGGAGAGGTTCAAATAATAGAATGTTAGAGTGTCAGTCCTCTAGTACTTAAGTCGGCATTGTGACTTTTGTATCAAATTCGGATGCAATTTCTGTGTTTCATCGTCAAAATGAAGGTCCAAGGTATACAGTAAACCGGAAGTGAAGCATCGGAATCTAAAACTGGACTCACATGAGGGGTTCAAATCATAAAAAGTTAGAGTGTCAGTCCTCTTGTACTTAAGTCGTCATTGTGAATTTTGTATTAAATTCGGATGCTATTTCTGTGTTTCATCGTCACTAAGAAGGTCCAAGGGGTACAGTAAACCTGAAGTGAAGCATCGGAAACTAAAACAGGACTCACAGGAGAGGTTCACATCATAGAAAGTTAGAGTGTCAGTCCTCTTGTACTTACGTCGGCATTGTGCATTTTGTATGAAATTCAGATGGAATTTCTGTGTTTCATCGTCAATAACAAGGTCCAAGGGATACAGTAAACCAGAAGTGAAACATCAGAATCTAAAACTGGAATCACGGGAGAGGTTCAAATCATAGAAAGTTAGAGTGACAGTCCACTTGTACTTAAGTCGGCATTGTGACTTTTGTATTAAATTCGGATGCAATTTCTGTGTTTCATCTTCAATAACAAGGTCCACGGGATACAGTAAACCCGAAGTGAAGCATCGGAATCTAAAACTGGACTCACAGGTGAGGTTCAAATCATAGAAAGTTAGAGTGTCTGTCCTCTTGTACTTAAGTCGGCGTTGTGCCCTTTGTATTAAATTCGGATGCATTTTATGTGTTTCATCGTCAATAAGAAGGGCCAAGGGATACAGTAAACCTAAAGTGAAGCATCGGAGTATAAAACTGGACTCACTGGTGAGGTTCAAATCATAGAAAGTTAGAGTGTCAGTCCTCTTGTACTTAAGTCGGCATTGTGCCTTTTGTAATTAATTCAGATTCAATTTCTGTGATTCATCGTCAATAAGAAGGTACAAGTGATACAGTAAACCAGAAGTGTAGCATCGGAAACTAAAACTGGACTCACCGGAGAGGTTCAAATCATAGAATGTTAGAGTGTCAGTCCTCTAGTACTTAAGTCGGCATTGTGACTTTGTATCAAATTCGGATGCAATTTCTGTGTTTCATCGTCAAAATGAAGGTCCAAGGGATACAGTAAACCAGAAGTGAAACATCAGAATCTAAAACTGGACTCACACGAGAGGTTCAAGTCATAGAAAGTTAGAGTGTCAGTCCCCTTTTACTTAAGTCGGCATTGTGCCCTTTGAATTAAATTCGGATGCAATTTCTGTGTTTCATCGTCAATAAGAAGGGCCAAGGGATACAGTAAACCTAAAGTGAATCATCGGAATCTAAAACTGGACTCACAGGTGAGGTTCAAATCATAGAAAGTTAGAGTGTCAGTCCTCTTGTACTTAAGTCGGCATTGTGCCTTTTCTATTAAATTCGGATGCAATTTCTGTGTTTCATCGACAATAAGAAGGTCCAAGGGATACAGTAAACATAAAGTGTAGCATCGGAAACTATAACTGGAGTCACAGGAGAGGTTCAAATAATAGAATGTTAGAGTGTCAGTCCTCTAGTACTTAAGTCGGCATTGTGACTTTTGTATCAAATTCGGATGCAATTTCTGTGTTTCATCGTCAAAATGAAGGTCCAAGGTATACAGTAAACCGGAAGTGAAGCATCGGAAACTAAAACTGGACTCACATGAGGGGTTCAAATCATAGAAAGTTAGAGTGTCAGTCCTCTTGTACTTAAGTCGGCATTGTGAATTTTGTATTAAATTCGGATGCTATTTCTGTGTTTCAGCGTCACTAAGAAGGTCCAAGGGGTACAGTAAACCTGAAGTGAAGCATCGGAAACTAAAACAGGACTCACAGGAGAGGTTCACATCATAGAAAGTTAGAGTGTCAGTTCTCTTGTACTTACGTCGGCATTGTGCATTTTGTATGAAATTCAGATGGAATTTCTGTGTTTCATCGTCAATAAGAAGGTCCAAGGGATACAGTAAACCAGAAGTGAAACATCAGAAACTAAAACTGGAATCACGGGAGAGGTTCAAATCATAGAAAGTTAGAGTGACAGTCCACTTGTACTTAAGTCGGCATTGTGACTTTTGTATTAAATTCGGATGCAATTTCTGTGTTTCATCTTCAATAACAAGGTCCACGGGATACAGTAAACCCGAAGTGAAGCATCGGAATCTAAAACTGGACTCACAGGTGAGGTTCAAATCATAGAAAGTTAGAGTGTCAGTCCTCTTGTACTTACGTCGGCATTGTGACTTTGTATCAAATTCGGATGCAATTTCTGTGTTTCATCGTCAAAATGAAGATCCAAGGGATACAGTAAACTAGAAGTGAAACATCAGAATCTAAAACTGGACTCACAGGAGTGGTTCAAATCATAGAAAGTTAGAGTGTCAGTCCCCTTTTACTTAAGTCGGCATTGTGCCCTTTGAATTAAATTCGGATGCAATTTCTGTGTTTCATCGTCAATAAGAAGGGCCAAGGGATACAGTAAACCTAAAGTGAATCATCGGAATCTAAAACTGGACTCACAGGTGAGGTTCAAATCATAGAAAGTTAGAGTGTCAGTCCTCTTGTACTTAAGTCGGCATTGTGCCTTTTGCATTAAATTCAGATGCAATTTGTGTGTTTCATCGTCAATGAGAAGGTCCAAGGGATACAAAAACCAGAAGTGAAACATCAGAATATAAAACTGGACTCCCAGGAGAGGTTCAAATCATACAACGTTAGAGTGTCAGTCGTCTAGTAATTAAGTCGGCATTGTGACTTTTGTATTAAATTCGGATTCAATTTCTGGGTTTCATCGTCAATAAGAAGGTCCAAGGAATACAGTAACAATGAAGTGAAGCATCCTAATCTAAAACTGGACTCACAGGAGGGGTTCAATTCATAGAAAGTTAGAGTGTCAGTTCTCTTGTACTTAAGTCGGCAATGTGCCTTTTGTATCAAATATGGGTGCAATTTCTGTGTTTCATCGTCAATATGAAGGCCCAAGGTATACAGTAAACCTGACGTGAAGCATCGGAAACTAAAACTGGAGTCACAGGAGAGGTTCACATCATTGAAAGTTAGAGTGTCAGTCCTCTTGTACTTAAGTCGGCATTGTGCCTTTTGTATTAAATTCGGATGCAATTTCTGTGTTTCATCGTCAATAAGAAGGTCCAATGGATACAGTATACCAGAAGTAAAACATAAGAATCTAAAACTGGACTCCCAGGAGAGGTTCAAATCATAGAACGTTAGAGTGTCAGTCCTCTAGTAATTAAGTCGGCATTGTGACTTTTGTATTAAATTCGGATTCAATTTCTGTGTTTCATCGTCAATAAGAATGTCCAAGGGATACAGTAAGCCTAGAGTGTAGCATCGGAATCTAAAACTGGACTCACAGGAGAGGTTCACATCATAGAAAGTTAGAGTGTCAGTCCTCTTGTACTTAAGTCGGCATTGTGCCTTTTGTATTAAATTCGGATGCATTTTCTGTGTTTCATTGTCAATAAGAAGGTCCAAGGGATACAAAAACCAGAAGTGAAACATCAGAATATAAAACTGGACTCCCAGGAGAGGTTCAAATCATACAACGTTAAGGTGTCAGTCCTCTAGTAATTAAGTCAGCATTGTGACTTTTGTATTAAATACGGATTCAATTTCTGGGTTTCATCGTCAATAAGAAGGTCCAAGGAATACAGTAACACTGAAGTGAAGCATCGGAACTAAAACTGGACTCACAGGAGGGGTTCAATTCATAGAAAGTTAGAGTGTCAGATCTCTTGTACTTAAGTCGGCAATGTGCCTTTTGTATCAAATACGGGTGCAATTTCTGTGTTTCATCGTCAATATGAAGGTCCAAGGTATACAGTAAACCTGAAGTGAAGCATCGGAATCTAAATCTGGACTCACTGGAGGGGACAAATCATAGGAAGTTAGAGTGTCAGTCCTCTTGTACTTAAATCAGCATTGTGCCTTTTTCATTAAATTCTGATGCAAATTCTGTGTATCATCGTCAACAAGAAGGTCCAAGGTATACAGTAAACCTAAAGTGTAGCATCGGAAACAAAAACCGGACTCCCAGGAGAGTTACAAATCATAGAATGTTAGAGTGTCAGTCCTCTAGTAATTAAGTCGGTATTGTGACTTTTGTATTAAATTCGGATGCAATTTCTGTGTTTCATCGTCACTAAGAAGGTCCAAGGGGTACTGTAAACCTGACGTGAAGCATCGAAAACTAAAACTGGGGTCACAGGAGAGGTTCACATCATAGAATGTTAGAGTGTCAGTCCTCTTGTACTTAAGTCGGCATTGTGCCTTTTGTATTAAATTCAGATTGAATTTCTGTGCTTCATCGTCAATAAGAAGGTCCAAGGGATACAGTAAACCTGAAGTGAAGCATCGGAATCTAAAACTGGACTCACAGGTGAGGTTCAAATCATAGAAAGTTAGAGTGTCAGTCCACTTGTACTTAAGTCGGCATTGTGCCTTTTGTATTAAATTCGGATGCAATTTCTGTGTTTCAACGTCAATAAGAAGGTCCAAGGTATACAGCAAACCTGAATTGAAGCATCGGTATCTAAAACTGGTCTCACAGGATAGGTTCAAATCATAGAAAGTTAGAGTGTCAGTCCTCTTGTACTTAAGTCGGCATTGTGCCTTTTCTATCAAATTCGGATGCAATTTCTGTGCTTCAACGTCTATAAGAACGTCCAAGGTATACAGTAAACCTGAATTGAAGCATCGGAATCTAAAACTGGTCTCACAGGATAGGTTCAAATCATAGAAAGTTAGAGTGTCAGTCCTCTTGTACTTAAGTCGGCATTGTGCCTTTTCTATCAAATTCGGATGCAATTTCTGTGTTTCATCGTCAATAAGAATGTCCAAGGGACACAGAAAGCCTAAAGTGTAGCATCGGAAACTAAAACTGGACTCCCAGGAGAAGTTCAAATCATAGAATGATAGAGTGTCTGTCCTCTAGTAATTAAGTCGGCATTGTGACTTTTGTATTAAATTCGGATGCAATTTCTGTGTTTCATCGTCAATAAAAAGGTCCAAGGTATATAGTAAACCTGAAGTGAAGCATCGGAATCTAAAACTGGACTCACAGGAGGGGTTCAATTCATAGAAAGTTAGAGTGTCAGTTCTCTTGTACTTAAGTCGGCAACGTGCCTTTTGTATCAAATTCGGATGCAATTTTTGTGTTTCATCGTCAGTATGAAGGTCCAAGGTATACAGTAAACCAGAAGTGAAGCATCGGAATCTAAGACTTGACTCACAGGAGGGGTTTAAATCATAGAAAGTTAGAGTGTCAGTCCTCTTGTACTTAAGTCGGCATTGTGCCTTTTGTATTAAATTCGGATGTAATATCTGTGTTTCTTTGTCACTAAGAAGGTCCAAGGGATACAGTAAACCTGACGTGAAGCATCGGAAACTAAAACTAAAGTCACAGGAGAGGTTCACATCATAGAAAGTTAGAGTGTCAGTCCTCTTGTACTTTAGTCGGCATTGTGCCTATTGTAATAATTCAGATTCAATTTCTGTGATTCATCGTCAATAACAAGGTACAAGGGATACAGTAAACCAGAAGTGTAGCATCGGAACTAAACTGGACTCACCGGAGAGGTTCAAATCATAGAATGTTAGAGTGTCAGTCCTCTAGTACTTAAGTCGCCATTGTGACTTTGGTATCAAATTCGGATGCAATTTCTGTGTTTCATCGTCAATAAGAAGGTCCAAGGAATACAGTAAACCTGAAGTGAAGCATCGGAATCTAAAACTGGACTCATAGGAGGAGTTCAATTCATAGAAAGTTTGAGTGTCAGTCCTCTTGTACTTAAGTCGGCAATGTGCCTTTTGTATCAAATACGGATGCAATTTCTTTGTTTCATCGCCAATATGAAGGTCCAAGGAATACAGTAAACCTGAAGTGAAGCATTGGAATCTAATTTCTGGACTCACAGGAGAGGTTCAAATCATAGAAAGTTAGAGTGTCAGTCCTCTTGTACTTAAGTCGCATTGTGCCCTTTGAATAAAAATTCGGATGCAATTTCTGTGTTTCATCGTCAATAAGAAGGTCCAAGGTATACAGAAACCTGAATTGAAGCATCGGAATCTAAAACAGGTCTCACAGGATAGGTTCAAGTCATAGAAAGTTAGAGTGTCAGTCCTCTTGTACTTAAGTCGGCATTGTGCCTTTTCTATTAAATTCGGATGCAATTTCTGTGTTTCATCGACAATAGAAGGTCCAAGGGATACAGTAAACATAAAGTGTACCATCGGAAACTAAAACTGGAGTCACAGGAGAGGTTCAAATAATAGAATGTTAGAGTGTCAGTCCTCTAGTACTTAAGTCGGCATTGTGACTTTTGTATCAAATTCGGATGCAATTTCTGTGTTTCATCGTCAAAATGAGGTCCAAGGTATTACAGTAAACCGGAAGTGAAGCATCGGAATCTAAAACTGGACTCACATGAGGGTTCAAATCATAAAAAGTTAGAGTGTCAGTCCTCTTGTACTTAAGTCGGGCATTGTGAATTTTGTATTAAATTCGGATGCAATTTCTGTGTTTCATCGTCACTAAGAAGGTCCAAGGGGTACAGTAAACCTGAAGTGAAGCATCGGAAACTAAAACAGGACTCACAGGAGAGGTTCACATCATAGAAAGTTAGAGTGTCAGTCCTCTTGTACTTACGTCGGCATTGTGCATTTTGTATGAAATTCAGATGGAATTTCTGTGTTTCATCGTCAATAAGAAGGTCCAAGGGATACAGTAAACCAGAAGTGAAACATCAGAATCTAAAACTGGAATCACGGGAGAGGTTCAATCATAGAAAGTTAGAGTGACAGTCCACTTGTACTTAAGTCGGCATTGTGACTTTTGTATTAAATTCGGATGCAATTTCTGTGTTTCATCTTCTATAACTAGGTCCACGGGATACAGTAAACCCGAAGTGAAGCATCGGAATCTAAAACTGGACTCACAGGTGAGGTTCAAATCATAGAAAGTTAGAGTGTCCTGTCCTCTTGTACTTAAGTCGGCGTTGTGCCCTTTGTATTAAATTCGGATGCATTTTCTGTGTTTCATCGTCAATAAGAAGGGCCAAGGGATACAGTAAACTTAAAGTGAAGCATCGGAATATAAAACTGGACTCACTGGTGAGGTTCAAATCATAGAAAGTTAGAGTGGTCAGTCCTCCTTGTACTTAAGTCGGCATTGTGCCTTTTGTAATTAATTCAGATTCAATTTCTGTGATTCATCGTCAATAAGAGGTACAAGGGATACAGTAAACCAGAAGTGTAGCATCGGAAACTAAAACTGGACTCACCGGAGAGGTTCAAATCATTGAATGTTAGAGTGTCAGTCCTCTAGTACTTAAGTCGGCATTGTGACTTTGTATCAAATTCGGATGCAATTTCTGTGTTTCATCGTCAAAATGAAGGTCCAAGGGATACAGTAAACCAGAAGTGAAACATCAGAATCTAAAACTGGACTCACAGGAGAGGTTCAAGTCATAGAAAGTTAGAGTGTCAGTCCCCTTTTACTTAAGTCGGCATTGTGCCCTTTGAATTAAATTCGGATGCAATTTCTGTGTTTCATCGTCAATAAGAAGGGCCAAGGGATACAGTAAACCTAAAGTGAATCATCGGAATCTAAAACTGGACTCACAGGTGAGGTTCAAATCATAGAAAGTTAGAGTGTCAGTCCTCTTGTACTTAAGTCGGCATTGTGACTTTTCTATTAAATTCGGATGCAATTTCTGTGTTTCATCGACAATAAGAAGGTCCAAGGGATACAGTAAACATAAAGTGTAGCATCGGAAACTATAACTGGAGTCACAGGAGAGGTTCAAATAATAGAATGTTAGAGTGTCAGTCCTCTAGTACTTAAGTCGGCATTGTGACTTTTGTATCAAATTCGGATGCAATTTCTGTGTTTCATCGTCAAAATGAAGGTCCAAGGTATACAGTAAACCGGAAGTGAAGCATCGGAAACTAAAACTGGACTCACATGAGGGGTTCAGATCATAGAAAGTTAGAGTGTCAGTCCTCTTGTACTTAAGTCGGCATTGTGAATTTTGTATTAAATTCGGATGCAATTTCTGTGTTTCAGCGTCACTAAGAAGGTCAAAGGGGTACAGTAAACCTGAAGTGAAGCATCGGAAACTAAAACAGGACTCACAGGAGAGGTTCACATCATAGAAAGTTAGAGTGTCAGTTCTCTTGTACTTACGTCGGCATTGTGCATTTTGTATGAAATTCAGATGGAATTTCTGTGTTTCATCGTCAATAAGAAGGTCCAAGGGATACAAAAACCAGAAGTGAAACATCAGAATATAAAACTGGACTCCCAGGAGAGGTTCAAATCATACAACGTTAGAGTGTCAGTCGTCTAGTAATTAAGTCGGCATTGTGACTTTTGTATTAAATTCGGATTCAATTTCTGGGTTTCATCGTCAATAAGAAGGTCCAAGGAATACAGTAACAATGAAGTGAAGCATCCTAATCCAAAACTGGACTCACAGGAGGGGTTCAATTCATAGAAAGTTAGAGTGTCAGTTCTCTTGTACTTAAGTCGGCAATGTGCCTTTTGTATCAAATATGGGTGCAATTTCTGTGTTTCATCGTCAATATGAAGGTCCAAGGTATACAGTAAACCTGACGTGAAGCATCGGAAACTAAAACTGGAGTCACAGGAGAGGTTCACATCATTGAAAGTTAGAGTGTCAGTCCTCTTGTACTTAAGTCGGCATTGTGCCTTTTGTATTAAATTCGGATGCAATTTCTGTGTTTCATCGTCAATAAGAAGGTCCAATGGATACAGTATACCAGAAGTGAAACATAAGAATCTAAAACTGGACTCCCAGGAGAGGTTCAAATCATAGAACGTTAGAGTGTCAGTCCTCTAGTAATTAAGTCGGCATTGTGACTTTTGTATTAAATTCGGATTCAATTTCTGTGTTTCATCGTCAATAAGAAAGTCCAAGGAATATAGTAAACCTGAAGTGAAGCATCGGAATCTAAAACTGGACTCATAGGAGGAGTTCAATTCATACAAAGTTAGAGTGTCAGTCCTCTTGTACTTAAGTCGGCAATGTGCCTTTTGTATCAAATACGGATGCAATTTCTTTGTTTCATCGCCAATATGAAGGTCCAAGGAATACAGTAAACCTGAAGTGAAGCATTGGAATCTAAATCTGGACTCACAGGAGAGGTTCAAATCATAGAAAGTTAGAGTGTCAGTCCTCTTGTACTTAAGTCGGCATTGTGCCTTTTGTATTAAATTCGGATGCAATTTCTGTGTTTCATCGTCAATAAGAAGGTCCAAGGTATACCGTAAACCTGAATTGAAGCATCGGAATCTAAAACAGGTCTCACAGGATAGGTTCAAATCATAGAAAGTTAGAGTGTCAGTCCTCTTGTACTTAAGTCGGCATTGTGCCTTTTCTATTAAATTCGGATGCAATTTCTGTGTTTCATCGACAATAAGAAGGTCCAAGGGATACAGTAAACCTAAAGTGTAGCATCGGAAACTAAAACTGGACTCCCAGGAGAAGTTCAAATCATAGAATGTTAGAGTGTCTGTCCTCTAGTAATTAAGTCGGCATTGTGACTTTTGTATCAAATTCGGATGCAATTTCTTTGTTTCATCGTCAATATGAAGGTCCAAGGTATAGAGTAAACCTGAAGTGAAGCATCGGAATCTAAGACTTGACTCTCAGGAGGGGTTCAAATCATAGAAAGTTAGAGTGTCAGTCCTCTTGCACTTAAGTCGGCAATGTGCCTTTTGTATTAAATTCGGATGCAATATCTGTGTTTCTTCGTCACTAAGAAGGTCCAAGGAATACAGTAAACCTGACGTGAAGCATCAGAAACTAAAACTGGAGTCACAGGAGAGGTTCACATCATAGAAAGTTAGAGTGTCAGTCCTCTTGTACTGAAGTCGGCATTGTGCCTTTTGTAATAAATTTGGATTCAATTTCTGTGATTCATCGTCAATAAGAAGGTCCAAGGGATACAGTAAACCAGAGGTGTAGCATCGGAAACTAAAACTGGACTCACCGGAGAGGTTCAAATCATAGAATGTTAGAGTGTCTGTCCTCTAGTACTTAAGTCGGCATTGTGACTTTTGTATCAAATTCAGATGCAATTTCTGTGTTTCATCGTCAAAATGAAGGTCCAAGGTATACAGTAAACCGGAAGTGAAGCATCGGAATCTAAAACTGGACTCACATGAGGGGTTCAAATCATAGAAAGTTAGAGTGTCAGTCCTCTTGTACTTAAGTCGGCATTGTGAATTTTGTATCAAATTTGAATGCAATTTCTGTGTTTCATCGTCAAAATGAAGTTCCAAGGTATACAGTAAACCGGAAGTGAAGCATCGGAAACTAAAACTGGACTCTCATGAGGGGTTCAAATCATAGAAAGTTAGAGTGTCAGTCCTCTTGTACTTAAGTCGGCATTGTGAATTTTGTATTAAATTCGGATGCAATTTCTGTGTTTCATCGTCACTAAGAAGGTCCAAGGGATACAGTAAACCTGAAGTGAAGCATCGGAAACTAAAACAGGACTCACAGGAGAGGTTCACATCATAGAAAGTTAGAGTGTCAGTCCTCTTGTACTTAAGTCGGCATTGTGCATTTTGTATGAAATTCGGATGGAATTTCTGTGTTTCATCGTCAATAAGAAGGTCCAAGGGATACAGTAAACCAGAAGTGAAACATCAGAATATAAAACTGGACTCACGGGAGAGGTTCAAATCATAGAAAGTTAGAGTGACAGTCCTCTTGTACTAAAGTCGGCATTGTGACTTTTGTATAAATTTCGGATGCAATTTCTGTGTTTCATCTTCAATAACAAGGTCCAAGGGATACAGTAAACCTAAAGTGATGCATCGGAATCTAAAACTGGACTCACAGGTGAGGTTAAAATCATAGAAAGTTAGAGTGTCTGTCCTCTTCTACTTAAGTCGGCATTGTGCCTTTTCTATTAAATTCGGATGCAATTTCTGTGTTCCATCGACAATAAGAAGGTCCAAGGGATACAGTAAACCTAAAGTGTAGCATCGGAAACTAAAACTGGACTCCCAGGAGAAGTTCAAATCATAGAATGTTAGAGTGTCTGTCCTCTAGTTATTAAGTCGACATTGTGACTTTTGTATTAAATTCGGATGCAATTTCTGTGTTTCATCGTCAATAAAAAGGTCCAAGGGATACAGTAAACCTAAAGTGAAGAATCGGAATCTAAAACTGGACACACAGGAGGGGTTCAATTCATGGAAAGTTAGAGTGTCAGTCCTCTTGTACTTAAGTCCGCAACGTGCCTTTTGTATCAAATTCGGATGCAATTTCTTTGTTTCATCGTCAATATGAAGGTCCAAGGTATATAGTAAACCTGAAGTGAAGCATCGGAATCTAAAACTGGACTCACATAAGGGGTTCAAATCATAGAAAGTTAGAGTGTCAGTCCTCTTGTACTTAAGTCGGCATTGTGAATTTTGTATTAAATTCGGATGCAATTTCTGTGTTTCATCGTCACTAAGAAGGTCCAAGGGATACAGTAAACCTGAAGTGAAGCATCGGAAACTAAAACAGGACTCACAGGAGAGGTTCAAATCATAAAAGTTAGAGTGTCAGTCCTCTTGTACTTAAGTCGGCATTGTGCCTTTTGTATTAAATTCGGATGCAATTTCTGTGTTTCATCGTCAATAAGAAGGTCCAAGGGATACAAAAACCAGAAGTGAAACATCAGAATATAAAACTGGACTCTCAGGAGAGGTTCAAATCATACAACGTTAAGGTGTCAGTCCTCTAGTAATTAAGTCGGCATTGTGCCTTTTCTATTAAATTCGGATGCAATTTCTGTGTTTCATCGTCAATAAGAATGTCCAAGGGATACAGTAAGCCTAAAGTGTAGCATCGGAAACTCAAACTGGACTCCCAGGAGAAGTTCAAATCATAGAATGTTAGAGTGTCTGTCCTCTAGTAATTAAGTCGGCATTGTGGCTTTTGTATTAAATTCGGGTGCAATATCTGTGTTTCATCGTCAATAAAAAGGTCTAAGGGATACAGTAAACCTGAAGTGAAGCATCGGAATCTAAAACTGGACTCACAGGAGGGGTTTAATTCATAGGAAGTTAGAGTGTCAGTCCACTTGTACTTAAGTCGGCAACGTGCCTTTTGTATCAAATTCGGATGCAATTTCTGTGTTTCGTCGTCAGTATGAAGGTCCAAGGTATACAGTAAACCTGAAGTGAAGCATCGGAAACTAAAACTGGACTCACAGGAGGGGTTCAATTCATAGAAAGTTAGAGTGTCAGTCCTCTTGTACTTAAGTCGGCATTGTGAATTTTGTATCAAATTTGGATGCAATTTCTGTGTTTCATCGTCAAAATGAAGTTCCAAGGTATACAGTAAACCGGAAGTGAAGCATCGGAAACTAAAACTGGACTCTCATGAGGGGTTCAAATCATAGAAAGTTAGAGTGTCAGTCCTCTTGTACTTAAGTCGGCATTGTGAATTTTGTATTAAATTCGGATGCAATTTCTGTGTTTCATCGTCACTAAGAAGGTCCAAGGGATACAGTAAACCTGAAGTGAAGCATCGGAAACTAAAACAGGACTCACAGGAGAGGTTCACATCATAGAAAGTTAGAGTGTCAGTCCTGTTGTACTTAAGTCGGCATTGTGCATTTTGTATGAAATTCGGATGGAATTTCTGTGTTTCATCGTCAATAAGAAGGTCCAAGGGATACAGTAAACCAGAAGTGAAACATCAGAATATAAAACTGGACTCACGGGAGAGGTTCAAATCATAGAAAGTTAGAGTGACAGTCCTCTAGTACTTAAGTCGGCATTGTGACTTTTGTATCAAATTCGGATGCAATTTCTGTGTTTCATCGTCAAAATGAAGGTCCAAGGTATGCAGTTAACCGGAAGTGAAGCATCGGAATCTAAAACTGGACTCACATGAGGGGTTCAAATCATAAAAGTTAGAGTGTCGGTCCTCTTGTACTTAAGTCGGCATTGTGAATTTTGTATTAAATTCGGATGCAATTTCTGTGTTTCATCGTCACTAAGAAGGTCCAAGGGATACAGTAAACCTGAAGTGAAGCATCGGAAACTAAAACAGGACTCACAGGAGAGGTTCACATCATAGAAAGTTAGAGTGTCAGTCCTCTTGTACTTACGTCGGCATTGTGCATTTTGTATTAAATTCAGATGGAATTTCTGTGTTTCATCGTCAATAAGAAGGTCCAAGGGTTACAGTAAGCCAGAAGTGAAACATCAGAATCTAAAACTGGAATCACGGGAGAGGTTCAAATCATAGAAAGTTAGAGTGACAGTCCACTTGTACTTAAGTCGGCATTGTGACTTTTGTATTAAATTCGGATGCAATTTCTGTGTTTCATCTTCAATAACAAGGTCCACGGGATAGAGTAAACCTGAAGTGAAGCATCGGAATCTAAAACTGGACTCACAGGTGAGGTTCAAATCATAGAAAGTTAGAGTGTCTGTCCTCTTGTACTTCAGTCGGCATTGTGCCCTTTGTATTAAATTCGGATGCAATTTCTGTGTTTCATCGTCAATAAGAAGGGCCAAGGGATACAGTAAACCTAAAGTGAAGCATCGGAATATAAAACTGGACTCACAGGTGAGGTTCAAATCATAGAAAGTTAGAGTGTCAGTCCTTTTGTACTTAAGTCGGCATTGTGACTTTTGTATTAAATTCGGATTCAATTTCTGGGTTTCATCGTCAATAAGAAGGTCCAAGGTATACAGTAAACCTGAATTGAAGCATCGGAATCTAAAACTGGTCTCACAGGATAGGTTCAAATCACAGAAAGTTAGAGTGTCAGTCCTCTTGTACTTAAGTCGGCATTGTGCCTCTTCTATTAAATTCGGATGCAATTTCTGTGTTTCATCGTCAATAAGAATGTCCAAGGGATACAGTAAGCCTAAAGTGTAGCATCGGAAACTAAAACTGGACTCCCAGGAGAAGTTCAAATCATAGAATGTTAGAGTGTCTGTTCTCTAGTAATTAAGTTGGCATTGTGACTTTTGTATTAAATTCGGATGCAATTTCTGTGTTTCATCGTCAATAAAAAGGTCCAAGGGATACAGTAAACCTGAAGTGAAGCATCGGAATCTAAAACTGGACTCACAAGAGGGGTTCAATTCATAGAAAGTTAGAGTGTCAGTCCTCTTGTACTTAAGTCGGCAACGTGCCTTTTGTATCAAATTCGGATGCAATTTCTTTGTTTCATCGTCAATATGAAGGTCCAAGGTATACAGTAAACCTGAAGTGAAGCATCGGAATCTAAGACTTGACTCTCAGGAGGGGTTCAAATCATAGAAAGTTAGAGTGTCAGTCCTCTTGTACTTAAGTCGGCATTGTGCCTTTTGTATTAAATTCGGATGCAATTTCTGTGTTTCTTCGTCACCAAGAAGGTCCAAGGGATACAGTAAACCTGACGTGAAGCATCGGAAACTAAAACTGGAGTCACAGGAGAGGTTCACATCATAGAAAGTTAGAGTGTCAGTCCTCTTGTACTTAAGTCGGCATTGTGCCTTTTGTAATAAATTCGGGTTCAATTTCTGTGATTCATCGTCAATAAGAAGGTCCAAGGGATACAGTAAACCAGAAGTGTAGCATCGGAAACTAAAACTGGACTCACCGGAGAGGTTCAAATCATAGAATGATAGAGTGTCAGTCCTCTAGTACTTAAGTCGGCATTGTGACTTTTGTATCAAATTCGGATGCAATTTCTGTGTTTCATCGTCAAAATGAAGGTCCAAGGTGTACAGTAAACCGGAAGTGAAGCATCGGAATCAAAAACTGGACTCACATGAGGGGTTCAAATCATAGAAAGTTAGAGTGTCAGTCCTCTTGTACTTAAGTCGGCATTGTGAATTTTGTATTAAATTCGGATGCAATTTCTGTGTTTCATCGTCACTAAGAAGGTCCAAGGGATACAGTAAACCTGAAGTGAAGCATCGGAAACTAAAACAGGACTCACAGGAGAGGTTCACATCATAGAAAGTTAGAGTGTCAGTCCTCTTGTACTTACGTCGGCACTGTGCATTTTGTATTAAATTCAGATGGAATTTCTGTGTTTCATCGTCAATAAGAAGGTCCAAGGGATACAGTAAGCCAGAAGTGAAACATCAGAATCTAAAACTGGAATCACGGGAGAGGTTCAAATCATCGAAAGTTAGAGTGATAGTCCACATGTACTTAAGTCGGCATTGTGACTTTTGTATTAAATTCGGATGCAATTTCTGTGTTTCATCTTCAATAACAAGGTCCACGGGATACAGTAAACCTGAAGTGAAGCATCGGAATCTAAAACTGGACTCACAGGTGAGGTTCAAATCATAGAAAGTTAGAGTGTCTGTCCTCTTGTACTTAAGTCGGCATTGTGCCCTTTGTATTAAATTCGGATGCAATTTCTGTGTTTCATCGTCAATAAGAAGGGCCAAGGGATACAGTAAACCTATAGTGAAGCATCGGAATATAAAACTGGACTCACAGGTGAGGTTCAAATCATAGAAAGTGTGAGTGTCAGTCCTCTTGTACTTAAGTCGGCATTGTGCCTTTTGTATTAACTTCGGATGCAATTTCTGTGTTTCATCGTCAATAAGAAGGTCCAAGGGATACAAAAACCAGAAGTGAAACATCAGAATATAAAACTGGACTCTCAGGAGAGGTTCAAATCATACAACGTTAAGGTGTCAGTCCTCTAGTAATTAAGTCGGCATTTTGACTTTTGTATTAAATCCGGATTCAATTTCTGGGTTTCATCGTCAATAAGAAGGTTCAAGGTATACAGTAAACCTGAATTGAAGCATCGGAATCTAAAACTGGTCTCACAGGATAGGTTCAAATCATAGAAAGTTAGAGTGTCAGTCCTCTTGTACTTAAGTCGGCATTGTGCCTTTTCTATCAAATTCGGATGCAATTTCTGTGTTTCATCGTCAATAAAAAGGTCCAAGGGATACAGTAAACCTGAAGTGAAGCATCGGAATCTAAAACTGGACTCACAGGAGGGGTTCAATTCATAGAAAGTTAGAGTGTCAGTCCTATTGTACTTAAGTCGGCAACGTTCCTTTTGTATCAAATTCGGATACAATTTCTTTGTTTCATCGTCAATATGAAGGTCCAAGGTATACAGTAAACCTGAAGTGAAGCATCGGAATCTAAGACTTGACTCTCAGGAGGGGTTCAAATCATAGAAAGTTAGAGTGTCTGTCCTCTTGTACTTAAGTCGGCATTGTGCCCTTTGTATTAAATTCGGATGCAATTTCTGTGTTTCATCGTCAATAAGAAGGGCCAAGGGATACAGTAAACCTAAAGTGAAGCATCGGAATATAAAACTGGACTCACAGGTGAGGTTCAAATCATAAAAGTTAGAGTGTCAGTCCTCTTGTACTTAAGTCGGCATTGTGAATTTTGTATTAAATTCGGATGCAATTTCTGTGTTTCATCGTCAATAAGAAGGTCCAAGGGATACAAAAACCAGAAGTGAAACATCAGAATATAAAACTGGACTCTCAGGAGAGGTTCAAATCATACAACGTTAAGGCGTCAGTCCTCTAGTAATTAAGTCGGCATTGTGACTTTTGTATTAAATTCGGATTCAATTTCTGTTTTTCATCGTCAATAAGAAGGCCAAGGTATACAGTAAACCTGAATTGAAGCATCGGAATCTAAAACTGGTCTCACAGGATAGGTTCAAATCATAGAAAGTTAGAGTGTCAGTCCTCTTGTACGTAAGTCGGCATTGTGCCTTTTCTATTAAATTCGGATGCAATTTCTGTGTTTCATCGTCAATAAGAATGTCCAAGGGATACAGTAAGCCTAAAGTGTAGCATCGTGATCTAAAACTGGACTCCCAGGAGAAGTTCAAATCATAGATTGTTAGAGTGTCTGTCCTCTAGTAATTAAGTCGGCATTGTGACTTTTGTATTAAATTCGGATGCAATTTCTGTGTTTCATCGTCAATAAAAAGGTCCAAGGGATGCAGTAAACCTGAAGTGAAGCATCGGAATCTAAAACTGGACTCACAGGAGGGGTTCAATTCATAGAAAGTTAGAGTGTCAGTCCTCTTGTACTTAAGTCGGCAACGTGCCTTTTGTATCAAATTCGGATGCAATTTCTGTGTTTCATCGTCAGTATGAAGGTCCAAGGTATACAGTAAACCTGAAGTGAAGCATCGGAATCTAATACTTGACTCCCAGGAGGGGTTCAAATCATAGAAAGTTAGAGTGTCAGTCCTCTTGTACTTAAGTCGGCATTGTGCTTTTGTATTAAATTCGGATGTAATTTCTGTGTGTCTTTGTCAGTAAGAAGGTCCAAGGGATACAGTAAACCTGACGTGAAGTATCGGAAACTAAAACTAAAGTCACAGGAGTGGTTCACATCATAGAAAGTTAGAGTGTCAGTCCTCTTGTACTTAAGTCGGCATTGTGCCTTTTGTAATTAATTCAGATTCAATTTCTGTGATTCATCGTCAATAAGAAGGTACAAGGGATACAGTAAACCAGAAGTGTAGCATCGGAAACTAAAACTGGACTCACCGGAGAGGTTCTAATCATAGAATGTTACAGTGTCAGTCCTCTAGTACTTAAGTCGGCATTGTGACTTTTGTATCAAATTCGGATGCAATTTCTGTGTTTCATCGTCAAAATGAAGGTCCAAGGTATACAGTAAACCGGAAGTGAAGCATCGGAATCTAAAACTGGACTCACATGAGGGGTTCAAATCATAGAAAGTTAGAGTGTCAGTCCTCTTGTACTTAAGTCAGCATTGTGAATTTTGTATTAAATTCGGATGCAATTTCTGTGTTTCATCGTCACTAAGAAGGTCCAAGGGATACAGTAAACCTGAAGTGAAGCATCGGAAAGTAAAACAGGACTCACAGGAGAGATTCACATCATAGAAAGTTAGAGTGTCAGTCCTCTTGTACTTACGTCGGCATTGTGCATTTTGTATGAAATTCAGATGGAATTTCTGTGTTTCATCGTAAATAAGAAGGTCCAAGGGATACAGTAAACCAGAAGTGAAACATCAGAATCTAAAACTGGACTCACGGGAGAGGTTCAAATCATAGTAAGTTAGAGTGACAGTCCTCTTGTACTAAAGTCGGCATTGTGACTTTTGTATTAAATTCGGATGCAATTTCTGTGTTTCACCTTCAATAACAATGTCCAAGGGATACAGTAAACCTAAAGTGAAGCATCGGAATCTAAAACTGGACTCACAGGTGAGGTTCAAATCATACAAAGTTAGAGTGTCAGTCCTCTTGTACTTAAGTCGGCATTGTGCCTTTTGTATTAAATTCGGATGCAATTTCTGTGCTTCATCGTCAATAAGAAGGTCCAAGGGATACAAAAACCAGAAGTGAAACATCAGAATATAAAACTGGACTCTCAGGAGAGGTTCAAATCATACAACGTTAGGGTGTCAGTCCTCTAGTAATTAAGTCGGCATTGTGACTTTTGTATTAAATTCGGATTCAATTTCTGGGTTTCATCGTCAATAAGAAGGTCCAAGGAATACAGTAACAATGAAGTGAAGCATCGGAATCTAAAACTGGACTCACAGGAGAGGTTCAATTCATAGAAAGTTAGACTGTCAGTTCTCTTGTACTTAAGTCGGCAATGTGCCTTTTGTATCAAATATGGGTGCAATTTCTGTGTTTCATCGTCAATATGAAGGTCCAAGGTATACAGTAAACCTGACGTGAAGCATCGGAAACTAAAACTGGAGTCACAGGAGAGGTTCACATCATAGAAAGATAGAGTGTCAGTCCTCTTGTACTTAAGTCGGCATTGTGCATTTTGTATTAAATTCGGATGCAATTTCTGTGTTTCATCGTCAATAAGAAGGTCCAAGGTATACAGTAAACCTGAAGTGAAGCATCGGAATCTAAAACTGGACTCAGAGGAGGAGTTCAATTCATAGAAAGTTAGAGGGTCAGTCCTCTTGTACTTAAGCCGGCAATGTGCCTTTTGTGTCAAATACGGATGCAATTTCTTTGTTTCATCGCTAATATGAAGGTCCAAGGAATACAGTAAACCTGAAGTGAAGCATTGGAATCTAAATCTGGACTCACAGGAGAGGTTCAAATCATAGAAAGTTGGAGTGTCAGTCCTCTTGTATTTAAGTCGGCATTGTGCATTTTGTATTAAATTCGGATGCAATTTCTGTGTTTCATCGTCAATAAGAAGGTCCTTGTATACAGTAAACCTGAATTGAAGCATTGGAATCTAAATCTGGACTCCCAGGAGAATTTCAAATCATAGAATGTTAGAGTGTCTGTCCTCAAGTAGTTAAGTCGGCATTGTGACTTTTGTATTAAATTCGGATGCAATTTCTGTGAATCATCGTCAATAAGAAGGTCCAAGGGATACAGTAAGCCAGAAGTGTAGCATCGGAAACTAAAACTGGACTCACCGGAGAGGTTCAAATCATAGAATGTTAGAGTGTCTGTCCTCTAGTACTTAAGTCGGCATTGTGACTTTTGTATCAAATTCGGATGAAATTTCTGTGTTTCATCGTCAAAATGAAGGTCCAAGGTATACAGTAAACCGGAAGTGAAGCATCGGAATCTAAAACTGGACTTACATGAGGGGTTCAAATCATAGAAAGTTAGAGTGTCAGTCCTCTTGTACTTAAGTCGGCATTGTGAATTTTGTATTAAATTCGGATGCAATTTCTGTGTTTCATCGTCACTAAGAAGGTCCAAGGGATACAGTAAACCTGAAGTGAAGCATCGGAAACTAAAACAGGACTACAGGAGAGGTTCACAACATAGAAAGTTAGAGTGTCAGTCCTCTAGTACTTACGTCGGCATTGTGCATTTTGTATGAAATTCAGATGGAATTTCTGTGGTTCGTCGTCAATAAGAAGGTCCAAGGGATACAGTAAACCAGAAGTGAAATATCAGAATCTAAAACTGGAATCTCGGGAGAGGTTCAAATCATAGAATGTTAGAGTGACAGTCCACTTGTACTTAAGTCGGCATTGTGACTTTTGTATTAAATTCGGATGCAATTTCTGTGTTTCATCTTCAATAACAAGGTCCACGGGATACAGTAAACCTGAAGTGAAGCATCGGAATCTAAAACTATACTCACAGGTGAGGTTCAAATCATAGAAAGTTAGAGTGTCTGTCCTCTCGTACTTAAGTCGGCATTGTGCCTTTGTATTAAATTCGGATGCAATTTCTGTGTTTCATCGTCAATAAGAAGGGCCAAGGGATACAGTAAACCTAAAGTGAAGCATCGGAATATAAAACTGGACTCACAGGTGAGGTTCAAATCACAGAAAGTTTGAGTGTCAGTCCTCTTGTACATAAGTCGGCGTTGTGCCTTTTGTATTAAATTCGGATGCAATTTCTTTGTTTCATCGTCAATAAGAAGGTCCAAGGGATACAAAAACCAGAAGTGAAACATCAGAATATAAAACTGGACTCTCAGGAGAGGTTCAAATCGTAGAATGTTAAGGTGCCAGTCCTCTAGTAATTAAGTCGGCATTGTGACTTTTGTATTAAATTCGGATTCAATTACTGGGTTTCATCGTCAATAAGAAGGTCCAAGGAATACAGTAACCCTGAAGTGAAGCATCGGAATCTAAAACTGGACTCACAGGAGGGGTCCAATTCAAAGAAAGTTAGAGTGTCAGTTCTCTTGTACTTAGGTCGGATATGTGCCTTTTGTATCAAATACGGGTGCAATTTCTGTGTTTCATCGTCAATATGAAGGTCCAAGGTATACAGTAAACCTGAAGTGAAGCATCGGAATCTAAATCTGGACTCACAGGAGAGGACAAATCATAGTAAGTTAGAGTGTCAGTCCACTTGTACTTAAGTCGGCATTGTGCTTTTGTATTAATTTCGGATGCAATTTCTGTGTTTCATCGTCAATAGGAAGGTCCAAGGGATACAGTAAACCTGAAGTGAAGCATCGGAATCTAAAACTGGACTCACAGGTGAGGTTCAAATCATAGAAAGTTAGAGTGTCTGTCCTCTTGTACTTAAGTCGGCATTGTACATTTTGTATTAAATTCAGATGGAATTTCTGTGTTTCATCGTCAATAAGAAGGTCCAAGGCATACAGTAAACCAGATGTGAAGCATCAGAATCTCAAACTGGACTCACAGGAGAGGTTCAAATCATAGAAAGTTACAGTGTCAGTCCTCTTTTACTTAAGTCGGCATTGTGCCTTTTGTATCAAATACGGATGCATTTTCTATGTTTCTTCGTAAATATGAAAGTGAAGCATCGGAATCTAAAACTGGACTCACAGGAGGGGTTCAATTCATAGAAAGTTAGAGTGTCAGTCCTCTTGTACTTAAGTCGGCAACGTGCCTTTTGTGTCAAATTCGGATGCAATATCTGTGTTTCATCGTCAATATGAAGGTCCAAGGTATACAGTAAACCTGAAGTGAAGCATCGGAATCTAAGACTTGACTCACAGGAGGGGTTCAAATCATAGAAAGTTATAGTGTCAGTCCTCTTGTACTTAAGTCGGCATTGTGCCTGTTGTATTAAATTCGGATGTAATTTCTGTATTTCTTCGTCACTAAGAAGGTCCAAGGGATACAGTAAACCTGACGTGAAGCATCGGAAACTAAAACTGGAGTCACAGGAGAGGTTCACATCATAGAAAGTTAGATTGTCAGTCCTCTTGTACTTAAGTCGGCATTGTGCCTTTTGTAATAAATTCAGATTCAATTTCTGTGATTCATCGTCAATAAGAAGGTACAAGGGATACAGTAAACCAGAAGTGTAGCATCGGAAACTAAAACTGGACCCACCGGAGAGGTTCAAATCATAGAATGTTAGAGTGTCAGTCCTCTAGTACTTAAGTCGGCATTGTGACTTTTGTGTCAAATTCGGATGCAATTTCTGTGTTTCATCGTCAAAATGAAGGTCCAAGGTATACAGTAAACCGGAAGTGAAGCATCGGAATCTAAAACTGGACTCACATGAAGGGGTTCAAATCATAGAAAGTTAGAGTGTCAGTCCTCTTGTACTTAAGTCGGCATTGTGCTTTTTGTATTAAATTCGGATGCAATTTCTGTGTTTCATCGTCATTAAGAAGGTTCAAGGGATACAGTAAACCAGAAGTGAAACATCAGAATCTAAAACTGGACTCACAGGAGAGGTTCAAACCATAGAAAGTTAAAGTGTCAGTCCTCTTTTACTTAAGTCGGCATTGTGCCCTTTGAATTAAATTCGGATGCAATTTCTGTGTTTCATCCTCAATAAGAAGGGACAAGGGATACAGTAAACCTAAAGTGAAGCATCGGATTCTAAAACTGGACTCACAGGTGAGGTTCAAATCATAGAAAGTTAGAGTGTCAGTCCTCTTGTACTTAAGTCCACATTGTGCCTTTTGTATCAAATTCGGATGCAATTTCTCTGTTCCATCGTCAATAAGAAGGTCCAAGGGATACAAAAACCAGAAGTGAAACATCAGAATATAAAACTGGACTCCCAGGAGAGGTTCAAATCATACAACGTTAGAGTGTCTGTCCTCTAGTAGTTAAGTCGGCATTGAGACTTTTGTATTAAATTCGGATGCAATTTCTGTGTTGCATCGTCAATAAGAAGGTCCAAGGGATACAGTATACCTGAAATGAAGCATCGAAATCTAAAACTGGTCTCACAGGATAGGTTCAAATCATAAAAAGTTAGAGTGTCAGTCCTCTTGTACTTAAGTCCGAATTGTGCCTTATCCATTACATTCGGATGCAAATTCTGTGTATCATCGTCAACAAGACGGTCCAAGGTTTTCAGTAAACCTAAAGTGTAGCATCGGATACCAAAACCGGACTCCCAGGAGAGGTTCAAATCATAGAACGTTAGAGTGTCAGTCCTCTAGTAATTAAGTCGGTATTGTGCCTTTTGTATTAAATTCGGATGAAATTTTTGTGTTTCATCGTCACTAAGAAGGTCCAAGGGGTACAGTAAACCTGACGCGAAGCATCGAAAACTAAAACTGGGGTCACAGGAGAGGTTCACATCATAGAAAGTTAGAGTGTCAGTCCTCTTGTACTTAAGTCGGCATTGTGCCTTTTGTATTAAATTCAGATGGAATTTCTGTGCTTCATCGGCAATAAGAAGTTCCAAGGGATACAGTAAACCTGAAGTGAAGCATCGGAATCTAAAACTGGACTCACAGGTGAGGTTCAAATCATAGAAAGTTGGATTGTCTGTCCTCTTGAACTTATGTCGGCATTGTGCATTTTGTATTAAATTCAGATGGAATTTCTGTGTTTCACCGTCAATAAGAAAGTCCAAGGCATACAGTAAACCAGAAGTAAAGCATCAGAAACTAAAACTGGACTCACAGGTGAGGTTCAAATCATAGAAAGTTACAGTGTCAGTCCTCTTTTACATAAGTCGGCATTGTGCCTTTTGTATCAAATACGGATGCAATTTCTGTGTTTCTTCGTCAATATGGTGGTCCAAGGTATACAGTAAGCCTGAATTGAAGCATCGGAATCTAAAACTGGACTCACAGGAGGGGTTCAAATCATAGAAAGTTGGAGTGTCAGTCCTCTTGCACTTAAGTCGGCATTGTGCCTTTTGTATTAAATTCGGATGCAATTTCTGTGTTTCATCGTCAATAAGAAGGTCTAAGGTATACAGTAAACTTGAATAGAAGCATCGGAATCCAAAACTGGTCTCACAGGACGGGCTCAAATCATAGAAAGTTAGAGTGTCAGTCCTCTTGTACTTAAGTCAACATTGTACCTTTTCTATTAAATTCGGATGCAATTTCTGTGTTTCATCGTCAATAAGAAGGTCCAGGGGATACAGTAAACCTAAAGTGTAGCATCGGAAACTAAAACTGGACTCCCAGGAGTGGTTCACATCATAGAACGTTAGAGTGTCAGTCCTCTAGTAATTAAGGCGGCATTGTGACTTTAGTATTAAATTCGGGTGCAATTTCTGTGTTTCATCGTCAATAAAAAGGTCCAAGGTATACTGTAAACCTGACATGGAGCATCGGAATTAAAAACTGGACTCACAGGAGGGGTTCAAATCATAGAAAGTTAGAGTGTCAGTCCTCTTGTACTTAAGTCGGCAATGTGCCTTTTGTATGAAATACGGATGCAATTTCTTTGTTTCATCGTCAATATGAAGGTCCAAGGAATACAGTAAACCTGAAGTGAAGCATCGGAATCTAAATCTGGACTCACAGGAGAGGTTCAAATCATAGAAAGTTAGAGTGTCAGTCCTCTTGTACTTAAGTCGGCATTGTGCCTTTTTCTATTAAATTCGGATGCAATTTCTGTGTTTCATCGTCAATAAGAATGTCCAAGGATACAGTAAACCTAAAGTGTAGCATCGGAAACTAAAACTGGACACCCAGGAGAAGTTCAAATCATTAGAATGTTAGAGTGTCTGTCCTCTAGTAATTAAGTCGGCATTTTGACTTTTGTATTAAATTCGGATGCAATTTCTGTGTTTCATCGTCAATAAAAAGTTCCAATTGATACAGTAAACCTGAAGTGAAGCATCGGAATCTAAAACTGGACTCACAGGAGGGGTTCAATTCATAGAAAGTTAGAGTGTCAGTCCCCTTGTACTTAAGTCGGCAACGTGCCTTCTGTATCAAATTCGGATGCAATTTCTGTGTTTCATCGTCAATATGATGGTCCAAGGTATACAGTAAGCCTGAAGTGAAGCATCGGAATCTAAGACTTGACTCACAGGAGGGGTTCAAATCATAGAAAGTTAGAGTGTCAGTCCTCTTGTACTAAAGTCGGCATTGTGACTTTTGTATTAAATTCGGATGCAATTTCTGTGTTTCATCTTCAATAACAAGGTCCAAGTGATACAGTAAACCTGAAGTGAAGCATCGGAATCTAAAACTGGACTCACAGGTGAGGTTCAAATCATAGAAAGTTAGAGTGTCTGTCCTCTTGTACTTAAGTCGGCATTGTACTTTTTGTATTAAATTCGGATGCAATTTCTGTGTTTCATCGTCATTAAGAAGGTTCAAGGGATACAGTAAACCAGAAGTGAAACATCAGAATCTAAAACTGGACTCACAGGAGAGGTTCAAACCATAGAAAGTTAAAGTGTCAGTCCTCTTTTACTTAAGTCGGCATTGTGCCCTTTGAATTAAATTCGGATGCAATTTCTGTGTTTCATCGTCAATAAGAAGATCCAAGGGATACAGCAAACCTAAAGTGAAGCCTCGGATTCTAAAACTGGACTCACAGGTGAGGTTCAAATCATAGAAAGTTAGAGTGTCAGTCCTCTTGTACTTAAGTCCGCATTGTGCCTTTGTATTAAAATCGGATGCAATTTCTCTGTTTCATCGTCAATAAGAAGGGCCAAGGGATACAAAAACCAGAAGTGAAACATCAGAATATAAAACTGGACTCCCAGGAGAGGTTCAAATCATACAACGTTAGAGTGTCAGTCCTCTAGTAGTTAAGTCGGCATTGAGACTTTTGTATTAAATTCGGATGCAATTTCTGTGTTGCATCGTCAATAAGAAGGTCCAAGGGATACAGTGTACCTGAAATGAAGCATCGAAATCTAAAACTGGTCTCACAGGATAGGTTCAAATCATAGAAAGTTAGAGTGTCAGTCCTCTTGTACTTAAGTCGGCATTGTGCCTTATCCATTACATTCGGATGCAAATTCTGTGTATCATCGTCAACAAGACGGTCCAAGGTTTTCAGTAAACCTAATGTGTAGCATCGGATACCAAAACCGGACTCCCAGGAGAGGTTCAAATCATAGAACGTTAGAGTGTCAGTCCTCTAGTAATTAAGTCGGTATTGTGCCTTTTGTATTAAATTCGGATGAAATTTTTGTGTTTCATCGTCACTAAGAAGGTCCAAGGGGTACAGTAAACCTGACGTGAAGCATCGAAAACTAAAACTGGGGTCACAGGAGAGGTTCACATCATAGAAAGTTAGAGTGTCAGTCCTCTTGTACTTAAGTCGGCATTGTGCCTTTTGTATTAAATTCAGATGGAATTTCTGTGCTTCATCGTCAATAAGAAGTTCCAAGGGATACAGTAAACCTGAAGTGAAGCATCGGAATCTAAAACTGGACTCACAGGTGAGGTTCAAATCATAGAAAGTTGGAGTGTCTGTCCTCTTGAACATATGTCGGCATTGTGCATTTTGTATTAAATTCAGATGGAATTTCTGTGTTTCACCGTCAATAAGAAAGTCCAAGGCATACAGTAAACCAGAAGTAAAGCATCAGAAACTAAAACTGGACTCTCAGGTGAGGTTCAAATCATAGAAAGTTACAGTGTCAGTCCTCTTTTACATAAGTCGGCATTGTGCCTTTTGTATCAAATACGGATGCAATTTCTGTGTTTCTTCGTCAATATGATGGTCCAAGGTATACAGTAAACCTGAATTGAAGCATCGGAATCTAAAACTGGACTCACAGGAGGGGTTCAAATCATAGAAAGTTGGAGTGTCAGTCCTCTTGCACTTAAGTCGGCATTGTGCCTTTTGTATTAAATTCGGATGCAATTTCTGTGTTTCATCGTCAATAAGAAGGTCTAAGGTATACAGTAAACTTGAATTGAAGCATCGGAATCCAAAACTGGTCTCACAGGACGGGCTCAAATCATAGAAAGTTAGAGTGTCAGTCCTCTTGTACTTAAGTCGGCAATGTGCCTTTTGTATCAAATACGGATTCAATTTCTCTGTTTCATCGTCAATATGAAGGTCCAAGGAATACAGTAAACCTGAAGTGAAGCATCGGAATCTAAATCTGGACTCACAGGAGAGGTTCAAATCATAGAAAGTTAGAGTGTCAGTCCTCTTGTACTTAAGTCGGCATTGTGCCTTTCCTACTAAATTCGGATGCAATTTCTGTGTTTCATCGTCAATAAGAATGTCCAAGGGATACAGTAAACCTAAATTGTGGCATCGGAAACTAAAACTGGACTCCCAGGAGTGGTTCTAATCATAGAACGTTAGAGTGTGAGTCCTCTAGTAATTAAGGCGGCATTGTGACTTTAGTATTAAATTCGGATGCAATTTCTGTGTTACATCGTCAATAAAAAGGTCCAAGGTATACTGTAAACCTGAAGTGAAGCATCGGAATCTAAAACTGGACTCACAGGAGGGGTTCAATTCATAGAAAGTTAGATTGTCAGTCCTCTTGTACTTAAGTCGGCAACGTGCCTTTTGTATCAAATTCGGAAGCAATTTCTATGTTTCATCGTCAATATGAAGGTCCAAGGTATACTGTAAACCTGAAGTGAAGCATCGGAATCTAAGACTTGACTCACAGGAGGGGTTCAAATCATAGAAAGTTAGAGTGCCAGTCCTCTTGTACTTAAGTCGGCATTGTGAATTTTGTAATAAATTCGGATGCAATTTCTGTGTTTCATCGTCACTAAGAAGGTCCAAGGGATACAGTAAACCTGAAGTGAAGCATCGGAAACTAAAACTGGAGTCACAGGAGAGGTTAACATCATGGAAAGTTAGAGTGTCAGTCCTCTTGTACTTAAGTCGGCATTGTGCCTTTTGTATTAAAATCGGATGCAATTTCTGTGTTTCATCGTCAAAATGAAGGTCCAAGGTATACAGTAAACCGGAAGTGAATCATCGGAATCTAAAACTGGACTCACATGAGGGGTTCAAGTCATAGAAAGTTAGAGTGTCAGTCCTCTTGTACTTAAGTCGGCATTGTGAATTTTGTATTAAATTCGGATGCAATTTCTGTGTTTCATCGTCACTAAGAAGGTCCAAGGGATACAGTAAACCTGAAGTGAAGCATCGGAAACTAAAACAGGACTCACAGGAGAGGTTCACATCATAGAAAGTTAGAGTGTCAGATCTCTTGTACTTACGTCGGCATTGTGCATTTTGTATGAAATTCGGATGGAATTTCTGTGTTTCATCGTCAATACGAAGGTCCAAGGCATACAGTAAACCAGAAGTGAAACATCAGAATCTAAAACTGGACTCACGGGAGAGGTTCAAATCATAGAAAGTTAGAGTGAAAGTCCTCTTGTACTTAAGTCGGCATTGTGACTTTTGTATTAAATTCGGATGCAATTTCTGTGTTTCATCTTTAATAACAAAGTCCAAGGGATACAGTAAACCTGAACTGAAGCATCGGAATCTAAAACTGGACTCACAGGTGAGGTTCAAATCATTGAAAGTTAGAGTGTCTGTCCTCTTGTACTTAAGTCGGCATTGTGCTTTTTGTATTAAATTCGGATGCAATTTCTGTGTTTCATCGTCATTAAGAAGGTCCAAGGTATACAGTAAACCAGAAGTGAAACATCAGAATCTAAAACTGGACTCACAGGAGAGGTACAAATCATAGAAAGTTAGAGTGTCAGTCCTCTAGCAATTAAGTCGGCATTGTGACTTTTGTATTAAATTCGGATTCAATTTCTGGGTTTCATCGTCAATAAGAAGGTCCAAGGAATACAGTAACCCTGATGTGAAGCATCGGAATCTAAAACTGGACTCACAGGAGGGGTTCAATTCATAGAAAGTTAGAGTGTCAGACCTCTTGTACTAAATTCGGAAATGTGCCTTTTGTATCAAATACGGGTGCAATTTCTGTGTTTCATCGTCAATATGAAGGTCCAAGGTATACAGTAAACCTGAAGTGAAGCATCGGAATCTAAATCTGGACTCGCAGGAGTGGACAAATCATAGAAAGTTAGAGTGTCAGTCCACTTGTACTTAAGTGGCATTGTGCTTTTGTATTAAATTCGGATGCAATTTCTGTGTTTCATCGTCAATAAGAAGGTCCAAGGGACACAGTAAACCTGAATTGAAGCATCGGAATCTAAAACTGGTCTCACAGGATAGGTTGAAATCATTGAAAGTTAGAGTGTCTGTCCTCTTGTACTTAAGTCGGCAATGTGCCTTTTGTATCAAATACGGATGCAATTTCTCTGTTTCATCGTCAATATGAAGGTCCAAGGAATACAGTAAACCTGAAGTGAAGCATCGGAATCTAAATCTGGACTCTCAGGAGAGGATCAAATCATAGAAAGTTAGAGTGTCAGTCCTCTTGTACTTAAGTCGGCATTGTGCCTTTCCTACTAAATTCGGATGCAATTTCTGTGTTTCATCGTCAATAAGAATGTCCAAGGGATACAGTAAACCTAAATTGTGGCATCGGAAACTAAAACTGGACTCCCAGGAGTGGTTCTAATCATAGAACGTTAGAGTGTGAGTCCTCTAGTAATTAAGGCGGCATTGTGACTTTAGTATTAAATTCGGATGCAATTTCTGTGTTACATCGTCAATAAAAAGGTCCAAGGTATACTGTAAACCTGAAGTGAAGCATCGGAATCTAAAACTGGACTCACAGGAGGGGTTCAATTCATAGAAAGTTAGATTGTCAGTCCTCTTGTACTTAAGTCGGCAACGTGCCTTTTGTATCAAATTCGGAAGCAATTTCTGTGTTTCATCGTCAATATGAAGGTCCAAGGTATACTGTAAACCTGAAGTGAAGCATCGGAATCTAAGACTTGACTCACAGGAGGGGTTCAAATCATAGAAAGTTAGAGTGCCAGTCCTCTTGTACTTAAGTCGGCATTGTGAATTTTGTAATAAATTCGGATGCAATTTCTGTGTTTCATCGTCACTAAGAAGGTCCAAGGGATACAGTAAACCTGAAGTGAAGCATCGGAAACTAAAACTGGAGTCACAGGAGAGGTTAACATCATGGAAAGTTAGAGTGTCAGTCCTCTTGTACTTAAGTCGGCATTGTGCCTTTTGTATTAAATTCGGATGCAATTTCTGTGTTTCATCGTCAAAATGAAGGTCCAAGGTATACAGTAAACCGGAAGTGAATCATCGGAATCTAAAACTGGACTCACATGAGGGGTTCAAGTCATAGAAAGTTAGAGTGTCAGTCCTCTTGTACTTAAGTCGGCATTGTGAATTTTGTATTAAAATCGGATGCAATTTCTGTGTTTCATCGTCACTAAGAAGGTCCAAGGGATACAGTATACCTGAAGTGAAGCATCGGAAACTAAAACAGGACTCACAGGAGAGGTTCACATCATAGAAAGTTAGAGTGTCAGACCTCTTGTACTTACGTCGGCATTGTGCATTTTGTATGAAATTCGGATGGAATTTCAGTGTTTCATCGTCAATACGAAGGTCCAAGGCATACAGTAAACCAGAAGTGAAACATCAGAATCTAAAACTGGACTCACGGGAGAGGTTCAAATCATAGAAAGTTAGAGTGAAAGTCCTCTTGTACTTAAGTCGGCATTGTGACTTTTGTATTACATTCGGATGCAATTTCTGTGTTTCATCTTCAATAACAAAGTCCAAGGGATACAGTAAACCTGAACTGAAGCATCGGAATCTAAAACTGGACTCACAGGTGAGGTTCAAATCATTGAAAGTTAGAGTGTCTGTCCTCTTGTACTTAAGTCGGCATTGTGCTTTTTGTATTAAATTCGGATGCAATTTCTGTGTTTCATCGTCATTAAGAAGGTCCAAGGTATACAGTAAACCAGAAGTGAAACATCAGAATCTAAAACTGGACTCACAGGAGAGGTACAAATTATAGAAAGTTAGAGTGTCAGTCCTCTAGCAATTAAGTCGGCATTGTGACTTTTGTATTAAATTCGGATTCAATTTCTGGGTTTCATCGTCAATAAGAAGGTCCAAGGAATACAGTAACCCTGATGTGAAGCATCGGAATCTAAAACTGGACTCACAGGAGGGGTTCAATTCATAGAAAGTTAGAGTGTCAGACCTCTTGTACTTAATTCGGAAATGTGCCTTTTGTATCAAATACGGGTGCAATTTCTGTGTTTCATCGTCAATATGAAGGTCCAAGGTATACAGTAAACCTGAAGTGAAGCATCGGAATCTAAATCTGGACTCGCAGGATTGGACAAATCATAGAAAGTTAGAGTGTCAGTCCACTTGTACTTAAGTGGCATTGTGCTTTTGTATTAAATTCTAATGCAATTTCTGTGTTTCATCGTCAATAAGAAGGTCCAAGGGACACAGTAAACCTGAATTGAAGCATCGGATTCTAAAACTGGTCTCACAGGATAGGTTGAAATCATAGAAAGTTAGAGTGTCAGTCCACTTTTACTTAAGTCGGCATTGTGCCCTTTGTATTATATTCGGATGCAATTTCTGTGTTTCAGAGTCAATAAGAAGGGCCAAGGGATACAGTAAACCTGAAGTGAAGCATCGGAATCTAAAACTGGACTCACAGGTGAGGTTCAAATCATAGAAAGTTAGAGTGTCAGTCCTCTTGTACTCAAGTCGGCATTGTGCCTTTTGTATTAAATTCGGATGCAATTTCTGTGTATCATCGTCAATAAGAAGGTCCAAGGGATACAGTAAACCAGAGGTGAAACATCAGAATCTAAAACTGGACTCCCAGGAGAGGTTCAAATCATAGAACGTTAGAGTGTCAGTCCTCTAGTAATTAAGTCGGCATTGTGACTTTTGTATTAAATTCGGATTCAATTTCTGGGTTTCAACTTCAATAAGAAGGTCCAAGGAATACAGTAACCCTGAAGTGAAGCATCGGAATCTAAAACTGGACTCACAGGAGGGGTTCAAATCATAGAAAGTTAGAGTGTCAGTCCTCTTGTTCTTAAGTCGGCAATGTGCCTTTTGTATCAAACACGGGTGCAATTGCTGTGTTTCATCGTCAATATGAAGGTCAAAGGTATACAGTAAACCTGAAGTGATGCATCGGAATCTAAATGTGGACTCACAGGAGGGGACAAATCATAGAAAGTTAGAGTGTCAGTCCACTTGTACTTAAGTCGGCATTGTGCCTTTTGTATTAAATTCGGATGCAATTTCTGTGTTTCATCGTCAATAAGAAGGTCCAAGGGATACTGTAAACCTGAATTGAAGCATCGGAATCTAAAACTGGTCTCACAGGATAGGTTCAAATCAAAAAAATTTAGAGTGTCAGTCCTCTTGTACTTAAGTCGGCATTGTGCCTTTTCCATTAAATTCGGATGCAATTTCTGTGTATCATCGTCAACAAGAAGGTCCAAGGTATACAGTAAACCTAAACTGTAGCATCGGAAACCAAATCTGGACTCCCAGGAGAGGTTCAAATCATAGAATGTTAGAGTGTCAGTACTCTAGTAATGAAGTCGGTATTGTGCCTTTTGTATTAACTTCGGATGCAATTTCTGTGTTTCATCGTCACTAAGAAGGTCCAAGGGGTACAGTAAACCTGACGTGAAGCATCGAAATCTAAAACTGGGGTCACAGGAGAGGTTCACATCATAGAAAGTTAGAGTGTCAGTCCTCTTGTAGTTAAGTCGGCATTGTGCCTTTTGTATTAAATTCAGATGGAATTTCTGTGTTTCATCGTCAATAAAAAGGTCCAAGGGATACAGTAAACCTGAAGTGAAGTATCGGAATCTAAAACTGGACTCACAGGTGAGGTTCAAATCAAAGAAAGTTAGAGTGTCTGTCCTCTTGTACTTAAGTCGGCATTGTGCATTTTGTATTAAATTCAGATGTAATTTCTGTGTTTCATCGTCAAGAAGAAGGTCCAAGGCATACAGTAAAGCAGAAGTGAAGCATCAGAATCTAAAACTGGAGTTACAGGAGAGGGTCACATCGTAGCAAGTTAGAGTGTCAGTCCTCTTGTACTTAAGTCGGCATTGTGCCTTTTGTATTAAATTCAGATGGAATTTCTGTGTTTCATCGTCAACAAGAAGGTCCAAGGGATACTGTAAACCAGAAGTGAAACATCAGAATCTAAAACTGGACTCACGGGAGAGGTTCACATCATAGAAAGTTAGAGTGTCAGTCCTCTTTTACTTAAGCCGGCATTGCGACTTTTGTATTAAATTCGGATGCAATTTCTGTGTTTCATCTTCAATAACAAGGTCCAAGGGATACAGTAAACCTGAAGTGAAGCATCGGAATCTAAAACTGGACTCACAGGTGAGGTTCAAATCATAGAAAGTTAGAGTGTCAGTCCTCTTGTACTTAAGTCGGCATTGTGCCTTTTGTATTAAATTCGGATGCAATTTCTGTGTTTCGTCGTCAATAAGAAGGTCCAAGGGATACAAAAACCAGAAGTGAAACATCAGAATATAAAACTGGACTCCCAGGAGAGGTTCAAATCATACAACGTAAGAGTGTCAGTCCTCTAGTTATTAAGTCGGCATTGTGACTTTTGTATTAAATTCAGATTCAATTTCTGGGTTTCATCGTCAACAAGAAGGTCCAAGGAATACAGTAATCCTGAGCTGAAGCATCGGAATCTAAAACTGGACTCAAAGGAGGGGTTCAATTCATAGAAAGTTAGAGTGTCAGCCCTCTTGTACTTAAGTCGGCAATGTGCCTTTTGTATCAAATACGGGTGCAATTTCTGTGTTTCATCGTCAATATGAAGGTTCAAGGTATACAGTAAACCTGAAGTGAAGCATCGGAATCTAAATCTGGACTCACAGGAGGGGACAAATCATAGAACGTTAGAGTGTCAGCCCACTTGTACTTAAGTCGGCATTGTGCTTTTGTATTAAATTCGGATGCAATTTCTGTGTTTCATCGTCAATAAGAGGGTCCTAGGGATACAGTAAACCTGAATTGAAGCATCGGAATCTAAAACTGGTCTCACAGGATAGGTTCAAATCATAGAAAGTTAGAGTGTCATGCCTCTTGTACTTAAGTCGGCATTGTGCCTTTTCCATTAAATTCGGATGCAAATTCTGTGTATCATCGTCAACAAGAAGGTCCAAGGGGTACAGTAAACCTGAAGTGAAGCATCGGAATCTAAGACTGGACTCACAGGAGAGGTTCAAATCATAGAAAGGTAGAGTGTCAGTCCTCTTGTACTTAAGTCGGCATTGTGCCTTTTGTATTAATTTCAGATGCACGCTCTGTGTTTCATCGTCAATAAGAACGTCCAAGGGATACAGTAATCCTGAAGTGAAGCATCGGAATCTAAAACTGGACCCACAGGACAGGTTCAAACCATAGAAAGTTAGAGTGTCAGTCCACTTTTACTTAAGTCGGCATTGTGCCCTTTCTATTAAATTCGAATGCAATTTCTGTGTTTCAGAGTCAATAAGAAGGGCTAAGGGATACAGTAAACCTGAAGTGAAGCATCGGAATCTAAAACTGGACTCACAGGTGAGGTTCAAATCATAGAAAGTTAGAGTGTCAGTCCTCTTGTACTCAAGTCGGCATTGTGCCTTTTGTATTAAATTCGGATGCAATTTCTGTGTTTCATCGTCAATAAGAAGGTCCAAGGGATACAGTAAACCAGAGGTGAAACATCAGAATCTAAAACTGGACTCCCAGGAGAGGTTCAAATCATAGAACGTTAGAGTGTCAGTCCTCTAGTAATTAAGTCGGCATTGTGACTTTTGTATTAAATTCGGATTCAATTTCTGCGTTTCAACGTCAATAAGAAGGTCCAAGGAATACAGTAACCCTGAAGTGAAGCATCTTAATCTAAAACTGGACTCACAGGAGGGGTTCAAATCAAAGAAAGTTAGAGTGTCAGTCCTCCTGTTCTTAAGTCGGCAATGTGCCTTTTGTATCAAACACGGGTGCAATTGCTGTGTTTCATCGTCAATATGAAGGTCAAAGGTATACAGTAAACCTGAAGTGATGCATCAGAATCTAAATGTGGACTCACAGGAGGGGACAAATCATAGAAAGTTAGAGTGTCTGTCCACTTGTACTTAAGTCGGCATTGTGCCTTTTGTATTAAATTCGGATGCAATTTCTGTGTTTCATCGTCAATAAGAAGGTCCAAGGGATACAGTAAACCTGAATTGAAGCATCGGAATCTAAAACTGGTCTCACAGGATAGGTTCAAATCAAAAAAATTTAGAGTGTCAGTCCTCTTGTACTTAAGTCGGCATTGTGCCTTTTCCATTAAATTCGGATGCAATTTCTGTGTATCATCGTCAACAAGAAGGTCCAAGGTATACAGTAAACCTAAACTGTAGCATCGGAAACCAAATCTGGACTCCCAGGAGAGGTTCAAATCATAGAATGTTAGAGTGTCAGTACTCTAGTAATGAAGTCGGTATTGTGCCTTTTGTATTAAATTCGGATGCAATTTGTGTGTTTCATCGTCACTAAGAAGGTCCAAGGGGTACAGTAAACTTGACGTGAAGCATCGAAATCTAAAACTGGGGTCACAGGAGAGGTTCACATCATAGAAAGTTAGAGTGTCAGTCCTCTTGTACTTAAGTCGGCATTGTGCCTTTTGTATTAAATTCACATGGAATTTCTGAGTTTCATCGTCAATAAAAAGGTCCAAGGGATACAGTAAACCTGAAGTGAAGTATCGGAATCTAAAACTGGACTCACAGGTGAGGTTCAAATCAAAGAAAGTTAGAGTGTCTATCCTCTTGTACTTAAGTCGGCATTGTGCATTTTGTATTAAATTCAGATGTAATTTCTGTGTTTCATCGTCAAGAAGAAGGTCCAAGGCATACAGTAAAGCAGAAGTGAAGCATGAGAATCTAAAACTGGAGTTACAGGAGAGGGTCACATGGTAGCAAGTTAGAGTGTCAGTCCTCTTGTACTTAAGTCGGCATTGTGCCTTTTGTATTAAATTCAGATGGAATTTCTGTGTTTCATCGTCAACAAGAAGGTCCAAGGGATACAGTAAACCAGAAGTGAAACATCAGAATCTAAAACTGGACTCACGGGAGAGGTTCAAATCATAGAAAGTTAGAGTGTCAGTCCTCTTTTACATAAGCCGGCATTGCGACTTTTGTATTAAATTCGGATGCAATTTCTGTGTTTCATCTTCAATAACAAGGTCCAAGGGATACAGTAAACCTGAAGTGAAGCATCGGAATCTAAAACTGGACTCACAGGTGAGGTTCAAATCATAGAAAGTTAGAGTGTCAGTCCTCTTGTACTTAAGTCGGCATTGTGCCTTTTGTATTAAATTCGGATGCAATTTCTGTGTTTCGTCGTCAATAAGAAGGTCCAAGGGATACAAAAACCAGAAGTGAAACATCAGAATATAAAACTGGACTCCCAGGAGACGTTCAAATCATACAACGTGTCAGTCCTCTAGTTATTAAGTCGGCATTGTGACTTTTGTATTAAATTCAGATGGAATTTCTGTGTTTCATCGTCAACAAGAAGGTCCAAGGGATACAGTAAACCAGAAGTGAAACATCAGAATCTAAAACTGGACTCACGGGAGAGGTTCAAATCATAGAAAGTTAGAGTGTCAGTCCTCTTTTACATAAGCCGGCATTGCGACTTTTGTATTAAATTCGGATGCAATTTCTGTGTTTCATCTTCAATAACAAGGTCCAAGGGATACAGTAAACCTGAAGTGAAGCATCGGAATCTAAAACTGGACTCACAGGAGGGGTTCAAATCATAGAAAGTTAGAGTGTCAGCCCTCTTGTACTTAAGTCGGCAATGTGCCTTTTGTATCAAATACGGGTGCAATTTCTGTGTTTCATCGTCAATATGAAGGTCCAAGGTATACAGTAAACCTGAAGTGAAGCATCGGAATCTAAATCTGGACTCACAGGAGGGGACAAATCATAGAACGTTAGAGTGTCAGCCCACTTGTACTTAAGTCGGCATTGTGCTTTTGTATTAAATTCGGATGCAATTTCTGTGTTTCATCGTCAATACGAAGGTCCTAGGGATACAGTAAACCTGAATTGAAGCATCGGAATCTAAAACTGGTCTCACAGGATAGGTTCAAATCATGGAAAGTTAGAGTGTCATGCCTCTTGTACTTAAGTCGGCATTGTGCCTTTTCCATTAAATTCGGATGCAAATTCTGTGTATCATCGTCAACAAGAAGGTCCAAGGTATACAGTAAACCTAAAGTGTAGCATCGGAAACCAAAACCGGACTCCCAGGAGAGGTTCAAATCATAGAATGTTAGAGTGTCAGTCCTCTAGTAATTAAGTCGGTACTGTGCCTTTTGTATTAATTTCGGACGCAATTTCTGTGTTTCATCGTCACTAAGAAGGTCCAAGGCATACAGTAAACCTGAAGTGAAGCATCGGAATCTAAAACTGGACTCACAGGAGGGGTTCAAAACATAGAAAGTTGGAGTGTCAGTCCTCTTGCACTTAAGTCGGCATTGTGCCTTTTGTATTAAATTCGGATGCAATTTCTGTGTTTCATCGTCAATAAGACGGTCCATGGTATACAGTAAACTTGAATTGAAGCATCGGAATCTAAAACTGGTGTCACAGGATGGGCTCAAATCATAGAGAGTTAGAGTGTCAGTCCTCTAGTACTTAAGTCGGCATTGTGACTTTTGTATGAAATTCGGATGCAATTTCTGTGTTTCATCGTCAAAATGAAGGTCCAAGGTATACAGTAAGCCGGAAGTGAAGCATCGGAATCTAAAACTGGACTCACATGAGGGGTTCAAATCATAGAAAGTTAGAGTGTCAGTCCTCTTGTACTTAAGTCGGCTTTGTGAATTTTGTATTAAATTCGGATGCAATTTCTGTGTTTCATCGTCACTAAGAAGGTCCAGGGGATACAGTAAACCTGAAGCGAAGCATCGGAAACTAAAACAGGACTCACAGGAGAGGTTCACATCATAGAAAGTTAGTGTCAGTCGTCTTGTACTTACGTCGGCATTGTGCATTTTGTATGAAATTCAGATGGAATTTCTGTGTTTCATCGTCAACAAGAAGGTCCAAGGGATACAGTAAACCAGAAGTGAAACATCAGAATCTAAAACTGGACTCACAGGAGAGGTTCAAATCATAGAAAGTTAGAGTGAAAGTCCTCTTGTACTTAAGTCGGCATTGTAACTTTTGTATTAAATTCGGATGCAATTTCTGTGTTTCATCGTCAATATGAAGGTCCAAGGTATACAGTAAACCTGAAGTGAAGCATCGGAATCTCAATCTGGACTCACAGGAGGGGACAAATCATAGAACGTTAGAGTGTCAGTCCACTTGTACTTAAGTCGGCATTTTGCTTTTGTATTAAATTGGGATGCAATTTCTGTGTTTCATCGTCAATAAGAAGGTCCAAGGGATACAGTAAACCTGAATTGAAGCATCGGAATCTAAAACTGGTCTCACAGGATAGGTTCAAATCATAGAAAGTTAGAGTGACAGGCCTCTTGTACTTAAGTCGGCATTTGTGCCCTTTTCCATTAAATTCGGATGCAAATTCTGTGTATCATCGTCAACAAGAAGGTCCAAGGTATACAGTAAACCTAAAGTGTAGCATCGGAAACCAAAACCGGACTCCCAGGAGAGGTTCAAATCATAGAATGTTAGAGTGTCAGTCCTCTAGTAAATAAGTCGGTATTGTGCATTTTGTATTAAATTCGGACGCAATTTCTGTGTTTCATCGTCACTAAGAAGGTCCAAGTGGTACAGTAAACCGGAGGTGAAGTATCGGAATCTAAAACTGGACTCACATGAGGGGGTTCAAATCATAGAAAGTTAGAGTGTCAGTCCTCTTGTACTTAAGTCGGCATTGTGAATTTTGTATTAAATTCGGATGCAATTTCTGTGTTTCATCGTCACTAAGAAGGTCCAAGGGATATAGTAAACCTGAAGTGAAGCATCGGAAACTAAAACAGGACTCACAGGAGAGTTCACATCATAGAAAGTTAGAGTGTCAGTCCTCTTGTACTTACGTCGGCATGGTGCATTTTGTATGAAATTCAGATGGAATTTCTGTGTTTCATCGTCAATAAGAAGGTCCAAGGGATACAGTAAACCAGAAGTGAAACATCAGAATCTAAAACTGGACTCACAGGAGAGGTTCAAATCATAGAAAGTTAGAGTGAAAGTCCTCTTGTACTTAAGTCGGCATTGTGACTTTTGTATTAAATTCGGATGCAATTTCTGTGTTTCATCTTCAATAACAAGGTCCAAGGGATACAGTAAACCAGAAGTGATTCATCGGAATCTAAAACTGGACTCACAGGTGAGGTTCAAATCACAGAAAGTTAGAGGTGTCAGTCCTCTTGTACTTAAGTCGGCATTGTGCTTTTTGTATTAAATTCGGATGCAATTTCTGTGTTTCATCGTCATTAAGAAGGTCCAAGGTATACAGTAAACAGAAGTGAAACATCGAGAATCTAAAACAGGACTCACAGGAGAGGTTCAAATCATAGAAAGTTAGAGTGTCAGTCCTCTTTACTTAAGTCGGCATTGTGCCCTTTTAATTAAATTCGGATGCAATTTCTGTGTTTCAACGTCAATAAGAAGGGCCAAGGGATACAGTAAACCTGAAGTGAAGCATCGGAATCTAAAACTTGACTCACAGGTGAGGTTCAAATCATAGAAAGTTAGAGTGTCAGTCCTCTTGTACTTAAGTCGGCATTGTGCCTTTTGTATTAAATTCGGATTCAATTTCTGTGTTTCATCGTCAATAAGAAGGTCCAAGGGGATACAAAAAACCAGAAGTGAAACATCAGAATTTAAAACTGGACTCCCAGGAGATGTTCAAATCATACAACGTTAGAGTGTCAGTCCTCTAGTAATTAAGTCGGCATTGTGACTTTTGTATTAAATTCGGATTCAATTTCTGGGTTTCATCGTCAATAAGAAGGTCCAAGGAATACAGGTTACCCTGAAGTGAAGTATCGGAATCTAAAACTGGACTCACAGGAGGGGTTCAAATCAAAGAAAGTTAGAGTGTCAGTCCTCCTGTTCTTAAGTCGGCATGTGCCTTTTGTATCAAACACGGGTGCAATTGCTGTGTTTCATCGTCAATATGAAGGTCAAAGGTATACAGTAAACCTGAAGTGATGCATCAGAATCTAAATGTGGACTCACAGGAGGGGACAAATCATAGAAAGTTAGAGTGTCTGTCCACTTGTACTTAAGTCGGCATTGTGCTTTTGTATTAAATTCGGATGCAATTTCTGTGTTTCATCGTCAATAAGAAGGTCCAAGGGATACAGTAAACCTGAATTGAAGCATCGGAATCTAAAACTGGTCTCACAGGATAGGTTCAAATCAAAAAAATTTAGAGTGTCCAGTCCTCTTGTACTTAAGTCGGCATTGTGCCTTTTTCCATTAAATTCGGATGCAATTTCTGTGTATCATCGTCAACAAGAAGGTCCAAGGTATACAGTAAACCTAAACTGTAGCATCGGAAACCAAATCTGGACTCCCAGGAGAGGTTCAAATCATAGAATGTTAGAGTGTCAGTACTCTAGTAATGAAGTCGGTATTGTGCCTTTTGTATTAAATTCGGATGCAAATTTGTGTGTTTTCATCGTCACTAAGAAGGTCCAAGGGGTACAGTAAACTTGACGTGAAGCATCGAAATCTAAAACTGGGGTCACAGGAGAGGTTCACATCATAGAAAGTTAGAGTGTCAGTCCTCTTGTACTTAAGTCGGCATTGTGCCTTTTGTATTAAATTCACATGGAATTTCTGAGTTTCATCGTCAATAAAAAGGTCCAAGGGATACAGTATACCTGAAGTGAAGTATCGGAATCTAAAACTGGACTCACAGGTGAGGTTCAAATCGAAGAAAGTTAGAGTGTCTATCCTCTTGTACTTAAGTCGGCATTGTGCATTTTGTATTAAATTCAGATGTAATTTCTGTGTTTTCATCGTCAAGAGAAGGTCCAAGGCATACAGTAAAGCAGAAGTGAAGCATGAGAATCTAAAACTGGAGTTACAGGAGAGGGTCACATGGTAGCAAGTTAGAGTGTCAGTCCTCTTGTACTTAAGTCGGCATTGTGCCTTTTGTATTAAATTCAGATGGAATTTCTGTGTTTCATCGTCAACAAGAAGGTCCAAGGGATACAGTAAACCAGAAGTGAAACATCAGAATCTAAAACTGGACTCACGGGAGAGGGTTCAAATCATAGAAAGTTAGAGTGTCAGTCCTCTTTTACATAAGCCGGCATTGCGACTTTTGTATTAAATTCGGATGCAATTTCTGTGTTTCATCTTCAATAACAAGGTCCAAGGGATACAGTAAACCTGAAGTGAAGCATCGGAATCTAAAACTGGACTCACAGGTGAGGTTCAAATCATAGAAAGTTAGAGCGTCAGTCCTCTTGTACTTAAGTCGGCATTGTGCCTTTTGTATTAAATTCGGATGCAATTTCTGTGTTTCGTCGTCAATAAGAAGGTCCAAGGGATACAAAAACCAGAAGTGAAACATCAGAAATATAAAACTGGACTCCCAGGAGACGTTCAAATCATACAACGTGTCAGTCCTCTAGTTATTAAGTCGGGCATTGTGACTTTTGTATTAAATTCAGATGGAATTTCTGTGTTTCATCGTCAACAAGAAGGTCCAAGGGATACAGTAAACCAGAAGTGAAACATCAGAATCTAAAACTGGACTCACGGGAGAGGTTCAAATCATAGAAAATTAGAGTGTCAGTCCTCTTTTACATAAGCCGGCAATGCGACTTTTGTATTAAATTCGGATGCAATTTCTGTGTTTCATCTTCAATAACAAGGTCCAAGGGATACAGTAAACCTGAAGTGAAGCATCGGAATCTAAAACTGGACTCACAGGAGGGGTTCAAATCATAGAAAGTTAGAGTGTCAGCCCTCTTGTACTTAAGTCGGCAATGTGCCTTTTGTATCAAATACGGGTGCAATTTCTGTGTTTCATCGTCAATATGAAGGTCCAAGGTATACAGTAAACCTGAAGTGAAGCATCGGAATCTAAATCCTGGACTCACAGGAGGGGACAAATCATAGAACGTTAGAGTGTCAGCCCACTTGTACTTAAGTCGGCATTGTGCTTTTGTATTAAATTCGGATGCAATTTCTGTGTTTCATCGTCAATACGAAGGTCCTAGGGATACAGTAAACCTGAATTGAAGCATCGGAATCTAAAACTGGTCTCACAGGATAGGTTCAAATCATGGAAAGTTAGAGTGTCATGCCTCTTGTACTTAAGTCGGCATTGTGCCTTTTCCATTAAATTCGGATGCAAATTCTGTGTATCATCGTCAACAAGAAGGTCCAAGGTATACAGTAAACCTAAAGTGTAGCATCGGAAACCAAAACCGGACTCCCAGGAGAGGTTCAAATCATAGAATGTTAGAGTGTCAGTCCTCTAGTAATTAAGTCGGTACTGTGCCTTTTGTATTAATTTCGGACGCAATTTCTGTGTTTCATCGATCACTAAGAAGGTCCAAGGCATACAGTAAACCTGAAGTGAAGCATCGGAATCTAAAACTGGACTCACAGGAGGGGTTCAAAACATAGAAAGTTGGAGTGTCAGTCCTCTTGCACTTAAGTCGGCATTGTGCCTTTTGTATTAAATTCGGATGCAATTTCTGTGTTTCATCGTCAATAAGACGGTCCATGGTATACAGTAAAACTTGAATTGAAGCATCGGAATCTAAAACTGGTGTCACAGGATGGGCTCAAATCATAGAGAGTTAGAGTGTCAGTCCTCTAGTACTTAAGTCGGCATTGTGACTTTTGTATGAAATTCGGATGCAATTTCTGTGTTTCATCGTCAAAATGAAGGTCCAAGGTATACAGTAAGCCGGAAGTGAAGCATCGGAATCTAAAACTGGACTCACATGAGGGGTTCAAATCATAGAAAGTTAGAGTGTCAGTCCTCTTGTACTTAAGTCGGCTTTGTGAATTTTGTATTAAATTCGGATGCAATTTCTGTGTTTCATCGTCACTAAGAAGGTCCAGGGGATACAGTAAACCTGAAGCGAAGCATCGGAAACTAAAACAGGACTCACAGGAGAGGTTCACATCATAGAAAGTTAGTGTCAGTCGTCTTGTACTTACGTCGGCATTGTGCATTTTGTATGAAATTCAGATGGAATTTCTGTGTTTCATCGTCAACAAGAAGGTCCAAGGGATACAGTAAACCAGAAGTGAAACATCAGAATCTAAAACTGGACTCACAGGAGAGGTTCAAATCATAGAAAGTTAGAGTGAAAGTCCTCTTGTACTTAAGTCGGCATTGTAACTTTTGTATTAATTTCGGATGCAATTTCTGTGTTTCATCGTCATTATGAAGGTCCAAGGTATACAGTAAACCTGAAGTGAAGCATCGGAATCTCAATCTGGACTCACAGGAGGGGGACAAATCAGTAGAACGTTAGAGTGTCAGTCCACTTGTACTTAAGTCGGCATTTTGCTTTTGTATTAAATTGGGATGCAATTTCTGTGTTTCATCGTCAATAAGAAGGTCCAAGGGATACAGTAAACTGAATTGAAGCATCGGAATCTAAAACTGGTCTCACAGGATAGGTTCAAATCATAGAAAGTTAGAGTGACAGGCCCTCTTGTACTTAAGTCGGCATTGTGCCTTTTCCATTAAATTCGGATGCAAATTCTGTGTATCATCGTCAACAAGAAGGTCCAAGGTATACAGTAAACCTAAAGTGTAGCATCGGAAACCAAAACCGGACTCCCAGGAGAGGTTCAAATCATAGAATGTTAGAGTGTCAGTCCTCTAGTAAATAAGTCGGTATTGTGCATTTTGTATTAAATTCGGACGCAATTTCTGTGTTTCATCGTCACTAAGAAGGTCCAAGTGGTACAGTAAACCGGAGGTGAAGTATCGGAATCTAAAACTGGACTCACATGAGGGGTTCAAATCATAGAAAGTTAGAGTGTCAGTCCTCTTGTACTTAAGTCGGCATTGTGAATTTTGTATTAAATTCGGATGCAATTTCTGTGTTTCATCGTCACTAAGAAGGTCCAAGGGATATAGTAAACCTGAAGTGAAGCATCGGAAACTAAAACAGGACTCACAGGAGAGGTTCACATCATAGAAAGTTAGAGTGTCAGTCCTCTTGTACTTACGTCGGCATGGTGCATTTTGTATGAAATTCAGATGGAATTTCTGTGTTTCATCGTCAATAAGAAGGTCCAAGGGATACAGTAAACCAGAAGTGAAACATCAGAATCTAAAACTGGACTCACAGGAGAGGTTCAAATCATAGAATGTTAGAGTGAAAGTCCTCTTGTACTTAAGTCGGCATTGTGACTTTTGTATTAAATTCGGATGCAATTTCTGTGTTTCATCTTCAATAACAAGGTACAAGGGATACAGTAAACCAGAAGTGATTCATCGGAATCTAAAACTGGACTCACAGGTGAGGTTCAAATCACAGAAAGTTAGAGTGTCAGTCCTCTTGTACTTAAGTCGGCATTGTGCTTTTTGTATTAAATTCGGATGCAATTTCTGTGTTTCATCGTCATTAAGAAGGTCCAAGGTATACAGTAAACCAGAAGTGAAACATCAGAATCTAAAACAGGACTCACAGGAGAGGTTCAAATCATAGAAAGTTAGAGTGTCAGTCCTCTTTTACTTAAGTCGGCATTGTGCCCTTTTTAATTAAATTCGGATGCAATTTCTGTGTTTCAACGTCAATAAGAAGGGCCAAGGGATACAGTAAACCTGAAGTGAAGCATCGGAATCTAAAACTTGACTCACAGGTGAGGTTCAAATCATAGAAAGTTAGAGTGTCAGTCCTCTTGTACTTAAGTCGGCATTGTGCCTTTTGTATTAAATTCGGATTCAATTTCTGTGTTTCATCGTCAATAAGAAGGTCCAAGGGATACAAAAACCAGAAGTGAAACATCAGAATTTAAAACTGGACTCCCAGGAGATGTTCAAATCATACAACGTTAGAGTGTCAGTCCTCTAGTAATTAAGTCGGCATTGTGACTTTTGTATTAAATTCGGATTCAATTTCTGGGTTTCATCGTCAATAAGAAGGTCCAAGGAATACAGTAACCCTGAAGTGAAGTATCGGAATCTAAAACTGGACTCACAGGAGGGGTTCAATTCATAGAAAGTTAGAGTGTCAGCCCTCTTGTACTTAAGTCGGCAATGTGCCTTTTGTATCAAAAACGGGTGCAATTTCTGTGTTTCATCGTCAATATGAAGGTCCAAGGTATACAGTAAACCTGAAGTGAAGCATCGGAATCTAAATCTGGACTCACAGGAGGGGACAAATCATAGAAAGTTAGAGTGTCAGTCCACTTGTACTTAAGTCGGCATTGTGCTTTTGTATTAAATTCGGATGCAATTTCTGTGTTTCACCGTCAATAAGAAGGTCCAAGGGATACAGTAAACCTGAATTGAAGCATCGGAATCTAAAACTGGTCTCAAAGGATAGGTTCAAATCATAGAATGTTAGAGTGTCAGTCCTCTTGTACTTAAGTCGGCATTGTGCCTTTTCCATTAAATTCGGATGCAAATTCTGTGTATCATCGTCAACAAGAAGGTTCAAGGTATACTGTAAACCTAAAGTGTAGCATCGGAAACCAAAACCGGACTCCCAGGAGAAGTTCAAATCATAGAATGTTAGAGTGAAGGTACTCTAGTAATTAAGTCGGTATTGTGCCTTTTGTATTAAATTCGGATGCAATTTCTGTGTTTCATCGTCACTAAGAAGGTCCAAGGGGTACAGTAAACCTGACGTGAAGCATCGGACTTTAAAACTGGACTCACAGGGTGAGGTTCAAATCATAGAAATATAGAGTGTCTGTCCTCTTGTACTTAAGTCGGCATTGTGCCTTTTGTATTAAATTCAGATGGAATTTCTGTGTTTCATCGTCAATAAGAAGGTCCAAGCCATACAGTAAACCAGAAGTGAAGCATCAGAATCTAAAACTGGACTCACAGGAGAGGTTCAAATCATAGAAAGTTACAGAGTCAGTCCTCTTTTACTTAAGTCGGCATTGTGCCTTTTGTATCAAATACGGATGCAATTTCTCTGTTTCTTCGTCAATATGAAGGTCCAAGGTATACAGTAAACCTGAAGTGAAGCATCAGAATCTAAACTGGACTCACAGGAGAGGTTCAAATCATAGAAAGTTGGAGTGTCAGTCCTCTTGTACTTAAGTCGGCATTGTGCCTTTTGTATTAAATTCGGATGCAATTTCTGTGTTTCATCGTCAATAAGAAGGTCCAAGGTATACAGTAAACTTGAATTGAAGCATCGGAATCTAAAACTGGTCTCACAGGATGGGCTCAAATCATAGAAATTTATAGTGTCAGTCCTCTTGTACTTAAGTCGGCATTGTACCTTTTGTATTAAATTCGGATGCAATTTCTGTGTTTCTTCGTCACTAAGAAGGTCCAAGGGATACAGTAAACCTTACATGAAGCATCGGAAACTAAAACTGGAGTCACACGAGAGGGTCGCATCCTAGAAAGTTAGAGTGTCAGTCCTCTTGTACTTAAGTCGGTATTGTGCCTTTTGTATTAAATTCAGATGGAATTTCTGTGTTTCATCGTCAACAAGAAGGTCCAAGGGATACAGTAAACCTGAAGTGAGGCATCGGAATCTAAAACTGGACTCAAAGGAGAGGTTCAAATCATAGGAAGTTAGAGTGTAAGTCCTCTTGTACTTAAGCCGGCATTGTGCCTTTTGTATTAATTTGGGATGCAATTTCTGTGTATCATCGTCAATAAGAAGGTCCAAGGGATACAGTAAACCTGAAGTGAACAATCAGAATCTAAATTGGACTCACAGGAGAGGTTCACATCATAGAAAGTTAGAGTGTCAGTCCTCTTTTACTTAAGTCGGAATTGTGCATTTTGTATTAAATTCAGATGGAATTTCTGTGTTTCATCGTCAATAAGAAGGTCCAAGGCATACAGTAAAGCAGAAGTGAAGCATCAGAATCTAAAACTGGACTCACAGGAGAGGTTCAAATCATAGAAAGTTACAGTGTCAGTCCTCTTTTACTTTAGTCAGCATTGTGCCTTTTGTATCAAATACGGATGCAATTTCTGTGTTTCTTCGACAATATGAAGGTCCAAGGTATACAGTAAACATGAAGTGAAGCATCGGAATCTAAAACTGGACTCACGGGAGGGATTCAAATCATAGAAAGTTAGAGTGTCAGTCCTCTTGCACTTAAGTCGGCATTGTGCCTTTTGTATTAAATTCGGATGCAATTTCTGTGTTTCATCGTCAATAAGAATGTTCAAGGTATACAGTAAACTTGAATTGAAGCATCGGAATCTAAAACTGGTCTCACAGGATGGGCTCAAATCATAGAAAGTTAGAGTGTCAGTCCTCTTGTACTTAAGTCGGCATTGTGCCTTTTCTATTAAATTCGGAAGCAATTTCTGTGTTTCATCGTCAATAAGAAGGTCCAAGGGATACAGTAAACCTAAAGTGTAGCATCGGAAACTAAAACTGGACTCCCAGGAGAGGTTCAAATCATAGAAAGTTAGAGTGTCAATCCTCTAGTAATTAAGGCGGCATTGTGAGTTTTTTATTAAATTCGGATGCAATTTCTGTGTTTCATCGTCAATAAGAAGGTCCAAGGTATACAGTTAACCTGAAGTGAAGCATCGGAATCAATAACTGGACTCACAGGAGGGGTTCAAATCATAGAAAGTTAGAAATTCAGTCCTCCTGTACTTAAGTCGGCATTGTACCTTTTGTATTAAATTCGGATGCAATTTCTGTGTTTCTTCGTCACTAAGAAGGTCCAAGGGATACAGTAAACCTGACGTGAAGCATCGGAAACTAAAACTGGAGACACACGAGAGGGTCACATCGTAGAAAGTTAGAGTGTCAGTCCTCTTGTACTTAAGTCGGCATTGTGACTTTTGTATTAAATTCGGATGCAATTTCTGTGTTTCATCTTCAATAACAAGGTCCAAGGGATACAGTAAACCAGAAGTGATTCATCGGAATCTAAAACTGGACTCACAGGTGAGGTTCAAATCACAGAAAGTTAGAGTGTCAGTCCTCTTGTACTTAAGTCGGCATTGTGCTTTTTGTATTAAATTCGGATGCAATTTCTGTGTTTCATCGTCATTAAGAAGGTCCAAGGTATACAGTAAACCAGAAGTGAAACATCAGAATCTAAAACAGGACTCACAGGAGAGGTTCAAATCATAGAAAGTTAGAGTGTCAGTCCTCTTTTACTTAAGTCGGCATTGTGCCCTTTTTAATTAAATTCGGATGCAATTTCTGTGTTTCAACGTCAATAAGAAGGGCCAAGGGATACAGTAAACCTGAAGTGAAGCATCGGAATCTAAAACTTGACTCACAGGTGAGGTTCAAATCATAGAAAGTTAGAGTGTCAGTCCTCTTGTACTTAAGTCGGCATTGTGCCTTTTGTATTAATTTCGGATTCAATTTCTGTGTTTCATCGTCAATAAGAAGGTCCAAGGGATACAAAAACCAGAAGTGAAACATCAGAATTTAAAACTGGACTCCCAGGAGATGTTCAAATCATACAACGTTAGAGTGTCAGTCCTCTAGTAATTAAGTCGGCATTGTGACTTTTGTATTAAATTCGGATTCAATTTCTGGGTTTCATCGTCAATAAGAAGGTCCAAGGGATACAGTAACCCTGAAGTGAAGTATCGGAATCTAAAACTGGACTCACAGGAGGGGTTCAATTCATAGAAAGTTAGAGTGTCAGCCCTCTTGTACTTAAGTCGGCAATGTGCCTTTTGTATCAAAAACGGGTGCAATTTCTGTGTTTCATCGTCAATATGAAGGTCCAAGGTATACAGTAAACCTGAAGTGAAGCATCGGAATCTAAATCTGGACTCACAGGAGGGGACAAATCATAGAAAGTTAGAGTGTCAGTCCACTTGTACTTAAGTCGGCATTGTGCTTTTGTATTAAATTCGGATGCAATTTCTGTGTTTCACCGTCAATAAGAAGGTCCAAGGGATACAGTAAACCTGAATTGAAGCATCGGAATCTAAAACTGGTCTCACAGGATAGGTTCAAATCATAGAATGTTAGAGTGTCAGTCCTCTTGTACTTAAGTCGGCATTGTGCCTTTTCCATTAAATTCGGATGCAAATTCTGTGTATCATCGTCAACAAGAAGGTCCAAGGTATACTGTAAACCTAAAGTGTAGCATCGGAAACCAAAACCGGACTCCCAGGAGAAGTTCAAATCATAGAATGTTAGAGTGAAGGTACTCTAGTAATTAAGTCGGTATTGTGCCTTTTGTATTAAATTCGGATGCAATTTCTGTGTTTCATCGTCACTAAGAAGGTCCAAGGGGTACAGTAAACCTGACGTGAAGCATCGGACTTTAAAACTGGACTCACAGGTGAGGTTCAAATCATAGAAATGTAGAGTGTCTGTCCTCTTGTACTTAAGTCGGCATTGTGCCTTTTGTATTAAATTCAGATGGAATTTCTGTGTTTCATCGTCAATAAGAAGGTCCAAGCCATACAGTAAACCAGAAGTGAAGCATCAGAATCTAAAACAGGACTCACAGGAGAGGTTCAAATCATAGAAAGTTACAGAGTCAGTCCTCTTTTACTTAAGTCGGCATTGTGCCTTTTGTATCAAATACGGATGCAATTTCTCTGTTTCTTCGTCAATATGAAGGTCCAAGGTATACAGTAAACCTGAAGTGAAGCATCAGAATCTAAACTGGACTCACAGGAGAGGTTCAAATCATAGAAAGTTGGAGTGTCAGTCCTCTTGTACTTAAGTCGGCATTGTGCCTTTTGTACTAAATTCGGATGCAATTTCTGTGTTTCATCGTCAATAAGAAGGTCCAAGGTATACAGTAAACTTGAATTGAAGCATCGGAATCTAAAACTGGTCTCACAGGATGGGCTCAAATCATAGAAATTTATAGTGTCAGTCCTCTTGTACTTAAGTCGGCATTGTACCTTTTGTATTAAATTCGGATGCAATTTCTGTGTTTCTTCGTCACTAAGAAGGCCCAAGGGATACAGTAAACCTTACATGAAGCATCGGAAACTAAAACTGGAGTCACACGAGAGGGTCGCATCCTAGAAAGTTAGAGTGTCAGTCCTCTTGTACTTAAGTCGGTATTGTGCCTTTTGTATTAAATTCAGATGGAATTTCTGTGTTTCATCGTCAACAAGAAGGTCCAAGGGATACAGTAAACCTGAAGTGAGGCATCGGAATCTAAAACTGGACTCAAAGGAGGGGTTCAAATCATAGGAAGTTAGAGTGTAAGTCCTCTTGTACTTAAGCCGGCATTGTGCCTTTTGTATTAATTTGGGATGCAATTTCTGTGTATCATCGTCAATAAGAAGGTCCAAGGGATACAGTAAACCTGAAGTGAACAATCAGAATCTAAATTGGACTCACAGGAGAGGTTCACATCATAGAAAGTTAGAGTGTCAGTCCTCTTTTACTTAAGTCGGAATTGTGCATTTTGTATTAAATTCAGATGGAATTTCTGTGTTTCATCGTCAATAAGAAGGTCCAAGGCATACAGTAAAGCAGAAGTGAAGCATCAGAATCTAAAACTGGACTCACAGGAGAGGTTCAAATCATAGAAAGTTACAGTGTCAGTCCTCTTTTACTTTAGTCAGCATTGTGCCTTTTGTATTAAATACGGATGCAATTTCTGTGTTTCTTCGACAATATGAAGGTCCAAGGTATACAGTAAACATGAAGTGAAGCATCGGAATCTAAAACTGGACTCACGGGAATGATTCAAATCATAGAAAGTTAGAGTGTCAGTCCTCTTGCACTTAAGTCGGCATTGTGCCTTTTGTATTAAATTCGGATGCAATTTCTGTGTTTCATCGTCAATAAGAATGTTCAAGGTATACAGTAAACTTGAATTGAAGCATCGGAATCTAAAACTGGTCTCACAGGATGGGCTCAAATCATAGAAAGTTAGAGTGTCAGTCCTCTTGTACTTAAGTCGGCATTGTGCCTTTTCTATTAAATTCGGATGCAATTTCTGTGTTTCATCGTCAATAAGAAGGTCCAAGGGATACAGTAAACCTAAAGTGTAGCATCGGAAACTAAAACTGGACTCCCAGGAGAGGTTCAAATCATAGAAAGTTAGAGTGTCAATCCTCTAGTAATTAAGGCGGCATTGTGAGTTTTTTATTAAATTCGGATGCAATTTCTGTGTTTCATCGTCAATAAGAAGGTCCAAGGTATACAGTTAACCTGAAGTGAAGCATCGGAATCAATAACTGGACTCACAGGAGGGGTTCAAATCATAGAAAGTTAGAAATTCAGTCCTCCTGTACTTAAGTCGGCATTGTACCTTTTGTATTAAATTCGGATGCAATTTCTGTGTTTCTTCGTCACTAAGAAGGTCCAAGGGATACAGTAAACCTGACGTGAAGCATCGGAAACTAAAACTGGAGACACACGAGAGGGTCACATCGTAGAAAGTTAGAGTGTCAGTCCTCTTGTACTTAAGTCGGCATTGTGCCTTTTGTATTAAATTCAGATGGAATATCTGTGTTTCATCGTCAACAAGAAGGTCCAAGGGATACAGTAAACCAGAAGTGAAACATCAGAATCTAAAACTGGACTCACGGGAAAGGTTCAAATTATAGAAAGTTAGAGTGAAAGTCCTCTTGTACTTAAGTCGGCATTGTGACTTTTGTATTAAATTCGGATGCAATTTCTGTGTTTCATCTTCAATAACAAGGTCCAAGGGATACAGTAAACCTGAAGTGAAGCATCGAAATCTAAAACTGGACTCACAGGTGAGGTTCAAATCATAGAAAGTTAGCGTGTCTGTCCTCTTGTACTTAAGTCGGCATTGTGCTTTTTGTATTAAATTCGGATGCAATTTCTGTGTTTCATCGTCATTAAGAAGGTCCGAGGTATACAGTAAACCAGAAGTGAAACATCAGAATCTAAAACTGCGCTCACAGGAGAGGTTCAAATCATAGAAAGTTAGAGTGTCAGTCCACTTTTACTTAAGTCGGCATTGTGCCCTTTGTATTAAATTCGGATGCAATTTCTGTGTTTCATCGTCAATAAGAAGGGCCAAGGGATACAGTAAACCTGAAGTAAAGCATCGGAATCTAAAACTGGACTCACAGGTGAGGTTCAAATCATAGAAAGTTAGAGTGTCAGTCCTCTTGTACTTAAGTCGGCATTGTGCCCTTTGTATTAAATTCGGATGCAATTTCTGTGTTTCATCGTCAATAAGAAGGGCCAAGGGATACAGTAAACCAGAAGTGTAGCATCGGAAACTAAAACTGGACTCACCGGAGAGGTTCAAATCATAGAATGTTACAGTGTCAGTCCTCGTGTACTTAAGTCGGCATTGTGCTTTTTGTATTAAACTCGGATGCATTTTCTGTGTTTCATCGTCATTAAGAAGGTCCGAGGTATACAGTAAACCAGAAGTGAAACAACAGAATCTAAATCTGGACTCACAGGAGTGGACAAATCATAGAACGTTAGAGTGCCAATCCACTTGTACTTAAGTCGGCATTGTGCTTTTGTATTAAAATCGGATTCAATTTCTGTGTTTCATCGTCAATAAGAAGGTCCAAGGGATACAGTAAACCTGAATTGAAGCATCGGAATCTAAAACTGGTCTCACAGGGTAGGTTTAAATCATAGAGAGTTAGAGTGTCAGGCCTCTTGTACTTAAGTCGGCATTGGGCCTTTTCCATTAAATTCGGATGCAAATTCTGTTTATCATCGTCAACAAGAAGGTCCAAGGTATACAGTAAACCTAAAGTGTAGCATTGGAAACCAAGACCGGACTCCCAGGAGAGGTTCAAATCATAGAATGTTAGAGTGTCAGTCCTCTAGTAATTAAGTCGGTATTGTGCCTTTTGTATTAAATTCGGATGCAATTTCTGTGTTTCATCGTCAATAAGAAGGTCCAAGGGATACAGTAAACCTGAAGTGAAACATCAGAATCTAAAACTGGACTCACAAAAGAGGTTCACATCATAGAAAGTTAGAGTGTCAGTCCTCTTTTACTTAAGTCGGAATTGTGCATTTTGTATTAAATTCAGATGGAATTTCTGTGTTTCATCGTCAATAAGAAGGTCCAAGGCATACAGTAAAGCAGAAGTGAAGCATCAGAATCTAAAACTGGACTCACAGGAGAGGTTCAAATCATAGAAAGTTACAGTGTCAGTCCTCTTTTACTTTAGTCGGCATTGTGCCTTTTGTATCAAATACGGATGCAATTTCTGTGTTTCTTCGACAATATGAAGGTCCAAGGTATACAGTAAACATGAAGTGAAGCATCGGAATCTAAAACTGGACTCACGGGAGGGATTCAAATCATAGAAAGTTAGAGTGTCAGTCCTCTTGCACTTAAGTCGGCATTGTGCCTTTTGTATTAAATTCGGATGCAATTTCTGTGTTTCATCGTCAATAAGTAGGTTCAAGGTATACAGTAAACTTGAATTGAAGCATCGGAATCTAAAACTGGTCTCACAGGATGGGCTCAAATCATAGAAAGTTAGAGTGTCAGTCCTCTTGTACTTAAGTCGGCATTGTGCCTTTTCTATTAAATTCGGATGCAATTTCTGTGTTTCATCGTCAATAAGAAGGTCCAAGGGATACAGTAAACCTAAAGTGTAGCATCGGAAACTAAAACTGGACTCCCAGGAGAGTTTCAAATCATAGAAAGTTAGAGTGTCAGTCCTCTAGTAATTAAGGCGGCATTGTGAGTTTTGTATTAAATTCGGATGCAATTTCTGTGTTTCATCGTCAATAAGAAGGTCCAAGGTATACAGTAAACCTGAAGTGAAGCATCGGAATCAATAACTGGACTCACAGGAGGGGTTCAAATCATAGAAAGTTAGAGTGTCAGTCCTCCTTTACTTAAGTCGGCATTGTACCTTTTGTATTAAATTCGGATGCAATTTCTGTGTTTTCTTCGTCACTAAGAAGGTCCAAGGGATACAGTAAACCTGACGTGAAGCATCGGAAACTAAAACTGGAGACACAGGAGAGGGTCACATCGTAAAAAGTTAGAGTGTCAGTCCTCTTGTACTTAAGTCGGCATTGTGCCTTTTGTATTAAATTCAGATGGAATTTCTGTGTTTCATCGTCAACAAGAAGGTCCAAGGGATACAGTAAACCAGAAGTGAAACATCAGAATCTAAAACTGGACTCACGGGAAAGGTTCAAATTATAGAAAGTTAGAGTGAAAGTCCTCTTGTACTTAAGTCGGCATTGTGACTTTTGTATTAAATTCGGATGCAATTTCTGTGTTTCATCTTCAATAACAAGGTCCAAGGGATACAGTAAACCTGAAGTGAAGCATCGAAATCTAAAACTGGACTCACAGGTGAGGTTCAAATCATAGAAAGTTAGCGTGTCTGTCCTCTTGTACTTAAGTCGGCATTGTGCTTTTTGTATTAAATTCGGATGCAATTTCTGTGTTTCATCGTCATTAAGAAGGTCCGAGGTATAAAGTAAACCAGAAGTGAAACATCAGAATCTAAAACTGGGCTCACAGGAGAGGTTCAAATCATAGAAAGTTAGAGTGTCAGTCCTCTTTTACTTAAGTCGGCATTGTGCCCTTTGTATTAAATTCGGATGCAATTTCTGTGTTTCATCGTCAATAAGAAGGGCCAAGGGATACAGTAAACCTGAAGTGAAGCATCGGAATCTAAAACTGGACTCACAGGTGAGGTTCAAATCATAGAAAGTTAGAGTGTCAGTCCTCTTGTACTTAAGTCGGCATTGTGCCCTTTGTATTAAATTCGGATGCAGTTTCTGTGTTTCATCGTCAATAAGAAGGTTCAAGGGATACAAAAACCAGAAGTGAAACATCAGAATATAAAACTGGACTCCCAGGAGAGGTTCAAATCATACAACGTTAGAGTGTCATTCCTCTAGTTATTAAGTCGGCATTGTGACTTTTGTATTAAATTCGGATGCAATTTCTGTGGTTCTTCGTCACTAAGAAGGTCCAAGTGATACAGTAAACCTGACGTGAAGCATCGGAAACTAAAACTGGAGTCACAGGAGAGGGTCACATCGTAGTAAGTTAGAGTGTCAGTCCTCTTGTACTTAAGTCGGCATTGTGCCTTTTGTATTAAATTCAGATGGAATTTCTGTGTTTCATCGTCAACAAGAAGGTCCAAGGGATACAGTAAACCAGAAGTGAAACATCAGAATCTAAAACTGGGCTCACAGGAGAGGTTCAAATCATAGAAAGTTAGAGTGTCAGTCCTCTTTTACTTAAGTCGGCATTGTGCCCTTTGTATTAGATTCGGATGCAATTTCTGTGTTTCATCGTCAATAAGAAGGGCCAAGGGATACAGTAAACCAGAAGTGTAGCATCGGAAACTAAAACTGGACTCACCGGAGAGGTTCAAATCATAGAATGTTACAGTGTCAGTCCTCTAGTACTTAAGTCGGCATTGTGACTTTTGTATCAAATTCGGATGCAATTTCTGTGTTTCATCGTCAAAATGAAGGTCCAAGGTATACAGTAAACCGGAAGTGAAGCATCGGAATTTAAAGCTGGACTCACATGAGGGGTTCAAATCATAGAAAGTTAGAGTGTGAGTCCTCGTGTACTTAAGTCGGCATTGTGAATTTTGTATTAAATTCGGATGCAATTTCTGTGTTTCATCGTCACTAAGAAGGTCCAAGGGATACAGTAAACCAGAAGTGAAACATCAGAATCTAAAACTGGACTCACGGGAGAGGTTCAAATTATAGAAAGTTAGAGTGAAAGTCCTCTTGTACTTCAGTCAGCATTGTGACTTTTGTATTAAATTCGGATGCAATTTCTGTGTTTCATCCTCAATAACAAGGTCCAAGGGTTACAGTAAACCTGAAGTGAAGCATCGGAATCTAAAACTGGACTCACAGGTGAGGTTCAAATCATAGAAAGTTAGAGTGTCTGTCCTCTTGTACTTAAGTCGTCATTGTGCTTTTTGTATTAAATTCGGATGCAATTTCTGTGTTTCATCGTCATTAAGAAGGTCCAAGGTATACAGTAAACCAGAAGTGAAACAACAGAATCTAAATCTGGACTCACAGGAGGGGACAAATCATAGAACGTTAGAGTGCCAATCCACTTGTACTTAAGTCGGCATTGTGCTTTTGTATTAAAATCGGATTCAATTGCTGTGTTTCATCGTCAATAAGAAGGTCCAAGGGATACAGTAAACCTGAATTGAAGCATCGGAATCCAAAACTGGTCTCACAGGGTAGGTTTAATTCATAGAGAGTTAGAGTGTCAGGCCTCTTGTACTTAAGTCGGCATTGGCCTTTTCCATTAAATTCGGATGCAAATTCTGTTTATCATCGTCAACAAGAAGGTCCAAGGTATACAGTAAACCTAAAGTGTAGCATCGGAAACCAAGACCGGACTCCCTGGAGTGGTTCAAATCATAGAATGTTAGAGTGTCAGTCCTCTAGTAATTAAGTCGGTATTGTGCCTTTTGTATTAAATTCGGATGCAATTTCTGTGTTTCATCGTCACTAAAAAGGTCCAAGTGGTACAGTAAATCTGACGTGAAGCATCGGAATTTAAAACTGGACTCACAGTAGAGGTTCAAATCATAGAAAGATAGAGTGTCTGTCCTCTTGTACTTATGTCGGCATTGTGCATTTTGTATTAAATTCAGATGGAATTTCTGTGTTTCATCGTCAATAAGAAGGTCCAAGGCATACAGTAAACCAGAAGTGAAGCATCAGAATCTAAAACTGGACTCACAGGATAGGTTCAAATCATAGAAAGTTACAGTGTCAGTCCTCTTGCACTTAAGTCGGCATTGTGCCTTTTGTATTAAATTCGGATGCAATTTCTGTGTTTCATCGTCAATAAGAAGGTCCAAGGGATACTGTAAACCTGACGTGAAGCATCGGAAAGTAAAACTGGAGTCACAGGAGAGGGTCACATCATAGAAAGTTAGAGTGTCAGTCATCTTGTACTTAAGTCGGCATTGTGCCTTTTGTAATAAATTCGGATTCAATTTCTGTGATTCATCGTCAATAAGAAGGGCCAAGGGATACAGTAAACCAGAAGTGTAGCATCGGAAACTAAAACTGGACTCACCGGAGAGGTTTAAATCATAGAATGTTACAGTGTCAGTCCTCTAGTATTTAAGTCGGCATTGTGACTTTTGTATCAAATTCGGATGCAATTTCTGTGTTTCATCGTCAAAATGAAGGTCCAAGGTATACAGTAAACCGGAAGTGAAGGATCGGAATCTAAAACTGGACTCACATGAGGGGTTCAAATCATAGAAAGTTAGAGTGTCAGTCCTCTTGTACTTAAGTCGGCATTGTGAATTTTGTATTAAATTCGGATGCAATTTCTGTGTTTCATCGTCACTAAGAAGGTCCAAGGGATACAGTAAACCTGAAGTGAAGCATCGGAAACTAAAACAGGACTCACAGGAGAGGTTCACATCATAGAAAGTTAGAGTGTCAGTCCTCTTGTACTTACGTCGGCATAGTGCATTTTGTATGAAATTCAGATGGAATTTCTGTGTTTCATCGTCAATAAGCAGGTCCAAGGGATACAGTAAACCAGAAGTGAAACATCAGAATCTAAAACTGGACTCACGGGAGAGGTTCAAATCATAGAAAGTTAGAGTGAAAGTCCTCTTGTACTTAATTCGGCATTGTGACTTTTGTATTAAATTCGGATGCAATTTCTGTGTTTCATCTTCAATAACAAGGTCCAAGGGATACAGTAAACCAGAATTGAAGCATCGGAATCTAAAACTGGACTCACAGGTGAGGTTCAAATCATAGAAAGTTAGAGTGTCTGTCCTCTTGTACTTAAGTCGGCATTGTGCTTTTTGTATTAAATTCGGATGCAATTTCTGTGTTTCATCGTCATTAAGAAGGTCCAAGGTATACAGTAAACCAGAAGTGAGACATCAGAATCTAAAACAGGACTCACAGGAGAGGTTCAAATCATAGAAAGTTAGAGTGTCAGTCCTCTAGTAATTAAGTCGGCATTGTGACTTTTGTATTAAATTCGGATTCAATTTCTGGGTTTCATCGTCAATAAGAAGGTCCAAGGAATACAGTAACCCTGAAGTGAAGTATCGGAATGTAAAACTGGACTCACAGGAGGGGTTCAATTCATAGAAAGTTAGAGTGTCAGCCCTCTTGTACTTAAGTCGGCAATGTGCCTTTTGTATCAAAAACGGGTGCAATTTCTGTGTTTCATCGTCAATATGAAGGTCCAAGGTATACAGTAAACCTGAAGTGAAGCATCGGAATCTAAATCTGGACTCACAGGAGGGGACAAATCATTGAAAGTTAGAGTGTCAGTCCACTTGTACTTAAGTCGGCATTGTGCTTTTGTATTAAATTCGGATGCAATTTCTGTGTTTCATCGTCAATAAGAAGGTCCAAGGGATACAGTAAACCTGAATTGAAGCATCGGAATCTAAAACTGGTCTCACAGGATAGGTTCAAATCATAGAATGTTAGAGTGTCAGTCCTCTTGTACTTAAGTCGTCATTGTGCCTTTTCCATTAAATTCGGATGCAAATTCTGTGTATCATCGTCAACAAGAGGGTCCACGGTATACAGTAAACCTAAAGTGTAGCATCGGAAACCAAAACCGGACTCCCAGGAGAGGTTCAAATCATAGAATGTTAGAGTGAAGGTCCTCTAGTAATTAAGTCGGTATTGTGCCTTTTGTATTAAATTCGGATGCAATTTCTGTGTTTCATCCTCACTAAGAAGGTCCAAGGGGTACAGTAAACCTGACGTGAAGCATCGGAATTTAAAACTGGACTCACAGGTGAGGTTCAAATCATAGAAAGTTAGAGTGTCTGTCCTCTTGTACTTAAGTCGGCATTGTGCCTTTTGTATTAAATTCAGATTGAATTTCTGTGTTTCATCGTCAATAAGAAGGTCCAAGGCATACAGTAAACCAGAAGTGAAGCATCAGAATCTAAAACTGGACTCACAGGAGAGGTTCAAATCATAGAAAGTTACAGTGTCAGTCCTCTTTTACTTAAGTCGGCATTGTGCCTTTTGTATCAAATACGGATGCAATTTCTGTGTTTCTTCGTCAATATGAAGGTCGAAGGTATACAGTAAACTTGAAGTGAAGCATCGGAATCTAAAACTTGACTCACAGGAGGGGTTCAAATCATAGAAAGTTGGAGTGTCAGTCCTCTTGTACTTAAGTCGGCATTATGCTTTTTGTATTAAATTCGGATGCAATTTCTGTGTATCATCGTCAATAGGAAGGCCCAATTGAAATACAGCAATTCTAAAGTGAAGCATCAGAATCTAAAAGTGGACTCACAGGAGAGGTTCAAATCATAGAAAGTTAGAGTGTCAGTCCTCTAGTACATTAGTCGGCATTGTGCCTTTTGTGTGTAATTGGGATGCAATTTCTGTTATTCATCGTCAATAAGAAGGTCCAAGGTATACAGTAAACCTGAAGTGAAGCATTGGAATCTAAAACTGGACTCACAGGAGAGGTTCAAATCATAAAAAGTTAGAGTGTCAGTCCTCTTGTACTTATGTCGGCATTGTGCCTTATGTATTACATTTGGATGCAATTTTTGTGTGTATCATCGTCAATAAGAAGGCCCAAGGGATACAGCAATTCTGAAGTGGAGCATCAGAATCTAAAACTGGACTCACAGGAGAGGTTCAAATCATAGAAAGTTAGAGTGTCAGTCCTCTAGTACTTAAGTCGGCATTGTGCCTTTTGTATTAAATTCGGATGCAATTTCTGTGTTTCATCGCCAATAAGAAGGTCCAAGGGATACAGTAAACCTGAAGTGAAGCATCGGAGTCTAAAACTGGACTCACAGGAGAGGTTCAAATCATAGAAAGTTAGAGTGTCAGTCCTCTTGTACTTAAGTCGACATTGTGCCATTTGTTTTAAATTGGGATGCATCTTCTGTGTTTCATCGTCAATAAGAAGGTCCAAGGTATACAGCAAAACTGAAGTGAAGCATCGAAATCTAAAACGGGACTCACAGGAGAGGTTCAAATCATAGAAAGTTAGAGTGTCAGTCCTCTTGTACTTAAGTCGTCATTGTGGATTTTGTATTAAATTCGGATGCAATTTCTGTGTTTCATCGTCACTAAGAAAGTCCAAGGTATACACTAAACCTGAAGTGAAGCATCGGAATCAAAAACAGGACTCACAGGAGAGGTTCAAATCATAGAATGTGAGAGTGTCAGTCCTCTTGCACTTAAGTCGGCATTGTGCCTTTTGTGTTAAATTGGGATGCAATTTCTGTGTTTCATCGTCAATTAGAAGGTCCAAGGTATACAGTAAACCTGAAGTGAAGCATTGGAATCTAAAACTGGACTCACAGGAGAGGTTCAAATCATAGAAAGTTAGAGTGTCAGTCCTCTTGCACTTAAGTCGGCATTGTGCTTTTGTATTAAATTCGGATGCTATTTCTGTGTTTCATCGTCAATAAGAAGGTCCAAGGGATACAGTAAACCTGAATTGAAGCATCGGAATCTAAAACTGGTCTCACAGGGTAGGTTTAAATCATAGAGAGTTTGAGGGTCAGGCCTCTTGTACTTAAGTCGGCATTGGGCCTTTTCCATTAAATTCGGATGCAAATTCTGTGTATCATCGTCAACAAGAAGGTCCAAGGTATACAGTAAACCTAAAGTGTAGCATCGGAAACCAAAACCGGACTCCCAGGAGAGGTTCAAATCATAGAATGTTAGAGTGTCAGTCCTCTAGTAATTAAGTCGGTATTGTGCCTTTTGTATTAAATTCGGATGCAATTTCTGTGTTTCATCGTCACTAAAAAGGACCAAGTGGTACAGTAAATCTGACGTGAAGCATCGGAATTTAAAACTGGACTCACAGTTGAGGTTCAAATCATAGAAAGATAGAGTGTCTGTCCTCTTGTACGTAAGTCGGCATTGTGCATTTTGTATTAAATTCAGATGGAATTTCTGTGTTTCATCGTCAATAAGAAGGTCCAAGGCATACAGTAAACCAGAAGTGAAGCATCAGAATCTAAAACTGGACTCACAGGAGAGGTTCAAATCATAGAAAGTTACAGTGTCAGTCCTCTTGCACTTAAGTCGGCATTGTGCCTTTTGTATTAAATTCGGATGCAATTTCTGTGTTTCATCGTCAATAAGAAGGTCCAAGGGTTACTGTAAACCTGACGTGAAGCATCGGAAACTAAAACTGGAGTCACAGGAGAGGTTCACATCATAGAAAGTTAGAGTGTCAGTCCTCTTGTACATAAGTCGGCATTGTGTCTTTTGTAATAAATTCGGATTCAATTTCTGTGATTCATCGTCAATAAGAAGGTCCAAGGGATACAGTAAACCAGAAGTGTAGCATCGGAAACCAAAACTGGACTCACCGGAGAGGTTTAAATCATAGAATGTTACAGTGTCAGTCCTCTAGTACTTAAGTCGGCATTCTGACCTTTGTACCAAATTCGGATGCAATTTCTGTGTGTCATCGTCAAAATGAAGGACCAAGGTATACAGTAAACCGGAAGTGAAGGATCGGAATCTAAAACTGGACTCAAATGAGGGGTTCAAATCATAGAAAGTTAGAGTGTCAGTCCTCTTGTACTTAAGTCGGCATTGTGAATTTTGTATTAAATTCGGATGCAATTTCTGTGTTTCATCGTCACTAAGAAGGTCCAAGGGATACAGTAAACCTGAAGTGAAGCTTCGGAAACTAAAACAGGACTCACAGGAGAGGTTCACATCATAGAAAGTTAGAGTGTCAGTCCTCTTGTACTTACGTCGGCATAGTGCATTTTGTATGAAATTCAGATGGAATTTCTGTGTTTCATCGTCAATAAGAAGGTCCAAGGGATACAGTAAACCAGAAGTGAAACATCAGAATCTAAATCTGGACTCACGGGAGAGGTTCAAATCATAGAAAGTTAGAGTGAAAGTCCTCTTGTACTTAAGTCGGCATTGTGACTTTTGTATTAAATTCGGATGCAATTTCTGTGTTTCATCGTCAATAACAAGGACCAATTGATACAGTAAACCAGAAGTGAAGCATCGGAATCTAAAACTGGACTCACAGGTGAGGTTCAAATCATAGGAAGTTAGAGTGTCTGTCCTCTTGTACTTAAGTCGGCATTGTGCTTTTTGTATTAAATTCGGATTCAATTTCTGTGTTTCATCGTCATTAAGAAGGTCCAAGGTATACAGTAAACCAGAAGTGAAACATCAGAATCTAAAACATTACTCACAGGAGAGGTTCAAATCATAGAAAGTTAGAGTGTCAGCCCTCTTGTACTTAAGTCGGCAATGTGCCTTTTGTATCAAAAACGGGTGCAATTTCTGTGATTCATCGTCAATACGAAGGTCCAAGGTATACAGTAAACCTGAAGTGAAGCATCGGAATCTAAATCTGGACTCACAGGAGGGGACAAATCATAGAAAGTTAGAGTGTCAGTCCACTTGTACTTAAGTCGGCATTGTGCTTTTCTATTAAATTCGGATGCAATTTCTGTGTTTCATCGTCAATAAGAAGGTCCAAGGGATACAGTAAACCTGAATTGAAGCATCGGAATCTAAAACTGGTCTCACAGGATAGGTTCAAATCATAGAATGTTAGAGTGTCAGTCCTCTTGTACTTAAGTCGTCATTGTGCCTTTTCCATTAAATTCGGATGCAAATTCTGTGTATCATCGTCAACAAGAAGGTCCAAGGTATACAGTAAACCTAAAGTGTAGCATCGGAAACCAAAACCGGCCTCCCAGGAGAGGTTCAAATCATAGAATGTTAGTGTGAAGGTCCTCTAGTAATTAAGTCGGTATTGTGCCTTTTGTATTAAATTCGGATGCTATTTCTGTGTTTCATCGTCACTAAGAAGGTCCAAGGGGTACAGTAAACCTGACGTGAAGCATCGGAATTTAAAACTGGACTCACAGGAGAGGTTCAAATCATAGAAAGTTACAGTGTCAGTCCTCTTTTACTTAAGTCGGCATTGTGCCTTTTGTATCAAATACGGATGCAATTTCTGTGTTTCTTCGTCAATAAGAAGGTCCAAGGGATACAGTAAACCTAAAGTGTAGCATCGGAAACTAGAACTGGACTCCCAGGAGTGGTTCAAATCATAGAAAGTTAGAGTGTCTGTCCTCTAGTACTTATGTGGGCATTGTGCCTTTTGTATTAACTTCGGATGCAATTTCTGTGTTTCATCGCCAATATGAAGGTCCAAGGGATACAGTAAACCTCAAGTGAAGCATCGGAGTCTAAAACTGGACTCACAGGAGAGGCTCAAATCATAGAAATTTAGAGTGTCAGTCCTCTTGTACTTAAGTCGGCATTGTGGCTTTTTTATTAAATTCGGATGCAATTTCTGTGTTTCATCGTCACTAAAAAAGTCCAAGGTATACACTAAACCTGAAGTGAAGCATCAGAATCAAAAACAGGACTCACAGGGGAGGTTCAAATCATAGAATGTGAGAGTGTCAGTCCTCTTGTACTTAAGTCGGCATTGTGCCTTTTGTGTTAAATTGGGATGCAATCTCTGTGTTTCATCGTCAATAATAAGGTCCAAGGTATACAGTGAACCTGAAGTGAAGCATTGTTATCTAAAACTGGACTCACAGGAGAGGTTCAAATCATAGAAAGTTAGAGTGTCAGTCCTCTTGTACTTAAGTCGGCATTGTGCTTTTTGTATTAAATTCGGATGCAATTTCTGTGTATCATCGTCAATAAGAAGGCCCAATTGAAATACAGCAATTGTAAAGTGAAGCATCAGAATCTAAAACTAGACCCACAGGAAAGGTTCAAATCATAGAAAGTTAGAGTGTCAGTCCTCTAGTACATTAGTCGGCATTGTGCCTTTTGTGTATATTTGGGATGCAATATCTGTGTTTCATCGTCAATAAGAAGGTCCAAGGTATACAGTAAACCTGAAGTGAAGCATTGGAATCTAAAACTGGACTCACAGAAGAGGTTCAAATCATAAAAAGTTGGTGTGTCAGTCCTCTTGTACTTATGTCGGCATTGTGCCTTTTGTATTACATTCGGATGCAATTTCTGTGTATCATCGTCAATAAGAAGGCCCAAGGGATACAGCAATTTTGAAGTGGAGCATCAGAATCTAAAACTGGACTCACAGGAGAGGTTCAAATCATAGAAAGTTAGAGTGTCAGTCCTCTAGTACTTAAGTCGGCATTGTGCCTTTTGTATTAAATTCGGATGCAATTTCTGTGTTTCATCGCCAATAAGAAGGTCCAAGGGATACAGTAAACCTAAAGTGAAGCATCGGAGTCTAAAACTGGACTCACAGGAGAGGTTCAAATCATAGAAAGTTAGAGTGTCAGTCCTCTTGTACTTAAGTCGACATTGTGCCATTTGTTTTAAATTGGGATGCATTTTCTGTGTTTCATCGTCAATAAGAAGGTCCAAGGTATACAGTAAAACTGAAGTGAAGCATCGAAATCTAAAACGGGTCTCACAGGAGAGGTTCAAATCATAGAAAGTTAGAGTGTCAGTCCTCTTGTACTTAAGTCGTCATTGTGGCTTTTGTATTAAATTCGGATGCAATTTCTGTGTTTCATCGTCACTAAGAAAGTCCAAGGTATACACTAAACCTGAAGTGAAGCATCGGAATCAAAACAGGACTCACAGGAGAGGTCCAAATCATAGAGTGTGAGAGTGTCAGTCCTCTTGCACTTAAGTCGCATTGTGCCTTTTGTGTTAAATTGGGATGCAATTTCTGTGTTTCATCGTCAATAAGAAGGTCCAAGGTATACAGTAAACCTGAAGTGAAGCATTGGAATCAAAAACTGGACTCACAGGAGAGGTTCAAATCATAGAAAGTTAGAGTGTCAGTCCTCTTGTACTTATGTCGACATTGTGCCTTTTGTATTAAATTGGGATGCAATTTCTGTGTATCATCGTCAATAAGAAGGCCCAAGGGATACAGCAATTCTGAAGTGAAGCATCAGAATCTAAAACTGGACTCACAGGAGAGGTTCAAATCAAAGAATGTTAGAGTGTCAGTCCTCTAGTACTTAAGTCGGCATTGTGCCTTTTGTATTAAATTCGGATGCAATTTCTGTGTTTCATCGCCAATAAGAAGGTCCAAGGGATACAGTAAACCTGAAGTGAAGCATCGGAGTCTAAAACTGGACTCACAGGAGAGGCTCAAATCATAGAAATTTAGAGTGTCAGTCCTCTTGTACTTAAGTCTGCATTGTGCCTTTAGAATTTAATTCCGATGCAATTTCTGTGTTGCCTCGTCAATACGACGGTCCAAGGAATACAGTAAACGTGAAGTGAAGCATCGGAATCTAAAACTGGACTCACAGGAGAGGTTCAAGTCATAGAAAGTTAGAGTGTCAGTCCTCTTGTACTTAAGTCGGCATTGTGTGTTTTGTTTTAAATTCGGATGCAATTTCTGTGTTTCATCGCCAATAGGAAGGTCCAAGGGATACAGTAAACCTGAAGCTAAGCATCGGAATCTGAAACTGCAGTCACAGGAGAGGTTCAAATCATAGAAAGTCAGAGTGTCAGTCCTCTTGTACTTATGTCGACATTGTGCCTTTTGTATTAAATTGGGATGCAATTTCTGTGTATCATCGTCAATAAGAAGGCCCAATTGAAATACAGCAATTCTAAAGTGAAGCATCAGAATCTAAAACTGGACTCACAGGAGAGGTTCAAGTCATAGAAAGTTAGAGTGACAGTCCTCTAGTACTTAAGTCGGCATTGTGCCTTTTGTATTAAATTCAGATGCAATTTCTGTGTTTCATCGTCAATAAGAAGGTCCAAGGTATACAGTAAACTTGAATTGAAGCATCGGAATCTAAAACTGGTCTCACAGGATGGGCTCAAATCATAGAAAGTTAGAGTGTCAGTCCTCTTGTCCTTAAGTCGGCATTGTGCCTTTTGTATTAAATTCGGATGCAATTTCTGTGTTTCATCGCCAATAAGAAGGTCCAAGGGATACAGTAAACCTAAAGTGAAGCATCGGAGTCTAAAACTGGACTCACAGGAGAGGTTCAAATCATAGAAAGTTAGAGTGTCAGTCCTCTTGTACTTAAGTCGACATTGTGCCATTTGTTTCAAATTGGGATGCATTTTCTGTGTTTCATCGTCAATAAGAAGGTCCAAGGTATACAGTAAAACTGAAGTGAAGCATCGAAATCTAAAACGGGTCTCACAGGAGAGGTTCAAATCATAGAAAGTTAGAGTGTCACCCTCTTGTACTTAAGACGTCATTGTGGCTTTTGTATTAAATTCGGATGCAATTTCTGTGTTTCATCGCCACTAAGAAAGTCCAAGGTATACACTAAACCTGAAGTGAAGCATCGGAATCAAAAACAGGACTCACAGGAGAGGTTCAAATCATAGAATGTGAGAGTGTCAGTCCTCTTGCACTTAAGTCGGCATTGTGCCTTTTGTGTTAAATTGGGATGCAATTTCTGTGTTTCATCGTCAATAAGAAGGTCCAAGGTATACAGTAAACCTGAAGTGAAGCATTGGAATCTAAAACTGGACTCACAGGAGAGGTTCAAATCATAGAAAGTTAGAGTGTCAGTCCTCTTGCACTTAAGTCGGCATTGTGCTTTTGTATTAAATTCGGATGCTATTTCTGTGTTTCATCGTCAATAAGAAGGTCCAAGGGATACAGTAAACCTGAATTGAAGCATCGGAATCTAAAACTGGTCTCACAGGGTAGGTTTAAATCATAGAGAGTTTGAGGGTCAGGCCTCTTGTACTTAAGTCGGCATTGGGCCTTTTCCATTAAATTCGGATGCAAATTCTGTGTATCATCGTCAACAAGAAGGTCCAAGGTATACAGTAAACCTAAAGTGTAGCATCGGAAACCAAAACCGGACTCCCAGGAGAGGTTCAAATCATAGAATGTTAGAGTGTCAGTCCTCTAGTAATTAAGTCGGTATTGTGCCTTTTGTATTAAATTCGGATGCAATTTCTGTGTTTCATCGTCACTAAAAAGGACCAAGTGGTACAGTAAATCTGACGTGAAGCATCGGAATTTAAAACTGGACTCACAGTTGAGGTTCAAATCATAGAAAGATAGAGTGTCTGTCCTCTTGTACGTAAGTCGGCATTGTGCATTTTGTATTAAATTCAGATGGAATTTCTGTGTTTCATCGTCAATAAGAAGGTCCAAGGCATACAGTAAACCAGAAGTGAAGCATCAGAATCTAAAACTGGACTCACAGGAGAGGTTCAAATCATAGAAAGTTACAGTGTCAGTCCTCTTGCACTTAAGTCGGCATTGTGCCTTTTGTATTAAATTCGGATGCAATTTCTGTGTTTCATCGTCAATAAGAAGGTCCAAGGGTTACTGTAAACCTGACGTGAAGCATCGGAAACTAAAACTGGAGTCACAGGAGAGGTTCACATCATAGAAAGTTAGAGTGTCAGTCCTCTTGTACATAAGTCGGCATTGTGTCTTTTGTAATAAATTCGGATTCAATTTCTGTGATTCATCGTCAATAAGAAGGTCCAAGGGATACAGTAAACCAGAAGTGTAGCATCGGAAACCAAAACTGGACTCACCGGAGAGGTTTAAATCATAGAATGTTACAGTGTCAGTCCTCTAGTACTTAAGTCGGCATTCTGACCTTTGTACCAAATTCGGATGCAATTTCTGTGTGTCATCGTCAAAATGAAGGACCAAGGTATACAGTAAACCGGAAGTGAAGGATCGGAATCTAAAACTGGACTCAAATGAGGGGTTCAAATCATAGAAAGTTAGAGTGTCAGTCTTCTTGTACTTAAGTCGGCATTGTGAATTTTGTATTAAATTCGGATGCAATTTCTGTGTTTCATCGTCACTAAGAAGGTCCAAGGGATACAGTAAACCTGAAGTGAAGCATCGGAAACTAAAACAGGACTCACAGGAGAGGTTCACATCATAGAAAGTTAGAGTGTCAGTCCTCTTGTACTTACGTCGGCATAGTGCATTTTGTATGAAATTCAGATGGAATTTCTGTGTTTCATCGTCAATAAGAAGGTCCAAGGGATACAGTAAACCAGAAGTGAAACATCAGAATCTAAAACTGGACTCACGGGAGAGGTTCAAATCATAGAAAGTTAGAGTGAAAGTCCTCTTGTACTTAAGTGGGCATTGTGACTTTTGTATTAAATTCGGATGCAATTTCTGTGTTTCATCGTCAATAACAAGGACCAAGGGATACAGTAAACCAGAAGTGAAGCATCGGAATCTAAAACTGGACTCACAGGTGAGGTTCAAATCATAGGAAGTTAGAGTGTCTGTCCTCTTGTACTTAAGTCGGCATTGTGCTTTTTGTATTAAATTCGGATTCAATTTCTGTGTTTCATCGTCATTAAGAAGGTCCAAGGTATACAGTAAACCAGAAGTGAAACATCAGAATCTAAAACATTACTCACAGGAGAGGTTCAAATCATAGAAAGTTAGAGTGTCAGCCCTCTTGTACTTAAGTCGGCAATGTGCCTTTTGTATCAAAAACGGGTGCAATTTCTGTGATTTATCGTCAATACGAAGGTCCAAGGTATACAGTAAACCTGAAGTGAAGCATCGGAATCTAAATCTGGACTCACAGGAGGGGACAAATCATAGAAAGTTAGAGTGTCAGTCCACTTGTACTTAAGTCGGCATTGTGCTTTTCTATTAAATTCGGATGCAATTTCTGTGTTTCATCGTCAATAAGAAGGTCCAAGGGATACAGTAAACCTGAATTGAAGCATCGGAATCTAAAACTGGTCTCACAGGATAGGTTCAAATCATAGAATGTTAGAGTGTCAGTCCTCTTGTACTTAAGTCGTCATTGTGCCTTTTCCATTAAATTCGGATGCAAATTCTGTGTATCATCGTCAACAAGAAGGTCCAAGGTATACAGTAAACCTAAAGTGTAGCATCGGAAACCAAAACCGGCCTCCCAGGAGAGGTTCAAATCATAGAATGTTAGTGTGAAGGTCCTCTAGTAATTAAGTCGGTATTGTGCCTTTTGTATTAAATTCGGATGCTATTTCTGTGTTTCATCGTCACTAAGAAGGTCCTAGGGGTACAGTAAACCTGACGTGAAGCATCGGAATTTAAAACTGGACTCACAGGAGAGGTTCAAATCATAGAAAGTTACAGTGTCAGTCCTCTTTTACTTAAGTCGGCATTGTGCCTTTTGTATCAAATACGGATGCAATTTCTGTGTTTCTTCGTCAATAAGAAGGTCCAAGGGATACAGTAAACCTAAAGTGTAGCATCGGAAACTAGAACTGGACTCCCAGGAGTGGTTCAAATCATAGAAAGTTAGAGTGTCTGTCCTCTAGTACTTATGTGGGCATTGTGCCTTTTGTATTAACTTCGGATGCAATTTCTGTGTTTCATCGCCAATATGAAGGTCCAAGGGATACAGTAAACCTCAAGTGAAGCATCGGAGTCTAAAACTGGACTCACAGGAGAGGCTCAAATCATAGAAATTTAGAGTGTCAGTCCTCTTGTACTTAAGTCGGCATTGTGGCTTTTTTATTAAATTCGGATGCAATTTCTGTGTTTCATCGTCACTAAAAAAGTCCAAGGTATACACTAAACCTGAAGTGAAGCATCAGAATCAAAAACAGGACTCACAGGGGAGGTTCAAATCATAGAATGTGAGAGTGTCCAGTCCTCTTGTACTTAAGGTCGGCATTGTGCCTTTTGTGTTAAATTGGGATGCAATCTCTGTGTTTCATCGTCAATAATAAGGTCCAAGGTATACAGTGAACCTGAAGTGAAGCATTGTTATCTAAAACTGGACTCACAGGAGAGGTTCAAATCATAGAAAGTTAGAGTGTCAGTCCTCTTGTACTTAAGTCGGCATTGTGCTTTTTGTATTAAATTCGGATGCAATTTCTGTGTATCATCGTCAATAAGAAGGCCCAATTGAAATACAGCAATTGTAAAGTGAAGCATCAGAATCTAAAACTAGACCCACAGGAAAGGTTCAAAATCATAGAAAGTTAGAGTGTCAGTCCTCTAGTACATTAGTCGGCATTGTGCCTTTTGTGTATATTTGGGATGCAATATCTGTGTTTCATCGTCAATAAGAAGGTCCAAGGTATACAGTAAACCTGAAGTGAAGCATTGGAATCTAAAACTGGACTCACAGAAGAGGTTCAAATCATAAAAAGTTGGTGTGTCAGTCCTCTTGTACTTATGTCGGCATTGTGCCTTTTGTATTACATTCGGATGCAATTTCTGTGTATCATCGTCAATAAGAAGGCCCAAGGGATACAGCAATTTTGAAGTGGAGCATCAGAATCTAAAACTGGACTCACAGGAGAGGTTCAAATCATAGAAAGTTAGAGTGTCAGTCCTCTAGTACTTAAGTCGGCATTGTGCCTTTTGTATTAAATTCGGATGCAATTTCTGTGTTTCATCGCCAATAAGAAGGTCCAAGGGATACAGTAAACCTAAAGTGAAGCATCGGAGTCTAAAACTGGACTCACAGGAGAGGTTCAAATCATAGAAAGTTAGAGTGTCAGTCCTCTTGTACTTAAGTCGACATTGTGCCATTTGTTTTAAATTGGGATGCATTTTCTGTGTTTCATCGTCAATAAGAAGGTCCAAGGTATACAGTAAAACTGAAGTGAAGCATCGAAATCTAAAACGGGTCTCACAGGAGAGGTTCAAATCATAGAAAGTTAGAGTGTCAGTCCTCTTGTACTTAAGTCGTCATTGTGGCTTTTGTATTAAATTCGGATGCAATTTCTGTGTTTCATCGTCACTAAGAAAGTCCAAGGTATACACTAAACCTGAAGTGAAGCATCGGAATCAAAAAACAGGACTCACAGGAGAGGTCCAAATCATAGAGTGTGAGAGTGTCAGTCCTCTTGCACTTAAGTCGGCATTGTGCCTTTTGTGTTAAATTGGGATGCAATTTCTGTGTTTCATCGTCAATAAGAAGGTCCAAGGTATACAGTAAACCTGAAGTGAAGCATTGGAATCAAAAACTGGACTCACAGGAGAGGTTCAAATCATAGAAAGTTAGAGTGTCAGTCCTCTTGTACTTATGTCGACATTGTGCCTTTTGTATTAAATTGGGATGCAATTTCTGTGTATCATCGTCAATAAGAAGGCCCAAGGGATACAGCAATTCTGAAGTGAAGCATCAGAATCTAAAACTGGACTCACAGGAGAGGTTCAAATCAAAGAATGTTAGAGTGTCAGTAATCTAGTACTTAAGTCGGCATTGTGCCTTTTGTATTAAATTCGGATGCAATTTCTGTGTTTCATCGCCAATAAGAAGGTCCAAGGGATACAGTAAACCTGAAGTGAAGCATCGGAGTCTAAAACTGGACTCACAGGAGAGGCTCAAATCATAGAAATTTAGAGTGTCAGTCCTCTTGTACTTAAGTCTGCATTGTGCCTTTAGAATTTAATTCCGATGCAATTTCTGTGTTGCCTCGTCAATACGACGGTCCAAGGAATACAGTAAACGCGAAGTGAAGCATCGGAATCTAAAACTGGACTCACAGGAGAGGTTCAAGTCATAGAAAGTTAGAGTGTCAGTCCTCTTGTACTTAAGTCGGCATTGTGTGTTTTGTTTTAAATTCGGATGCAATTTCTGTGTTTCATCGCCAATAGGAAGGTCCAAGGGATACAGTAAACCTGAAGCTAAGCATCGGAATCTGAAACTGCAGTCACAGGAGAGGTTCAAATCATAGAAAGTCAGAGTGTCAGTCCTCTTGTACTTATGTCGACATTGTGCCTTTTGTATTAAATTGGGATGCAATTTCTGTGTATCATCGTCAATAAGAAGGCCCAATTGAAATACAGCAATTCTAAAGTGAAGCATCAGAATCTAAAACTGGACTCACAGGAGAAGTTCAAGTCATAGAAAGTTAGAGTGACAGTCCTCTAGTACTTAAGTCGGCATTGTGCCTTTTGTATTAAATTCAGATGCAATTTCTGTGTTTCATCGTCAATAAGAAGGTCCAAGGTATACAGTAAACTTGAATTGAAGCATCGGAATCTAAAACTGGTCTCAGAGGATGGGCTCAAATCATAGAAAGTTAGAGTGTCAGTCCTCTTGTCCTTAAGTCGGCATTGTGCCTTTTGTATTAAATTCGGATGCAATTTCTGTGTTTCATCGCCAATAAGAAGGTCCAAGGGATACAGTAAACCTAAAGTGAAGCATCGGAGTCTAAAACTGGACTCACAGGAGAGGTTCAAATCATAGAAAGTTAGAGTGTCAGTCCTCTTGTACTTAAGTCGACATTGTGCCATTTGTTTCAAATTGGGATGCATTTTCTGTGTTTCATCGTCAATAAGAAGGTCCAAGGTATACAGTAAAACTGAAGTGAAGCATCGAAATCTAAAACGGGTCTCACAGGAGAGGTTAAAATCATAGAAAGTTAGAGTGTCACCCTCTTGTACTTAAGTCGTCATTGTGGCTTTTGTATTAAATTCGGATGCAATTTCTGTGTTTCATCGCCACTAAGAAAGTCCAAGGTATACACTAAACCTGAAGTGAAGCATCGGAATCAAAAACAGGACTCACAGGAGAGGTTCAAATCATAGAATGTGAGAGTGTCAGTCCTCTTGCACTTAAGTCGGCATTGTGCCTTTTGTGTTAAATTGGGATGCAATTTCTGTGTTTCATCGTCAATAAGAAGGTCCAACGTATACAGTAAACCTGAAGTGAAGCATTGGAATCTAAAACTGGACTCACAGGAGAGGTTCAAATCATAGAAAGTTAGAGTGTCAGTCCTCTTGTACTTATGTCGACATTGTGCCTTTTGTATTAAATTCGGATGCAATTTCTGTGTATCATCGTCAATAAGAAGGCCCAAGGGATACAGCAATTCTGAAGTGAAGCATCAGAATCTAAAACTGGACTCACAGGAGAGGTTCAAATCAAAGAATGTTAGAGTGTCAGTCCTCTAGTACTTAAGTCGGCATTGTGCCTTTTGTATTAAATTCGGATGCAATTTCTGTGTTTCATCGCCAATAAGAAGGTCCAATTGATACAGTAAACCTGAAGTGAAGCATCGGAGTCTAAAACTGGACTCACAGGAGAGGCTCAAATCATAGAAATTTAGAGTGTCAGTCCTCATGTACTTAAGTCTGCATTGTGCCTTTTGAATTTAATTCCGATGCAATTTCTGTGTTGCCTCGTCAATACGACGGTCCAAGGGATACAGTAAACGTGAAGTGAAGCATCGGAATCTAAAACTGGACTCACAGGAGAGGTTCAAGTCATAGAAAGTTAGAGTGTCAGTACTCTTGTACTTAAGTCGGCATTGTGTGTTTTGTTTTAAATTCGGATGCAATTTCTGTGTTTCATCGCCAATAGGAAGGTCCAAGGGATACAGTAAACCTGAAGCTAAGCATCGGAATCTAAAACTGCAGTCACAGGAGAGGTTCAAATCATAGAAAGTTAGAGATCAGTCCTCTTGTACTTACGTCGACATTGTGCCTTTTGTTTTAAATTGGGATGCAATTTCTGTGTTTCATCGTCAATAATAAGGTCCAAGGTATACAGTAAACCTGAAGTGAAGCATTGTTATCTAAAACTGGACTCACAGGAGAGGTTCAAATCATAGAAAGTTAGAGTGTCAGTCCTCTTGTACTTAAGTCGGCATTGTGCCTTTTGTATTAAATTCGGATGCAATTTCTGTGTATCATCGTCAATAAGAAGGCCCAATTGAAATACAGCAATTCTAAAGTGAAGCATCAGAATCTAAAACTGGACTCACAGGAGAGGTTCAAATCATAGAAAGTTAGAGTGTCAGTCCTCTAGTACATTAGTTGGCATTGTGCCTTTTGTGTGGATTTGGGATGCAATTTCTGTGTTTCATCGTCAATAAGAAGGTCCAAGGTATACAGTAAACCTGAAGTGAAGCATTGGAATCTAAAACTGGACTCACAGGAGAGGTTCAAATCATAAAAAGTTAGAGTGTCAGTCCTGTTGTACTTATGTCGGCGTTGTGCCTTTTGTATTACATTCGGATGCAATTTCTGTGTATCATCGTCAATAAGAAGGCCCAAGGGATACAGCAATTCTGAAGTGGAGCATCAGAATCTAAAACTGGACTCACAGGAGAGGTTCAAATCATAGAAAGTTAGAGTGTCAGTCCTCTTGTACATAAGTCTGCATTGTGTCTTTTGTAATAAATTCGGATTCAATTTCTGTGATTCATCGTCAATAAGAAGGTCCAAGGGATACAGTAAACCAGAAGTGTAGCATCGGAAACTAAAACTGGACTCACCGGAGAGGTTTAAATCATAGAATGTTACAGTATCAGTCCTCTAGTACTTAAGTCGGCATTCTGACTTTTGTATCAAATTCGGATGCAATTTCTGTGTTTCATCGTCAAAATGAAGGACAAAGGTATACAGTAAACCGGAAGTGAAGGATCGGAATTTAAAACTGGACTCACATGAGGGGTTCAAATCATAGAAAGTTAGAGTGTCAGTCCTCTTGTACTTAAGTCGGCATTGTGAATTTTGTATTAAATTCGGATGCAATTTCTGTGTTTCATCGTCACTAAGAAGGTCCAACAGATACAGTAAACCTGAAGTGCAGCATCGGAAACTAAAACAGGACTCACAGGAGAGGTTCACATCATAGAAAGTTAGAGTGTCAGTCCTCTTGTACTTACGTCGGCATAGTGCATTTTGTATGAAATTCAGATGGAATTTCTGTGTTTCATCGTCAATAAGAAGGTCCAAGGGATACAGTAAACCAGAAGTGAAACATCAGAATCTAAAACTGGACTCACGGGAGAGGTTCAATCATAGAAAGTTAGAGTGAAAGTCCTCTTGTACTTAAGTCGGCATTGTGACTTTTGTATTAAATTCGGATGCAATATCTGTGTTTCATCTTCAATAACAAGGACCAAGGGATGCAGTAAACCAGAAGTGAAGCATCTGAATCTAAAACTGGACTCACAGGTGAGGTTCAAATCATTGGAAGTTAGAGTGTCTGTCCTCTTGTACTTAAGTCGGCATTGTGCTTTTTGTATTAGATTCGGATTCAATTTCTGTGTTTCATCGTCATTAAGAAGGTCCAAGGTATACAGTAAACCAGAAGTGAAACATCAGAATCTAAAACAGGACTCACAGGAGAGGTTCAAATCATAGAAAGTTAGAGTGTCAGTCCTCTAGTAATTAAGTCGTCATTGTGCCTTTTCCATTACATTCGGATGCAAATTCTGTGTATCATCGTCAACAAGAAGGTCCAAGGTATACAGTAAACCTAAAGTGTAGCATCGGAAACCAAAACCGGACTCCCAGGAGAGGTTCAAATCATAGAATGTTAGAGTGAAGGTCCTCTAGTAATTAAGTCGGTATTGTGCCTTTTGTATTAAATTCGGATGCAATTTCTGTGTTTCATCGTCACTAAGAAGGTCCAAGGGGTACAGTAAACCTGACGTGAAGCATCGGAATTTAAAACTGGACTCACAGGAGAGGTTCAAATCATCGAAAGTTACAGTGTCAGTCCTCTTTTACTTAAGTCGGCATTGTGCCTTTTGTATCAAATACGGATGCAATTTCTGTGTTTCTTCGTCAATATGAAGGTCGAAGGTATACAGTAAACTTGAAGTGAAGCATCGGAATCTAAAACTGGACTCACAGGAGGGGTTCAAATCATAGAAAGTTGGAGTGTCAGTCCTCTTCTACTTAAGTCGGCATTGTGCCTTTTGTATTAAATTCGGAAGCAATTTCTGTGTTTCATCGTCAATAAGAAGGTCCAAGGGATACAGTAAACCTAAAGTGTAGCATCGGAAACTAGAACTGGACTCCCAGGAGTGGTTCAAATCATAGAAAGTTAGAGTGTCTGTCCTCTAGTACTTAAGTCGGCATTGTGCCTTTTGTATTAAATTCGGATGCAATTTCTGTGTTTCATCGCCAATATGAAGGTCCAAGGGATACAGTAAACCTCAAGTGAAGCATCGGAGTCTAAAACTGGACTCACAGGAGAGGCTCAAATCATAGAAATTTAGAGTGTCAGTCCTCTTGTTCTTAAGTCGGCATTGTGGCTTTTTTATTAAATTCGGATGCAATTTCTGTGTTTCATCGTCACTAAGAAAGTCCAAGGTATTCACTAAACCTGAAGTGAAGCATCGGAATCAAAAACAGGTCTCACAGGGGAGGTTCAAATCATAGAATGTGAGAGTGTCAGTCCTCTTGTACTTAAGTCGGCATTGTGCCCTTTTGTGTTAAATTGGGATGCAATCTCTGTGTTTCATCGTCAATAATAAGGTCCAAGGTATACAGTAAACCTGAAGTGAAGCATTGTTATCTAAAACTGGACCTCACAGGAGAGGTTCAAATCATAGAAAGTTACAGTGTCAGTCCTCTTTTACTTAAGTCGGCATTGTGCCTTTTGTATCAAATACGGATGCAATTTCTGTGTTTCTTCGTCAATATGAAGGTCCAAGGTATACAGCAAACTTGAAGCTGAAGCATCGGAATCTAAAACTGGACTCACAGGAGGGGTTCAAATCATAGAAAGTTGGAGTGTCAGTCCTCTTGTACTTAAGTCGGCATTGTGCCTTTTGTATTAAATTCGGATGCAATTTCTGTGTTTCATCGTCAATAAGAAGGTCCAAGGTATACAGTAAACGTGAATTGAAGCATCGGAATCTAAAACTGGCCTCACAGGATGGGCTCAAATCATAGAAAGTTAGAGTGTCGGTCCTCTTGTACTTAAGTCGGCATTGTACCTTTTCTATTAAATTCGGATGCAATTTCTGTGTTTCATCGTCAATAAGAAGGTCCAAGGGATACAGTAAACCTAAAGTGTAGCATCGGAAACTAAAACTGGACTCCCAGGAGTGGTTCAAATCATAGATCGTTAAAGTGTCAGTAATCTAGTAATTAAGGCGGCATTGTGACTTATGTATTAAATTCGGATGCAATTTCTGTGTTTCATGGTCAATAAAAAGGTCCAAGGTATACTGTAAACCTGAAGTGAAGCATCGGAATCTAAAACTGGACTCACAGGTGAGGTTCAAATCATAGAAAGTTAGAGTGTCAGTCCTCTTGTACATAAGTCGGCATTGTGTCTTTTGTAATAAATTCGGATTCAATTTCTGTGATTCACCGTCAATAAGAAGGTCCAAGGGATACAGTAAACCAGAAGTGTAGCATCGGAAACTAAAACTGGACTCACCGGAGAGGTTTAAATCATAGAATGTTACAGTGTCAGTCCTCTAGTACTTAAGTCGGCATTCTGACTATTTGTATCAAATTCGGATGCAATTTCTGTGTTTCATCGTCAAAATAAAGGACCAAGGTATACAGTAAACCGGAAGTGAAGGATCGGAATCTAAAACTGGACTCACATGAGGGGTTCAAATCATAGAAAGTTAGAGTGTCAGTCCTCTTGTACTTAAGTCGGCATTGTGAATTTTGTATAAATTCGGATGCAATTTCTGTGTTTCATCGTCACTAAGAAGGTCCAAGGGATACAGTAAACCTGAAGTGAAGCATCGGAAACTAAAACAGGACTCACAGGTGAGGTTCACATCATAGAAAGTTAGAGTGTCAGTCCTCTTGTACTTACGTCGGCATAGTGCATTTTGTATGAAATTCAGATGGAATTTCTGTGTTTCATCGTCAATAAGAAGGTCAAGGGATACAGTAAACCAGAAGTGAAACATCAGAATCTAAAACTGGACTCACGGGAGAGGTTCAATCATAGAAAGTTAGAGTGAAAGTCCTCTTGTACTTAAAGGGGCATTGTGACTTTTGTATTAAATTCGGATGCAATTTCTGTGTTTCATCTTCAATAACAAGGACCAAGGGATACAGTAAACCAGAAGTGAAGCATCGGAATCTAAAACTGGACTCACAGGTGAGGTTCAAATCATAGGAAGTTAGAGTGTCTGTCCTCATGTACTTAAGTCGGCATTGTGCTTTTTGTATTAAATTCGGATTCAATTTCTGTGTTCATCGTCATTAAGAAGGTCCAAGGTATACAGTAAACCAGAAGTGAAACATCAGAATCTAAAACAGGACTCACAGGAGAGGTTCAAATCATAGAAAGTTAGAGTGTCAGTCCTCTAGTAATTAAGTCGGCATTGTGACTTTTGTATTAAATTCGGATTCAATTTCTGGGTTTCATCGTCAATAAGAAGGTCCAAGGAATACAGTAACCCTGAAGTGAAGTATCGGAATCTAAAACTGGACTCACAGGAGGGGTTCAATTCATAGAAAGTTAGAGTGTCAGTCCTCTTGTACTTATGTCGACATTGTGCCTTTTGTATTAAATTCGGATGCAATTTCTGTGTATCATCGTCAATAAGAAGGCCCAAGGGATACAGCAATTCTGAAGTGAAGCATCAGAATCTAAAACTGGACTCACAGGAGAGGTTCAAATCAAAGAATGTTAGAGTGTCAGTCCTCTAGTACTTAAGTCGGCATTGTGCCTTTTGTATTAAATTCGGATGCAATTTCTGTGTTTCATCGCCAATAAGAAGGTCCAATTGATACAGTAAACCTGAAGTGAAGCATCGGAGTCTAAAACTGGACTCACAGGAGAGGCTCAAATCATAGAAATTTAGAGTGTCAGTCCTCATGTACTTAAGTCTGCATTGTGCCTTTTGAATTTAATTCCGATGCAATTTCTGTGTTGCCTCGTCAATACGATGGTCCAAGGGATACAGTAAACGTGAAGTGAAGCATCGGAATCTAAAACTGGACTCACAGGAGAGGTTCAAGTCATAGAAAGTTAGAGTGTCAGTCCTCTTGTACTTAAGTCGGCATTGTGTGTTTTGTTTTAAATTCGGATGCAATTTCTGTGTTTCATCGCCAATAGGAAGGTCCAAGGGATACAGTAAACCTGAAGCTAAGCATCGGAATCTAAAACTGCAGTCACAGGAGAGGTTCAAATCATAGAAAGTTAGAGATCAGTCCTCTTGTACTTACGTCGACATTGTGCCTTTTTTTTTAAATTGGGATGCAATTTCTGTGTTTCATCGTCAATAATAAGGTCCAAGGTATACAGTAAACCTGAAGTGAAGCATTGTTATCTAAAACTGGACTCACAGGAGAGGTTCAAATCATAGAAAGTTAGAGTGTCAGTCCTCTTGTACTTAAGTCGGCATTGTGCCTTTTGTATTAAATTCGGATGCAATTTCTGTGTATCATCGTCAATAAGAAGGCCCAATTGAAATACAGCAATTCTAAAGTGAAGCATCAGAATCTAAAACTGGACTCACAGGAGAGGTTCAAATCATAGAAAGTTAGAGTGTCAGTCCTCTAGTACATTAGTTGGCATTGTGCCTTTTGTGTGGAATTGGGATGCAATTTCTGTGTTTCATCGTCAATAAGAAGGTCCAAGGTATACAGTAAACCTGAAGTGAAGCATTGGAATCTAAAACTGGACTCACAGGAGAGGTTCAAATCATAAAAAGTTAGAGTGTCAGTCCTGTTGTACTTATGTCGGCGTTGTGCCTTTTGTATTACATTCGGATGCAATTTCTGTGTATCATCGTCAATAAGAAGGCCCAAGGGATACAGCAATTCTGAAGTGGAGCATCAGAATCTAAAACTGGACTCACAGGAGAGGTTCAAATCATAGAAAGTTAGAGTGTCAGTCCTCTTGTACATAAGTCTGCATTGTGTCTTTTGTAATAAATTCGGATTCAATTTCTGTGATTCATCGTCAATAAGAAGGTCCAAGGGATACAGTAAACCAGAAGTGTAGCATCGGAAACTAAAACTGGACTCACCGGAGAGGTTTAAATCATAGAATGATACAGTGTCAGTCCTCTAGTACTTAAGTCGGCATTCTGACTTTTGTATCAAATTCGGATGCAATTTCTGTGTTTCATCGTCAAAATGAAGGACAACGGTATACAGTAAACCGGAAGTGAAGGATCGGAATTTAAAACTGGACTCACATGAGGGGTTCAAATCATAGAAAGTTAGAGTGTCAGTCCTCTTGTACTTAAGTCGGCATTGTGAATTTTGTATTAAATTCGGATGCAATTTCTGTGTTTCATCGTCACTAAGAAGTTCCAAGGGATACAGTAAACCTGAAGTGCAGCATCGGAAACTAAAACAGGACTCACAGGAGAGGTTCACATCATAGAAAGTTAGAGTGTCAGTCCTCTTGTACTTACGTCGGCATAGTGCATTTTGTATGAAATTCAGATGGAATTTCTGTGTTTCATCGTCAATAAGAAGGTCCAAGGGATACAGTAAACCAGAAGTGAAACATCAGAATCTAAAACTGGACTCACGGGAGAGGTTCAATCATAGAAAGTTAGAGTGAAAGTCCTCTTGTACTTAAGTCGGCATTGTGACTTTTGTATTAAATTCGGATGCAATTTCTGTGTTTCATCTTCAATAACAAGGACCAAGGGATGCAGTAAACCAGAAGTGAAGCATCTGAATCTAAAACTGGACTCACAGGTGAGGTTCAAATCATTGGAAGTTAGAGTGTCTGTCCTCTTGTACTTAAGTCGGCATTGTGCTTTTTGTATTAAATTCGGATTCAATTTCTGTGTTTCATCGTCATTAAGAAGGTCCAAGGTATACAGTAAACCAGAAGTGAAACATCAGAATCAAAAACAGGACTCACAGGAGAGGTTCAAATCATAGAAAGTTAGAGTGTCAGTCCTCTAGTAATTAAGTCGTCATTGTGCCTTTTCCATTACATTCGGATGCAAATTCTGTGTATCATCGTCAACAAGAAGGTCCAAGGTATACAGTAAACCTAAAGTGTAGCATCGGAAACCAAAACCGGACTCCCAGGAGAGGTTCAAATCATAGAATGTTAGAGTGAAGGTCCTCTAGTTATTAAGTCGGTATTGTGCCTTTTGTATTAAATTCGGATGCAATTTCTGTGTTTCATCGTCACTAAGAAGGTCCAAGGGGTACAGTAAACCTGACGTGAAGCATCGGAATTTAAAACTGGACTCACAGGAGAGGTTCAAATCATAGAAAGTTACAGTGTCAGTCCTCTTTTACTTAAGTCGGCATTGTGCCTTTTGTATCAAATACGGATGCAATTTCTGTGTTTCTTCGTCAATATGAAGGTCGAAGGTATACAGTAAACTTGAAGTGAAGCATCGGAATCTAAAACTGGACTCACAGGAGGGGTTCAAATCATAGAAAGTTGGAGTGTCAGTCCTCTTGTACTTTAGTCGGCATTGTGCCTTTTGTATTAAATTCGGATGCAATTTCTGTGTTTCATCGTCAATAAGAAGGTCCAAGGTATACAGTAAACTTGAATTGAAGCATCGGAATCTAAAACTGGTCTCACAGGATGGGCTCAAATCATAGGAAGTTAGAGTGTTCAGTCCTCTTATACTTAAGTCGGCATTGTACCTTTTCTATTAAATTCGGATGCAATTTCCTGTGTTTTCATCGTCAATAAGAAGGTCCAAGGGATACAGTAAACCTAAAGTGTAGCATCGGAAACTAGAACTGGACTCCCAGGAGTGGTTCAAATCATAGAAAGTTAGAGTGTCTGTCCTCTAGTACTTAAGTCGGCATTGTGCCTTTTGTATTAAATTCGGATGCAATTTCTGTGTTTCATCGCCAATATGAAGGTCCAAGGGACACCAGTAAACCTCAAGTGAAGCATCGGAGTCTAAAACTGGACTCACAGGAGAGGCTCAAATCATAGAAATTTAGAGTGTCAGTCCTCTTGTTCTTAAGTCGGCATTGTGGCTTTTTTATTAAATTCGGATGCAATTTCTGTGTTTCATCGTCACTAAGAAAGTCCAAGGTATTCACTAAACCTGAAGTGAAGCATCGGAATCAAAAACAGGTCTCACAGGGGAGGTTCAAATCATAGAATGTGAGAGTGTCAGTCCTCTTGTACTTAAGTCGGCATTGTGCCTTTTGTGTTAAATTGGGATGCAATCTCTGTGTTTCATCGTCAATAATAAGGTCCAAGGTATACAGTAAACCTGAAGTGAAGCATTGTTATCTAAAACTGGACTCACAGGAGAGGTTCAAATCATAGAAAGTTACAGTGTCAGTCCTCTTTTACTTAAGTCGGCATTGTGCCTTTTGTATCAAATACGGATGCAATTTCTGTGTTTCTTCGTCAATATGAAGGTCCAAGGTATACAGCAAACTTGAAGTGAAGCATCGGAATCTAAAACTGGACTCACAGGAGGGGTTCAAATCATAGACAGTTGGAGTGTCAGTCCTCTTGTACTTAAGTCGGCATTGTGCCTTTTGTATTAAATTCGGATGCAATTTCTGTGTTTCATCGTCAATAAGAAGGTCCAAGGTATACAGTAAACGTGAATTGAAGCATCGGAATCTAAAACTGGCCTCACAGGATGGGCTCAAATCATAGAAAGTTAGAGTGTCGGTCCTCTTGTACTTAAGTCGGCATTGTACCTTTTCTATTAAATTCGGATGCAATTTCTGTGTTTCATCGTCAATAAGAAGGTCCAAGGGATACAGTAAACCTAAAGTGTAGCATCGGAAACTAAAACTGGACTCCCAGGAGTGGTTCAAATCATAGATCGTTAAAGTGTCAGTAATCTAGTAATTAAGGCGGCATTGTGACTTATGTATTAAATTCGGATGCAATTTCTGTGTTTCATGGTCAATAAAAAGGTCCAAGGTATACTGTAAACCTGAAGTGAAGCATCGGAATCTAAAACTGGACTCACAGGTGAGGTTCAAATCATAGAAAGTTAGAGTGTCAGTCCTCTTGTACATAAGTCGGCATTGTGTCTTTTGTAATAAATTCGGATTCAATTTCTGTGATTCATCGTCAATAAGAAGGTCCAAGGGATACAGTAAACCAGAAGTGTAGCATCGGAAACTAAAACTGGACTCACCGGAGAGGTTTAAATCATAGAATGTTACAGTGTCAGTCCTCTAGTACTTAAGTCGGCATTCTGACTTTTGTATCAAATGAGGATGCAATTTCTGTGTTTCATCGTCAAAATGATGGACCAAGGTATACAGTAAACCGGAAGTGAAGGATTGGAATCTAAAACTGGACTCACATGAGGGGTTCAAATCATAGAAAGTTAGAGTGTCAGTCCTCTTGTACCTAAGTCGGCATTGTGAATTTTGTATTAAATTCGGATGCAATTTCTGTGTTTCATCGTCACTAAGAAGGTCCAAGGGATACAGTAAACCTGAAGTGAAGCATCGGAAACTAAAACAGGACTCACATATGAGGTTCACATCATAGAAAGTTAGAGTGTCAGTCCTCTTGTACTTAAGTCGGCATTGTGACTTTTGTATTAAATTCGGATGCAATTTCTGTGTTTCATCTTCAATAACAAGGACCAAGGGCTACAGTAAACCAGAAGTGAAGCATCGGAATCTAAAACTGGACTCACAGGTGAGGTTCAAATCATATGAAGTTAGAGTGTCTGTCCTCTTGTACTTAAGTCGGCATTGTGCTTTTTGTATTAAATTCGGATTCAATTTCTGTGTTTCATCGTCATTAAGAAGGTCCAAGGTATACAGCAAACCAGAAGTGAAACATCAGAATCTAAAACAGGACTCACAGGAGAGGTTCAAATCATAGAAAGTTAGAGTGTCAGTCCTCTAGTAATTAAGTCGGCATTGTGACTTTTGTATTAAATTCGGATTCAATTTCTGGGTTTCATCGTCAATAAGAAGGTCCAAGGAATACAGTAACCCTGAAGTGAAGTATCGGAATCTAAAACTGGACTCACAGGAGGGGTTCAATTCATAGAAAGTTAGAGTGTCAGCCCTCTTGTACTTAAGTCGGCAATGTGCCTTTTGTATCAAAAACGGGTGCAATTTCTGTGTTTCATCGTCAATATGAAGGTCCAAGGTATACAGTAAACCTGAAGTGAAGCATCGGAATCTAAATCTGGACTCACAGGAGGGGACAAATCATAGAAAGTTAGAGTGTCAGTCCACTTGTACTTAAGTCGGCATTGTGCTTTTGTATTAAATTCGGATGCAATATCTGTGTTTCATTGTCAATAAGAAGGTCCAAGGGATACAGTAAACCTGAATTGAAGCATCGGAATCTATAACTGGTCTCACAGGATAAATTCAAATCATAGAATGTTAGAGTGTCAGTCCTCTTGTACTTAAGTCGTCATTGTGCCTTTTCCATTACATTCGGATGCAAATTCTGTGTATCATCGTCAACAAGAAGGTCCAAGGTATACAGTAAACCTAAAGTGTAGCATCGGAAACCAAAACCGGACTCCCAGGAGAGGTTCAAATCATAGAATGTCAGAGTGAAGGTCCTCTAGTAATTAAGTCGGTATTGTGCCTTTTGTATTAAATTCGGATGCAATTTCTGTGTTTCATCGTCACTAAGAAGGTCCAAGGGGTACAGTAAACCTGACGTGAAGCATCGGAATTTAAAACTGGACTCACAGGAGAGGTTCAAATCATAGGAAGTTACAGTGTCAGTCCTCTTTTACTTAAGTCGGCATTGTGCCTTTTGTATCAAATACGGATGCAATTTCTGTGTTTCTTCGTCAATATGAAGGTCGAAGGTATACAGTAAACTTGAAGTGAAGCATCGGAATTTAAAACTGGACTCACAGGAGGGGTTCAAATCATAGAAAGTTGGAGTGTCAGTCCTCTTGTACTTAAGTCGGCATTGTGCCTTTTGTATTAAATTCGGATGCAATTTCTGTGTTTCATCGTCAATAAGAAGGTCCAAGATATACAGTAAACTTGAATTGAAGCATCGGAATCTAAAACTGGACTCACAGGATGGGCTCAAATCATAGGAAGTTAGAGTGTCAGTCCTCTTATACTTAAGTCGGCATTGTACCTTTTCTATTAAATTCGGATGCAATTTCTGTGTTTCATCGTCAATAAGAAGGTCCAAGGGATACAGTAAACCTAAAGTGTAGCATCGGAAACTAGAACTGGACTCCCAGGAGTGGTTCAAATCATTGAAAGTTAGAGTGTCAGTCCTCTAGTACTTAAGTCGGCATTGTGCCTTTTGTATTAAATTCGTATGCAATTTCTGTGTTTCATCGCCAATATGAAGGTCCAAGGGATACAGTAAACCTCAAGTGAAGCATCGGAGTCTAAAACTGGACTCACAGGAGAGGCTCAAATCATAGAAATTTAGAGTGTCAGTCCTCTTGTACTTAAGTCGGCATTGTGGCTTTTTTATTAAATTCGGATGCAATTTCTGTGTTTCATCGTCACTAAGAAAGTCCAAGGTATACACTAAACCTGAAGTGAAGCATCGGAATCAAAATCAGGTCTCACAGGGGAGGTTCAAATCATAGAATGTGAGAGTGTCAGTCCTCTTGTACTTACGTCGGCATTGTGCATTTTGTGTTAAATTGGGATGCAATCTCTGTGTTTCATCGTCAATAATAAGGTCCAAGGTACACAGTAAACGTGAAGTGAAGCATTGTTATCTAAAACTGGACTCACAGGAGAGGTTCAAATCATAGAAAGTTAGAGTGTCAGTCCTCTTGTACTTAAGTCGGCATTGTGCTTTTTGTATTAAATTCGGATGCAATTTCTGTGTATCATCGTCAATAAGAAGGCCCAATTGAAATTCAGCAATTCTAAAGTGAAGCATCAGAATCTAAAACTGGACTCACAGGAGAGGTTCAAATCATAGAAAGTTAGAGTGTCAGTCCTCTAGTACATTAGTCGGCATTGTGCCTTTTGTGTGTAATTGGGATGCAATTTCTGTGTTTCATCGTCAATAAGAAGGTCCACGGTATACAGTAAACTTGAATTGAAGCATCGGAATCTAAAACTGGTCTCACAGGATGGGCTCAAATCATAGAAAGTTAGAGTGTCAGTCCTCTTGTACTTAAGTCGGCATTGTACCTTTTCTATTAAATTCGGATGCAATTTCTGTGTTTCATCGTCAATAAGAATGTCCAAGGGATACAGTAAACCAGAAGTGAAACATCAGAATCTGAAACTGGACTCACGGGAGAGGTTCAAATCATAGAAAGTTAGAGTAAATGTCCTCTTGTACTTAAGTCGGCATTGTGACTTTTGTATTAAATTCGGATGCAATTTCTGTGTTTCATCGTCATTAAGAAGGTCCAAGGTATACAGTAAACCAGAAGTGAAACATCAGAATCTAAAACAGGGCTCACAGGAGAGGTTCAAATCATAGAAAGTTAGAGTGTCAGTCCTCTTTTACTTAAGTCGGAATTGTGCCCTTTGTATTAAATTCGGATGCAATTTCTGTGTTTCATCGTCAATAAGAAGGGCCAAGGGATACAGTAACCCTGAAGTGAAGTATCGGAATCTAAAACTGGACTCACAGGAGGGGTTCAATTCATAGAAAGTTAGAGTGTCAGCCCTCTTGTACTTAAGTCGGCAATGTGCCTTTTGTATCAAAAACGGGTGCAATTTCTGTGTTTCATCGTCAATATGAAGTTCCAAGGTATACAGTAAACCTGAAGTGAAGCATCGGAATCTAAATCTGGACTCACAGGAGGGGACACATCATAGAAAGTTAGAGTGTCAGTCCACTTGTACTTAAGTCGGCATTGTGCTTTTGTATTAAATTCGGATGTAATTTCTGTGTTTCATCGTCAATAAGAAGGTCCAAGGGATACAGTAAACCTGAATTGAAGCATCGGAATCTAAAACTGCTCTCACAGGATAGGTTCAAATCATAGAATGTTAGAGTGTCAGTCCTCTTGTACTTAAGTCGGCATTGTGCCTTTTCCATTAAATTCGGATGCAAATTCTGTGTATCATCGTCAACAAGAAGGTCCAAGGTATACAGTAAACCTAAAGTGTAGCATCGGAAACCAAAACCGGACTCCCAGGAGAGGTTCAAATCATAGAATGTTAGAGTGAAGGTCCTCTAGTAATTAAGTCGGTATTGTGCCTTTTGTATTAAATTCGGATGCAATTTCTGTGTTTCATCGTCACTAAGAAGGTCCAAGGGGTACAGTAAACCTGACGTGAAGCATCGAAATTTAAAACTGGATTCACAGGTGAGGTTCAAATCATAGAAAGTTAGAGTGTCTGTCCTCTTGTACTTAAGTCGGCATTGTGCCTTTTGTATTAAATTCAGATGGAATTTCTGTGTTTCATCGTCAATAGGAAGGTCCAAGGCATACAGTAAACCAGAAGTGAACCATCAGAATCTAAAACTGGACTCACAGGAGAGGTTCAAATCATAGAAAGTTAGAGTGTCAGTCCTGTGCCTTATGTATTAAAATCGGATTCAATTTCTGTGTTTCATCGTCAATAATAAGGTCCATTGTATACAGTAATCCTGGAAAGAAGCATCGGAAAATAAAACTGGACTCACAGGAGAGTTTCAAATCGTAGAAAGTTTGAGTGTCAGTCCTCTTGTACTTAAGTCGGCATTGTGAATTTTGTATTAAATTCGGATGCAATTTCTGTGTTTCATCGTCAATAAAAAGGTCCAAGGGATACTGTAAACCTGAAGTGAAGCATCGGAATCTAAGACTGGACTCACAGGAGAGGTTCAAATCATAGAAAGTTAGAGTGTCAGTCCTCTTGTACTTAAGTCGGCATTGTGCCTTTTCTATTAATTTCGGATGCAACTTCTGTGTTTCATCGACAATAAGATGGTCCGAAGGATACAGTAAACCCGAAGTGAAGCATCGGAATCTAAAACTGGACTCACAGGTGAGGTTCAAATCATAGAAAGTTAGAGTGTCTGTCCTCTTTTACTGAAGTCGGCATTGTGCCTTTTGTATTAAATTCGGATGCAAACTCTTGTGTTTCATCGTCAATAAGAAGGTCCAAGGGATACAGTAAACCTGAAGTGAAGCATCGGAATCTAAAACTGGACTCACAGGTGAGGTTCAAATCATAGAAAGTTAGAGTGACAGTCCTCTTGTACCTAAGTAGGCATTGTGCTTTTTGTATTAAATTCGGATGCAATTTCTGTGTTTCATCGTCATTAAGAAGGACCAAGGGATACAGTAAACCAGAAGTGAAACATCAGAATCTAAAACTGGACTCACAGGAGAGGTTCAAATCATAGAAAGTTAGAGTGTCAGTCCACTTTTACTTAAGTCGGCATTGTGCCCTTTGTATTAAATTCGGATGCAATTTCTGTGTTTCATCGTCAATAAGAAGGGCCAAGGGATACAGTAAACCTGAAGTGAAGCATCGGAATCTAAAACTGGACTCTCAGGTGAGGTTCAAATCATAGAAAGTTAGAGTGTCAGTCCTCTTGTACTCAAGTCGGCATTATGCCTTTTGTATTATATTCGGATGCAATTTCTGTGTTTCATCGTCAATAAGAAGGTCCAAGGGATACAGTAAACCAGAAGTGAAACATCAGAATCTAAAACTGGACTCCCAGGAGAGGTTCAAATCATAGAACGTTAGAGTGTCAGTCCTCTAGTAATTAAGTCGGCATTGTGACTTTTGTATTAAATTCGGATTCAATTTCTGGGTTTCATCGTCAATAAGAAGGTCCAAGGAATACAGTAACCCTGAAGTGTAGCATCGGAAACCAAAACTGGACTCCCAGGAGAGGATCAAATCATAGAATGTTAGAGTGTCAGTCCTCTAGTAATTAAGTCGGTATTGTGCCTTTTGTATTAAATTCGGATGCAATTTCTGTGTTTCATCGTCACTAAGAAGGTCCAAGGGGTACAGTAAACCTGACGTGAAGCATCGAAAACTAAAACTGGGGTCACATGAGAGGTTCACATCATAGAAAGTTAGAGTGTCAGTCCTCTTGTACTAAAGTCGGCATTGTGCCTTTTGTATTAAATTCAGATGGAATTTCTGTGTTTCATCGTCAACAAGAAGGTCCAAGGGATACAGTAAACCTGAAGTGAAGCATCGGAATCTAACACTGGACTAACAGGAGAGGTTCAAATCATAGGAAGTTAGAGTCTCAGTCCTCTTGTACTTATGTCGGCATTGTGCCTTTTGTATTAAATTCGGATGCAATTTCTGTGTATCATTGTCAATAAGAAGGTACAAGGGATACAGTAAACCTGAAGTGAAGCATCGGAATCTAAGACTGGACTCACAGGAGAGGTTCAAATCATAGAAAGTTAGAGTGTCAGTCCTCTTGTACTTAAGTCGGCATTGTGCCTTTTGTATTAAATTCGGATGCAAACTCTGTGTTTCATCGTCAATAAGAAGGTCCGAGGGATACAGTAAACCTGAAGTGAAGCATCGGAATCTAAGACTGGACTCACAGGAGAGGTTCAAATCATAGAAAGTTAGAGTGTCAGTCCTCTTTTACTTAAGTCGGAATTGTGCCTTTTGTATTAAATTCGGATTCAATTTCTGTGTTTCATCGTCAGTAAGAAGGTCCAAGGTATACAGTAATCCTGGAAAGAAGCATCGGAAACTAAAACTGGACTCACAGGAGAGGTTCAAATCGTAGAAAGTTTGAGTGTCAGTCCTCTTGTACTTAAGTCGGCATTGTGCCTTTTGTATTGAATTCGGATGCAAACTCTGTGTTTCATCGTCAATAAGAAGGTCCAAGGGATACAGTAAACCTGAAGTGTAGCATCAGAAACTAAAACTGGACTCACAGGAGAGGTTCAAATCATAGAACGTTACAGTGTCAGTCCTCTAGTACTTAAGTCGGCATTGTGCCTTTTGTATTAAATTCGGATGCAATTTCTGTGTTTCATCGTCAGTAAGAAGGTGCAAGGGATACAGTAAACCTGAAGTGAAATATCAGAATCTAAAACTGGACTCACTGGAGAGGTTCAAATCATAGAAAGTTAGAGTGTCTGTCCTCTTTCACTTAAGTCGGCATTGTGCCTTTTGTATTAAATTCGGATTCAATTTCTGTGTTTCATCGTCAATAAGAAGGTCCAAGGTAACAGTAATCCTGGAGTGAAGCATCGGAAACTAATACTAGTCTCACAGGAGAGGTTCAATTCGTAGAAAGTTTGAGTGTCAGTCCTCTTGTATTGAAGTCGGCATTGTGCCTTTTGTATTAAATTCAAATGCAATTTCTGTGTTTCATCGTCAATAAGAAGGTCCAATGTATACAGTAAACCTGAATTGAAGCAGCGGAATCTAAAACTGGACACACAGGAGGGGTTAAAATCATCGAAAGTTGGAGTGTCAGTCCTCTTGTACTTAGTCGGCATTTAGCCTTTTGTATTAAATTCACATGCAATTTCTATGTTTCATCGTCAATAAGAAGGTCCAAGGGATACAATAAACCTGAAGTGTAGCATCAGAAACTAAAACTGGACTCACAGGAGAGGTTCAAATCATAGAACGTTAGAGTGCCAGTCCTCTAGTACTTAAATCGGCATTGTGCCTTTTGTATTAAACTCGGATGCAATATCTGTGTTTCATCGTCAATAAGAAGGTCCAAGGGATACAGTAAACCTGAAGTGAAGCATCGGAATCTAAAATTGGACTCACAGGTGAGGTTTAAATCATAGAAAGTTAGAGTGTCTGTCCTCTTGTACTTAAGTCGGCATTGTGCCTTTTGTATTACATTCGGATGCAATTTCTGTGTTTCATCGTCAATAAGAAGGTCCAAGGGATACAGTAAACCTGATGTGAAGATTTGGAATCTTAAACTGGACTCACAGGAGAGGTTCAAATCATAGAACGTTAGAGTGCCAGTCCTCTAGTACTTAAATCGGCATTGTGCCATTTGTATTAAATTCGGATGCAATATCTGTGTTTCATCGTCAATAAGAAGGTCCAAGGGATACAGTATACCAGAAGTGTGGCTTCAGAAACTAAAACTGGACTCACAGGAGAGGTTCAAATCATAGAACGTTAAAGCGTCAGACCTCTTTTACTTAAGTCGGCATTGTGCCTTTTGTATTAAATTCGGATTTAATTTCTCTGTTTCATCGTCAATAAGATTGTCCATTGTATACAGTAATCCTGCAGTGAAGCATCGGAAACTAAAACTGGACTCACAGGAGAGGTTCAAATCATAGAAAGTTAGAGTGTCAGTCCTCATGTACTTAAGTCGGCATTGTGCCTTTTGTATTATATTCAGATGGAATTTCTGAGTTTCATCGTCAATAAGAAGGTCCAAGGGATACAGTGTATCTGAAGTGTGGCATCAGAGACTAAAACTGGACTCACAGGAGAGGTTCAAATCATAGAACGTTAGAGTGTCAGACCTCTTTTACTTAAATCGGCATTGTGCCTTTTGTATTAAATTCGAATGCAATTTCTGTGTTTCATCGTCAATAAGAAGGTCCAACGGATACAGTAAACCTGAAGTGAAACATCAGAATCTAAAACTGGATTCACAGGAGAGGTTCAAAACATAGAAAGTTAGAATGTCAGTCCTCTTTTACTTAAGTCGGCATTGTGCCTTTTGTACTAAATTCGGATTCAATACTTGTGTTTTATCGTCAATAAGAAGGTCCAAGGTTACAGTAATCCTGGAGTGAAGCATCGGAAACTAAAACTGGACTCACAGGAGAGGTTCAAATCGTAGAAAGTTTGAGTGTCAGTCCTCTTGTACTGAAGTCAGCATTGTGCCTTTGGTATTAAATTCAAATGCAATTTCTGTGTTTCATCGTCAATAAGAAGGTCCAATGTACACAGTTAACCTGAACTGAAGCAGCGGAATCTAAAACTGGGCTCACAGGAGGGGTTAAAATCATCGAAAGTTGGAGTGTCAGTCCTCTTGTACTTTAGTCGGCATTGAGCCTTTTGTATTAAATTCGGATGCAATTTCTATGTTTCATCGTCAATAAGAAGGTCCAAGGGATACAATAAACCTGAAGTGTAGCATCAGAAACTAAAACTGGACTCACAGGAGAGGTTCAAATCATAGAACGTTAGAGTGTCAGTCCTCTAGTACTTAAGTCGGCATTGTGCCTTTTGTATTAAATTCGGATGCAATTTCTGTGTTTCATCGTCAATAAGAAGGTCCAAGGGATACAGTAAACCTGAAGTGAAGCATCGGAATCTAAAACTGGACTCACAGGAGAGGTTCCAATCATAGAAAATTAGAGTGTCAGTCCTCTTGTACTTATGTCGGCATTGTGACTTGTGTATTAAATTCGGATGCAATTTCTGTGTTGCATCGTCAATAATAAGGTCCAAGGCATACAGTAAACCTGAAGTGAAGCATCGGAATCTAAAATTGGACTCACAGGAGAGGTTCAAATCATAGAAAGTTAGAGTGTCAGTCCTCTTGTACTTAAGTCGGCATTGTGCCTTTTCTATTAAATTCGGATGCAATTTCTGTGTTTCATCGTCAATAAGATGGCCCTAGGGATACAGTAAACCTGAAGTGAAGCATCGGAATCAAAAACTGGACTCACAGGAGAGGTTGAAATCATAGAAAGTTAGAGTGTCAGTCCTCTTGTACATAAGTCGGCATTCTGCCCTATGTATTAAATTCGGATGCAATTTCTGTGTTTCATCGTCAATAAGAAGGTCCAAGGGATACAGTAAACCTGAAGTGAAAATTTGGAATCTAAAACTGGACTCACAGGAGAGGTTCAAATCATAGAAAGTTAGAGTGTCAGTCCTTTAATCGGCATTGTGCCTTTTGTATTAAATTCGGATGCAATTTCTATGTTTCATCGTCAATAAGAAGGTCAAAGGGATACAGTTTACCTGAAGTGTGGCATCAGAAACTAGAACTGGACTCACAGGAGAGGTTCAAATCATAGAACGTTAGAGTGTCAGACCTGTAGTACTTAAGTCGGCATTATGCCTTTTCTTTTAAATTCGGATGTAATTTCTGTGTTTCATCGTCAATAAGAAGGTCCAAGGCATACAGTAAATCTGAAGTGAAGCATCGGAATCTATAACTGGACTCACAGGAGAGGTTCAAATCATAGAAAGTTAGAGTGTCAGTCCTCTTGTACTTAAGTCGGCATTGTGCCTTTTCTATTAAATTCGGATGCAATTTCTGTGTTTCATCGTCAATAAGATGGCCCAAGGGATACAGTAAACCTGAAGTGAAGCATCGGAATCTAAAACTGGACTCACAGGAGAGGTTGAAATCATAGAAAGTTAGAGTGTCAGTCCTCTTGTACATAAGTCGGCATTGTGCCTTATGTATCAAATTCGGATGCAATTTCTGTGTTTCATCGTCAATAAGAAGGTCCAAGGGATACAGTAAACCTGAAGTGAAACATCGGAATCTAAAACTGGACCTACAGCAGAGGTTCAAATCATAGAAAGTTAGAGTGTCTATCCTCTTTTACTTAAGTCGGCATTGTGCGTTTTTAATTAAATTCGGATGCAATTTCTGTGTTTCATCGTGAATAAGAAGGTCCAAGGTATACAGTAAACCTGAAGTGAAGCATCGGAATATAAAACTGGACTCACAGGAGAGGGTCAAATCGTAGAAAGTTAGAGTGTCAGTCCTCTTGTACTTAAGTCGGCATTGTGCCTTTTGTACTAAATTCGGATTCAATTTCTGTTTTTCATCGTCAATAAGAAGGTCCAAGGTATACAGTAAACCTGAATTGAAGCATCGGAATCTAAAACTGGTGTCACAGGATAGGTTCAAATCATAGAAAGGTACAGTGTCAGTCCTCTTGTACTTAAGTCGGCATTGTGCCTTTCCTATTAAATTCGGATGCAATTTCTGTGTTTCATCGTCAATAAGAATGTCCAAGGGATACAGTAAACCTATAGTGTAGCATCGGAAGCTAAAACTGGACTCCCAGGAGAGGTTCAAATCATAGAACGTTAGAGTGTCAGTCCTCTAGTAATTAAGTCGGCATTGTGCCTTTTTTATTAAATTCGGATGCAATTTCTGTGTTTCATCGTCAATAAGAAGGTTTAAGGTATACAGTAAACCTGAAGTGAAGCATCGGAATATAAAACTGCACTTACAGGAGAGGTTCAAATCGTAGAAAGTTAGAGTGTCAGTCCTCTTGTACTTAAGTCGGCATTGTGCCTTTTGTATTAAATTCGGATGCAATTTCTGTGTTTCATCGTCAATAAGAAGGTCCAAGGGATACGGTAAACCTGAAGTGAAGATTTGGAATCTAAAACTGGACTCACAGGAGAGGTTCAAATCATAGCAAGTTAGAGTTTCAGTCCTTTAGTCGGCATTGTGCCTTTTGTATTAAATTCGGATGCAATTTCTATGTTTCATCGTCAATAAGAAGGTCCAAGGGATACAGTACACCTAAAGTGTAGAATCAGAAACTAAAACTGGGCTCACAGGAGAGGTTCAAATCATAGAACGTTAGAGTGTCAGACCTGTAGTACTTAAGTCGGCATTGTGCCTTTTGTTTTAAATTCAGATGTAATTTCTGTGTTTCATCGTGAATAGGAAGGTCCAAGGTATACAGTAAACCTGAAGTGAATCATCGGAATCTAAAACTGGACTCACAGAAGGGGTTCAAATCATAGAAAGTTAGAGTGTCAGTCCTCTTGTACTTACGTCGGTATTGTGCCTTTTGTGTTACATTCAGATGGAATTTCTGTGTTTCATCGTCAATAAGAAGGTCCAAGGTATACAGTAAACCTGTAGTGAAACATCGGAATATAAAACTGGACTCACAGGGGAGGTTCAAATCGTAGAAAGTTTGAGTGTCAGTCCTCTTGTACTTAAGTCGGCATTGTGCCTTTTGTTTTAAATTCGGATGCAATTTCTGTGTTTCATCGTCAATAAGAAGGTCCAAGCTATACAGTAAACCTGAATTGAAGCATCGGAATCTAAAACTGGTCTCACAGGATAGGTTCAAATCATAGAAAGTTAGAGTGTCAGTCCTCTTGTACTTAAGTCGGCATTGTGCCTTTTGTATTAAATTCGGATGAAATTTCTGTGTTTCTTCGTCACTAAGAAGGTCCGAGGGATACAGTAAACCTGACATGAAGCATCGGAAACTAATACTGGAGTCACAGGAGAGGTTCACATCATAGAATGTGAGAGTGTCAGTACTCTTGTACTTAAGTCGGCATTGTGCCTTTTGTATTAAATTCAAATGGAATTTCTGTGTTTCATCGTCAACAAGAAAGTCCAAGAGACACAGTGAACCTGAAGTGAAGCATCGGAATGTAAAACTGGACTCACAGGAGAAGTTCCAATCATAGGAGGTTAGAGTGTCAGTCCTCTTGTACTTAAGTCGGCATTGTGGATTTTGTATTAAATTCGGATGTAATTTCTGTGTATCATCGTCAATAAGATGGTCCGAGGGACACAGTAAACCTCAAGTGAAGCATCGGAATCTAAGACTGGACTCACAGGAGGGGTTCAAATCAAAGAAAGTTAGAGTGTCAGTCCTCTTGTACTGAAGTCGGCATTGTGACTTTTGTATTAAATTCGGATGCAATTTTTGGGTTTCATCGTCAATAATAAGGTCCAATGTATGCAGTAAACCTGAATTGAAGCATCGGAATTTAAAACTGGACTCACAGGAGAGGTTAAAATCATAGAAAGTTGGAGTGTCAGTCCTCTTGTACTTTTGTCGGCATTGTGCCTTTGGTATTAAATTCGGATGCAATTTCTATGTTTCATCGTCAATAAGAGGGTCCAAGGGATACAGTAAACCTGAAGTGTAGCATCAGAAACTAATACTGGACTCACAGGAGAGGTTCAAATCATAGAACGTTGGAGTGTCAGTCCTCTAGCACTTAAGTCGGCATTGCGCCTTTTGTATTAAATTCGGATGCAGTTTCTGTGTTTCATCGTCAATAAGAAGGTCCAAGGGATACAGTAAACCTGAAGTGAAGCATCGGAATTTAAAGCTGGACTCACAGGAGGGGTTAAAATCATAGAAAGTTAGAGTGTCAGTCCTCTTGTACTTAAGTCGGCCTTGTGCCTTTTGTTTTATATTCAGATGTAATTTCTGTGTTTCTACGTCAATAAGAAGGTCCAAGGCATAGAGTAAACCTGAAGTGAAGCATCGGAATCTAAAACTGGACTCACAGGAGAGGTTCAAATCATCGAAAGTTAGAGTGTCAGTCCTCTTGTACTTAAGACGGCATTGTGACTTTTGTATTAAATTCGGATGCAATTTCTGTGTTTCATCGTCAATAAGAAGGTCCAAGGCATACAGTAAATCTGAAGCGAAGCATCGGAATCTAAAACTGGACTCACAGGAGAGGTTCAAATCATAGAAAGTTAGAGTGCCAGTCCTCTTGTACTTAAGTCGGCATAGTGACTTTTGTATTAAATTCGGATGCAAATTCTGTGTTTCATCGTCAATAAGAAGCTCCAAGGGACAAAGTAAACCTGAAGTGAAACATCGGAATCTAAAACTATACTCACAGGAGAGGTTCAAATCAGAAAGTTAGAGTGTCAGTCCTCTTTTACTTAAATCGTCATTGTGCCTTTTTTATTAAATTCGGATGCTATTTCTGTGTTTCATCGTCAATAAGAAGGTCCAAGGTATACAGTAAACCTGAAGTGAAGCATCGGAAAATATAACTGGACTCACAGGAGAGGTTCAAATCGTAGAAAGTCAGAGTGTCAGTCCTCTTGTACTTAAGTCGGCATTGTGCCTTTTGTATTAAATTCGGATGCAATTTCTGTGTTTCTTCATCACTAAGAAGGTCCGAGGGATACTGTAAACCTGACGTGAAGCATCGGAAACTAAAACTGGAGTCACAGGAAAGGTTCACATCATAGAAAGTTAGAGTGTCTGTCCTAAGTCGGCATTGTGCCTTTTGTATTAAATTCTGATGGAATTTCTGTGTTTCATCGTCAACAAGAAGGTCCAAGGGATACAGTGAACCTGAAGTGAAGCATCGGAATCTAAAACTGGACTCACAGGAGAGGTTCAAATCATAGGAGGTTAGAGTGTCAGCCGCTTGTACTTAAGTCGGCATTGTGCCTTTTGTATTAAATTCGGATGCAATTTCTGTGTTTCATCGTCAATAAGAAGGTCCAAGGGATACAGTAAACCTGAAGTGAAACATCAGAATCTAAAACTGGACTCACAGGAGAGGTTCAAATCATAGAAAGTTAGAGTGTCAGTCGTCTTGTATTGAAGTTGCCATTGTGCCATTAGTATTAAATTCGGATCCAATTTCTGTGTTTCATCGTCAATAAGAAGGTCCAATGCATACAGTAAACCTGAATTGAGGAATCGGAATCTAAAACTGGACTCACAGGAGAGGTTAATATCATAGACATTTAGAGTGTCAGTCCTCTTGTACTTTAGTCGGCATTGTGCCTTTTGTATTAAATTCGGATGCAATTTCTATGTTTCATCGACAATAAGAAGGTCCAAGGGATACAGTAAACCTGAAGTGTAGCATCAGAAACTAAAACTGGACTCACAGGAGAGGTTCAAATCATAGAACTTTATAGTGTCAGTCCTCTAGTACTTAAGTCGGCATTGTGCCTTTTGTATTAAATTCGGATGCAATTTCTGTGTTTCATCGTCAATAAGAAGGTCCAAGGGATAAAGTAAACCAGATGTGAAGCATCGGAATCTAAAACTGGACTCACAGGAGGGGTTTAATTCATAGAAAGTTAGAGTGTCAGTCCTCTTGTACTTAAGTCGGCATTGTGCCTTTTGTATTAAATTCGGATGCAATTTCTGTGTCTCTTCATCACTAAGAAGGTCCGAGGGATACAGTAAACCTGAAGTGAAGCCTCGGAATCTAAAACTGGACTCACAGGAGAGGTTCAAATCATAGAAAGTTTGAGTGTCAGTCCTCTTGTACTTAAGTCGGCATTGTGCCTTACGTATTACATTCGGATGCAATTTCTGTGTTTCATCGTCAATAAGAAGGTCCAAGGGATACAGTAAACCTGAAGTGAAACATCGGAATCTAAAACTGGACACACAGCAGAGGTTCAAATCATAGAAAGTTAGAGTGTCAGTCCTCTTTCACATAAGTCGGCATTGTGCCTTTTTTATCAAATTCGGATGCAATTTCTGTGTTTCATCGTCAATAAGAAGGTCCAAGGGATACAATAAACCTGAAGTGAAGCATCGGAATCTAAAACTGGACTCCCAGGAGAGGTTCAAATCATAGAACGTTAGGGTGTCAGTCCTCTAGTAATTAAGTCGGCATTGTGACTTTTGTATGAAATTCGGATGCAATTTCTATGTTTCATGGTCAATAAAGAGGTCCAAGGGATACAGTAAACCTGTAGTGCAACATCGATAGCTAAAGCTGGACTCACAGGAGAGGTTCAAATCATAGAAAATTGGAGTGTCAGTCCTCTTTTACTTAAGTCGGCATCGTGCCTTTTTTATTAAATTTGGATGCAATTTCTGTGTTTCATCGTCAATAAGAAGGTCCAAGGTATACAGTAAACCTGAAGTGAAGCATCGGAATATAAAACTGGACTCACAGGAGAGGTTCAAATCATAGAACGTTAGAGTGTCACTTCTCTAGTAATTAAGTCGGCATTGTGACTTTTGTATTAAATTCGGATGCAATTTCTGTGTATCATCGTCAATAAAAAGGTCCAAGGGATACAGTAAACCTGAAGTGAAGCATCGGAATCTAAAACTGGACTCACAGGAGGGGTTCAATTCACAGAAAGTTAGAGTGTAAGTCCTCTTGTACTTAAGTCGGCAATGTGCCTTTTGTATCAAATTCGGATGCAATTTCTGTGTTTCATCGTCAATATGAAGATCCAAGGTATACAGTAAACCTGAAGTGAAGCACTGCAAACTAAATCTGGACTCACAGGAGGGGATCAAATCATAGAAAGTTAGAGTGTCAGTCCTCTTGTACTTAAGTCGGCATTGTGCCTTTTGTATTAAATTCGGATGAAATATCTGTGTTTCTTCGTCACTAAGAAGGTCCGAGGGATACAGTGAACCTGACATGAAGCATCGGAAACTAAAACTGGAGTCACAGGAGAGGTTCACATCACAGAAAGTGAGAGTGTCAGTCCTCTTGTACTTAAGTCGGCATTGTGCCTTTTGTATTAAATTCAAATGGAATTTCTGTGTTTCATCGTCAACAAGAAAGTCCAAGGGATACAGTGAACCTGAAGTGAAGCATCGGAATCTAAAACTGGACCCACAGGAGAGGTTCCAATCATAGGAGGTTAGAGTGTCAGTCCTCTTGTACTTAAGTCGGCATTGTGGATTTTGTATTAAATTCGGATGTAATTTCTGTATATCATCGTCAATAAGAAGGTCCAAGGGACACAGTAAACCTGAAGTGAAGCATCGGAATCTAAGACTGGACTCACAGGAGGGGTTCAATTCATAGAAAGTTAGAGTGTCAGTCCTCTTGTACTTAAGTCGGCATTGTGCCTTTTCTATTAAATTCGGATGCAATTTCTGGGTTTCATCGTCAATAAGAAGGTCCAATGTATGCAGTAAACCTGAATTGAAGCATCGGAATTTAAAACTGGACTCACAGGAGAGGTTAAAATCATAGAAAGTTAGAGTGTGAGTCCTCTTGTACTTTTGTCTGCATTGTGCCTTTTGTATTAAATTCGGATGCAATTTCTATGTTTCATCGTCAATAAGAAGGTCCAAGGGATACAGTAAACCTGAAGTGTAGCATCAGAAACTAATACTGGACTCACAGGAGAGGTTCAAATCATAGATCGTTAGAGTGTCAGTCCTCTAGTACTTAAGTCGGCATTGTGCGTTTTGTATTAAATTCGGATGCAGTTTCTGTGTTTCATCGTCAATAAGAAGGTCCAAGGGATACAGTAAACCTGAAGTGAAGCATCGGAATCTAAAACTGGACTCACAGGAGGGGTTAAAATCATAGAAAGTTAGAGTGTCAGTCCTCTTGTACTTAAGTCGGCATTGTGCCTTTTGTATTATATTCAGATGTAATTTCTGTGTTTCTACGTCAATAAGAAGGTCCAAGGCATACAGTAAACCTGAAATGAAACATCGGAATCTAAAACTATACTCACAGGAGAGGTTCAAATCATAGAAAGTTAGAGTGTCAGTCCTCTTTTACTTAAGTCGTCATTGTGCCTTTTTTATTAAATTCGGATGCTATTTCTGTGTTTCATCGTCAATAAGAAGGTCCAAGGTAAACAGTAAACCTGACGTGAAACATCGGAATCTAAAACTATACTCACAGGAGAGGTTCAAATCATAGAAAGTTAGCGTGTCAGTCCTCTTTTACTTAAGTCGTCATTGTGCCATTTTTATTAAATTCGGATGCTATTTCTGTGTTTCATCGTCAATAAGAAGGTCCAAGGTATACAGTAAACCTGAAGTGAAGCATCGGAAAAAATAACTGGACTCACAGGAGAGGTTCAAATCGTAGAAAGTTAGAGTGTCAGTCCTCTTGTACTTAATTCGGCATTGTGCCTTTTGTATTAAATTCGGATGCAATTTCTGTGTTTCTTCATCACTAAGAAGGTCCGAGGGATACAGTAAGCCTGACGTGAAGCATCGTAAACTAAAACTGGAGTCACAGGAAAGGTTCACAACATAGAAAGTTAGAGTGTCAGTCCTCTTGTACTTAAGTCGGCATTGTGCCTTTTGTATTAAATTCAAATGGAATTTCTGTGTCTCATCGTCAACAAGAAAGTCCAAGGGATACAGTGAACCTGAAGTGAAGCATCGGAATCTAAAACTGGACCCACAGGAGAGGTTCAAATCATAGGAGGTTAGAGTGTCAGTCCTCTTGTACTTAAGTCGGCATTGTGGATTTTGTATTAAATTCGGATGTAATTTCTGTATATCATCGTCAATAAGAAGGTCCAAGGGGCACAGTAAACCTGAAGTGAAGCATCGGAATCTAAGACTGGACTCACAGGAGGGGTTCAATTCATAGAAAGTTAGAGTGTCAGTCCTCTTGTACTTAAGTCGGCATTGTGCCTTTTCTATTAAATTCGGATGCAATTTCTGGGTTTCATCGTCAATAAGAAGGTCCAATGTATGCAGTAAACCTGAATTGAAGCATCGGAATTTAAAACTGGACTCACAGGAGAGGTTAAAATCATAGAAAGTTAGAGTGTGAGTGCTCTTGTACTTTTGTCTGCATTGTGCCTTTTGTATTAAATTCGGATGCAATTTCTATGTTTCATCGTCAATAAGAAGGTCCAAGGGATACAGTAAACCTGAAGTGTAGCATCAGAATATAATACTGGACTCACAGGAGAGGTTCAAATCATAGATCGTTAGAGTGTCAGTCCTCTAGTACTTAAGTCGGCATTGTGCGTTTTGTATTAAATTCGGATGCAGTTTCTGTGTTTCATCGTCAATAAGAAGGTCCAAGGGATACAGTAAACCTGAAGTGAAGCATCGGAATCTAAAACTGGACTCACAGGAGGGGTTAAAATCATAGAAAGTTAGAGTGTCAGTCCTCTTGTACTTAAGTCGGCATTGTGCCTTTTGTATTATATTCAGATGTAATTTCTGTGTTTCTACGTCAATAAGAAGGTCCAAGGCATACAGTAAACCTGAAATGAAACATCGGAATCTAAAACTATACTCACAGGAGAGGTTCAAATCATAGAAAGTTAGCGTGTCAGTCCTCTTTTACTTAAGTCATCATTGTGCCTTTTTTATTAAATTCGGATGCTATTTCTGTGTTTCATCGTCAATAAGAAGGTCCAAGGTATACAGTAAACCTGAAGTGAAGCATCGGAAAATATAACTGGACTCACAGGAGAGGTTCAAATCGTAGAAAGTTAGAGTGTCAGTCCTCTTGTACTTAAGTCGGCATTGTGCCTTTTGTATTAAATTCGGATGCAATTTCTGTGTTTCTTCATCACTAAGTAGGTCCGAGGGATACAGTAAACCTGACGTGAAGCATCGGAAACTAAAACTGGATTCACAGGAAAGGTTCACAACATAGAAAGTTAGAGTGTCTGTCCTCTTGTACTTAAGTCGGCATTGTGCCTTTTGTATTAAATTCTGATGGAATTTCTGTGTTTCATCGTCAACAAGAAGGTCCAAGGGATACAGTGAACCTGAAGTGAAGCATCGGAATCTAAAACTGGACTCACAGGAGAGGTTCAAATCATAGGAAGTTAGAGTGTCAGCCGTTTGTACTTAAGTCGGCATTGTGCTTTTTATATTAAATTCGGATGCAATTTCAGTGTTTCATCGTCAATAAGAAGGTCCAAGGGATACAGTAAACCTGAAGTGAAACATCAAAATCTAAAACTGGACTCACAGGAGAGGTTCAAATCATAGAAAGTTAGAGTGTCAGTCGTCTTGTACTGAACTTGGCATTGTGCCTTTTGTATTAAATTTGGATGCAATTTCTGTGTTTCATCGTCAATAAGAAGGTCCAAGGTATACAGTAAACCTGAAGTGAAGCATCGGAATATAAAACTGGACTCACAGGAGAGGTACAAATCATAGAACGTTAGAGTGTCAGTTCTCTAGTAATTAAGTCGGCATTGTGACTTTTGTATTAAATTCGGATGCAATTTCTGTGTTTCATCGTCAATAAAAAGGTCCAAGGGATACAGTAAACCTGAAGTGAAGCATCGGAATCTAAACCTGGACTCACAGGAGGGGTTCAATTCACAGAAAGTTAGAGTGTAAGTCCTCTTGTACTTAAGTCGGCAATGAGCCTTTTGTATCAAATTCGGATGCAATTTCTGTGTTTCATCGTCAATATGAAGATCCAAGGTATACAGTAAACCTGAAGTGAAGCACTGCAATCTAAATCTGGACTCACAGGAGGGGATCAAATCATAGAAAGTTAGAGTGTCAGTCCTCTTGTACTTAAGTCGGCATTGTGCCTTTTGTATTAAATTCGGATGAAATTTCTGCGTTTCTTCGTCACTAAGAAGGTCCGAGGGATACAGTGAACCTGACATGAAGCATCGGAAACTAAAACTGGAGTCACAGGAGAGGTTCACATCATAGAAAGTGAGAGTGTCAGTCCTCTTGTACTTAAGTCGGCATTGTGCCTTTTGTAATAAATTCAAATGGAATTTCTGTGTTTCATCGTCAACAAGAAAGTCCAAGGGATACAGTGAACCTGAAGTGAAGCATCGGAATCTGAAACTGGACCCACAGGAGAGGTTCAAATCATAGGAGGTTAGAGTGTCAGTCCTCTTGTACTTAAGTCGGTATTGTGGATTTTGTATTAAATTCGGATGTAATTTCTGTATATCATCGTCAATAAGAAGGTCCAAGGGACACAGTAAACCTGAAGTGAAGCATCGGAATCTAAGACTGGACTCACAGGAGGGGTTCAATTCATAGAAAGTTAGAGTGTCAGTCCTCTTGTACTTAAGTCGGCATTGTGCCTTTTCTATTAAATTCGGATGCAATTTCTGGGTTTCATCGTTAATAAGAAGGTCCAATGTATGCAGTAAACCTGAATTGAAGCATCGGAATTTAAAACTGGACTCACAGGAGAGGTTAAAATCATAGAAAGTTAGAGTGTGAGTCCTCTTGTACTTTTGTCTGCATTGTGCCTTTTGTATTAAATTCGGATGCAATTTCTATGTTTCATCGTCAATAAGAAGGTCCAAGGGATACAGTAAACCTGAAGTGTAGCATCAGAAACTAATACTGGACTCACAGGAGAGGTTCAAATCATAGAACGTTAGAGTGTCAGTCCTCTAGTACTTAAGTCGGCATTGTGCGTTTTGTATTAAATTCGGATGCAGTTTCTGTGTTTCATCGTCAATAAGAAGGTCCAAGGGATACAGTCAACCTGAAGTGAAGCATCGGAATCTAAAACTGGACTCACAGGAGGGGTTAAAATCATAGAAAGTTAGAGTGTCAGTCCTCTTGTACTTAAGTCGGCATTGTGCCTTTTGTATTATATTCAGATGTAATTTCTGTGTTTCTACGTCAATAAGAAGGTCCAAGGCATACAGTAAAAGTGAAATGAAACATCGGAATCTAAAACTATACTCACAGGAGAGGTTCAAATCATAGAAAGTTAGTGTGTCAGTCCTCTTTTACTTAAGTCGTCATTGTGCCTTTTTTATTAAATTCGGTTGCTATTTCTGTGTTTCATCGTCAATAAGAAGGTCCAAGGTATACAGTAAACCTGAAGTGAAGCATCGGAATCTAAAACTGGACTCACAGGAGGGGTTTAATTCATAGAAAGTTAGAGTGTCAGTCCTCTTGTACTTAAGTCGGCAATGTGCCTTCTGTATCCAATTCGGATGCAATTTCTGTGTTTCATCGTCAATATGAAGGTCCAAGGTATACAGTAAACCTGAAGTGAAGCATCGGAATTTAAAACTGGACTCACAGGAGGAGTTCAAATCATAGAAAGTAAGAGTGTCAGTCCTCTTGTACTTAAGTCGGCATTGTGCCTTATGTATTAAATTCTGATGGAATATCTGTGTTTCATCGTCAATAAGAAGGTCCAAGGAATACAGTAAACCTGAAGTGAAGCATCGGAATCTAAAACTGGACTCACAGGAGAGGTACAAATCATAGAAAGTTTGAGTGTCAGTCCTCTTGTACTTAAGTCGGCATTGTGCCTTATGTATTAAATTCGGATGCAATTTCTGTGTTTCATCGCCAATAAGAAGGTCCAAGTTATACAGAAAACCTGAAGTGAAACATCGGAATCTAAAACTGGACTCACAGCAGAGTTTCAAATCATAGAAAGTTAGAGTGTCAGTCCTCTTGTACTTAAGTCGGCATTGTGCCTTTTGTATTAAATTCGGATGAAATTTCTGTGTTTCTTCGTCACTAAGAAGGTCCGAGGGATACAGTAAACCTGACATGAAGCATCGGAAACTAAAACTGGAGTCACAGGAGAGGTTCACATCATAGAAAGTTAGAGTGTCAGTCCTCTTGTACTTAAGTCGGCATTGTGCCTTTTGTATTAAATTCAAATGGAATTTCTGTATTTCATCGTCAACAAGAAAGTCCAAGGGATACAGTGACCCTGAAGTGAAGCATCGGAATCTAAAACTGGACCCACAGGAGAGGTTCAAATCATAGGAGGTTAGAGTGTCAGTCCTCTTGTACTTAAGTCGGCATTGTGGATTTTGTATTAAATTCGGATGTAATTTCTGTATATCATCGTCAATAAGAAGGTCCAAGGGACACAGTAAACCTGAAGTGAAGCATCGGAATCTAAGACTGGACTCACAGGAGGGGTTCAATTCATAGAAAGTTAGAGTGTCAGTCCTCTTGTACTTATGTCGGCATTGTGCCTTTTCTATTAAATTCGGATGCAATTTCTGGGTTTCATCGTCAATAAGAAGGTCCAATGTATGCAGCAAACCTGAATTGAAGCATCGGAATTTACAACTGGACTCACAGGAGAGGTTAAAATCATAGAAAGTTAGAGTGTGTGTCCTCTTGTACTTTTGTCGGCATTGTGCCTTTTGTATTAAATTCGGATGCAATTTCTATGTTTCATCGTCAATAAGAAGGTCCAAGGGATACAGTAAACCTGAAGTGTAGCATCGGAAACTAATACTGGACTCACAGGAGAGGTTCAAATCATAGAACGTTAGAGTGTCAGTCCTCTAGTACTTAAGTCGGCATTGTGCGTTTTGTATTAAATTCGGATGCAATTTCTGGGTTTCATCGTCAATAAGAAGGTCCAATGTATGCAGCAAACCTGAATTGAAGCATCGGAATTTACAACTGGACTCACAGGAGAGGTTAAAATCATAGAAAGTTAGAGTGTGTGTCCTCTTGTACTTTTGTCGGCATTGTGCCTTTTGTATTAAATTCGGATGCAATTTCTATGTTTCATCGTCAATAAGAAGGTCCAAGGGATACAGTAAACCTGAAGTGTAGCATCGGAAACTAATACTGGACTCACAGGAGAGGTTCAAATCATAGAACGTTAGAGTGTCAGTCCTCTAGTACTTAAGTCGGCATTGTGCGTTTTGTATTAAATTCGGATGCAGTTTCTGTGTTTCATCGTCAATAAGAAGGTCCAAGGGATACAGTAAACCTGAAGTGAAGCATCGGAATCTAAAACTGGACTCACAGGAGGGGTTAAAATCATAGAAAGTTAGAGTGTCAGTCCTCTTGTACTTAAGTCGGCATTGTGCCTTTTGTATTATATTCAGATGTAATTTCTGTGTTTCTACGTCAATAAGAAGGTCCAAGGCATACAGTAAACCTGAAGTGAAATATCGGAATCTAAAACTATACTCACAGGAGAGGTTCAAATCATAGAAAGTTAGAGTGTCAGTCCTCTTTTACTTAAGTCGTCATTGTGCCTTTTTTATTAAATTCGGATGCTATTTCTGTGTTTCATCGTCAATAAGAAGGTCCAAGGTATACAGTAAACCTGACCTGAAACATCGGAATCTAAAACTATACTCACAGGAGAGGTTCAAATCATAGAAAGTTAGAGTGTCAGTCCTATTTTACTTAAGTCGTCATTGTGCCTTTTTTATTAAATTCGGTTGCTATTTCTGTGTTTCATCGTCAATAAGAAGGTCCAAGGTATACAGTAAACCTGAAGTGAAGCATCGGAAAATATAACTGGACTCACAGGAGAGGTTCAAATCGTAGAAAGTTAGAGTGTCAGTCCTCCTGTACTTCAGTCGGCATTGTGCGTTTTGTATTAAATTCGGATGCAATTTCTGTGTTTCTTCATCACTAAGAAGGTCCGAGGGATACAGTAAACCTGACGTGAAGCATCGGAAACTAAAACTGGAGTCACAGGAAAGGTTCACATCATAGAAAGTTAGAGTGTCTGTCCTCTTGTACTTAAGTCGGCATTGTGCCTTTTGTATTAAATTCTGATGGAATTTCTGTGTTTCATCGTCAACAAGAAGGTCCAAGGGATACAGTGAACCTGAAGTGAAGCATCGGAATCTAAAACTGGACTCACAGGAGAGGTTCAAATCATAGAAAGTTAGAGTGTCAGTCGTCTTGTACTGAAGTTGGCATTGTGCCTTTTGTATTAAATTCGGATGCAATTTCTGTGTTTCAACGTCAATAAGAAGGTCCAATGCATACAGTAAACCTGAATTGAAGAATCGGAATCTAAAACTGGACTCGCAGGAGAGGTTAATATGATAGACATTTAGAGTGTCAGTCCTCTTGTACTTTAGTCGGCATTGTGCCTTTTGTATTAAATTCAGATGCAATTTCTATGTTTCATCGACAACAAGAAGGTCCAAGGTATACAGTAAACCTGAAGTGTAGCATCAGAAACTAAAACTGGACTCACAGGAGAGGTTCAAATCATAGAACGTTATAGTGTCAGTCCTCTAGTACTTAAGTCGGCATTGTGCCTTTTGTATTAAATTTGGATGCAATTTCTGTGTTTCATCGTCAATAAGAAGGTCCAAGGGATAAAGTAAACCTGAAGTGAAACATCGGAATCGAAAACTGGACTCACAGGAGGGGTTTAATTCATAGAAAGTTAGAGTGTCAGTCCTCTTGTACTTAAGTCGGCATTGTGCCTTATGTATTAAATTCGGATGCAATTTCTGTGTTTCATCGTCAATAAGAAGGTCCGAGGGATACAGTAAACCTGAAGTGAAACATCGGAATCTAAAACTGGACTCACAGCGGAGTTTCAAATCATAGAAAGTTAGAGAGTCAGTCCTCTTTCACCTAAGTCGGTATTGTGCCTTTTTTATCATATTCGGATGCAATTTCTGTGTTTCATCGTCAATAAGAAGGTCCAAGGGATACAGTAAACCTAAAGTGAAGCATCGGAATCTAAAACTGGACTCACAGAAGGGGTTCAAATCATAGAAAGTTAGAGTGTCAGTCCTCATGTACTTATGTCGGCATTGTGCCTTTTGTGTTATATTCAGATGGAATCTCTGTGTTTCATCGTCAATAAGAAGGTCCAAGGCATACAGTAAATCTGAAGTGAAGCATCGGAATCTAAAACTGGACTCACAGGAGAGATTCAAATCATAGAAAGTTAGAGTGTCAGTCCTCTTGTACTTAAGTCGGCATTGTGCCTTTTGTATTAAATTCGGATGCAATTTCTGTGTTTCATCGTCAATAAGAAGGTCCAAGGTATACAGTAAACCTGAATTGAAGCATCGGAATCTAAAACTGGTCTCACAGGATCGGTTCAAATCATAGAAAGTTGAAGTGTCAGTCCTCTTGTACTTAAGTCGGCATTGTGCCTTTTCTATTAAATTCGGATGCAAAATCTGTGTTTCATCGTCAATAAGAAGGTCCAAGGTATACAGTAAACCTGAAGTGAAGCATCGGAATATAAAACTGGACCCACAGGAGAGGTTCAAATCGTAGAAAGTTAGAGTGTCAGTCCTCTTGTACTTAAGTCGGCATTGTGCCTTTTGTATTAAATTCGGATGCAATTTCTGTGTTTCATCGTCAATAAGAAGGTCCAAGGTATACAGTAAACCTGAATTGAAGCATCGGAATCTAAAACTGGTCTCACAGGATAGGTTCAAATCATAGAAAGTTAGAGTGTCAGTCCTCTTGTACTTAAGTCGGCATAGTGCCTTTTGTATTCAATTCGGATGCAATTTCTGTCTTTCATCGTCAATAAGAAGGTCCAGGGGATACAGTAAACCTAAAGTGTAGCATCGGAAACAAAAACTGGACTCCCAGGAGAGGTTCAAATCATGGAACGTTAGAGTGTCAGTCCTCTAGTAATTAAGTCGGCATTGTGACTTTTGTATTAAATTCGGATGCAATTTCTGTGTTTCATCGTCAATAAAAAGGTCCAAGGGATACTGTAAACCTGAAGTGAAGCATCGGATTCGAAAACTGGACTCACAGGAGGGGTTCAATTCACAGAAAGTTAGAGTGTCTGTTCTCCTGTACTTAAGTCGGCAATGTGCATTTTGTATCAAATTCGGATGCAATTTCTGTGTTTCATCGTCAATATGAAGGTCCAAGGTATACAGGAGACCTGAAGTGAAGCACTGGAATCTAAAACTGGACTCACAGGAGGGGTTCAAATCATAGAAAGTTAGAGTGTCGGTCCGCTTGTACTTAAGTCGGCATTGTGCCATTTGTATTAAATACGGATGCAATTTCTGTGTTTCTTCGTCACTAAGAAGGTCCGAAGGATACAGTAAACCTGACATGAAGCATCGGAAACTAAAACTGGAGTCACAGGAGTGGTTCACATCATAGAAAGTGAGAGTGTCAGTAATCTTGTATTTAAGTCGGCATTGTGCCTTTTGTATTACATTCGGATGCAATTTCTGTGTATCATCGTCAATAAGAAGGTCCAAGGGATACAGTAAACCTGAAGTGAAGCATCGGAATGTAAGACTGGACTCACAGGAGAGGTTCAAATCATAGAAAGTTAGAGTGTCAGTCCTCTTGTACTTAAGTCGGCATTGTGCCTTTTCTATTAAGTTCCGATGCAATTTCTGTGTTTCATCGTCAATAAGAAGGTCCAATGTATACAGTAAACCTGAATTGAAGCATCGGAATTTAAAACTGGACTCACAGGAGAGGTTAAAATCATAGAAAGTTAGAGTGTCAGTTCTCTTGTACTTTAGTCGGCATTGTGCCTTTTGTATTAAATTCGGATGCAATTTCTATGTTTCATCGTCAATAAGAAGGTCCAAGGGATACAGTAAACCTGAAGTGTAGCATCAGAAACTACTACTGGGCTCACAGGAGAGGTTCAAATCATAGAACGTTAGAGTGTCAGTCCTCTACTACTTAAGTCGGCATTGTGCTTTTGTATTAAATTCGGATGCAATTTCTGTGTTTCATCGACAATAAGAAGGTCCAAGGTATGCAGTAAACCTAAAGTGTAGCATCGGAAACTAAAACTGTACTCCCAGGAAAGGTTCGAATCATAGAACGCTAGAGTGTCAATCCTCTAGTAATTAAGTCGGCATTGTCACTATTGTATTAAATTCGGATGCAATTTCTGAGTTTCATCGTCAATAAAAAGGTCCAAGGGATACAGTAAACCTGAAGTGAAGCATCGGAATCTACAACTGGACTCACAGGAGGGGTTCAAATCATAGAAAGTTAGAGTGTCAGTCCTCTTGTACTTAAGTCGGCATTGTGCCTTTTGTATTAAATTCGGATGCAATTTCTGTGTATCATCGTCAATAAGAAGGTCCAAGGGATACAGTAAACCTGAAGTGAAGCATCGGAATCTAAGACTGGACTCACAGGAGAGGTTCAAATCATAGAAGGTTAGAGTGTCAGTCCTCTTGTACTTAAGTCGGCATTGTGCCTTTTCTATTAAGTTCGGATGCAATTTCTGTGTTTCATCGTCAATAAGAAGGTCCAATGTATACAGTAAACCTGAATTGAAGCATCGGAATTTAAAACTGGACTCACAGGAGAGGTTAAAATCATAGAAAGTTAGAGTGTCAGTTCTCTTGTACTTTAGTCGGCATTGTGCCTTTTGTATTAAATTCAAATGGAATTTCTGTGTTTCATCGTCAACAAGAAGATCCAAGGGATACAGTAAACCTGAAGGGAAGCATCGGAAAATATAACTGGACTCACAGGAGAGGTTCAAATCGTAGAAAGTTAGAGTGTCAGTCCTCTTGTACTTAAATCGGCATTGTGCCTTTTGTATTAAATTCAGATGGAATTTCTGTGTTTTATCGTGAACAAGAAGGTCCAAGGGATACAGTAATCCTGAAGTGAAGCATCGGAATCTAAGACTGGACCCACAGGAGAGGTTCAAATCATAGAAAGTTAAAGTGTCAGTCCTCTTGTACTTAAGTCGGCATTGTGCCATTTCTATTAAATTCGGATGCAATTTCTGTGTTTCATCGTCAATAAGAAGGTCCGAGGGATACAGTAAACCTGAAGTGAAACATCGGAATCTAAAACTGGACTCACAGCGGAGTTTCAAATCATAGAAAGTTAGAGAGTCAGTCCTCTTTCACCTAAGTCGGTATTGTGCCTTTTTTATCATATTCGGATGCAATTTCTGTGTTTCATCGTCAATAAGAAGGTCCAAGGGATACAGTAAACCTAAAGTGAAGCATCGGAATCTAAAACTGGACTCACAGAAGGGGTTCAAATCATAGAAAGTTAGAGTGTCAGTCCTCATGTACTTATGTCGGCATTGTGCCTTTTGTGTTATATTCAGATGGAATCTCTGTGTTTCATCGTCAATAAGAAGGTCCAAGGCATACAGTAAATCTGAAGTGAAGCATCGGAATCTAAAACTGGACTCACAGGAGAGATTCAAATCATAGAAAGTTAGAGTGTCAGTCCTCTTGTACTTAAGTCGGCATTGTGCCTTTTGTATTAAATTCGGATGCAATTTCTGTGTTTCATCGTCAATAAGAAGGTCCAAGGTATACAGTAAACCTGAATTGAAGCATCGGAATCTAAAACTGGTCTCACAGGATCGGTTCAAATCATAGAAAGTTGAAGTGTCAGTCCTCTTGTACTTAAGTCGGCATTGTGCCTTTTCTATTAAATTCGGATGCAAAATCTGTGTTTCATCGTCAATAAGAAGGTCCAAGGTATACAGTAAACCTGAAGTGAAGCATCGGAATATAAAACTGGACCCACAGGAGAGGTTCAAATCGTAGAAAGTTAGAGTGTCAGTCCTCTTGTACTTAAGTCGGCATTGTGCCTTTTGTATTAAATTCGGATGCAATTTCTGTGTTTCATCGTCAATAAGAAGGTCCAAGGTATACAGTAAACCTGAATTGAAGCATCGGAATCTAAAACTGGTCTCACAGGATAGGTTCAAATCATAGAAAGTTAGAGTGTCAGTCCTCTTGTACTTAAGTCGGCATAGTGCCTTTTGTATTCAATTCGGATGCAATTTCTGTCTTTCATCGTCAATAAGAAGGTCCAGGGGATACAGTAAACCTAAAGTGTAGCATCGGAAACAAAAACTGGACTCCCAGGAGAGGTTCAAATCATGGAACGTTAGAGTGTCAGTCCTCTAGTAATTAAGTCGGCATTGTGACTTTTGTATTAAATTCGGATGCAATTTCTGTGTTTCATCGTCAATAAAAAGGTCCAAGGGATACAGTAAACCTGAAGTGAAGCATCGGATTCGAAAACTGGACTCACAGGAGGGGTTCAATTCACAGAAAGTTAGAGTGTCTGTTCTCCTGTACTTAAGTCGGCAATGTGCATTTTGTATCAAATTCGGATGCAATTTCTGTGTTTCATCGTCAATATGAAGGTCCAAGGTATACAGGAGACCTGAAGTGAAGCACTGGAATCTAAAACTGGACTCACAGGAGGGGTTCAAATCATAGAAAGTTAGAGTGTCGGTCCGCTTGTACTTAAGTCGGCATTGTGCCATTTGTATTAAATACGGATGCAATTTCTGTGTTTCTTCGTCACTAAGAAGGTCCGAAGGATACAGTAAACCTGACATGAAGCATCGGAAACTAAAACTGGAGTCACAGGAGTGGTTCACATCATAGAAAGTGAGAGTGTCAGTAATCTTGTATTTAAGTCGGCATTGTGCCTTTTGTATTACATTCGGATGCAATTTCTGTGTATCATCGTCAATAAGAAGGTCCAAGGGATACAGTAAACCTGAAGTGAAGCATCGGAATGTAAGACTGGACTCACAGGAGAGGTTCAAATCATAGAAAGTTAGAGTGTCAGTCCTCTTGTACTTAAGTCGGCATTGTGCCTTTTCTATTAAGTTCCGATGCAATTTCTGTGTTTCATCGTCAATAAGAAGGTCCAATGTATACAGTAAACCTGAATTGAAGCATCGGAATTTAAAACTGGACTCACAGGAGAGGTTAAAATCATAGAAAGTTAGAGTGTCAGTTCTCTTGTACTTTAGTCGGCATTGTGCCTTTTGTATTAAATTCGGATGCAATTTCTATGTTTCATCGTCAATAAGAAGGTCCAAGGGATACAGTAAACCTGAAGTGTAGCATCAGAAACTACTACTGGGCTCACAGGAGAGGTTCAAATCATAGAACGTTAGAGTGTCAGTCCTCTAGTACTTAAGTCGGCATTGTGCTTTTGTATTAAATTCGGATGCAATTTCTGTGTTTCATCGACAATAAGAAGGTCCAAGGTATGCAGTAAACCTAAAGTGTAGCATCGGAAACTAAAACTGTACTCCCAGGAAAGGTTCGAATCATAGAACGCTAGAGTGTCAATCCTCTAGTAATTAAGTCGGCATTGTCACTATTGTATTAAATTCGGATGCAATTTCTGAGTTTCATCGTCAATAAAAAGGTCCAAGGGATACAGTAAACCTGAAGTGAAGCATCGGAATCTACAACTGGACTCACAGGAGGGGTTCAAATCATAGAAAGTTAGAGTGTCAGTCCTCTTGTACTTAAGTCGGCATTGTGCCTTTTGTATTAAATTCGGATGCAATTTCTGTGTATCATCGTCAATAAGAAGGTCCAAGGGATACAGTAAACCTGAAGTGAAGCATCGGAATCTAAGACTGGACTCACAGGAGAGGTTCAAATCATAGAAGGTTAGAGTGTCAGTCCTCTTGTACTTAAGTCGGCATTGTGCCTTTTCTATTAAGTTCGGATGCAATTTCTGTGTTTCATCGTCAATAAGAAGGTCCAATGTATACAGTAAACCTGAATTGAAGCATCGGAATTTAAAACTGGACTCACAGGAGAGGTTAAAATCATAGAAAGTTAGAGTGTCAGTTCTCTTGTACTTTAGTCGGCATTGTGCCTTTTGTATTAAATTCAAATGGAATTTCTGTGTTTCATCGTCAACAAGAAGATCCAAGGGATACAGTAAACCTGAAGGGAAGCATCGGAAAATATAACTGGACTCACAGGAGAGGTTCAAATCGTAGAAAGTTAGAGTGTCAGTCCTCTTGTACTTAAATCGGCATTGTGCCTTTTGTATTAAATTCAGATGGAATTTCTGTGTTTTATCGTGAACAAGAAGGTCCAAGGGATACAGTAATCCTGAAGTGAAGCATCGGAATCTAAGACTGGACCCACAGGAGAGGTTCAAATCATAGAAAGTTAAAGTGTCAGTCCTCTTGTACTTAAGTCGGCATTGTGCCATTTCTATTAAATTCGGATGCAATTTCTGTGTTTCATCGTCAATAAGGAGGTCCAAGGGATACAGTAAACCTGAAGTGAAACATCAGAATCTAAAACTGGACTCACAGGAGAGGTTCAAATCATATAAAGTTAGAGTGTCAGTCCTCTTGTACTTAAGTCGGCATTGTGCCTTTTCTATTAAGTTCGGATGCAATTTCTGTGTTTCATCGTCAATAAGAAGGTCCAATGTATACAGTAAACCAGAATTGAAGCATCGGAATTTAAAACTGGACTCACAGGAGAGGTTAAAATCATAGAAAGTTAGAGTGTCAGTTCTCTTGTACTTTAGTTGGCATTGTGCCTTTTGTATTAAATTCAAATGGAATTTCTGTGTTTCATCGTCAACAAGAAGATCCAAGGGATACAGTAAACCTGAAGGGAAGCATCGGAAAATATAACTGGACTCACAGGAGAGGTTCAAATCGTAGAAAGTTAGAGTGTCAGTCCTCTTGTACTTAAATCGGCATAGTGCCTTTTGTATTAAATTCAGATGGAATTTCTGTGTTTTATCGTGAACAAGAAGGTCCAAGGGATACAGTAATCCTGAAGTGAAGCATCGGAATCTAAGACTGGACCCACAGGAGAGGTTCAAATCATAGAAAGTTAAAGTGTCAGTCCTCTTGTACTTAAGTCGGCATTGTGCCATTTCTATTAAATTCGGATGCAATTTCTGTGTTTCATCGTCAATAAGAAGGTCCAAGGGATACAGTAAACCTGAAGTGAAACATCAGAATCTAAAACTGGACTCACAGGAGAGGTTCAAATCATATAAAGTTAGAGTGTCAGTCGTCTTGTACTTTAGTCAGCATTGTGCCTTTTGTAATAAATTCGGATGCAATTTCTATCTTTCATCGTCAATAAGAAGGTCCAAGGGATACAGTAACCCTGAAGTGTAGCTTCAGAAACTAAAACTGGACTCACAGGAGAGGTTCAAATCATAGAACGTTAGAGTGTCAGTCCTCTAGTACTTAAGTCGGCATTGTGCCTTTTGTAATAAATTCGGATGCAATTTCTGTGTTTCATCGTCAATAAGGAGGTCCAAGGGATACAGTAAACCTGAAGTGAAGCATCGGAATCTAAAACTGGACTCACAGGAGGGGTTTAATTCATAGAGAGTTTGAGTGTCAGTCCTCTTGTACTTAAGTCGGCAATGTGCATTTTGTATCCAATTCGGATGCAATTTCTGTGTTTCATCGTCAATATAAAGGTCTATGGTATACAGTAAACCTGAAGTGAAGCATCGGAATCTAAAACTGGACTCACAGGAGGAGTTCAAATCATAGAAAGTTAGAGTGTCAGTCCTCTTGTACTTAAGTCGGCATTGTGCCTTTTGTATTAAATTCTGATGGAATTTCTGTGTTTCATCGTCAACAAGTAGGTCCACGGGATACAGTGAACCTGAAGTGAAGCATCGGAATCTAAAACTGGACTAACAGGAGAGGTTCAAATCGTAGGAAGTTAGAGTGTCAGCTGCTTGTACTTAAGTCGGCATTGTGCCTTTTGTATTAAATTCGGATGCAATTTCTGTGTATCATCGTCAATAAGAAGGTCCAAGGGATATAGATAACCTGAAGTGAAGCATCGGAATCTAAGACTGGACTCACAGGAGAGATTCAAATCATAGAAAGTTAGAGTGACAGTCCTCTTGTACTTAAGTCGGCATTGTGCCTTATGGATTACATTCGGATGCAATTTCTGTGTTTCATCGTCAATAACTAGGTCCAAGGGGTACAGTAAACCTGATGTGAAACATCGGAATCTTAAACTGGACTCACAGCAGAGGTTCAAATCATAGAAAGTTATAGTGACATTCCTCTTTTACTTAAGTCGGCATTGTGCCTTTTTTATCAAATTCGGATGCAATTTCTGTGTTTCATTGTCAATAAGAAGGTCCAAGGTATACAGTACACCTGAAGTGAAGCATCGGAATATAAAACTGGACTCACAGGAGAGGTTCAAATCGTAGAAAGTTAGAGTGTCAGTCCTCTTGTACATAAGTCGGCATTGTGCCTTTTGTATTAAATGCGGATGCAATTTCTGTGTTTCATCGTCAATAAGAAGTTCCAAGGTATACAGTAAACCTGAATTGAAGCATCGGAATCTAAAACTGGTCTCACACGATAGGTTCAAATCGTAGAAAGTTAGAGTGTCAGTCCTCTTGTACTTATGTCGGCATTGTGCCTTTTGTATTAAATTCGGATGCAATTTCTGTGTTTCATCGTCAATAAGAAGGTCCAAGGGATACAGTAAACCTAAAGTGTAGCATCGGAAACTAAAACTGGACTCCCAGGAAAGGTTCAAATCATAGAACGCTAGAGTGTCATTCCTCTAGTAATTAAGTCGGCATTGTCACTTATGTATTAAATTCGGATGCAATTTCTGAGTTTCATCGTCAATAAAAAGGTCCAAGGGATACAGTAAACCTGAAGTGAAGCATCGGAATCTAAAACTGGACTCACAGGAGGGATTCAATTCATAGAAAGTTAGAGTGTCAGTTCTCTTGTACTTATGTCGGCAATGTGCCTTTTGTATCAAATTCGGATGCAATTTCTGTGTTTCATCGTCATTATGAAAGTCCAAGGTATACAGTAAACCTGAAGTGAAGCATGGGAATCTAAAACTGGACTCACAGGAGGGGTTGATATCATAGAAAGTTAGAGTGTCAGTCCTCTTGTACTTAATTCGGCATTGTGCCTTTTGTATTAAATTCAAATGGAATTGCTGTGTTTCATCGTCAACAAGAAGGTCCAAGGGATACAGTGAACCTGTAGTGAAGCATCGGAATCTAAAACTGGACTCACAGGAGAGGTTCAAATCATAGGAAGTTAGAGTGTCAGTCCTCTTGTACTTAAGTCGGCATTGTGCCTTTTGTATTAAATTCGGATGCTATTTCTGTGTATCATCGTCAATAAGAAGGTCCAAGTGATACAGTAAACCTGAAGTGAAGCATCGGAATCTAAGACTGGACTCACAGGAGAGGTTCAAATCATAGAAAGTTAGAGTGTCAGTCCTCTTGTACTTAAGTCGGAATTGTGCCTTTTCTATTAAATTCGGATGCAATTTCTGTGTTTCATCGTCAATAAGAAGGTCCAATGTATACAGTAAACCTGAATTGAAGCATCGGAATCTACAACTGGACTCACAGGAGAGGTTAAAATCATATAAAGTTAGAGTGTGAGTCCTCTTGTACTTTAGTCGGTATTGTGCCTTTTGTACTAAATGCGGATGCAATTTCTATGTTTCATCGTCAATAAGAAGGTCCAAGAGATATAGTAAACCTGAAGTGTAGCATCAGAAACTAAAACTGGACTCACAGGAGAGGTTCAAATCATAGAATGTTAGAGTGTCAGTCCTCTTGTACTTAAGTCGGCATTGTGCCTTATGTATTAAATTCGGATGCAATTTCTGTGTTTCATCGTCAATAAGAAGGTCCAAGAGATACAGTAAACTTGAAGTGAAGCATCGGAATCTAAATCTGGACTCACAGGAGGGGTTCAAATCATAGAAAGTTAGAGTGTAAGTCCTCTTGTACTTAAGTCGCCATTGTGGCTTTTGTATTATATTCAGATGGAATTTCTGTGTTTCATCGTCAATAAGAAGGTCCAAGGCAAGCAGTAAACCTGAAGTGAAGCATCGGAATCTAAAACTGGACTCACAGGAGAGGTTCAAAACATCGAAAGTTAGAGTGTCAGTCCTCTTGTACTTAAGTTGGCATTGTGACTTTTGTATTAAATTTGGATGCAATTTCTGTGTTTTATCGTCAATAAGAAGATCCAAGGCATACAGTAAACCTGAAGTGAAGCATCGGAATCTAAAATTGGACTCACTGGAGTGGTTCAAATCATAGAAAGTTAGAGTGTCAGTCCTCTTGTACTTAAGTCGCCATTGTGCCTTTTGTATTATATTCAGATGGAATTTCTGTGTGTCATCGTCAATAAGAAGGTCCAAGGCAAGCAGTAAACCTGAAGTGAAGCATCGGAATCTAAAACTGGACTCACAGGAGAGGTTCAAAACATCGAAAGTTAGAGTGTCAGTCCTCTTGTACTTAAGTTGGCATTGTGACTTTTGTATTAAATTTGGATGCAATTTCTGTGTTTTATCGTCAATAAGAAGATCCAAGGCATACAGTAAACCTGAAGTGAAGCATCGGAATCTAAAATTGGACTCACTGGAGTGGTTCAAATCATAGAAAGTTAGAGTGTCAGTCCTCTTGTACTTAAGTCGGCATTGTGCCTTATGTATTAAATTCGGATGCAATTTCTGTGTTTCATCGTCAATAAGAAGGTCCAAGGGATACAGTAAACCTGAAGTGAAACATCAGAATCTAAAACTGGACTCACAGGAGAGGTTCAAATCATAGAAAGTTAGATTGTCAGTACTCTTTTACTTAATTCGGCATTGTGCCTTTTGCATTAAATTCGGATTCAATTTCTGTGTTTCATCGCCAATAAGAAGGTCCAAGGTATACAGTAATCCTGAAGTGAAGCATCGGAAACTAAAACTGGACTCACAGGAGAGGTTCAAATCGCAGAAAGTTAGAGTGTCAGTCCTCTTGTACTGAAGTCGGCATTGTGCCTTTTGTATTACATTCGGATGCAATGTCTGTGTTTCATCGTCAATAAGAAGGTCCAATGCATACTGTAAACCTGAATTGAAGCATCGGAATCTAAAACTGGACTCACAGGAGAGGTTCAAATCATAGAAAGTTAGATTGTCAGTACTCTTTTACTTAATTCGGCATTGTGCCTTTTGCATTAAATTCGGATTCAATTTCTGTGTTTCATCGTCAATAAGAAGGTCCAAGGTATACAGTGAACCTGAAGTGAAGCATCGGAATCTAAAACTGGACTCACAGGAGAGGTTCAAATCATAGGAAGTTAGAGTGTCAGTCCTCTTGTACTTAAGTCGGCATTGTGCCTTTTGTATTAAATTCGGATGCAATTTCTGTGTATCATCGTCAATAAGAAGGTCCAAGGGATACAGTAAACCTGAAGTGAAGCATCGGAATCTAAGACTGGACTCACAGGAGAGGTTCAAATCATAGAAAGTTAGAGTGTCAGTCCTCTTGTACTTAAGTCGGAATTGTGCCTTTTCGATTAAATTCGGATGCAATTTCTGTGTTTCATCGTCAATAAGAAGGTCCAATGTATACAGTAAACCTGAATTGAAGCATCGGAATCTACAACTGGACTCACAGGAGAGGTTAAAATCATATAAAGTTAGAGTGTCAGTCTTCTTGTACTTCTGTCGGTATTGTGCCTTTTGTATTAAATGCGGATGCAATTTCTATGTTTCATCGTCAATAAGAAGGTCCAAGGGATATAGTACACCTGACGTGTAGCATCAGAAACTAAAACTGGACTCACAGGAGAGGTTCAAATCATAGAACGTTAGAGTGTCAGTCCTCTAGTACTTAAGTCGGCATTGTGCCTTATGTATTAAATTCGGATGCAATTTCTGTGTTTCATCGTCAATAAGAAGGTCCAAGAGATACAGTAAACTTGAAGTGAAGCATCGGAATCTAAATCTGGACTCACAGGAGGGGTTCAAATCACAGAAAGTTAGAGTGTAAGTCCTCTTGTACTTAAGTCGCCATTGTGCCTTTTGTATTATATTCAGATGGAATTTCTGTGTTTCATCGTCAATAAGAAGGTCCAAGGCAAGCAGTAAACCTGAAGTGAAGCATCGGAATCTAAAACTGGACTCACAGGAGAGGTTCAAAACATCGAAAGTTAGAGTGTCAGTCCTCTTGTACTTAAGTCGGCAATGTGCCTTTTGTATCAAATACGGATGCAATTTCTTTGTTTCATCGCCAATATGAAGGTCCAAGGAATACAGTAAACCTGAAGTGAAGCATCGGAATCTAAAACTGGACTCACAGGAGAGGTTCAAAACATCGAAAGTTAGAGTGTCAGTCCTCTTGTACTTAAGTCAGCATTGTGACTTTTGTATTAAATTCGGATGCAATTTCTGTGTTTCATCGTCAATAAGAAGGTCCAAGCGATAGAGTCAACCTGAAGTGAAACATCGGAATCTAAAACTGGACTTGCAGGTGAGGTTCAAATCATAGAAAGTTAGAGTGTCTGTTCTCTTGTACTTAAGTCAGCACTGTGCCTTTTGTATTAAATTCGGATGCAATATCCGTGTTTCATCGTCAATAAGAAGGTCCAAGGGATACAGTAAATCTGAAGTGAGACATCAGAATCTAAAACTGGACTCACAGGAGAGGTTCAAATCATAGAAAGTTAGAGTGTCAGTACTCTTTTACTTAATTCGGCATTGTGCCTTTTGCATTAAATTCGGATTCAATTTCTGTGTTTCATCGTCAATAAGAAGGTCCAAGGTATACAGTAATCCTGAAGTGAAGCATCGGAAACTAAAACTGGACTCACAGGAGAGGTTCAAATCGCAGAAAGTTAGAGTGTCAGTCCTCTTGTACTGAAGTCGGCATTGTGCCTTTTGTATTAAATTCGGATGCAATTTCTGTGTTTTATCGTCAATAAGACGGTCCAAGGGATACTGTAAACCTGTAGTGAAGCATCGGAATCTAAAACTGGACTCTCTGGAGGGGTTCAAATCATAGAAAGTTAGAGTGTCAGTCCTCTTGTACTTAAGTCGGCATTGTGCCTTTTGTATTATATTCAGATGGAATTTCTGTGTTTTATCGTCAATAAGAAGGTCCAAGCCATACAGTAAACCTGAAGTGAAGCATCGGAATCTAAAACTGGACTCACAGGAGAGGTTCAAATCATGGAAAGATAGTGTGTCAGTCCTCTTGTACTTAAGTAGGCATTGTGCCTTTTGTACTAAATTCGGATGCAATTTCTGTGTTTCATCGTCAATAAGAAGGTCCAAGGGATACAGTAAACCTGAAGTGAAGCATTGGAATCTAAAACTGGCCTCACAGGGGGGGTTCAAATCATAGAAAGTTAGAGTGTCAGTCCTCTTCTCCTTAAGTCGGCATTGTTCCTTTTTTATCATATTCGGAAGCAATTTCTGTGTTTCATCGTCAATAAGACGGTCCAAGGTATACAGTAAAGCTGAAGTGAAGCATCCGAATCTAAAAGTGGTCTCACAGGAGGGGTTCAAATCATAGAAAGTTAGAGTGTCAGTCCTCTTGTACTTAAGTCGGCATTGTGCCTTTTGTATTAAATTCGGATGCAATTTCTGTGTTTCATCGTCAATAAGAAGGTCCAAGGGATACAGTAAACCTGAAGAGAAGCATCGGAATCCAAAACTAGACTCACAGGAGAGGTTCAAATCATAGAAAGTTAGAGTGTCAGTCCTCTTGTACTTAAGTCGGCATTGTGCCTTTTGTATTAAATTCGGATGCAATTTCTGTGTGTCATCGTCAATGAGAAGGTCTAAGGGATACAGTAAACCTGAAGTGAAACATCGGAATCTAAAACTGGATTCACAGGAGAGGTTCAAATCATAGAAAGTTAGAGTGTCAGTCCTCTTTTACTTAAGTCGGCATTGTGCCATTTTTATTAAATTCGGTTGCAATTTCTGTGGTTCATCGTCAATAAGAAGGTCCAAGATATACAGTAAACCCGAAGTGAAGCATCGGAAAATAAAACTGGACTCACAGGAAAGGTTCAAATCGTAGAAAGTTAGAGTGTCAGTCCTCTTGTACTTAAGTCGGCATTGTGCCTTTTGTATTAAATTCGGATTTAATTTCTGTGTTTCATCGTCAATAAGAAGGTACAAGGTATACAGTAAACCTAAATTGAAGCATCGGAATCTAAAACTGGTCTCACAGGATAGGTTCAAATCATAGAAAGTTAGAGTATCAGTCCTCTTGTACTTATTTTTCATTGTGCCTTTTCTATTAATTTCAGATGCAATTTCTGTGTTTCATCGTCAATAAGAAGGTCCAAGGGATACAGTAAACTCAAAGCGTAGCATCGGAAACTAAAACTGGACTCCCAGGAGAGGTTCAAATCATAGAACGTTAGAGTGTGAGTCCTCTAGTTCTTAAGTCGGCATTGTGACTTTTGTATTAAATTCGGATGCAATTTCTGTGTTTCATCGTCAATAAGAAGGTCCAAGGAATACAGTGAACCTGAAGTGAAGCATCGGAATCTAAAACTGGACTCACAGGAGGGGTTCAAATCAAAGAACGTTATTGTGTCAGTCCTCTTTCACTTAAGTCGGCATTGTGCCTTTTTATTAAATTCTTATGCAATATCTGTGTTTCATCGTCAATAAGAAGGTCCAAGGTATTCAGTAAACCTGAAGTGAAGCATCGGAATATAAAACTCGACTCACAGGGGAGGTTCGAATCGTAGAAAGTTAGAGTGTCAGGCCTCTTGTACTTAAGTCGGCATTGTGCTTTTTGTATTAAATTCGGATGCAATTTCTGTGTTTCATCGTTGATAAGAAGGTCCAAGGTATACAGTAAACCTGAATTGAAGCATCGGAATCTAAAACTGGTCTTACAGGATAGGTTCAAATCATAGAAAGTTAGAGTGTCACTCCTCTTGTACTTAAGTCGGCATTGTGCCCTTTCCATTACATTCGGATGCAATTTCTGTGTTTCATCGTCAATAAGAAGGTCCAAAGGATACAGTAAACCTGACGTGAAGCTTCGGAATCTAAAACTGGACACACCGGTGGGGTTCAAATCATAGAAAGTTAGAGTGTCTATCCTATTGTACTTAAGTCGGCATTGTGCCTTTTGTATTAAATTCGGATGCAATTTCTGTGTTTCATCGTCAATAAGAAGGTCCAAAGTATGCAGTAAACCTGAAGTGAAGCATCGAAAACTAAAACTGGACTCACAGGAGAGGTTCAAATCGCAGAAAGTTAGAGTGTCAGTCGTCTTGTACTGAAGTCGGCATTGTGCCTTTAGTATTAAAGTCGGATGCAATTTCTGTGTTTCATTGTCAATAAGAAGGTCCAATGTATACAGTAAACCTGAATTGAAGCATCGGAATCTAAAACTGGACTCACAGAAGAGGTTAAAATCATAGAAAGTTAGAGTGTCAGGTTTCTTGTACTTTAGTCCGCATTGTGCCTTTAGTACTAAATTTGGATGCAATTTCTGTGCTTCAACGTCAATAAGAAGGTCCAAGGGATACAGTAAACGTGAAGTAAAGCATCGGATTTTAAAACTGAACTAACAGGAGGGGATTAAATCATAGAAAGTTAGAGTGTCAGTCCTCCTGTACTTAAGACGGCATTGTTCCTTTTGTAACAAAGTCGGATGCAATTTCTGTGTTTCATCGTCAATAAGAAAGTCCAAGGTATATAGTAAATCCGAAGTGAAGCATCCGAATCTAAAACTGGACTCACAGGAGAGGTTTACATCATAGGGAGTTAGAAAGTAAGTCCTCTTGTACTTAAGTCGGCATTGTGGCTTTTGTATGAAATTCGGATTTAATTTCTGTGTTTCATCGTCAATAAGATGGTCCAAGGGATACAGTAAACCTGAAGTGAAGAATCGGAATCTAAAACTGGACTCACATGAGGGGTTCAAATCATAGAAAGTTAGAGTGTCAGTCCTCTTGTACTTAAGTCGGCATTGTGCCTTTTGTATTAAATTCGGATGCAATTTCTGTGTTTCACCGTCAATAAGATGATCCAAGGTATACAGTAAACCTGAATTGAAGCATCGGAATCTAAAACTGGACTCACAGCGGAGGTACAAATCATAGGAAGTTAGAGTGTCAGTCCTCATGTACTTAAGTCGGCATTGTGCCTTTTGCATTAAATTTGATGCATTTTCTGTGTTTCATCGTCAATAACAAGGTCCAAGGTATACAGTAAACCTGAAGTGAAGCATCGGAAACTAAAACTGGACTCACAGGAGAGGTTCAAATCGTAGAAAGTTAGAGTGTCAGTCCTCTTGTACTTAAGTCGGCATTGTGCCTTTTGTATTATATTCAGATGGAATTTCTGTGTTTCATCGTCAATAAGAAGGTCCAAGGGATACAGTAAACCTGAAGTGAAGCATCGGAATCTAAAACTGGACTCACTGGAGGGGTTCAAATCATAGAAAATTAGAGTGTCAGTCCTCTTGTACTTAAGCCGGCATTGTGCCTTTTGTATTAAATTCGGATGCAGTTTCTATGTTTCATCGTCAATAAGAAGGTCCATGGGATACAGTAAACCTAAAGTGAAGCATCGGAAACTTAAACTGGACTCACAGGAGAGGTTCACCTCATAGAGAGTAAGAGTGTCAGTCCTCTTGTACTTATGTCGGCATTGTGCCTTTTGTATTATATTCAGATGGAATTTCTGTGTTTCATCGTCAATAAGAAGGTCCAAGGGATACAGTACACCTGAAGTGAAGCATCGGAATCTAGAACTGGGCTCACAGGAAAGGTTCAAATCATAGAAAGTTAGAGTGTCAGTCCTCTTGTACATAAGTCGGCATTGTGCGCTTTGTATTAAATTCGGATGCAATTTCTGTGTTTCATCGTCAATATGAAAGTCCAATGGATACAGTAAACCTGAAGTGAAGCATCGGATTCTAAAACTGGACTCACAGGAGAAGTTCAAATCATAGATAATTAAAGTGCCAGTCCTCTTGTACTTAAGTCGGTATTGTGCCTTTTGTATTAAATTCGGATGCAATTTCTGTGTTTCATCGTCAATAAGAGGGTCCAAGTGATACAGTAAACCTGAAGTGAAACATCGGAATCTAAAACTGGACGCAAAGGAGAGGTTCAAATCATAGAAAGTTAGAGTGTCAGTCCTCTTTTACTTAAGTCGGCCTTGTGCCTTCTGTATTAAATTCGGATGCAATTTCTGTGTTTCATCGTCAATAAGAAGGTCCAAGGTATACAGTAAACCTGAAGTGAAGCATCGGAAACATAAACTGGACTCACAGGAGAGGTTCAAATCGTAGAAAGTTAAGGTGTCAGTCCTCTTGTACTTAAGTCGGCATTGTGCTTTTTGTATTAAAATCGGATGCAAATTCTGTGTTTCATCGTCCATAAGAAGGTCCAAGGGATACAGTAAACCAGAAGTGAAGCATCGGATTCTAAAACTGGACTCACAGGAGAGGTTCAACTCATAGAAAGTTAAAGTGTCAGTCCTTTTGTACTTAAGTCGTCATTGTGCCTTTTGTATTAAATTCGGATGCAATTTCTGTGTCTCATCGTCAATAAGAAGTTCCAAGGGATACAGTAAACCTGAAGTGAAGCATCGGAAACTAAAACTGGAATCACAGGAGAGGTTCAAATCGTAGAAAGTTAGAGTATCAGTCCTCTTGTACTTAAGTCGGCATTGTGCCTTTTGTATTAAATTCGGATGCAATTTCTGTATTTCATCGTCAATAAGATGGTCCAAGGTATACAGTAAACCTGAATTGAAGCATCGGAATCTAAAACTGGACTCACAGGAGAGGTTCACCTCATAGAAAGTAAGAGTGTCAGTCCTCTTGTACTTATTTCGGCATTGTGCCTTTTGTATTATATTCAGACGGAATTTCTGTGTTTCATCGTCAATAAGAAGGTCCAAGGGATACAGTACACCAGAAGTGAAGCATCGGAATCTAAAACTGGGCTCACAGGAAAGGTTCAAATCATAGAAAATTAGAGTGTCAGTCCTCTTGTACTTAAGTCGGCATTGTGCCCTTTGTATTAAATTCGGATGCAATTTCTGTGTTTCATCGTCAATATAAAAGTCCAATGGATACAGTAAACCTGAAGTGAAGCATCTGAATCTAAAACTGGACTCGCAGGAGAGGTTCAAATCATAGAAAGTTAGAGTGTCAGTCCTCTTGTACTTAAGCCAGCATTGTGCCTTTTGTATTAAATTCGGATCCAATTTCTGTGTTTCTTCATCAATAAGAAGGTCCAAGGGATACAGAAAACCTGAAGTTAAGCATCGGATTCTAAAACTGGACACACAGGAGAGGTTCAAGTCATAGAAAGTTAAAGTGTCTGTCCTCTTGTACTTAAATCGGCATTGCGCCTTTTGTATTAAATTCGGATGCAATTTCTTTGATTCATCGTCAATAAGAAGGTCCAAGGGATACAGTAAACCTGAAATGAAACATCGGAATCTAATACTGGACGCAAAGGAGTGGTTCAAATCATAGAAAGTTAGAGTGTCAGTCCTCTTCTACTTAAGTCGGCATTGTGCCTTTTGTATTAAATTCGGATGCAATTTCTGTGTTTCATCGTCAATAAGAAGGTCCAACGTATACAGTAAACCTGAAGTGAAGCATCGGAAACATAAACTGGACTCACAGGAGAGGTTCAAATCGTAGAAAGTTAGAGTGTCAGTCCTCTTGTACTTAAGTCGGCATTGTGCCTTTTGTATTAAAATCGGAAGCAATTTCTGTGTTTCAACGTCCATAAGAAGGTCCAAGGGATACAGTAAACCTGAAGTGAAGCATCGGAATTCAAAACTGGACTCACAGGAAAGGTTCAAATCGTAGAAAAATTTTAGAGTGTCAGTCCTCTTGTACTTAAGTCGGTATTGTGCCTTTTGTATTAAATTCGGATGCAATTTCTGTGTTTCATCGTCAATAAGAGGGTCCAAGTGATACAGTAAACCTGAAGTGAAACATCGGAATCTAAAACTGGACGCAAAGGAGAGGTTCAAATCATAGAAAGTTAGAGTGTCAGTCCTCTTTTACTTAAGTCGGCATTGTGCCTTTTGTATTAAATTCGGATGCAATTTCTGTGTTTCATCGTCAATAAGAGGGTCCAATTGATACAGTAAACCTGAAGTGAAACATCGGAATCTAAAACTGGACGCAAAGGAGAGGTTCAAATAATAGAAAGTTAGAGTGTCAGTCCTCTTTTACTTAAGTCGGCATTGTGCCTTTTGTATTAAATTCGGATTTAATATCTGTGTTTCATCGTCAATAAGATGGTCCAAGGGATACAGTAAACCTGAAGTGAAGCATCGCAATCTAAAACTGGACTCACAGGAGGGGTTCAAAAGATAGAAAGTTAGGGTGTCAGTCCTCTCTTACTTAAGCCGGCATTGTGCCTTTTCTATTAAAATCGGATGCAATTTCTGTGTTTCATCGTCAATAAGAAGTTCCAAGGGATACAGTAAACGTGAAGTGAAGCATCGGAATCTAAAACTGGACTCACAGGAGAGGTTCAAATCATAGAAAGTTAGAGTGTCAGTCCTCTTGTACTTAAGTCGGCATTGTTCCTTTTGTATCAAATTCGGATGCAATTTCTGTGTTTCATCGTCAATAAGGAGGTCCAAGGTATACAGTACATCTGAAGTGATGCATCCGAATCTAAAACTGGACTCACAGGAGGGGTTCAAATCATAGAAAGTTAGAGTGTCAGTCCTCTTGTACTTAAGCAGGCATTGAGCCTTTTGTATTAAATTCGGATGCAATTTCTATGTTTCATCGTCAATAAGAAGGTCCAATTGATACAGTAAACCTGAAGTGAAGCATCGGATTCTAAAACTGGACCCACAGGAGAGGTTCAAATCATAGATAATTAAAGTGCCAATCCTCTTGTACTTAAGTCGGTATTGTGCCTTTTGTATTAAATTCGGATGCAATTTATGTGTTTCATCGTCAATAAGAAGGTCCAAGTGATACAGTAAACCTGAAGTGAAACATCGGAATCTAATACTGGACGCAAAGGAGAGGTTCAAATCATAGAAAGTTAGTGTGTCAGTCCTCTTCTACTTAAGTCGGCATTGTGCCTTTTGTGTTAAATTCGGATGCAATTTCTGTGTTTCATCGTCAATAAGAAGGTCCAAGGTATACAGTAAACCTGAAGTGAAGCATCGGAAACATAAACTGGACTCACTAGAGAGGTTCAAATCGTAGAAAGTTAGAGTGTCAGTCCTCTTGTACTTAAGTCGGCATTGTGCTTTTTGTATTAAAATCGGATGCAAATTCTGTGTTTCATCGTCCATAAGAAGGTCCAAGGGATACAGTAAACCTGAAGTGAAGCATCGGATTCTAAAACTGGACTCACAGGAGAGGTTCAAATCATAAAAAGTTAAAGTGTCAGTCCTGTTGTACTTAAGTCGTCATTGTGCCTTTTGTATTAAATTCGGATGCAATTTCTGTGTTTCATCGTCAATAAAAGGTTCCAAGGGATACAGTAAACCTGAAGTGAAGCATCGGAAACTAAAACTGGAATCACAGGAAAGGTTCAAATCGTAGAAAGTTAGAGTGTCAGTCCTCTTGTACTTAAGTCGGCATTGTGCCTTTTGTATTAAATTCGGATGCAATTTCTGTGTTTCATCGTCAATAAGATGATCCAAGGTATACAGTAAACCTGAATTGAAGCATCGGAATCTAAAACTGGACTCACAGCAGAGGTACAAATCATAGGAAGTTAGAGTGTCACTCCTCATGTACTTAAGTCGGCATTGTGCCTTTTGCATTAAATTTGATGCATTTTCTGTGTTTCATCGTCAATAACAAGGTCCAAGGTATACAGTAAACCTGAAGTGATACATGGGAAACTAAAACTGGACTCACATCAGAGGTTCAAATCGTAGAAAGTTAGAGTGTCAGTCCTCTTGTACTTAAGTCGGCATTGTGCCTTTTGTATTATATTCAGATGGAATTTCTGTGTTTCATCGTCAATAAGAAGGTCCAAGGGATACAGTAAACCTGAAGTGAAGCATCGGAATCTAAAACTGGACTCACTGGAGGGGTTCAAATCATAGAAAATTAGAGTGTCAGTCCTCTTGTACTTAAGCCGGCATTGTGCCTTTTGTATTAAATTCGGATGCAGTTTCTATGTTTCATCGTCAATAAGAAGGTCCAAGGGATACAGTAAACCTAAAGTGAAGCATCGGAAACTTAAACTGGACTCACAGGAGAGGTTCACCTCATAGAGAGTAAGAGTGTCAGTCCTCTTGTACTTATGTCGGCATTGTTCCTTTTGTATTATATTCAGATGGAATTTCTGTGTTTCATCGTCAATAAGAAGGTCCAAGGGATACAGTACACCTGAAGTGAAGCATCGGAATCTAAAACTGGGCTCACAGGAAAGGTTCAAATCATAGAAAGTTAGAGTGTCAGTCCTCTTGTACATAAGTCGGCATTGTGCGCTTTGTATTAAATTCGGATGCAATTTCTGTGTTTCATCGTCAATATGAAAGTCCAATGGATACAGTAAACCTGAAGTGAAGCATCGGATTCTAAAACTGGACTCACAGGAGAAGTTCAAATCATAGATAATTAAAGTGCCAGTCCTCTTGTACTTAAGTCGGTATTGTGCCTTTTGTATTAAATTCGGATGCAATTTCTGTGTTTCATCGTCAATAAGAGGGTCCAAGTGATACAGTAAACCTGAAGTGAAACATCGGAATCTAAAACTGGACGCAAAGGAGAGGTTCAAATCATAGAAAGTTAGAGTGTCAGTCCTCTTTTACTTAAGTCGGCCTTGTGCCTTCTGTATTAAATTCGGATGCAATTTCTGTGTTTCATCGTCAATAAGAAGGTCCAAGGTATACAGTAAACCTGAAGTGAAGCATCGGAAACATAAACTGGACTCACAGGAGAGGTTCAAATCGTAGAAAGTTAAGGTGTCAGTCCTCTTGTACTTAAGTCGGCATTGTGCTTTTTGTATTAAAATCGGATGCAAATTCTGTGTTTCATCGTCCATAAGAAGGTCCAAGGGATACAGTAAACCAGAAGTGAAGCATCGGATTCTAAAACTGGACTCACAGGAGAGGTTCAACTCATAGAAAGTTAAAGTGTCAGTCCTTTTGTACTTAAGTCGTCATTGTGCCTTTTGTATTAAATTCGGATGCAATTTCTGTGTCTCATCGTCAATAAGAAGTTCCAAGGGATACAGTAAACCTGAAGTGAAGCATCGGAAACTAAAACCGGAATCACAGGAGAGGTTCAAATCGTAGAAAGTTAGAGTATCAGTCCTCTTGTACTTAAGTCGGCATTGTGCCTTTTGTATTAAATTCGGATGCAATTTCTGTATTTCATCGTCAATAAGATGGTCCAAGGTATACAGTAAACCTGAATTGAAGCATCGGAATCTAAAACTGGACTCACAGGAGAGGTTCACCTCATAGAAAGTAAGAGTGTCAGTCCTCTTGTACTTATTTCGGCATTGTGCCTTTTGTATTATATTCAGACGGAATTTCTGTGTTTCATCGTCAATAAGAAGGTCCAAGGGATACAGTACACCAGAAGTGAAGCATCGGAATCTAAAACTGGGCTCACAGGAAAGGTTCAAATCATAGAAAATTAGAGTGTCAGTCCTCTTGTACTTAAGTCGGCATTGTGCCCTTTGTATTAAATTCGGATGCAATGTCTGTGTTTCATCGTCAATATGAAAGTCCAATGGATACAGTAAACCTGAAGTGAAGCATCTGAATCTAAAACTGGACTCGCAGGAGAGGTTCAAATCATAGAAAGTTAGAGTGTCAGTCCTCTTGTACTTAAGCCGGCATTGTGCCTTTTGTATTAAATTCGGATCCAATTTCTGTGTTTCTTCATCAATAAGAAGGTCCAAGGGATACAGAAAACCTGAAGTTAAGCATCGGATTCTAAAACTGGACACACAGGAGAGGTTCAAGTCATAGAAAGTTAAAGTGTCTGTCCTCTTGTACTTAAATCGGCATTGCGCCTTTTGTATTAAATTCGGATGCAATTTCTTTGATTCATCGTCAATAAGAAGGTCCAAGGGATACAGTAAACCTGAAATGAAACATCGGAATCTAATACTGGACGCAAAGGAGTGGTTCAAATCATAGAAAGTTAGAGTGTCAGTCCTCTTTTACTTAAGTCGGCATTGTGCCTTTTGTATTAAATTCGGATGCAATTTCTGTGTTTCATCGTCAATAAGAAGGTCCAACGTATACAGTAAACCTGAAGTGAAGCATCGGAAACATAAACTGGACTCACAGGAGAGGTTCAAATCGTAGAAAGTTAGAGTGTCAGTCCTCTTGTACTTAAGTCGGCATTGTGCCTTTTGTATTAAAATCGGAAGCAATTTCAGTGTTTCATCGTCCATAAGAAGGTCCAAGGGATACAGTAAACCTGAAGTGAAGCATCGGAATTCAAAACTGGACTCACAGGAAAGGTTCAAATCGTAGAAAAATTTTAGAGTGTCAGTCCTCTTGTACTTAAGTCGGTATTGTGCCTTTTGTATTAAATTCGGATGCAATTTCTGTGTTTCATCGTCAATAAGAGGGTCCAAGTGATACAGTAAACCTGAAGTGAAACATCGGAATCTAAAACTGGACGCAAAGGAGAGGTTCAAATAATAGAAAGTTAGAGTGTCAGTCCTCTTTTACTTAAGTCGGCATTGTGCCTTTTGTATTAAATTCGGATTTAATATCTGTGTTTCATCGTCAATAAGATGGTCCAAGGGATACAGTAAACCTGAAGTAAAGCATCGGAATCTAAAACTGGACTCACAGGAGGGGTTCAAAAGATAGAAAGTTAGGGTGTCAGTCCTCTCTTACTTAAGCCGGCATTGTGCCTTTTCTATTAAAATCGGATGCAATTTCTGTGTTTCATCGTCAATAAGAAGTTCCAAGGGATACAGTAAACGTGAAGTGAAGCATCGGAATCTAAAACTGGACTCACAGGAGAGGTTCAAATCATAGAAAGTTAGAGTGTCAGTCCTCTTGTACTTAAGTCGGCATTGTTCCTTTTGTATCAAATTCGGATGCAATTTCTGTGTTTCATCGTCAATAAGGAGGTCCAAGGTATACAGTACATCTGAAGTGATGCATCCGAATCTAAAACTGGACTCACAGGAGGGGTTCAAATCATAGAAAGTTAGAGTGTCAGTCCTCTTGTACTTAAGCAGGCATTGAGCCTTTTGTATTAAATTCGGATGCAATTTCTATGTTTCATCGTCAATAAGAAGGTCCAATTGATACAGTAAACCTGAAGTGAAGCATCGGAATCTAAAACTGGACTCACAGGAAAGGTTCAAATCATAGAAAGTTAGAGTGTCAGTCCTCTTGTACTTAAGTCGGCATTGTGCCTTTTGTATTAAAGTCGGATGCAATTTCTGTGTTTCATCGTCAATAAGAAGGTCCAAGTGATACAGTAAACCTGAAGTGTAACATCGGAATCTAAAACTGGACGCAAAGGAGAGGTTCAAATCATAGAAAGTTAGAGTGTCAGTAATCTTTTACTTAAGTCAGCATTGTGCCTTTTGTATTAAATTCGGATGCAACTATTGTGTTTCATCGTCAATAAGAAGGTTCAAGGTATACAGTAAACCTGAAGTGAAGCATCGGAAACATAAATTGGACTCACAGGAGAGGTTCAAATCGTAGAAAGTTAGAGTGTCAGTCCTCTTGTACTTAAGTCGGCATTGTGCTTTTTGTATTAAAATCTGATGCATATTCTGTGTTTCATCGTCCATAAGAAGGTCCAAGGGATACAGTAAACCTGAAGTGAAGCATCGGAAACTAAAACTGGACTCACAGAAGACGTTCAAAACATAGTATGTTAGAGTGTCAGTCCTCTTGTTCTTAAGTCGTCATTGTGCCTTTTGTATGAAATTCGGATGCAATTTCTCTGTTTCATCGTTAACAAGGAGGTCCAAGGGATACAGTAAACCTGAAGTGAAGCATCGGAATCTAAAATTGGACTCACAGGACAGGTGCAAATAATAGAAAGTTAGACTGTCAGTCTTCTTGTACTTAAGTCGGCAATGTGCCAATTGTATTAAATTCGGATGCAGTTTCTGTGTTTCATCGTCAATAAGAAGGTCCAAGGGATACAGTGAACCTGAAGTGAAGCATCAGAAATATAAACTGGACTCACAGGAGAAGTTCAAATTGTAGAAAGTTAGAGTGTCAGTCCTCTTCTACTTAAGTCGGCATTGTGCCTTTTGTATTAAATTCGGATGCAAATTCTGTGCTTCATCGTCAATAAGATGGTCCAAGGTATACAGTAAACCTGAAGTGAAGCATCGGAAACATAAACTGGACTCACAGGAGAGGTTCAAATCGTAGAAAGTTAAGGTGTCAGTCCTCTTGTACTTAAGTCGGCATTGTGCTTTTTGTATTAAAATCGGATGCAAATTCTGTGTTTCATCGTCCATAAGAAGGTCCAAGGGATACAGTAAACCAGAAGTGAAGCATCGGATTCTAAAACTGGACTCACAGGAGAGGTTCAACTCATAGAAAGTTAAAGTGTCAGTCCTTTTGTACTTAAGTCGTCATTGTGCCTTTTGTATTAAATTCGGATGCAATTTCTGTGTCTCATCGTCAATAAGAAGTTCCAAGGGATACAGTAAACCTGAAGTGAAGCATCGGAAACTAAAACTGGAATCACAGGAGAGGTTCAAATCGTAGAAAGTTAGAGTATCAGTCCTCTTGTACTTAAGTCGGCATTGTGCCTTTTGTATTAAATTCGGATGCAATTTCTGTATTTCATCGTCAATAAGATGGTCCAAGGTATACAGTAAACCTGAATTGAAGCATCGGAATCTAAAACTGGACTCACAGGAGAGGTTCACCTCATAGAAAGTAAGAGTGTCAGTCCTCTTGTACTTATTTCGGCATTGTGCCTTTTGTATTATATTCAGACGGAATTTCTGTGTTTCATCGTCAATAAGAAGGTCCAAGGGATACAGTACACCAGAAGTGAAGCATCGGAATCTAAAACTGGGCTCACTGGAAAGGTTCAAATCATAGAAAATTAGAGTGTCAGTCCTCTTGTACTTAAGTCGGCATTGTGCCCTTTGTATTAAATTCGGATGCAATTTCTGTGTTTCATCGTCAATATGAAAGTCCAATGGATACAGTAAACCTGAAGTGAAGCATCTGAATCTAAAACTGGACTCGCAGGAGAGGTTCAAATCATAGAAAGTTAGAGTGTCAGTCCTCTTGTACTTAAGCCGGCATTGTGCCTTTTGTATTAAATTCGGATCCAATTTCTGTGTTTCTTCATCAATAAGAAGGTCCAAGGGATACAGAAAACCTGAAGTTAAGCATCGGATTCTAAAACTGGACACACAGGAGAGGTTCAAGTCATAGAAAGTTAAAGTGTCTGTCCTCTTGTACTTAAATCGGCATTGCGCCTTTTGTATTAAATTCGGATGCAATTTCTTTGATTCATCGTCAATAAGAAGGTCCAAGGGATACAGTAAACCTGAAATGAAACATCGGAATCTAATACTGGACGCAAAGGAGTGGTTCAAATCATAGAAAGTTAGAGTGTCAGTCCTCTTGTACTTAAGTCGGCATTGTGCCTTTTGTATTAAAATCGGAAGCAATTTCTGTGTTTCATCGTCCATAAGAAGGTCCAAGGGATACAGTAAACCTGAAGTGAAGCATCGGAATTCAAAACTGGACTCACAGGAAAGGTTCAAATCGTAGAAAAATTTTAGAGTGTCAGTCCTCTTGTACTTAAGTCGGTATTGTGCCTTTTGTATTAAATTCGGATGCAATTTCTGTGTTTCATCGTCAATAAGAGGGTCCAAGTGATACAGTAAACCTGAAGTGAAACATCGGAATCTAAAACTGGACGCAAAGGAGAGGTTCAAATCATAGAAAGTTAGAGTGTCAGTCCTCTTTTACTTAAGTCGGCATTGTGCCTTTTGTATTAAATTCGGATGCAATTTCTGTGTTTCATCGTCAATAAGAGGGTCCAAGTGATACAGTAAACCTGAAGTGAAACATCGGAATCTAAAACTGGACGCAAAGGAGAGGTTCAAATAATAGAAAGTTAGAGTGTCAGTCCTCTTTTACTTAAGTCGGCATTGTGCCTTTTGTATTAAATTCGGATTTAATATCTGTGTTTCATCGTCAATAAGATGGTCCAAGGGATACAGTAAACCTGAAGTGAAGCATCGGAATCTAAAACTGGACTCACAGGAGGGGTTCAAAAGATAGAAAGTTAGGGTGTCAGTCCTCTCTTACTTAAGCCGGCATTGTGCCTTTTCTATTAAAATCGGATGCAATTTCTGTGTTTCATCGTCAATAAGAAGTTCCAAGGGATACAGTAAACGTGAAGTGAAGCATCGGAATCTAAAACTGGACTCACAGGAGAGGTTCAAATCATAGAAAGTTAGAGTGTCAGTCCTCTTGTACTTAAGTCGGCATTGTTCCTTTTGTATCAAATTCGGATGCAATTTCTGTGTTTCATCGTCAATAAGGAGGTCCAAGGTATACAGTACATCTGAAGTGATGCATCCGAATCTAAAACTGGACTCACAGGAGGGGTTCAAATCATAGAAAGTTAGAGTGTCAGTCCTCTTGTACTTAAGCAGGCATTGAGCCTTTTGTATTAAATTCGGATGCAATTTCTATGTTTCATCGTCAATAAGAAGGTCCAATTGATACAGTAAACCTGAAGTGAAGCATCGGAATCTAAAACTGGACTCACAGGAAAGGTTCAAATCATAGAAAGTTAGAGTGTCAGTCCTCTTGTACTTAAGTCGGCATTGTGCCTTTTGTATTAAAGTCGGATGCAATTTCTGTGTTTCATCGTCAATAAGAAGGTCCAAGTGATACAGTAAACCTGAAGTGAAACATCGGAATCTAAAACTGGACGCAAAGGAGAGGTTCAAATCATAGAAAGTTAGAGTGTCAGTCCTCTTTTACTTAAGTCAGCATTGTGCCTTTTGTATTAAATTCGGATGCAACTATTGTGTTTCATCGTCAATAAGAAGGTTCAAGGTATACAGTAAACCTGAAGTGAAGCATCGGAAACATAAATTGGACTCACAGGAGAGGTTCAAATCGTAGAAAGTTAGAGTGTCAGTCCTCTTGTACTTAAGTCGGCATTGTGCTTTTTGTATTAAAATCTGATGCATATTCTGTGTTTCATCGTCCATAAGAAGGTCCAAGGGATACAGTAAACCTGAAGTGAAGCATCGGAAACTAAAACTGGACTCACAGAAGACGTTCAAAACATAGTATGTTAGAGTGTCAGTCCTCTTGTTCTTAAGTCGTCATTGTGCCTTTTGTATGAAATTCGGATGCAATTTCTCTGTTTCATCGTTAACAAGGAGGTCCAAGGGATACAGTAAACCTGAAGTGAAGCATCGGAATCTAAAATTGGACTCACAGGACAGGTGCAAATAATAGAAAGTTAGAGTGTCAGTCTTCTTGTACTTAAGTCGGCAATGTGCCAATTGTATTAAATTCGGATGCAGTTTCTGTGTTTCATCGTCAATAAGAAGGTCCAAGGGATACAGTGAACCTGAAGTGAAGCATCAGAAATATAAACTGGACTCACAGGAGAATTTCAAATTGTAGAAAGTTAGAGTGTCAGTCCTCTTGTACTTAAGTCGGCATTGTGCCTTTTGTATTAAATTCGGATGCAAATTCTGTGCTTCATCGTCAATAAGATGGTCCAAGGTATACAGTAAACCTGAATTGAAGCATCGGAATCTTAAACTGGACTCACAGGAGAGGTACAAATCATAGGAAGTTAGAGTGTCAGTCCTCTTGTACTTATGTCGGCATTGTGCCTTTTGTATTAAATTTGATGCATTTTCTGTGTTTCATCGTCAATAAGAAGGTCCAAGGTATACAGTAAACCTGAAGTGAAGCATCGGAAACTAAAACTGGACTCACAGGAGAGGTTCAATTCATAGAAAGTTAGAGTGTCAGTCCTCTAGTACTTAAGTCGCCATTGCGAGTTTTGTATTAATTTCGGAAGCAATTTCTGTGTTTCATCGTCAATAAGAAGGTCCAAGGTATACAGTAAATCTGAAGTGAAGCACCCGAATTTAAAACTGGACTCACAGGAGGGGTCCAAATCATAGAAAGATAGAGTGTCTGTCCTCTTGTACGTAAGTCGGCATTGTGCCTTTTGAATTATATTCAGATGCAATTTCTGTGTTTCATCGTCAATAAGATGGTCCAAAGGATACAGTAGACCTGAAGTGAAGCATCGGAATCGAAAACTGGACTCACAGGAGGGGTTCAAATCATAGAAAGTTAGAGTGTCAGTCCTCTTGTACTTAACTCGGCATTGTTCCTTTTGTATCAAATTCGGATGCAATTTCTGTGTTTCATCGTCAATAAGAAGGTCCAAGGTATACAGTACATCTGAAGTGAAGCATCCGAATCTAAAACTGGACTCACAGGAGGAGTTCAAATCATAGAAAGTTAGAGTGTCAGTCCTCTTATACTTAAGCAGGCATTGTGCCTTTTGTATTTAATTCGGATGCAATTTCTATGTTTCATTGTCAATAAGAAGGTCCAATTAATGCAGTAAACCTGAAGTGAAGCATCGGAAACTAAAACTGGACTCACAGGAGAGGTTCAAATCATAGAGAGTTAGAGTGTCAGTCCTCTTGTACTTAAGTCAGCATTGTGCCTTTTGTATTATATTCAGATGGAATTTCTGTGTTACATCGTCAATAAGAAGGTCCAAGGGATACAGTAAACCTGAAGTGAAGCATCGGAATCTAAAACTGGACTCACAGGAAAGGTTCAAATCATAGAAAGTTAGAGTGTCAGTCCCCTTGTACTTAAGTCGGCATTGTGCCTTTTGTATTAAATTCGGATGCAATTTCTGTGTTTCATCGTCAATAAGAAAGTCCAATGGATACAGTAAACCTGAAGTGAAGCATCGGAATCTAAAACTGGACTCGCAGGAGAGGTTTAAATCATAGTAAGTTAGAGTGTCAATCCTCTTGTACTTAAGTCGGCATTGTGCCTTTTCTATTAAACTCGGATGCAATTTCTGTGTTTTTTCATCAATAAGATGGTCCAAGGGATACAGTAAACCTGAATTGAAGCATCGGAATCTAAAACAGGACTCACAGGAGAGGTACAAATCATAGGAAGTTAGAGTGTCAGTCCTCTTGTACTTAAGTCGGCATTGTGCCTTTTGTATTAAATTTGATGCATTTTCTGTGTTTCATCGTCAATAAGAAGGTCCAAGGTATACAGTAAATCTGAAGTGAAGCATCGGAAACTAAAACTGGACTCACAGGAGAGGTTCAAATCATAGAAAGTTAGAGTGGCAGTCCTCTTGTACTTAAGTCGGCATTGTGCCTTTTGTATTAAATTCGGATTTAATTTCTGTGTTTCATCGTCAATAAGATGGTCCAAGGGATACAGTGAACCTGAAGTGAAGCATCGGAATCTAAAACTGGACGCAAAGGAGAGGTTCAAATCATAGAAAGTTAGAGTGTCAGTCCTCTTTTACTTAAGTCAGCATTGTGCCTTTTGTATTAAATTCGGATGCAACTATTGTGTTTCATCGTCAATAAGAAGGTTCAAGGTATACAGTAAACCTGAAGTGAAGCATCGGAAACATAAATTGGACTCACAGGAGAGGTTCAAATCGTAGAAAGTTAGAGTGTCAGTCCTCTTGTACTTAAGTCGGCATTGTGCTTTTTGTATTAAAATCTGATGCATATTCTGTGTTTCATCGTCCATAAGAAGGTCCAAGGGATACAGTAAACCTGAAGTGAAGCATCGGAAACTAAAACTGGACTCACAGAAGACGTTCAAAACATAGTATGTTAGAGTGTCAGTCCTCTTGTTCTTAAGTCGTCATTGTGCCTTTTGTATGAAATTCGGATGCAATTTCTCTGTTTCATCGTTAACAAGGAGGTCCAAGGGATACAGTAAACCTGAAGTGAAGCATCGGAATCTAAAATTGGACTCACAGGACAGGTGCAAATAATAGAAAGTTAGAGTGTCAGTCTTCTTGTACTTAAGTCGGCAATGTGCCAATTGTATTAAATTCGGATGCAGTTTCTGTGTTTCATCGTCAATAAGAAGGTCCAAGGGATACAGTGAACCTGAAGTGAAGCATCAGAAATATAAACTGGACTCACAGGAGAAGTTCAAATTGTAGAAAGTTAGAGTGTCAGTCCTCTTGTACTTAAGTCGGCATTGTGCCTTTTGTATTAAATTCGGATGCAAATTCTGTGCTTCATCGTCAATAAGATGGTCCAAGGTATACAGTAAACCTGAATTGAAGCATCGGAATCTTAAACTGGACTCACAGGAGAGGTACAAATCATAGGAAGTTAGAGTGTCAGTCCTCTTGTACTTATGTCGGCATTGTGCCTTTTGTATTAAATTTGATGCATTTTCTGTGTTTCATCGTCAATAAGAAGGTCCAAGGTATACAGTAAACCTGAAGTGAAGCATCGGAAACTAAAACTGGACTCACAGGAGAGGTTCAAATCATAGAAAGTTAGAGTGTCAGTCCTCTAGTACTTAAGTCGCCATTGCGAGTTTTGTATTAATTTCGGAAGCAATTTCTGTGTTTCATCGTCAATAAGAAGGTCCAAGGTATACAGTAAATCTGAAGTGAAGCACCCGAATTTAAAACTGGACTCACAGGAGGGGTCCAAATCATAGAAAGATAGAGTGTCTGTCCTCTTGTACGTAAGTCGGCATTGTGCCTTTTGAATTATATTCAGATGCAATTTCTGTGTTTCATCGTCAATAAGATGGTCCAAAGGATACAGTAGACCTGAAGTGAAGCATCGGAATCGAAAACTGGACTCACAGGAGGGGTTCAAATCATAGAAAGTTAGAGTGTCAGTCCTCTTGTACTTAACTCGGCATTGTTCCTTTTGTATCAAATTCGGATGCAATTTCTGTGTTTCATCGTCAATAAGAAGGTCCAAGGTATACAGTACATCTGAAGTGAAGCATCCGAATCTAAAACTGGACTCACAGGAGGAGTTCAAATCATAGAAAGTTAGAGTGTCAGTCCTCTTATACTTAAGCAGGCATTGTGCCTTTTGTATTAAATTCGGATGCAATTTCTATGTTTCATTGTCAATAAGAAGGTCCAATTAATGCAGTAAACCTGAAGTGAAGCATCGGAAACTAAAACTGGACTCACAGGAGAGGTTCAAATCATAGAGAGTTAGAGTGTCAGTCCTCTTGTACTTAAGTCAGCATTGTGCCTTTTGTATTATATTCAGATGGAATTTCTGTGTTACATCGTCAATAAGAAGGTCCAAGGGATACAGTAAACCTGAAGTGAAGCATCGGAATCTAAAACTGGACTCACAGGAAAGGTTCAAATCATAGAAAGTTAGAGTGTCAGTCCCCTTGTACTTAAGTCGGCATTGTGCCTTTTGTATTAAATTCGGATGCAATTTCTGTGTTTCATCGTCAATAAGAAAGTCCAATGGATACAGTAAACCTGAAGTGAAGCATCGGAATCTAAAACTGGACTCGCAGGAGAGGTTTAAATCATAGTAAGTTAGAGTGTCAATCCTCTTGTACTTAAGTCGGCATTGTGCCTTTTCTATTAAACTCGGATGCAATTTCTGTGTTTTTTCATCAATAAGATGGTCCAAGGGATACAGTAAACCTGAAGTGAAGCATCGGATTCTAACACTGGACTCACAGGAGAGGTTCAAATCATAGAAAGTTAAAGTGTCAGTCCTCTTGTACTTAAGTCGGCATTGTGCCTCTTGTATTAAATTCGGATTCAATTTCTGTGTATCATCGTCAATAAGAAGGTCCAAGGTATACAGTAAACCTGAAGTGAAGCATCGGAATCTAAAACAGGACTCACAGGAGAGGTACAAATCATAGGAAGTTAGAGTGTCAGTCCTCTTGTACTTAAGTCGGCATTGTGCCTTTTGTATTAAATTTGATGCATTTTCTGTGTTTCATCGTCAATAAGAAGGTCCAAGGTATACAGTAAATCTGAAGTGAAGCATCGGAAACTAAAACTGGACTCACAGGAGAGGTTCAAATCATAGAAAGTTGGAGTGGCAGTCCTCTTGTACTTAAGTCGGCATTGTGCCTTTTGTATTAAATTCGGATTTAATTTCTGTGTTTCATCGTCAATAAGATGGTCCAAGGGATACAGTGAACCTGAAGTGAAGCATCGGAATCTAAAACTGGACTCACAGGGGGGTTCAAATCATAGAAAGTTAGAGTGTCAGTCCTCTTGTACTTAAGTCGGCATTGTTCCTTTTGTATCAAATTCGGAAGCAATTTCTGTGTTTCATCGTCAATAAGAAGGTCCAAGGTATACAGGACATCTGAAGTGAAGCATCCGAACCTAAAACTGGACTCACAGGAGGGGTTCAAATCATAGAAAGTTAGAGTGTCAGCCCTCTTGTACTTAAGCAGGCATTGTGCCTTTTGTATTAAATTCGGATGCAATTTCTATGTTTCATTGCCAACAAGAACGTCCAATTAATACAGTGAACTTGAAGTGAAACATCGGAATCTACAAATGGACGCAAAGGAGAGGTTCAAATCACAGAAAGTTAGAGTGTCAGTCCACTTTTACTTAAGTCGGCATTGTGCCTCTTGTATTAAATTAGTATGCAATTTCTGTGTATCATCGTCAATAAGAAGGTCCAAGGTATACAGTAAACCTGAAGTGAAGCATCGGAAACATAAACTGGACACACAGGAGAAGTTCAAATCGTAGAAAGTTAGAGTGTCAGTCCTCTTGTACTTAAGTCGGCATTGTGCCTTTTGTATTAAATTCGGATGCAATTTCTGTGTTTCATCGTCAATAAGATGGTCCAAGGTATACAGTAAACCTGAATTGAAGCATCGGAATCTAAAACCGGACTCACAGTAGAGGTACAAATCATAGGAAGTTAGAGTGTCAGTCCTCTTGTACGTAAGTCGGCATTGTGCCTTTTGTATTAAATTTGATGCATTTTCTGTGTTTCATCGTCAATAAGAAGGTCCAAGTTATACAGTAAACCTGAAGTGAAGCATCGGAATCTAAAACTGGACTCACAGGAGAGGTTCAAATCATAGAAAGTTAGAGTGTCAGTCCTCTAGTACTAAAGTCGGCATTGTGCCTTTTGTATTAAATTCGGAAGCAATTTCTATGTTTCATCGTCAATAAGAAGGTCCAAGGGATACAGTAAACCTCAAGTGAAGCATCGGAATCTAAAACTGGACTCACAGGAGAGGTTCAAATCATAGTAAGTTAGAGTGTCAGTCCTCTTGTATTTAAGTCGGCATTGTGCCTTTTGTACTAAATTCGGTTGCAATATCTGTGTTTCATCGACAAGAAGAAGGTCCAAGGCATACAGTAAACCTGAAGTGAAGCATCGGAATCTAATACTGGACTCACAGGAGAGGTTGAAATCATAGAAAGTTAGAGTGTCAGGCCACTGGTACTTAAGTCGGCATTGTGCCTTTTGTATTAAATTCGGATGCAATTTCTGTGTTTCATCGTCAATAAGATGGTCCAAGGGATTCAGTAAACCTGAAGTGAAGCATCGGAATCTAAATCTGGACTCACAGGAGAGGTGCAAATAATATAAAGTTAGAGTGTCAGTCCTCTTGTACTTAAATCGGCATTGTGCCTTTTGTATGAAATTCAGATGCAATTTCTGTGTTTCATCGTCAATAAGAAGGTCCAAGGGATACAGTAAACCTGAAGTGAAGCATCGGAATCTAAAACTGGACTCACAGGAGAGGTTCAACTGATAGAAAGTTAAAGTGTCAGGCCTCTTGTACTTAAGTCGGCATTGTGCTTTTTGTATTGAACTCAGATGGATTTTCGGTGTTTCGTCGTCAATAAGAAGGTCCAAGGTATACAGTTAACCTGAAGGAAAGCATCGGAATCTAAATCTGGACTCACAGGAGAGGTGCAAATAATATAAAGTTAGAGTGTCAGTCCTCTTGTACTTAACTCGGCATTGTTCCTTTTGTATCAAATTCGGATGCAATTTCTGTGTTTCATCGTCAATAAGAAGGTCCAAGGTATACAGTACATCTGAAGTGAAGCATCCGAATCTAAAACTTGACTCACAGGAGGGGTTCAAATCATAGAAAGTTATAGTGTCAGTCCTCTTGTACTTAAGCAGGCATTGTGCCTTTTGTATTAAATTCGGATGCAATTTCTATGTTTCATTGTCAATAAGAAGGTCCAAATAACGCAGTAAACCTGAAGTGAAGCATCGGAAACTAAAGCTGGACTCACAGGAGAGGTTCAAATCATAGAGAGTTAGAGTGTCAGTCCTCTTGTACTTAAGTCAGCATTGTGCCTTTTGTATTATATTCAGATGGAATTTCTGTGTTACATCGTCAATAAGAAGGTCCAAGTAATACAGTAAACCTGAAGTGAAGCATCGGAATCTAAAACTGGACTCACAGGAAAGGTTCAAATCATAGAAAGTTAGAGTGTCAGTCCCCTTGTACTTAAGTCGGCATTGTGCCTTTTGTATTAAATTCGGATGCAATTTCTGTGTTTCATCGTCAATAAGAAAGTCCAATGGATACAGTAAACCTGAAGTGAAGCATCGGAATCTAAAACTGGACTCGCAGGAGAGGTTTAAATCATAGTAAGTTAGAGTGTCAATCCTCTTGTACTTAAGTCGGCATTGTGCCTTTTCTATTAAATTCGGATGCAATTTCTGTGTTTTTTCATCAATAAGATGGTCCAAGGGATACAGTAAACCTGAAGTGAAGCATCGGATTCTAAAACTGGACTCACAGGAGAGGTTCAAATCATAGAAAGTTAAAGTGTCAGTCCTCTTGTACTTAACTCGGCATTGTGCCTCTTGTATTAAATTCGGATTCAATTTCTGTGTATCATCGTCAATAAGAAGGACCAAGGTATACACTAAACCTGACGTGAAGCATCGGAAACATAAACTGGACACACAGGAGAAGTTCAAATCGTAGAAAGTTAGAGTGTCAGTCCTCTTGTACTTAAGTCGGCATTGTGCCTTTTGTATTAAATTCGGATGCAATTTCTGTGTTTCATCGTCAATAAGATGGTCCAAGGTATACCGTAAACCTGAATTGAAGCATCGGAATCTAAAACAGGACTCACAGGAGAGGTACAAATCATAGGAAGTTAGAGTGTCAGTCCTCTTGTACTTAAGTCGGCATTGTGCCTTTTGTATTAAATTTGATGCATTTTCTGTGTTTCATCGTCAATAAGAAGGTCCAAGGTATACAGTAAATCTGAAGTGAAGCATCGGAAACTAAAACTGGACTCACAGGAGAGGTTCAAATCATAGAAAGTTAGAGTGTCAGTCCTCTAGTACTTAAGTCGGCATTGCGAGTTTTGTATTAATTTCGGAAGCCATTTTTGTGTTTCATCGTCAATAAGAAGGTCCAAGGTATACAGTGAATCTGAAGTGAAGCATCCGAATCTAAAACTGGACTCACAGAAGGGGTCCAAATCATAGAAAGATAGAGTGTCTGTCCTCTTGTGCGTAAGTCGGCATTGTGCCTTTTGAATTATATTCAGATGCAATTTCTGTGTTTCATCGTCAATAAGATGGTCCAAAGGATACAGTAAACCTGAAGTGAAGCATCGGAATCTAAAACTGAACTCACAGGAGAGGTTCAAATCATATAAAGTTAGAGTGTCAGTCCTCTAGTACTTAAGTCGGCATTGTGCCTTTTGTATTAAATTCGGAAGCAATTTCTGTGTATCATCGACAATAAGAAAGTGCAAGGGATACGGTAAACCTGAAGAGAAGCATCGGAATCTAAAACTGGACTCACAGGAGAGGTTCAAATCATAGAAAGTTAGAGTGTCAGTCCTCTTGTACTTAAGTCGGCATTGAGCCTTTTGTATTAAATTCGGATTTAATTTCTGTGTTTCATCGTCAATAAGATGGTCCAAGGGATACAGTGAACCTGAAGTGAAGCATCGGAATCTAAAACTGGACTCACAGGGGGGTTCAAATCATAGAAAGTTAGAGTGTCAGTCCTCTTGTCCTTAAGCAGGCATTGTGCCTTTTGTATTAAATTCGGATGCAATTTCTATGTTTCATTGCCAACAAGAAGGTCCAATTAATACAGTGAACTTGAAGTGAAACATCGGAATCTACAAATGGACGCAAAGGAGAGGTTCAAATCACAGAAAGTTAGAGTGTCAGTCCACTTTTACTTAAGTCGGCATTGTGCCTCTTGTATTAAATTAGTATGCAATTTGTGTGTATCATCGTCAATAAGAAGGTCCAAGGTATACAGTAAACCTGAAGTGAAGCATCGGAAACATAAACTGGACACACAGGAGAAGTTCAAATCGTAGAAAGTTAGAGTGTCAGTCCTCTTGTACTTAAGTCCGCATTGTGCCTTTGGTATTAAATTCGGATGCAATTTCTGTGTTTCATCGTCAATAAGATGGTCCAAGGTATGCAGTAAACCTGAATTGAAGCATCGGAATCTAAAACCGGACTCACAGGAGAGGTTCAAATCATAGAAACTTAGAGTGTCAGTCCTCTAGTACTTAAGTCGGCATTGTGCCTTTTGTATTAAATTCGGAAGCAATATCTATGTTTCATCGTCAATAAGAAGGTCCAAGGGATACAGTAAACCTGAAGTGAAGCATCGGAATCTAAAACTGGACTCACAGGAGAGGTTCAAATCATAGTAAGTTAGAGTGTCAGTCCTCTTGTATTTAAGTCGGCATTGTGCATTTTGTACTAAATTCGGTTGCAATATCTGTGTTTCAATGTCAAGAAGAAGGTCCAAGGGATACAGTAAACCTGAAGTGAAGCATCGGAATCTAATACTGGACTCACAGGAGAGGTTGAAATCATAGAAAGTTAGAGTGTCAGGCCACTGGTACTTAAGTCGGCATTGTGCCTTTTGTATTAAATTCGGATGCAATTTCTGTGTTTCATCGTCAATAAGATGGTCCAAGGGATTCAGTAAACCTGAAGTGAAGCATCGGAATCGAAAACTGGACTCACAGGAGAGGTTCAAATCATAGAAAGTTAGAGTGTCATCCCCTTCTACTTAAGTCGGCAGTGTGCCTTTTGTATAAAATTCGGATGCAATTACTGTGTTTCATCGTCAATAAGAAATTCCAAGGGGTACAGAAAACCTGAAGTGAGGCATCGGAAACTAAAACTGGACTCACAGGAGAGGTTCAAATCATAGAAATTTAGAGTGTCAGTCCTCTTGTACTTAAGTCGGCATTGTTCCTTTTGTTTTAAATTCGGATGTAATTTTTGTGTTTCTTCGACAATAAGTTGGTCCAAGGGATACAGTAAACCTAAAGTGAAGCATCGGTATCAAAATCGAGACTCACAGGACAGGTTCAAATCATAGAAAGTTAGAGTGTCAGTCTTCTTGTACTTAAGTCGGCAATGTGCCTATTGTATTAAATTCGGATGCAGTTTCTGTGTTTCATCGTCAATAAGAAGGTCCAAGGGATACAGTAAACCTGAAGTGAAGCATCGGAATCTAAAACTGGACTCACAGGAGAGGTTCAAATCATAGAAAGTTAGAGAGTCAGGCCCCTCGTACTTATGTCGTCATTGTGCCTTTTGTATGAAATTCGGATGCAATTTCTGTGTTTCATCGTTAACAAGGAGGTCCAAGGGATACAGTAAACCTGAAGTGAAGCATAGGAATCTAAAATTGGACTCACAGGACAGGTGCAAATAATAGAAAGTTAGAGTGTCAGTCTTCTTGTACTTAAGTCGGCAATGTGCCTATTGTAATAAATTCGGATGCAGTTTCTGTGTTTCATCGTCAATAAGAAGGTCCAAGGGATACAGTAAACCTGAAGTGAAGCATCGGAATCTAAAACTGGACTCACAGGAGAGGTTCAAATCATAGAAAGTTAGAGTGTCAGTCCTCTTGTACTTAAGTCGGCATTGTGCCTTTTGTATCAAATTCGTATGCAATTTCTGTGTTTCATCGTCAATAAGAAGGTCCAAGGTATACAGTAAATCTGAAGTGAAGCATCCGAATCTAAAACTGGACTCACAGGAGGGGTTCAAATCATAGAAAGATAGAGTGTCAGTCCTCTTGTACTTAAGTCGGCGTTGTGCCTTTTGTATTAAATTCGGATGCAATTTTTGTGTTTCATCGTCAATAAGATGGTCCAAGGGATACAGTAAACCTGAAGTGAAGCATCGGAATCTAAAACTGGACTCACAGGAGAGGTTCAAATCATAGAAAGTTAGAGTGTCAGTCCTCTTGTACTTAAGTCGGCATTGTGCCTTATGTATTAAATTCGGATGTAATTTCTGTGTTTCATCATCGATAAGTAGGTCCAAGGGATACAGTAAACCTGAAGTGAAGCATCGGTATCGGAAACTGGACTTACAGGAGAGATTCAAATCATAGAAAGTTAGTGTGTCAGTCCTCTTGTATTTAAGTCGGCTTTGTGCCTTTAGAACTAAATTCGGTGGTAATTTCTGTGTTTCATCGTCAATAAGAAGGTCCAAGGGATACAGTAAACCTGAAGTGCAGCATCGGAATCTAAAACTGGATTCACAGGAGGGGTTCAAATCATACAAAATTAGAGTGTCGATCCTCTTGTACTTAAGTCGGCATTGTGCCTTTTGTATCATATTCGGATGCAATTTCTGTGTTTCATCTTCAATAAGAAGGTCCAAGGTATACAGTAAACCTGAAGGGTAGCATCCAAATCTAAAACTGGACTCACACGAGGGGTTCAAATCATAGAAAGATAGAGTGTCAGTCCTCTTGTACTTAAGTCGGCATTGTGCTTTTTGTATTAAATTCAGGTGCAGTTTCTGTGTTTCATCGTCAGTAAGAAGGTCCAAGGGATACAGTAAACCTGAAGTGAAGCATCGGAATCTAAAACTGGACTCACAGGAGAGGTTCAAATCATAGAAGGTAGAGTGTCAGTCCTCTAGTACTTAAGTCGGCATTGTGCCTTTCGTATTAAATTCGGGTGCAATCTCTGTGTTTCATCGTCAATAAGAAAGTCCAAGGGATGCAGTAAACCTGAAGTGAAGCATCGGAAACTAAACCGGACTCACAGGAGCGGTTCAAATCATGGAAATTTAGAGTGTCAGTCCTCTTGTACTTAAGTCGGCATTGTGCCTTTTGCATTAAATTCGGATGTAATTTCTGTGTTTCATCGTCAATAAGAAGGTCCAAGGGATACAGTAAACCTGAAGTGAAGCATCGGGATCGTAAACTGGACTCACAGGAGAGGTTCAAATCATAGGAAGTTAGAATGTCGGTCCTCTTGTACTTAAGTCGGCATTGGGCCTTTTGCATTTTATTCGGATGCAATTTCTGTGTTTCATCGTCAATAAGAAGGTCCAAGGTATACAGTAAACCTGAAGTGAAGCATCGGAATCTAAAACTGGACTCACAGGAGGGTTTCATATCATAGAAAGTTAGAGTGTCAGCCCTCTTGTACTTAAGACGGCATGGTGCCTTTTGTATTAAATTCGGATGTAATTTTTGTGTTTCAACGTCAATATAAAGGTCCAAGGGATACAGTAAACCTGAAGTGAAGCATCGGATTCTAAAACTGGACTCACAGGGGAGGTTCAAATCACAGAAATTTAGAGTGTCAGTCCTCTTGTACTTAAGTCGGCATTGGGCTTTTTGTATCAAATTCAGATGGAATTTCTGTGTTTCATCGTCAATTAGAAGGTCCAAAAGATACAGTAAACCTGAAGTGAAGCATCGGAATCGAAAACTGGACTCACAGGAGAGGTTCAAATCATAGAAAGTTAGAGTGTCAGCCCCTTGTACTTGAGTCGGCATTGAGCCTTTTGTATTAAATTCGGATGCATATTCTGTGTCTCATCGTCAATAAGAAAGTAGAAGGGGTAGAGAAAACCTGTAGTGAGGCATCGGAAACTACAACTGGACTCCCAGGAGGGGTTCAAATATGAGAAATTTAGAGTGTCAGTCCTCTTGTACTTAAGTCGGCATTTTGCCTTTTGTATTAAATTCGGATGTAATTTCTGTGTTTCATCGAATATAAGTGGGTCCAAGAGATACAGTAAACCTAAAGTGAAGCATCGGTATCAAAAACTAGACTCACGGGATAGGTTCAAATCATAGAAAGTCAGAGTATCAGTCCTCTTGTATTTAAGTCGGCATTGTGCCTTTTGTACTAAATTCGGTGGCAATTTCTGTGTTTCATCGTCAATAAGAAGGTCCAAGGGATACAGTAAACCTGAAGTGAAGCATCTTAATCTAAAACTGGACTCACAGGAGAGGTTCAAATCATAGAAAGTTAGAGTGTCAGGCCTCTTGTACTTAAGGCGGCATTGTGCCTTTTGTATTAACTCTGAAGCAATTTCTGTGTTTCATCGTCAATAAGAAGGTCCAAGGGATACAGTAAACCTGATGTGAAGCATCGGAATCTAAAACTGGACTCACAGGAGTGGTTCAAATCATAGAAAATTAGAGTGTCGATCCTCTTGTACTTAAGTCGGCATTGTGCCTTTTGTATCAAATTCGGTTGCAATTTCTGTGTTTCATCTTCAATAAGAAGGTCCAAGGTATACATTGAACCTGAAGTGAAGCATCCAAATCTAAAACTGGAATCACACATAGGGGTTCAAATCATAGAAAGATAGAGTGTCAGTCCTCTTGTACTTAAGACGGCATTGTGCCTTTTGTATTAAATTCAGATGCAATTTCTGTGTTTCATCGTCAGTAAGAAGGTCCAAGGGATACAGTAAACCTGAAGTGAAGCATCGGAATCTAAAACTGGACTCACAGGAGAGGTTCAAATCATAGAAAGTTAGAGTGTCAGTCCTCTAGTACTTAAGTCGGCATTGTGCCTTTTGTATTAAATTCGGGTGCAATCCCTGTGTTTCATCGTCAATAAGAAAGTCCAAGGGATACAGTAGACCTGAAGTGAAGCATCGGAAACTAAACCGGACTCACAGGAGCGGTTCAAATCATGGAAATTTAGAGTGTCAGTCCTCTTGTACTTAAGTCGGCATTGTGCCTTTTGTATTAAATTCGGATGTAATTTCTGTGTTTCATCGTCAATAAGAAGGTCCAAGGGATACATTAAACCTGAAGTGAAGCATCCAAATCTAAAACTGGAATCACACATAGGGGTTCAAATCATAGAAAGATAGAGTGTCAGTCCTCTTGTACTTAAGACGGCATTGGGCATTTTGCATTTTATTCGGATGCAATTTCTGTGTTTCATCGTCAATAAGAAGGTCCAAGGTATACAGTAAACCTGAAGTGAAGCATCGGAATCTAAAACTGGACTCACAGGTGGGTTTCATATCATAGAAAGTTAGAGTGTCAGCCCTCTTGTACTTAAGACGGCATGGTGCCTTTTGTATTAAATTCGGATGTAATTTTTGTGTTTCAACGTCAATATAAAGGTCCAAGGGATACAGTAAACCTGAAGTGAAGCATCGGATTCTAAAACTGGACTCACAGGGGAGGTTCAAATCACAGAAATTCAGAGTGTCAGACCTCTATTACTTAAGTCGGCATTGTGCAATTTGTATTGACTTCGGATGCAAGTTCTGTGTTTCATCGTCAATAAGAAAGTCCAAGGGATACAGTAAACCTAAAGGGAAGCATTGGAAACTAAAACTGGAATTACAGGAGAGGTTCAAATCATAGAAAGTTAGAGTGTCAGTCCTCTAGTATTTAAGTCGGCTTTTTGCCTTTAGTACTAAATTCGGTGGCAATTTCTGTGTTTCATCGTCAATAAGTAGGTCCAAGGGATACAGTTAACCTGAAGTGAAGCATTGGTATCGAATACTGGACTCACAGGAGAGCCGTTTGTACTAAATTCGGTGGCAATTTCTGTGTTTCATCGTCAATAAGAAGGTCCAAGGTATACAGTAAACCTGAAGTGAAGCATCGGAAATTAAAACTGGACTCGCAGGAGAGGTTCAAATCATAGAAAGTTAGAGTGTCACACCTCTTGTACTTAAGTCGGCATTGGGCTTTTTGTATGAAATTCAGATGGAATTTCTGTGTTTCATCGTCAATTAGAAGGTCCAAGGGATACAGTAAACCTGAAGTGAAGCATCGGAATCGAAAACTGGACTCACAGGAGAGGTTCAAATCATAGAAATTTAGTGTGTCAGTCCTCTTGTATTTAAGTCGGCATTGTTCTTTTAGTACTAAATTCTATTGCAATTTCTGTGTTTCATCGTCAACAAGAAGGTCCAAGGGATACAGTAAACCTGAAGTGAAGCATCGGAATCTAAAACTGGACTCACAGGAGAGGTTCGAATCATAGATAGTTAGAGTGTCAGTCCTCTTGTACTTAGGTCGGCATTGTGCCTTTTGTCAAAATTCAGATGCAATTTCTGTGTTTCATCGTCGATATGAAGGTCCAAGGTATACAGTAAACCTGAAGTGAAGCATCGGAATCTAAAACTGGCCTCAAAGGAGAGGTTCAAATCTAAGAAAGTTAAAGTGTCAGTCCTCCTGTATTTATGTCGGCATTGTGCCTTTTGTATTAAATTCGGATGCAATTTCTGTGTATCATCGTCAATAAGAAGGTGCAAGGTATACTGTAAACCTGAAGTGTAACATCGGAATCTAAAACTGGAATCACAGGAGAGGTTCAAATCATAGAAAGTTGGAGTGTCAGTCCTCTTGTACTTAGGTCGGCATTGTGCCTTTAGTATTAAATTCGGATGCAATATCTGTGTATCATCGTCAATAAGAAGGTGCAAGGTATACAGTAAACCTGAAGTGTAGCATCGGAATCTAAAACTGGACTCACAGGAGAGGTTCAAATCATAGAAAGTTAGAGTGTCAGTCCTATTATACTTAGGTCAGCATTGTGCCTTTAGTATTAAATTCGGATGCAATTTCTGTGTATCATCGTCAATAAGAAGGTCCAAGGTATACAGTAAACCTGAAGTGAAGCATCGGAATCTAAAACTGGACTTACAGGAGAGGTTCAAATCATAGTGAGTTAGAGTGTCAGTCCTCTGGTACTTAAGTCGGCATTGTGACTTTTGTATTAAATTCGGATGCAATTTCTGTGTTTCATCTTCAATAAGAAGGTCCAAGGGATACAGTAAACCTGAAGTGAAGCATCGGAATCTAATACTGGCCTCAAAGGAGAGGTTCAAATCTTAGAAAGTTAGAGTGTCAGTCCTCTTGTACTTATGTCGGCATTGTGCCTTTTGTATTAAATTCGGATGCAATTTCTGTGTTTCATCGTCAATAAGGAGGTCCAAGGTTTACAGTAAACCTGAAGTAAAGCATCGGAATCTAAAACTGGACTGACAGGAGAGGTTCAAATCACAGAAAGTTGGAGTGTCAGTAATCTTGTACTTAAGTCGGCATTGTGACTTTTGTATTAGATTCGGATGCAATTTCTGTGTTTCATCGTCAATAAGAAGGTCCGAGGTATAAAGTAGACCTGAAGTGAAGCATCGGAATCTAAAACTGGACTTACAGGAGAGGTTCAAATCATAGTGAGTTAGAGTGTCAGTCCTCTCGTACTTTAGTCGGCATTGTGCCTTTTGTATTAAATTCGGATGCAATTTCTGTGTTTCATCGTCAATAAGAATGTCCAAGGGATACAGTAAACCCGAAGTGAAGCATCGGAATCTAAATATGGGCTCACAGGAGAGAATAGAATCAAAGAAAGTTAGAGTGTCAGGCAACTTGTACTTAAGTCGGCATTGTGCTTTTTGTATTAAATTCAGATGGAATTTCTGTGTTTCATCGTCAATAAGAAGGTCCAACGTATACAGTAAACCTGAAGTGAAGCATTGGAATCGAAAACTGGACTCACAGGGGAGGTTGAAATCATAGAAAGTTAGAGTGTCAGGCCTCTCGTACTTAAGTCGGCATTGTGCCTTATGTGTTAAACTCGGATGCGATTTCTGTGTTTCATCGTCAATAAGAAGGTCCAAGGGATACAGTAAACCTGAAGTGAAGTATCGGAATCTAAAACTGGACTCACAGGAGAGGTGCAAATCATAGGAAGTTAGAGTGTCAGTCCCCTTGTACTAAAGTCGGCATTGTGCCTTTTGTATTAAATTCGGATGCTGTTTCTGTGTTTCTTCGTCAATAAGGAGGTCCATGGGAGACAGTAAACCTGAAGTGAAGCATCGGAATCTAAAACTGGACTCATAGGAGAGGTTCAAATCATAGAAAGTTAGAGTGTCAGTCCTCTTGTACTTAAGTCGGGATTGTGCCTTTTGTACAAAAGTCTAATTCAATTTCTGTGTTTCATCGTCAATAAGAAGGTCCAAGGTATACAGTTAACCTGAAGTGAAGCATCGGAATCGAAAACTGGACTCACAGGGGAGGTTGAAATCATAGAAAGTTAGAGTGTCAGGCCCCTCATACTTAAGTCGGCATTGTGCCTTTTGTATTAAACTCGGATGCGATTTCTGTGTTTCATCGTCAATAAGAAGGTCCAAGGGATACAGTAAACCTGGAGTGAAGTATCGGAATCTAAAACTGGACTCACAGGAGAGTTGCAAATCATAGAAAGTTAGAGTGTCAGTCCTCTTGTACTAAAGTCGGCATTGTGCCTTTTGTATTAAATTCGGATGCTGTTTCTGTGTTTCATCGTCAATAAGAAGGTCCAAGGGATACAGTAAACCTCAAGTGAAGCATCGGAATCTGAAACTGGACTCACAGGAGAGGTTCAAATCATAGAAAGTTAGAGTGGCAGTCCTCTTGTACTTAAGTCGGCATTGTGGTTTTTGTATTAAATTCAGATGGAAATTCTGTCTTTCATCGTCAATAAGAAGGTCCAAGTAATACAGTAAACCTGAAGTGAAGCATCGGAATCGAAAACTGGACTCACAGGAGAGGTTCAAATCATAGAAATTTAGAGTATCAGTCCTCTTGTATTTAAGTCGGCATTGTTCTTTTAGCACTAAATTCTGTTGCAATTTCTGTGTTTCATCGTCAATAAGAAGGTCCAAGGGATACAGTAAACCTGAACTGAAGCATCGGAATCTAAAACTGGACTCACAGGAGAGGTTCGAATCATAGATAGTTAGAGTGTCAGTCCTCTTGTACTTAAGTCGGCATTGTCCCTTTTGTACAAAAGTCAGATTCAATTTCTGTGTTTCATCGTCAATAAGAAGGTCCAAGGTATACAGTAAACCCTAAGTGAAGCATCGGAATTTAAACTTGACTCACAGGAGAGGTTCAAATCATAGAAAGTTAGAGAGTCAGTCCTCTTGTACTTAAGTCGAAATTGTGCCTTTTGTATTAAATTCGGATGCAATTTGTGTGTTTCATTGTCAATAAGCTGGTCCAAGGCATACAGTAAACCTGAAGTGAAGCATCGCAAACCAAAACTGGACTCACAGGAGAGGTTCAAAGCATAGAAAGTTAGAGTGTCAGTCCTCTTGTACTTAACTCGGCATTGTGCCTTTTTTATATAATTCCGATGCAATTTCCGTGTTTCATCGTCAGTAAGAAGGTCCAAGGTATACAGTAAACCTGAAGTAAAGCATAGGAATCTAAAACTGGACTCACAGGAGGGGTTCAAATCATAGAAAAATAGAGTGTCAGTCCTCTGGTACTTAATTCGCTATTGTGCCTTTTGCATTAAATTCGGATGCAATTTCTGTCTTTCATCGTCAAAAAGAAGGTCCAAGGGCGACAGTAAACCTGAAGTGAAGCATCGGAATCTAAAACTGGACTCACAGGAGAGTTTTAAATCATATAAAGTTAGAGTCTCAGTCCTCTTGTACTTATGTCGGCATTGTGACTTTTGTATTAAATTCGGATGCAATTTCTGCGTTTCAACGTCAATAAGAAAGTCTAAGGGATACAGTAATCCTAAAGTGAAGCATCGGAATCTAAACTGGACTGACTGGAGAGGTTCAAATCGTAGAAAGTTAGTGTGTCAGTCCTCTTGTACTTAAGTCGGCATTGTGCCTTTTGTATTAAATTCGAATGCAATTTCTGTGTTTCATCTTCAATAATAAGGTCCAAGGGATACAGTAAACCTGAAGTGAAGCGTCGGAAACTAAAGCTGGACTCACAGGTGAGGTTCAAATCATAGAAAGTTAGAGTGTCTGTCCTCTTGCACTTAAGTCGGCATTGTGCCTTTTCTATTAAATTCGGATGCAATTTCTGTGTTTCATCGTCAATAAGAAGGTCCATGGTATACAGTAAATCTGAAGTGAAGCATCCGAATCTAATACTTGACTCACAGGAGAGGTTCAAATCATAGAAAGTTAGACTGTCAGTCCTCTTGTACTTAAGTCGGCATTGTGCCTTTTGTATTAAATTCGAATGCAATTTCTGTGTTTCATCTTCAATAATAAGGTCCAAGGGATACAGTAAACCTGAAGTGAAGCGTCGGAAACTAAAGCTGGACTCACAGGTGAGGTTCAAATCATAGAAAGTTAGAGTGTCTGTCCTCTTGCACTTAAGTCGGCATTGTGCCTTTTCTATTAAATTCGGATGCAATTTCTGTGTTTCATCGTCAATAAGAAGGTCCATGGTATACAGTAAATCTGAAGTGAAGCATCCGAATCTAATACTTGACTCACAGGAGAGGTTCAAATCATAGAAAGTTACAGTGTTAGTCCTCTAGTACTTAAGTCGGCATTGTGCCTTTTGTATTCAATTCAGATGGAACTTCTGTGTTTCATCGTCAATAAGAAGGTCCAAGGGATACAGTAAACCTGAAGTGAAGCATCGGAATCGAAAACTGGACTCACAGAAGAGATTCAAATCATAGAAATTTAGAGTGTCAGTCCTGTTGTATTTAAGTCGGCATTGTTCTTTTAGTACTAAATTCTGTTGCAATTTCTGTGTTTCATCGTCAATAAGAAGGTCCAAGGGATACACTAAAACTGATGTGAAACATCAGAATCTAAAACTGGACTCACTGGAGAGGTTTAAATCATAGAAAGTTAGAGTGTCAGTCCTCTTTTACTTAAGTCGGCATTTTGCCTTTTGTATTAAATTCGATGCAATTTCTGTGTTTCATCGTCAATAAGAAGGTCCAAGGGATACAGAAAACCTGAAGTGCAGCATCGGAATCTAAAACCGGACTCACAGGAGTGGGTCAAATCATAGAAAGTTAGAGTGTCAGTCCTCTAGTACTTAAGTCGGCATTATGCCTTTTATATTAAATTCGGATGCAATTTTTGTGTTTCATCGTCAAAAAGAAGGTCCGAGGGATACAGTAAAGCTGAAGTGAAGCATCGGAATCTAAAACTGGACTCACAGGAGAGGTACAAATCATAGGAAGTTAGAGTGTCAGTCCTCTTGTACTTAAGTCGGCATTTTGCCTTTTGTAATAAATTCGATGCAATTTCTGTGTTTCATCGTCAATAAGAAAGTCCAAGGTATATAGTAAACCTGAAGTGAAGCATCGGAAACTAAAACTGGACTCACAGGAGTGCTTCAAATCATAGAAAGTTAGTGTGTCAGTCCTCTTGTACGTAAGTCGGCATTGTGCCTTTTGAATTAAATTCAGATGGAATTTCTGTTTTCCATCGTCAGTAAGAAGGTCCAAGGGATACAGTAAGCCTGGAGTGAAGCATCGGAATCTAAAACTGGACTCTCAGGAGAGGTTCAAATCATAGAAAGTTAGAGTGTCAGGTCCCTCGTACTTAAGTCGGCATTGTGCCTTTTGTATTAAATTCGGATGCAATTTCTGTGTTTCATCGTCAATAAGAAGGTCCAAGGGATACAGTAAACCTGAAGTGAAGCATCGGAATCTAAAACTGGACTCACAGGAGAGGTGCAAATCATAGAAAGTTAGAGTGTCAGTCCTCTTGTACTTAAGTCGGCATTGTGCCTTTTGTATTAAATTCAGATGCCGTTTCTGTGTTTCATAGTCAATAAGAAAGTCCAAGGGATACAGTAAACCTGAAGTGAAGCATCGGAATCTAAAACTGGACTCACAGGAGGGGTTCAAATCATAGAAAGTTAGAGTGGCAATCCTCTAGTACTGAAGTCGGCATTGTGCCTTTTGTATTAAAATTCGGATTCAATTTCTGTGTTTCATCGTCAATAAGAAGGTCCAAGGTATACAGTAAACCTGAAGTGAAGCATCGGAATCCAAACTGGACTGACTGGAGAGGTTCAAATCGTAGAAAGTTAGTGTGTCAGTCCTCTTGTACGTAAGTCGGCATTGTGCCTTTTGTATTAAATTCAGATGGAATTTCGGTTTTCCATCGTCAGTAAGAAGGTCCACAGGATACAGTAAGGCTGGAGTGAAGCATCGGAATCTAAAACTGGACTCACAGGAGAGGTTAAAATCATAGAAAGTTAGAGGGTCAGTCCTCTTGTACTTAAGTCGGCATTGTGCCTTTTCTATTAAATTCGGATGCAATTTCTGTGTTTCATCGTCAATAAGAATGTCCAAGGGATACAGTAAACCTTAAGTGAAGCATCGGAATCTTAAACAGGACTCACAGGTGAGGTTCAAATTGTAGAAAGTTAGAGTGTCTGTCCTCTTGTACTTAAGTCGGCATTGTGCCTTTTCTATTAAATTCGGATGTAATTTCTGTGTTTCATCGTCAATAAGAAGGTCCATGGTATACAGTAAATCTGAAGTGAAGCATCCGAATCTAAAACTTGACTCAGAGGCAGGGTTCAAATCATAGAAAGTTAGAGTGTCAGTACTCTTGTACTTAAGTCGGCATTGTGCCTTTTGTATTAAATTCGGATGCCGTTTCTGTGTTTCAAAGTCAATAAGAAAGTCCAAGGGATACAGTAAACCTGAAGTGAAGCATCGGAATCGAAAACTGGACTCACAGGAGAAGTTGAAATCATAGAAAGTTAGAGTGTCAGTCCTGTTGTATTTAAGTCGGCATTGTTCTTTTAGTACTAAATTCTGTTGCAATTTCTGTGTTTCATCGTCAATAAGAAGGTCCAAGGTATACAGTAAACCTGAAGTGAAGCATCGGAATCTAAAACTGGATTCACAGGAGAGGTTCAAATCATAATGAGTTACAGTGTCAGTCGTCTTGTACTTAAGTCGGCATTGTGACTTTTGTATTAAATTCGGATGCAATTTCTGTGTTTCATCTTCAATAAGAAGGTCCAAGGGATACAGTAAACCTGAACTGAAGCATCGGAATCTAAAACTGGACTCAAAGGAGAGGTTCAAATCATAGAATGTTAGAGTGTCAGTCCTCCTGTATTTAAGTCGCCATTGTGCCTTTTGTATTAAATTCGGATGCAATTTCTGTGTTTCATCGCCAAAAAGAAGGTCCAAGGTATACAGTAAACCTGAAGTGAAGCATCGGAATCTAAAACTGGACTAACAGGAGAGGTTCAAATCATAGAGAGTTAGAGTGTCAGTTCTCTTGTTCTAAAGTCGGCATTGTGCCATTTGTATTAAATTCGGATGCAATTTCTGTGTTTCATCGTCAATAAGAAAGTCCAAGGTATACAGTAAACCTGAAGTGAAGCATCGGAAACTAAAACTGGACTCACAGGAGAGGTTCAAATCATAGAAAGTTAGAGTGTCAGTCTCTTTTGTACTTAAGTCAGCATTGTGCCTTTTGTATTAAATTCGGATGCAATTTCTGTGTTTCATCGTCAATAAGAAGGTCAAAGGGATACAGTAAACCTGAAGTGAAGCATCGGAATCTAAAACTGGACTCAAAGGAGAGGTTCAAATCACAGAAATTTAGAGTGTCAGTCCTCTTGTACTTAAGTCGGCATTGTGCCTTTTGTATTATATTCGGATGCAATTTCTGTGTTTCATCGGCAATAAGGAGGTCCAAGGTATACAGTAAGCCTGAAGTGAAGCATCGTAATATAAAACTTGACTTACAGGAAAGGTTTAAATCATAGAAAATTAAAGTGTCTGTCCTCTTGTACTTCAGTCGTCATTGCGCCATTTGTATTAAATTCGGATGCAATTTCTGTGTTTCATCGTCAGTAAGAAGGTCCAAGGGATACAGTAAACCTGAAGTGAAGCATCAGAATCCAAACTGGACTGACTGGAGAGGTTCAAATCATAGAATATTAGTGTGTCAGTCCTCTTGTACGTAAGTCGGCATTGTGCCTTTTGTATTAAATTCAGATGGAATTTCTGTTTTCCATCGTCAGTAAGAAGGTCCAAGGGATACAGTAAGCCTGGAGTGAAGCATCGGAATCTAAAACTGGACTCACAGGAGAGGTTCAAATCATAGAAAGTTAGAGTGTCAGGCCCCTCGTACTTAAGTCGGCATTGTGCCTTTTGTATTAAATTCGGATGCAATTTCTGTGTTTCATCGTCAATAAGAAGGTCCAAGGGATACAGTAAACCTGAAGTGAAGCATCGGAATCTAAAACTGGACTCACAGGAGAGGTGCAAATCATAGAAAGTTAGAGTGTCAGTCTTCTTGTACTTAAGTCGGCATTGTGCCTTTTGTATTAAATTCGGAAGCTGTTTCTGTGTTTCAAAGGCAATAAGAAAGTCCAAGGGATACAGTAAACCTGAAGTGAAGCATCGGAATCTAAAACTGGACTCACAGGAGGGGTTCAAATCATAGAAAGTTAGAGTGGCAATCCTCTTGTACTTAAGTCGGCATTGTGCTTTTTGTATTAAATTCAGATGGAATTTCTGTGTTTAATCGTCAATAAGAACGTCCAAGGGATACAGTAAGCCCGCATCTCGTGGTCGTGCGGTAGCGTTCTCGCTTCCCACACCCGGGTACCCGGGTTCGATTCCCGGGGGGGTTAGGGATTTTATCTGCCTCGTGATGGCTGGGTGTTGTGTGATGTCCTTAGGTTAGTTAGGTTTAAGTAGTTCTAAGTTCTAGGGGACTAAGGACCATAGATGTTAAGTCCCATAGTGCTCAGAGCCATTTGAACCATTTGGATACAGTAAACCTGAAGTGAAGCATCGGAATCTAAAACTGGACTCACAGGAGTGGTTCAAATCATAGAAATTTAGAGAGTCGGTCCTCTTGTACTTAAGTCGGCATTGTGCCTTTTGTACAAAAGTCAGATGCAATTTCTGTGTTTCATCGTCAATAAGAAGGTCCAAGGGATACAGTAAACCTGAAGTGAAGCATCGGAATCTAAAACGGGACTCATAGGAAAGGTGCAAATCATAGAAAGTTAGAGTGTCAGTCCTCTTGTACTTAAGTCGGCATGTGCCTTTTGTATTAAATTCGGATCCTTTTTTGTGTTTCATCGTCAATAAGAAGGTCCAAGGGATACAGTAAACCTGAAGTGAAGCATCGGAAACTAAAACTGGACTCACAGGAGAGGTTCAAATCATAGAAAGTTAGAGTTTCAGTCCTCTTGTACTTAACTCGGCATTGTGCCTTTTATATTTACTTCCGATGCAATTTCTGTGTTTCATCGTCAGTACGAAGGTCCAAGGTATACAGTAAACCTGAAGTGAAGCATCGGAATCTAAAACTGGACTCACAGGAGAGGTTCAAATCATAGAAAGTTAGAGTGTCAGTCCTCTTGTACTTAAGTCGGCATTGTGCCTTTTCTATTAAATTCGGATGCAATTTCTGTGTTTCATCGTCAATAAGAATGTCCAAGGGATACAGTAAACCTGAAGTGAAGCATCGGAATCTTAAACAGGACTCACAGGTGAGGTTCAAATCATAGAAAGTTAGAGTGTCTGTCGTCTTGTACTTAAGTCGGCATTGTGCCTTTTCTATTAAATTCAGATGCAATTTCTGTGTTTCATCGTCAATAAGAAGGTCCATGGTATACAGTAAATCTAAAGTGAAGCATCCGAATCTAAAACTTGACTCACAGGAGGGGTTCAAATCATAGACAGTTAGAGTGTCAGTCCTCTTGAACTTAAGTCGGCATTGTGCCTTTTGTATTAAATTCGGATGCAATTTCTGTGTATCATCGTCAATAATAAGGTCTAAGAGATACAGTAAACCTGAAGTGAAGCGTCGGAAACTAAAACTGGACTCACAGGTTAGGTTCAAATAATAGAAAGTTAGAATGTTAGTCCTCTAGTACTTAAGTCGGCATTGTGCCTTTTGTATTAAATTCGGATGCAATTTCTGTGTTTCATCGTCAATAAGAAAGTCCAAAGGATACAGTAAACCTGAAGTGAAGCGTCGGAATCTAAAACTTGACTCACAGGAGAGGTTCAAATCACAGAAAGTTAGAGTGTCAGTCCTCTTGTACTTAAGTCGGCATTGTGCCTTTTGTATTAAATTCGGATCCTTTTTTGTGTTTCATCGTCAATAAGAAGGTCCAAGGGATACAGTAAACCTGAAGTGAAGCATCGGAAACTAAAACTGGACTCACAGGAGAGGTTCAAATCATAGAAAGTTAGAGTTTCAGTCCTCTTGTACTTAACTCGGCATTGTGCCTTTTATATTTACTTCCGATGCAATTTCTGTGTTTCATCGTCAGTACGAAGGTCCAAGGTATACAGTAAACCTGAAGTGAAGCATCGGAATCTAAAACTGGACTCACAGGAGAGGTTCAAATCATAGAAAGTTAGAGTGTCAGTCCTCTTGTACTTAAGTCGGCATTGTGCCTTTTCTATTAAATTCGGATGCAATTTCTGTGTTTCATCGTCAATAATAATGTCCAAGGGATACAGTAAACCTGAAGTGAAGCATCGGAATCTTAAACAGGACTCACAGGTGAGGTTCAAATCATAGAAAGTTAGAGTGTCTGTCGTCTTGTACTTAAGTCGGCATTGTGCCTTTTCTATTAAATTCAGATGCAATTTCTGTGTTTCATCGTCAATAAGAAGGTCCATGGTATACAGTAAATCTGAAGTGAAGCATCCGAATCTAAAACTTGACTCACAGGAGGGGTTCAAATCATAGACAGTTAGAGTGTCAGTCCTCTTGTACTTAAGTCGGCATTGTGCCTTTTGTATTAAATTCGGATGCAATTTCTGTGTATCATCGTCAATAATAAGGTCTAAGAGATACAGTAAACCTGAAGTGAAGCGTCGGAAACTAAAACTGGACTCACAGGTTAGGTTCAAAAAATAGACAGTTAGAGTGTTAGTCCTCTAGTACTTAAGTCGGCATTGTGCCTTTTGTATTAAATTCGGATGCAATTTCTGTGTTTCATCGTCAATAAGAAAGTCCAAAGGATACAGTAAACCTGAAGTGAAGCGTCGGAATCTAAAACTTGACTCACAGGAGAGGTTCAAATCACAGAAAGTTAGAGTGTCAGTCCTCTTGTACTTAAGTCGGCATTGTGCCTTTTGTATTAAATTCGGATGCAATTTCTGTGTTTCATCGTCAATAAGAATGTCCAAGGGATACAGTAAACCTGAAGTGAAGCATCGGAATCTAAAACTGGACTCACAGGTGAGGTTCAAGTCATAGAAAGTTAGAGTGTCTGTCCTCTTGTACTTAAGTCGGCATTGTGCCTTTTCTAATAAATTCGGATGCAATTTCTGTGTTTCATCGTCAATAAGAAGGTCCAAGGTATACAGTAAACCTGAAGTGAAGCATCGGAATCCAAACTGGACTGACTGGAGAGGTTCAAATCGTAGAAAGTTAGTGTGTCAGTCCTCTTGTACGTAAGTCGGCATTGTGCCTTTTGTATTAAATTCAGATGGAATTTCGGTTTTCCATCGTCAGTAAGAAGGTCCAAAGGATACAGTAAGGCTGGAGTGAAGCATCGGAATTTAAAACTGGACTCACAGGAGAGGTTAAAATCATAGAAAGTTAGAGTGTCAGTCCTCTTGTACTTAAGTCGGCATTGTGCCTTTTCTATTAAATTCGGTTCAATTTCTGTGTTTCATCGTCAATAAGAATGTCCAAGGGATACAGTAAACCTTAAGTGAAGCATCGGAATCTTAAACAGGACTCACAGGTGAGGTTCAAATTGTAGAAAGTTAGAGTGTCTGTCCTCTTGTACTTAAGTCGGCATTGTGCCTTTTCTATTAAATTCGGATGTAATTTCTGTGTTTCATCGTCAATAAGAAGGTCCATGGTATACAGCAAATCTGAAGTGAAGCATCCGAATCTAAAACTTGACTCAGAGGCAGGGTTCAAATCATAGAAAGTTAGAGTGTCAGTACTCTTGTACTTAAGTCGGCATTGTGCCTTTTGTATTAAATTCGGATGCCGTTTCTGTGTTTCAAAGTCAATAAGAAAGTCCAAGGGATACAGTAAACCTGAAGTGAAGCATCGGAATCAAAAACTGGACTCACAGGAGAGGTTGAAATCATAGAAAGTTAGAGTGTCAGTCCTGTTGTATTTAAGTCGGCATTGTTCTTTTAGTACTAAATTCTGTTGCAATTTCTGTGTTTCATCGTCAATAAGAAGGTCCAAGGTATACAGTAAACCTGAAGTGAAGCATCGGAATCTAAAACTGGATTCACAGGAGAGGTTCAAATCATAATGAGTTACAGTGTCAGTCCTCTTGTACTTAAGTCGGCATTGTGACTTTTGTATTAAATTCGGATGCAATTTCTGTGTTTCATCTTCAATAAGAAGGTCCAAGGGATACAGTAAACCTGAACTGAAGCATCGGAATCTAAAACTGGACTCAAAGGAGAGGTTCAAATCATAGAATGTTAGAGTGTCAGTCCTCCTGTATTTAAGTCGCCATTGTGCCTTTTGTATTAAATTCGGATGCCGTTTCTGTGTTTCAAAGTCAATAAGAAAGTCCAAGGGATACAGTAAACCTGAAGTGAAGCATCGGAATCGAAAACTGGACTCACAGGAGAGGTTGAAATCATAGAAAGTTAGAGTGTCAGTCCTGTTGTATTTAAGTCGGCATTGTTCTTTTAGTACTAAATTCTGTTGCAATTTCTGTGTTTCATCGTCAATAAGAAGGTCCAAGGTATACAGTAAACCTGAAGTGAAGCATCGGAATCTAAAACTGGATTCACAGGAGAGGTTCAAATCATAATGTGTTACAGTGTCAGTCCTCTTGTACTTAAGTCGGCATTGTGACTTTTGTATTAAATTCGGATGCAATTTCTGTGTTTCATCTTCAATAAGAACGTCCAAGGGATACAGTAAACCTGAAGTGAAGCATCGGAATCTAAAACTGGACTAACAGGAGAGGTTCAAATCATAGAGAGTTAGAGTGTCAGTTCTCTTGTTCTAAAGTCGGCATTGTGCCATTTGTATTAAATTCGGATGCAATTTCTGTGTTTCATCGTCAATAAGAAAGTCCAAGGTATACAGTAAACCTGAAGTGAAGCATCGGAAACTAAAACTGGACTCACAGGAGAGGTTCATATCATAGAAAGTTAGAGTGTCAGTCTCTTTTGTACTTAAGTCGGCATTGTGCCTTTTGTATTAAATTCGGATGCAATTTCTGTGTTTCATCGTCAATAAGAAGGTCAAAGGGATACAGTAAACCTGAAGTGAAGCATCGGATTCTAAAACTCGTCTCACAGGAGAGGTTCAAATCATAGAAAGTTAGAGTGTCAGTCCTCTTTTACTGAAGTCGGCATTGTGCCGTTTGTATTAAATTCGGATGCAATTTCTGTGTTTCATCGTCAATAAGAAGATCCAAGGGATATTGTATACCTGAGGTGAGGCAGCGGATTCTAAAACTGGACTCTCAGTTGAGTTTCAAATCATAGAGAGTTAGAGTGTCACTCCTCTCGTACTTAAGTCGGTATTGTGCCTTTTGTATTAAATTCGGATGCAATATCTGTGTTTCATCGTCAATAAGAAGCTCCAAGGGATACAGTAAACCTGAAGCGAAGCATCGGAATCTAACACTGGACTCACAGGAGAGGTTCCAATCATAGAAAAGTAGAGTGTCAGTCCTCTTGTACTTAAGTCGGCATTGTGCCTTTTGTATTAAATTCTGATGCAATTTCTGTGTTTCATCGTCAATAAGAAGGTGCATGGTATACAGTAAACCTGAAGTGAAGCATGGGAATCTAAAACTGGACTCACAGGAGAGGTTCAAATCATAGAAAGTGAGAGTGCCAGTCCTCTTGTACTTAAGTCGGCATTGTGCTTTTGTATTACAATTGGATTCCAGTTCTGTGTTTCATCGTCAATAAGAAGTTCCAAGGGATACAGTAAATCTGAAGTGAAGCATCGGAATCTAAAACTGGAGTCACAGTAGAGGTTCAAATCATAGAAAGTGAGAGTGTCAGTCCTCTTGTACTTAAGTCGGCATTGTGCCTTTTGTATTAAATTCGGATTTAATTTCTGTGTTTCATCGTGAACAAGAAGGTCCAAGGGATACAGTAAACCTGAAGTGAAGCATCGGAATCTAAAACTCGACTCACAGGAGAGGTTCAAATCATAGAAAGTGAGAGTGTCAGTCCTCTTGTACTTAGGTCGGCATTGTGCCTTTTTCACTAAATTCGGTTGCAATATCTGTGTTTCATCGTCAATAAGAAGTTCCCAGAGATACAGTAAACCTGAAGTGAAGCATCGGAATCTAAAACTGGACTCACAGGAGAGGTTCAAGTCATAGAAATTGAGAGTGTCAGTTCTCTTGTACTTAAGTCTGCATTGCGCCTTTTGCATTAAATTCGGATGCAAACTCTCTGTTTCATCGTCGATAAGTAGGTCCAAGGTATACAGTTAACCTGAAGTGAAGCATCGGAATCCAAAACTGGACGCACAGGAGAGGTTCAAATCATAGGAAGTGAGAGTGTAAGTCCTCTTTTACTTAAGTCGGCATTGTGCCTTTTGTATTAAATTCGGATGCAATTTCTGTGTTTCATCGTCAATAAGAAGGTCCAAGGTATACAGTAAACCTGAAGTGAAGCATCGGAATCTAAAACTGGACTCACAGGAGAGGCTCAAATCATAGAAAGTTGGAGTGTCAGTCCTCTTGTACTTAAGTCGGCAGTGTGCCTTTTGTATTACATTCGGATGCAATTTCTGTGTTTCATCGTCAATAAGAAGGTCCACGGTATACAGTAAACCTGAAGTGAAGCATCGGAATCTAAAACTGGACTCACAGGAGAGGTTCAAATCATAGAGAGTTAGAGTGTCACTCCTCTTGTACTTCAGTCGGCATTGTGCCTTTTGTATTAAATTCGGATGCAATTTCTGTGTTTCATCGTCAATAAGAAGGTGCAAGGTATACAGTAAACCTGAAGTAAAGCATTGGAATCAATAACTAAACTCACAGGATAGGTTCAAATCATAGGAAGTGAGAGTGTCAGTCCTCTTGTACTTAAGTCGGCATTGTGCCTTTTGTATTAAATTCGGATGAAATTTTTGTGTTTCATCGTCAATAAGAAGGTGCAAGGTATACAGTAAACCTGAAGTGAAGCATCGGAATCTAAAACTGGAGTCACAAGAGAGGTTCAAATCGTAGAAAGTTTAAGTGTCAGTCCTCGTGTACTTAAGTCGGCATTGTGCTGTTTGTAATACAATTGGATTCAATTTCTGTGTTTCATCGTCAATAAGAAGTTCCAAGGGATACAGTAAATCTGAAGTATAGCATCGGAATCTTAAACAGGACTCACAGGTGAGGTTCAAACCATAGAAAGTTAGAGTGTCTGTCGTCTTGTACTTAAGTCGGCATTGTGCCTTTTCTATTAAATTCAGATGCAATTTCTGTGTTTCATCGTCAACAAGAAGGTCCATGGTATACAGTAAATCTGAAGTGAAGCATCCGAATCTAAAACTTGACTCACAGGAGGGGTTCAAATCATAGACAGTTAGTGTCAGTCCTCTTGCACTTAAGTCGGCATTGTTCTTTTTGTATCAAATTCGGATGCATGTTGTGTATTTCAACGTCAATCAGAAGGTCCAAGGGATAGTGTAAACCTGAAGTAAAGCATCGGATACTACAACTGGACTCACAGGGGAGGTTCAAATCATAGAAAGTTAGAGTGTCAGTCCTCTTGTACTTAAGTCGGCATTGTGCCTTTTGTACAAAAGTCAGATGCAATATCTGTTTTCCATCGTCAGTAAGAAGGTCCAAGGGATACAGTAAGCCTGGAGTGAAGCATCGGAACCTAAAACTGGACTCACAGGAGAGGTTCAAATCATAGAAAGTTAGAGTGTCAGTCCTCTTGTACTTAAGTCGGCATTGTGCCTTTTCTATTAAATTCGGATGCAATATCTGTGTTTCATCGTCAATAAGAATGTCCAAGGGATACTGTAAACCTGAAGTGAAGCATCGGAATCTTAAACAGGACTCACAGGTGAGGTTCAAATCATAGAAAGTTAGAGTGTCTGTCCTCTTGTACTTAAGTCGGCATTGTGCCTTTTCTATTAAATTCGGATGCAATTTCTGTGTTTCATCGTCAATAAGAAGGTCCATGGTATACAGTAAATCTGAAGTGAAGCATCCGAATCTAAAACTTGACTCACTGGAGGGGTTCAAATCATAGAAAGTTAGAGTGTCAGTCCTTTTGCACTTAAGTCGGCATTGTGCCTTTTGTATTAAATTCGGATGCAATTTCTGTGTTTCATCGTCAATAATAAGGTCCAAGGGATACGGTAAACCTGAAGTGAAGCGTCGGAAACTAAAACTGGACTCACAGGTTAGGTTCAAATAATAGAAAGTTAGAGTGTTAGTCCTCTAGTACTTAAGTCGGCATTGTGCCTTTTGTATTAAATTCGGATGCAATTTCTATGTTTCATCGTCAATAAGAAAGTCCAAAGGATTCAGTAAACCTGAAGTGAAGCGTCGGAATCTAAAACTGGACTCACAGGAGAGGTTCAAATCATAGCAAGTTAGAGTGTCAGTCTTCTTGTACTTAAGTCGGCATTGTGGCTTTTCTATTAAATTCGGATGCAATTTCTGTGTTTCATCGTCAATAAGAATGTCCAAGGGATACAGTAAACCTGAAGTGCAGCATCCGAATCTAAAACTTGACTCACAGGTGGGGTTCATATCATAGAAAGTTAGAGTGTCAGTCCTCTTGAACTTAAGTCGGCATTGTTCTTTTTGTATCAAATTCGGATGCATTTTGTGTGTTTCATCGTCAATAAGAAGGTCCAAGGGATACAGTAAACCTGAAGTGAAGCATTGGATACTAAAACTGGACTCACAGGGGAGGTTCAAATCATAGAAAGTTAGAGTGTCAGTCCTCTTGTACTTAAGTCGGCATTGTGCCCTTTGTATTAAATTCGGATGCAATTTCTGTGTTTCATCGTCACTAAGAATGTCCAAGGGATACAGTAAACCTGAAGGGAAGCATCGGAATCTAAAACAGGCCTCACAGGTGAGGTTCAAATCATAGAAAGTTAGAGTGTCTGTCCTCTTGTACTTAAGTCGGCATTGTGCCTTTTCTATTTAATTCGGATGCAATTTCTGTGTATCATACTCAATAAGAAGGTCCATGGTATACAGTAAATCTGAAGTGAAGCATCCGAAACTAAAACTTGACTCAGAGGAGGGGTTCAAATCATAGAAAGTTAGAGTGTCAGTCCTCTTGTACTTAAGTTGGCAATGTGCCTTTTGTATTAAATTCGGATGCAATGTCTGTGTTTCATCGTCAATAGGAAGGTCCAAGGGAAACAGTAAACCTCAAGTGAAGCGTCTGAAACTAAAATTGGACTCACAGGTTATTTTCAAATAATAGAAAGATAGAGTGTTAGTCCTCTAGCACTTAAGTCGGCATTGTGCCTTTTGTATTAAATTCGGATGCAATTTCTGTGTTTCATCGTCAATAAGAAAGTCCAAGGGATACAGTAAACCTGAAGTGAAGCATCGGAATCTAAAACTGGACTCACAGGAGAGGTTCAACTCATAGACAGTTAGAGTGTCAGTCCTCTTGTACTTAAGTCGGCATTGTGCCTTTTCTAATAAATTCGGATGCAATTTCTGTGTTTCATCGTCAATAAGAAGTTCCAAGGTATACAGTAAATCTGAAGTGAAGCATCCGAATCTAAAACTTGACTCACAGGTGGGGTTCATATCATAGAATGTTAGAGTGTCAGTCCTCTTGCACTTAAGTCGGCACTGTTCTTTTTGTATCAAATTCGGATGCATTTTGTGTGTTTCATCGTCAATAAGAAGGTCCAAGGGATACAGTAAACCTGAAGTGAAGCATCGGATACTAAAACTGGACTCACAGGGGAGGTTCAAATCATAGAAAGTTAGAGTGTCAGTCCTCTTGTACTTAAGTCGGCATTGTGCCCTTTGTATTAAATTCGGATGCAATTTCTGTGTTTCATCGTCACTAAGAATGTCCAAGGGATACAGTAAACCTGAAGTGAAGCATCGGAATCTAAAACAGGCCTCACAGGTGAGGTTCAAATCATAGAAAGTTAGAGTGTCTGTCCTCTTGTACTTAAGTCGGCATTGTGCCTTTTCTATTAAATTCGGATGCAATTTTTGTGTTTCATAGTCAATAAGAAGGTCCATGGTATACAGTAAATCTGAAGTGAAGCATCCGAAACTAAAACTTGACTCAGAGGTGGGGTTCAAATCATAGAAAGTTAGAGTGTCAGTCCTCTTGTACTTAAGTTGGCATTGTGCCTTTTGTATTAAATTCGGATGCAATTTCTGTGTTTCATCGTCAATAAGAAGGTCCAAGGGAAACAGTAAACCTCAAGTGAGGCGTCGGAAACTAAAATTTGACTCACAGGTTAGGTTCAAATAATAGAAAGATAGAGTGTTAGTCCTCTAGCACTTAAGTCGGCATTGTGCCTTTTGTATTAAATTCGAATGCAATTTCTGTGTTTCATCGTCAATAAGAATGTCCAAGGGATACAGTAAACCTGAAGTGAAGCATCGGAATCTAAAACTGGACTCACAGGAGAGGTTCAAATCATAGAAAGTTAGAGTGTCAGTCCTCTTGTACTTAAGTCGGCATTGTGCCTTTTGTCTTAAATTCAGATGCAATTTCTGTGTTTCATCGTCAATAAGAAGGTCCAAGGGATACAGTAAACCTGAAGTGAAGCATCGGAAACTAAAACTGGACTCACAGGGGAGAATCAAATCATAGAAAGTTAGAGTGTCAGTCCTCTAGTACTGAAGTCGGCATTGTGCCTTTTGTTTTAAATTCGAATGCAATTTTTGTGTTTCACCGTCAATAAGAAGGTCCAAGGGATACAGTAAACCTGAAGTGAAGCATCGGAATCTATAACTGGACTCACAGGTGAGGTTCAAATCATAGAAGGTTAGAGTGTCTGTCCTCTTGTACTTACGTCGGGATTATGCATTTTTATTAAATTCGGATGCAATTTCTGTGTTTCATCGTCAATAAGAAGGTCCAAGGGATACAGTAAACCTCAAGTGAAACATCAGAATCTAAAACTGGACTCTCAGGAGAGGTTCAAATCATAGAAAGTTAGAGTGTCAGTCCTCTTGTACTTAAATCGGCATTGTTCCTTTTGTATCAAATTCGGATGCAATTTCTGTGTTTCATCGTCAATAATAAAGGTCCAAGGGATACAGTAAACCTGAAGTGAAGCATCGGAATCTAAAACTGGACTTACAGGGGAGGTTCAAATCATAGAAAGTTAGAGTGTCAGTCCTCTAGTACTTAAGTCGTCATTGTGCCTTTTGTATTAAATTCGGATGCAATTTTTGTGTTCCATCGTCAATAAGAAGGTCCAAGGGATACAGTAAAGCTGAAGTGAAGCATCGGAATCTAAAACTGGACTCACAGGAGAGGTACAAATCATAGGAAGTTAGAGTGTCAGTCCTCTTGTACTTAAGTCAGCATTGTGTTTTTGTATTAAATTCGATGCAATTTCTGTGTTTGATCGTCAATAACAAGGTCCAAGGTATACAGTAAACCTGAAGTGAAGCATCGGAATCTAAAACTGGACTGACAGGAGAGGTTGAAATCATAGAAAGTTAGAGTGTCAGTCCTCTTGTACTTAAGTCATCATTGTGCCTGTTCTATTAAATTCGGATGCAATTTCTGTGTTTCATCGTCAATAAGCAGGTCCAAGGGATACAGTAAACCTGAAGTGAAGCATCGGAATCTAATACTGGACTCACAGGAGAGGTACAAATCACAGGAAGTTAGAGTGTCAGTCCACTTGTACTTAAGTCGGCGTTGTGCCTTTTGTATTAAATTCGATGCAATTTCTGTGTTTCATCGTCAATAAGAGGGTCCAAGGTATACAGTAAACCTGACGTGAAGCATCGGAAACTAAAACTGGACTCACACGAGAGGTTCAAATCATAGAAAGTTAGAGTGTCAGTCCTCTTGTACTTAAGTCGGCATTGTGCCTTTTCTATTAAATTCGGATGCAATTTCTGTGTTTCATCGTCAATAAGAAGGTCCAAGGGATACAGTAAACCTGAAGTGAAGCATCGTAAACTAAAACTGGACTCACAGGTTAGGTTCAAATAATAGAAAGTTAGAGTCTTAGTCCTCTAGTACTTAAGTCGGCATTGTGCCTTTTGTATTAAATTCGGATGCAATTTCTGTGTTTCATCGTCAATAAGAAGGTCCAAGGGATACAGTAAACCTGAAGTGAAGCATCGGAATCTAAAACTGGACTCACAGGAGAGGTTCAAATCATAGAAAGTTAGAGTGACAGTCCTCTTGTACTTAAGTCGGCATTGTGCCTTTTCTATTAAATTCGGATGCAATTTCTGTGTTTCATCGTCAATAAGAATGTCCAAGGGATACAGTAAACCTGAAGTGAAGCATCGGAATCTAAAACTGGACTCACAGGTGAGGTTCAAATCATAGAAAGTTAGAGTGTCTGTCCTCTTGTACGTAAGTCGGCATTGTGCCTTTTCTAATAAATTTGGATGCAATTTCTGTGTTTCATCGTCAATAAGAAGGTCCATGGTATACAGTTAATCTGAAGTGAAGCATTCGAATCTAAAATTTGACTCACAGGAGGGGTTCAAATCATAGAAAGTTAGAGTGTCAGTCCTCTTGTACTTAAGTCGGTATTGTTCCTTTTGTATGAAATTCTGATGCAATTTCTGTGTTTCATCGTCAATAAGAAGGTCCAAGGGATACAGTAAACCTGAAGTGAAGCATCGGAAACTAAAACTGGACTCACAGGGGAGAATCAAATCATAGAATGTTAGAGTGTCAGTCCTCTAGTACTTAAGTCGGCATTGTGCCTTTTGTTTTAATTTCGTATGCAATTTTTGTGTTTCACCGTCAGTAAGAATGTCCAAGGGATACAGTAAAGCTGAAGTGAAGCATCGGAATCTAAAACTGGACTCACAGGAGAGGTACAAATCATAGGAAGTTAGAGTGTCAGTCCTCCTGTACTTAAGTCGGCATTGTGCCTTTTCTATTAAATTCGGATGCAATTTCTGTGTTTCATCGTCAATAAGCAGGTCCAAGGGATACAGTAAACCTGAAGTGAAGCATCGGATACTAAACTGGACTCACAGGGCAGGTTCAAATCATAGAAAGTTAGAGTGCCAGTCCTCTTGTACTTACGTCGGCATTGTGCCCTTTGTATTAAATTCGGATGCAATATCTGTGTTTCATCGGCAATAAGAAGGTCCAAGGAATACAGTAAAACTGAAGTGAAGCATCGGAAACTAAAACTGGACTCACAGGTTAGGTTCAAATAATAGAAAGTTAGAGTCTTAGTCCTCTAGTACTTATGTCGGCATTGTGCCTTTTGTATTAATTCGGATGCCATTTCTGTGTTTCATCGTCAATTAGAAGGTAGAAGGGATACAGTAAACCTGAAGTGAAGCATCGGAATCTAAAACTGGACACACAGGAGAGGTTCAAATCAAGGAAAGTTAGAGTGTCAGTCCTCTTGTACTTAAGTCGGCATTGTGCCTTTTCTATTAAATTCGGATGCAATTTCTGTGTTTCATCTTCAATAAGAAGGTCCATGGTATACAGTAAATCTGAAGTGAAGCATCCGAATCTAAAAGTTGACTCAGAGGAGGGGTTCAAATCATAGAAAGTTAGAGTGTCAGTCCTCTTGTACTTAAGTCGGCATTGTGCCCTTTGTATTAAATTCGGATGCAATTTCTGTGTTTCATCGTCAATAAGAAGGTCCAAGGGATACAGTAAACCTGAAGTGAAGCATCGTACTCTAAAACTGGACTCACAGGTTAGGTTCAAATAATAGAAAGTTAGAGTCTTAGTCCTCTAGTACTTAAGTCGGCATTGTGCCTTTTGTATTAAATTCGGATGCAATTTCTGTGTTTCATCGTCAATAAGAAGGTCCAAGGGATACAGTAAACCTGAAGTGAAGCATCGGAATCTAAAACTGGACTCACAGGAGAGGTTCAAATCATAGAAAGTTAGAGTGACAGTCCTCTTGTACTTAAGTCGGCATTGTGCCTTTTCTATTAAATTCGGATGCAATTTCTGTGTTTCATCATCAATAAGAATGTCCAAGGGATACAGTAAACCTGAAGTGAAGCATCGGAATCTAAAACTGGACTCACAGGTGAGGTTCAAATCATAGAAAGTTAGAGTGTCTGTCCTCTTGTACTTAAGTCGGCATTGTGCCTTTTCTAATAAATTTGGATGCAATTTCTGTGTTTCATCGTCAATAAGAAGGTCCATGGTATACAGTTAATCTGAAGTGAAGCATTCGAATCTAAAATTTGACTCACAGGAGGGTTCAAATCATAGAAAGTTAGAGTGTCTGTCCTCTTGTACTTAAGTCGGTATTGTTCCATTTGTATGAAATTCTGATGCAATTTCTGTGTTTCATCGTCAATAAGAAGGTCCAAGGGATACAGTAAACCTGAAGTGAAGCATCGGAAACTAAAACTGGACTCACAGGGGAGAATCAAATCATAGAATGTTAGAGTGTCAGTCCTCTAGTACTTAAGTCGGCATTGTGCCCTTTGTTTTATTTTCGAATGCAATTTTTGTGTTTCACCGTCAATAAGAATGTCCAAGGGATACAGTAAAGCTGAAGTGAAGCATCGGAATCTAAAACTGGACTCACAGGAGAGGTACAAATCATAGGAAGTTAGAGTGTCAGTCCTCTTGTACTTAAGTCGGCATTGTGCCTTTTCTATTAAATATCGGATGCAATTTCTGTGTTTCATCGTCAATAAGCAGGTCCAAGGGATACAGTAAACCTGAAGTGAAGCATCGGATACTAAAACTGGTCTCACAGGGGAGGTTCAAATCATAGAAAGTTAGAGTGTCAGTCCTCTTGTACTTACGTCGGCATTGTGCCCTTTGTATTAAATTCGGATGCAATTTCTGTGTTTCATCGGCAATAAGAAGGTCCAAGGAATACAGTAAACCTGAAGTGAAGCATCGGAAACTAAAACTGGACTCACAGGTTAGGTTCAAATAATAGAAAGTTAGAGTCTTAGTCCTCTAGTACTTGAGTCGGCATTGTGCCTTTTGTATTAAATTCGGATGCAGTTTCTGTGTTTCATCGTCAATAAGAAGGTCCAAGGGATACAGCAAACCTGAAGTGAAGCTACGGAATCTAAAACTGGACTCAAAGGAGAGGTTCAAATCATAGAAAGTTAGAGTGACAGTCCTCTTGTACTTAAGTCGGCATTGTGCCTTTTCTATTAAATTCGGATGCAATTTCTGTGTTTCATCGTCAATAAGAATGTCCAAGGGATACAGTAAACCTGAAGTGAAGCATCGGAATCTAAAACTGGACTCACAGGTGAGGTTCAAATCATAGAAAGTTAGAGTGTCTGTCCTCCTGTACTTAAGTCGGCATTGTGCATTTTCTAATAAATTTGGATGCAATTTCTGTGTTTCATCGTCAATAAGAAGGTCCATGGTATACAGTTAATCTGAAGTGAAGCATTCGAATCGAAAATTTGACTCACAGGAGGGGTTCAAATCATAGAAAGTAAGAGTGTCAGTCCTCTTGTACTTAAGTCGGTATTGTTCCTTTTGTATGAAATTCTGATGCAATTTCTGTGTTTCATCGTCAATAAGAACGTCCAAGGGATACAGTAAACCTGAAGTGAAGCATCGGAAACTAAAACTGGACTCACAGGGGAGAATCAAATCATAGAATGTTAGAGTGTCAGTCCTCTAGTACTTAAGTCGGCATTGTGCCTTTTGTTTTAATTTCGAATGCAATTTTTGTGTTTCACCGTCAATAAGAATGTCCAAGGGATACAGTAAAGCTGAAGTGAAGCATCGGAATCTAAAACTGGACTCACAGGAGAGGTACAAATCATAGGAAGTTAGAGTGTCAGTCCTCTTGTACTTAAGTCGGCATTGTGCCTTTTCTATTAAATTCGGATGCAATTTCTGTGTTTCATCGTCAATAAGAAAGTCCATGGTATAGAGTAAATCTGAAGTGAAGCATCCGAATCTTAAACATGACTCACAGGAGGGGTTCAAATCATAGAAAGTTAGAGTGTCAGTCCTCTTGTACTTAAGTTGGCATTGTGCCTTTTGTATTAAATTCGGATGCAATTTCTGTGTTTCATCGTCAATAAGAAAGTCCAAGGGATACAGTAAACCTGAAGTGAAGCATCGGAATCTAAAACTGGACTCACAGGAGAGGTTCAAATCATAGAAAATTAGAGTGTCAGTCCTCTTGTACTTAAGTCGGCATTGTGCCTTTTCTATTAAATTCGGATGCAATTTCTGTGTTTCATCGTCAATAAGAAAGTCCATGGTATACAGTGAATCTGAAGTGAAGCATCCGAATCTAAAACTTGACTCACAGGAGGGGTTCAAATCATAGAAAGTTAGAGTGTCAGTCCTCTTGTACTTAAGTTCGCATTGTGCCTTTTGTATTAAATTCGGATGCAATTTCTGTGTTTCATCGTCAATAAGAAAGTCCAAGGGATACAGTAAACCTGAAGTGAAGCATCGGAATCTAAAACTGGACTCACAGGAGAGGTTCAAATCATAGAAAATTTGAGTGTCAGTCCTCTTGTACTTAAGTCGGCATTGTGCCTTTTCTATTAAATTCGGATGCAATTTCGGTGTTTCATCGTCAATAAGAAAGTCCATGGTGTAGAGTAAATCTGAAGTGAAGCATCCGAATCTTAAACATGACTCACAGGAGGGGTTCAAATCATAGAAAGTTAGAGTGTCAGCCCTCTTGTACTTAAGTCGGCATTGTGCCTTTTGTATTAAATTCGGATGCAATTTCTGTGTTTCATCGTCAATAAGCAGGTCCAAGGGATACAGTAAACCTCAAGTGAAGCGTCGGAAACTAAAATTGGACTCACAGGTTAGGTTCAAATAATAGAAAGTTAGAGTGTTAGACCTCTAGTACTTAAGTCGGCATTGTGCCTTTTGTACTAAATTCGGATGCAATTTCTGTGTTTCATCGTCAATAAGAAAGTCCAAAGGATGCAGTAAACCTGAAGTGAAGCATCGGAATCTAAAACTGGACTCACAGGAGAGGTTCAACTAATAGAAAGTTAGAGTGTCAGTCCTCTTGTACTTAAGTCGGCATTGTGCCTTTCCTATTAAATTCGGATGCAATTTCTGTGTTTCATCGTCAATAAGAATGTCCAAGGGATACAGTAAACCTGAAGTGAAGCATCGGAATCTAAAACTGGACTCACAGGTGAGGTTCAAATCATAGAAAGTTAGAGTGTCTGTCCTCCTGTACTTAAGTCGGCATTGTGCCTTTTCTAATAAATTCGGATGCAATTTCTGTGTTTCATCGTCAATAAGAGGGTCCAAGGTATACAGTAAATCTGAAGTGAAGCATCCGAATCTAAAACTTGACTCACAGGAGGGGTGCAAATCATAGAAAGTTAGAGTGTCAGTCCTCTTGTACTTAAGTCGGCATTGTTCATTTTGTATCAAATTCGGATGCACTTTGTGTGTTTCATCGTCAATAAGAAGGTCCAAGGGATACAGTAAACTTGAAGTGAAACATCGGATACCAAAACTGGACTCACAGGGGAGGTTCAAATCATAGAAAGTTAGATTGTCAGTCCTCTTGTACTTAAGTCGGCATTGTGCCCTTTGTATTAAATTCGGATGCAATTTCTGTGTCTCATCGTCAATAAGAAGGTCCATGGTATACAGTAAATCTGAAGTGAAGCATCCGAATCTAAAACTTGACTAACAGGAGGGGTTCAAATCATTGAAAGTTAGAGTGTCAGTCCTCTTGTACTTAAGTCGGCATTGTTCCTTTTGTATCAAATTCTGATGCAATTTCTGTGTTTCATCGTCAATAAGAAGGTCCAAGGGATACAGTAAACCTGAAGTGAAGCATTGGAAACTAAAACTGGACTCACAGGGGAGAATCAAATCATAGAAAGTTAGAGTGTCAGTCCTCTAGTACTTAAGTCGGCATTGTGCCTTTTGTTTTAAATTCGAATGCAATTTTTGTGTTTCACCGTCAATAGGAAGGTCCAAGGGATACAGTAAAGCTGAAGTGAAGCATCGGAATCTAAAACTGGACTCACAGGAGAGGTACAAATCATAGGAAGTTAGAGTGTCAGTCCTCTTGGACTTAAGTCAGCATTGTGTTTTTGTATTAAATTCGATGCAATTTCTGTGTTTCATCGTCAATAAGAAGTTCTAAGGTATACAGTAAAACTGAAGTGAAGCATCGGAATCTAAAAATGGACTCACAGGAGAGGTTCAAATCATAGCAAGTTAGAGTGTCAGTCCTCTTGTACTTATGTCCACATTGTGCCTTTTCTATTAAATTCGGATGCAATTTCTGTGTTTCATCGTCAATGAGCAGGTCCAAGGGATACAGTAAACCTGAAGTGAAGCATCGGAATCTAAAACTGGACTCACAGGAGAGGTACAAATCATAGGAAGTTAGAGTGTCAGTACGCTTGCACTTATGTCGGCATTGTGCCTTTTCCATTAAATTCGGATTCAATTTCTGTGTTTCATCGTCAATAAGAAGGTCCAAGGGATACAGTAAACCTGAAGTGAAGCATCGGAATCTATAACTGGACTCACAGGTGAGGTTCAAATCATAGATGGTTAGAGTGTCTGTCCTCTTGTACTTGCGTCGGCATTGTGCCTTTTGTATTAAATTCGAATGCAATTTCTGTGTTTCATCGTCAATAAGAAGGTCCAAGGGATACAGTAAACTTGAAGTGAAACATCAGAATCTAAAACTGGACTCTCAGGAGAGGTTCATATCATAGAAAGTAAGAGTGTCATTCCTCTTGTACTTAAGTCGGCATTGTTCCTTTTGTATCAAATTCGGATGCAATTTCTGTGTTTCATCGTCAATAAGAAGGTCCAAGGGATACAGTAAACCTGAAGTGAAGCATCGGAATCTAAAACTGGACTTACAGGGGAGGTTCAAATCATAGAATGTTAGAGTGTCAGTCCTCTAGTACTTAAGTCGGCATTGTGCCTTTTGTATTAAAATCGATGCAATTTCTGTGTTTCATCGTCAATAAGAAGGTCCAAGGTATACAGTAAACCTGAAGTGAAACATCGGAAACTAAAACTGGACTCACAGGAGAGGTTCACATCATAGAAAGTTAGAGTTTCAGTCCTCTTGTACTTAAGTCGGCATTGTGCCTTTTCTATTAAATTCGGATGCAATTTCTGTGTTTCATCGTCAATAAGAAGGTCCAAGGGATACAGTAAACCTGAAGTGAGGCATCAAAAACTAAAACTGGACTCACAGGTTAGGTTCAGATAATAGAAAGTTAGAGTGTTAGTCCTCTAGTACTTAAGTCGGCATTGTGCCTTCTGTATTAAATTCGGATGCAATTTCTGTGTTTCATCGGCAATAAGAAGGTCCAAGGAATACAGTAAACCTGAAGTGAAGCATCGGAAACAAAAACTGGACTCACAGGTTAGGTTCAAATAATTGAAAGTTAGAGTCTTAGTCATCTAGTACTTAAGTCGGCATTGTGCCTTTTGTATTAATTCGGATGCAATTTCTGTGTTTCATCGTCAATAAGAAGGTAGAAGGGATACAGTAAACCTGAAGTGAAGCATCGGAATCTAAAACTGGACACACAGGAGAGGTTCAAATCATAGAAAGTTAGAATGTCAGTCCTCTTGTACTTAAGTCGGCATTGTGACTTTTCTATTAAATTCGGATGCAATTTCTGTATTTCATCGTTAATAAGAAGGTCCATGGTATACAGTAAATCTGAAGTGAAGCATCCGAATCTAAAACTTGACTCAGAGGAGGGGTTCAAATCATAGAAAGTTAGAGTGTCAGTCCTTATGTACTTAAGTTGGCATTGTGCCTTTTGTATTAAATTCGGATGCAATTTCTGTATTTCATCGTCAATAAGAAGGTCCAAGGGATACAGTAAACCTGAAGTGAAGCGTCGGAAACTAAAACTGGACTCACACGTTAGGTTCAAAAAATAGAAAGTTAGAGTGTTTGTCCTCTAGTACTTAAGTCGGCATTGTGCCTTTTGTATTAAATTCGGATGCAATTTCTGTGTTTCATCGTCAATAAGAAAGTCCAAGGGATACAGTAAACCTGAAGTGAAGCATCAAAATCTAAAACTGGACTCACAGGAGAGGTTCAAATCATAGAAAATTAGAGTGTCAGTCCTCTTGTACTTAAGTCGGCATTGAGCCTTTTCTATTAAATTCGGATGCAATTTCTGTGTTTCATCGTCAATAAGAAAGTCCATGGTATACAGTAAATCTGAAGTGAAGCATCCGAATCTTAAACATGACTCACAGGAGGGGTTCAAATCATAGAAAGTTAGAGTGTCAGTCCTCTTGTACTTAAGTCGGCATTGTGCCTTTTGTATTAAATTCGGATGCAATTTCTGTGTTTCATCGTCAATAAGCAGGTCCAAGGGATACAGTAAACCTCAAGTGAAGTGTCGGAAACTAAAATTGGACTCACAGGTTAGGTTCAAATAATAGAAAGTTAGAGTGTTAGACCTCTAGTACTTAAGTCGGCATTGTGCCTTTTGTACTAAATTCGGATGCAATTTCTGTGTTTCATCGCCAATAAGAAAGTCCAAGGGATACAGTAAACCTGAAGTGAAGCATCGGAATCTAAAACTGGACTCACAGGAGAGGTACAACTCATAGAAAGTTAGAGTGTCAGTCCTCTTGTACTTAAGTCGGCATTGTGCCTTTTCTATTAAATTCGGGTGCAATTTCTGTGTTTCATCGTCAATAAGAATGTCCAAGGGATACAGTAAACCTGAAGTGAAGCATCGGAATCTAAAACTGGACTCACAGGTGAGGTTCAAATCATAGAAAGTTAGAGTGTCTGTCCTCCTGTACTTAAGTCGGCATTGTGCCTTTTCTAATAAATTCGGATGCAATTTCTGTGTTTCATCGTCAATAAGAAGGTCCAAGGTATACAGTAAATCTGAAGTGAAGCATCCGAATCTAAAACTTGACTCACAGGAGGGGTGCAAATCATAGAAAGTTAGAGTGTCAGTCCTCTTGTACTTAAGTCGGCATTGTTCTTTTTGTATCAAATTCGGATGCACTTTGTGTGTTTCATCGTCTATAAGAAGGTCCAAGGGATACAGTAAACTTGAAGTGAAACATCGGATACCAAAACTGGACTCACAGGGGAGGTTCAAATCATAGAAAGTTAGAGTGTCAGTCCTCTTGTACTTAAGTCGGCATTGTGCCCTTTGTATTAAATTCGGATGCAATTTCTGTGTTTCATCGTCAATAAGAAGGTCCAAGGGATACAGTAAACCTGAAGTGAAGCATCGGAAACTAAACTGGACTCACAGGTTAGGTTCAAATAATAGAAAGTTAGAGTCTTAGTCCTCTAGTACTTAAGTCAGCATTGTGCCTTTTGTATTAAATTTGGATGCAATTTCTGTGTTTCATCGGCAATAAGAAGGTCCAAGGGATACAGTAAATCTGATGTGAAGCATCAGAATCTAAAACTGGACTCACAGGAGAGGTTCAAATCATAGAAAGTTAGAGTGTCAGTCCTCTTGTACTTAAGTCGGCATTGTGCCTTTTCTATTAAATTCGGATGCAATTGCTGTGTTTCATCGTCAATAAGAATGTCCAAGGGATACAGTGTACCTGAAGTGAAGCATCGGAATCTAAAACTGGACTCACAGGTGAGGTTCAAATCACAGAAAATTAGAGTGTCTGTCCTCTTGTACTTAAGTCGGCATTGTGCCTTTTCTAAAAAATTCGGATGCAATTGCTGTGTTTCATCGTCAATAAGAAGGTCCATGGTATACAGTAAATCTGAAGTGAAGCATCCGAATCTCAAACTTGACTCACAGGAGTTCAAATCATTGAAAGTTAGAGTGTCAGCCCTCTTGTACTTAAGTCGGCATTGTTCCTTTTGTATCAAATTCTGATGCAATTTCTGTGTTTCATCGTCAATAAGAAGGTCCATGGGATACAGTAAGCCTGAAGTGAAGCATTGGAAACTAAAACTGGACTCACAGGGGAGAATCAAATCATAGAAAGTTAGAGTGTCAGTCCTCTTGGACTTAAGTCAGCATTGTGTTTTTGTATTAAATTCTATGCAATTTCTGTGTTTCATCGTCAATAGGAAGTTCTAAGGTATACAGTAAAACTGAAGTGAAGCATCGGAATCTAAAAATGGACTCACAGGAGCGGTTCAAATCATAGCAAGTTAGAGTGTCAGTACTCTTGTACTTAAGTCCACATTGTGCCTTTTCTATTAAATTCGGATGCAATTTCTGTGTTTCATCGTCAATGAGCAGGTCCAAGGGATACAGTAAACATGAAGTGGAAGCATCGGAATCTAAAACTGGACTCACAGGAGAGGTACAAATCATAGGAAGTTAGAGTGTCAGTACGCTTGCACTTATGTCGGCATTGTGCCTTTTCCATTAAATTCGGATTCAATTTCTGTGTTTCATCGTCAATAAGAAGGTCCAAGGGATACAGTAAACCTGAAGTGAAGCATCGGAATCTATAACTGGACTCACAGGTGAGGTTCAAATCATAGATGGCTAGAGTGTCTGTCCCTCTTGTACTTACGTCGGCATTGTGCATTTTTATTAAATTCGAAATGCAATTCTGTGTTTCATCGTCAATAAGTAGGTCCATGGGATACAGTAAACTTGAAGTGAAACATCAGAATCTAAAACTGGACTCTCCAGGAGAGGTTCAATTCATAGAAAGTAAGAGTGTCATCCCTCTTGTACTTAAGTCGGCATTGTTCCTTTTGTATCAAATTCGGATGCAATTTCGGTGTTTCATCGTCAATAAGAAGGTCCATGGGATAGAGTAAACCTGAAGTGAAGCATCGGAATCTAAAACTGGACTTACAGGAGAGGTTCAAATCATAGAAAGTTAGAGTGTCAGTCCTCTAGTACTTAAGTCGGCATTGTGCCTTTTGTATTAAATTCGGAAGCAATTTTTGTGTTTCATCGTCAATAAGAAGGTCCAAGGGATCAGTAAAGCTGAAGTGAAGCATCGGAATTTAAAACTGGACTCACAGGAGAGGTACAAATCATAGGAAGTTAGAATGTCAGTCCTCTTGTACTTAAGCCAGCATTGTGTTTTTGTATTAAATTCGATGCAACTCTGTGTTTCATCGTCAATAAGAAGGTTCAAGGTATACAGTAAACCTGAAGTGAAGCATCGGAATCTAAAACTGGACTGACAGGAGAGGTTGAAAATCATAGAAAGTTAGAGTGTCAGTCCTCTTGTACTTAAGTCATCATTGTGCCTGTTCTATTAAATTCGGATCCAATTTCTGTGTTTCATCGTCAATAAGCAGGTCCAAGGGATACAGTAAACCTGAAGTGAAGCATTGGAATCTAAAACTGACTCACAGGAGAGGTACAAATCATAGGAAGTTACAGTGTCAGTCCTCTTGTACTTAAGTCCTCATTGTGCCTTTTGTATTAAATTCGATGCAATTTCTGTGTTTCACCGTCAATAAGAAGGTCCAAGGTATACAGTAAACCTGAAGTGAAACATCGGAAACTTAAACTGGACTCACAGGAGAGTTTCACATCATAGAAAGTTAGAGTGTCAGTCCTCTTGTACTTAAGTCGGCATTGTGCCTTTTCTATTAAATTCGGACGCAATTTCTGTGTTTCATCGTCAATAAGAAGGTCCAAGGGATACAGTAAACCTGATGTGAAGCATCGGAAACTAAAACTGGACTCACAGGTTAGGTTCAGATAATAGAAAGTTAGAGTGTTAGTCCTCTAGTACTTAAGTCGGCATTGTGCCTTCTGTTATTAAATTCGGATGCAATTTCTGTGTTTCATCGTCAATAAGAAAGTCCAAGGGATACAGTAAACCTGAAGTGGAAGCATCGGAATCTAAAACTGGACTCACAGGAGAGGTTCAACTCATAGAAAGTTAGAGTGTCAGTCCTCTTGTACTTAAGTCGGCATTGTGCCTTTTCTATAAAATACGGATGGAATATCTGTGTTTCATCGTCAATAAGAATGTCCAAGGGATACAGTAAACCTGAAGTGAAGCATCGGAATCTAAAACTGGACTCACAGGTGAGGTTCAAATCATAGAAAGTTAGAGTATCTGTCCTCTTGTACTTAAGTCGGCATTGTGCCTTTTCTATTAAATTCGGATGCAATTGCTGTGTTTCATCGTCAATAAGAATGTCCAAGGGATACAGTGTACCTGAAGTGAAGCATCGGAATCTAAAACTGGACTCACAGGTGAGGTTCAAATCACAGAAAATTAGAGTGTCTGTCCTCTTGTACTTAAGTCGGCATTGTGCCTTTTCTAAAAAATTCGGATGCAATTGCTGTGTTTCATCGTCAATAAGAAGGTCCATGGTATACAGTAAATCTGAAGTGAAGCATCCGAATCTCAAACTTGACTCACAGGAGGGGTTCAAATCATTGAAAGTTAGAGTGTCAGCCCTCTTGTACTTAAGTCGGCATTGTTCCTTTTGTATCAAATTCTGATGCAATTTCTGTGTTTCATCGTCAATAAGAAGGTCCATGGGATACAGTAAGCCTGAAGTGAAGCATTGGAAACTAAAACTGGACTCACAGGGGAGAATCAAATCATAGAAAGTTAGAGTGTCAGTCCTCTTGGACTTAAGTCAGCATTGTGTTTTTGTATTAAATTCTATGCAATTTCTGTGTTTCATCGTCAATAGGAAGTTCTAAGGTATACAGTAAAACTGAAGTGAAGCATCGGAATCTAAAAATGGACTCACAGGAGCGGTTCAAATCATAGCAAGTTAGAGTGTCAGTACTCTTGTACTTAAGTCCACATTGTGCCTTTTCTATTAAATTCGGATGCAATTTCTGTGTTTCATCGTCAATGAGCAGGTCCAAGGGATACAGTAAACATGAAGTGAAGCATCGGAATCTAAAACTGGACTCACAGGAGAGGTACAAATCATAGGAAGTTAGAGTGTCAGTACGCTTGCACTTATGTCGGCATTGTGCCTTTTCCATTAAATTCGGATTCAATTTCTGTGTTTCATCGTCAATAAGAAGGTCCAAGGGATACAGTAAACCTGAAGTGAAGCATCGGAATCTAAAACTGGACTTACAGGAGAGGTACAAATCGTAGGAAGTTAGAGTGTCAGTCCTCTAGTACTTAAGTCGGCATTGTGCCTTTTGTATTAAATTCGATGCAATTTCTGTGTTTCATCGTCAATAAGAAGTTCCTAGGTATACAGTAAACCTGAAGTGAGGCATCGGGAAGTATAACTGGACTCACAGGAGAGGTTCAAATCATAGAAAGTTAGAGTGTCAGTACCCTCGCACTTATGTCGGCATTGTGCCTTTTCCATTAAATTCGGATTCAATTTCTGTGTTTCATCGTCAATAAGAATGTCCAAGGGATACAGTAAACCTGAAGTGAAGCATCTGAATCTATAACTGGACTCACAGGTGAGGTTCAAATCATAGAAAGTTAGAGTGTCTGTCCTCTTGTACTTAAGTCGGCATTGTGCCTTTTCTATTAAATTCGGATGCAATTTCTGTGTTTCATAGTCAATAAGAAGGTCCATGGTATACAGTAAATCTGAAGTGAAGCATCCGAAACTAAAACTTGACTCAGAGGAGGGGTTCAAATCATAGAAAGTTGGAGTGTCAGTCCTCTTGTACTTAAGTTGGCATTGTGCCTTTTGTATTAAATTCGGATGCAATTTCTGTGTTTCTTCGTCAATAAGAATTTCCAAGGGAAACAGGAAACCTAAAGTGAGGCGTCGGAAACTAAAATTGGACTCACAGGTTAGGTTCAAATAATAGAAGGATAGAGTGTTAGTCCTCTAGCACTTAAGTCGGCATTGTGCCTTTTGTATTAAATTCGGATGCAATTTCTGTGTTTCATCGTCAATAAGAAAGTCCAAGGGATACAGTAAACCTGAAGTGAAGCATCGGAATCTAAAACTGGACTCACAGGAGAGGTTCAACTCATAGAAAGTTAGAGTGTCAGTCCTCTTGTACTTAAGTCGGCATTGTGCCTTTTCTATAAAATACGGATGGAATATCTGTGTTTCATCGTCAATAAGAATGTCCAAGGGATACAGTAAACCTGAAGTGAAGCTTCGGAATCTAAAACTGGACTCACAGGTGAGGTTCAAATCATAGAAAGTTAGAGTATCTGTCCTCTTGTACTTAAGTCGGCATTGTGCCTTTTCTAATAAATTCGGATGCAATTTCTGTGTTTCATCGTCAATAAGAATGTCCAAAGCATACAGTAAACCTCAAGTGAAGCATCGCAATCTAAAACTGGACACACAGGAGAGGTTCAAATCATAGAAAGTTAGAGTGTCAGTCCTCTTGTACTTAAGTCGGCATTGTGCCTTTTCTATTAAATTCGGATGCAATTTCTGTCTTTCATCGTCAATAAGAATGTCCAAGGGATATAGTAAACCTGAAGTGAAGCATCGGAATCTAAAACAGGACTCAGAGGTGAGTTTCAAATCATAGAAAGTTAGAGTGTCTGTCCTCTTGTACTTAAGTCGGCATTGTGCCTTTTCTATCAAATTCGGATGCAATTTCTGTGTTTCATAGTCAATAAGAAGGTCCGTGGTATACAGTAAATCTGAAGTGAAGCATCCGAATCTAAAACTTGACTCAGAGGAGGGGTTCAAATCATAGAAAGTTAGAGTGTCAGTCCTCTTGTACTTAACTTGGCATTGTGCCTTTTGTATTAAATTCGGATGCAATTTCTGTGTTTCATCGTCAAAAAGAAGGTCCAAGGCATACAGTAAACCTGAAGTGAAGCATCGGAAACTAAAACTGGACTCACAGGTTAGGTTCAAACAATAGAAAGTTAGAGTGTTAGTCCTCTAGTACTTAAGTCGGCATTGTGCCTTTTGTATTAAATTCGGATGCAATTTCTGTGTTTCATCGTCAATAAGAAAGGCCAAGGGATACAGTAAACCTGAAGTGAAGCATCGGAATCTAAAACTGGACTCACAGGAGAGGTTCAAATCATAGAAAGTTAGAGTGTCAGTCCTCTTGTACTTAAGTCGGCATTGTGCCTTTTCTATTAAATTCGGATGCAATTTCTGTGTTTCATCGTCAATAAGAAGGTCCATGGTATACAGTAAATTTGAAGTGAAGTATCCGAATCTTAAACTTGACTCACAGGAGGGGTTCAAATCATAGAAAGTTAGAGTATCAGTCCTCTTGTACTTAAGTCGGCATTGTGCCTATTGTATTAAATTCGAATGCAATTTCTGTGTTTCATCGTCAATAAGAATGTCCAAGGGATACAGTAAACCTGAAGTGAAGCATCGGAATCTAAAACTGGACTCACAGGTGAGGTTCAAATCATAGAAATTTAGAGTGTCAGTCCTCTTGTACTTAAGTCGGCATTGTGCCTATTGTATTAAATTCGAATGCAATTTCTGTGTTTCATCGTCAATAAGAAGGTCCATGGTATACAGTAAATCTGAAGTGAAGCATCCGAATCTAGAACTTGACTCACAGGAGGGGTTCAAATCATAGAAAGTTAGAGTGTCAGTCCTCTTGCACTTAAGTCGGCATTGTTCCTTTTGTATCAAATTCAGATGCAATTTCTGTGTTTCAACGTCAATAAGAAGGTCCAAGGGATACAGTAAACCTGAAGTGAAGCATCGGAAACTAAAACTGGACTCACTGGGGAGAATCAAATCACAGAAAGTTAGAGTGTCCGTCCTCTAGTACTGATGTCGGCATTGTGCCTTTTGTTTTAAATTCGAATGCAATTTTTGTGTTTCACCGTCAATAAGAAGGTCCAAGGGATACAGTAAACCTGAAGTGAAGCATCGGAATCTATAACTGGACTCACAGGTGAGGTTCAAATCATAGAAGGTTAGAGTGTCTGTCCTCTTGTACTTACGTCGGGATTGTGCATTTTTATTAAATTCGGATGGAATTTCTGTGTTTCATCGTCAATAAGAAGGTCCAAGGGATACAGTAAACCTCAAGTGAAACATCAGAATCTAAAACTGGACTCTCAGGAGAGGTTCAAATCATAGAAAGTTAGAGTGTCAGTCCTCTTGTACTTAAATCGGCATTGTTCCTTTTGTATCAAATTCGGATGCAATTTCTTTGTTTCATCGTCAATAAGAAGGTCCAAGGGATACAGTAAACCTGAAGTGAAGCATCGGAATCTAAAACTGGACTTACAGGGGAGGTTCAAATCATAGAAAGTTAGAGTGTCAGTCCTCTAGTACTTAAGTCGGCATTGTGCCTTTTGTATTAATTTCGGATGCAATTTTTGTGTTTCATCGTCAATAAGAAGGTCCAAGGGATACAGTAAAGCTGAAGTGAAGCATCGGAATCTAAAACTGGACTTACAGGAGAGGTACAAATCATAGGAAGTTAGAGTGTCAGTCCTCTTGTACTTAAGTCAGCATTGTGTTTTTGTATTAAATTCGATGCAATTTCTGTGTTTGATCGTCAATAACAAGGTCCAAGGTATACAGTAAACCTGAAGTGAAGTATCGGAATCTAAAACTGGACTCACAGGAGAGGTTCAAATCATAGAAAGTTAGAGTGTCAGTCCTCTTGTACTTAAGTCGGCATTGTGCCTTTTCTATTAAATTCGGATGCAATTTCTGTGTTTCATCGTCAATAAGAAGGTCCAAGGGAAACAGTAAACCTGAAGTAAAGCATCGGAAACTAAAACTGGACTCACAGGTTAGGTTCAGATAATAGAAAGTTAGAGTGTTAGTCCTCTAGTACTTAAGTCGGCATTGTACCTTTTGTATTAAATTCGGATGCAATTTCTGTGTTTCATCGTCAATAAGAAGGTCCAAGGGATACAGTAAACCTGAAGTAAAACATCAGAATCTAAAACTGGAGTCTCAGGAGGGGTTCAAATCATAGAAAGTTAGAGTGTCAGTCCTCTTGTACTTAAGTCGGCACTGTTATTTTTGTATCAAATTGGGATGCAATTTGTGTGTTTCATCGTCAATCCGAAGGTCCAAGGGATACAGTAAACCTGAAGTGAAACATCGGATACTAAAACTTGACTTACAGGGGAGGTTCAAATCATAGAAAGTTAGAGTGTCAGTTCTCTTGTACTTAAGTCGGCATTGTGCCCTTTGTATTAAATTCGGATGCAATTTCTGTGTTTCATCGTCAATAAGAAGGTCCAAGGGATACAGTAAACCTGAAGTGAAGCGTCGAAAAACTAAAACTGGACTCACAGGTTAGGTTCAAAAAATAGAAAGTTAGAGTGTTTGTCCTCTAGTACTTAAGTCGGCATTGTGCCTTTTGTATTACATTCGGATGCAATTTCTGTGTTTCATCGTCAATAAGAAAGGCCAAGGGATACAGTAAACCTGAAGTGAAGCATCGGAATCTAAAACTGGACTCACAGGAGAGGTTCAAATCATAGAAAGTTAGAGTGTCAGTCCTCTTGTACTTAAGTCGGCATTGTGCCTTTTCTATTAAATTCGGATGCAATTTCTGTGTTTCATCGTCAATAAGAAAGTCCATGGTATACAGTAAATCTGAAGTGAAGCATCCGAACCTTAAACATGACTCACAGGAGGGGTTCAAATCATAGAAAGTTAGAGTGTCAGTCCTCTTGTACTTAAGTCGGCATTGTGCCTTTTGTATTAATTCGGATGCAATTTCTGTGTTTCATCGTCAATAAGAAGGTCCAAGGGATACAGTAAACCTCAAGTGAAGCGTCGGAAACTAAAATTGGACTCACAGGTTAGGTTCAAATAATAGAAAGTTAGAGTGTTAGACCTCTAGTACTTAAGTCGGCATTGTGCCTTTTGTACTAAATTCGGATGCAATTTCTGTGTTTCATCGTCAATAAGAAAGTCCAAGGGATACAGTAAACCTGAAGTGAAGCATCGGAATCTAAAACTGGACTCTCAGGAGAGGTTCAAATAATAGAAAGTTAGAGTCTTAGTCCTCTAGTACTTAAGTCGGCATTGTGCCTTTTGTATTAAATTCGGATGCAATTTCTGTGTTTCATCGTCAATAAGAAGGTCCAAGGTATACAGTAAACCTGAAGTGAAGCATCGGAATCTAAAACGCGACTCACAGGAGAGGTTCAAATCATAGAAAGTTAGAGTGACAGTCCTCTTGTACTTAAGTCGGCATTGTGCCTTTTCTATTAAATTCGGATGCAATTTCTGTGTTTCATCGTCAATAAGAAGGTCCAAGGGATACAGTAAACCTGAAGTGAAGCGTCGAAAAACTAAAACTGGACTCACAGGTTAGGTTCAAAAAATAGAAAGTTAGAGTGTTTGTCCTCTAGTACTTAAGTCGGCATTGTGCCTTTTGTATTACATTCGGATGCAATTTCTGTGTTTCATCGTCAATAAGAAAGGCCAAGGGATACAGTAAACCTGAAGTGAAGCATCGGAATCTAAAACTGGACTCACAGGAGAGGTTCAAATCATAGAAAGTTAGAGTGTCAGTCCTCTTGTACTTAAGTCGGCATTGTGCCTTTTCTATTAAATTCGGATGCAATTTCTGTGTTTCATCGTCAATAAGAATGTCCAAGGGATACAGTGTACCTGAAGTGAAGCATCGGAATCTAAAACTGGACTCACAGGTGAGGTTCAAAGCACAGAAAGTTAGAGTGTCTGTCGTCTTGTACTTAAGTCGGCATTGTGCCTTTTCTAAAAAATTCGGATGCAATTGCTGTGTTTCATCGTCAATAAGAAGGTCCATGGTATACAGTAAATCTGAAGTGAAGCATCCGAATCTAAAACTTGACTCACAGGAGGGGTTCAAATCATTGAAAGTTAGAGTGTCAGTCCTCTTGTACTTAAGTTGGCATTGTTCCTTTTGTATCAAATTCTGATGCAATTTCTGTGTTTCATCGTCAATAAGAAGGTCCAAAGGGATACAGTAAACCTGAAGTGAAGCATTGGAAACTAAAACTGGACTCACAGGGGAGAATCAAATCATAGAAAGTTAGAGTGTCAGTCCTCTAGTACTTAAGTCGGCATTGTGCCTTTTGTTTTAAATTCGAATGCAATTTTTGTGTTTCACCGTCAAAAAGAAGGTCCAAGGGATACAGTAAAGCTGAAGTGAAGCATCGGAATCTAAAACTGGACTCACAGGAGAGGTACAAATCATAGGAAGTTAGAGTGTCAGTCCTCTTGGACTTAAGTCAGTATTGTGTTTTTGTATTAAATTCGATGCAATTTCTGTGTTTCATCGTCAATAAGAAGTTCCAAGGTATACAGTAAAACTGAAGTGAAGCATCGGAATCTAAAAATGGACTCACAGGAGAGGTTCAAATCATAGCAAGTTAGAGTGTCAGTCCTCTCGTACTTAAGTCCACATTGTGCCTTTTCTATTAAATTCTTATGCAATTTCTGTGTTTCATCGTCAATGAGCAGGTCCAAGGGATACAGTAAACCTGAAGTGAAGCATCGGAATCTAAAACTGGACTCACAGGAGAGGTACAAATCATAGGAAGTTAGAGTGTCAGTACGCTTGCACTTATGTCGGCATTGTGCCTTTTCCATTAAATTCGGATTCAATTTCTGTGTTTCATCGTCAATAAGAAGGTCCAAGGGATACAGTAAACCTGAAGTGAAGCATCGGAATCTATAACTGGACTCACAGGTGAGGTTCAAATCATAGATGGTTAGAGTGTCTGTCCTCTTGTACTTACGTCGGCATTGTGCATTTTTATTAAATTCGAATGCAATTTCTGTGTTCCATCGTCAATAAGAAGGTCCAAGGGATACAGTAAACCTGAAGTGAAGCATCGGAATCTAAAACTGGACTCACAGGAGAGGTACAAATCATAGAAAGTTAGAGTGTTAGTCCTCTAGTACTTAAGTCGGCATTGTGCCTTCTGTATTAAATTCGGATGCAATTTCTGTGTTTCATCGTCAATTAGAAGGTCCAAGGGATACAGTAAACCAGAAGTAAAACATCAGAATCTAAAACTGGAGTCTCAGGAGGGGTTCAAATCATAGAAAGTTAGAGTGTCAGTCCTCTTGTACTTAAGTCAGCATTGTTCTTTTTGAATCAAATTCAGATGCAATTTGTGTGTTTCATCGTCAATAAGAAGGTCCAAGGGATACAGTAAACCTGAAGTGAAGCATCGAATACTAAAACTGGACTTACAGGGGAGGTTCAAATCATAGAAAGTTAGAGTGTCAGTCCTCTTGCACTTAAGTCGGCATTGTGCACTTCGTATTAAATTCGGATGCAATTTCTGTCTTTCATCGTCAATACGAAGGTCCAAGGGATACAGTAAACCTGAAGTGAAGCATCGGAAACTAAAACTGGACTCACTGTTGAGAATCAAATCATAGAAAGTTAGAGTGTCAGTCCTCTAGTACTTAAGTCGGCATTGTGCCTTTTGTTTTAAATTCGAATGCAATTTATGTGTTTCACCGTCAATAAGAAGGTCCAAGGGATACAGTAAACCTGAAGTGAAGCATCGGAATCTATAACTGGACTCACAGGTGAGGTTCAAATCATAGAAAGTTAGAGTGTCTGTCCTCTTGTACTTACGTCGGCATTGTGCATTTTTATTAAATTCGGATGCAATTTCTGTGTTTCATCGTCAATAAGAAGGTCCAAGGGATACAGTAAACCTGAACTGAAACATCAGAATCTAAAACTGGACTCTCAGGAGAGGTTCAAATCATATAAAGTTAGAGTGTCATACCTCTTGTACTTAAGCCGGCATTGTTCCTTTTGTATCAAATTCGGATGCAATTTCTGTGTTTCATCGTCAATAAAAAGGTCCAAGGGATACAGTAAACCTGAAGTGAAGCATCGGAATCTGAAACTGGACTTATGGGAAGGTTCAAATCATAGAAGGTTAGAGTATCTGTCCTCTTGTACTTAAGTCGGCATTGTGCCTTTTCTAATAAATTCGGATGCAATTTCTGTGTTTCATCGTCAATAGGAAGGTCCATGGTATACAGTAAATCTGAAGTGAAGCATCCGAATCTAAAACTGGACTCACAGGAGAGGTTCAAATAATAGAAAGTTAGAGTCTTAGTCCTCTAGTACTTAAGTCGGCATTGTGCCTTTTGTATTAAATTCGGATGCAATTTCTGTGTTTCATCGTCAATAAGAAGGTCCAAGGTATACAGTAAACCTGAAGTGAAGCATCGGAATCTAAAACTCGACTCACAGGAGAGGTTCAAATCATAGAAAGTTAGAGTGACAGTCCTCTTGTACTTAAGTCGGCATTGTGCCTTTTCTATTAAATTCGGATGCAATTTCTGTGTTTCATCGTCAATAAGAAGGTCCAAGGGATACAGTAAACCTGAAGTGAAGCGTCGAAAAACTAAAACTGGACTCACAGGTTAGGTTCAAAAAATAGAAAGTTAGAGTGTTTGTCCTCTAGTACTTAAGTCGGCATTGTGCCTTTTGTATTACATTCGGATGCAATTTCTGTGTTTCATCGTCAATAAGAAAGGCCAAGGGATACAGTAAACCTGAAGTGAAGCATCGGAATCTAAAACTGGACTCACAGGAGAGGTTCAAATCATAGAAAGTTAGAGTGTCAGTCTTCTTGTACTTAAGTCGGCATTGTGCCTTTTCTATTAAATTCGGATGCAATTTCTGTGTTTCATCGTCAATAAGAAAGTCCATGGTATACAGTAAATCTGAAGTGAAGCATCCGAATCTTAAACATGACTCACAGGAGGTTTTCAAATCATAGAAAGTTAGAGTGTCAGTCCTCTTGTACTTAAGTCGGCATTGTGCCTTTTGTATTAAATTCGGATGCAATTTCTGTGTTTCATCGTCAATAAGAAGGTCCAAGGGATACAGTAAACCTCAAGTGAAGCGTCGGAAACTAAAATTGGACTCACAGGTTAGGTTCAAATAATAGAAAGTTAGAGTGTTAGACCTCTAGTACTTAAGTCGGCATTGTGCCTTTTGTACTAAATTCGGATGCAGTTTCTGTGTTTCATCGTCAATAAGAAAGTCCAAGGGATACAGTAAACCTGAAGTGAAGCATCGGAATCTAAAACTGGACTCACAGGAGAGGTTCAACTCATAGAAAGTTAGAGTGTCAGTCCTCTTGTACTTAAGTCGGCATTGTGCCTTTTCTATTAAATTCGGATGCAATTTCTGTGTTTCATCGTCAATAAGAATGTCCAAGGGATACAGTGTACCTGAAGTGAAGCATCGGAATCTAAAACTGGACTCACAGGTGAGGTTCAAATCACAGAAAGTTAGAGTGTCTGTCGTCTTGTACTTAAGTCGGCATTGTGCCTTTTCTAAAAAATTCGGATGCAATTGCTGTGTTTCATCGTCAATAAGAAGGTCCATGGTATACAGTAAATCTGAAGTGAAGCATCCGAATCTAAAACTTGACTCACAGGAGGGGTTCAAATCATTGAAAGTTAGAGTGTCAGTCCTCTTGTACTTAAGTTGGCATTGTTCCTTTTGTATCAAATTCTGATGCAATTTCTGTGTTTCATCGTCAATAAGAAGGTCCAAAGGGATACAGTAAACCTGAAGTGAAGCATTGGAAACTAAAACTGGACTCACAGGGGAGAATCAAATCATAGAAAGTTAGAGTGTCAGTCCTCTAGTACTTAAGTCGGCATTGTGCCTTTTGTTTTAAATTCGAATGCAATTTTTGTGTTTCACCGTCAAAAAGAAGGTCCAAGGGATACAGTAAAGCTGAAGTGAAGCATCGGAATCTGAAACTGGACTCACAGGAGATGTACAAATCATAGGAAGTTAGAGTGTCAGTCCTCTTGGACTTAAGTCAGTATTGTGTTTTTGTATTAAATTCGATGCAATTTCTGTGTTTCATCGTCAATAAGAAGTTCCAAGGTATACAGTAAAACTGAAGTGAAGCATCGGAATCTAAAAATGGACTCACAGGAGAGGTTCAAATCATAGCAAGTTAGAGTGTCAGTCCTCTCGTACTTAAGTCCACATTGTGCCTTTTCTATTAAATTCGGATGCAATTTCTGTGTTTCATCGTCAATGAGCAGGTCCAAGGGATACAGTAAACCTGAAGTGAAGCATCGGAATCTAAAACTGGACTCACAGGAGAGGTACAAATCATAGGAAGTTAGAGTGTCAGTACGCTTGCACTTATGTCGGCATTGTGCCTTTTCCATTAAATTCGGATTCAATTTCTGTGTTTCATCGTCAATAAGAAGGTCCAAGGGATACAGTAAACCTGAAGTGAAGCATCGGAATCTATAACTGGACTCACAGGTGAGGTTCAAATCATAGATGGTTAGAGTGTCTGTCCTCTTGTACTTACGTCGGCATTGTGCATTTTTATTAAATTCGAATGCAATTTCTGTGTTCCATCGTCAATAAGAAGGTCCAAGGGATACAGTAAACCTGAAGTGAAGCATCGGAATCTAAAACTGGACTCACAGGAGAGGTACAAATCATAGAAAGTTAGAGTGTTAGTCCTCTAGTACTTAAGTCGGCATTGTGCCTTCTGTATTAAATTCGGATGCAATTTCTGTGTTTCATCGTCAATTAGAAGGTCCAAGGGATACAGTAAACCAGAAGTAAAACATCAGAATCTAAAACTGGAGTCTCAGGAGGGGTTCAAATCATAGAAAGGTAGAGTGTCAGTCCTCTTGTACTTAAGTCAGCATTGTTCTTTTCGAATCAAATTCAGATGCAATTTGTGTGTTTCATCGTCAATAAGAAGGTCCAAGGGATACAGTAAACCTGAAGTGAAGCATCGGATACTAAAACTGGACTTACAGGGGAGGTTCAAATCATAGAAAGTTAGAGTGTCAGTCCTCTTGCACTTAAGTCGGCATTGTGCACTTCGTATTAAATTCGGATGCAATTTCTGTCTTTCATCGTCAATAAGAGGGTCCAAGGGATACAGTAAACCTGAAGTGAAGCATCGGAAACTAAAACTGGACTCACTGGGGAGAATCAAATCATAGAAAGTTAGAGTGTCAGTCCTCTAGTACTTAAGTCGGCATTGTGCCTTTTGTTTTAAATTCGAATGCAATTTATGTGTTTCACCGTCAATAAGAAGGTCCAAGGGATACAGTAAACCTGAAGTGAAGCATCGGAATCTATAACTGGACTCACAGGTGAGGTTCAAATCATAGAAAGTTAGAGTGTCTGTCCTCTTGTACTTAAGTCGGCATTGTGCCTTTTCTAATAAATTCGGATGCAATTTCTGTGTTTCATCGTCAATAGGAAGGTCCATGGTATACAATAAATCTGAAGTGAAGCATCCGAATCTAAAACTTGACTCACAGGAGGGGTTCAAATCATAGAAAGTTAGTGTGTCAGTCCTCTTGTACTTAAGTCGGCATTGTTCCTTTTGTATCAAATTCGGATGCAATTTCTGTGTTTCATCGTCAATAAGAAGGTCCAAGGGATACAGTAAACCTGAAGTGAAGCATCGGAATCTAAAACTGGACTTACAGGGGAGGTTCAAATCATAGAAAATTAGAGTGTCAGTCCTCTAGTACTTAAGTCAGCATTGTGTTTTTGTATTAAATTCGATGCAATTTCTGTGTTTCATCGTCAATAAGAAGGTCCAAGGTATACAGTAAACCTGAAGTGAAGCATCGGAATCTAAAACTGGACTGACAGGAGAGGTTGAAATCATAGAAAGTTAGAGTGTCAGTCCTCTTGTATTTCACTCATCATTGTGCCTGTCCTATTAAATTCGGATGCCATTTCTGTGTTTCATCGTCAATAAACAGGTCCAAGGGATACAGTAAAGCTGAAGTGAAGCATCGGAATCTAAAACTGGACTCACAGGAGAGGTACAAATCATAGGAAGTTAGAGTGTCAGTCCTCTTGTACTTAAGTCGGCATTGTGCCTTTTGTATTAAATTCGATGCAATTTCTGTGTTTCATCGTCAATAAGAAGGTCCAAGGTATACAGTAAACCTGAAGTGAAGCATCGGAGACTAAAACTGGACTCACAGGAGAGGTTCAAATCATAGAAAGTTAGAGTGTCAGTCCTCTTGTACTTAAGTCGGCATTGAGCCTTTTCTATTAAATTCAGATGCAATTTCTGTGTTTCATCGTCAATAAGAATGTCCAAGGGATACAGTAAACCTGAAGTGAAGCTTCGGAAACTAAAACTGGACTCACAGGTTAGGTTCAGATAATAGAAAGTTAGAGTGTTAGTCCTCTAGTACTTAAGTCGGCATTGTGCCTTTTGTATTAAATTCGGATGCAATTTCTGTGTTTCATCGGCAATAAGAAGGTCCAAGGGATACAGTAAACCTGAAGTAAAACATCAGAATCTAAAACTGGAGTCTCAGGAGGGGTTCAAATCATAGAAAGTTAGAGTGTCAGTCCTCTTGTACTTAAGTCGGCATTGTGCCTTTTCTATTAAATTCGGATGCAATTTCTGTGTTTCATCGTCAATGAGCAGGTCCAAGGGATACAGTAATCCTGAAGTGAAGCATTGGAATCTAAAACTGGACTCACAGGAGAGGTACAAATCATAGGAAGTTAGAGTGTCAGTCCTCTTGTACTTAAGTCAGCATTGTGTTTTTGTATTAAATTCGATGCAATTTCTGTGTTTCATCGTCAATAAGAAGTTCCAAGGTATACAGTAAACTTGAAGTGAAGCATCGGAATCTAAAACTGGACTCACAGGAGAGGTTCAAATCATAGAAAGTTAGAGTGTCAGTCCTCTTGTACTTAAGTCGGCATTGTGCCTTTTCTATTAAATTCGGATGCAATTTCTGTGTTTCATCGTCAATGAGCAGGTCCAAGGGATACAGTAAACCTGAAGTGAAGCATTGGAATCTAAAACTGGACTCACAGGTGAGGTACAAATCATAGGAAGTTAGAGTGTCAGTCCTCTAGTACTTAAGTCGGCATTGTTCCTTTTGTATCAAATTCGGATGCAATTTCTGTGTTTCATCGTCAATAAGAAGGTCCAAGGGATACAGTAAACCTGAAGTGAAGCATCGGAATCTAAAACTGGACTCACAGGGGAGGTTAAAATCATAGAAAGTTAGAAAGTCAGTCCTCTAGTACTTAAGTCGGCATTGTGCCTTTTGTAATAAATTCGAATGCAATTTTTTTGTTTCATCGTCAATAAGAAGGTCCAAGGGATACAGTAAAGCTGAAGTGAAGCATCGGAATCTAAATCTGGACTCACAGGAGAGGTACAAATCATAGGAAGTTAGAGTGTCAGTCCTCTTGTACTTAAGTCGGCATTGTGCCTTTTGTATTAAATTCGATGCAATTTCTGTGTTTCATCGTCAATAAGAAATTCCAAGGTATACAGTAAACCTGAAGGGAAGCATCGGAAACTAAAACTGGACTCACTGGAGAGGTCCAAATCATAGAGAGTTAGAGTCAGTCCTCTTGTACTTAAGATGGCATGGTGCCTTTTCTATTAAATTCGGATGCAATTTCTGTTTTTCATCGTCAATAAGAAGGTCCAAGGGATACAGTAAACCTGAAGTGAAGCATCAGAAACTAAAACTGGACTCACAGGTTAGGTTCAAATAATAGAATGTTAGAGTGTCAGTATTCTAGTACTTAACTCGGCACTGTGCCTTTTGTATTAAGATCGGATGCAATTTCTGTGTTTCATCGTCAATATGAAGGTCCAAGGGATACAGTAAACCTGAAGTGAAGCATCGGAATCTAACACTGGACTCACAGCTGAGGTTCAAATCATAGAGAGTTAGAGTGTCTGTCCTCTCGTACTTAAGTCGGCATTGTGCTCTTTGTATTAAATTCGGATGCAATTTCTGTGTTTCATCGTCAATAAGAAGGTCCAAGGGATACAGTAAACTTGAAGTGAAACATCAGAATCTAAAACTGGACTCTCAGGAGAGGTTCAAATCATAGAAAGTTAGAGTGTCCGTCCTCTTTTACTTAAGTCGGCATTGTGCCTTTTGTATTAAATTCGGAAGCAATTTCTGTGTTTCATCGTCAATAAGGAGGTCCAAGGTATACAGTAAACCTGAATTGAAGCATCGGAATCTAAAACTGGACTCACAGGAGGGGTTCAAATCATAGAAAGTTAGAGTGTCAGTCCTCTTGTACTTAAGTCGTCATTGTGCCTTTTGTATTAGATTCTGATGCAATTTCTGTGTTTCATCGACAATGAGAAGGTCCAAGAGATACGGTAAACCTGAAGTGAAACATCGGAATCTAAAACTGGACTCACAGGAGGGGTTCAAATCATAGAAATTTAGAGTGTCAGCCCTCTTGTACTTAAGTCGGCATTGTTCCTTTTGTATCAAATTCGGAAGTAATCTCTGTGTTTCATCGTCAATAAGATGGTCCAAGGTATACAGTAAATCTGAAGTGAAGCATCCGAATCTAATACTTGACACACAGGAGGGGTTCAAATCACAGAAAGTTAGAGTGTCAGTCCTCTTGTACTTATGTCGTCATTGTGCCTTTTGTATTATATTCGATTGCAATTTCTGTGTTTCATCGTTAATACGAAAGTCCAAGGGATACAGTAAACCTGAAGTGAAGCATCGGAAACTAAAACTGGACAAAAGGTGGGTTCAAATCATAGAAAGTTAGAGTGTTAGTCCTCTAGTACTTATGTCGGCATTGTTCATTTTGTATTAAATTCGGATGCAATTTCTGTGTTTCATCGTCAATAAGAAGGTCCCAGGGATACAGTAAACCTGAAGTGAAGCATCGGAATCTGAAACTGGACTCACAGGAGAGGTTCAAATCATAGAAAGTTAGAGTGTCAGTCCCCTTGTACTTAAGTCGGCATTGTGCCTTTTGTATTAAATTCGGATGCAATTTCTGTGTTTCATTGTCAATAAGAAGGTCCAAGGGATACAGTAAACCTGAAGTGAAACATCAGAATATAAAACTGCACTCACAGCAGAGGTTCAAATCATAGAAAGTAAGAGTGTCAGTCCCCTTGTACTTAAGTCGGCATTGTGCTTTTTGTATTAAATTCGGATGCAATTTCTGTGATTCATTGTCAATAAGAAGGTCCAAGGGATACAGTAAACCTGAAGTGAAACATCAGAATATAAAACTGGACTCACAGGAGAGGTTCAAATCATAGAAAGTTAGAGTGTTAGTCCTCTTTTACTTAAGTCGGCATTGTGCCTTTTGTATTAAGTTCTGATGCAATTTCTGTGTTTCATCGTCAATAAGAAGGTCCAATGTATACAGTAAACCTGAATTGAAGCATCGGAATCTATAACTGGACTCACAGGAGAGGTTCAAATCATAGAAAGTTAGAGTGTCAGTAATCTTGTACTTTAGTCGGCATTGTACCTTTTGTATTATATTCGGATGCTATTTCTGTGTTTCATCGTCAATAAGAAGGTCCCAGTCATACAGTAAACCTGAAGTGAAGCATCGGAAACTAAAACTGGACTTACAGGAGAGGTTCAAATCATAGAAAGTTAGAGTGTCAGTCCTCTTGTACTTAAGTCGGCATTGTGCCTTTTGTATTAAATTCGGATGCAATTTCTGTGTTTCATTGTCAATAAGAAGGTCCAAGGTATACAGTAAACCTGAAGTGAAACATCAGAATATAAAACTGGACTCACAGGAGAGATTCAAATCATAAAAAGTTAGAGCGTCAGTCCTCTTTTACTTAAGTCGGCATTGAGCCTTTTGTATTAAATTCGGATGCAATTTCTGTGTTTCATCGTCAATAAGAAGGTCCAAGGTATACAGTAAACCTGAAGTGAAGCATCGGAATCTAAAACTGTACTCACAGGAGAGGTTCAAATCGTCGAAAGTTAGAGTGTCAGTCCTCTTGTACTTTAGTCGGCATTGTACCTTTTGTAATATATTCGGATGCAATCTCTATGTTTCATCGTCAATAAGAAGGCCCATGGGAAACGGTAAACCTGAAGTGTAGCATCGGAAACTAAAACTGGACTCACAGGAGAGGTTCAAATCATAGAACGTTAGAGTGTCAGACCTCTAGTACTTATGTCAGCATTGTGCCTTCTGTATTAAATTCGGATGCAATTTATGTGTTTCATCGTCAAGAAGAAGGTCCAAGGGATACAGTAAACCTGAAGTGAAGCATCGGAATCTAGAACTGGACTCACAGGAGAGGTTCAAATCATAGAAAGTCAGAGTGTCAGTCCTCTTGTAATTAAGTCGACATTGTGCCTTTTGTATTAAATTCGGATGCAATTTCTATGTTTAATCATCAATAAAAAGGTCCAAGGGATACAGTAAACCTGAAGTGAACAATCGGAAACTAAAACCGGGCTCACAGGTTAGGTACAAATCATAGAAAGTTAGAGTGTTAGTCCTCTAGTACTTAAGTCGGCATTGTTCATTTTGTATTAAATTCGGATGCAATTTCTGTGTTTCATCGTCAATAAGAAGGTCCCAGTCATACAGTAAACCTTAAGTGAAGCATCGGAAACTAAAACTGGACTCACAGGAGAGGTTCAAATCATAGAAAGTTAGAGTGTCAGTCCTCTTGTACTTAAGTCGGCATTGAGCCTTTTGTATTAAATTCGGATGCAATTTCTGTGTTTCATTGTCGATAAGAAGGTCCAAGGGATACAGTAAACCTGAAGTGAAACATCAGAATATAAAACTGGACTCACAGGAGAGGTTCAAATCATAGAACGTTAGAGTGTCAGTCCTCTACTACTTATGTCAGCATTGTGCCTTTTGTATTAAATTCGGATGCAATTTCTGTGTTTAATCGTCAATAAGAAGATCCAAGGGTTACAGTAAACCTGAAGTGAAGCATCAAAAACGAAAACTGGACTCACAGGAGAGGTTAAAATCGTAGAAAGTTAGAGTGTCAGTACTCTTGTACTTATGTCGGCATTGTGCCTTTTGTATTAAATTCGGATGCAATTTCTGTGTTTCATCGTCAATAAGAAGGTGCAAGGTATACAGTAAACCTGAAGTGAAGCATCGGAAACTAAAACTGGACTCACAGGAGAAGTTCAAATCGTCGAAAGTTAGAGTGTCAGTCATCTTGTACTGAGGTCGCCATTAAGCCTTTTGTATTAAATTCGGATGCAATTTCTGTGTTTCATTGTCAATAAGAAGGTCCAAGGGATACAGTAAACCTGAAGTGAAACATCAGAATATAAAACTTGACTCACAGGAGAGGTCAAATCATAGAAAGTAAGAGTGTCAGTCCCCTTGTACTTAAGTCGGCATTGTGCCTTTTGTATTAAATTCGGATGCAATTTCTGTGTTTCATCGTCAATAAGAAGGTCCAAGGGATACAGTAAACCTGAAATGAAACATCAGAATATAAAACTGGACTCATAGGATAGGTTCAAATCATGGAAAGTTAGAGTGCTAGTCCTCTTTTACTTAAGTCAGCATTGTGTCTTTTGTATTAAATTCGGATGCAATTTTTGTGTTTCATCGTCAATAAGAAGGTCCAATGTATACAGTAAACCTGACTTGAAGCATCGGAATCTAAAACTGGACTTACAGGAGAGGTTCAAATCATAGAAAGTTAGAGTGTCAGTCCTCTTGTACATTAGTCGGCATTGTACCTTTTGTATTATATTCGGATGCAATTTCTATGTTTCATCGTCAATAAGAAGGTCCATGGGATACGGTAAACCTGAAGTGTAGCATCGGAAACTAAAACTGGACTCACAGGAGAGGTTCAAATCATAGAACGTTAGAGTGTCAGTCCTCTAGTACTTATGTCAGCATTGTGCCTTCTGTATTAAATTCGGATGCAATTTCTATGTTTCATCATCAATAAAAAGGTCCAAGGGATACAGTAAACCTGAAGTGAAGCATCGGAAACTAAAACCGGACTCACAGGTTGGGTTCAAATCATAGAAAGTTAGAGTGTTAGTCCTCTAGTACTTAAGTCGGCATTGTTCATTTTGTATTAAATTCGGATGCAATTTCTGTGTTTCATCGTCAACAAGAAGGTCCCAGTCATACAGTAAACCTGAAGAGAAGCATCGGAAACTAAAACTGGACTCACAGGAGAGGTTCAAATCATAGAAAGTTAGAGTGTCAGTCCTCTTGTACTTAAGTCGGCATTGTGCCTTTTGTATTAAATTCGGATGCAATTTCTGTGTTTCATTGTCAATAAGAAGGTCCAAGGGATACAGTAAACCTGAAGTGAAACATCAGAACATAAAACTGGACTCACAGGAGAGGTTCAAATCATAGAAAGTTAGAGTGTCAGTCCTCTTGTACTTAAGTCGGCATTGTGCCTTTTGTATTAAATTCGGATGCAATTTCTGTGTTTCATCGTCAATAAGAAGGTCCCAGGGATACAGTAAAGCTGAAGGAAAGCATCGGAAACTAAAACTGGACTCACAGGAGAGGTTCAAATCATAGAAAGTTAGAGTGTCAGTCCTCTTGTACTTTAGTCGGCATTGTACCTTTTGTATTATATTCGGATGCAATTTCTAAGTTTCATCGTCAATAAGAAGGTCCTAGGGATACGGTAAACCTGAAGTGTAGCATCGGACACTAAAACTGGACACACAGGAGAGGTTCAAATCATAGAACGTTAGAGTGTCAGTCCTCTAGTACCTATGTCAGCATTGTGCCTTTTGTATTAAATTCGGATGCAATTTATGTGTTTCATCGTCAATAAGAAGGTCCAAGGGATACAGTAAACCTGAAGTGAAGCACCGGAATCTAAAACTGGACTCACAGGAGGGGTTCAAATCATAGAAAATTAGAGTGTCAGTCCTCTTGTACTTATGTCGTCATTGTGCCTTTTGTATTAAATTCGGATGCAATTTCTGTGTTTCATCGTCAATAAGAAGGTCCAAGGGATACAGTATACCTGAAGTGAAGCATCGGAATTTAAAACTGGACTCACAGGAGGGGTTCAATTCATAGAGAGTTATAGTGTCAGTCCTCTAGTACCTAAGTCGGCATTGTGCCTTTTGTATTAAATTCGATGCAATTTCTGTGTTTCATCATCAATATGAAAGTCCAAGGTATACAGTAAACCTGAAGTGAAGCATCGGAAAATAAAACCGGACTCGCAGGAGAGGTTCAAATCATAGAATGTTAGAGTGACAGTCCTCCTGTACTTAAGTCGGCATTGTGCCTTTTGTATTAAATTCGGATGCAATTTCTGTGTTTCATCGTCAATAAGAAAGTCCAAGGGATACAGTAAACCTGAAGTGAAGCATCGGAAACTAAAACTGGACTCACAGGTTGGGTTCAAATCATAGGAAGTTAGAGTGTTAGTCCTCTAGTACTTAGGTCGGCATTGTTCATTTTGTATTAAATTCGAATGCAATTTATGTGTTTCATCGTCAATAAGAAGGTCCCAGGGATACAGTAAACCTGAAGTGAAGCATCGGAATCTAAAACTGGACTCACAGGAGAGGTTCAAATCATAGAAAGTTAGAGTGTCAGTCCTCTTGTACTTAAGTCGGCATTGTGCCTTTTGTATTAAATTCGGATGCAATTTCTGTGTTTCATCGTCAATAAGGAGGTCCAAGGTATACAGTAAACCTGAAGTAGAGCATCGGAAACTAAAACTGTACTCACAGGAGAGGTTCAAATCGTCGAAAGTTAGAGTGTCAGTCCTCTTGTACTGAAGTCGGCATTGAGACTTTTGTATTAAATTCGGATGCAATTTCTGTGTTTCATTGTCAAAAAGAAATTCCAATGTATACAGTAAACCTGAATTGAAGCATGGGAATCTAAAACTGGACTCACAGGAGAGGTTCAAATCATAGAAAGTTAGAGTGTCAGTCCTCTTGTACTTTACTCGGCATTGTACCTTTTGTATTATATTCGATGCAATTTCTATGTTTCTTCGTCAATAAGAAGGTCCAAGGGATACGGTAAACCTGAAGTGTAGCATCGGAAACCTAAACTGGACTCATAGGAGCGGTTCAAATCATAGAACGTTGGATTGTCAGTCCTCTCGTACTTATGTCCGCATTGTGCCTTTTGTATTAAATTCGGATGCAATTTCTGCGTTTAATCGTCAATAAGAAGGTCCAAGGTATACAGTAAACCTGACGTGAAGCATCAAAAACTAAAACTAGACTCACAGGAGAGGTTAAAATCGTAGAAAGTTTGAGTGTCGGTACGCTTGTACTTATGTCGGCATTGTGAATTTTGTATTAAATTCGGATGCAATTTCTGTGTTTCATCGTCAATAAGAAGGTCCAAGGGATACAGTAAACCTGAAGTGAAGCATCGGAAACTAAAACTGAACTCACAGGAGCGGTTCAAATCATAGAAATTTAGAGTGTCAGTCCTCTTGTACTTAAGTCTGCATTATGCGTTTTGTATTAAATTCGGATGTAATTTCTGTGTTTCATCGTCAATAAGTAGGTCCAAGGGATACAGTAAACCTGAAGTGAAGCATCGAAATCTAAAACTGGACTCACAAGAGAGGTTCAAATCATAGAAAGTTAGAGTGTCAGGCCTCTTGTATTTAAGTCGGCATTGTGCCTTTTGTATTAAATTCGGAAGCAATTTCTGTGTTTCATCGTCAATAAGAAGGTCCAAGGGTAACAGTAAACCTGAAGTGAAGCATCGGAATCTAAAACTGGACTCACAGGAGAGGTGTAAATAATAGAAAGAGTGTCAGTCCTCTTGTACTTAAGTCGGCATTGTGCCTTTTGCATTATATTCGGATGCAATTTCTGTGTTTCATCGTCAATAAGAAGGTCCAAGGTATACAGTAAATCTGAAGTGAAGTATCCGAATCTAAAACTTGACTCACAGGAGGGGTTCAAATCATAGAAAGTTAGAGTGTCAGTCCTCTTGTACTTAAGTCGGCATTGTGCCTTTTGTATTAAATTCGGATGCAATTTTTATGTTGCATCGTCAATAAGAAGGTCCAAGTGATACAGTAAACCTGAAGTGAAGCATCGGAAAATAAAACTATACTCACAGGAGAGGTTCACATCATAGAGAGTTAGAGTGTCATTCCTCTTGTACTTAAGTCGGCATTGTGCCTTTTGTTTTATATTCAGATGGAATTTCTGTGTTTCATCGTCAATATGAAGGTCCAAGGGATGCAGTAAACCTGAAGTGAAGTATCTTAATCTAAAACTGGACTCACAGGAGAGGTTCAAATCATAGAAAGTTAGAGTGTCAGTCCTCTTGTACTTAAGTCGGCATTGTGCCTTTTGTATTAAATTCGGATGCAATTTCTGTGTTTCATCGTCAATAAGAAAGTCCAAGGGATACAGTAAACCTGAAGTGAAGCATCGGAATCTTAAACTGGACTCGCAGGAGAGGTTCAAATCATAGAAAGTTAGAGGCCGGCCGAAGTGGCCGTGCGGTTAAAGGCGCTGCAGTCTGGAGCCGCAAGACCGCTACGGTCGCAGGTTCGAATCCTGCCTCGGGCATGGATGTTTGTGATGTCCTTAGGTTAGTTAGGTTTAACTAGTTCTAAGTTCTAGGGGACTAATGACCTCAGCAGTTGAGTCCCATAGTGCTCAGAGCCATAGAAAGTTAGAGTGTCAGTCCTCCTGTACTTAAGTCGGCATTGTGCCTTTTCTATTAAATTCGGATGCAATTTCTGTGTTTCTTCATCAATAAGAAGGTCCAAGGGATACAGTAAACCTGAAGTGAAGCATCGGAATCTAAAACTGGACTCACAGGAGAGGTTCAAATCATAGAAAGTTAAAGTGTCAGTCCTCTTGTACTTAAGTCGGCATTGTGCCTTTTGTAATACATTCGGATGCAATTTCTGTGTTTCATCGTCAATAAGAAAGTCCAAGGGATACAGTAAACCTGAAGTGAAACATCGGAATAAAAAACTGGACTCAGAGGAGAGGTTCAAATCATAGAAAGTTACAGAGTCAGTCCTCTTTTACTTAAGTCGGCATTGTGCCTTTTGTATTAAATTCGGATGCAATTTCTGTGTTTCATCGTCAATAAGATGGTTCAAGGTATACAGTAAACCTGAAGTGAAGCATTGGAAACTATAACTGGACTCACAGGAGAGGTTCAAATCGTAGAAAGTTAGAGTGTGTGATATTCGCTATTTTTGGCTTAATTAAAACAGCAAATTCAGCCAGAAGGCAAATACTTGTTTATAATGAATGATTAATATATAATAAGGCGTCGCATGGCGACGGTGGAATTTTCTAGATAATGTAATTCGTCGTCTTTGGGCGGCAATATAAACAGAAAAGTACGGATGGATATGCGATCCTTCACTATTTTGTTCGCTGGAGAACAAATGAAGCCTTGAGCGCTAAAAAGACTTTTACTGATTTTCTCGAGTAAGACGGACGCAGATTTGTGGCGGTCTGATCTAATTATTTTTACTAAATAAATAAAAACGTGTTCCGTCTAAGTTTTGAGTGAAGTGTAGGAAGAAGAACTGTTGTAACTTACCGTAACGAAGCACTAGCGACTCAAGAGGACAATGGCTATATAAAAGAGCGCTCAATGGACATGATATGGACATAAAAATCTACCGTCATTGTAGTATTAGGCTTAAGGTACGATATGTGTTTTAGTTATAATAAATATTTGTTCTGGGAATACTGAATCATTTAGCAGTGCTCATTTCTATTATCTCCTCAGTATTATTTTCATTTTAATTATGCATTTTGCTAATATTACAGACTCCAAGATCAGCAGTCCAATGTGCGTGTTACATTGATAAAAAGGAAACTGTTTTATCGTCTTCTTGCATCAGCTTTAATATTGAATTTCTCTTTTGTGTGATGTTACAGTTGTTTTGCGCCCTTAAGAACTTTCTGGTCCCTTAGGAAATTTTTTTGTCATAACAATAACTTCACAACCGGGTATGATCGTATCTACGATCATGAAGTAATTAGAAAGACGATAACGCAACTTCTTAATCAATAGCACGCTAGTTGTGACTGCCTCAAGCCACGCGAAACCGCAAGTAAAAACTATTCACATCTCATAATGCAATATTTTATGACAATGGTCAATCCATGATTCTTACGCCAATTGTGATTGATAAAACAGTTAGTTAAATCTCAATTTCCAACTTTCCATTGAATAGCAACATCACTTCTATTTTGTAACATCACAGGGTGCAAAGGTCGGCTATGGATATGACAGAAGTCATGGAAGGAGGATGCTGTGAATTGGGGGCCATTATCAGAAATCAATGAATGAGGCCATCCCTCAATGGCGACACCCTGGGCCAGGGCCATGAGTGTAGCCACTGTGGTGGTGGATGCCATATGTGTATTTGGAGTAGGCATCAATGATAAATAACCACCGTGAGAAAATGCTCCCTCTGTCTACCACCTTTCTCGATCAATGTCCGGCAAATACAGTGAGTGGTATAGGACTTCCCATTTCAACGTTTCCAAGTCTGTTTTGACGGGTTTTGCGACAGTTGGCGGAAGCTTGGTACGTTTGAGCCGAACACTGGAAATCAAATAGCCACAGTACAGCGAAGGACATGAAAACGTGATTTTGCAGCATGGCTGTTCTCGACCAAGTATCTTCTGTGATTGTTCCTGTCGGTGTCAGTCACTTCGAAAAGCTTCCCACTTCCACCGCCATGCCGGTCTTCTACGTCAAAATCACCGTTCTTGAAGCGCTGAAACAATTCTCTACAAGTACTTCCAGTAATAGGTACGTCCCCATAAATCTTACTTACTTGCTTACTCCCTGGCGTTACAGCCCGTGTAGGGCCTTGGCCTCATGGACAATCTCCATCCACTCCTCTCTGCTGGCTGCCTCTGCTCTCCATCTTCTGACTACCACTCCTCTCAATTTCTCCTCCACGTTGTATAGCGATCTGGTCCTTGGTCTGCCCCTTACACGGCGTACACCTGGTTTTCCTTTGAAAATTTTGTTGACTATTCTGTTCTCCACCATTCTTTCTACACGTACAAACCAACATGATCTATTACTCTTTACTTCCGTCGCTATATCTGGTTTGTTACCCAACTCTCTGATCTCTTTATTATTTCTGTTTTGCCAAAGCCCCCTATCATTCTGTGGCCCGTAGATTTTCGTAAGTATCTTCCTTTCTCGTCACTGGAACAATTCTTCCTCATTTTGCGTCATTGTCATCGCCAGAGGTCTCACTACTGCACGACACGCAGTCAGCTTAAGATTGCACTGATTAAAGTATTTAAAGCAATAATCCTTAGTATGAAAGTATCTCGGCCCAACAGCTGCAATCCTTTTGTGTATTTCTTCGCTCATATCCGTATTTTCAGTTATCAGTGATCCAGGATATTTAAAGCTCTCACAGTGATCATATTCATTCCCGTTCAAAGTCATGCTTCTTTCTCCTTCACCATACTTTTTCCTAGATGTTGACATATGCTTGGTCTTTGACTGATTACTTGTCAGCCCCACCTCCATTCGATATTTTTCTATGTTTTCAAGCTTTTCTCCCAGGTCCTGTTTCCTCCTGTATAAGAACTCAATATATCTGCATATGCAAGATCGTGCGTCACTCTATTAAACAGCGTTCCCACAGGGTTGCCGCTTTGTGTCTTTCGCATTATCCTCTCCAAGGTGTCATTAAACAGAATACTGGACAGCGCATCACCATGCTGCAATCCTCGGTTAACTTCAAATGGCTTTAGCAATGTGCCCTCAACCTTCGCTTTGGATACTTTCTTCTCAAGTCATATGAACTAGCCTTATTAGTTTGTTGGGTACTTCTGCCTCTTTCATTGCCTTCTGGAGTTGATTCCTTTCGATATTATCGTAAGCTTGTTTGAAATCAATAAACAGCTAGTGGAAATCTCGTCGCTTTTACTCAAGTTATTAGTCGGCCAGCAATGATTTTTCCTAATACTTTATATACTATGCAGAGCAGTGCAATTCCTCTACAATCCGCACAGTCAGCTTTGTCATGTTTCTTATGAGTAGGGCGGAGTGTTGCTGTATTCCATTATTCCGCCATATTTTCCTTCCGCTATATTTCCACTATAATCTCATGTAAAACCCTTAACAGTTTTTCTCCGCCATATTTTATCATTTCTGCTGTAATATTGTCTTCTCCTGGAGCTTTGTTTTTAAGAGCCGTGATACTACCTTTAACTTCTTCCATTGTAGGTTCTCGATTGATTTCTGATACTCCTCTGTTTAACTCCTGCTCCACCTCTTTTACGATACCAGCATCAACATCACCTTCGTTTTCCGTTTCTGTATTCAGTAGTTCACTGAAATACTTTACCCATATGATTAAAATCTGATCTTTTCCTCTAATCAGGTTTCCCTCTTTATCATTACGGGAAACTGCTCTGACTTAAAATCCTTTCTTTATATCGTTCACCCTCATAGATTTTCCTTGTTTCGTGAGCAGTTTTTTCCTCTTCTAACTCATCAATCCACTGTTTTTGAAATTCTCTCTGTTTCCTCTTGCATTACTTACGTGCTTCCCTTCTCTTGCCCTGGGGTTCTTTTACAGTAATTCTTGTTCCCCTCTCGAGCATTCTTCTTATTGTCTCATTCCTTTCTTCTGTCTTCCATTTCAGCTGTCTCATGTGGTGTACATTTGGATATTGCAGAAAGATGTGAAATGATCACTCTTGTCTGATCTTTGGTTTCATTAAGTCTATTTGTCAAAATAGTTTTATACTATTGTTTTGTATTTTCATCATTTCTGAACTTGGCATCATAAAAACTTGGCACAGTGAAGCGGCAAAATACGTTTCGCTGACTGTCGCTGCATTGTGGCCATTTGTCTGCCAGGGTTGGGTTCAAACGCATCAATTGCTTTCGATAACTGTCTCCTGTGAGTGTTCCGTCGGTTCCAGTAGCTACGAAAAGCTTCTCTCTTCCATCGCCGTCCTGGTAATCGACGTCAAAATCACCGTTTCTGAAGCGCTGAAACCATTCTCTGCAAGTTGTTTCACTAATAGGTAACTCGACATAGATCAGGACAAGGATTTGTTCGCTATGTTTGTAAGAAGGCGTGTTTTTCAAAGAGTAGTTTTGTAGGAAAAACGGAAACGTTTGTAACTCAAAATGTGATGATAGTCCGCAGCTCGTGGTCGCGCGGTACCGTTCTCGCTTCCCGCGCCCGGGTTCCCGTGTTCGATTCCCGGCGGGTCAGGGATTTTCTCTGCCTCGTGATGACTGGGTGTTGTGTGATGTCCTTAGGTTAGTTAGGTTTAAGTAGTTCTAAGTTCTAGGGGACTGATGACCTCAGATGTTAAGTCCCGTAGTGCTCAGAGCCATTTGAACCAATTGTGATGACAGTTGTGATGACAGCTTGCCTTGCTATAACAAATAATAAAAATTTAATTGTTAAATTTTTTGGTAAGTTTTTCTTTTATTAAGATTGTAGCGACTTTTCTCAAATGTCTAATTAATATACTTTCACTGTATGATTATTTTCTTTCCATTTTCGTACCTAAACTGTTAATATGGCTCTGTAATGTACCTTAAAATATTTCTTCAGTGTATGGATATTTTTGTATTGCTGTAGTTAATATTAATGACTTAGATGTATGATCAATATTCTCAATAAATATAGCATTGCACAATTCAAAAATGCTGTTTTTTTAATTTCTGTCAACTCGTAGTTGCTCTTAATTTTAATATTTGCCCCTAAATATATTTACTGAAAACTAGTTCTGCGTAGTTTAGTTAGAACGCGTTCTTACTAGTTGAAACTAGTTGATACTTACAGCCTTAGTTACAACTAGAATTTACTAGTTGAAACTAGTTGATACTTATAGCCTTAGTTACAACTAGAATTTACTACTGGTCAAAGGCGAAAGTCATTCAAAACTAGTTTTAACTAGGCAAAACGCGTTTTGACGAAGTGGCTCAGTATAAACTAGTAAGATGCGTTGTAATTAAAAACCACTTTTGACTGTAACATTATATATATATATAGCTCAGAGTCATCAGAATTGTTACTGTAAAAATCTTTGCAATTGGGGCTGTTGAATTTAGGTTCTAAGTGCGCGCATTCGATCAGAATTACTGGAAAAGCTATGCTACCGGGACTGTGGAATTTAGTGTGGAGGTACTTTTTTACTATAACTCGTTTTTAGCGTAGATTAAAAAAAAGGTTCCAATGTTACTGTTGTAGCATGTAAATCTGCACCGGAATAGAAGAGTCAAGTTGTACCTCACGAATACTATATTGTACCTCAAAAACTACTTTGTACCTCAGGAAATATATTGTACCTCAACAACTATGTTGTATTTGTGTCAATTGAATAAACGAAAAAAATGCGTCACCATACATCTTTATTGTTATTATTTACAAAACAAAACCCTGTTGCCTATTGCGTTATATATATATATATATAACGGCTGTCTGGCCACAAATGACATAAGTTTTGCTGAATATGAGTGTTATTAAAGAGGAAGTTTAAGGCGGAAGATAACGAAATATATAGAATGTCTGCTTGGAATTATGCCTATCACGCAGCACGAATCGGGTTATGGGAGCAGGAGGCACGTAAACGGTCCAATTCCAAAGGCATACAGCAGACATGTCTAAAATTATATCTCTGCTGCTTGAAGAAACTCGCAGACGTAGTATCTGGTTAAAAATGTACAATGTCAAAGCGGGAACAGTGTTGAAAAAAAGAACAAAATTGATTCTTTACTTTACAGCCTCTATTTCTCATCCAACTTAAATGTAATTTTTACATTTTCATAAGCAAACACATCGTCTTGTACTCCTTGAGCCGTTGGAATTCAACGGGTGTCCTGATCTCCATGTCCTGAATAGCAACAAACTTGAGGATCGTATCCTACCCCTTCAAGAAGATGATGGTATCTGTGTGGCTGAATAACCGAAGCGACGTCACCATATCTTTATAGGTTATGCCAGGATCATAGCAATGAATTACAACGGTAGAAACGTGTTAACTACTTTGCACTGTTCTGTGTCTTGGCGCACTTCACATCCTTGAAAGACCTCGGTGAGGCTTTATTTGCTGAGAATGTCTCTATTTTCCGGCATCTTCTCTGTACGCTACGAATGCAACATCTTTAAATATGAACTGTCTACGCTCACCGTCATAGAAACCCTGAGCGTCTCCAATGATGTTCACGCCTTCAGATGCCATTTTGGAATGCTCTAGCTATGGCGCAGCACCTGTTCATTTATACAGCTCGTTGCACAACGCCTGTGAGCGGGCAGTAGTTGATCACACGGTCATGTGGAACTAGAGCATACATTGCAGTGTGTTCTGGGAAATCTGCTGAAGATTTAAATTCAATACATACATCTGGTCGAAATGTAATTGTCTTGTTCTGTTTCGAGCGGTCTATTACGATGATCGGTGATAGGTTTCTTACTATGAAAAGAAGGGGATGTCTACTCAGTCCACAGAAGTTCAAAGTGCTAACATACATGTGATATGCTAGACTGTATAAATTTCATCCCACTGCAGGTGTAAATTGTCATATGGTTAGAATTCTGAATTCAGGTAGACTCTGGCGTTATTTAAACCGCAGTTGTCGAATGCAGTGAAATCATTTGATATATTCCCTCTCCTGTCAGTCTGAAAATCAAGGTGTCTGTAGATGTGAACAGGTTTTAATACCCCATGTTTGTCTGCTTGCAGTCGGTAACACTGGCTACTCGAAAACCTCCGAAGAGAGAAATGTTGATAATAGAAATGTACCGGAATTCAGGTCTTTTAAAAGCTTCAAACGCTCCTCGTCTGATACACTGATGTGGGGTATTTTCCATATTATCTTGCTAATTGTGATCATATTCTCCTCTTGACCTCCTTTAATGTATGAGTTATTATCCGATGCACTCCGTACCAGAATGTGTTCCTGTTTAGCATTTATAATAGTCTGCCTCATGTCCTAAAAGTAGCCCATAAGCGTTTTTAGAGGAATGCATGCAGAAAATCGCTTGTACTCTGCAGCTGGTCTACCCTCCAGATCGTCTATGAATCATCCCACATTTTCTAAAGCATTGACGCAGTCATTCCCTGTAGTTAATCCATTTATTATTCAGAGAACTTTTGATGGCATTGCTGGCCCTGTGAAATCCTGGTTTCGTCTGCATAATGGTACTTTGCTTTTGGAAACCAATAGTGATTTTCAAGCTCAACAACTGTTCATAGATTCTCTCCTCCATGTCTATCCTGTTTATGTTGAGGCCCATCGAACACTGAATTCTTCGTATGGTGCTATATACACCTCGCTGCTTGATGATCTGACCGAGGGAGAAATCTAACTTACGTCTCTGATCAGGACTTCACTGCAGTGCATCGAGTAAAGAAAGAGATTGATGCCACCTTAGTTCCAATGTGCATCCCCTTTTCTCGCTTTTGGTCGAGTATTGCTTCCATTTCAAAGTAGGCTATAAGGTCATTACAATCAGACAGTACATTCCAAACCCGATGCTTTGCTACCAATGTCAACGTTACAAACACGCTCGAATTTCCTGTAAAAACACAGCCAAATGTGTTACTTGTGGTAGGGATACACACGAAAGCAGTTGCTCGCCTCCTTCTCCCTACTGCATCAATGGTAACAGAGACCGTGTCGCCTCATCCCGAGAATTTTACATATATCTCGATGAGCGGGCAACTCAGGAGATAAGGGTGGAGTTTACCCTATGACATGCAAGATGTTTGCTACTCGAAAGCCCTGTGTTTTAGCATCTAGCACTTACAGAACTGTTCTTGCTACACCTCGTTGCATGAAGGATATCCTATGCGGCCTTGCGACCTCAAATTCAGCAGTGCGGTTACCAAGTCGCCCAGTGTCGCGGTAGCGTCCCAGTCTCCTTCTCTTCCAGCTGTGCACCAAGTCACCAAAACTTTGCCCACGGCAGTGAAAACGCACGCCTCATAACCAGCACGCCAGAAAGAACAAAAGGAACATTCCAGCAAAGACTTCTTACCTCCTTCCAGCCACACAACCGATTCATCTACGCATCGCAAAGGCTCTAAAAAAAAAATCAAACAACGGTCTTCCCTAAGATCGTCTTCAAAGGTGTCGGCGCGAGATAGCGTCGCCAGGCCGACCTCTGTTTCGCCGGTGCGCACCACCAAAAGTTTTTCTGTCCTGGAATCCGCAGGCCGACCCAGAGAGAATGCCGATGACTCTGCACCCTGCAGGAGTGAGTCTTCTGAGACGTGGTGAGCCTTTTATCGCACACCAGCTCTTTGGCGCCACATTATCGATTACCTGGCTGTATTAGGATCTTCGGTTCTGTAGTGATCTCGCGGGTGTTTCTCACGCTCGTGGCAGGTGGTATTGGACTCGCGGCGAGGTGGAAGGACGTGCTTGCGCGGACGAAAGAGGAAGACATGCGTGCTCGGCCAGCAGCGGGACGGCGGGTCTACCTCGTAACGCGTCCCGAGTTTGTGGCGGACCTGCCTGATGTCAACTCCGGGCGCTGTTCGTCGCATTGCGTTGATGCCTGTTTTCTCGGAGAGACCCATCCCTGGAGACCATCTCGAACAACGCTCTCCATCGAAGGTGTAAGTGATTTTGGTGCCTTCGTTTTGTTGAACGATCTGCGTTGCAGCGAGTGTACTTGTTGCTTGGTTGTCCTCGTGTACGTCTTGTTGAAGTACGACCAGCCGGCAGAGTGTGTAACTGCATGGGGACCAGCAGCTACTATTTCCTTTTAAAAATCCGTTGGCTGGATTACTATTAAGAAGGTGTGTGTATTTTTTTTGGGGGACGGTATCCAGAAGTTTATGTATAGTCTGTATGAGATTTTCACTGTATTTTGGTTGCCATCAAATCGACGTACCTTGTGTATTGCTGGAAAATTTGAGTCACTTCTATTGAAAGCGCCTACTCAGTTATCAGTAAAGACTTGTATCTTGTAAAGCTAGTCATTTGTACGTTGTTCCTTCATATACGTGCATTTATTTGAAAGCACTCCGTTATTAGTACACCTATAACTACATCTACTTGGTTACTCTGCTATTCAGAATAAAGTGCCTGCCAGAGGATTCAATGAACCAGCCTCAAGCTGTCTCTCTACCGTTCTACTTTCGAACGGCACGCGGGAAAAACGAGCACTTAAAATTTCCTGTGCGAGCCCTGATTTTTCTTATTTTATCGTGATGATCATTTCTCCGTATGAAGGTGGGTGCCAGCAGAATGTTTTCGCAATCGGAGGAAAAAACTGGTGATTGCAATTTCATGAGAAGACCCCGTCACAACGAAAAACGCCTTTGTTTTAATGATTGCCACTCCAATTCACTTATCATATCTGCTGCACTCTCTCACCTATTTCGAGATAATACAAAAAGAACTGCCCTTCTTTGTACTTTCTCGATGTCATCCGTCAGTCCCACCTGATGCGGATCCCACACCGCACAGTAATACTCCAGAATAGGGCGGACAAGCGTAGTGTAAGCAGCCTCTTTAGTAGACCTGTTGCACCTTCTAAGTGTTCTGCCAATGAATCGCAGTCTTTGGTTTGGCCTACCCATAATATTATTTATGTGATTGTTCCAATTTAGGTTATTTGTAACTGTAAATTCAACTAAATACTGACGGATTACAGCCTTCAGATTTGTGTGACTTATCGCGTATTCGAAATTTAGCTGGTTTCTTTTAGTACTCATGTGGATAACTTCACACTTTTGCTTATTCAGGGTGATTTGCCACTTATCGCACCATATAGGTATCGTATCTTAAACATTTAGCAAGTCGTTTTGATCATATGATGACTTTACAAGACGGTAAATGACAGCATCATCTGCAAACTATCTGTGATGGGTACTCAGATTGTCTCCTATGTCGTTAATATAGAACAGGAACAATAGAGGGCCTATAACACTTCCTTGGAGAACGCCAGATATTACTTCAGTAAGGAGAAACACCCCGCTTCTAGATACCACCCAATTTTCCTCACCAGCTGTGTTTCCAAGGTGATGGAACGTATACTTCATGCCCAGTTGGTGTGGTGGCTGGAGCCTCGCAATTAACTAACAACTGCAAAATGTGGATTTCGAGCGCGCCGTTCTGCAGTTGAGGATCTCATCAAGTTGTCAACCTATGTTATGACTGATTTTCTGTGGAAATACCAGACTGGCTGAGTTTTTTTTTTTTTGTTTAATTTTTTATTTGGAGAAAGCCCACGACAGTTTACGGAAGACTGGTACCTCCTTACTTTATACACATGGGGCATCCGAGGTTGCCTGCCCCATTTTCTTTGGGAATTTTTAAAAGATAGAGTTCTCAAGGTCCGTGTGGGTTCTGCCCCGTCGGGTACGTTTATCCAGGAAAAAGCAGTACCTCAGGGCTCCTCCTGAACGTCGTCCTCTTTACTACAGCCATTGATCTTAACATGGCCTGTCTCCTGCCCAGCATTTCTGGCTCCATTTTCGTGAACGACTTTGCGATCTGTTGCAGTTCTCCACCCACCTGCCTCCTTGAGCGGCGTCTTCAGCGGTGTTTCGATCGTGGAGCGTCGACAATGGCTTTCGCTTTTCCACTGACAAACCCGTTTGTACGAATTTCTGGCGGCGCAACGCGTTTCTTCCACCGTCTTCACATCTTGAGCCAGTTTCTCTTCCATTCGCTGAAACTACCAAATTCCTGGGACTCATACGTGATAGAAAACTTTCCTGGTCCTCCGACACGTCTTACCTGGATGCTTGCTGCCCCTCATTGTCCTGGGTGTCCTCAGCACTACTTCCTGGGGAGCGGATCGGACGACCCTACTCGATTTGTGCCGCTCCCTTTGTCCGTTCGAAACGGGTGGTTATGCATCTGCACATCAATTCAACTTACGCCGCCTAAATACAATCGACCATCATGGAATCCGTTTGATCAATGGCATCTTTTACACTAGTCCCGTTGAGTGTCTCTGTGCAGAAGCTGGCGAACTACTGCTGTCTTCCGGCGTGATCTGCTACTCAGCAGATACAGTTGCTCTTTGTCTACCATGTACGTCCACCCTTTCTATGCCGCCTCCTTCGATGACTCCTTCGACTGCTGGTATGGGGAGCATCCCACTTCTCTTACCTCCTGAAGTTAACATTCGGCTAGTGCTCCGGCAGATTAACTTCACGCTCTCTGCCACGTTCTCGATGGGTGTGATCCCGTAACCACTTTTGTGTCATATGGCGTCTCGTGTTCAACTTCATTCGCTTTCTAAGGAAACCACTCTGGATTCGCTGCAAGTTCCTCGACTTTCGCACAGAACATTGTGTACACTGATGTCTCTCGGACAGACCATGGTGTACGGTGTGCCTTCGTAATGGCCACCGACGATTTTCGGTATCAGTTTCTGGAACACTCCTTAGCATTCACAGCAGCGCCCCGAATCGGGCCATGCAGTACATCCGGTGACACAGGCTTTTAATTGTGTCATCTCCTCAGACTCTCTGTGCCCTTCAGAGCCTGTGTGTGCTGTACACAGTCCATCCCTTAGCGCAGTAGGTCCAAGAAAGCCTCTAGTTGCTCACTCTAGATGGGGCCACTGCGAAGTTTATGTGGGTTCCTGGTCACGTCGGTCTGACGAAAACGAGCCTGCTGACACTGCTGCCAAGGATGCAGTCCTCCTACCTGGGCCCGCTGACTCTTCCATTCCTCCTGATGGTCTCCGTGTTGCCATCTGCGAGCAGGTGGTGTCCCTGCGGCGTCACCGTTGGTCTTCACTTCACGGGAACAAGCTTCGGGGTATTAAGCCTCTCCCAGCGGCTTGGGCGACCTCTTCTCGGTACCCTCTTCGTGAGATCATTTTAGCTGGGTTGCGTATCAGGCTCTGTCTTTTGAGGTATGGCTATTTGTTAAGTGGTGCTCCCCCACCACTTCGGTCAGGAAATGAGCACGAATGTCCTTTTTTAAGCACTTACGTTCTACCGTATGTTTGCCATCTGAGTTATCGGCCGTTTTAGCGAAGGATGCACTGGCTGTCGACTGCGTTTTATTTTTTATCCGTCGTAGCGTTACGCTGAAGGACATTTAATCTTTAGTTCAGCACCTCCCTTGTCTCTATGGCATATTATGTGGACCTTTCACCAAAAGAAAGGTCATGTTCTTAGCTCTCTTTCTTTCCATCGATTGGGCTTGACGTGGAATCGTTTTTAACTTTTTTTCTTATTAGTATTCTAAGGTTTTCAGATGGGTGGATATGACCTTCGTTTGTAATACTGATATTTTTTTTGCGGCATGAAACAAAACGCAATCAGCTGTCACATCGCCTACCCCTACAATCAAGTTGATTTGCATCAGCTCTATCTCGTTACAAAACACACATCTGCACCGACACACATCATCTGAAAATATTACATTGACTTTACACAAGATAACTGCAGCTTCTAAAACTTGCCAATTATTACAGCCAGTGTGTGATTCTGGAATATGTCATGTCAAAATTTCACTGGTTATTCTCCATGAGCGTGATTCGCATTGTAGTTCCCCACAGATACTGGTAATCCACCGTTATATATAGTTACCAAAATCAATTTGTCACAACACCCTCCTGTGAATGCCACAACACTGTCTAGAAAGCAGTCCAGTATGCTAATATTGACATTGCATTCCGTAATTTTCAAAGGATTACAGTCCGAGAATTAAGTACTACTAAGTGCTGCCACACAAGTCGAGTCTAGTCACAATTTCAGCTGATCCCATAACGTGTCGAAGAGAAAGGGTTGACCAAAGTCAACATGAAATATTCATGTTACATACGCGTAAGCTCTGCCACAAAAGCACATAGGGAGCCATTCAACTCACAAGACGCTACCCAGCTTCAAAGTGTCAGTAAAGGGAACAAACATCACGAACTACCATTTCTTCCACATGGCAGCAGTGAGCATTCAGGTTTAGAATTTGAAAGCGGTTAATAAATATCTGTTCTAGTTTTGCACTACAGTATCTCCCTATCTGTGTGACAACTGATCAGCATATCACTGGCAAACAACTACAGTTACCAACACACAAGCTAACCTGCTTCCTCTATTCATATAGTCCCTGAATACGGTTTTTCTCGTGATCATTCATTCATACATCTACATCACAGTATAACACTAATGTCAAGTAAAGCTGTCCTGTGTACCCATGGATCAGTCACAGCTCTAACACTGGCTACTGTACTTAAAGTGGCGCAATGTCAACTCTGCAAAACCATCCATGCCTGATATGGAACTACACTGGTGTGTTTCAAAGTGTACAATACGAATGCTCTACTTGATCGTTTATGAGGCGATAATGTATATTCACGCAATTAATATTCTCTTCTATTCTGGTGGAGTTACATCAAGTACACCACATGTAAATTCTTGAGTATCAGATAAAAAGTGTCCTACATAGAACACCACACATTCTCCGCTCAAAGACTGAATCGTGCAGTATCGTTTACAAAGTACCATTGCAATAGTAATGAAACTTGTGTTAGCGTTACTGATGGCTCTGCAAAATTATTCAACAGTTTAGAAAGTGTTCAAAATCTGACACCAGCCACAAACAGGTTCATTCATTTCACATACTGGAGAAGTGTGTTTCGTAGGCATGCATATGACACTAAGGTGCAGATGTGAGCACTATGCCAATGTTGGTGCTGCCACCCATTGGCAGCTTTGTGAAACTGCAGCTGCTCTGGGCGGATGCTGAGAGTATGCTGCACTACAATCTAAGTTTGGCGTCACCACTTATTAACAATCATATTTCACAGTAGTTGATTGACAGATTAGCGCTTGGTAAGTCTTGTGCCCCTTGTCACGGCACAGCAAAGCTAAGCCAGAGTCGAGACATGTTTGAATTTTAGTATACGTACCGCCGAAGCAAGTACATTCCAAGTACACTGAGAAGCTGCATCTGCCGTTATCATATCCCTTCAAAGGATACAGAGAAGATTAGTATGGCCCCCATACGAGGCGCAAAATCGTGAACCGTTACACAATGTTTTCGCAACGTCACTCTCTGACGTTAAGATGTCTGAGGATATAAGTAGGTGACGAGAGACAAGTTTAGCTTCATATTTGCACTCATTTGTGACTACCTACGCCCTAAATTTACGCAGGTCTCGCCTACTTACCTTTATTGACAATATATCATGACAATACTGCCAGCCAACCTTTCACTCACCACGGTGTGCATTACAAACTTGTACTCTAATGGCAAGACAGGAAGCGCTACAAAACCGCAGTTACGCTGTGCACACCGACACAGCTACTCGTCACTGGCTGCACCGAGCTGTGTGGGGGAGTCGTCCCGGGTTTATCTCTCAACAGGTTCGATTTTTCGGGTGGTGGAGAGGCGCACACAGTGCGTTTGTGGTAAAGAGGTGTACAAAACAGGTTTTGGTAGTGTTGATAGAGCAACATATTGAAAAGGTTCTCCTGTCATTTGTCTTTATGTAGGGGGCTGCGGTCTAGGGGCTGGTGTCAGCTGACAGGTAACCATGGTACTGAGTTTAAGAATTATTCGACAGAGACATGAACATACGACTGAGGAATACTGGGTGAGCCAATAGAGCTGTTATGGGGCGGGGGAAAAGGCCCACTTCGAATCAGCAGTTTCGTCTTGAGTACTGTTGAAGTGGAAGCGTACCTGATGGCTATTTTTATGTGATGTGTGGTGTTTCTTCATGTGGATATAGGGGTGTGGTTTGTTGGGGAAGGGGGGTGGTTGTGGTGTTGCGTGAGGTAGTTTGTGTGTATTTTTGTTTGTTTGTTTCTTTGTTTGTGGTTTTATGGGTCTGTATGCACTGCTTTCTGGGCGGGAAGGCGTGCCGGTCCCTTGCACGAATCCTCCCGGCAGATTAGTATCGAGGTCCGCTGTGCCGGCTAGCCTGTGGATGGTTTTTAAGGCGGTTTTCCATCTGCCTCGGCGAATGCGGGCTGGTTCCGCGTATTCCGATTCAGTTACACTGTGTCGGCGATCGCTGCGCAAACACTGTCTCCAAGTACGCGTACACCATAATTACTCTCCCACGAACACATTGGGGTTACACTCATCTGGTGTGAGACGTTCCTGGGGGGTCCACTGGGGGACAAACCGCACAATCACCCTGGGTTCATTGTGGGGCGGCGGTGGGGTGAGTGGACTGCTGTAGCCTGTTGTGGGGTTGTGTACCACTGAGGGCTCGGCGGGGACGGAGCCTCTCCGTCGTTTCTAGGTCCCCAGTTCGATACAACACAATGCGTCTGTATATGTGTGTATTTGTGAGAGTGTGAGTGAGGGGGGGGCAGGAGGGAGGGGGGGAGAGGGGGAGAGAGTGAGAGAGAGAGAGAGAGAGAGAGAGAGAGAGAGAGAGAGAGAGAGAGAGAGATATATGGGGAATCAGTCTAGGTGTAGGCAAGAGTTCATTCTTTTATTGTAAGTGTAGTAATTCTTGGGTTTTTTTATGTATATTTTATTGATTTTAATTGTGGGATTTTTGTTTACTGTTCCTTTCAGTATTTTAAGTTTGTTGGTGTTTGGGATACCAGCTGTTGTTATTTTGGGGGAAGGGTTATTCGGATCCTGGTACCGAACTGAGTTGCTCACGTCAACTGGATATGGGAATATAGGCTCCTGTAGATGAGAGGGAGGGGGGGAGGGCTTTATTGATATCCTGGTCCAAGGATCAAAGGTGCTGTTCTATTTTTAATAAACATTGATCCACGTTCCTCCTCCCATGATCTAATTAAGAAACATAAATCACAGCAAGAGATAGATCTAATTAATTTACTTTGATCCACTTACGCAATGTTCTTGTGCAGATCGATTAGTTTTTATGGTGTTGTGAGGTTTTAGTTTTGGCAGTTTTGAGTGGTCTTTCCAGATGTTGTGTACTAATCGGTGTTGTTTTTATTAGTGAATTTTTAATTTCTCCCCGCCCAAAGCCTCCTGTTTCCCGCATTTGTTTTACTAGTTTTATTAGGTTTTGTGAATGTTGTGGACCGGGTTTTATTTGTAATTTCCCATGTGTTGTGGTAAATAATGGGTCGCCATCTTGGATACGCTCGAAATGGGTGTTTCCAGCATGATGATGACGTCTATGGTCATAGCACAGGGATGCTATCCCCGTCTGTAGTAATATCACTTAAGCATACCTGCCTGTGTCTTCACTCATTACCCTTCACCTAAAACCGGCTGTTACACTAAATCCGTTGTGCAGGAGCATATTAAAGTGTCCCAGCTTGGGTCAATTCCACATGTAACGTTCCCTGGCAAACTCACACTATTAATAAACTAAAATTTAATTGTACCATATACGCCGCTCTGAACAATTTGTATATACTGTAATTATTTAGCAAAAAATATTATTGAATTTTGTGTAAAAGACATTTGGTATTATTGTAATATTTTTTGTAGTAATATTCTCTCTGTATTTAGGATGGTAACATTTCTATATTCATAATGTAATTGCGAAATGTGTCAATATCTGCGATAACAGAGATGTGAAATTCAGCCAGAGGAAAATAATGTTGTGAGATTACAAAGAAATGTTAATAGTCAGCAGTAGTATAAAAGCACAATGTACTATGTATTCTTCGGTCATCCTCCTTTAGAGCTGAAAGCGATAGGAAGCTGTGACGAAGCGTTTTATGAATGGGTAGACTTCTTTTGTCTGTATCGAGATTTAGCCGCCATTAGAGCAGAAATTACAAACTAGTGTAAGTTGAATTATTGTTGTGGTATAAATACATCATAATTTATCAAAAGTGTGTATTATTAATGTAAATTAGCTTGCCCATGTCATCTATAATATTTCTTTAAATAACTTTCAGCATTTTTAGCGGTGTTGCTGGGCTGTGCCGCGACCGATCGATTTGCAGCGGCGGCACATTTAAAATATTGTTCCGCTAAGAAAAATTAACCAAACCCGTAAATCAGGAACAGACAAAAATTAGCAGTGAATGAAGATAATGTTCTTCTTTTACAGTGATCCTGAGACTTACGGATTTTAAATTAGTTCACATTTGTGCATTTTGAAATTTAACAGTTTTGGTTCTTTCAAATAACTTAAATGTATAGGGATGTGTGTTTTACCAGTGATAATTAAACGTCGGCTTGGCAATATTTAACCGTTTTCTACTAATAGAGACAGTCTTGTGTTCCATAGCTAACGCCGGGAAAGAATTCAGTCAATATTAAAAAAAAAAAAAAAAAACCCACTGCATTTAGAAAATGTGTGCCAAGGCCGAATTATGTGAAGGATTTAATTCTCAAATAAATATTCTTAATCAGTTAATATGAGTTCACGTAATTTTAAATGTACTTAGTTCCGTGTAAATGAATTTTTTATTACCACACGTAAATGAGAGGTTCTACAACAAAGTTCGTTCGTACGTACAGAAAAAAAGAAAGGCAAAGCAATTAAACGCAAAAAATTTAAAAAAGGTAACTGATTATTTACTTTTATTCTTTAATGAAATTCCATTTAAATTTGAAAAGGCAAATTTCATTAAATTGGCGCCCAACGTGGGGCTCGAATATGCAGTGGCCACAAAATACCCATGAGATAACTAGGGAATTATTTTAGTCGAACTTTGTTGGAGAACAACCAATAATTTTTTTTTCATGTATTGTATGTATTGCCTAACCAATATTGTGTGCTAATACCTGTATATGATTTTTTGCATGAGAACACTATATACCTAGAGGCAAGCTGAAGAAGAGAGCTCATTATATCGAAAAATTAATTACCTATCACAATACCAGGGGGCAGCTGCACCCAAGATAGATCACCAAAAGGTAAAGCTACAGTGTAGTTGTCCTGTGGGTAGTAAAGTAGCCTCAGTGCAGTGTTCTCGGATCATTAGTGGTGTGCTTGTTGTTAGTGTTTTTTTTTTTTTTTAAATAACAGGACATTTGAGTAGTTAGTCATTGTAGTATATAATAAGTGTGTTTCAACAAATGACCATTTCTTGTGTGATTATGTCAGTGAAACCTGAGTGTTAGGATATTTAGTTCAGATTTTGTTTCTTTTGTTGACTATGGTTAGATTGCGTAGTCAGAAAGATATCAACATGGATAATGAACAACAGTTAGCAAGTAGTGATACCGAGTTAGAAAGTGGGGCACAAAGTAATGTTAGTAGCGTAATTCAGGAAGTACCATGTGAGAATCTGGGGGCAGAAGGGCAAGAAATGTTGCCACTGCCAGCCAGTGATTCAGTTGATAGTAGAAATACTGTGCCACCCACAAGCACTAGACACGGACCAGAGAGTCGTGAGGTGTCAGAAGTGCAATCATTAGGAGTTACGTTCGAGCGCATGCTCAATTTCCAAGCTGAATTTGCACGTATGCAAACAGAACGCGATAAAGAACGTGATGCTAAACAAGCAGAACGCGATGGAGAACGTGATGCTAAACAAGCAGAGCGTGATCAACGCTTGAATGAGAGAGACTTGCAGTTAATGCAATCTTTGGAAACTATGCAAAGTGAGATTGTTAGTTTGAGACAAAACTACGAAACCATACCCAAAGCGGTGCAAGAACTGAGCGACAGAGTAGATAATATCCAGGTGGTTAACGCCAGTATCGTGGGTGAAATTAGTGTACTGGCTAACAGGATGGAACAATTAGAAATTGACAGAAGTCAAGTAATTGAGCACAAAATGTCCAAACAAGTGCACAAAATTGAAAACGAATTTATAAAAAAAAATAGATGAGAAGGTGCACGCCGCGATTGAAGCCAAAGACGTAGGCTCCAATGCGGAAGTGCAGGACCTAAAAAAGGCGGTACACACTGACATTCCGCTGTGTCCTCTTGCAGAGCTGGAAGCCAGCTTGCTGCACGGCGACGCACAGGCGTGTGTCACGCCAGCCAGGTCCAACAATGATAGGCGTACAAATACAACAGTAAAAAATTGCGACTGCGAGACAGAACAGGCAACCAATGTTAGCGAAACAAATAAACGTCATTCCAAAATAGTGATTGAAGAAAGCCTGATTAGAAACCGACAGTTTCTGATCTTTACAACGGAGAAGAAATCTGTTCACCCTGTAGTGTTTATCAAGGGATTTAGAAACATTTTGCCTAGCGTTTGGAGTCATACACAGAAAATACAGTTCGTTATGTCTTACATACAAGGAGATGCTGCATTATGGGCAACCGAAGCAGCCGACAGTTGCGACACATATGAGCAATTTGAAAAGGCATTCTTGGCCAAATATTGGTCAACATGTATTCAGGAGAGATTACGGAAAGAGGCATATAATCCAGAGCCGTATTCTCCACGATTAGGCAATTTGCGAAAATATTTTGAGAAGTACATTAATAAGACCCGTTACTGGGACGAGCAGATTTCATCCCGGGATTTGATCAGACTTTTGAAATCACACTTGCCGATACACGTAAAGGAAAAACTTATACACGTACCGGAGAACGACATAGAACATTTCTTGTCTGTTCTGGACTCAATTGACCTGATTCAGGAGGATGTTAAGGCAGCCTCTGAACAGGCTAGAAGTAACGGAAACGGTTACAGAAATGTCGAAATAACACGCCTCCACCAAATAATGGAAACGGCGGAGGTAACAATAGGAGACAAGATTATGTACAAAACGGGAATAGAGGTAGAGACGGGAACGGCAATAGTCCGCCGGTGAATAATGACCGGAAAAGGAGGTCTGATGACCGATATGAAACAGGCCCACCAAGCAATAGTAGATGGAAAAATGCCAGGGGGCCGTGGAACAGTAATACCTATAACGATGCAAACCGAACTTGGCCACAGAACCAGAGGCCCAGTCCGGACCGGCAAAACAGTGAAAGATATAACAATAACCGACCGCCACCACAAAATGCGCCAATTGCGCAACCGTGGCTGCCGACGCAACACAACTTACACATAGTGGAGGTCAGTGACACAGATCAGCCACACCCATCCACCAGTAATAATCCAACAAACTTGATTCAGCCTAGATACGCTCTCCATCGTCGGCTGAGGTTTGGAGTGAGAGCAGCCCGACACAGAACAAAACATCGGGAATCTGTATCCTTAGGTATAATGACGGGGTACAGATGGGACATGAATTAATAACTGAACCATCCACGTGCATAAAGGAGCACAAAGACAAAGTACAAGCGATAAGAGAGATCAAAATTAACAATATTGATGTGCAAGCAATCGTAGATACAGGTGCTACTGTCAGTGTCATGAGTATGGACTTATTCAGAGTACTGGGGAAAGAAATGCTTATGCTGACTTTTCCTGTGAACAATTGTAAAGTCTCTGGAGCCATCAGTGCACAGCGACAAATAATTAAACTCGAAGTGCGGGTAGTGATGTATATAGGGGGAGAAGCCATAGCGTGCTCATTCCTGGTAGTAAAGGGTTTAAAGGTAGCCTGCATTTTGGGGGTAGATTTTTTTTGAGTGAAAGGGACGCAATAATCGACCTTTCTCGGGGAAAATTAAGTTTGATGAACGCGGGTAGGAGGATAGAACTGTCCATGCTCAGATCTGAAAAGGTAACTGTGCCTAATTGTAATGCTATTAACATAAAATGTAGGAATCAGTGGATACTACATTTAGACAAACACTGTCAAAGACAATATCTCTATTATCCAGACGTACAAAGTGATCAATTAAAAGCAAATGTGGACGCACTTGTGAACAAAGTATCACAGTCCGAAAATTTGAACTCTATGCAACAGCAGGATTTGGTACAGTTATTATCTAATTATGCAGATGTATTTTCAGAACGAACAGGAACTTTTTTTTTTTTTTTTTTTGTGGTTTTAGGGCGCAAAACTTCTATGGTCATTAGCACCCAGCCCGTGACTTAGGAAACAGGAAAAAACCGAAATTTAAAACCAGCAGCAATGGGAACAAAGTCATAAAATTGGAGAAACTAAAAGCAGAAGGAATGCTTAAAAATCCACTACAGAAAGGGGTTGGTTGTCCCCAAAAAAAGCTTCAAATGACTGACGTCATTTCACTGTCACTAATAAACTGGAGAACGCGGTCGGCTGAGCGCGTGTCATCTGCTAAAAATCGACGATAGATCAGGCGATAGCTGTAGACGGGAGCGTAACGGATTAAAATAGGGGCATTCAATTAAAAGATGTCTGACCGTCCACAGCTGAGAGCAGTGGGGACAGAGTGGGGGAGGATCGCCGCTTAAAAGATGTCGATGGCTAAAAAGACAGTGCCCTATCCGGAGTCTAGCTAAAATTACCTCCTCCCGACGACGCGTTCGGGAGGAAGAGGTCCAAGCGCAAGGAAGGGCTTTCACTTCCCGCATTTTATTATGGGGAAGTGTTGACCAATGCGCATGCCATAAATGAGCAACTTGGCGACATAAACCGCTCCGGAGATCGGTGAAGGGAAGCGACTGAATAGCTGGCCGAGGAAGAGATACTGCAGCCTTGGCCGCTATATCGGCCGCCTCATTCCCACAGATACCAGCGTGTCCCGGGAGCCAGAGGAACGCCACCGAGACGCCCCCCAGGTGGAGCAAGCGCAGACAGTCCTGAATCCGGTGGACCAGAGGGTGCACAAGATAAAGAGCTTGGAGACTGAGGAGAGAGCTGAGAGAATCTGAGCAGATTACGTACTGTATCCGCTGATGGCGGCGGATGTAGTAAACAGCCTGGAGAACAGCGTAAAGCTCCGCAGTATAAACCGAACACTGGTCGGGAAGCCGAAAGTGATTTGGGGTGTCGCCGACAATATAGGCACTCCCTACACCTAACGATGTTTTCGAGCCGTCGGTGTTAATAAATGTGGCGTCCGTCATTTGTGCACATAGAGCAGCAAATGCCCGACGGTAAACAAGTGTAGGGGTACCATCCTTGGGAAATTGACATAGGTCACGGAGCAAGTAGATCCGGGGACGGAGCCAAGGCGGTGCTGTACCCCAAGTTGTCAAGAAGGTTTTAGGAAAGCGGAAGGAAAGAGAATGGAGCAGTTGACGGAAGCGGACTCCCGGGGGTAGTAGGGAGGAGGAGCGGCCTACATACCCTACATCAAAGGAGGCATCGAAAAAAATGTCATGGGCTGGATTAGCAGGCATAGAAGACAGATGGCTAGCATAACGACTCAGAAGGACTGCCCGCCGATTGGACAGCGGAGGTTCAGCAGTCTCAGCATAAAGGCTTTCCACAGGGCTGGTGTAAAAAGCTCCAGACACTAAACGTGATCCACGGTGGTGGATAGAGTCGAGACGCCGAAGAATAGGCGGCCGAGCAGAGGAGTAGACTATGCTTCCATAATCCAATTTCGAGCGCACTAAGGCGTGATAGAGGCGGAGAAGGACCACTCGGTCCGCTCCCCAGGAGGTACCATTCAGGACACGGAGGGCGTTAAGGGAACGCAGACAGCGAGCCGAAAGATAGGAAACGTGGGCGGACCAGCACAGTTTTCTGTCAAACATAAGACTCAAGAATTTAGCGACGTCTGAAAACGGAAGGTTGGCCGGACCTAGATGTAAGGAGGGCGGAAGAAACTCCTTACGTCGCCAAAAATTAACACAAACGGTCTTACTGGGTGAGAAACGGAAGCCGGTTTCGATGCTCCACGAGTGAAGGCGATCGAGACATCCTTGAAGACGTCTTTCAAGAAGGCTGGTCCGTTGAGTGCTGTAGTAGATCGCAAAATCGTCCACAAAGAGGAGCCCGAGACATCAGGAAGGAGACAATCCATAATTGGATTTATGGCGATGGCAAACAGTACAACACTCAGCACGGAGCCCTGGGGTACCCCATTTTCTTGGGAGGAAGTACGGGAGAGAGTAGTGTTCACCCGCACCCAAAATGTGCGCTCTGCCATAAATTCGCGAAGAAAAAGGGGCAGCCGGCCTCGAAAGCCCCAAGAGAACAGTGTGCGGAGGATGCCTGTCCTCCAACAGGTATCGTATGCTCTCTACAGATCAAAAAATATTGCTACCGTTTGGCGTTTCCGGAGAAAATTGTTCATGATATAAGTGGAGAGAGCAACAAGATGGTCAACTGCAGAACGATGCTTTCGGAATCCGCATTGGGCTGGCGTTAAAAGACTGCGGGATTCCAGCCACCAATCTAAACGGTAATTCACCATACGCTCCAAAACCTTACAGACACTACTCGTGAGAGAAATGGGGCGATAGCTAGAGTGCAGATGTTTGTCCTTTCCAGGTTTCGGAACGGGAACGATAATAGCTTCCCGCCATCGTCTGGGAAAGGTACTGTAGGGCCAAATTCGATTATAAAGGCGAAGGAGGTAACGCAGACTTTGGGTTGATAAATGCAGCAACATTTGGACATGGATACCATCCGGTCCTGGGGCGGAGGAGCGAGAAGAAGAGAGGGCATGTTGGAGTTCCCGCATGGAGAAAACAGAATTGTAGCTTTCGTGATTTTGAGAGGAGAAAGCAAGACGTCGCACTTCCGCTGCACGTTTCTTCGGGAGAAACGCTGGCGGGTAGTTTGAAGAGCTCGAAATCTTAGCAAAGTGCTGACCCAATGAGTTAGAAATTGCGACGGGGTCCACTAAGGTTTCATGCGCAACAGTGAGCCCAGAGACCGGGGAGAAACTAGGCGCGCCTGAGAACCGTCGAAGCCGACTCCAAACTTCCGAGGAGGGAGTGAAGGTGTTAAATGAGCTAATAAAGAATTTCCAGCTTGCCTTCTTGCTATCGCGGATGACGCGACGGCATCGCGCACGGAGCTGCTTATAGCGGATACAGTTGGCCAAAGTAGGATGGTGACGGAAAATGCGAAGAGCACGTCGCCGCTCACGTATTGCGTCACGACATGCCTCGTTCCACCAAGGAACTGGGGGGGCGCCGGGGCAAGTCGGAGGTGCGTGGTGTTGAACGTTCCGCAGCTGTAAGAATATCGTCGGTAATATGTGTGACCTCATCGTCGACGCTGGGAAAGCGACGGTCATCGAATGTCGCTAGAGACGAAAAGAGTGTCCAATCGGCTTGGGCAAACTTCCAGCGTCGCGAGCGCATATATGGCAGTTGAGGCTGCAGTCTAAGAACACAGGGAAAGTGGTCACTCGAGTGTGTATCATCAAGGGCGAACCATTCGAAGCGCCGAGCTAGCGGAACAGTACCGACCGCAAGGTCCAAATGAGATAAATTGGTCGTGGAGGCAGACAAAAATGTGGGGACCCCAGTGTTGAGGCAAACTAGATCTGCTTGGTGGAAGACGTCTAGCAATAGTGAGCCACGTGGACGAGGATGTGGAGATCCCCAAAGCGGGTGTTGGGCATTGAAGTCTCCAACCAGCAAATAGGGGGGTGGAAGCTGACCAAGAAGATGAAGGAGATCAGCTCGTGCCATTGGTGTGGACGATGGAATGTATACAGTACAGAGAGAGAACGTGTATCCGGAAAGGGAAAGACGGACGGCGACAGCTTGGAAGGAACTGTTTGAGGAGATTGGGTGATAATGGATAGTATCATGGAGAAGAATCATGAGTCCTCCATGGGCTGGAGTGCCTTCAACAGAGGGGAGGTCGTATCGGATGGACTGAAAATGAGGGAGAACAAAGCGGTCATGGGGATGCAGCTTTGTTTCCTGAAGACAGAAGATGACCGGCGAGTTGGATCATAAGAGGATCGACAATTCATCCCGATGGCTCGAATTCTGCGGATATTCCAGTGGATAATGGACATAGGGTGAACAGAAAATGGAGGAATGTGACTAAGGGTGCTGTCAACTCAACGACTGCTCAGAGCTTGCGACCGACACCATGGAATGGCATTCAGTCGAAGGCAGAAGATCCTGATCCATAGGTTGGTCAGGAGCAGCTCCTGCCACCAGCGATCGGATGGTTGACCGGCCACCAGCAGTGCGCCTCGGCGACACAGAAGACGGCCGAGGGAGATTTCCGCCAGGTGGTGCTGAAGATGGGACATGCCTTGGCGGAGAAGGAGAGGAACTGTGTTTCTTTGTAGCCTTCTTGGAAGTATGATGTTTAGATGAAGGAGGAACCGATAGTTGTGAAGTTGCGGTACGTAAAAACTCTTCACGAGTATGCTCTTTTTTCGAAGACTTGGCGTCTGACTTTTGTGCTCGAGATTTAGCAGAACCCAACGAAGGGTGAGCCAGAGAGTGGGCAGGCGAAAGTGGTGAGGTTGAACGGGCGATCTTTGCGCTGGCCGGTCTGACGACCGTGGTACTAAAGGTGAGGTCGCAAGTCTGCGTGGCCGCCTCCTTTGTTGGCCGAGGAGAAGCAAGGACAGTGCTGTATTTTCCTGTCTGAGGCATGGTGGGCTGTCAACTGGCGAATAATTTTCGAGCAGCAAATGTCGACACCTTTTCCTTCACTCTTATTTCCTGGATGAGCTTTTCGTCCTTAAAAACGGGGCAATCTCGAGAGGAAGCAGCGTGGTCACCCATACAGTTGATGCAGCGAGGAGAAGGAGGGGGACAAGCACTCTCATGGGCATCCTTGCCACACGTAACACATTTGGCCAGATTGTAACAGGACTGGCTGGTGTGATTGAACCGCTGACATCGATAGCAACGCGTAGGGTTTGGGACGTAAGGGCTAACGGAAATTATCTCATAGCCTGCTTTGATTTTCGATGGGAGTTGAACTTTGTCAAATGTCAAGAAGACAGTGCAGGTTGGAATGATGTTCGTCTCAACCCTTTTCACAACCCTATGAACAGCCGTTACGCCCTGGTCAGACAGGTAGTGCTGAATTTCTTCGTCAGACAATCCATCGAGGGAGCGTGTATAAACGACTGCATGCGAGGAATTTAAGGTACGGTGCGGTTCCACCCAGACAGGGAAGGTGTGGAGCAGAGAAGTACGCAGCAATTTTTGAGCCTGGAGGGCACTGTGTGTTTCTAACAACAGGGTGCCATTCCATAATCTGGAACAAGACTTTACAGGACCTGTAATTGCGTCGACACCTTTCTGAATAATGAAAGGGTTGACCGTGGAGAAGTCGTGACCTTTGTCAGACCGAGAAACAACAAGGAATTGTGGCAACGATGGAAGAACCGTCTGTGGCTGAGACTCAGTGAACTTACGTTTGTGAGCAGACATAGTGGAAGGTGGGGAAACCATTGCGGAAGAATCCCCCATGATTACCGGCGTCTCCGATGGCGCGCTCCTCCCTTGTGGGGGCCCTCACTGAGGGCACACCCGCCTTAGGTGATTGTTCACACCTCAGGTCACACCTCCCAACAAACGGACGGAGGGACCAATCGGCACTTTCGGAAGGTATCATTTCGGGTAATCACCCCTCCCTGGGCCTGGCCGTTACCAGGGGGTACGTACGTGTCCTACCTGTCTACCCGGGGCGGGGAATTACGCGTTACCCTGTCACCGGCTACGCATGGAAGTGCGTGGGTCGGCCTTCAGACACGCACAGGGAGGAAAAAAGAGAAAGGGAAAGGAAAGAAAAGGGGGTCTCAAACGCCGCAGCGGAGAAAAGGGCAAGGAGAAGAGGGAAGGAAAAGAGAAGGACAGAGGAAGGACGAGGACTTGCAAGTGTAAAAGCAAGGAATTTGGGAGTATGGTTTGTGCCTACGTCCGGAGACGGACGCTCGAAACTGTTCCAGAGGGGGAGAAAGGGAAGGAAAGAGCCAGAGGTGAGGGGGGGCGGGCGATGATGGGGGACGGGGAGGGATGCGGAAAGGGAAGGGAAGGTATGCAGCCCGGAAAGGAAGGAGGGCCACATTAGCTCGGGGTCCCGTGCTCGCTACGCACGTGTCCACAAAAGAGTTAAGGACCCCCGGGGGGACGAACAGGAATTGTTAAGGGATATCAATACAATATCGAGGTGAAGCCTCACAAAACCTACTGTCGAGCCTCATACTCCATTCCTTAGTCCAAGAAGGAAATAGTAGCTATCTCTTCGCAGATCCCCAATCACTGGGAGTACGGGGACTGTATCCGCGTAAGGATGTGAAAATATTCCTACAGTAATTGACTAATAGTCTTATGTGTTATGTGTAAGAAACGTACACCATTCTTTTGAAAATGAATGAACGTTAATGATGTGTGATCTGTGGAGCTAATGTACTAGTGTAGAGAGTATTTAGCTATAAAAATATGATTGACTTTATCTTTTGTTTATGAATATTTGTGTTATGTCTTCTTTTAATTAGTGTTAGCTTAAACATGCTCTAAATGTCTGCACAGATAACCTGATTAATGCAATTATTTGTAGTGTTAAATTGTGACAGAGATCAGTCAGGAGGAACATTTTAGTAGTGATTAGTTTGTGTACTGCATAATATTCTATGTGTGTGTCAAACTTGAAATATTTCTTGGTACAATCTTTTCTATTATATATGTATATATGTATGTATGTGTAGCTCTCAGATTGACAGATTCGAACCCAGAATAATATCAATAATATGAGACCCTGAGAACTTTATTCTCAAACCAGTGTTATCAAAGAGAATAATGCACCCAGTAGTGACCTGAGGGCACCATGGGAGGCAAACTTATTGCAAATTTAAGTAACGCAAAGTTACGCACAAAGAAGCTTCAATTGAAGCATGTGCAGATTCAATCAGTAAAAAAGAGCTTGCCTGATACAGTCCAAGTCAATTTTAGCCTACAGAGACTACACTGTAGTTACGTAGGACCTTGCAAGTAAAGTGAGACATAATTTCAAAGGAGTTATTGAACAATATGCCTAAATCCGGCTGGAATGCACAAATAAAATCTACTCGAACATAAATATAGATGATTTTTGGGCAAACTAATACGAAGTTTTAATATTTGTTACCATGTACGCAAATATCACACACCTTGGTAAAGAGCGAACAAAGAAGTTACGAACGTGCTGTTATAAAAATCGCACAACGGACATTGTAACTAAAAAAAAAAAAAACTTAAGCAAAAGTGCAGTATTGTGTGGCAGAGACAGACAGTGACTGTTCAAAACAACTTCGTGACGTATTGCTGCAGGTTTAACAAACAGTAAGAAACTGTATCATCGCCGTGTGTGCAATTCGACAAGGAACTAGCACGACACGAACAGTGAGCCGATAACGGACGGTGGACCAAGTTAGTGTCAAACTATAACTCTTTGTGTGTCAAGGGACGCTAGGAAAGCGCATTGACTACAGAGATACATTCTGTCCTAAGGTGAAAACTTGCGTGTGACTAATGACAAGTCATGACATGGTGAAAAAATATTGTATGCCCATAAAACGTGTTACTATGACAACGAAACATTGTGAAAACCAGACTAGTGAAGGCTTACTGAATAATAACTGCCAATAACTGTGTGCGTTTTTTCCCACAGCAGGAAAAATGCCCATAAGGATGGTACACTGTTTGTGAACTTGTTGCATGTTTGCTGGAGCACTACAAGAAGATGTCACACGGGCGAGCTGATATACAACGCGCATCCGGCTACTTCAGCCATGCAGCGGCCGCAGCGGCCGCAGCAGCCCGTAGCAGACCAGACAGCCACACGCCTCTCCGCGCCGTAGCTGTCAACACCGGGGGGCGGTGACCTACACGGAGCCAACGCGCCGCGCCGAGCGCCGTTCAACAATCACTCCACACCGCTCACCAACCACAGCATTATTGACATATTCCAAAATATTTACACAAACTGCATAACATGTCAATGACTCCATTTTTGATAAACATTGAACATTTATTATGTATATCCGTAAACTGATAAGAGAAAATGAACACTAACAAGTGTAGGAGATGGATTTGTAACACGTCGGTAGTGGGAACATTATAAAAAGTGACGTTGTGCTAAGTGATTTCAAAAAACTAAGTGATGTATCCTAGGACAAGTGACCTTGCAGTACATCGCAAAAATTGATAATAGCGTGTTGTTAATCACACACAAAAACTTTCGTTGAACTGTATGTGACTGATAGCAGTTTGCCATCAATGGTTACATAATATATCAATTCAAAAGAATGACTGTTAAAGAGACAACATTAATCATGAACCAACTGGGATGGCTGGGCTACGGCACAGTTTTGCCCAGGTTTCCTGTCTGCCTTCGCCCAAATGGGGGAGCCATCAATATATATAACCCTGGGACTAATTAAAAGAGCCATTCCATGAAAAAATACAGAATTGTAAAGAACGTTACTGGCACCATTGTGTCAAAGTATAGAAACTCTTTGCCAAATGCTGCCAGGGGGCAATGGACCGTTCCCTGGCAAACTCACACTATTAATAAACTAAAATTTAATTGTACCATATACGCCGCTCTGAACAATTTGTATATACTGTAATTATTTAGCAAAAAATATTATTGAATTTTGTGTAAAAGACATTTGTTATTATTGTAATATTTTTTGTAGTAATATTCTCTCTGTATTTAGGATGGTAATATTTCTATATTCATAATGTAATTGCGAAATGTGTCAATATCTGCGATAACAGAGATGTGAAATTCAGCCAGAGGAAAATAATGTTGTGAGATTACAAAGAAATGTTAATAGTCAGCAGTAGTATAAAAGCACAATGTACTATGTATTCTTCGGTCATCCTCCTTTAGAGCCGAAAGCGATAGGAAGCTGTGACGAAGCGTTTTATGAATGGGTAGACTTCTTTTGTCTGCATCGAGATTTAGCCGCCATTAGAGCAGAAATTACAAACTAGTGTAAGTTGAATTATTGTTGTGGTATAAATACATCATAATTTATCAAAAGTGTGTATTATTAATGTAAATTAGCTTGCCCATGTCATCTATAATATTTCTTTAAATAATTTTCAGCATTTTTAGCGGTGTTGCTGGGCTGTGCCGCGACCGATCGATTTGCAGCAGCGGCACATTTAAAATATTGTTCCGCTAAGAAAAATTAACCAAACCCGTAAATCGGGAACAGATAAAAATTAACAGTGAATCAAGAAAATGTTCTTCTTTTACAGTGATCCTGAGACTTACGGATTTTAAATTAGTTCACATTTGTGCATTCATAGGCGGATAGTTAATGTTGAAATTTAACAGTTTTGGTTCTTTCAAATAACTTAAATGTATAGGGATGTGTGTTTTATCAGTGATAATCAAACGTCGGCTTGGCAATATTTAACCGTTTTCTGATAATAGAGACAGTCTTGTGTTCCATAGCTAACGCCGGGAAAGAATTCAGTAAATATTAAAAAAAACCCACTGCATTTAGAAAATGTGTGCCAAGGCCGAATTATGTGAAGGATTTAATTCTCAACTAAATATTCTTAATAAGTTAATATGAGTTCACGTAATTTTAAATGTACTTAGTTCCATGTAAATGAATTTTTTATTACCACACGTAAATGAGAGGTTCTACAACAAAGTTCGTTCGTACGTACAGAAAGAAAGAAAGGCAAATTAATTGAAAGCAAAAAATTTAAAAAAGGTAACTGATTATTTACTTTTGTTCTTTAATGAAATTCCATTTAAATTTGAAAAGGCAAATTTCATTAAACACAGTAAGTCAGTTGATTATACTCAAACTGATTGTGGCAATAAATTGATTTTTATGTTCACATATATAAGTTTTGCGATCGGTTAGCAGTTCAAAATAAATACAAAAAACTGCTCATTGAAAATGAAGGAATGACTTCTTTCACAATTTAAAGTTCATGGAAAACAACAAATGTAAACCTCTGTGTGAGACTATCTTCGGGAAAGTTTACAGCTCACGGTTCAGTGATTGGCATTGCTGCCTCTGGATCACAGTTTCCCGGGCGGGTCAGGGATTTTCTCCGCTCGGGGACTGGGTGTTTCTGTTGCCCTTATCATTTCATCATCATTCTGGAAGTGCCGAGACTGGAATTGAAAAGATCTGGAACTTGTACTGGCGCTGATGACCACTATGTTAAGCGCCCCACAAACCAACGTCATCATTGTCGTCTTCTGGAAAGTTCTCTGCAGACGAGACAGACTACCTTCTTAGACGTCAGTGGTAGGCATCTCACGAGTGGTTCCAGGAGTTCCAACCGGAGCTGCAGGTTATGATGCGCAGTCGTCGCTGGTGGCAAGGGCTGCGTCGAGTCCGGTTGGTGGCGTGGTGCTGGCGACCTCGTTACTCTGCTGGCGGTTATGGAACTGCGAGGACAGCTGTACCCATGTGGCGGGTAGCTACCAGATAGCTACTGGTCTAGCAATGTGGGCTCGAATTGGCGGAGGAAAGGCGTGGCGGATGCAGCAAAAGGTCCGTAGATGGGGCGGCCTCTACTGTTCTTACACGCCACCTCTGAAGTAGCCTGCTTCTTGCAAGTCGGGCGGAATTCGGCTGGTGCACCTACGGAACTGGAGCGATGACCCGCATAGCGGTGGCATTTTGCGGGTTGGCGGTGTTGCAGGAGACCGTAGAAACACGCCACATATGTTTAAATTTCACTGGTTACTCTCCACGAGTGTCATTCACATAGTAGTTCCCACAGGTACTGGCAATCTACCATATTATTCGGTTGCCAAAATCTGTTTTTTACAACACTCACCCAATGAATGCCACAATATTCTCTGGAAAGTAGTCCAGTAAGCTACTATTAACGTAGCAGTTCTTAGTCCTCAGACAGTAATCCTTTGGCAGCAGTCTGCATTTCATCAGTGTCATCCAAGTCGAGTCTAGTCACAACTGCAGCTGATGTACCTCTCATACCACGTCGAAGATAAAGATCTGACAGAACTCCACTTCCAATATCCGTGTGTTACAGATGCATAAGCTCTGTGACAAAAGAAGATACGGAGCCATTCGAGTCACAAAGCGCAACCCAGCCACACGTAGCCTCTCAGCTATGAACCGGTTTCAAATACTAAACCTACCATTCTCCAGTTTTCACATAATGTGACAGTACTCAAAACGAGTGCTAATAGCATACGAACATAGGGAACAAATACGACACAGAACTGTAAGTCCACAGTATTGGTGAGAAGTTGAGAAAATGGTCTCGAAACACATGTGCTACAAAACGCCACTGTTTCCTGCGCATGTACCCCGCACACAACGGGTTGTCCTACTCTGAATCAGGTGGTCGAGCAGCTGCCGGGGTACAGCCGCCCATTCTAGCACCAATGCCTGTCGGAGCTCCTGAGTTTCAAGACGTGCAGCGATACCTCGACCGAGAGCATCCCAGACATGCTCGATGGGGTTTAGGTCTGGATAACAGGCAGGCCACTCCATTCGCCTGATATATTCTGTTTCAACGTACTCCTCCACGATGGCAGCTGTGTGGGGCCGTGCGTGATCATTCATCAGGAGGAAGGTGGCACCTACTACACCCCTGAAAAAGCAGAGATACTGGTGCAAAGCGATGTCCCAATACACCTGACCTGTTACAGTTCTTGCCTGGCCAGCAGGTCTTAATGAATCGGAGAAGTTTTGAAAGGACTTTGTCTTCAGCCGTACGTTTGACGATGAGTTTTGCACCCAGTGGAAGCTGTGCCAGTGGGCCCCTCTAGTTGGCAGCAGATGGCCGACGTCCGCGTCAAATGCTGGATCGTCCTCTGCTGGGAACCGAGGCATGAAGTCCGCGTTCGCGTGTTGTGCTGCTGAGCGGTACTGTATGTCGTAGTTATACTCTGCCAGGAATAGCGCCCACCGCTGAATTCGGCGAGCCGTCCAGGGGGGTATGTCGGCCGACGTTCGGAACAGTGGTACTAGAGGCTTGTGGTCCGTCTGCAACACAAAATGTCGTCCATTTAGGTATTCGTGGAACTTTTTCACTCCGAATACTACAGCCAAACTTCTTTCTCTGTTTGGCTGTAATTGCGTTGAACTGTTCTGAGAGACTTTGATCAGTGGTCTGGATAGACCCATAGCGTTTGTCTCACATGGGAAAGGACTCCTCCGACCCCATAATCGGAGGCGTCTGCTGCTCGTACCAGCTGGTCTGTCGGATTGTATGGAAAAAGTCATAGTTTTCAATAGTGCCTTCTTCAAAGCCTGGAAAGCATTGTCACACTTGGATGACCAGTGCCATTTTACCCGTTTGCGGAGATGGTGGTGTAGTGGTTTCGCTATTGCAGCGGTGTGGAGAATATATCGCCTGTAATAATTAATTTTCCCCAAAACAGATTTAAGCTGTGTGGTATCCGTGGGTGGCGCCAGTTTCTGGAGATCCTCTGTGTACGCCGGATTGGGTTGTATGCCTGGAGCACTAAATATGTGGCCTAAGTATTCCACTTGTGGCACCCCAAAAACGATCTTCTCCGCGTTATATTTGAGATTTGCCTCTTGAAATACCGCAAATACTTCCGAAAGGGTCCGTATGAGCTCCGTTGTGATCCGGCCTGTGACAATGATGTCGTCCAAATAATTTGCCGTGCCCGGGATGTGGTGGATCAGTTGTTCGATGAACCGCTGGAAAATCGCCGGAGCACTAGAGATTCCGAATGGGAGGCGATAATTTCGAAACAACCCAAAGGGCGTGTTGATTACTAGTTTTTCTTGTGTCTCTTTGCCGATCGGCAGCTGCAGGTATGTGTCTTAATTCTATTTTCGCCAAGATTTGTCCTCCAACGAGTCGAGTGACAATTTCTTCGCGCGTTGGAATAGGGTAGGATTCGGTGACTGTTTGTGCGTAGATGGTGCGTTTGAAGTCACCGCAGATTCTGATCGCCCCATTCGGTTTCTCTATTGTGACGATTGGCGATGCCCATCTACTGCTTGCTATGGGAGATATGCTTCCTTCATCCTGTAGTCTCTGTAGTCCCAGTTTTAGTTTTTCGCGGAGTGCGTATGGTACTGGGCGGCTTTTGCAGAATTTCGGGACCGCCTGGGGTATAAGTGCAATGCTTGCTTGAAAATTTCGTACCCTGGCAGTTGGGAGTCGAAAAACAGAAGGAAACTTTTCCTGAAAGTGCGCCGTCAGTTCTTCGTGTGGGACGACATTAATTGCCGGCTCCGCGTCGTGAATTTGCATTCAGAGGGCGTGAAAGATGTCCAGACCAAGAATGTTCGTTGCAGTTGTGCTGGCAACCACCAGAATGTGGCCTGTGACTGTCTGACGGCCGTAGCTGATCTGCGTTGTGAAAGTGCCATTGACCAGAATGGTATCGTTAGTGAAGCTCTTGAGCATAGTCGTAAATGGGCTGACAGCAGGCGAGCCTAATTTTTCGTACTTAGGTACATTGATGATTGTTACTGCCGGTCCTGTGTCGGTTTGCAGCTTGATGTCCTGACCGTGGACTTTGACCGTTACGAACATCTTGTGAGGCGAGGGTGGCATCAGTGCGTCGACTGTCGCGACGTACTGTGGTTCCGAACCCATGCCAGAAGCAGTATCATGCGTGAGGTCTACATCCACCTTATCGGGTGAACGACAGACTTCTGCCTTGTGACCCGTACGTCCGAATGCTGTACATCGAACTCTGCGGAACCTGCAGACTTGTCTATTGTGCTTGATAAAGCAATACTTGCAGAACGGGAGAGGCTGTCTGCGCCGTTCTAATTGTGGTCTGCGCCTAACAGTAGTCGTTGTGACCCTGTTACTTCGTTGCGGAGGAACCGATGTGCTGAAAAAAACTAATGCCGGTTTCTGTGTGGCCCCAACCGAGAGCTGCTATTGCTCAAAGGCGTGGATGATAGGCACCCAAGCTTAGAAACGTGCCTACCAAAGTTTAAGCTAATCATGCCTTAAATACTCATCTGGTGCGTGAACCAGAATCATGTCCCGTACGAGAGAGGCTGAGCAGGACTTTTGACAGATTGAATTGGTGCATGCAAACTTGCAGTCCCGTGATAATCCTTGCAAACGGGCTATCCATTCTCTGTAAGTTTCGAGCTGACGCTTATGGCAGTTAAACTTGTGACGAGCTGCTGCTACATGGATTTGCGCGTCGAAGTACTCTGATAAACGGTTTTTTGTACGCCCGTATCTCAAATTGGGTGGATCCTCATCCGGGTGGAGTTGCGATATAAGTTGATAGACAGCAGGGCCTATATGTAAGCCAATAGAAAAGCGCGTTTCACCTGATACTCCATATGCTGCGAAGTGTTGCTCCAACCGGGCTATATAGCATCTCCAAGGTTCTACCTGACGGTCGAAAGCTGGAAAAGGAGGCAGTATTGGGAAAGCCGATGAGGAAGTTGTTGTCCGTCCGCTGCCGTGTAGCAACCTCGGCATTTCGTGTACCAGCCTCTCATTGGTGGCTCAGAGATTCTGCATCAGGGTCAGCACGGCCTGGGTCATGTCGACTGGCTCCGTATTCGTCATACTGAAAATGCACAAAGTGTTTACCTCGTCGCCAAAAATCTGTTATATCCACAGATTAACACCCTTGTGCGAACAAAAAAGTTTTATTAGGTGGAGCAAGGCCACTGCCTAATTTTACAAAAGATAAACGTTCTTCGAAAACGAAAAACTTCTTCTCCAACCATAATTTTATAACAAGCCAAAGAATGAGCCACCTTATTGAGTTGAAATATTAGCAACTGAACTGAATTTGCGCCCTTCTACTTCCGCGGCATCCGACGGAAAGCGCCGAGAGAAAACCCGACAAAGGAACGTAGGGTCCGGGGTCGATGGCCGGCGTAGCGAATACGTGGCATCTGGACGTTCCGGCTGCGCAAAGTATCTTCCGGGCGGCAGTCCGCGGCTGGTCGAAAGACGCCTATTTCCCTTTCTTCCGGCTATTTAACACGGCGGCTCCAGTCTTTCTCCGCTGATGCCGGAGTGACGATTGGCGGCCATTGGCGATCCCTGACTGACGGATGGTGGTGTCATAGTGTGACCATCCGCGCCGGAAAAAGGCTCGTGCGCGTACGTAGTTCGCGGCTGATTGAATGTTTGGCGGGAACGCCTCTAGCGCCGGCTGGCGGAACGCGCTGGCACTAAGTTGCAGGCGCCGCGGTAGCCGACCATTGCGTTTGTGTGGCTGTGCGCGCCACGGCAATATGTACCTGCAGTTCATGCCGGTCACCTTGGTTTGTTGTCTGAGTTTCTTCTTTAAATTTTCCTGTATTTTATTTTGTAATATTGGTTGTAGTGCACTTTATCTGATTACTTTCTTGGTTGTACTATTGTTTTTAAAGGGGAGAAATCTTATTTTAATTATAGTGAGCTAATGGCATCAATCAAATTCCCCACATCTGATTGCTTTAACGTCCATGATTACCATGAAACGTCTTTTAGATGTGGCTATGTGATCCAGTTGATATTCTCCTAGTTTTGGATTTGAAGATATCTAAGTTTTGGCTTTTCTTGGTAGTTTGCGAAAATGTGCAGGCGTCAGTTTTAAGTGCAACATTTTACGCACATTATCAGTCTTTCACCATTTCTGTTTAAGAATATCCAGCACACTTATGAACAAACATCATTTCCTTCGCACCTTGGACGCTGAAGTAGCCGAGAAGTATAACGTTGGTTTTAGGTATGTTGGTGATTGCAGAATATAAAAGAACCCAAAACTGATTTACTGCCTGCAAATTTCTTCTATTGTCACCATTTATAGGTGCATGGAAATTTGTAAGACTATAGCTTTTATTCTTGCGCTTTGCAGTTAGCATGCATATTTTTCTGATATAGATGTAAATTCTGTTACACTACATAATTTTTTGCTTACATAAAATGCTGTTTCAGTTTCAAAACGCCGTAGAAAGAGAACCAATGCTGAGATTGACGCTAGATTTGAACAACATGTTATTGACACAGGTGGAAACATCATGGAGACGAATATTCCCACTAGATGGCGCTGTCAGGGTCTTAACATAACTGGAATCGGCTATCGTTGACAGATGAATTGCAACTGTGGGAGGGCCGTGTGCTGTGCGTCTATTGGTGTGCAGATTCCGACGCTTACAGCGCCATCTACTGGTCAAATTTACGTTAAATATTTATCCCATCACATTTCCCCACTGCATCAATAGTATGTTACTCAAATTTGATGTTATTCTGAGCAGTGATTCTCTCCTCCAGTTTCCTGATTGTCAATTTATGATCATATAACGCTGTATAATCTGTATATGAAAAACGGGAGAAACGACGTGTCTCCACAAGAAACTTGGAATTTAGAACCAGCAGATAATTATTTGAAAGCTTATGACACTCTTTATTTTAAACGAGTTACTCTACAAAGGAGATACTGATATAAATCCTCCTGATTTCGGAACACATTATCCTCCTTATGTGATCAACGTGACACTTGGACAAAATACTTACAAGTCAAAAGACACCAATGATTTTGGCGGGTACGTTTAATGATAAGGTATCAAAAGACACACTTCTCTATATACTCATGTATAGAAATAAACTTAGATGGGAGTCTCAAAACAGAATACCTACTGAAAATATTTAAACAGAGGAACTGCATATCTATGATACCCAATTTTATTCATTATTATTTTTCTGAGTATCCATTTTCATGTAGATTACACTCGAAATCTGAATTTTTAAAACTGGTTAATATTTGGCTGAAAAATCAAAGAAAGTCGATCAGTTCAGCAGGCTGGCTGGAGTGAAATATAGCGTAGCTCCTGCCTCCTGAGTGACCTGTGTCCCACTCAAATTCTGATCGCCATCCGGAGCGGCGGGGAGGCCACGCCGCGCCGTGCTGTCCAGCCACAGCTTCCTGGACGGCCTTAGCAGCTGGAGCTGGAGCTGGAGCTGGAGCTGGTCCAGGAAACCGCTAGCAGGTGTGTCACTTTTGTTCTTCAATCAGCTTTGTTCTCAAATACTAACTCTATATACAACTTGTAAACGTTATTTCCTTGCCCTGTGAAGACAGCTCAATAGCTGTAGGTTTTGTTTGCCTACCCAATACTATTGTTATTTGCTTGAGCACATCTAGAAGAAAATGAGGACATCTGTTATCAGCAACTGAACAATCTGCAGATATTGTTGCCAAGAGGCTGCCAGAAGAAGAGGAAGAAGAAGAAGCTGGGTGAGTCGCAGTCCAAAAGCGATATGGAAAAAAAAAACAGTGGGCTGAAATGAAATAAAGAGAATACCAAGAGAAAAAAAAAAACCTGATACGTTTCCTATCAAAAGCTTTTGCTGAAAATTTGTTGACTGAATATAAAAGAATATTTAATGATTTTGAACATCAAATTATTATTTTTTACATCTAGTTCGCTCAGGATGGCCAACATTTACAAATAACTTATTTTTGCATTTCTCTATGGATTTCAGTTAATGTGCTCAAAATTGGTATTGATTTTTATATTTAGTAGTAAGTGGGTATGGAGCACATTAGGTGTGATTTTAATGCACAACCACTTCTTACAAATTAATTTAATTTGCATAATGTAATACAATTAATTTAATTCATTATATGGTATTACATTTATAAATTTTAATATAATCTACCCCCCCATGAACCATGGACCTTGCCGTTGGTGGGGAGGCTTGCGTGCCTCAGCGATACAGATAGCCGTGCCGTAGGTGCAACCACAACGGAGGGGTATCTGTTGAGAGGCCAGACAAACGTGTGGTTCCTGAAGAGGGGCAGCAGCCTTTTCAATAGTTGCAAGGGCAACAGTCTGGATGATTGACTGATCTGGCCTTTTAACAATAACTAAAACGGCCTTGCTGTGCTGGTACTGCGAACGGCTGAAAGAAAGGGGAAACTACAGCCATAATTTTTCCCGAGGGCATGCAGCTTTACTATATGATTACATGATGATGGCGTCCTCTTGGGTAAAATATTCCGGAGGTAAATTAGTCCCCCATTCGGATCTCCGGGCGGGGACTACTCAAGAGGATGTCGTTATCAGGAGAAAGAAAACTGGCGTTCTACGGATCGGAGCGTGGAATGTCAGATCCCTTAATCAGGCAGGTAGGTTAGAAAATTTAAAAAGGGAAATGGCTAGGTTGAAGTTAGATATAGTGGGAATTAGTGAAGTTCGGTGGCAGGAGGAACAAGACTTCTGGTCAGGTGACTACAGGGTTATAAACACACAATCAAATTGGGGTAATGCAGGAGTAGGTTTAATAATGAATAGGAAAATAGGAATGCGGGTAAGCTACTACGAACAGCATAGTGAACGCATTATTGTGGCCAAGATAGATACGAAGCCCACGCCTACTACAGTAGTACAAGTTTATATGCCAACTAGCTCTGCAGATGACGAAGAAATTGAAGAAATGTATGATGAAATAGAAGAAATTATTCAGATTGTGAAGGGAGACCAAAATTTAATAGTCATGGGTGACTGGAATTCGAGAGGAAAAGGGAGAGAAGGAAACATAGTAGGTGAATATGGATTAGGGGACAGAAATGAAAGAGGAAGCCGCCTGGTCGAATTTTGCACAGAGCTCAACAATCATAACTAACACTTGGTTTAAGAATCATGAAAGAAGGTTGTATACATGGAAGAACCCTGGAGATACTAAAAGGTATCAGATAGATTATGTAATGGTAAGACAGAGATTTAGGAACCAGGTTTTAAATTGTAAGACATTTCCAGGAGCAGATGTGGACTCTGACCACAATCTATTGGTTATGACCTGTAGATTAAAACTGAAGAAACTGCAAAAAGGTGGGAATTTAAGGAGATGGGACCTGGATAAACTAAAAGAACCAGAGGTTGTACAGAGATTCAGGGAGAGCATAAGGAAGCAATTGACAGGAATGGGGGAAATAAATACAGTAGAAGAAGAATGGGTAGCTTTGAGGGATGAAGCAGTGAAGGCAGCAGAGGATCTAGTAGGTAAAAAGACGAGGGCTAGTAGAAATCCTTTGGTAACAGAAGAAATATTGAATTTAATTGATGAAAGGAGAAAATATAAAAATGCAGTAAGTGAAACAGGCAAAAAGGAATACAAACGTCTCAAAAATGAGATCGACAGGAAGTGCAAAATGGCTAAGCAGGGATGGCTAGAGGACAAATGTAAGGATGTAGGGGCCTATCTCACTAGGGGTAAGATAGATACCGCCTACAGGAAAGTTAAAGAGACCTTTGGAGATAAGAGAACGACTTGTATGAATATCAAGAGCTCAGATGGAAACCCAGTTGTAAGCAAAGAAGGGAAAGCAGAAAGGTGGAAGGAGTATATAGAGGGTCTATACAAGGGCGATGTACTTGAGGACAATATTATGGAAATGGAAGAGGATGTAGATGAAGATGAAATGGGAGATATGATACTGCGTGAAGAGTTTGACAGAGCACTGAAAGACCTGAGTCGAAACAAGGCCCCCAGAGTAGACAACATTCCATTGGAACTACTGACGGCCGTGGGAGAGCCACTCCTGACAAATCTCTACCATCTGGTGAGAAAGATGTATGAAACAGGCGAAATACCCTCAGACTTCAAGAAGAATATAATAATTCCAATCCCAAAGAAAGCAGGTGTTGACAGATGTGAAAATTACCGACCTATCAGCTTAATAAGTCACAGCGGCAAAATACTAACACGAATTCTTTACAGACGAATGGAAAAACTAGTAGAAGCCAACCTCGGGGAAGATCAGTTTGGATTCCGTAGAAACACTGGAACACGTGAGGCAATACTGACCTTACGACTTATCTTACAAGAAAGATTAAGGAAAGGCAAACCTACGTTTCTAGCATTTGTAGACTTAGAGAAAGCTTTCGACAGTGTTGACTGGAATACTCTCTTTCCAATTCTAAAGGTGGCAGGGGTAAAATACAGGGAGCGAAAGGCTATTTACAATTTGTACAGAAACCAGATGGCAGTTATAAGAGTCGAGGGACATGAAAGGGAAGCAGTGGTTGGGAAGGGAGTAAGACAGGGTTGTAGCCTCTCCCCGATGTTGTTCAATCTGTATATTGAGCAAGCAGTAAAGGAAACAAAAGAAAAATTAGGAGTAGGTATTAAAATTCATGGAGAAGAAATCAAAACTTTGAGGTTCGCCGATGACATTGTAATTCTGTCAGAGACAGCAAAGGACTTGGAAGAGCAGTTGAATGGAATGGACAGTGTCTTGAAAGGAGGATATAAGATGAACATCAACAAAAGCAAAACGAGGATAATGGAATGTAGTCGAATTAAGTCGGGTGATGCTGAGGGAATTAGATTAGGAAATGAGGCACTTAAAGTAGTAAAGGAGTTTTACTATTTGGGGAGCAAAATAGCTGATGATGGTCGAAGTAGAGAGGATATAAAATGTAGGCTGGCAATGGCAAGGAAAGCGTTTCTGAAGAAGAGAAATTTGTTAACATCCAGTATTGATTTAAGTGTCAGGAAGTCGTTTCTGAAAGTCTTTGTATGGAGTGTAGCCATGTATGGAAGTGAAACATGGACGATAAATAGTTTGGACAAGAAGAGAAAAGAAGCTTTCGAAATGTGGTGCTACAGAAGAATGCTGAAGATTAGATGGGTAGATCACATAACTAATGAGGAAGTATTGAATAGGATTGTGGAGAAGAGAAGTTTGTGGCACAACTTGACCAGAAGAAGGGATCGGTTGGTAGGACATGCTCTGAGGCATCAAGGGATTACCAATTTAGTATTGGAGGGCAGCGTGGAGGGTAAAAATCGTAGAGGGAGACCAAGAGATGAATACACTAAGCAGATTCAGAAGGATGTAGGTTGCAGTAGGTACTGGGAGATGATGAAGCTTGCACAGGATAGAGTAGCATGGAGAGCTGCATCAAACTAGTCTCAGGACTGAAGACCACAACAACAACAACAATATAATGTAATATAATGAATTGGTTTAATTAACATAGTACAGTATAATTAATTTAATTAATTCATAAAATAACTCTGGCTGGTGCACTGAATGCACCCACTTGCTACACCTGTTCTTTTATGAATTATGGAATCCCTATAGAAAATCCTTGCAACAGCTTGGCCAGTGACAGCTTTGACAGAATGTAATTTAAGGAACTTAGATCATAAGTCTACTGTAACTATAATTTAACATATACAATCTATTCCTCTCAGTAACAGCCAAAACGTGTTAGTTGAAGAAATGTCTGCTAACGTCCTAGGTATAAATGGAAAATGAGTACTAGCCTAGTGCCTAATGCATACTTGGTTTGTTGGCATAGCTTACATGTACTTAATATCTTTCTGATCATTCGATTAATGCTTTTACAATAATGATATCTCCTTACGTGAGCTATACATTTCTTACTACCAAAATGTCAGTAAGTTCAGTAAATATACCAAATGAGTTCACATCTTTAATCGAAAGAAATACACACTCTGCATCGTTCTAAACCGTATCTGCATGTATTAAACAAGATACCTCTGTGTAGAGCCCACTGGTCTTTCCATCTATTTACATTATCACTGTTAGGAAGTTTCTTTCTTTACCATTTAACCACCTATCGTCCAGTTGTATACGCACCAGATTCCTCTGCAGATGAACTAATTCTCGTTCTCTTTCTAAATTCGTCTGCAGCTACGCTCCACAGAAGCCATTAATGAGAGGAATAGAGCAGCAGAGAGCAAAGTTTTTGGGTAAGTCCCTACACCCACGTCGTGGGAGGAGAGACAATGACACTAACTCTGTGTTATTTTTGTCGTCATGAGGGAGTTTCCAGGAAGGACTGAGAGACGGCAATGACGAACTGAAATTTTCACTCATTGTGAAAGTCTCTGCTGCGGATGAGGAAAGATAAAAGGGACAATAACATGAAGCGCAGGTAGATAAATGAGGTTTCTGAAACTGCTAGAATAGACACATGGCATTAAAATCTACCGTAGACAAAAAAAAATGGTTCGAATGACTCTGAGCACTATGGGACTTAACATCTGAGGTCATCAGTCCCCTAGAACGTAGAACTACTTATACCTAACTAACCTAAGGACATCACACACATCCATGCCGGTTCAGGATTCGAACCTGCGCCCGTAGTGGTCGCGCGGTTCCAGACTGAAGCGCCTAGAACTGCTCGGCCACCTACGGCCGGCAATCAACCGTAGTCATTGATGCTGAACCGACTAGCTGGAAATAACACAAAGCTTAAATTCAGTCGATCAAGAAAGCTAGGACCGTTCTTTAAACTACAAAGAGTGGATCAACAGTTGTTAGCATTCCACACAGACTATAAATCAACTGCATTTAGTTCCAATACGATAAGCGTAGATGCATCACGGGCCAAGACTGATTTGGCTGCAAATCGCGCTCTGGAGGACCATGTGGCGGCTAAGCGCGTAAGACCCGCCATGGTTTAATAACAACATTCAGAAAATGCTCAGGAAGCAGAGATTGTGAGCCTCTAGATTAGAAAAAGAACGCGAAAATATCGACAGGCAACATTAGCAATTCGTGCATGTAGAAAAAGGTCGAGCCACGAAGCATACAACAAATGAAACGAGCACGTAACCACAAAGCGAGTCGACGCTTTCTTTCCAGACTGAATCTTTAAACGAAAATTAAAATTTCAGTCATTCAGGAGAATTGTATAGACATACCATCGTTTGAGCGTCGCACAGACTCCCGTGTGGGGGATAGTGAAACATACGTCCTGAAAGAGTTGAAAACAAGCCGCCCGGACCGGGTAGAAACAATTTATTTTTATAGCAAGGACTGTTCGGCATTTGACATTTGCTTAGCTTGAATTTATTGCGAAACCCTCCCTTATCTGGGATCAAAGCTCGAATGGCTCATGTGTATAATGTGAGTAAATGAAATGAGCCGCAAAATTACTGGTCAATACACTTAGTATCAGTTTCCTGTAGAATTCTTGAGGATATTCGCAGTTTGAATATAATAAATTTCTTTGAGTCAGAAAAGTTACTTCTCGCGAACCAGCACCGATTTAGGAAGCAACGATCGTGCAGAACACGGCTTACTGGTTTCTCACACGATTTCCTGCAAAGCATGGGTGAAGGCAAACACACATAATCCATATTCCCAGATTTTCGGAAGCCATTTAGTACTGTGTCCACTGCAGAATGATATAGTCCGAGCATACGGATATAATCTCTCATACGTGAGAGGCTCAAGGACATCTTTAGTAATAGAACACAGTGAGTTGTCCTCAACGGCAGGTATTCATCAGAGGGAGTGTGTCGTCAGGAGTGTGTCCTGGAAGTCTGCCAGGAGCGTTATCGTTCTTATATATGTAAATGATCTGGTGGACAGGGAGGGCAGAAATCTGCGGCTGTTTGCTTGTGATGCTGTGGTGTACATGAAGGTGCCATCGTTAGGCGACTATAGGAGGATACAAAGTGAATTGGACACAACGAAGCAGCATGTTCTAAAAGTTGAAAAATGTTAGTTAATGCGGATGAGAAGGATAAACAATCTTGTAACGTTCGAATACAGCATGAGTGGTGTGCACGTCGATAAACTATGTAGGGGTGACGTCACCAATCTATTCGAAGTGAAACGAGCACGTAAGGGCCGTGGTAGCGAAGGCGAATGGATGACTCCGAGTTACATTTTCCTAAAATTCTCCCAGTAACTCATATTTCAAGGAATACGTCAGTACTGCTCAACTGCGTGCGATCCCCAACAGGTTCGATTAATGGAAGAAAAAAAGCAGCTCTGACGTGTGGCGCTTAGACTTGTTTTCGATAGCTGTGATGATCATGCAGGTGTTACGGAGTTGCTTTGGGAACTCAAAGAAAGTAGTCTTCCCTCAAAGGATTCCCATTTGTCACGAAGCACCACTGAGAAGTTTTAAAGAACGGGAATTTGAAGCTGACTGCAGAACGATTCTACTGCCGCCACATACAGTACGATTACGGTCACAATGGCAACATAAGAGAAACTAGTGGCCCCACGGATGCATATAGACAGTCGTTTCTTCCTCGTTCCATTTAAGAGTGCAAAAAGGAAGGAAATTACGACTAGTAGTACAAGGTACCCTCCACCGTGCGCCATACAGTGACTTGTGGCTGTAGCTGGAGATGTAGACGTACTGTTACTTCTATTTTTATACTTTACTACTGAACATGCAATGAACACCTTGCAGAGCGTTGACTGAAATGTCGTGAGACGTTGACATTGAGCTGCCAGATACTGAAAATTTACAGTTCATGAGACGAAAAATACAAATATATACATTTCAATACAATTAGTACACCCACACACGTCAGCTTCACCCAGAGGGAAGTATTTTATAAACAACAATTTATGTACAACACCATACGTTTTATTGTGAAAAGTAGTCCTCCTAGTCTCTTCAAACTTATAAGTTATTACTACAACATTGCGTTATTTACATATTTTCAAAAAACACTGCTGCTCATGAAACTGTCAGTGAAAGGCGTTTTAAACACATCTGAAATGCATAATCCTCAAATTAAATATACGGAATTCAGTTCAGAGATTTCACATAAAAAGTGTAGACTCATTACTTTTCGGCAAATCCTCGAAATTCAGAAATGAAAAGTGCAAATGTGACAGGCAACTTCCAGGTTTCGGTACATTGTTCTAGGGAACAACACAGTTTTCTCCTCAGCATTACATTGCTCCACTCACATTACCGAAACTGGTTCCGCATAAACAAGGAAAAAAACTGGTGAGGCAATGAATTTATCTTGCTTGTTAACTTTTGAGATTTCACCAGCACCTTTGTTACAGTGTGAATTATCGTAGTGGTCTCTTCAACTCATCGCACCTCTTGCACTTCTTTGCCACCTTCTCAGTAAAGCCCAGCGCATAGTCCAGTATGTTAGAGTTCATTAATTTTCAAACAACAGGCATTGGAACAATCTCCTGAAACGTAAGTGCTACGATGGTGATTTTTCATCGCAGGTACAGGCAGCATTGAGGTAGAGTCATTACCTTTACCTCTCAAGCAAGATTTCCGTGAAGCTCTGGCTTACAGAATCAATTCTCTATGTTAACGAAGTAGCAGGTATTAGAAACATGGTATAAAAGTCACCTTACACTAATTGCTGATATACTTCCTCATAAAGAAAATGTCATTTTCAACTATCTAGTACTGTCAAATTGCAATAGTGAAGTGAACCATCCGCTTCAAATTCACACCCTTCCAAGAAGGATTCTTGTACCATTTCTTACCACTATTGGCAAGTGGACGTGTAATAAAACTTTCATAATTAGAGTAGGTTAATTTTATTTTTAAGGATATCTTTCCGATACTCCTTGCTCTCATTATGAAGCGCTATAGAATATCAGCAGTAATACATATTTTTCCTAGGATTTTAGTTACACTGAAATCAAATCAGTTATAGCACTCATCTGATTAAACATCCATGATTTAACTCATTAGAAACTGTAACGCTCTGTGGTGCATGGGTGCTTTGCTCGCCTTCCCATCTAACCATCAATTTTCCGGTTCAATAACTGTATAATCCCTGGAGAAACTGACAGGCTTCAGATAGTTTATATAATGGTGCGACACAGTTTTGGGAACCGGGTTTTAAATTGTAGGACTCTTCCAGGGGCAGATGTGGACTCTGACCACAATCTATTGGTTATGAACTGTAGATTAAAACTGAAGAAACTACGAAAAGGTGGGAATTTAAGGAGATGGGACCTGGATAAACTGACTAAACCAGAGGTAGTACAGGGTTTCAGGGGGAGCATAAGGGAACAATTGACAGGAATGGGGGAAGGAAATACAGTAGAAGAAGAATGGGCAGCTTTGAGGGATGAAATAGTGAAGGCAGCAGAGGATCAAATAGGTAAATAGACGAGGGCTAGTAGAAACCCTTGGGTAACAGAAGAAATATTGAATTTAATTGATTAAAGAAGAAAATACAAAAATGCAGTAAATGAAGCAGGCAAAAAGGAATACAAACGTCTCAAAAATGAGATCTACAGGAAGTGCAAAATGGCTAAGGAGGGTTGGCTACAGGACAAATGTAAGGATATAAAGGCTTATCTCACTAGGGGTTAGATAGATACTGCATAAAGGAAAATTAAAGAGTCCTTTGGAGAAAAGAGAACCCCTTGTATCAGTATCAAGAGCTCAGATGGAAAAACAGTTCTAAGCAAAGAAGGGAAAGCAGAAAGGTGGAAGGAGTATATAAAGGGACTATACAAGAACGATGTACTTGAGGTCAATGTTATAGAAAGGGAAGAGAATGTAGATGAAGATGAAATGGGAGACACGATACTGCGTGAAGAGTTTGACAGAGCACTGAAAGACTTGAGTCGAAACAAGGCCCCAGGAGTAGACAACATTCCATTAGACCCACTGACGGCCTTGGGAGAGCCAGTCCTAACAAAACTCTACCATCTGGTGTGCAAAATGTATGAGAGAGGCTAAATACCCTCAGACTTCGAGAAGAATACAATAATTCCAATTCCAAAGAAAGCACGCGTTGACAGATGTGAAAATTACCGAACTATCAGTTTACCATCTCACGGCTGCAAAATACTAACGCGAATTCTTTACAGACGAATGGAAAAACTGGTAGAAGCCGACCTCCGGGAAGATCAGTTTGTATTGCCTCACGTGTTCCCATATTTCCACGGAATCCAGACCCTACGACTTATCATAGAAGCTAGACTAAGAAAAGGCAAACCTACGTTTCTAGCATTTGTCGACTTGGAGAAAGCTTTCGACAGTGTTGACTGGAATACTCTCTTTGAAATTCTGAAGGTGGCAGGGGTAAAAAACAGAGACCGAGTGGCTATTTGCAATTCGTACAGAAACCAGATGGCAGTTATAAGAGTCGACGGGCACGAAAGGGAAGCAGTGGTTGGGAAGGCAGTGGGACATGGTTGTAGCCTCTCCCTGATGTTATTCAATCTGTATATTGAGCAAGCAGTAAAGGAAACAAAAGAAAAGTTCGGAAATGGAATTAAAATCCATGGAGAAGAACTAAAAACTTTGAGGTTCGCCGATGACATTGTAATTGTCAGAGACAGCAAAGGACTTGGAAGAGCAGTTGAACGGAATGGACAGTGTCTTGAAGAGAGGAAATAAGATGAACATCAACAAAAGCAGAACGAGGATAATGGAATGTAGTCAAATTAAGTCGGGTGATGCTGAGGGAATTAGATTAGGAAATGAGACACTTAAAGTGGTAAAGAGTTTTCTATTTGGCGAGCAAAAATACTGGAGATTGTCGAAGTAGAGGGGACATAAAATGTAGACTGGCAATGGCAAGGAAAGCGTTTCTGAAGAAGAGAAATCTGTTAACATTGAGTATAGATTTATGTGTCAGGAAGTCGTTTCTGAAAGTATTCGTATGGAGTGTAGCCACGTATGGAAGTGAAACATGGACGAGAACCAGTTTGGACAAGAAGAGAATAGAAGCTTTCGAAATGTGGTGCTACAGAAGAATGCTGAAGATTAGATGGGTAGATCCCATAACTAATGAGGAGGTATTGAATAGAATTGGAGAGAAGAGGAGTTTGTGGCACAACTTGACAAGAAGAAGGGACCGGTTGGTAGGACATGTTCTGAGGCATCAAGGGATCACAAATTTAGCATTGGAGGGCAGCGTGGAGGGTAAAAATCGTAGAGGGAGACCAAGATATTAATACACTACGCAGATTCAGAAGGATGTAGGTTGCAGTAAAAACTGGGAGATGATGAAGCTTGCACAGGATAGAGTAGCATGGAGAGCTGCATCAAACCAGTCTCAGGACTGAAGACGACGACAACAGCAACAGCAACGGAGTGTACAGTAACAGAATTATCGATCTGTGTTTCTTGTTTTCTCAACCCCATAGTCTAGCTAGTTGTACATTACAAAATTTCCTTGTCAGTATAATTCACCTTTCCTGCACAATCACAGTTCTCACGCTAACGTGTACTTATCATTTAATATCTTACTTCCGACTCACGCAATCATTCAGATTAATAAACAAATTAGTTATTTTGCTTATTACGACTGTCAATAATTATTATTAAAGTTTTGTTTCCAAAATATGTTTAAACTACTTGCTAATTTCGTAGTCTATAAGAAGCTGACTCCTTTCGGCGACATTCTTAACTACTTGCATCTAGCTACTGGATCAGAGTGTATCTGTCATACGGTAACCATGACTCATGGTCTGAAGCTTACTTCTTGCTACCGTCACGTACTTAACAAGGGTGCGGTACAAAGCACTAAGTCTCATGGCCATTCTTGTTTTCTTTTTATTTTAATTTCTTAGATATAACTGCTCTTATAGAGCATGGTGATTCAGTTAATTGCGTAACTGGCGAAAATAACAACAGAATACAGGTGGCGATACCTTCAATGTAAATAATGCCGTTCCTAGAGGATTCACATACAAAGTTTACGCTGAAGCAGTCAGGGTTAGTAAAAAATTGGCATCAGAATAAAAAAGTAACTGAGTGAATCCATTTTATTTTCATTATGCCAATATTGCATAATCATGATACAACATCATCATCATCATCATCATCATCATCTCAATCATCATCAATCATCATCATCATCTAAGACTGATTATGCCTTTCAGCGTTCAGTCTGGAGCATAGTCCCCCTTATAAAATAGCACCGAATAGGGGGTCATGGAGGTAACATTGATGCCTCTTCTGATGTTTAGCCTATTACTTCAAAATCATTCTTAACCCAATCCAGCTATCTTCTACTTGGTCTACCCCGACTCCTCCTACCCTCTACTGCTGAACCCGTGAGTCTCTTGGGTAACCTTGCTTCTCCCATGCGTGTAACATAACCCCACCATCTAAGCCTGTTCGCCCTGACTGCTACATCTAATGAGTTCATTCCCAGTTTTTCTTTGATTTCCTCATTGTGGACACCCTCCTGCCATGTTCCCATCTACTAGTACCTGCAATCATCCTAGCTACTTTCATATCCGTAACCTCAACCTTATTGATAAGGTAACCTGAATCCACCCAGCTTTCGCTCCTATAGAATAAAGTTGGTCGAAAGATTGAACGGTGCACAGATAAATTAGTCTTGGTACTGACTTCCTTCTTGCAGAATAGAGTAGATCGTAGCTGAGCGCTCACTGCATTAGCTCTGCTACACCTTGCTTCCAGTTCTTTCACTATGTTGCCATCCTGTGAGAATATGCATCCTAAGTACTTGAAACTGTCCACCTGTTCTAACTTTGTTCCTCCTATTTGGCACTCAATCCGTTTATATCTCTTTCCCACTGTCATTACTTTCGTTTTTGAGATGTTAATCTTCATACCACAGTCCTTACATTTCTGATCTAGCTCTGAAATATTAGTTTGCAAACTTTCAATCGAATCTGCCATCATAACTAAGTCATCCGCATACGCGAGACTGCTTATTTTGTGTTCGCATATCTTAATCTCACCCAGCCAGTCTATTGTTTTCGACTTATGATCCATAAATAATACGAACAACAGTGGAGACAGGTTGCAGCCTTGTCTTACCCCTGAAACTACTCTGAACCCTGAACTCAATTTACCGTCAACTAATTGCTTGCAAAAGTTTGCCTACTATTCCATAAAGGTCTTCACGTAGATAGTCAGACAGCAGTTAATCTCGTAGAACAGACAATAACTTCCTTCTAGGAGCCTGGTCATATGCCTTTTCTTGATCTATAAAGCATAGATACAATTCCCTGTTCCACTCATAACACTTCTCCATTATTTGCCGTAAGCTAAAGATCTGGTCCTGACAACCTCTAAGAGGCCTAAACCCACACTGATCTTCATCCAATTTGTCCTCAACTAATACTCGCCCTTTCCTTTCAACAATACCTGAGAAGATTTTACCCACAAAGCTGTAACAACTACAGAGGTATCTCTTTAAACATGGAAACAGAAAAGATTGATTAAAGATTGATGTGATTACTGCTTTCGTCCAGTCTGATGGAACCGTTCCCGACTCCCAGGCCATTTCAGTTATCCTGTGTAGCCATTTAAGACCTGACATTCCACTGTATTTGATGAGTTCCGACTTAATTTCATCCACCCCAGCCGCTTTGTTGTCCTGCAATCTATTGACCATTTTCTCCACTTCCTCAAATGTAATCCTATTTCCATCATCATTCCCAACTCATCGTACATCGAAATCTGAAACATTACTCATCATATTTTGGCCTACATTGAGCAACTCTTCAAAATATTCCCTCCATCCGCCCAAGGCATCAACAGGATTCACTAGCAGTTTTCCTGATCTGTCCTTAATACTTGTCATTCCCTTCTTACCTCCCTTTCAAAGACTGCTAATTACACTCTAGAATGGTTTTCCAGCAGCTTGACCCAAAGTCTCCAACCTGTTTCCAAAGTCTTCCCAAGATATCTTCTTGGATGCTGCAATTATCTGTTTGGCTTTGTTTCTTTCTTCAATATAACTTTCTCTGTCTACCTGAGTTCTAGTATGTAGCCATTTTTGATACGCCTTCCTTTTCCTTTTACAGGCTGCCTTGACAGTGTCATTCCACCAAGCTGTTTGCTTCATCCTACCTTTACACACTACTGTTCCAAGACATTCTTTAGCCACTTCTAGTACTGTATCCCTGTACCTTGTCCATTCCTTTTCCAATGACTGTAATTGCCTACATTCAACTAACTGGTACCTTTCTGAGATCACTTATATACTTGTGCCTGATTTCCTTATCCTGAAGTTTCTCCACTTTTATCCTCCTACATATGGACCTGATCTGCTGTACTTTCGGCCTCACAATACCAATTCCACTGCAGATTAAATAGTGATCAGTGTCATCAAAGAATCCCCTGAATACACGTGTCCCCCTCACAGCCTTCCTGAATTACTGATCTGTTATTGTATAGTCAATGACAGATCTGGTTCCCCTGCCTTCCCAAGTATACCGGTGAATGTTCTTATGTTTAAAAAATGAGTTTGTGATTACTAAGCCCATACTGGCACAGAAATCTAAGAGTTGTTTCCCGTTCCTGTTGGCCTCCATATCCTCTCCAAATTTACTCATAACCTTTTCATACCCTTCTGTTCGATTTCCAATCGTGGCATTAAATTCACCCATGAGCAGAACACTGTCCTTCTCCTTTACTGTCGGCCGCGGCGGTCTAGCGGTTCTAGGCGCTGAGTCAGGAACCGCGCGACTGCTACGGTCGCAGGTTCGAATCCTGCCTCGGGCATGGATGTTTGTGATGTCCTTAGGTTAGTTAGGTTTAAGTAGTTCCAAGTTCTAGGGGACTGATGACCACAGATGTTAAGTCCCATAGTGCTCAGAGCCATCCACCTGTCCTTTACTCTAACAACTTTGTCACTAAGTGCGTCATAACTATCCATCTTATCTTGATCTGTCCCTTCACAATGCGAATGTACTGACACAATCCTAATTTTCTTGTTAGACACTGTCAAATCTTTCCACATCAGTCGTTCGGTTACGTGTCTTACTGCAACTACGCTGGAATCCATTTCTTTCCTGATGTAAGGCCCTACACCCCATTGTGCTATTCCTGCTTTGACTCCTGACAGGTAAACCTTGTACTCTCCCACTTCCTCTTCTTTCTCACCCCCTTACCCGAATGTATTTAACAGTTAAAACGTCCAACCCCATCTTACTTGCAGCGTCTGCCAACTCTACCTTCTTCCCAGAGTAGCCCCCATTGATATTAATAGCTCCCCATCTCGTTACCATTCGTTTGCCGAGTCATATTAGGAGTCCCTGGTTTATCAATTGGAGGTGGGGCTCCGTCACCTCCAAAGGTCCGAGGCATTTTGCTCTGATTGTTTCCAGCATCATATTTAAAGTACCAGGGAAGCAGGTTGCTAGCCTTACTTGCCCCGAGTCCCATTGGGCTTTACCACTAACGGTTGAGGGACTAACCGGTGGATTTGGTAGTCTTTGTCGTCTGAGCACAAAGGTGACCACGTCGCAGGATATGTCCGAGATGCCCAGCCTTATTCCAAAGTAACTGGTATTCTGACTGTCAGGACCACTTACTTGGCCACTCATACATTGCCCGTGGTTCATGATCTAGGACATGACAACAGGAACCCACACCATAAACCACAATCACGATACATCCACGATACAACCACGATACATGTAATCATAAATTACTCAAAGACATTAATTGATAGAATGTAAGCGACATCTTGGTAGTGTATCAAAGCAATTAATCACGTGGACGAATACACAGGATGCACATTCAGTAACAAAAAGTGTCTGGCCAATAATACTATCACCGTTATAGTTAAATTCCAATTTAAGTGAATCATATCAACAAGAAGTGGCTCTGTACAATTACCAACACTTTTCTGTATTCTAATCTGCTACGAAACTTCCGGGAAGATTGCTACATAAATTTTCGTACATAATTTTTCATAACTCGGCACAACAGTGCTATTTAGAATCTTCTACTTGCCTGGGGTGACATGAAACAACAATCATTAAAGATTACGGTTTCTTTATATAGCATCCACTTGTTGTCCTGCAGGACGACGGCAGACATTTTTATGAAAATTTTGCACTTGATGTTTTGCCTATCAACTGCAGTAAAGCATTTTGCCTTTATGTAGTCAAAAGACAATACCGTCACTTGTACCGACTCTCTTATGCGTTTGTTACAAGCATTCAGCTTAATATTTGCGAAATGCAATTTCTAATGGGAATAGCTGTAATTAAGGCTATCTGCACTTCTAGTCTTCGTTTGTGGAATGATTATAACAAATTTTGAAGTACCGTACGTTTTCACATGAAAGGAAAATTGGAGTTATTGTTGCTTTTAATCAGAAATTGCTATATATTTGAAACGTATGTACGACTGATTGCTTTCTGATCACATAAAGTTATGAGCAAAAATATTAAGTTTGATGACTTTACCTCACACCATTCCTAAGCCGTGACGTCAGCTCCTATATGATGATGTAGGCGTATAGCATTCTCAAAGGAAACACATCAGGTAAGTGATATGAAACATGTGGTTACCACATAAAAATGAAGTTTCTGAATGAACAGTTTCTGATATCCAGTGCCTACTTGATTACATGTAAAGATGGAATAGAAAGTCATTTACATTGCAGAAGCCACGGCACACGCAACAATGAAAGACAGTTGACGATCGCTAAGCTCATATCCGCGGAAACGATCACTTCGGACACGCTCCGTCATCTTAAAGCGAGTGAAGGGATGCATGTCGCTGAGGCCGAGGTAAAGAGGAGGCCGCACTACGTGCCGTGGCTCGACTACGGAGAGGTAAGTGATGTGTTGCACACGGTTTCAGTAAGATACGTTGGAGTGGAAAGCGCACAGTTTAGAAGCTACAGAATTCGGATGCTGTCCATCGCTCCGCTTTCATAAAACGCCTTTAATATGGGCTCAGGGACTTTCGAACATACATACAGCGATATTACTTATAATGAGAGACAAGCAAAGATGCTTTGCTGGATTCTTTGTTGGAAATGAGGGTCGATATTGTGTGGTTTTGTGTGCTGCGCATTTCGTAAATACACTACTGGCTATTAAAATTGCTACACCACGAAGATGACGTGCTATACAGTCGCTAAATTTAACCGACAGGAAGAAGATGCTGTGATATGCAAATTATTAGCTTTTCACAGCATTCATACAACGTTGCCGCCGGAGGCGACACCTACAACGTGCTGACAGGAGGAAAGTTTCCAACCGATTTCTCATACACAAACAGCAGCTGACAGGCGTTGCCTGGTGATACATTGTTGTGATGCCTTCTGTAAGGAGGAGAAATGCGTACCATCACGTTTCCGACTTTGATAAATGTCAGACTGTAGCCTATAGCGATTGCGGTTTATCGTATCGCGACCTTGCTGCTCGCGTTGGTCGAGAGCCAATGGCTGTTAGCAGAAAATGGAATCGGTGGGTTCAAGAGTGTAATACGGAACGCCGTGCTGGATCCCAACGGCCTCGTATCACTAGCAGTCGACATGACAGGCATCTTACCCGCATGACTGTAACTGATGGTGCAGCCACATCTCGATCCCTGAGTCAACAGATGGGGACGTTTGCAAGACAGCAACCTTCTGCACGAACAGTTCGACGACGTTTGAAGTAGCATAGACTATCAGCTCGGAGACCATGGCTGCGGTTACCCTTGATGCTGCATCACAGACAGGAGCGCCTGCGATGGTGTACTCAACGACGAACCTGGGTGAATCCAAGTTCTGTTTACAGCACCATGATGGCCGCATCCGTGTTTGGCGACATCGCGGTGAACGCACATTGGAAGCGTGTATTCGTCAACGCCATACTGGCGTATCACCTGGCGTGATGGTATGGGGTGCCATTGGATACACGTCTCGGTCACCTCTTGTTCGCATTGACGGCACTTTGGACAGTGGACGTTACATTTCAGATGTGTTACGACCCGTGGCTCTACCCTTCATTCGATCCCTGCGAAACGCTACATTTCAGCAGGATAGTGCACGATCGCATGTTGCAGGTCCTGTACGGGCGTTTCTGGGTACAGATAATGTTCGACTGCTGCCCGGCCAGCACATTCTCCAGATCTCTCACCAATTGAAAACGTCTGGTCAATGGTGGCCGAGCAACTGGCTCGCCACAATACGCCAATCACAGCTCTTGATGAACTGTGGTATAGTGTTGAAGCTGCATGGGCAGCTGTACCTGTACACGTCATCCAAGCTCTGTTTGACTCAATGCCCAGGCGTATCAAGGCCGTTGTTACGGCCAGAGGTGGTTGTTCTGGGTACTGATTTCTCAGGATCTATGCACCCAAATTGCGTGAAAATGTGATCACATGTCAGTTCTAGTATAATATATTTGTCCAATGAATACCCGTTTATCATCTGCATTTCTTCTTCGTGTACCAACTTTAATGGCCAGCAGTGTAGATGAAATGAAAAGAGGTGACTGAATACGCCTTGGTTACATTTACAGGCAAATTTAGAACACAGAACGATAGGTTATGTCGCTGTCGAATGGATGGGTCTGACAAAATCGAAAGAAATGCGAAAACTGATTAGCGCATAGGTATAAACTAACTTAATATACACCGAAATGCGGTGAAAATGAGAACGTACTTTATCTTCTGGTCCGCAGGGTGGAGTTTGTACATGGGGTCAAGTATGCGGCAACAAGAGGAATGTAGGGAAACGATGACATCGAAGCGAGAGGATTAAGGAATGTAGTTAATTTTCTCACGTTGAGTTCGTATTATAGAGTATGTCTACTGAGGTAGCAGTGATACACGCGAGTTAAATACTGTATTTGATGCTTTTCAGGAGGACAGAGAATCATTCACGTCTGAACTTACATCTGTGTTGAAGGATAACAGAGTGTACGGGATGATCGATTGAGATAGAGCTGCAACTAGGTACGATTCAAACGTTGACTCATTTATTCTAGAGAAGGACTAGTTGCTGAAGGTCGATTTTTTCCAGTATTCTATTTGGATGCTTTAGTCACGTGATATAGCCTGCGTTCTAGTCGTATGCAGGTACGTGTTCCGTATGTGGTTTAAAGCACTGTCTACTTGCGATCGTTGACGGTGAACCCGTCTGTCATTAGAGGACTTCCATCTCATGTGTGATGAAAGTTGACACATTCCTCTAAACGCAATTTGATTTACGCGTTCCCCACCCTGTCGCAAGCTTGGTGTAAAATCGAGACTTCAGCGTCATTACTCAGATGTGGGTATTTGTGAGGGGCTGTATTCATTGTGTACACACTTACTCGTGAGATGGGTGTTTACAGAGTTGGTGACGGTACGACTTAATTTTCACATGTTGGACGCTGCTGTTAAGCGCATCTGTTTGCCTGTAGGATGTACCGGCTACTAATAATTATACTATTACTCCATCAGGTCTACATAAGAATTATAATTTCTGACTCGTCATTGTATGTGATCATTGGGCACCAGACGTGTCCGCAGGGCCATATTGGGCTCGTATTAGAGAGGAAAAGTTTTACGATTGGGGGAGAGAGATCCTTCTCCCCGCTTCCCTTACGCTGAGCATTATGTCTGACAGGACGGAAAAGTAAGTGATCTAAGGTTATCGCCCGTTTTTAAGTGCTAAACGTTCTCGTCTTAGGAGTGTGTGTGTGTTTATGTTCTCTCCCCCTCTCCCCCTCTCCCACCGGAACCTTCGATGCACCAATCATGGACTCTAGAACAATACTTTACACATGATAGATTGGATGACTTACGTAAAAATGCGTCGAACTACGTTGTGTATAAATAGCACTCCGTTCTTGTTCTTAACTGTATGCTATTAAATTAAGGCACTTTGAGATCTGTTACTATAGATCAATGTGGTGTACTAAGCTCCAAGACTTTGTTACATTTCGAGAAATGTGGTGCACTTGGAGGATTTAGGACTAGGAAAGCTCTATTCAGTCAAGAGAGGTGGAGTGTAGCTGTATTCGTCTGCTCGGTTGAGGAATAATTGGGTAGCGATGTTGCGGGGTAGGTTGGTCAATGCCGAGGTGAGAATGGTCTTTTAACGTAAGAGGGCGAGATAGCTCTGTGACCACCATACGTAGAGAAATTGATCGAGTACTATGTGCGAGGTCTTAGTATACCAGACAACGCTATAGATATTTCTTAGATCGTTTTTTATGTGTTCGTGAATTAAGTGTGAATGGACGTGCTGAGCAGTCATCTATGAATGTTCGCAATGATACTTGCAAAGCAGAGGATGTATGGTTTAGCTATGACACTGAAATTAGGAAAACTAGCTATAACATGATAGGCCAGTGTTGGACTTATCGCAAAAAATTTTACAGTACCAGCTGTGATGGATAATATTACAGAAGATCGGTGGTGTCTTATCCACCGCATCAGTGCATTGGGTACGACATAATGATTGTCCCCCAACTCAAACAAGCATTTTCAGTCAAATTTTGGTTGATGGACCGCAACTTCCGGGGTTGCTAGCACCGAAAACGGGTCATTTTTGCACACAAGTTCGGGATCACCATCACTAGAAATGGAACACAGAGTTATAAACTATTCGGTCACTGCGACATACGAGTTTAAATGTAGAGGTGGTTAATCATTTTCGAGGGAAGTCACCACAACGCCACCAGGCTCTTCTAGTTTCCTTGTGTTGTGGCTGTCCTTTATTTGAAATCATATTCATACAGTCGACAGAATAACATTGAATGATTTACAAGCTGCAAGGTATAGTTTCCTGTGAGAGGCCGTGCACCAGTCCGTGTTAATGTCTGTTTAGAATCAGACACTGACTTCGAAGTCGCGGCAGAAGGACGAAATGCTCGGCAGTGTGCAAAAGCGTGTTTGACCCTTGTTCAAACAATGTTTTCTGAGGTAGCTTCTCATTCGCTTAGAGTATGGGTGGTCAAACTTAAAAGTGGTCTGTGCAGCGTCTGTATATTTAATATGATCTTGTTCATATAGGCAGCTGCAGTTTGACTTGGTGAGCTGTTTGAGGTGTCAGGAATTCTTGGATGGTCGCACTCTGAGTTATTCGGGGAGAGTATTGTGAATTCCGTTTGTCCCCGCTGGAGGTGGATCGCATTGGTGCCTTCGTGACTTTTTCACTGTTTGATGGTAGAGAATAAAGATGATAGGGCGTTGAGGATCTGTTGTATCTAGTTTGTGACGTACAACATTGCGCTCATTTCTGGCGAATGGTCAAAAGAAGGTGCTGTTGCTGTAATTGAGGTCGTCCTGTTTCTATACAGGCTGCAGAAGGTAATAGACATATCTTTCTCTGACTAAAATTGCAGAGATCAAATGGGTGAAGATAAATGCATACTCATCTACGCTTAGAAAGGGAGAATGATTTTTTAATATTATTAAGTGAGTTTTGGCGGAGTGAATATGGTTTTATATATGCGAGTGTTTAAGATTTGCGAGTGGAAATTGTCAGCGAAGGGTGACTGACGTCAGGTTCGCTGGCCGGGGGAGACACTTTTCACATGTCCTGTTGGCGATGCGAGTGGGGGGGGGGGGGGAGGAGGGAGGGAGGGATAGATAGATAGAGATCTGCGCTATTCAGGAATCCATTTGTGCGCTGTATGTCGTTAGACAATAGCTGGAGAGCAGTTATAGAAAGAGAGAGCCCACTTCAGCATTCTGGTCCCAGGGCTGAGTGGACGGCTGTTTAGATCGACAGTTATGTTGCTTTGACATGCCGCCGCCGCCGCCGCCACCGGCGCTCGGACGCTCGTTTTGTAAGGCGCTATGTGATTAGTTTGAGCATTTAGTACTTGTCTTGGTCGTTATTGGATTAAGAACTGTAATATTGAAGTTCATGTCCTGAGCGGGACCACTGTGTAATTGAGTGAGAGTGTGTGTTTTTGAAGATATGTTTCGCGATTGGTGATGTTAAGTTGATGGCGAAATTTAGCTACCACTGTAAAAAATAGCTGTCTGCTGCTGAAAGAAGGAAAGAAAGGGGTGACCTTGCCCCCAGACCTGATGGATGAGTTATTCAACAACTATCACTTGCTCTTGCCTAATGATGTTCGGATATAGGAGTCTCTAAACGGCGCGCGAGATTTTTTTATGTGGAAATTTATGCAATCTATAGATAGTGATATTCGACTGCTAGTAACAACAGTTAAGAGCGGAAAAATAGGTCGAAATCGAGTGCTGGCAGAATGCTGGGGCAATGGTAATAATACTTAATTCAAGGTGAAGGTGGTAAATGTGGATCAGGCTTTGAATATTGGTGTGAGTGTCGTATGTGCTTGATGCTCTGTATAAAAGTTTGACTCATTAATTGCGTTTGGTATTTCTGGGGGTGTGTAAAATTAATTTTACTGTTGAAAGTGCGAGAAAGACGAGTTGATTGGTGTTTAGATAGAGGCTACATTTGTACGTAATTCGAAAAGAGGGGATGAGAATGGTAAATTGATTGATGAACATGGTTTGTGGGGTGATATATGAGTGTCAAGATAGTGTTGAGGACGTCTGCGTATGTTGATGGTGGGACGGGTGTGAGGTGAGGTGCTGTGGGAGGTGTAAATTAGATCTCATTAAAAAAATGTTGTTAAGTAAGAATAATGTTGAGAAGGTTTTAGATGGCTGGTCACGCGACGAGGCGAGAGAAGGGATGTGTAGTTACGTTTAGTTAAAGGGTCGTGTAATGTCGTGTGAGGAGCAACGCGCAGTGTGCTACAGTGTCACAGGAGGTAAAGACATGCGCTGCTATGATGTGTCTAGCGTATGGAGACTGGGCTCTCGAATTATGCTACGTTGATATTAAGTTGTCTTTCACCCGAGTTCGGTGGTCGCGGCTCGGGATTGAGACGGATCGTGGTCCTGGACAGACGTATGTGTGTTCTTTGACTGCTGACGAGCGCGTTTACCGCGCCAAGTCACGCTTGCAGAAGCCGAACAGGGGCTGTGTGAGGTCTGAAATCAGACGGATGGGTGACTTCACGATCCTGTGGGCAGGGTGCGGAGTGGGGGGGTACCTGAGCACGTCTGCTGAGTTATTTTGCGAGCGGACCTACAGGCTCTGCCATGCGTTATTTGGATAGTTTACGAGTACTGAGCGTATCTACACATCTGTGTGAAGAATTATTTAGCAGCAGTTTGCTATTGTATGTACTGAAATTATGATTGGGTGCGTGTCTGTGGGCTGTGCAACATGGCCCAGGGCACATCTGGGTGGGTGTTTAGAGATAGCGTGATGGATATACTGTATGGTTAAATAAGTTGTTCGAAAAAATTGAGTGTTCTCAATGATTACACACACCTGCAGCGCAAATCAGAGTGATTGGTTTCCCATCACGATCTCGGTTGCTTGCGAGTAGTAAATGTTTTGCCGGCCGCGTTAATCATGTGTGTCAACGAGCTATGGGCTGTTCTGACAATAGACCTGAAGGCAGGTCAAGACCTGAGACGCCGGCGGTAAACATGAGAAGAACAACGCAGCTTTCACATGTCAGAGGAGAGTGCCCTTTCGGGTCGACTGTCACGAGCGAGCGCGGAAGCTGAACTTAGATTACGCTCCAAGCCAGGCCGCGCGCGCATGCAGTAGGCGGGAGGAGGGATTCCAGAGCCTCCGTCCAAGACGTATAGGTGATATGAATTTTCTCGGGTGTTAGGCGCGAATGCGACTGTGACGAAGTCATGTTTGGAGGCAGCCGAACGGAGACTTTTGGTCTGTTTGGTCCAACCAACCAACCCATCAGTCCCTTGTTTCAAATGTGGTCCATTCCGATAGTGTGATATCTCAAAAAAGTCAGAACGATGAAAGGGAAAAGGCTAAAAATGTAAAAGGGCAGTCATGTTGGCAATGGTAAAATCAAAATGAGGCAAGTCTGCAAGAGAGCGAACCCAACGCTACGCTGAAGCAGCAGAGGCAAGACCACCTGCGACTTAAAAGGTGCAACCGCTAGAATGTATAGGTGTGTATGGGAAAAGGAGACTGTTTTTATCATTTTCGTAGGATTGGCTATAGTAAAAGGGGAAGAAAACAGGATGTCAGCCAGAGAGGGGAGTCGGGAATCGCCAAACACGGCGTACAGTGGGAGATACCCCAACACTCACCGCCCTGCCCCAACACCAGAGAGAGATTAAAAACCTTAAAACTGAGAATAAAAACCACTCTCCCGGAGGAAACCGAGAACCAGAGAGACCATCCGGGAATCGTCAGCCAACATCAAAGGTAAAGTGCGGGGGAGTCTGTAGTTATCACGCAGAGCCAAAAGAAGGGGGCATTCAACCAAAATGTGGGCTACTGACTGGAAGGCTCCACAACCACATAGTGGGGGTGGCTCATCACGCAAATGAAAACCAAGGGTAAGCCTGGTATGGCCAATGCGGAGACGACACAGTGTTGTCGAGTGCATTCGGGAGAGGCCAAAGGAAGAACGCCACGGGCCTGGTGTCACCTTAATCGCACGAAGTTAATTAGACAGGGGAGTAGCCTCCCAAGAATTGGCCCACGACTGTGCGAAGTGGGATTTGATGTGAAGCCGTAAATCCGCTGCAGGAGGGCTTACAGATAACGGGGGTAAGTGACTACTCCCCCAGCCTGACGATCAGCGAGCTCATTACCCAGGATACCCACATGGCCAGGGACCCAAAGGAAGTCAACGGAACAAGCAGCACGGTGAATATCAGCGAGATGGTCATGGATGACAGAGATCAAGGGATGGCGCGAAAAACATCGGTCAATAGTCAGAAGGCCACTCATTGAGTCCGTACATAACAAAACATGGTTGTGTTGGGACTGTTTAATAAAGGTAAGGGCCTGGGAAATTGCCATCAATTCCGCAGTAAACACCCCACATGTGGGTGGCAGCAGATGATTTTCCGTTCCAACAGAGGACTTGAAGGCATACCCAACATGATCAGCAGATTTAGAGCCATCAGTGTAAAAAACAACAGCATCCCGAAACTCCCATAAAATTCAGCGGAAAATGGGACGGAACACCATCGGGGGGGGGGGGGGGGGGGGGGGGGATGGAATCTTTCGGGCCTCGGCGGAGATCCATCCGAAATCGAGGCCGAGGAACTAACCGAGGGGGGGGGGGGGCGGAGGGTAGGGAGCAAGGAACACAGGACTAAGAAGGAAGCAGAAAATAACGGCAAAGAGACGCAAGGCGGAGCCCAACCGGTAAACCTGCCTGAGGGCGGGAATCAGGTGGGCGACGTCCATAGAATAGGAAGGATGAGTGGGAGAAGAACAGACAGCGAGTGCATAAGACACCAGAAGCTGGGACCGCCGAGTAGAAGGGGGGGGGGGGGGGGTGATCCCAGCTTCAACCAGGAGACTATCAACAGTGCTAGCAGTGCTAGTAGGGAAGGTACCAGTGGCCAAACGGATACTGTGGTGTCACCGCCAGACACCACACTTGCTAGGTAGTAGCCTTTAAATCGGCCGCGGTCCGTTAGTATACGTCGCCACTAACAGAGATTGCAGACCGAGCGCCGCCACACGGCAGGTCTAGAGAGACTTCCTAGCACTCGCCCCAGTTGTACAACCGACTTTGCTAACGATGGTTCACTGACAAAATAGGCTCTCATTTGCTGAGACGATAGTTAGCATAGCCTTCGGCTACGTCAATTGCCACGACCTAGCAAGGCGCCATGTTCAGTTACTATTGATATTGTAAATAATGTACAGTCAAGAGCGACGTTCACCATATATGGATTAAAGTTAAGTATTCCACCAGCTACGTCCGTTTTTTTGCTAAAGTCTAATTTCCTTGACCTGTTCCAGACCTCACGCCAGCCTGCGTGAGCTAAAACGCGTGTCTTTCGGCTTCCTCTAATATCACTGTGTTGGCTCTCCTGCCAACCCACAACAGATACCACGATGGTGGACTGGATCCAGCACGTGCAGTGTGGAAGGAGCAGCCAAACTATAAACTTGACAACCATAGTCCAAGCGAGACATAACTAGAGCATGATAAAGACGGAGGAGTGAGCGGCCCGCAACCCAAGAGGAGTGGGCAAGGAAGCGAAGGACATTGAGTTTAAGGAAACATCCTACCTTCAGAAGTCTGATATGGGGCAGCCAAGTGAGCTTGTTGTCGAAAAGAAGACCTAGGAAACGAAACTGTGGGACCACAGGCAATCGTTGTGCATCGAGATAGAGCTCTGGCTCAGTGGATCGTAGTACGGCGACAGAAGTGGACTACCCGCGATTTTAAAGGAGAGAATTGAAACCCGTGTGGGAGGGTCCATGCAGAGGCACGCCGTATAGCTCCCCGGACCTGCCGTTCTGCAGAGGCCATCGATGAGGAACCAACCCAAATGCAGAAATCACCCACATACACTGCAGGGGCGACTAAAGGACCAACAGAGGCCCCAAGTCCATCGATAGCAATGAGGAAAAGAAGTACACTCAAGACAGAACCCTGTGGGATGCCCGTCTCCTGGGTCTGTGGAGAACTAAAAGCAGTACCAACTCTAACTCTGAATGACAGATGGATCAGGAACTGGCGAATAAAAACCGGGATGGGCCCCGAAAACCCCACTGATGAAGGGTAAGTAAGATGTGATGGCGCCAGGCCGTGTCATAGGCCTTGCGAAGGTCAAAAACAATGCAACCAAATGGCGGCGCTGGGAAAAAGCCTGCCGAACTGCGGATTCCAAGCGAAGTAAATGATCGATTGGAGACCGTCCCTCTCGAAAGCCACACTAGTAAGAGGACAATAAATCCCGAGATTCGAGGACTCAATTGAGCCGACGGGCTACCATCTGTTCAAGTAACTTACAAACAACATTGGTCAAACTAATGGGCCGATAGCTGTCAACAGATAGGGGGTTCTTACCGGGCTTAAGGACAGGAACCACAATGCTATCCCTCCACTGAGAAGGGAAGTCACCCTGGAGCCAGATACGGTTAAACACCTGAAGAAGATGTTGTTGTTGTGGAGCACTGAGATGTTGAAGCAGTTGGTTATGAATTGAATCTGGGCCAGGGGCCGTATCACGAGAAGAAGATAGAGCAGAAAGAAATTCCCATTCAGTAAAAGGTTCGTTGTAAGATTCTGACTCACAAGGGGTGAAACAGCGGGCTGAAGCTTCCACCTTATGTTTTTGATGAAGGAAAGCAGCTGGATAGGAGGCTGACGCTGATGCCACTGCAAAATGGGTCGCAAGATGTTCTGCAAGAACTAATGGGTCCATACAAATGCCATCTGGGAGATGAATGCCTGGGAGGGTGGACTGCCGATGGCAACCTTGGAGAGAACGAAGTGTAGCCCATACTCGTGAAAGAGGGACAGTAGAACCAAGGGAAGAAGCAAATCGTTCCCAACATATCCGCTTGCTCTGTTTGATTAAATAACGGGCTTTAGCGCGAAGGCGTATAAGGTAGTAAAGCTGCCTACGGATAGGTGCCTCTTAAAGTGTTGCAAAGCTCGACGGCGATCACGGATGGCAATGGCAATGGCCGTACTCCACCATGGGACTTGCCGGCGACGAAATGGTCCAGATGAGCGCGAGACAGCAAGGCTAGCAGCGCGAACAATCGCGTCAGACACGTCACCGAGGACGTCATCAATACGACCCGAAAGAGAGGGAGAAAACACGACATGTGCAGTGTATAGAGGTCAATCAGCGCGTTGGGAAGACCAACGAGGTAACCTGTCCATCAGGGAGCGGGAAGGGAGCGTGATAATCAATGGGAAATGGTCACTATCACAAAGGTCGTCGTGTGGCGACCAGTGTAATGAAGGGAGGAGAGAGGGAGAAGAAAGAGAAAGATCAATGGCAGAAAAGGTACCATGACCGGCACTGAAATGAGTAGGGGAGCCATCATTAAGAACGCACAGGTCGTGGTCTGCAATAAATTGGTCAGTAAGACTACCTCGTCTAGAAGGAAAGGCACTGCCCCACAAGGGATGATGAGCATTAAAATCCCCAAGGAGGAGGAAGGGAGGAGGAAGTTGCTGAAAAAGGGCAGTTAAGGCAGCAGGTGTAAGAGTCCTGTCAGGAGGGAGATAAAGATTGCAAACTGTGACCGCAGAGTCTAAGTGGACCCTAACTGCAACCGCTTCAAATTTAGTGTGAAGAGGAATCCACGTGCTAGCAATGTTCGTACGGACCAACGAACAAACGCCACCAGAAGCCCGCAGGGGTCCGACCTGATTTCGACAGAAAACACGGAACCCACATAGGGTCGGTGTGTGAGCATCATTCCTGTAGAACCACACAAGCTGCAGAATAAGACGAAATAAGGGAGTTCAATTCTGGAAGGTGATGGCAGCCCAATTCCATTGGAGAACCACAGAATGATGATTTAAATGGGGGCTGAACACGCTAAAGCCAGTCATACCGCCAGGTCATCACCCATCACTGACAAGAAGGGTGCTACATCCATGAACAACAGGTCAGAATCTGGTTGTAAAGCTGGTGACACCTGAGGCTCTTTGTTCCAGGACTTATGTTTCTTCTTCTTCTTTTCAGGTTGAGATCGAGGAGGGCTGTGTGGCATAAAGTAGCCAGCTGCAGAAAGATCGGGAACAGAAAGAGACCGGGCGACCTGGAGGCCAACAGACTGCGGTTCTCGCGGTCGTCACGTGGCAGCAGACCTGTGTCCTGGAAGGTGCTGGGAAGGGGCAACCCCGGGAGGGGCAACCCCGGGAGGGGCGCCCTTGACCAGCAGAACCCGAAAGAGTGAGACACTTCTGTGGCTGGGGAGGGGGAGCAGCGCCCAGAGGAGAAGGTGTGGGAGCCGCAGGGGAGGGGAGGGAGGGAGGAGAGAGGTCCAGGATTGAGGTACGGAAGGGGGAGGAAGGGATAAAGATGTAACTAAAGCAAAACTAACCTACACAGAGGCTCGTAAGACGAATACACGTCTTCACACTGTGTCCATGACGTCTAAACGATCAAGGGACTTATACTTCTGTATGTTCTTTTCCTTCTTATGTACTGGGCAATCTGGTGAACGTGGAGAATGGTTGCCATGGCAATTTACACACATAGGAGGGGGAACACAGGGACTCCCCTCATGGAGTGGACGTCTACAGTCACCACAGAGAGGGACTTGCGAACAGCGGGAAGACGTGTCCAATATGCAAGCACTTACAACACCTCATAGGAGGTGGGATGCACGGCTTCACATCACATCGATAAACCATAATCTTTACTTTCTCATGGAGGGTATCCCCTTGAAAAGCCAGGATAAAGGCACCAGTATCAATGCAATTGTCCTTAGGACCCTTCTGAACACGCCGAACAAAGTTAACACCCTGCCATCTGAGTTTGTTCTGAAGTTCCTATCAGTCTGAAGGATGAGGTCCCTGTGAAACATCGCACCTTGAACCATATTTAGAGACTTGTGGGGGGGGGGGTAATGGACACAGGAATTGTGCCAAGATGGGTACAGGCATGAAGGGCCGCAGACTGGGCAGCTGATGCAGTTTTGATCAGCATCGAACTCGACCGCAGCTTGCTCAGGGAGTCCACTTCACTAAACTTGTCTTTAATGTGTTCCACAAAGAATAAAGGTTTGGTATTGGTAAAAGTATGCCCATCAGTCCTGGAGCAAACCAGATTGCGGGGGGTGGGATGGTTTCACCACTAGCCGATGGGCCTGTCCCTCTTCCCAGGGGGTAGCCATGGAAGGGGAGGCCGAAGCGGGCAAGAGAAGCAGCAATAGAAGAATCAGTTCCACACAGAGAGACGGCCGCAGGAGAATGGCCAGAGTTCTGGACCCCTATGCATTTCATTTGCATAGCGTCCGCCCTGATACCACCCACTCCGATCAGGGGCTCTCCTCACAGGCGCCACCCAGGCACAGCAAGGGCCATCTGGCATGGCTACCATTGCCGGGAGTTCCAATGCTCCAGGATGATGAGCAACCACTCCAAGGCTTGCATGAGGAGGTCACAGCTCAGGTATCGGAAGTGTGATCCCTGTGTGTTCAGTGGGGTCAACCAAAAGTGTACATAGCGGCCCCACCACACAGGCTTGCTACTGTGCTGGCTATGCACCCTAGCATCAGACAACAACGTGAAAGAAAAGGTGGAATTAACTAGGAGGGATTATGTCGGAGACACTAGGTAAGGTGCTCTTCCCCAAATGGCTCACAATACGGAAGAGAAATTTAGTAATGGGGGTCAAACCCCAGAGGGGGACCAGGGAGTGCCAAAAGGAGGTGATTATACAACAAAGCTAAATTGCAAAACCAACGTAACCAGGAGGATAGCGGGGGTCAGCATAAGCAAGGACACCAGGACAGGGCGAGAGGGAAGGGGCAAGAAGAGGAAAGGCAGGGAAGGGGAAGGAAATGGGGCCCCGAGCTATTGCAGCCTTCCTTCTTTCCAGGGCTGCATGCTCGCCCCGCACGTATACACAAAACAGTTGTGGACCCCTTGGGGGCAGGGTATTGGGTGAGGGTGTTTGGGCGCATCTGTTGGACTATTTTTTTTTGTGAGCATGGCTGTGCACTGTGCTGTGCTTTATTTAGGGAGTTTAAGAGTAAAGCACACTCCTTCCTTCTTCCATCACCCTAATGCGGGGTGAGTCGTTTTACCAACAGCCCCCTGCGAATTGGTGGTGGTGGTGCGCCTAGTTTTCAATAATTTTCTTACGTTGGTAGCGACGACGCAAGTGAGCTTTGTTTACTGGCAGATTTCACACTTGGCGCCTGATCCTAGGAGGAAGTGGCGGTCGGGTGGATGAGGTTATTACAAGTGCCCTTCCTTTACGCACAATTTTCTTAGGTTGATAGCGACGGTGCAAATGAGGTTTTTTTACTGATTGAATTCAAACTCGGCGAGGGTTCCTAGGAAGAGATGGCGGTCTGGTCCTCAAAAAGTAGTTGTGGTAGGTGGCGAACAGTCGGCATCGACGGGTTTGAACGTGCCCGGGAAACAACTTTCGCGCCAGAAGTGTGGCAGGGTGTTCTTTGTGAAATGGCTGACGGTTGTGTGATTCAGCTCCAATGCAAACAATTTTGGCGGGAAACGTGCGGAGGCGACGAATACGCGTGGTGAACGGACAATGGACCGCTGTGACGTCAAACTTGGCAAGCTCCAGCGTGTCCAGCGAAATCATGTTTACGATGTGGGAGCGATAGCCAGTCCAGCGGCTAGCGCGGGCCGCTGAAGCACGCCGGCAGTCCACCGCGAGCGGCCGCCTCACGTGACAGGCGTCGGCAGTGGGTCTGCGCGCTGACTGGCGGGGCCAGGGGGTGGCGACGATTTGATTTAATTCAGTTGGAGCGCGGGTGTCGTGGCGACAGCACTGCGATATCAAAGAGGTGTACTGGTAAGCCGCTGTCATTCATTCGTGTCTGGTCAGCATTTCCAGCAGATAGCAACTGCGATGACCTTGTTTCCCTCGATCAGATCCTGTGTTGTGCAGGATTATTCAAATTGAGGACAAATTAGCAGGTAGGCCGGCTCTTGCGTTGTTCGGCACTCGCAGTGTATATCTCCATCAGCTGGAAGAACGCCCCATTTTCGCATGTTGGTCTCGCAAAGAGGAACGCCCACCCTAAGACGATTGAGCGATCTCCAAATAGGTTAGGGCAAGGTATCAATCACTAGAGGGAACACCAGAATCTCTTTCTGAATTTCAGTTGATGAACTTCAGTTGATGGACTACAGCCTGCTGACCATGCAGTGGGTTTCAGGGATCATAAGATTGCTTAGCCCACTCTACATAAGTAGCAACAGCCCTTCTAATAGTGAGGGGAGCTGTTTCAACAATCAGGTATATTTTATCGACTGGAGTTGGCTTCATACCTGGAATCCTGGAAAGATTCTCATTGATTGCAATACCAACATGTTTGGTGTGAGTGATGCACTCCACACAGATGAAGCATACTCTGCTGTGGACACACAGAAAACAAGAGGCTAAATTCTCGGGATGGGACAACTTGCTCCCCAGGTGGTGGATGTGTGCTTCCTGAAGATGTTATTCTGTGAACTAACTTTCAGCCTGGTGTTAATGGCAATGGGATGTCAAGTCATATATCCCTCCCACAAGGCGGTGCTTAAAGTGCTGGGTGTTTGGCCATATGTCTTCCCAGACTGTGGACGCCCATCACATCCCAATACCCCATATGTCCTGACTCCCATCTCTGTCAACTGCAGGGAACATCATTCACCTTGCTCGCCAGACTGCAGGATTCTCCAGAAAGAGAGGAAAATCATACACTAAAAGACCCCGGATCAACTGACCTACACTGAGGCTAAGAGGAAATTTGAGCGCCTACATCCTGTGGCTATGACCACCTTATATGCTACCACTTCGGGAACAGTTGTCATCCCATCAGGTCTTCTGTGGCCTCTCAGAACTGGGAGACTACAAATGCTCCCTTGATGGTGGAGTGCACTTCCCTTCCTGTTGATACCGCACCACCTACTTTGGTAGCAACACCCTCCCAGCCATCGGGGATTTCTGTCCGCAATTCTGTGATGGAGAGGCCTAAGTCTTCCTTGGCTCCTCTCGCTAGGAAGGGGTCCCTTGGGTCATTCCCTTCCCATGTTTCTTCAAGTGGGAAAGATGACACCCGCCAGAGGCTGAAGAACCAAAACCAGCTGGTTGTTGGGCATCACGGTCATCCTTAGTCCCGGAGACTTAGCCAGTGAAGGCCTCCAAGCCACGGAAACCCAAGTAACAGCGCGAGAAATCGAAAAAGAAGACCCCTAAGACCAAGGAGATTGCGGTGCCACCCACACAACCGCAACCTACAAGCTCTGAGGGTCAGCGAGATCCAGGTCCTCAGTGGACCTCAGAATCTCCACCCCTTCCTCAGCCACAGACACAAGGATATAGATTGCTCAGGCAAAAAGTCTGTGGCAGCATGTGACCCTTAGGTGTAAACTGCCTCACTGAATGTTCCATGTCTTCCTAGTGGAACTGAAGTGTATTTTTTCCACCGCCTGGCTGATCTACAGCAGCTGTTGAGCTTTACACCTGCTTTCTGCATTGCCCTCCAAAACACCTGTTTCCTGGCAATGTTGACCCCTGCACTCTGTGGCTATAAGGAATATTACAGGTACCGTAGCGACTATAATCGAGTGTCAGGTGTTGAGAGGACACAGTTTCATTACAGACTGTGTTTATGTCCTAAACTCAAACACCTCCCGAAGCTGTGGCTACAAGAATACGGATGGAGGAAATAACTGTGTGCAATGAACATCTTTCTCCAGATGGTGCAATACCCCTGAATGTATTAGCTGCACTGATTGATCAACTCCCTAAACGTTTCCTACTCTTGAGAGATTTTAATACCCATAATCCATTGTGGGATGGCACCATGCTTACTGGCTGAAGCAGACATGTCGAAACTTTACTGTCTCAGTTCGACCTCTGCCTCTTAAATACTTAGGCCACCCCACATTTCACTGTGGCACAAGGTACATATTCGGCCATTGATCTCTCGGTGTGCAGTCATGGCCTCCTCCCACCTATCCACTGAAGAGCACATGACGACCTGTGTGGTTGTGACCACTTCCCCGTCTTGTTGTCACTGCCCGGTCGTCAGGCACATGGGCGCCTGCCCCGATGGGCTTTAAACAGTGACAGCAGAGCTGAAAGCTTCCCATTCCAACTTGTTCAATCTCCCCCATATGTGATCATCGATGAGATGGTTGAGCAACTGACTACCACAATCGTTTCTGCGGCATAAAACGCGATTCCTTGCTCTTTACGGTGTCCACAGCGAAAGGCAGTCCCTTGGTAGTCGCTAAAGCAATTAGGGAGCGCCGGCGAGCTCTGCAGGGGCATAAGCGGCACCCTTCCCCAGAGCGCCTCATAGCCTTTAAATGGCTCCGTGCCCGCGTTCGCCAGCTAATCAAACGACGGAAGCAGGAGTGTTGGTCGAGACACATCTCGACCATTGGTTGCCATACAACACCTTCTCAAGTCTGGGGGGAAGGACAAAACTTGTTTTTGGGAACCAGACGCCAACAAGATGTTCCTGGTGTTAACATAAATGGCGTGTTATCTGGCGACGCAATCGCGATTGCCGAGTAATTTGCTGAGCACTATGCTCGAGTCTCTGCGAAGGTCTGGCGGGGTAATTCTCCTACACACTCTCAAATGGCGGCTGGAAGTGAAAGTCGTCTAGTTCACTATACGCCACAGTGAATCCTATAACGCCCCATTTACAGATTGGGAGCTCCGCAGTGCCTTTGCACATTGCCTCAACACAGCTCCTGGGCCTGATCGGATCCGCAGCCAGGTGATTAAACATCTCTCATCTGACTACAAGCGACATCTTCTCATCTGAAACCAGATCTGGTGTGATGGCATCTTTCCATCACAATGGCGGGAGAGTACCATCATTCCAGAGCTCAAACCCGGTAAAAACCCACTTGATGTGCATAGCTATCGGCCCATCAGCCTTACCAACGATGTTTGTAAGCTGGAGGAACGTATGGTGTGTCAGCAGTTGTGTTAGAGCCAGTGGACCACGTGATTGCAGGACCCATGTTAGGGCGGCTTCCACCATGGTCGCTCTACCACTGATAATCTTGTGTCCCTCGAGTTTGCCATCCGAACTGCCTTTCGCAGACGCCCGCACCTGGTTGGTGTCTTTTTCGATTTACGAAAAGCTTATGACACGACCTGGGGAAATCATATCCTTGCCACATCCTACGAGTGAGCTTCCAGAGGCCCACTCCCGATTTTTATCCAAAATATCCTGTTACTTTGAACCTTCCATGTCCAAATTGGTGCCTCTCATAGTCCTCCTCCCCCTGCCCCCACCCCAATATCCAGGAGAATGGGGTCCCACAGGGCTCTGTATTGAGTGTATACTTTTAGTAGTCAATGGTCTAGCAGCAGCTGTACGGCCGTCTGTCTCATCTTCTCTGTATGCAGACGACCTCTGCGTTTCATACTGCTCCTCTGCTCTTTGTGGATGGCTCCCTGTAGGCGCCGCTCTACCCCACCATTACCAGTCATGGTTTCCAGTTTTCGGCCGCAATGACGTGTGTCATGCACTTCTGTTGGCGTTGTACTGTTCTCCGGAACCAGAACTTTACCTTAATGACGACCCACTCACTGTAGTGGAGAAATACCGAATATTAGGACTGGTTTTCGACGCCTGATACGCTTACGCTCACGACGGTGAGGAATCCAAGTCAGAGTGCTGGCAGCACATGAATGCCCTATGCTGCCAAAGCAACACCAACTGGGGTGTAGATTTCTCTACACTTCTGCATCTCTGCAGAACCCTTGTTCAATCCCGCTATGACTATGGAAGTCTGGCTTATGGCTGGGCGGCGCCCTCAGTGTTGCGTTTACTGGACCCAGTGCACGACTGTGGCGTTCGCCTAGCGACAGGAGCTTATAGAATGAGTCCGGTGACCAGCGTCCTGATGGAGGCTGGAGGCTGGAGTCCCTCCATTGCAGGTTAGGCGTGCCAAACTGCTTGCCAGTTAAGTTGCACACGTTCGTAGTTCTCCTGTGCATCCGAATTACCGTCTTCTTTTCGCTCCGACAGTAGTTCATCTCCCACATAGGCGGCCCAGGTAAGGGCTTCCAATTACAGTTCGTCCAGTCCCTTGTTTATGAACTGGAATCCTTTCCTTGACCACCTATACTTGAGGTCCACTCTTGTACACCTCCATGGTGTACACCTAGGCCGCAGCTCTGCCTGGATCTTTCACTTGGCCCTAAGGATGCACTTAACCCCCGTCTCTCCAATGCCACTTCGTCTCTATTCTTGACATATACCAAGGCCATGAAGTGGTTTACACTGACAGCTTGATGGCGGGCGATCCTGTCGACTTTACGTATGTCCATGGAGGACATATTGAACAGCATACCTTGCCTGATGGCTGCAGTGTTTTCCCTGTCGAGCTGGTGGCTATACCTCGTGCTCTTGAGCACATCCGTTCATGCCCTGGGGAGTCGTTTCTTCTGTGTATTGACTCCTTGAGCAGCCTACAAGCTATCGAGCAGTGCTAGTCTCGTCATTCGGTGGTAGCGACCATCCAGGAGTCCATATATGCCTTGGAACGGTCCAGTCGTTCAGTGGTGTTTGTCTGTACCGCAGGTCACGTCAAAATCCCAGGCATCGAACTTGCCGACAGGCTGGCCGAACAGTGTACACGGAAACCGCTTATGGAGATCGGCTTCTCTGCCACTGACCTGCGTTCACTACTACGCCGCAAGGTTTTGCGGCTTTGGGAGACGGAATGGCATAACCTCAGTACGCACAATAAACTGCGTACCATTGAGGAGACTACGAATGTTTGGAAGACCTCCACGCGGGCCTCTTGCAGTGACTGTGCTTTTCTGTTGTCTCCGCATTGGCCACACTTGGGTGACACACGGCTACCTCCTGCATCGTGATGACCCACTTCAGTGTCTGTGTGGCGGCCGGCTGACAGTGGCCCATATCATGGTGGGCTGTCTTTCTGTGGCTGCCATGCAATGGACTCTTCAGTTACCGGATTCGTTGCCATTAATTTTAGCTGACAACGCCTCATCGGCTAATTTAGTCTTAAGTTTTATACGTGATGGTGGGTTTTATCGTTCTGTGTAAGTTTTCACGCATGTCTTTTTTCTCTTTGTGTTCTCCACTCTAATGCTTTTACGCTGGATGTTTTAATATGTCGCAGAGTGGCTGGCTTTTCCTTTTTATTCTCGTGGTCGGCCAGCCACTGTTATCTGCTCTCTTGTTTTCATCCCTTCGACCTGTTTCTTACTTCTCTCTGTGGTTTTCTTTTCCTGTCTTCTTCATAGTAGTAGAAAGGAAAAACCAGAACGACAGGAGGACAGCCAACACTGTTATTTTGCTGTGCGTCTTCTTTCTTTCTTCTTTCCCTTATGTAATTATTCTACTGCGAACAAGGGACCGATGACCTCGCAGTTTGGTCCCTTCCCCCCTCCTTTAAACCAACCAGCCAACATTCTTTACTACGACAGGACTGAAGAGTACTGGCTTCAAAATATATTCATATGTCATCTGCGTACTATAATATAGTGTCACTGGCAAAGAGGACATGAAGGCCTGCAGTATAGATACTGGATAAAAAGGGAGCCACGACTGATCCGTGCAGGGAGTCTTCTGCTATATCTTGGGTCCCAGCGTAATTGGGTGTTGGAAAGTAATTGCCTTTTTTTTTTTTTCAGGAAACATACAACGTTACGCATGAGTAGTTCTGGAATGTGGAGTTTATTCAGTTTTTTTTCCCCAAAGGTTGACAAGACATATGTTATAATGAAATCTACGAACGAAACTATCATATTATTAGACAGAGAGAAATTAAGCTATTACCAGAAAAACAACTTTGATTTTGAAAAAGAAAAACTGAAACCCTTTTACTGTTAAATATTTATACACAACTAATTTTCACACCGCCATTCTAAGCGCCGTACTAATCCTGTCCATTACCTTCGTCGAACACAGTAGTGTGATGAAAGGCCGACGTGACTCGCCCTTATCAGATCATTTTCCCGACGTGTGGATGGGGACACACTGCGTGTTTTCAGCTAGTGGATCTTGATCTAATGCGTCCATAAACTATTGCATAACTCGAGCAGCAGCGATTTTCCCTTGTGTGGGATGTGTCGTAGCCTGGGTAGTCAATATAATCCGGATGGGGAGCAGTACCCTTCCCTTGGGAGAGCGCAGTCTGGGGTTCTTACAGCGAAAAGGTTTGTGCAACGACAATTCTCCACTCTTCATTCCACCTCGTCTCCTGTCCATTAAGTCACATACAGCTATCAGACACAACAGCGATTCTTGAAGTCGGATGTCTGTTGTGTGACCGGTTTTAATGTTCTGTGTTACATTCCAGATCCAGGTCAATGCAGTTTCTTCGGCGACTGGAGTGCAGAAATTGTCACGATTTTCGGTTTTTGTGCGTGATTATGTTCTTGGCTGCAGCTTGTGCTTTCATAAGGGAAGAGCGCGTTTAACATTTGAGATATTTTAGTTTTTTATTAATGCCTTCTTGCGTTCCTTGAGGAGTGCGTCACATTCTGAATCCCACAATCAGGATGATGGGCTAGTGGTTGTCCCTTTTCAGGTGTTGAGACTACCGCTGCTTCATCGATAAGCGACACCAAGTCTCTTTCATGATTCCCAGTATAGGTGATATTCGAAGTACTACTGGACGAAAAACTGGAAACTGCGCGGTTGAGAAAGTGAACTGTAACTTAATCACACGGAAATTTAACACATTCTCCCTAGATTATTCGTTTATCATAATTTGATTAGGCAATGGATCTGAACCTAAAGTGTCCGCTATCACTTCCCATGTTGTTCTGGTACACAGTGCAGTTAATGCTATGCTGAAGTCCACTGCTGTCCGAGCTTCATTTGGTCGAATTTTCCATGTAGGTCAGCCGTCACTTAGTACTGCAATGTTTTCCCAATCTAGTACATCAGGTAGAATTTTCCCCACTCTGCAGCCCCACAGTGCCCGGTGGCCGTTGCAGTCACCTATATAGGAACAGAAGGGGTTTTCCGAGCGAGACATGATTGTTGTTAACTGCCGTCTGGAAAGTCTTATTCGGTACGTTGTATACCGAGATCAAATTCAGAGGTAGGTCGTTTATCGGCAGACGGATACCCACCGTTTGCAATGGGTTATGCTGAGTGCCGTAATGACAACGAAAAAGTGGCTATCTTGTTTTATTAACCACGCTGCACCGTCGTAGCCATCATTTCTATCTTCTCTAATGACAGAGTACCTCTGGCGTGCTAACAGTTCTTTCGGTTTTAACCGTGTTTCGGTGATGGTACAAATGTCTACTTGAATTTCGAGCAGAAAATGTCGAAGGCTATGTTTGTTTGCTTGAGCGATCTTGCGAGACGAAATTTACATACCGTCTCTTGTACACTGGCCCACTCGTGTACTTCAAAAACTACAACAACCATCCTGTCAATCAATACCAAAAAAATGAGTATTAAAATTATTCGTGTAGCTGCAATTTTTTGTTATGTGATAGCACGCTGTAAAAGACTATCGCTTACACCCAGTGTATTGTTGTATACGATGGTGGTTCGATCAGTTTGGCAAAGAACACAATAAAAATGTTTTTTCGTAAACAATTCACCTTGCATCTCGACATAGTCTCCTTTGAGGGATGTGCTTGGTCCGACGATCCTCCAGTCAATTTATCTCAACGGAAAAATAGATTGTCAAAATGTGCAAAATACTCGTTGACTGCAACTGTCACTTCATTTGATGAAAGTTTCTTCCTAGCAAGCCAGAGTTTGAAGTTTGGGAACAGGAGGAAGTTACTTTGAGCTAAGTCTGGTGAAGAGGGTTGGTGACGAAAACCAGTTGGAAGCCCAATTCATGCACTTCCACTATTTTTAGCACCGATACTTGGGAATGGTGCACTAGCCTGGTGAAACAACACTTTTTGCCTGCCAGCCTTGATCTATATTCAGCCAACAGAAGTTTGAAACGATCCAGCAATGAACCGTAATAGGGTCCAGCCTTGATTGTGTCTTTTACGAAGTAATCTATGAAGATTATTCCTTGGGATTCACAAAAAACCGTGGCAAACACCTTAGTCTCTTTCCATTGTTTCGACGGCTGTTTCGACTCTGGAGTATAATTATTGATCAAACCAGAAACGATCAGATCGTCACAAGTCGGCGTAAAAAGTCTAGCGGATTCCGATGAAACATCGCCAGACATAATGTTGAAATGTTGTGCCGGATGTGCTTTTGGTGAACAATGAGAAATCGAGCCACCCATCTCGTACAGTTTCTTCGCAGTCAACTCTCAGTGCAGAATACTATCCTTTCGTTCAGTTGAGATAAGACTCAATCAGTAAATTTTATTCGACAGCCTTGCATTACCGTATCGTGGATATTTGGTAGTGGTTTACTCTGTGGTGACATCAGTTTGATGATAGACCGCACTTTGTCTTCGGTGCTTGTCCGACCGCGTTTAAATTCATTAATCCAAAAGTAGATCCTTTCAAATGATAGTGCAGAATCCGTCTGAACTTCATACAGTTCTTTTTCGATTTGTACCTCAGTCCTACCATTCAAATAAAAATGTTTGGTAACAACACGACATCTGGTTTTACCCGTTTTCAGTTACAGTCGACACACTGTATTTCAGGTGGCTCTCAGTAATAAACCGTACACTATACATTATTTAAATTCTTTGTACGGTTCTTGGAATAATAAAGCGTATCAACAGTGAAGGTGCAACAAAAATTTTCCATTCTTTATACTGTTTGCTAGATCACAGTTTTCGTCGTCCATTTGCTCGAAGGATTTATATTTTTATCACAGTCAGATTACGTAATCTGTGATGAGTAGGGCCGCTCCCCTGATAAGATTATTCAGATTCCGTCCATATTTATGGTATACACAGTGCTTAACCAATGAAACACAGGAAGAGGAGCTCCCTATGGTCAAGCGCTTGGAAAAAATTGAGTTTTTGGGTAGGTCGGCCGATGCATGGGCCGTCTGTCAGCGTAGGTTCCATGCAACGATTGGCACGACGGAAGGGATACACAACGGTAAATAGAGGGTCGCAGGGTCGAGTCTGTGTGAGAACTATTACTTTATTTTCAATGTTTACGTTACTGGCACTGCAAAACAACCGGGATAATGGTCAGTGTATCATGTTTATTAATATATTCATGCAAAGCAGACCAAGGAGAAGTTGACACAGTTATCTCTTGAAAGTAATTTGCAGTAATTAATGTGTACAGGACTAAGACTGCATTAGTTTCATTTTGGCATTTAACAGCGCTCAGCAACTGCACGTGAGCACTATGTTCCCAATGAGCTAAAATCGGATAATTCAGAATGAAAAAGAAATCTTAGACCGAGAAGACTACATCGAAACATTTCATTCAACGTCAACGGCGCTTATGACGTCAGTTGTTTCTGCGCCCTCAAACAAATCCAAATACAAAATTCCAAATCACCAACTATCCTCATCAAAATTTGGCGAATTACTGGGTAACACTTTGCGATTCATCGCACAGTTTGCTAACAAGGTTCGAGTGTCAATGGAAAATTTTAGGCAATCACGTAGCCCAAGTTGTAAAAATGTGGCGTGTAGGACAAGTGCAAGATACCGAGATAATTACACCTGCTGTGGTGGTATTCAACGTGAAAAGAGGAAAGCCGTAAATTAGCTATAAAATAATGAAAGTATGTGAATTGCATGTACCTTCCTGGACATTTATTTCCAGTTCTTAAGTTTCCTTTGCCCTTCCTTTTATACCGTTACCAAAATATTAATACTCGTAAACCTAATGCATTGAGATTTTTTCGGTCTATCTGCAAAATAAAAAATAATAAAGCTGCACAGGGATTCGAGACGACAACCTTCGAACCGCCGTTCTGTATTACATCTGCTGCCTGCTAACATTAATGGTTAATTGCTCCCGACCAGCGCCAGAATTTTTTTTTTTCTAAACACAAGACCATATTTATTCTGAAGCAACGAATGTTCAGAGAGTTATAGTAATGTATCTTATACATCAGAATCGTGTGAAACAACATGATAGAAAAATTGAAAAAAGGATAACTTCGAAGGTATATTTGTATTTTCAGCTGTTCTCAATGTTTAGTTTGATAAGAACCGAAATGGTTACATGTGTTTTAGGGTGCTGGGAGAGTTTTTACTTTTGAAGATGTATGAAAGAATTTGAATAAAATTTTAATTCAGAAGAGGATTGAAGTGCAACACCGCATTCGAAATATTGATTGCGAATCCCCTATGAAACACTTATACCACTCTCTTGTCTTACTCAAAGAGGGTCGAGAAGACATTGAAGACGAAGACCGTCCTGGACTACCTAGCACCTAAATTAGACATGCGGAAGAAGCAAAAAAAAAACTGTTCTGGAAAACCGTTGAATTACCATCGGAGAGGCTTCTGACGAGATCGGCAAAGCCTTCGACTCATATCAAGCAATTTTTTTCATATATCTTGGGCATGAAACGTCTAGCAGCAAAGTTTTTCCAAAATAGTTGAACGTCGGCCAAAAGCAACGCCGCTTAGGCATAGCTCCGGAATTGGTGAATGAAGTCAATGATACAGAACTTCTAAAAAAAGGTTTAGCAGGTGACGAAAGATGGGTATAGGAGACAAACCATGCCAATGCACACTGTAGGAAGAGCAAACACCGAAAAAACTTCGACAATCACGGTCAATAAGGAATACGTGAATTTTTGGCAAAACAATTTTTTTTGTTGCCCCAGCCAACGTTTTCGCCTGGCAGTGCCCTGTCCCCCTAGACTTCTTTCTATTCCCAAGGCTCAATAGAATCATAAAATGACATTTTGCTACCACTGATGAGATGAAGAGGCTGAACGGTATAACGAAAAGTGAGTTGCAGAACTGCTACCAAGACTGGAAAAAGGTCTGGCGGGTGTGTGTTCTGAAGGGGAGTACACTGAAGGGCACAAGGTTGTGTTGATGAATGACTATTTAAGGAAACCAAAAATTACGGTTACCTTTGGACAACACGTCGTATAAGCGAATAGTACGATGTTCGCGTCTGCGAGATGATGTTAATTTCTGGTTATGTCGATCTTCCCTTGTTTGGAATTATAACGTAATATTTTCACTTCGGTTGGTGGCCCCATGGTATAACATTAGTACCGACTGCACCACAGTTCACGATGTCTACAAATAGGGGGAGGGGGGGGGGGGGCAGAGGGATATGCTCACAGCACTTGGGAAAACACACCAGGAAAAGTACAGGTTGTAGTCATAGTTTTTAAAATGCACGTCAGTGTACTTATATCTGGGTACAGCCATGTTGCTCGCTCCCTCTGCTCCGTCTGCCTCCGCCTCCCCCCCTCCTCCAGATAACGACAGCAGGCTCGTTGGTAGCCTGTGTATGATAGCACCTGCCCGATGTCTTTGGATGGTCCCCAAGGATCTCGTGAGACCGTCCTGATGGAATAAAGAGTTGATCTCACTACCTTCCATTACTATTATTATTACTCTAGAAGCAGTGCATAGCCGACTACGCTACGCCTGATACTAGTATTGATGGCTTTTGCACCATCAAATGCCAGCAAAAGGTCCGTTTTCGGATAGCAGTGTCCAGTGCATTGTTAGTGGATGCAGACACGTTTTACAGTGCGCAGAGTATCTCTGTCTGAATTCTTCGTAGTCTTTGGTCCGTCACATTAACTGTATTTCAGTGCAGATGCACACTTTGTCGTCACTTCTGCTGCACAGACATAGAAAAATGGTGCTGGAAGTGGCACACGACATTGGGGGGCCTCTGTGTAGCTGTGATCAGGTGCCCATCAGGGGCTCAGCATTTGTTTGCTGAGTATGGGCTTAGCGAGCTCCAGGATTCCTGAGCAGGGGACTGGTAAGCGCCGCCAGTCCCGTCACCATGAGCTCTGGGTGTGCTTCAGCGACCACTGTTTAGCGCAGCAGTGGAATGGTACGTGTCACAGGCAGTAGGGGTCTTGACTTGACCGTCCAGATCACGAGGATGGTAAAAACCTTTATAAAACGTCCCTCAATCTCAGGGTGTGCTGCACAATGGTGAGATTCGTGGCTCTTATCATGGAACAGTCATTAGTGAGAAACCTCTGGGGAACGTATGGCTTACCTAGACATAAAGAGGTCTAGGTGGACTTTTATTTCCCTGGCTGCTCATCGGACCAGCATTGGATCCTTCAAAATCTTCTCTTCCTCCTTCCAGCAGGAAGGGTGGGCCGCTGGTAGGTACCAATGCCCAAACAAGAGGGCTCATGTAGCCAGTCTTCCAGACTTGGGATTTACACATACTCTATCAGTGTTGAGTAACAGAACGAATGCTGATCAGTATGTGTTTATGAACGAAAAGAAAGGACCTTAGAAAAATTTTGTATGTAAAATGGTGAAAAAGGGCTAGAGGAGATTGCTGAAAGCTTAGCCCCCACGTGCTGTTTGACATGCCACGTCTTTGGTTAGACCGCCTTAGGTTGTAAGTTAGCAGCCACTGAGGGCAAATATGATGGTGTGTAAACTGCTTTGATGATTGCCCTGTCTGGAACAGGGACTGCAGTGTCTTTCTTGAAGAAAGGAAGAAACAGGAAGGAATTGTTGGATAGTGGAGTGCTCAGTGTGGAACTGTAATGAGTTCAGGACACATGTGAAATAATTGGGACTTCTAGGACAGGAACCACGTCTGTGCCTCTATTATAAACAGATTTTAAAGCCACTGACACCTATGTGCTATGTGACTATACTCTTCACTGAAAGGGTGACCTGACTGGGGAGAGCCAAGGGAGATGTTTTTGTGTTTGTCAGTAACATGCAGCACTCCTCTGCTCTCACCCTGGCTACCAACCTACAAGCAATTGCTGTCGAAACGTCATGGGTGGCGAAGGATCATGCTGAACTGTTCAGCCAGCTAGTTGTGTCTGAACATTGTGACAGCATCCAGGAATGGGGGGCCATATCACCCAAGTGATCCATCGTGCCACTGACATACCCATTCTAAAGTCCTCATGTCATCTTATGAGGTGACATCTACCTTTGTGGATGGACGAGAGCCGTGCAGCCATCTGAAATAGCCGATTTAAAAGCTATCCTATGGTAGACAACCTCATAGCCTCTCCAGCACAAGAGCCAAAAACCTGATGCATGATTACTGAGATAATGAAAAATTCATGGCGAGCGTTCCTGGACTCCATCAACCATTTCACTTGTTCTATAAGAGTTTGTGTTTGCCGGAAATCCTCTCAATGGCTTCCCAGTCATTCACCAATGGCAGCTGTGCTGAAATGCTGATATCTCCAAACTTTGCATGCAGACATCACTCAGATACTCGCGGAGAATTTTACGCACACTACTGCAAATGCCAGCCACGATCTGGCGTTTCGTTACCGTGTGACTGCAGCGAGACTAAAACTGGACTTTAGATCCAACGATTCCTAGACTTAAAACAACCCTTTCTCCATGTGGGAACTGGAATAAGACCCGTCAAACTCGTGATACAGCACCTGGCCATGACCAGATCCGTAACTGACGCTGTTGGTAAATGTTTAAGCAAGCAAAGAGAATCCTCTTCATATGTTTTACTCTTATACAGCAGAAAGGTAGCTTCCCCATCTCGTGGAGAGGCGCTTTCGACACCTCTCCTCAAACCAGGAAAGGAACGTACCTGTCCCAGTAGTTATCGGAATATCGTCTTAATGAGCTGTGAAGGGAAGACTCTCGAGTGAATGGTTAGCTGTCGTCCGATCTGGTTGTTAGAGACCAGGCAACTCCTTACCTGCTCTGTATGGATTCCGAATATTTTGACCCATTGTCAACAGCCTGCCTCTGTGAGAGGGTGGCTATTCAGCAGTCTTTCCTATACAACAATCACTGTATCGGTATATTCTTTGAAATCAGTAAGACGTACGATACTACTTGGAGACACTATTCTCGGGGGACTGCGTCAATAGGTCTTTCGGGGCCATCTCAGTATCTTCATACAGTCTTTCCTTTCCTAGCGGTTTTTTAGGATCAGAGATGGTGACTCGCTGTCAGATGGTTTTGAGCAAGAGATCTGAGTCCCTCAGGGCAGTGTTTAAAGAGTTAAGCTCTTTGCTGTAGTCATAAGCAGTATCACATCTGGGGTAAGGATTCCTGTACAGTGTTCCTTATTTGCGGACAATTTTGCTGTTTTCTGTTTCTCCTCCAGTGTTGCAGCAGCGAGCCACCAGTAACAACTGACAGTGTGGAGGTGAGTTTTCTGCAGATAAGTTCACGAGTGTGATGTTTTTAAATTTCCTGCCTTGCATATTACAGACACCATGCTAAATTTTAAAGACTCAGTGAGGTTTCTGGGAATCTGTTTTTGACTTCAAATTGTAGTAATTGCCACACCCGAGAGACCTGAAAGCTAGAGCCCTGAAGGTACTGAAAATCTTAAAGTGCCCTAGCCAGAGGTCTTGGGGAGTGGACAGAGTGTGTGTCCTCCAGTTTCAAGCTTTTGTGCCTGAACTATTGCTGCACCGTTTATGGATTGGTGAGGCCTTATTTGTAGATCCTTGATGGTGTCCACTATAAAAGGCTACAGCTGGCCACAGATACTTATAGGACCAGTGCAATACCCAGACTTTGGGGTGAGGCGGGGGAACTGCCACTTACCATCTGGTGGCAGCTTCTCGTGGTGCATCAGGCATGTAATTTCATTGCAACTGACTTCACCCACACGCCATACTGTTGCCAGTCTGCCTCTGGAACGTCCTTTTTCCAACAGTCCACGAGCCACAATGCCGTTTGGGATCCACTTGCTCCACGCCAAGTGACTGGAGCACACATTGCAAGTACAACCCAAGATCCAGGGTTTTAACCGTCTCCCAACCTGGTTACTGGACAGGCCCAGAGTGATTTTAGATTTCTGATGACAAGAGAGATTGGTCTCCTGCTTTAGTTTCTGATGTTTTCTGACATTTTATCTGAGCATCACGACTATGAAGCTGTTATTTATGGATTGGTTGAAACGGAATTCTCTTGGTTGTTCTGTTTTCCTGGATTGTGTTCTCATGGTAAGGCTGTCTCAAGCCTGTTTAAATTGTTTGTGAGATCCGATTCTCTTAGTCCCTTTCATTCGCTGAAACGTTTGTACCCAGCAGATAAAGTAGTCTAGCCTATCCAAAGTGCACTCCTACATCTACAACGACTGGCGAAGGTGGTGTTATTCTGCTGGGTACCAGCACATGAGAATTGTGGGGAATGAAACGGCGGATCTAGTAGCCAATGAGGCGTAGCTTGATCAGGTATTTCAGTGTGCCATCCCTCTATACGGTATCTCCTCGCTGTTAAGCTAGAGAGTCTTGGTCACTTCCAACCACTCACACTCCAAATGATGCAACAATAACCTCTGTGTAGTAAATCCCACAACATGGCTGTGGCGTACCTCCTTCCAGCCACATTGAGGTAGTGAGGTCCTCGTCACCAGTCTTTGAATGGGCCACAGCCCTATGAAATATGGCATCTTGCTCCAGCGAGATAACCCTCCAACGTGTGGCGCTTGTGGCGTACACATCACTGTGCGCCACATTTTATTGGACTACGTTTGATTTTCAGACCAGGCCGCAGCTGATTTGCTGATGCATTTGCAGTCTATTCTACGTAATAATCAAATGAATGTGGGTAGTTTTGAAGTTTGTGATTCGTCCAACGTTTTTACCGCGATTTTAGGGAGGTGGTTTTAATATGTTCACAGGGTGACTGGCTCGCCCATATTTTAAGTAAGTGGGCAATCAGTGACATATTTTCCTCTGCTTTCCGTTTAGCTCTCATCTCGTTTTAAGCGTGTTTTAGTCTCCTGTATAGCACCTATTATCTCCGGTTGTCCTAGTGTGTACGATCGCGTCTTAATAATTTTTCCACGTTCGTTTGCTATAATGTGTGTAAGGGTACTGTGCTGATAACCTCTTCTGTGCTGATAACCTCTTGCGAGTCCGTAAGCTGTAACACCCCCCGCCCCCTCCCCACACACACACACACACACACACACACACACACACACACACACACACGCGTGCTCAGTTGCCATCATGCATAAAACCATGGATGTGAATACTAGTCTGCCATAAGTTGATATAAGCAAAGGATTGTAGTTTTTGGTTATACATAAGAGTTGCTTCGATGAAACGAGTTACTCCAGTCAGACTTGCTAGCAGCATCATCAATAGTGCCAATAGAATCAGCAGATATTAAAACATAATGGAAATACTCGTTTGTAAGGCGCTAGCAAGTGGTAAATTTGAGTCCAGTAGTCCTATAGGTATGTACTTTTGTTCCTCTTCCACCCCCTCCCCCAACCCCCCATAGTTCTGTGTGTTAGTTGCACTCAGAGGTGCAATTGGTGAAGAAAACTAAGTAATTAAGCATCAGACTATCATCTGCAGACTTGGAGAAGCACCTGCAACAATAACAACTTTGACCTCAAATGCATTCATTGCTGCAGTGCTGTTTATCTACAATGTAGGTTGGTTGGTTGTTTGGGGGAAGAGACCAAACAGCGAGGCTATCGGTCTCATAGGGTTAGGGAAGGATGGGGAAGGAAGTCGGCCGTGCCCTTTCAAAGGAACCATCCCGGCATTTGCCTGGAGCGATTTAGGGAAATCACGGAAAACCTAAATCAGGATGGTGGACGCGGGATTGAACCGTCGTCCTTCCGAATGCGAGTCCAGTGTGCATCTACAATGTATTCAATGTGCATTTCACCCCCCCCCCCCTCCCCCAAGGGGCCTCAATGCTCCTTGGCCGGCTTGTGCTTGGCTACTACGGTGCCCCCAGCCACTGCAGCATCTTTCCCCTTCTGTGCTACATGTCTATCCTTTTGCTACTCTTTCTCATACTCCCTTGTGGGATGTTTTTGGGAGTGTGCTCTGATGTCCACTACTGAAAATGCAGAACAGTCTCTCCACTGATTTTTGTTCCTTTTTGCTTTCTTCGTTCCCCATCTCATACCATTCCTCTGCTTCGACATTTGAGATTCGCCTTTTTTTCTTCCTCCCAGTGCACTGTTTAAGGCCATCCCATGCGTCTGACGCGTAACAGGTGACTTGATAAAGTGTAATTTCCATGCCTTGGCCCCCCTGCGAGTCTGGGGATTAGAATAGCCCGAGGTATTCCTGCCTGTCGTAAGAGAAGACCTTTCGGCCTTTAAGTGATGGTCCCCGGTGGGGTTTCACCTCCATTTTTTTAAAATTTTCCCGAAGAGCGAACCACTTGGGGAAAGACGCCTTACATGGTGATTGACTAAATCATGCATTGACATCTTTAGTCCACATTCTCGTCGTCGCATTGCAGTCCCGACCATTCTCCATCTATTGGGCAAGGAAACCTTCCTGGGTGCGTTTTCCACCATGCACCATGCAGTGTCACTTTCTGTGCTGATGCTGACAATGGACTTCTTTGCACCTCATATCCACCATAGTAGCTAGTCCATTGTGGTGGGGCCGCCATGTACCCTGTTGGTTGTAGCCCCTGACAACACAGGGATCGCTCTGCTGATGCCTGTGCCGTTAATTCCCCATGTATGCCAAGGAGTAGATGTCTGTCACCCTGGGTCATCGAGCTATCCTGCCAGGTGGCCTCTGCTGTGGCTGGGTGGCGCCCATGGGAAGGGCCTCTGGTTGGAGTGGGGGGGGGGGCATCAGGGCAGATTGCATGAAGCTTAGTACGACATCTCTTGCTGGTGCTCCGCCGCCAGCACACTCTAAGCGGACGAAGTAACGTTAATACTAAGAAATATGACCCCAAAGCGTTCCTCTTCCTGGCCACACTATGGGAGGCTAAGGATGGCAGTGAAGCTTATTCATCCTGGTATCTCATATGTACAAGAGTTGAAGGGGAATCTTTAGTGTGGATGAAGCCTCAGTTTTATGTGGAGCATTTGGAGAACAAGTATGGGGAGGCGAAGGGCTTGTCCAAAATGCGCTTTGGGTCAGTTTTGATAAAAACACCATCCTCTACCCAGTCACAGGCGTTATTTGCTTGTGGCAAGATGGGGACTGTTTGTTACCAAGATGCCTCATGAGAGCTGAGATGTGGTTCTGGTTATTATATCCCATAGGATCTTCTTGTGCAGTCTGATGATGAGCTGCACCCAAATTTAGAGGGTGATGTGTTCATTTCGTCCAGCACGTCCATCGGGGTCTGAGGGATAACCAGGTTGCCACCAGTGCCTTCATCTTGGCCTTCCCATCTGTCAACTGTGGAGAGCATCATTGACCTTGCTCGCCAGACTGCAGGATTTTACAGAAAGACAGGAAAATCATGAACTAAAAGACCCTGGAATAACTGACCTACACTGAGGCTAAGAGGAAATTTGAGCACCTACATCCTGTGGCTATGACCACCTCATTTGCCGCCACTTCGATAACAGTTATCGCCCCATCAGGTCCTCTAATTCCTGTCGCCTCTCAGAACAGAGAGTGCACCTGCCCCCTTGATGGTGGGGGGCACTTCCCTCCCTGTTGCTCCCACACCACCTACAGCAGGAGCAACAACCCCCAATCATCGGGGATTTCAGTCCCCACTTCTCAGGCAGAGAAGCCTAAGGATTTTTTGGCTCTTCTCATTAGGAAGGATGTCCCTTGGGTGACTCCCATCCCAGGTTTCTGCTAGTGGGGAAGATGACACCTGCCAGAGGCTGAAGATCCCAAAAGCCGCTGGACGTAGGGATTCATGCTCATCATCAGTCCTGAAGACTGATTCAATGAAGTTCTCCCAGCCAGGGAAACCCAAAGAAAAGTGCGAGAAATCGAAAAAGAAGTCCCCAAGAACAAGAAACTTGTCGGTAGCAGTGGTGTGGGTGTCACCTCAAGCTCTGTGGCTAAGGGTGGGGTGGGGTGGAGATTCTGGCGTCTGCTGCGGACCTGGATCTCGCCGGACCCTTAGACACAATGGATATAGATTGCTCAGGCAAACATTTGGTGGCAGCAGGTCACCCTGAGGGATAAACTGCCTCATTGAATGTTTCATGCCTTCCCAGTCTCACGATGACGACATCCTTCAGTGGAATTGCGGTGGTTCCTTCCACTGCCTGGCTGAGCTACAGAAAGTGTTAAGCTTTACACCTGCTTCCTGCATTGCTCCCGGGAACATTGTTCCCTGTAATGCAGACTCCTTCCCTCTGCATCTGTAAGGGATATTACAGGAACTATAGCTACTAAAATAGGTCAGCTGGAGTTTGCGTTTATGTCCTAAACTCAGTCTGCAGTGAACCTGTGCCTCTTCAAACTCCTCTTGAAGCCGTGGCTGTCAGAATATGGATGATGCTGGAAATAACTGTGTGCAATGTATGTCTTCCTCCAGATGGTGTAGTACCCCTGAATGTATTTGCCGCTCCGATTGATCAACTCCCTAAACCTTTCCTACTCATGGGAGATTTTAACGCCAATAACTCCTTGTGGGGTGGCGCCATCCTTACTGGCCGAGGCAGTGTAGCTCTACATAATTACTCGACCATTGATTTATCAGTTTGCAGCCCAGGACTTCTCCCATCTATCCACTGGAGAGCACATGACAACCTGTGTGGTAGTGACCACTTCCCCATCTTGTCGCTGCCCCAGCGTCAGGTCCACTGATGCCTTCCCAGATGGGCAGACAAGGAGAACTGGGAAACTTTCACCTCTGCTCTCACCATTGACTCTCCCCCACATGGTAACATAGATGTTACTACCACAATCGTTTCTGGTGTAGAAAACGCGATCTCTCGCTCTTTAGAGTGCCCCCAGTGAAAGACAGTCCTTGCAGATCGCCAGATGTCACTGAGGCAACTACTGAGCGTTGGAAAGCTCTATAGCGGCGTCAGCTGTTCCCTAGAGCATCTGATAGCCTTTAAGTGGCTTCATGTCCGTGTACACCAGTTCATGAAAAGACGGAAACAGAAGTGTTGGGAAGGTGACTATGGCACTCAATGGTAAACACGTACCTCTTCCAAGTCTGGACGGAGATGTCAGGGACCTAACCCCCAGCCTTTCGCACTCTCAAACAGCGGCTGGAAGGGAAAGTCCTCTCATTCACTACACACCACAGTGAATCCTATAAGGCCCCATTTACAGAGTGGGAGCTCCCAAATGCCCTTACACATTGCCCCGACACAGCTCTTGGGCCCGATCGGATCCACAGCCAGATGATTAAACATCTCTCATCTGGCTACAAGCAGCATCATTTTGTCATCTTCAACCCGTTCTGTTGCGATGGCGTCCTTCCATCGCAGTGGCGGGAAAGTACTAACGATCTGGTGCTCAAACCTAGTAAAAACCCGCTGGATATTGATCGCTATCGGCCCATCAGCCTTACCAACGATGTTTGTAAGCTGCTGGAATGTATGGTGTGTCGACGGTTGGTTTGGGTCCTGGAATCACGTGGCCTATTGGCTCCATGTCCGGGCGGCTTCTGCCAGGGGTGCTCTACCACTGAGTATCTTGTCTCTCTCGAGTATGCCATGTGAACAGCCTCTTCCAGACGCCTACACCTTGTTGCCATCTTTTTTGACCAACACGAAGCTAATGCAACCACCTGGCGCCATCATATGCTTGCCACATCATACGGGTGGGGTCTGCGAGGCCCTCCTGTCGCTCAGTACTTTCGTGTCCAAGTTGTTGCCTCCCGTAGTCCCCCCATAACCAGGAGAGCAGGGTCCCGCAGGGCTCTGTATTGGGTGTATCAGTAATTTTATTGGCCATTAATGGTCTAGCAGCAGCTGTAGGGCCGCCTGTCTCACCCTCTCTGTATGCAGACGTCTTCTGTATTTCGTACTGCTCCATCAGTTATGGTGGTGTTGAGCGGCACCTACAGGTAGCCATCTGCAAGGCGCAGTTATGGGCTCTTGACCATGGCTTTTAGTTTTCGGCCGCTAAGTCGTGTGTCATGCACTTCTGTCAACGTTGTACTGTTTATCAGGAACCACAACCTTACCTTCATGACGATCCATTCACTGAAGTGGAGACATATCGATTCTTAGGACTGGCTTTCGTCGCCCAATTGACTTGGCTACTTCACCTTCGTCAGCTTAAGCGGAAGTGCTGGTAGCATCTCAATGCCTTGCGCTGCCTGAGCAACACCAACTGGGGTGCAGATGGCCCGACTCAGCTGCAGCTCTACAAAGCCCTTGTTCAATCCCACCTTGATTACTGAAGTGTGGTTTATAGTTCAGAGGCGCCCTCAGCATTGAGTGTACTCGACCCATTGCACCACTGTGGCATTCGCTTAGCGATGGAGCTTTTAGTCCGGTGACCAGTGTCCTGGTGGAGACCAGAGTCCCTCAGTTCCAGAACCGACGTGCACACCTGCTCGCCACTTTCGTTGCACACATTCTTAGTTCTCCTGAGCATTCGAATTATCATCTCCTTTTTCCATCGGCGGCAGTTCATCTCCCGCATCAGTGGCCCAGGTCAAGGCTAACGACTGCATTTCGTGTGGGCTCCCTTCTGAACTAGAGTCCTTCCCTTTACCACCTCACATCCAGGTCCATCCGCATACACCACCTCCATGGTGTACACACAGACCGCTGATTCGTCTGGATCTTATGCATGACCCTAAGCACTCAGTTACTCCTGCCGCTCTCTGATGTCACTTCCTCTCGATTCTTGTCGTGATCTGGGGCTTTTAAGTGGTTTACACCGAAGCCTCGATGACTGATGGTCATGTCGGTTTCTCCTACGTCCACAGCCCATTTTGAATAGCATTCCTTTCCTGATGGCTGCAGTGTATTTGCTGCAGACCTGGTGACTATCTCTTGTGCACTTCAGTATATCCGTTGAAGCCACAGGTATTGTTTATTTCGTGTACTGACTCTTTGAGCAGCCTACAAGCTATCGACCAGTGCTACCCTCGCCATCCTTTCGTAGCGTCCATCCAGGAATCCATCTATGCCGTGGAACAGTGCCGTCGTTCAGTGGTGTTTGTGTGGACCGAAGGACATGTCGGCATCCCAGAAACGAATTTACCGACAGGCTGGCCAAACAGGTTATGTGGAAACCACTTCTGGAGATGGCATCTCTGAACCTGACCCACATTCTGACTTATACCATTCCATCTCCCAAAGCCGAAAAACCCTACAGCATCACAGTACACACAATAAATTGTGTGGCGTTAAGGAGATTCTGAAAGTGTGGAAGTCTTCCATGTGGGTCTCTCACAGGGAATCGGTTGTCTGCCGGCTCCGTAATTTACACGCTTGGGCGACCCAGGGTTACCTTCTGTGCTGTGAAGACCCGCCTGCGTGTCGGTGCTTCACCCTGTTGACAGTGGCCCGTATTCTGGTGCACTGTCCCACTTTGACTGTCCAGCGACGAAATCTTGGGTTACCGGACTCTTTGCCGCTAATTTTATCTGATAACGCCTCATAAGCTGATGTAGTTTTACGTTTTATTTGTGAGGGTGAGTTTTATTGTCTGATCTAAGTTGTAGCACATGTCCTTTGTTCCTCTGTGTCCACCCTAGTGCTTCTAGGGTTGAGGTTTAAAGGTTTTGCAGAGTGGCCGGCTTCTTTTTTATTCTCATGGTCAAGTAGCCATGGTAAACTGCTATGTTGTTTTAATCTCTTCATCCCGTTTTTTGCTTGTCTGGTTTTCTTGAGCTCTTTTGTCCATTTACATATTTGTTGCCATTCATCGTTCTTGTGCTCCGTCCTTTCATTCCGTATTGAGTTATCTGACTCTTGTTCTGTTCTCACACATGTGGCATTGTTTTATTCAGAACAATCGTCTGATGACCTCGAGTTCGGTCCCTTTCCCCCCTCTTTCAATCCAACCAATCACGCCTTGGCAGACAGGTAGAGTTCGAACGTACCTACTGGTACAAGCCAGGCCCAGGGAGGGGTTGTCGCCTTGAGCTGATACCTTCCCATACTGCCGATTGGTCCCTCTGTCAGGTGTTTGAATCCCTCAGACGGGTGCACACCTCACGAAGACCCTCCCAGTCGCACCACGGTTCCTCATGGTTGCACTTAGAGAAAATGGTCACTGCTTTGCTATGATAAATCCTGTCTACCCGGGGTGGGGAATTACGCGTTACCCCGTCACCGGCTACGCATGGAAGTGCGTGGGTCGGCCTTCAGACACGCACAGGGAGGAAAAAAGAGAAAGGGAAAGGAAAGAAGAGGGGTCTCAAACGCCGCAGCGGAGAAAAGGGCAAATAAGAGGGAAGGAAAAGAGGACAGAGGAAGGACGAAGACTTGCAAGTATAGAAAGCAAGGAATTTGGAACAGTTTCGAGCGTCCGTCTCCGGACGTAGGCACAAACCATACTCCCAGAGGGGGAGAAAGGGATGGAAAGAGCCAGAGATGAGGGGGGGGGGCGAAGATGGCGGACGGGGAAGGATGCGGAAAGGGAACGTATGCAGCCCGGAAAAGAAGGAGGGCCACATTAGCTCGGGGTCCCGTGCTCGCTACGCACGTGTCCACGAAAGAGTTGTGGACCCCCGGGGGGGGGGGGGGGGGGGGGGGGGGGGAGAGGTGGAGTGGTTGCATGCGAGTTTTTTAAGAGTATATCAAATAACCCTCATCGACTAACGTCATGGTATTGAATATAACTCCCACAATTGCCTAAGGAGTGCGGTTAGTTTCCATGGATGACCTTGATGAAATCCCAGTGGTTTCCAGTGAGAAGGGGAGTGATCTTGAATATAAATTGGCCAAGTGGGTAATTTGACGCTGGGTGTTCAATAAGTGGTTAGATTATCTTCGCTAAAACATACATTGCTATAATGTTGCCCTTTAAATCGCGTCCCCTTAAATCCTGTTCTCTGGAGATGCCTGTCCTAAATCTAGAACATACGCTGCTATCCTGTCCCCAGACAAAGCTTATTTCACTCGCATAAGACACACACTGGGGATAGAATTTTCAGTATCATTAGTGCATATAACTAGTGCATAACATTTTTTTAAATTAAATGATATTCACTCAAGGAACCAGATTCCCGTGTACTGTAGAATAATTTTTACACATCAGTAAATAGTTCATTAATTGTAACAGAAGTTCCACATTATTTGGCCATTGAAGTTATATTTTATGGTGGTTTTGAAATGAGTTCCTCCGGTATTAAGATGAGCAATAAAAGGAAATGCATATTAACATTTTGAGGACTGAGCAGTTAGGGTTTAGTTCAAACGACGGATCCTGTGATATTTCAGTTTCTTGACTTTGTAAGAGGGCGCTTTGCCTGTGAAATTATGAAAAAATTTCAGAAGTCCTGTTTTATTAGCACCAGGGATATTCTTAGTGTTGTTAATTATATTTCTGACATTACTAGTAAATTACATTATTACATTGTACAATGTGTGCTCATTCATTTCTTACAGTTCCCTACACACAAACCGTCCAGTAGGCTAACGATGTTGCCCTTGGAGTTAGCAGAGGAGGTAAGTGTTTTTGTACATTATTCAGTGATTACTGGGGGACGGGGGGGGGGGGGGCGGGTGACATCGACATATTAACAACTAAAATATGCAGCGTTGATATTGCTCAATGAAACTAAGAGAAAATGCAATTTTACATTGGAAATTGGTTACATTTACCTCACTGTGTAGAATTTCCATAGGTTTTGGAAAATGAATCTGTATATCACAATCTTCAAAATAGTGCATGGCATCTTCTCTCGCATTTGTGGAACATCGTTACTGTGTATTTAAGTTTTTAATGACTGTATTTCTTTTACATGGTTAATTTCTTGGAAAATGTACTTCTGTGTGTTTTCTTCTTAATTGCTAGGAAATCTTATCATATTGCTCAAAAGTGTAAGTTGTCTCACATTTTTTCACTTGACCTTCTTTGTCGATGAATTACGTTGAAAAATGAAAAACGTAATGGTAGGACACACAAATGTTAGTTATATTCGGTGTCTTATGTATGGTCTGTTATCTACAATACTTATAAAAGCAAACACAGTTGAATGTACACTCCTGGAAATTGAAATAAGAACACCGAGAATTCATTGTCCCAGGAAGGGGACACTTTATTGACACATTCCTGGGGTCAGATACATCACATGATCACACTGACAGAACCACAGGCACATAGACACAGGCAACAGAGCATGCACAATGTCGGCACTAGTACAGTGTATATCCACCTTTCGCAGCAATGCAGGCTGCTATTCTCCCATGGAGACGTTCGTAGAGATGCTGGATGTAGTCCTGTGGAACGGCTTGCCATGCCATTTCCACCTGGCGCCTCAGTTGGACCAGCTTTCGTGCTGGACGTGCAGACCGCGTGAGACGACGCTGCATCCAGTCCCAAACCTGCTCAATGGGGGACAGATCCGGAGATCTTGCTGGCCAGGGTAGTTGACTTACACCTTCTAGAGCACGTTGGGTGGCACGGGATACATGCGGACGTGCATTGTCCTGTTGGAACAGCTAGTTCCCTTGCCGGTCTAGGAATGGTAGACCGATGGGTTCGTTGACGGTTTGGATGTACCGTGCACTATTCAGTGTCCCCTCGACGATCACCAGTGGTGTACGGTCAGTGTAGGAGATCGCTCCCCACACCATGATGCCGGGTGTTGGCCCTGTGTGCCTCGGTCGTATGCAGTCCTGATTGTGGCGCTCACCTGCACGGCGCCAAACACGCATACGACCATCATTGGCACCAAAGCAGAAGCGACTCTCATTGCTGAAGACGACACGTCTCCATTCGTCCCTTCATTCACGCCTGTCGCGACAACACTGGAGGCGGGCTGCACGATGTTGGGGCGTGAGCGGAAGACGGCCTAACGGTGTGCGGGACCGTAGCCCAGCTTCATGGAGACGGTTGCGAATGGTCCTCGCCGATACCCCAGGAGCAACAGTGTCCCTAATTTTCTGGGAAGTGGCGGTGCGGTCCCCTACGGCACTGCGTAGGATCCTACAGTCTTGGCGTGCATCCGTGCGTCGCTGCGGTCCGGTCCCAGGTCGACGGGCACGTGCACCTTCCGCCGACCACTGGCAACAACATCGATGTACTGTGGAGACCTCACGCCCCACGTGTTGAGCAATTCGGCGGTACGTCCACCGGGCCTCCCGCATGCCCACTATACGCCCTCGCTCAAAGTCCGTCAACTGCACATCCGGTTCACGTCCACGCTGTCGCGGCATGCTACCAGTGTTAAAGACTGCGATGGAGCTCCGTATGCCACGGCAAACTGGCTGACACTGACGGCGGCGGTGCACAAATGCTGCGCAGCTAGCGCCATTCGACGGCCAACACCGCGGTTCCTGGTGTGTCCGCTGTGCCGTGCGTGTGATCATTGCTTGTACAGTCCTCTCTAAGTGTCCGGAGCAAGTATGGTGGGTCTGACACACCGGTGTCAATGTGTTCTTTTTTCCATTTTCAGGAGTGTATTTCTAGGTTGTTAATATTTTACTCACTGTCGATGTACACACAAAGTTCTGCATCACCACAGTTCCCAGAACTCCTGAAAATAGATGTTGACTGCGGATGTTGTATTACAGACAGTCTGACTGTTCAGAGAGATCACTAAACCCACCCAAAGATGTAAACAACAATGCATGAGCAACGCCTATTACACAGAGGGGGGCCGACAGCCGATCAGTTCTAGTCATTCTACCAGGAAGGAGGTACATGCTCGTGTTGTCTGTAGGCCAACCATGCTTAGACAGTCAATACCGCGGTTTGGTCGCTTCCACATGGTTACTTTGTGCCAGGAAGGGCTCTCAACAAGGGAAGTGTCCAGGCGTCTCAGAATGAACCAAAGCAATGTTGTTTGGACATGGAGGAGATGGAGTGAGATGGAGTGAGATAGGAACTGTCGATGACATGCCTCGATCAGGCCGCCCAAGGGCAGAGGATGACCGCTACTTACGGTTTATGGCTTGGAGGAACCCTGACGGCAACGCCATGTTGAATAATGATTTTTGTGCAGCCACAGGACATTGCGTTACGACTCAAACTGTGCCCAATGGGCTGCATGATGCGCAACTTCACTCCCAACGGCGATGATTAGGTCCATCAATGCAATCACGACACCATGCAGTGCGGTACAGATGGGCCCCAACAACATGCAGATTGGACTGCTCAGGATTGGCATCATGTTCTCTTCACTGATGAATGCCCCATATGCCTTGAGACAATCGTCGGAGATGTGTTTGGAGGCAACCCTGTCATGCTGAACGCCTTAGACGCACTGTCAAGGGAGTGCAGCAAGGTGGAGGCTCTCTGCTGTTTTGGGGTGGCGTTATGTGGGGCCAACGTGCGCCGCTGGTGGTCATGGAAGGCACTGTAATGTATGTACGAAACGTGAATGCCATCCTCTGACCGATAGTGCCACCATATCTGCAGTATACTGCCAAGGCGTTCGTCTTCATGGAAGACAATTCGCGCCCCCCATCATGCACGTCTTGTGAAGGACTTCCTTCAGGATAACGACATCGCTCGACTAAAGTGGCAGCATGTTATCCAGAAATGAACCCTATCTAACATGGCTGGGATAGATTGAAAAGGGCTGTTTATGGACGACGTGACCCACCAACCACTCTGAGGGATCTACGCCAAATCGCCTTTGAGGAATCTCTGAGGAACTGGTGGATAGTATGCCACGACGAATGCAGACATGAATCAGTGCAAGAGGACGTGCTATTAGGTATTAGAGGTACCAGCGTGCACAGCAATCTGAACTACCACCTCTGAAGGTCTCGCTGTATGGTGGTACAACATGCTATGTGTAGTTTTCATGAGCAATAAAAAGGAGGGGGGGGAGAATGATGTTTATGTTGATCTCTCTTCCAATTTTCCGTACATGTTCCGGAACTCTAGGAACGAAGGTGGTGCGACTCTTTTTTGATGTGTGTATGGAGTTCTTGTTTATTAAACACGTTTTCAATTTCTGGTCTCCCCTCCCCCCTCCCCCACCCCCATCCCTGAGGCTCGGGGTTCTATCATGAGTTCATGCATGGCTTACACAGGACCCAGAGTTATTCCAGCCCTTTCTTCCTTACCACTCTGCATTTCCATACCCATTATCCTCCTTTCCTCCCTGTCCTAATTCCTTCCCCTCTGCCCCCTCTTTTCTCTCTTGGTTTTTGTGCCTACAGTATGTTGACCTGGCCAGCCATCTGGTTTTTTGTATGACTTCCAGTTTTGTTGCCATTGCTTTTTCTTTTTGATCCTTCCTTGTTTAGTGTTTCTGGTCCCTCTTTGGAGTTTGACCTCCTCTTATAAATTATCTCTCTGTAGTGTGAGATAAACAATCTGGGGAATAACTCCCTCCTAGTACCTATGACGTTGATACCTCTCCCCCTTTTTTCTCTGGGGTAGCTCCACATGGCATTCTCTCCTTCAACTCTCCCATTGGGCGTCTTCCACCATCTGCCATTTCGTATTCGCCATACTAGGTTGACCAGTAGTTTTTAACCCAGCAGTGAGCGCCGCGCCCAATCCCCCTCACCTTGTAGTTGCGCCCCTCCCCCTCCACCACAGTCATCCATATTTTGCTGGATTGCCCCTGCGTTTCGGCCCTTCTCACTACATATCCCCTCCAAACTTCCTTGTCCTGCGTGTTAGCAGATGATCCTCAAAACAGTAATATCTGTCCTCGGTTCTCTTCGCGAAAATGGTGTGTCTTTCGGTGTTTAAATCTTCGAATATTCATCTGGAACTGGAGGCCATTTGTTAGCGTTCACATTGATTATGGAGCCCTAGGCCTTGCCTCCACAGTGGCCGGGTTCTTCTCCCCTTTTTTCCCCTACATTTTGCCTGGTTTATCTGCCATTTTGATTCCCCTTTTTTGATCTTCTTCTCGTGGTGTTGCCCGCACTATGTCACGATCATGGGATTGCGCATGCTACGGTATTCTGTATGGAATGGTATGGTATGGTGTGGTGTGGTGTATGATATGGTATGAGTGGTGGAGCTGATGCCCCAAAGCGCATTGCGTATCTGTGATGGTCCTGCTCTCTCTGTTTGCGCCCACCCCATCCTGATCTTTCCTCTCCCTGCTGCCCTTTCGTACCTTTAACCTCTTTCTTTGCCCATTTTACCTTCTCCTTGACTGACTGACTGTCCTTTGTGTTGTCCCTCTCTCTGTTTCTGCCACCTTAGATCACAGGACTGATGGCGTTGCTTTTTGGTCCCCTCCTGCCTCCCCCGCCCATCCCCAATCAACCAACGAAACAACCAAACATTCTTGATCTGCCCTTTACACTCCTTGATGTCGCAGTTTCGCTGTTTTGGAACAAATATCTTCAGGTACTGTTTCCTTAAAATTGAGTAATTTACTGTTACTAACTTTATGGTTAACGTTGTGAGATGCTCCGTTTTGTGAAAACTGCCTGCACGTTAATTCCACTGCATGGGCTGACTAGCAATTACAGAATATGCAAGTGGGAAACCGATCTACTGTAGAAACACAGTAGATTCTGTACTTTCGCATAGCAGTGTTAGTCTCATTTTTTGAGAGAATGGTACAGAGTAACAGAAATATGTGTCTGTATAAATGGCGCAAGTTGAATACTTGTTTAGTTTTTCTTTCGTTCTTCATATTGATTTTATTACGTTTTCGTTCTAGGAAAAAGCTTCAGCGTATCCCATAAATGCTTGTCTCTGAACGTACAATGGCAAGAAATGTATGCTAGTCTTTCGTACTGTCCAACCCTATCTTGGAAAGTTTTTCCTATGTAAGTCAGTACTTATCATTAAGTTCCTTCCTTTGAAGAATTTATGTAACAACATTATAACAGAACTCGCTCCGTCCATTTTTCATTCAATTTTGATTCTGTTGTTTACTTGTCTAAAATCTTGACTTGGCTGCAAACAAACACCTGCACAATAACCATACTGAATTTGTGCTCACTTTAATGCAGATCAGTGTTGTAGTAGTTCCATGTAGAGAGCTCTGTTTGAGACTTACCTACACCGGAATAATTACTAGCACCGCCATTTCCCCCTACATTTCGTCATTCAACCAAAGCTTTTACACTTTAGCCTCTGGCAGCTAACTGTTGCTGCTATTTTATTTTCGAGTCAGAAACATAAAAATTTACAGTAGCCACACACATCAATAAACACTGTATTTATATTACATGTGCCCAGTACTTTGCAACCTCTAAGGCGCTTGGAGTGGCTTGCAGGAGATCAACCTTCGTGCAGGATATAGGGCACAAAAGGCCCTGGAGCATGTGGCTTGTGGTTTGTTCTTGTCCACAATCACGAGACGTAATTTCTGTTATTAAGTCCCATCACTTCAGGTAATCTGTCTAAAGATTTCCACACCAGCCATCTCTCGTTGTGTCCAGGTGGTAGTTCTTCAGCTTCTGGCGTCTGCAGGTGAGGCGTCGACTTCTTCCTGAGAACATCCGAGAAGCTCACCATTTCACGAGAGAAGGCGAGGCTGGAGTTATGGAAGCTCTTGCGCGATCTCAGCCGTTGCTCTGGTGGATTATGTCCGTGCAGTGGATGGGCACTGTCCTGTTCCACTTTGTCTCTCCTTGTTGGAAGCCACCGTTCTGCGTACCCATGGTGGCGCTATTCCAGCCAGGCAGTAGAGCGTATCAGTTTGGGTAGATCTTAAGCAACCTGTGATCAATCTGTAGGTTTCGTTGAGAGCAATGTCTACTTGTCTCTCATGAGATGACCTGTACCAGACTGGAGAAGCATATTCAGCAGTAGAAAAGCACAGTGCCATTGCAGTACAGCGAATAGTCTGTGGATGTGATTCCCACAATGTCTCCGCTAGTTTGCAAATTAGGTTGTTTTGAGCGGAGATTTTCATTTTGGTGTTCTTGCAGTGAGTTTTGAATGTCGGAGTTCTATCGAGAGTGACTCCCAAGTATTTAGGTGCGTGATGATGCTGGGGTGGGATGCGTGACCATGCAATATGTAGCTCACGATTAGCTTCCCTGTTCCGTAAATGAAAGGCACACACTTGTGTCTTCGAAGGGTTTGGTCTGAGTTGGTTCCGATTGTAGTAGCTTCACAGTGTTCTAAGTGCTGTTTTCAGGTTTCTTTCGACTCTTTCAAAGCAAGAGCTCTGTGTAGCAAGGGCTAGGTCATCTGCATGTAAGAATCTCCTTGTGACTGGGGTCAATGGCTGGTCGTTGGTATAAATGTTGAAGAGAAGTGGAGCCAAGACGCTTCCCTGAGGTAGACCATTTTCCTGCGCTCTCAAGCGACTGTGTTGTCCTTGGAATTCGACAAAAAACCTGCGGTTTTGGAGGAGGGTGCTGAGTAGTCTAACGAGGTGGGCGTTCTTGATCTTATTGTGTAATTTTGCATGGAGTAATCGATGATGGACAGTATCATAGGCTGCTGTGAGATCCATGAAGACCATGCCCATTACTCGACAGGTTTAGAAGCCATCCTCTATTAACTGAGTGAGATTCAAAAGTTGCCCTGTGCAGCTTCTGTTTGGTAGAAATCCTTGTTCGGGCATGAGAAGAGGGTCTATTACTGGTAGGATTCTATTCAGAATCATACGTTTCAACAGTTTACAAAGGTGACTCAAAACGCTAACTGGTCTGAAATTCTTGGGACGATTTGCTTCCTTTCCAGGTTTCAGAAGAGCTATCACCCTGCTCTTTCGTCAGATCTTTGGTATTTGGCACTGGTTCATGCGGTTGTTGAAAAGCTGCAGGATCCACTTTCTTGTTTCTGGGCCGAAGTTCTTTAGTTGCTCCATACGGATGTCATCTAGACCAGCTGCTTTACCAGTTGTGATCTTAATAGCCTTGTTTAATTCAGATATCTAGAATGGGAGAGTCAGATCCCTCTTTTGTTCTTGGGCCTCTTGCTGTACTTTCAGAACTTTGATTCTATAGCTTCCCTTCCCATTCATGAGCAGTTTGTGTGCTATCTGATCTGCAGTAATGTTGCAGTGTGATGTGGAGCTGGTTGGGTCATTATTGAAGCGTCTCAATAATCTCCACGCTTTATGACTGTTTCTGATGAGATCAAGTTCTTCCGTCGTTTTAACCCAAGAATTCCTTTTGGATTCTTTCAGAGATGCAATAAGTTTATTCCCAGCCAGTAGCATTGTCTCGTCGAATGGATCTTCTTAGAATAGCACCTTATACTCTGTAAATTGGGCAGTGAGTTCTGAAGTTAGACCAGGAATGTATGATGTTCGACAACCCCGAGGAATTGCAATTCTGGAGCACCTCTTTACAGCCCTCACAAAAGTGTCATATGAGTCAGGTGAAGGTTCAGTATTGGGAATTTCAGCGTCCAGAGTTTCTGTAAACTTCGGCCAGTTGGCTTTCCAGAAGTTTAACCTCCTTCTGAAATGAACTGTCTGTGGTCTAACTGCTGCGTGGATTTCGCACATGAACGGTCTGTGCTGTGTATTTGGAATAGGGTTGCAGACAGTTTTTACGCACTGTTGTGAGATGTTCTCGCTGCAAAATATCAGATCGGGGTTGTATCCACTTTTCCATCTGCCACTCTGAAAAATGCGGGTTGCTTAGGGTCATGTATAAGGCTCAGATGGTTGCCTTCCGCCCATTCTTGTAATGCTGTACCATTCTCATCATCATGCTCATAGCCCCACGTGGTGCTGTGACAGCTGAATTCACCAGTCACTATTTGCGTGTGTTGACTATAAAAGCTATCAGGTAGATTGATTTTGAGATCAACGTCCGGTGGTTTGCATACAGATGCGACTGTACAGCCTTTGATTTCCAAAGTTAAGATTTCAGTATTATTTGCTTCAGTAAAGGCTGATAATATCTGTGTATCTGGTTGGACAAATAGCACTTCCGTACTTTGCGTGGGGTCTTTCCGTAGCCAGTCGCATTCCGTTCATCTTTGGTCTGCGCATTTCACAGCTTCTGTGTGTCTCCGGTATGCAGAGTACACCGCACTTTGTTTGTCTGCACAGCTATTGTAACAGTTATTCTTTTGGTGGTGATATACCTTCTATATTCATCGATAGGATGGTCAACCGTGGTCCTGAAAAGGACGAAGATGATGATTCTGGTGCGGAAGGATCAGCCGCCAGAGAAACCTGACGCCCGGGGTACGCCCGATTGCAAGTCTTATCTTGGTCGGAAATCATTTCAATCTTCGTGGAGGCTCCTTTCATGTACCCTATTGCTGCTATGTCCGCGGATGAGGAAGCTGTGTCCAGTACGAAGGAATGCTGTAACACAGTGATACTGAGCGCCATTTAAATTAATGCTTCATTATGACAAATAGTGAAATCCAAAATTTTCAGTCAATTGTCACATTCTTGGCCAACAGGGCTTGCTAAGAAAATTAACAGTTAAGATAAAATTTGTATATGCCTGTTAACACAATATTATAAGGACCTGGGTTGACACACACTGGGGATGGGAAAATGTGAAGTACAGCATTTAGGGCTCGTTGTTCCTCTGTGCACTAGTCAAGTAGCATTACGAAGACAGATCTATTAGATTTTAGTATTGCAATCTAATCACCTCATTTGCAGCTGCGTTGAGAACACTGGATTCGGCATCAGTCGCAGAAATCAGTGACTTGTCCTCAACAGATACTGGAAGTCATTGTCTCAATTGCCGCTGCTTATGTAGCAGTGCATCCCTGTGCAGGACAGTCGGTGGGAGCTCTAACTGCCTCTTACTAGGGCGATCTAGTGGACATCGAAGGGTGTCTGCCTGAGTGAACGCGAGCAGCTCTGCGTGGGATGTGTGTGCTCACAGGTGCAAGTCAGGGACAGCAGGCTTTAGCGTGCCTCATGGATATGCCAAAAGGTTGCCGTTGCACCAAAAAGCTTCAGTTCAGCCCTTGGGAAGCTGGAGGTAGATTTCTAAATTTTGCGTTTCCCGTGATATCTCCAGGTGGCAGAACAAAAACATTTGAGCCATATCCATGAACGTAAAGCAATTCTACGTCCAGTACACAAAACTGAACTGGCAACCGCTCTTTGGTAAGATTGTTCTGTATGGAAACTCTACTTCTCATCGGAACATATGCTGATTCCAGGTAATTGTCCAACAGAAACCATAAAATGGCGCGTGATCTGCTAGCATCCAGTATACTGGTTAATGTTCCTCACATACACACCAACCGATTTCAGCCCCTGAAGTTTCCTTGGACTTCTAAAGAACTGGAATACTATTCAACACTGGATAGTAGTTTAGACTCTAGCCTCTATACGGACACACACTAATTTCCACAGTACTAAAGCTACCCATTAAACTACTGTATTCACTAGCAGTAAAATTCTCATATTAACTTACTCAAATTTTTAATTTCAACTCCATTGTGCCCAGAACAAACGGACACTCACGGCCTGACGACTGTTTGATGGCCTGACAAAAATCAAACTGCTGTTAAGACCGTATTAAATTTCGTGATCCTTTAAATTTGAAGAAATGAGGAGAGAACCGCATTTTTTTAAATTTAAACTCATCATTGTATGTTATGTCAGTGAATTTCTCAGCAGTTAGCTGTGGATCAGTGTAGGCTGTTTGCCGCTTATGTTGCTGCATGATTGGAAATATCCGGATGACAAATGCACTGGACACACAGTTTACAGTATCTCAGATTTGACAGCGGTCACCTGTTCGGCACTGAAGTCGCTTCTGCACAGCCTACTGGCCGGCGGTTGCACCACCTTGCAGACCAGCGACTCTTTTGTGAATGTTCCAATGGCCTTCCTGAGGCCTTAACAGATCGAAATCATCCTCCTCACATCGTGCAGAAATTAATCTCCCACCCCTTCTCTTAATTCATGTGCCATTTCAAAATGCACAATTTCCAGCCACAGAGGAGTGTCCCCCTCACAACTATGTACCACATGAGATGGAAGCAACATGATAATGTATTATGCTGAAGTTTCGACTACTTCTCATTGTGCCTGAAAATGTGAAATATTTCCCACGTCTTCAACAGCAGCATTCCACTTTATACCCGACCTAAGCAGTATCGGCATCCTTCCCAATTTGAACACAACTCCCTACTCCTTGCTGCACATCACGTATCAGTAGAACATACATAGATGTAAGAACTGTCCCGTGTGTCCTACCACTGTCAACTATTTTTGTCTCATCGTGGGTATATCTTGCAGTGTCAGAAGCAGGGCCACCTGTGAACGTCGCCACACAATCTACTGACTCTGCTCCAACCACTGTGCCGCACCCCCCAGTGTGGCTCGCCACTTTTTGGCAGGTTTGTGCTCGGCTACCGTGGAGCCCCAGCCTTTGCAGCATCTTTTCCACTCTGTGCTGCATGTATATCCTCACGCTATTCTTTTTCCCCTCCCTAAGGGGACATGTCTGGGGTATTACTGGGAATGTTTTGCATTATCTGTGGCTGGCGTAAGAGCAGTCTCACCCATGTTTTTCGTTCCCTTTTCCTTTCTTTGTTTACCTTCTCCTCTCGTTCCTCCGCTTGCGTGTTCGAGGGTCCTCATTTTCTTCTTCCTCCCTGTGCACTCGCGAAGGCTGGCCCATGCGTCTGATATGTAACAGGTGACTGGGTAACGCGTAATTTTCAGCCCCGGGTCGACAGGTAGAGTTGGCACGTACCCCATGGTACAGGCCAGGCCCAGAGAGGGATGATTGCCTGAGCTGCAACCTTCCCAAATTGCCGATTGATTCCTCTGTCAGGTGTTCGGGAGGTGCGGACAGTCACCTAGGGCAGGTGCGCCCACTTGTCAAGGAGTGTGCCATGGGAGATGCTGGCAGTCGTGGCGGATTTTCTCGCCGTGAACAAATAGTCTTTACAGTCGACGTCTATGAAACGTAAACGGTATGAGGCTAACGATTCAAAGTCCCTTCCAGCTGCACCACGGTTCCTCGTCGTTTCACATACTGAAAACAGTCAGTCCTTCGCCGTGGTAAATCCGTTTATTATTCAGAAAGGTGTTCATGTAATTATGAGCCCTGTGAAATCCTGCTATCGTTTACAGAATGGCATGTTGCTTTTGGAGGTTGCTTCTGATTCTCAAGTGCGACCACCGCTTACCACCTCAGTTATGCACGGCTACCCTGTTTGTGTCGAGGCCCTTGGACCTCTGAATTCTTCCCGTGGCGTTAATTACACTGGGCTGCTTGACGGTTTAACCGAGGCTGAAATCCAATCTTATCCATCGGGTTATAAAAATGGTAGATTCCTCCGTTATGCCAACCCGCACTATTTTTCTCACCTTTGATATAGTGGTGCTTCTGTCCAAGATCAAAGCAGGCTATGAAATTATAACAGTCAGACGGTACATTTCGAACCTGATGTGCTGCTACCAGTGTCTTCGTTTTAACCACACTAGAAGGTAATGTCGACACCCAGCCAAATGTGTAATCTGTAGTAGGGATGTGCATGAGGGCAATTGTCTTTCTCCTCCTCTCCACTGTATCAAGCGCAATGGCGGCCATGCCGTCGCCTCTCGGTGTTTTCTTGTATTCCTTGATGCGTGGGCTGACCGAGAGATCCGGTTAAGGGAAAAGTACCTTACCCAGTCACTCGCAAGTTATTGGCCAGTCGCAAATACTGTGTTCTCCCGTCTGGTACCTATAGTTCTGTTCTTAGTACGTCTAGATTCAGGAAGGACATGCCCACACAGACATGCGACCTCAAATTCAGCTCTGAGGATAAGAAATAGCCCAGCTTCACGGTAGCATTGCCATCCCCTCGTCCAGATATGCAACAAGACATCAAACTCTCACCTCAAGGGGCGAAGCCACTAGCTACACAACCGGTAGGCCAGAAAGGGCAGGAGTAGTTAGGCTAGCCGGGGTAGGAAGTCTCCATGGGAGTACTGAGTATTGCCTGTGCGCACCACCAACCGTTTTTCTGCGTTGGACTCCATAGACCGACAGCACAAGCAAGCCAATGCTTCTGTGCACCCCATGGAGCAGGATCCTCCTGCATTTGCGCCCTGAAGCAGTGACTCTTCGCAGGCTGACACTCGGCAGCCACCGAGGTGACACTCCATCTCGTCCACATCGTGACTCTCCTCCACTCGAACGTTCGTGGCCTTCGGTCCCAATAAAGAGGATTTACGGCAGCTTTTAGCATCGCAGCATCCCCTTGTACGCTGCCTTCAGGAAACGAAATCGCACTCTCGTGACCACTTGAAGCTTTGATATTCCTTCCTGGGTCGTTTTGACCTTCCCCCTGGGGTCGGCAATCTATCTCATTGGGCTGTCATGCTGCTCGTAGGGGATGACGTTCGTAGTCTACCCATCTTCAAGCTGTTGCAATTCCCCTTTATCTTCCACACCTGCCTTTTCCCTCTGTAACGTTTATATACCTTAGTCATTTGATGTCGCCAGGGCAGACTTCCTTCAGCTTATTGGGCAGCTACCTCCTCCATTTCTGCTACTCGGCGACTTTAATGAACACCATCCCCTTTGTGGTTCTCCCAGAACCCGTCGGAGAGGTTCCCTCTTGACTGACCTTCGTAGCCAACTCTACCTCTTCTGTCTTAACAGTGGAGCACCCACATTCCTTTCTCACTCCTCCCACACATTCCCATATGGACCAATACTTCTGCACTTCCCGGCTCTCCCATCGTCTTGTGTGGTCCATTCTTTGTGACACCTACTTGAGCGTCCATTTCCCATGTGCTATCCATTTGCTGACTCCTACCTGACCTGTGTGCACACCCAAATGGCACCTTACTAAGCCTGACTGGCGGCTTTACTCCTCCCTGGAGACCTTCAAAGAACAGTATTCACCCAGCTGTGATGACCAGGTGGAATATCTCACAAATGTTATCATTACTGCTGCAGAACATTCCATTCCTCGCAATTGCTCTTTACCACGTCGTGTCCCAGTCCCTTAGTGGACTGAGGCATGCCGCAACAATTCGTGCACGGAGATGTTCTCTCCGCGCTTTTACTGCCATCCTATATTGACAAACTGCAATCATTAAAAGCAGATGCGTGCAAAGTGTTGTCGCGTTCTTCAGAAAAGCAAAAAATCTAGCTGGATTGCATTAACTAGGTCTTTTAACAATTCCATCTCCTCCTCTGTCATGTAGACCAACTTCAAACGACTGTCTGGGACCAAGATCCATTTGCGAATTTCTGGCTTGAATGTAGCAGACGATATCATCGTGGACCCTATTCCCATCTTAAATACTTTGGGTCGCCATTTTGCCGACCTTTTGAGCTCTTCCCACTATCACTTTGCCTTCCTCTACCACAAATGAAAGAAGGAGGCTCTGGCGATACCTTTCTCTTCTGAGAATAGTGAGTGCTACAATGCCGCCTTTACTATAAGGGAGCTAGATAGTGCTCTCAGCTCATCCCGATCCTCTGCTCCAGGGCCAGTGTTGTTCAAATTCAGATCTTGCAGCACCTCTCTCTTGTAGGCAGGCGTTTCCTACTTAACATGTACAACCGCATCTGGGCAGAGGGCACATTTCCTGGCCATTGCCATTAAGCCACTGTCACCCTCATACCTAAGCCCAGTAAGGATAAAAACCTTCCTTCTAGCTTAGGCCCCATTTCTCCCACCGACAGTATTTGCAAGGTGACGTATGAATCACGCCCAGCTCCAGTGTCATTTACTAACGACTGCACAATGTGGATTTAGAGTGTGGCGTTCTGTAGTTGACCATCTCGTTAGTTTGTCCACCCGTGTCATGAATGGTTTTCTGCGTAAATCCCAGACTTTGGCGGTGTTTTTCGATTTGGACAAGGCCTACACCACCTGATGGAGAACTGTTTACATGTGGGGCTTCCGTGGCTGCCTGCCCCGTTTCCTACGGGATTTTTTGAAGGCATAGTTTTCAAGGTGCACGTGGGTTCTGCCTTGTAGGACACCTTTGTCCAGGAAGGCGGTGTGCCTCAGTGTTCTCTCCTGAGCATCATCCTATTAGCTATCGCCATTTACCCTATAATGGCCTGTCGCCCACCGAACATCTTCGGCTCCCTCTTTGCCTTCTATTCCAGTTCTCACGGACCTGTCACTGAGCGGCGTCATCGACGACGTCTCGATCGTCTGTACTCCTGGAGCACTTACAATGGTTTTCGTTTTTTCACTGACAAACCCGTCGGTATGAATTTCTGGCGGCGCAAATGGTTTCTCCTACCATCTTTACATCTTCGGCATGTTGCCCTTCCGTTCGTTGAAACTACGAAATTCATGATGCTCATGCTCGCTAGGAAACTCTTGGTCATCTCATGTGTCTTACTTGGCAGCCAGTGTTACGTGGTTCCTCAATGTCCTACGTGTCCTCAATGTTACCTCATGGCATGCTGATAGAACCTCCGTTTTTACCGATCCATTTTCCATCCGAAACTCGACTATGGGTGCTTTGTTTATGCATCTGCACGTCCAGCCTCTTACGCCATCTCAACACATTCGCCATCATGTAATCCATTTGCCCACTGGCGCCTTTTACACTACCCCAGGTGATAGCTTGTATGCTGAAGCTGCTAAACTACCACTGTCCTACCGCCATGACTTTTCTCCTCATGCATGCCGTTTGTCTGCCATGCGTGGCCACCAATCCTATGCCTCCTCGTTCGATGCTTACTTCGATCGCCAGTACAGGGCACATCACTCTTCTCTGTTACCTCCTGGAGTCCGTTTTCGGTACCTGCTTTGGCAGCTTAATTTCACACTACCTGCAACTTCCCCAGTGAGTGTGAATTCTTCGCCAATTTCGCTTCGTGAAGTGGCCTTTGTTAACCTTGCCCTTCATTGACTTCGTAAGGACACTACTCCAGCCTTACTATATCGCCTTCAGTTTCGTTAGTTTCGCACGGAATTTCGCGATAGTCTGAGAGCCATCAGTGTACACGAATGTACAGACTGTTGGAAACCGACTACTAAAGACGTGAGTGCCAATGACGAAGGAACATCTGACCCTACACACTGCTCATTATTTACAGCATAGCTCTTCGCCTTTTATCAGGCCACAGAGCACATCTGGCTTCAGAGACTATTAAATTGTCGTGCTCAGACACACACAGCGCCCTTCAAAGTCTCTGTGCGTTTTACACCGCCCAACCCTTAGTGCAACGGGTTCAGGAGAACTGTTACTTGATCACTCGTGGTGGAGCCACTGCGAAGTTTGTGGATTCCTGGTCATGTCGGTCTGCCAGGAAACGAGGCTGCTGACGCTGCTGCCAAGGCTGCAGTCCTTATCACAGCCCGCTAGTTTCTATATTCCCTCCAGTGATCACTGTGTTGCTGTAGATCAGGAGGTGGTGTCCCTTCGGCATCGCCATTGGTCGTTCCTTAAGGGAATAAGCTCAAGATTATTAAGCTTCTCCCTGTGGCATGGGTGGCCTCCTCTCGGCTCTCCCGCCTGGAGGAAGTCATTTTAACTCGGTTGCGTATTTGGCACTGTCATTTTAGCCATCGTCATTTGGTAAGTGGCGCTCCCCCACTACCTTTTACACTGCGCCCAAATTTTAACTGTCCGCTTCCTCCCGGCTGAAAGTCCATTTCTTAACCGTTTATGTTCCGTCTTGCCGTCTGATTTATCGACCGTTTTAGCATTGACGCGTGGGCTGTCTACCGCGATTTACTTTCTGTCCGTGAAAGCAAAATGGTGAAGGGCACTTAATTTTTAGTTTTGGACCTCCGTTTCTGTATGGTGTGTTTAGTAGCTCTTTCTCCACGTCCCTGTTTTTCACTGACTTCTAAAATGTCGATTGGGATTGACGTTTAGTCATTTATTAACACCTGTGTCTTCGTGTTCTCTAGTTTTGACGTGTGCGCATATGACCCCGGTTGTTTTTGCGCCCAAAAATGAGAAACTGTACCGCATTCTACGTGAGCATCTCCTCTGACGAGCAGTTTGTCACTGTGAATGGCCACTGCTAGACTGTGGCTGAGAGGCATCTGGACCGCCCAGTTTCAGTTGGCTGCCTGACCTGATGTGCTAGACTTCGACAGTCACTGCGCTGTCACTGTTAGGGCCTCATCTACACCTGCTTCTGTGCCAACGCCTGCTCCAATTCCAGCTCTATTCACGCCTTCTGTCACCCCCAGTGCACCTGTACTGTTTTTTCACCTTTTCTGTTACTCTCCCCAAACCTTCCTCCTTCCCCATCCAAACTTCCTGTCGCAACAATGTGTGTGCTTCCTCCCATAGGCAGCACTGCATCATCCTACCCCACCCTTTCCTCGTACTGCCCTCCATCCCCATGACATTTCGTGTGTACAGCCACATAAGCTGAGATAGCTGTTCACGTTTAGGCCCTGCTACCCCTCCGTGTGTGTGCATGGTTTTTCTATTTCATCATTTCATGGAGGATTAAGTTCTGTAGCTTAAAAAACCCTGTGTTCTTACAATGTGCTTGGCTGATGCTCAACATCTCTTCCATGTGGTGAATTGTAATCAATCCTATTTCATATTGCTGCCACATCCGAGATTTTCTATGGCGTAAATTACACATTTTGACATTCTCCGCATCCTTGCATCAAGACACCCTAACAGAATCTCAAAATATGTATCAATGTAAATAATATTGTTTGATAGGAGAGTAATTGTGCTTCACCTACACTGTCCACATATTCTCGTTACTGTGGATTGCATGCACTATTTGACTAGTGCTGCTCGATTAATCTCATCTCACAGCACGATGGTAGAATGTGGTGTATCACAGGTAATGGGATCTTGGCTTGACCACGCACATTGTGAGGATGGTGAAAACCTCTATGAATAGCGCCTCAGTCTTGAGGTGGGCTGTGTGCCAAAGAGATGCGCGGCTGTGGAGATGGAATAGTCGTTAGCGGGCAACCTCTGTGGGACCTGCTGCGCCTCAGTTGTATAAAGTCTACCTAGGCACACAGGGCTCTATCTAGAGAGACTTATTTAACTAGTCGTTCCTGGGACCGAGATGGATCCTTCAAATTTTTCTCTTCCTCCTCCAGTGGAATGGATGGGCCACTGGCAGGTCCCCCCTGCAGATATGGGGGTTAGAATAGGCCCACGGTATTCCTACCTGTCGTAAGAGGCGACTAATAGGAGTCGCGAACGTTTTGGCCTTATGTGATGGTTCCCTGTCTGGTTTTCCGAAGAGCGGGCCGATTGGCGAAGGGCGCCTTACTTTGGGCAATGTGTACATCTTGCATCGATAACTTTCGCCAGCTTATTCGTCGTTGCATTGCAGTCCAGCCTGCTCTCCAACTCTTTGGCACTGCACATTGCATGGCGGAAAGTTCACGCATGCCAATTTCTGCACTGACAGCGACCATGGACTACATGTCACCTAAAATCCAGCATGGTAGCCAGTCCGTTGTGGTGGGGCCACCATGTACCCTGTTGGTTGTAGCCCCCTGACAACACAGCGATCGCTCTACTGATGCCTACGCTGTTAACTCCCCACGTATGCCAAGGAGTAGATGCCCATCTCCCTGGGGCATCAGGACTCCCGGCAAAGGCCATCCTGCCAGGTGGCCTTTGCTGTGGCTGGGTGGCGCCCATGGGGAGGGCCCTTGGTCGGAGTAGGTGGCATCAGGGTGGATGACACGCAATGAAGTGAGGCACATCACCTCTTGCTGGTGGCCAGCCACAAGCAGTCTCTAAGCATTCTAGGGCTCATTTTAAAGCTAACGTTTATGACCCCAAATCTTTCCCCCCCCTGGCCACACCATAGCAGGAAGGAAAGGCTATGAATGACAGTGAAAGGTATTCGCCCCGGTATATCGTCTGTACCATACCTGACGGGGAATCCTTTGTGTCTGTGAACCTCAGTTCTTTGTAGAACATTTAGAGGACACCTTTGGGGAGGTGGAGGGCTTGTCCAAAATGTGGGCAGAGGATTCTGTTTCTACTGACTGACCATGACTGGTCACGAGCCTTGCTCGCTTGTACAAAGGTGGGGGATGTTTCTGTTACAATTACCCCACATGAAAGCTTAAATATGGTCCAGGGCATTATTTTCCACAGAGATGATCTTTTACAGTCTGATGACGAGCTGCACACCAACCTAGAGCGATGAGGTGTCCATTTCGTCCGGCACGTCCAACAGGGTCTGAGGGAACATGAAGTTGCCACCGGTGCCTTCATCTTGACCTTTGATGGTGACATTCCCTGATAAGGTCAAGGTGATGGTGTACTGCTGTCATGTCAAGCCATATATCCCTGGATCGACTGACCTACACTGAGGCTAAGCGGAAATTTGAAATTCATCCAGTACAGATGACGTTCTCTTGTGACGCCACTGTCACTCCTACTGCAGTTCCCATAGCTGCACCACACACTGTCAGCTCTCAGAGCCAGAGCACCACACCTGCCCCCTTGATGGTGGGGGGCACTCACTCCCTGTTGCTCCTGCTCCATCTACTTCAGGAGCAACAGCCCCCCCCCCAACCATCTTAGTTCCCCTTCCCAGCCGGTGAAGCGAAAGACTTCTTCGGCTCCTCTCACCAGGAAGGGGTCCCTTGGGCGACCTCCCTTCGCCAGTTCAGACCAGCGGAAACGTGGATACCCGCAAGTGGCTGAAAACACCACCGGTCGCTGGTCGTAGGACCTCACGGTCGTTGTCCATCCCTGAGACTGACACAGGGTAGCCCTCCCAGCCTGAACCACCGAAGGCACAGCGAGAGAAGCAGAAAAAAGTTTCCCAAGAATCCCGACATTGCAGTGGCACCCGTCCCACTGCTTCCTACAAGCTCAGCGTCCGAGGACGAGGTCGAGATTCTGGCGTCTGCTGAAGACGTGGATCTCTCCGGTCCCTCAGACGCCATGGATGTCACTGCCTGGGTACTGACTCGGTGGCAGCGAGTGAACATGCGGTGTAAACTGCCTTCCCAGTCCCTTCACGCCTTTCTCAGCCATGGACAATACCATCCTCCAGTGGAACTGCAGCAGTTTCTTCCATCTAGTTGAGCTCTGACTACTTATCAGCCTTTACCCTTTCATCTGCATTGCTCTTCAGGAAACTTGGTTTCCAGCGATGCGAACTGTCGCCCTCCGTGGCTATCAGGGTTATTATAAGAACCGCGCAGTTTATGAAAGGGTATCTGGTGGCGTCTGCATCTATGTCCTTCACTCTCTGCACACCGGGTCTGTCCCTCCACAAACACCTTTAGAGGCTATCGCTGTTCGGGTGTGGACGCCACAGGCTGTTACCATCTGCAGTCTTTACCTTCCATCAGATGATGTCCCACAGCATGTCCTCGCTGCGCTGATAGCCCAATTGCCGCCACCTTTCTTGTTACTAGGCGACTTCAACGCCCATAACCCTCTGTTGAGGGAGTCAGTGGCAACAGGTCGAGGCGCCACCATTGAGCATGTATTGGCACAGCTCGACCTTTCCATTTTAAATGACGGTGCCTTCACACATTTTAGAATGGCACATGGCACATACTCCGCCATCGACCTTTCGATTTGCAGCCCTAGCCTCTTACCATCTGCCCAATGGAGTGTGCATGAGGACCTGTGTGGTAGTGCCCACTTTCCGATCTTCCTGTCACTGCCACAGCGTCACTCTTCTGGGCGCCCTAGCAGATGGGCTATGAATAAGGCTGGCTGGGACATGCTCTCATCCATGGGCGCTATTGCGCCTCTTTCTAATGAAGCCATTGATGCGGTGGTTCACTCTGTCACCACTGGCATCGATACTGCCACAGAATCTGCCATTCCCCGTTCTTCTGGGCCCCTCGGCGGAGGACTGTGTCTCAGTGGTCGCCTGAGATCGCTGAGGCAATTTGAAGATAGCTGGCGGGCGCTCCAGCGTCACAAGCGACATCCCTCCATAGAACACCTCATCGCCTTCAAACAGCTGCATGCGCAGGCCCGCCGCCTTATCCGTCAACGCAAGCAGGAGTGCTGCGAACGATATGTCTCCACCACTGGCCTCCATATCTCTCCATAGCAGGTCTGGGCCAAGATTAGACGCCTCTATGGCTATCAGAACCCTGTCAGCGTCCCTGCACTCTCACTGAATGAAGCAGTTTGTACTGACTACGACGTAATTGCCAACGCTTGGCAGATCATTTTGCTCTTTGTTTCGCTTCTGAAAATTGCCCACTGGCCTTCTGGCTCCGTCTCTGGGTGGGTTCCGTAAAGGCCGCTCTGCCGCCGACAATCTCGTGAGCCTGGAGTCAGCCATCCGTACGGCCTTCGTCCACCGCCAGCACCTCGTCTCTGTCTTTTTCGACATGCGAAAGGCGTACGACACAACATGGCGCCATCACATCCTCTCTACGCTTCATGGTTGGGGTCTTCGGGATCCGCTGTCGATTTTCATACGCAATTTTCTATCGCATCGTATCTTCCGTGTGCAGGTCGCGGCTTCCCATAGTTCCTCCTGAGTTCAGGAGAACGAGGTACGGCAGGTGCCTGTTTTATGTATCTGCCTGTTTTTAATTATGATTAACGGACTCGCTGCGGCGGTGGGAACGTCTGTCTCAGCTTCCTTACATGCTGACGACTTCTGCCTTTACTATAGCTCTATTGGCATTGCAGCTGCTGAACATCGGCTGCAGGGCGCTATCCGCAAGGCTCGGTCTTGGGCTATAGCACGTGGCTTCCAGTTTTTGGCTGCCAAGACCAACGTTATGCATTTCTGCCGGCGGTGAACAGTTCATCCCGAGCCGCAGCTTTATCTTGCCAGCGAACTTCTTGCTGTAGGAGACACATCGTTATTTTGGGTGTGGTTTTTGATGCCCGGTTGACTTGGCTGCCACATATTCGGCAGCTTAAACAGATGGTGGCGGCAGCTTAATGCTCTCTGATGCTTGAGCCACACCAGCTGAGGCGCCAACCTATCTACCATCTTACGGTTCTACCAGGCGATAATCTAGTCTATTCTGGATTATGGGAGCCTGGCTTATGATTCAGCATCCCCATCTGCTTTGCGGGTGCTGGACCCAATCCTTCACAGCAGGATCCGCCTTGTGACTGGTGCTTTCCGGACCAGCCCTGTGGACAGCATACTTGTGGAGGCGGATGTCCCTCCACTTCGGTTACGGCGCCAGTGTTTACTGGCTGCTTATGCTACACATATATGTAGCTTGCCCGGGCATCCTAATTATCGTCTTCTGTTCCCGCAGTCGGTCGTCCGTCTCCCAGAACGTCGGCCCCAGTCGGGTTGTACGTTCGCGGTCCACGTCAGAGAGCTTTATTCCGGGCTTGAGGTTTTCCCACTTCCACCTCCTTTCCGGGCCCCTCTGCGTACACCCCCGTGGTGTGTGCCCCGCCCTTGCCTTCGGCTCGAATTGGCACAGGGCCCTAAGGATTCGGTCCCTCCAGAGGCCTTCCACCGCCGTTTTCTATCCATGCTTGCCCCGTTTCAGGGCTGTGGCGTCGTTTACACTGACAGTTGGATGGTTGCTGGTCGTGTCGGTTACACTGACTCTAGGGGACCATCACGAACAACTTTCATTGCCGGCTGGCTGCAGAATTTTCACTGCTGAACTAATCGCAATCTTTCATGCCCTAAAGTATATCCCCTCCTGCTCAGGTAAGTCCTTTGTAATCTGTAGCGACTCCCTGAGAGGTTTATGAGGTATCGACCAGTGTTTCCCTCATTCTCGTCTGGTGATGGCTATCCTGGAGTCCCTGCCAACTCTTGCCCGTTGCGGCCGCTCTATGGTCCTTGTGTGGACCCCAGGCCATATTGGGATACCCGGCAATGAAAATTTTTACCGCCTGGCGAAACAGGCCACCAGTAAACCATGTCTGGACATTGGCGTCCCGGTGCCTCACTCACGAGCGCTCTTACGCCGCCAAGTTTTCGGACTTTGAGCCTTTGAGACACGGAATGGCGCAACCCGACCACACCAAACAAGGAGACTACGTATGTGTGGCGGTCATCCCTGCGAGCCACGCGCAGGGACTCAGTAGTCCTTTGTCTGCTCTGCATTGGCCACACACGCTTGACACACAGCCATTTACTGCGGCATGAGGACCCCCCCTCTATGTCTATGCGGTCAGCTTTGACAGTGGTCCACATTTTGTTGGCCTGTCTACTTTTAAATGTGCTCAGGCAGACGTTTGCGCTGCCTGATATGCTCCCTGCCCTCTTAACTGATGACACTGCCATGGCAGACTTAGATTAAATGATAAAAACCCCTTGCCCGAATAAAACGCAAAACTGAGTTTTTTTGTGTTGATTCTGGCCTTTGGCCTACTATTTTAAAGTGAGTTTTTGATGTACCTCTCGGTGGTTAGCTCTATGGTCGGCCAACCACTGTCACACACTGTGTGATTTTAGTTCCTTTTGTCTGGTCTCTTTCTTGTGATGTGTCGTCTGTTATCTCCATTATTCGTTTTTTTATGTGTGGGTGTCTTCAAGTTTTGGAAAAAGGGACCGATGACCATAGCAGTCTGGTCCCTTTAATCCAACCAACCACCCAACCAACCAACCACCCAACCACCCAACCACCCAACCAACCACTGGTAGGTACCAACACCCAGTGTAGCAACAGGGCTCAACCAATCAGTCCAGCAGGCTTTGTTAACAGTAACAGATGCATGCTGGTTGTCTGAATGTGCATGTGATAGTTAAATGCAAAGAGTAGTTTTGATGAAGTTACACTATTCTGCGTATAAAGAGGTTTAGAGAGTTTTGCTGGAAATTAAAATCTGTCAAACCCTAGACAAATGGGACGCTGTTGGTAGAAACGTCTAGTTCACAACAAGTGAACGACATCCAGCACAATGCCCCATAGAGTATGCAATAGAAAATGAACTGCACAGTGGGTGACGCCAGGAAGGTATTATTGGTGTGATAAACCTAATTGAATGGGTGTGTGGTGATACAGTGCAATCACTCTTTTACACTGACTATCAACAGCACGAAACTTCCAGAGCATGTTAAGGCAGTATTCCATAGTCTATATCTGTGGATTTTTTTTTCCCATGAACACCATGCGCCGTTTTAAATACCAACACTTGGGACTAGCTACTGTTCCTGAAAGGGAGACGCCACTTGGGGCAAATGCTGTAAGACTGCCCTTGAGGGAGTCGGTTGTTCATCTCTTTGGAAGTTTGTAAATTGCTCCAGGGATCTCCTGGTCTGGAGTATGGATTGCAGTGTCTTCCTTGAAGAAAGGAAGATGCAGAAGATAAAAACATCAAAGTGCCTCCCATATGGTGAATCCAAAAAGATCTATAAGGCTATGCAGCTGCCTCCTTTACTTCAGTTCTCAATATCCAATTCGGAAAACCGATGCTGCTACATGAATGAAGATCCCTATTGCTAATACTACTACTACTACTACCACCAGCTGTGTTTCTCAATGCACTTTAGCGCTGGAGCTACTTCGTAGCCCCTACCTCCTCTCAGAACGCCAGACAAGGCAGCAGTTGCCAATGTTGCAGAGCTCCCTGAACCTCTAAAGGTTTGAACTGGCCCACCATCCAGCACTGCGTCTACCATCTTGGTGGTTGTGGCTCCGAAACCTACCCAAGAAAAACAAAAATAGACGTCAAAGAACTGACTGCTAACGAAGACAGGAAGGATATTGTCTGGCTTTCATGCCGTCTAGGTTAATGAGGAGCAAGGAGAGGATGCTGTTTGACGGCTGGTATACTCTTCCAATAACACAAACTGCACACACAGATTAGGTGGGTTCTTCATTCATAAGAATGGAAAGTTTACTTAACTCAGTAGGTATTCGTTGTGGTACAAGCTCTTCAGGATAGTCCTCAGCCTCACTGCTGAAGAAGTACAGTGTCTCCTACGTTCACAATTACGGTTCCTATGTGCTGCCTGGGTCTGTGCTAGTGGCAGAGCTAACTGCTTCTGTGACTCCTGCCGGGCTGCGACTCCTGCAGGGCTGTGACATCATCTGGAGACATTTTTTTCAGACAATGGCAGAGCAATTTGCGCTGACTAGTGCCACTAAGCCGGGATACAACATTCTGTCGTTACCGCTACACCACGGAAAACGCTGAGTTGGACATAAGGTCTGACAGTTAGGAGGTCTAAAATTGCCTATTTTGCGTGGGAGAGTTGGACTCTGGGCACGATATCACAAGCTGCTGACAGTGCAGTCACGACGAAACCCGCACAGCATGCTGCAAAACTTGCTACCAGCGCCAAAGAAAGTCCTCCGAAGTGGTCTAATTTGATAAGGCAGACAAGCAACTCTCCCAGCAAATGGAAGCAGGGAATTTTGGTGCCTCTTCTGAAACCGGGAAAGTACCAAACGTTTCGCAGTGGTTACTGGAGCGTCGCCTTAACGAGCTGTATAGGCAAGACCTTGGAGCGAATGGTTGACGGTGCTCTGGTCTGGGTGTTAGATACAAGGCAGCTCGTAAGTGGCACTTAGTGTCGATTCAGGAGATAGCTATCCACTGTCGGCAACGAGACCCTGCAAGAGGCCGCTATACAGCAGGGTTTCCTGTGCAAATAGCCTCATTCTTTATCAGTAAGATATACGGCACGACTTTGAGACACCATATTGTAAGGCAGCCCCACCAATGAGGCTTCTGTGGTGATCTCCCATTCTTTATGCGGTCATTTTTATTAAAGCCCTTTTATCAGTTCAAAGTCGGTGACATGTTGTCGAATAGTTTCGAGTAGGATGATGTCGCTCAAGGCAGTGTTGTAATTGCTACTATCTCCGCCATATCCATTAACAGTATCCTATGTATGGTAAGGAGTGCCATACAATGTTCGTTATTTATGAATGATTTTGCAGTGTTCTGTTCCTCCTTCGGTATTGCAACAGCAAATCGTCAGTTGCAAGTGAAAGTAGAAAGGATTGATTGATTGATTGATTAGGAGCGGGCTGCAAACACCGCCTTTACATTTTCTGCAGAGAATAGTGTGTGTGTGTGTGTGTGTGTGTGTGTGTGTGTGTGTGTGTGTGTGTGTGTGTGTGTGTGTGTGTGTGTGTGTGTGTGTGTTCTTCCATGTCGTGTTTTTAATTTACTTGAACTGCATATGTGGAACACCATTCTCGCTTTTAAAGCCTGTGCAGTTTCTATGCCTCATTTATGACTCCACACTATTGTGGTTACCACACCTGAAGGCAAGTTCCCAGAAGACACAAAACATTTTAAAGTTTCTTAGCCACAGGATTTGGGGAGCGTGTGAGATATGTCTGCTCCAGTTTTACAGGACTTACATGCAGACCTGACTTGACTTTCGGTGCACAGTTTACAGGTCAGCGAGGCGTTGGTACCTGAAAATCGGTGACAATCTCCACCATGAGGGGTTCTGGCTGGCTACAGGCAGTTACAGGACAAAAGCCACACCCATTCTGTGCTGATGAGATGCTGGGGAACTACCACTTACCATCTGGCGGCAACTACTCGCACTGCATTAGCAGTGAGGGTCCCTTGCTACACCCACTGCCCATGCATACTGTACCAATACTGTCTGGCTATGAAACGCCTCCATACTAATCGTCTGTGGGCAGCGTGGCCATTTGGGATCTGCGCAAAATGTTTGTTGCAGTCTCTCGGTGTGGGGTTCGTATGGACTCAGATCTGTGGTTTAACTGACTCCCACCCTGGTTACTGCATGGGCCCTGAGTAATTCCAGATATAGTGCTTCTGTTTTAATACGCTGTTCGATGACATTTTAAATGACCACTCCAACTATGGAGCTGCATGCTCGGATGGGGCTAAACTGTGGGAAAACGGTTGTCTCCAGGCTTCACTGTATTCGATGGCAAATTGCCATGATCCTTAGGGCCTTGGAGGAGACGAGATGTGCCATGCCTGCTAAATTCCTCAAGTTTTCAACCCCCCCCTCCCCTTCCCCCCTCGCCTCCCCCCCCCCCCTCGCTCCCCCTGAGTAGACTTCAGTATCTGCAATGCCTGTATCCAACTGATAAAGTAGTCTAGGATGGCCAGAACGCCTTCATCTGGCCACAAAGCCTGGAAAAGGAAGACACTCTGCTGGGCGCCAGGGCACACGGTTATTGTGGGGAACGAAAGAGCGGCTGTAGCAGCCGAGGAATCGTCGTGTTGTAGTCCTTGGTTAGTTTCGTGTGCCACTCCCCTTGCATGCTATTGTCTCACTGCTGAGGTGAAGAGTCGTCCATCGACGGAAAGAGGAGTGGTAGGAACTGACAGCTGACAAGCTGCTCATAGTGAAGACCACTATGTGGCCACAGTGTACCACCTTCCAGCCACATAGGCGGGACGAGGTTCTCCTTACTTGTCTACACATAGCCACAGCTCTGTCGCATGACTTCTTGCTCAGGCGAGAGGACCCTCCGACATGAGCTGCTTGTGGCATACAGACCACCGTCCACCACATTTTATTAGACTGTGTTTTACTTTCAGAGCAGAGGGCAGAAGCGGATTTCCTGACAGACGTGCCCTCTATTTTAAGCAACATTCTAACGAATGTGGCAAGAGTTTTAAGGTTCAGAGATCTGTTCGACTTGTCTCCAAAAGATTCAGGGAGTTGTTCTTAACGTGGTATCTGGGCGATTGCCTTACCCATGGTTTTTGTAACTGGTCAGCCAGACGCATTCCTCGTACCTTTCTTTCAGCTCCTGTAGTTTTACTTCTGTTCCCAGGTGTAGCACCTTTCACCTGCTCTGTTGTATGAAAGGCCTGTGAGATCGAGTGGTTGTGTGTCTCAACGTGATGTGGGAGTGAGCGAATGGGTGTCATTTTATAAGATTTCCTCCTCATGTTTCCCCTCCCCTCCTTCCACCCCCCCCCCTCCCCTCAACCACACACAGTGAAAGAGAAACAGGGCTATGGATTCCCATAAGGGTTTGGATAAAGTTTGTTACCACAGACACATGCGTGGTGGTACAAATCCACCAAAACACCTCGATTTTTCGTTACTTTGCTATGAGAACTGTCATCCTAAAGGAAGAACCAATTTGTTGTTTTCTTCATCAGAATGACTTGGAAATAACTCCGTCGCTCATCGGTTGGTTGCACCTCTTAAGCCTCGAAATACCTTTTATTATAACTGAAGCATCCGTTTAATCAAAGCGTCCGTGTAACATCACAGAGCCATTCCTAGCGTGCACTGCCCCTCATAAGGGATCTCCCTGAGGGCATCTCGAGGTTTGTCGTGTTGAGGAGCTGCACGCCGTTTACATACAGACAACTAACGATGTGTGTCTGTGTGTTTGGCCAATCCGTTCTGTGTACGATATTTTGGCGACCGACCAGATCATTTTCTTAGGGTTGAGTCTGGGTGGCGAGGACATGAGACGACTAAGCTTGTGGCACTAAGAGGGGACGATCATGTCGGTCGTCGAAGTACTGTGCACGAATTGGAAATGACTCATCTGAACACGCGGACATGCACTGTAGATGGCTTGTGTGGAGGAAACCTGACAAATCGAGCAGAAGATTAATTCACATAAATGGAGGACACTGGAAGGCTCGAAACATATGCTGTTTACATCTTTGTTTACTATAAAGGGGCGGATTTGTGGGCTGGAGTAAGCAAGGCTCGCTAGTGTGTAAGCAAGCTCCAAACGTCTGCGCAATCCAAAAATACATTAATGGTGTTTATTCGGAGATTTAACAAGAAAACAAGAGGATGAAAATTTAAGTGCTTGGTTATTTATAGTGAGGCAGTTCTTGGTCCAGAGTGGGCGTCATATCCAAAGTTCCCTTCTGTCATGTTCGCCATCTGTCTCAGATTTAGATTCAGATGGGAACCTTCCCTTATAAGCTTGTCCGGTGGTGTGGGGTGATAAACACTTCTAAGATTTGCTAATCCATTCGGAGATCGACTTTTCGTATGTCTGACGTCAATTAAGTTTTCACACGCAACCTCAGTTTTGTACATAACCTCACGTGTGGTGAAAGGAACGAGTAGGCTACAGGATTCTACAAACATTAGTAACACTGTTAACGAAGGTCAGAGCATGTGCAATAGGTTCCTAGGTATGAGAGTGGCACGTAGGCTTCGTAAGTAAAAGAGCCCAGTACATCGTTCTAGACGGCAGTGTTAATCAGAGACAAGGTTAACGTCAGCAGTGCCCAAGGAAAGTAAGATGGGGCCACTGTTGTTGTCGTCTATACACACAAATGATATGACGGAAAGGGAGCATCAATCTGCTGTTTGCTGATGATGCTCTGAAGTATGGGAGGGTGTTGAGGATGACTGTATGATGATAGATGTCTTGGCCAAAATTTCTAGTCGGTATGATGTATGGCAGCTGGTTCTAAAGTAGAGAAGTGTACGTTAATGCAGATGAGCATGAAAAAAAAACTCAGTATTGAGATACAGTGTGAGTAGTGCTCTGCTTCACACAGTCACGTCATTAAAATACCTCTGCATAACGTTGCAAAGGTACGTGAAATGGAATGAGCACGTGAGGATTGTGGCAGGAAAAGCGAATGGTCAACTTCGGTTTATTGGGAAAATGTGATTCATCTGTAAATGGGACGACATATAGGGCACTGATGCAATCTGCTCTTGAATACTGTTAGTGTCTGCGAACTATGCCGGGTCAGATTAAAGGAAGATATCAAAGCAATTCAGAAGCAGTTTACTCGTTTGTTGCTGGTAGATTCGAATAACACAAGAATATTAGAGATTCTTTGGGAACTCAAACAGGAATCACTGGAGAGAAGACGATGCTCTTTTCGAGAAACTCGTGAGAAAATTTAGGGAGCTGGAATTTGAAGCTGCCTGCAGAACGATTCTAGTCCCGCCAAATATACAGGTTGCGTAAGAAGTATGTAGTTAAGACAGGTGAAATTCGCGCTCATATGCAAGCAAATTGCTGTTTCACTTGCAAACAGAGGGAGCTGAAAACGACAAAGAATATGACAAGATGTGATACAGGGTATCCTGCGCCACGCACTGTACAGTGGCTTGTGGTATATGTGTGTGTCGGTAAAGAGGATTTCTTGCCTTGACAGAAAAAGTGTATTTTTGATATAAACGCACCAATTGTATTTCACCATCCCTTTTAGGTCCGTACATTTTGTACAAAATTTTTCCAGTGAGGAGATTCCACTCCCCAAGTTCGGCTGGAGGATGTCAATCTATACTTGGCGGGAGTAACAACGTTGTTGATCTAGAGGACAACAGCCAAGGAATGCAATTGTCTTTAATTATCCGAGTCACCACCACCAGGCTAGCTAGATTTGGTACACAATGACGACCAGCTACTCCAACATCTATTTCCTACTGCCACAACACCTTCTTGTGCAGGTACACTTTCCTGATAAGGTGATTTGTTTCCGTTTGCAATCCAGTCTTCTTCTCGCATGTTTGTCGCCACTCAGTTGGCGACCAAAACTTGCATAGTATTTTTTCCCCATTGCAAGTTGAACTGTAAATAAGAAGCATAATTTTTATTTATTCCAGGGAAAAGAATCAATGCTTCCGACATAAACCTTTCAATCTTTGGTGCATGTCACCTGGGCGCCACCTACTACGATGCTACTGATTTCCTCGCACGAAGCAATGTGCCCTGTCATTGTAGCAAATTATCAAACAAAACCTCAGTTAAATTTTTTGATAAGCTCCAAAATTTAGTGAACTGCTTTTTGCACTTCATTTTAATACTAAACGAACATCATGTTCACCTTGAATAAGACTTACTCTGAATGGTCAAAGTACGACGACTCTTCATGATCATTGAACGACGTCTCTTGAAAAAAAATCCGGAGCTTAGTCCACAAAAGTTTCTAACTGTGCATGGTTTCCTTAGACACACTCTCTTGCACAATTGATACACCGCTGCAAATGCCGTTTATACATCCGGAAGCAATCTTCGTATGCCTTTTGCTGGGTCGCGTGAAGTGTCGTCTGCCAATTGTCTTGTCTATCGTTGCAAATCTTCGTTCTTTTAACGTCTCAATATCATAGCCGTAGACCCACGTCTCACCATTAGTTCATATTATCCTAACGAACATCTGGTACCCATTTGAGCCATACAAAAGCTCTTCACAGGTTCAGAGGTGAAGGTCTTTCTGGTCTTGACTCCATAGCCGTGTGACCAACCTGGCGGCAACCCGATGCAGTGTTAGGGTTTTGTGACATGATCCAACTGAAATGCTACATTCTTCTGCAGTCTCTCGGGCAGTCTGTCTTAGATTGGTACGCACAGTTTCGTTGACGTTCCTGACATGAGCGTTGTCGGTAGACGTCGAAGGGCAACCTGAATGGGCCTCACCTTGAACTTCCGTCTTGGCATATTTAAAACGTGTGAACCATTCTTAACAACGAATACGGCTTAAGCACTCATGAAAGAATTTCTGCAACATCTTGTTTGTGTCTGTAAATGTTTTCTCGAGTTTCATGCAAAATGTAACGCAGCGTGTTGCTCCTCTATCTCTGCCATTTCTGAAGTTTCATTGCTGTACGTCCGTTACTTATTGCTCAGAACTTTACTGAGTAGAATGTTTTGTCGCACAGTTTGCGAATTTAGAGTTACACATTACATGCAGGTGTGTGCAAGGATGACACCATTTCGTTCCAACACATCACTGGCGCAATTACGAAATTTTGAAAATACAATATTCTTTTTTATGATTTTCCTATGGCATCACCTATTCCCAACACCTTGAATTATTGATTGTGTAGTAGATCTCTCTGCACTTTGTCGATATGTTAGTGTGTGATTGCAACTTCCGAATTCCCTTCAGTCGACCATTTCTGAACTGCCGTTATTGTGGCAGTGGACATTTCGTAATCTTGCACCACTTTCTGACGGATTTTCGTCAGTTTTAATCCGTTTTAAACTTTCTGGTGGTGTGATACTCCGAGTTATTGTTTGAGTGGAATGTATACGACATGCCTGAGTAAAAAGAAGTGGTTAGATCTAATGTGTGGAACTATTGAAACCTATTTCGTTGTGGAGCATCACAACACTACCTCCATTCAGATCATTCATTGTCAGTCCTCTGCCAGGCCAGGAAATTTTCTTCCTGCAACCATAATGGGATCATTCACCAGTCACAGATTTTAATTAGAGAGGACTATTTTTGGTTTTCATTCAGATGGCTTGCTGGTACATTTAACGCAATGGGTAGCTAAATTGTTGTCTGATGACTTAGTTATGTAACGGTGTGTTCCACAAAAATCAGTTAAATACAGCAGCATTCTCTGTTGACAAGGTACTTTGTGGTTTTAGGGCGCACAACTTCAATGGTCATTAGCGCCCAAACTACGTTAGGAATGCACCGCGAGGCACAAGTTTAAAACAGCAACTAAAAGGGCACAAGGCATAGGATTAAAAAAACAGCATAATCAAATGTCCTTATAGAGGTTTGTCAAGTTGATAATACGAAGAACGCGAGCAGCTGCTCCTGTGTCATTCGCTAAAATGGCATCTACAGTACATGGCAGGCCTAGATCAAGACGCAGGGTATTAAAATCCTGACAGGACGTTAAAATGTGGCGGACCGTCAGCAATTGCCCACATGGGCAGAACGACGCCGGCGCAGCCGTCAGCAGATGGCGATAGCTGAACCGGCAGTGTCCAATTCGTAACCGGGCCAAAACGACCTCCTCCCGCCGAGAAGGGCGTGAGGAGGACGTCCAAGCCGCGGGAAGTGGTTTCAAAGCCCGAAGCTTGTTGTCCGTAAGTGAATCCCAATCGGCATGCCACACCGATAAAATGCGCCGACAAATGACCCTGCTACAATCTGATGAAGGGACAACAAGCTGTCCGAGGCTGGAAGACCGCAGCCTTGGCCGCGGCATCTGCAGCTTCGTTCCCAGGGATACCGACATGGCCAGGAACCCACATAAAGCTAACCGGAGAACTGTCGCCCAACAGCTGCTAAAGAGAGCGTTGGATCCGGTGCACGAAAGGCTGAACCAGATACGGATCACTGAGGCTCTGGATGGCGCTCAGGGAATCGGAGCAGATGACATAAGCAGAATGTCGGTGGCGGCAGATGTAAAGAACAGCCTGGTAGAGGGCAAAGAGCTCAGCTGTGAAGACTGAACAATGGCCATGGAGCCGGTATTTGAAACTATGCCCCGACAATAAAAGAACACCCGACCCCGTCATTGGTCTTAGAGCCATCTGTATAAATGAAGGTCATATTAATGAACTTCGAACGAAGTTCGACAAAAAGGGAGTGGTATACCGAGCTGGAGGTAACCTCCTTTGGGAGCGAGCTGAGGTCAAGGTGAACGCGAACCTGAGCCTGGAGCCAAGGTGGTGTGGCTCTCGCCCACTCTAAAGGTTGCAGGGAGTGAAAAATCAAGGTGTTGAAGGAGGCGACGAAAGCGAACTCCAGGGGGTAGCAGGGCAGAGACATACAACCCGTATTGACGGTCGAGAGAGTCGTCAAAAAAGGAACGATAAGACGGGCGGTCGGGCATTGACAGTAGCTGACAGGCATCCTGACAAAGCAGTATATTGCGCCGGTAGGTGAGTGGCAATTCACCGGCTTCAGCATGAAGACTCGACGGGACTAGTATAAAACGCTGAGATCGCAAGACGTAAACCCCGATGTTGTATGGAGTTGAGGCGGCGTAAGATGGACGGCCGTACAGAGGAGTATACGAAGCTCCCATAATCCAGCTTGGAGCGGACGATCGACCGATATAGGCGAAGTAGGACGGTTTGATCCGCTCCCCACGACATACCACTGAGAACACGGAGGACATTTAGAGAATGGGTACAACAGGCAGCCAAATATGGCATGTGGAAACCAGCTAAGTGTCCTGTCAAATGTAAGACCTAAAAATTTTGTTGTCTCCACGATTGGCAGAGCAACGGGACCGAGTCTTAAGGACGGTGGGAGAAACTCTGTAGCGCCAGAAGTTAATACAGACCATCTTCTCGGCAGAGAAACGGAAGCCATTGGCGACACTCCAGGAGTAAAGACAGACAAAAGAACGCTGAAGACGGCGCTCCAGGATACATGTACGCTGCGCGCTGCAATAGATGGTAAAATCGTCCACGAAAAGGGAGCCTGATACATCAGCTAGGAGGCAGTCCATTATTGGATTGATCGCTATGGCTAAGAGAGCGACGTTCAAAACTGAGCCCTGTGGCACCTCATTCTCCTGGTGAAAGGTGTGTGACAGTACAGAACCCACACGTTCCCTGAACTGTCGACCCATTTAAAAGGAACGTATAAAAAGAGGGAGGCGACCGCGAAGGCCCCATGTATGCATGGTGCGGAGAATTCCCGCCCTCCAACAGGTGTCGTAAGCCTTCTCCAAATCAAAGAACACAGCCGTGGTCGGGCGCTTCTGCAAAAAGTTATACATAATCAAGGTCGACAAGGTAACCAGATGGTCAACAGCAGAGCGGCACCTACGAAATCCACATTGTACATTGGTAAGTAGGCGTCGAGATACGAGCAGCCAAACCAAACGAGAGTTAACCATTCGCTCCATCACCTTACAGACACGGCTGGTAAGCGAGATGGGTCGATAACTGGAAGGCAAGTGCTTGTCCATCCCCGGCTTAGGAATCGGGACAACAATAGACTCACGCCAGCATGCGGGAACATGTCCCTCAATCCAGATGCGATTGTATGTACGAAGAAGGAAATCCTTACCCGCAGGAGAAAGGTTCTTCAGCATCTGAATATGAATAGAATCAGGCCCTGGAGCGGAAAACCGTGACGGGGCAAGTGCATCTTCGAGTTCCCGCATGGTGAAAGGGGCATTGTAACTTTCACGATTCGAGGAGCGGAAGTTAGGTGGCCTAGCTTCCTCTGACTGTTTTCGGGGGAGGAAGGCAGGGTGGTAATGAGCGGAGCTCGAAACCTCTGCGAGAAAGCGGCCGAAGGCATTGGAGACATCCTCAGGGGCCACAAGGACGTCATTCGCAACTGTGAAGCCAGAAACTGGTGAGTGGACCTTAGTGCCAGATAGCCGGCGCAGGCTACCCCAGACAACAGAAGAAGGAGTAAATCTGTTGACGGTGCTTGTGAAAGCAGCCCAGCTGGCTTTCTTGCTTTCTTTAATAATACGACGACACTGCGCACGTAATCGTTTATAATTGATAGAATTCGCCACTGTAGTGTGGCGTTTAAATGTGCGTAAAGCACGTCGACGAGCACGTAAAGCGTCTCTACATCCTGCGGTCCACCACGGGACCGGTAAGCGACGTAGAGAAGAAGTAGGGTGAGGGATGGAATATTCAGCAGCAGTGAGAATGATTTCCGTGAGGTGTGCGACCTGACTACCACAGCTTGCGAAGATTTGATCCTGAAAGGTAGCCCTGGAAGAGAAGAGCCCCCAGTCTGCTTTGGAGAAGTTGCAACTAGTTGAGCACGGAGAGGGGGTATGATGCAGTAGATGGGTAACACACGGGAAGTGGTCGCTCGAATATGTATCAGAAAGTGCATACCACTCAAACTGGCGTGCAAGTTGGGTGGTACATATAGAGAGGTCTAAATGGGAAAATGTGAGAGATGTGTCCGAAAGAAAAGTAGGGGCGCCAGTATTGAGGCAGACAAGATTGAGCTGGTTGAAAAGGTCTGCTAACAGAGAGCCCCTAGGGAAGGATGCTTGAGAGCCCCAAAGGGGATGGCGGGCATAGGAGTCGCCAGTTAACAAAAATGGTGCAGGTAGCTGAGCAATAATTTGCATCATATCTGCCCTGGTAACGGCAGACGACGATGGAGTGCAAACGGTACAAATGGAAAATGTAAAAGTGGGGAGAGTAATTGGGACGGCAAATGCCTGCAGGCCAGTGTGAAATGTGATGAGATCGTAGTAAATATCATCCCAGACCAGCAACATCACCCCTCCATGAGCTGAAATACCTACCACAGGGAGTAGGTCAAAACGCACAGAGGTGTAGTGTGCCAAGGCAATTTGATCGCATGGGCGTAGCTTCGTTTCCTGGAGGGCTACGACGAGCGGACGGTGCAAGCAGAGCAGCAACTTCAAGTCCTCTCTGTTGGAGCGAATTCTGCGAATATTCCAGTGAATAAGTGCCATCGTGAGAAGAAAAGGAAGATGAAAGAAGGGGTCACCTAGAAAGCCGCTGAGGGCCTGGCTTCGAGGGAGCACTGCCGCCGCTATCAGTAGGCGGACCGTCATCGCCCATTGGATCTATAGGTTCATCGGCCATATTGTTAAGATGGCCAGGAGGGGGAGCTTCCTCTGCAGGTGAACGGCCAGTTGTTCGGCTACCAGCGGTGCGGCCAGGCGAAACGGATGACGGCCTGGAGCGGCAGGAGGAGAAATGCGCCGTGGCGGAGGAGGAGGACTGTGCTTCCTGTGAGCCTTCTTGGAAGGTCGTGTAGTGGAAGTACTGGTCGATGGCTGCGAGTTCGAGGTACGTAGGAATTCTGCACGGGACGGTCCCTTCTTGAAGGCCCGTGCATCTGACTTCTGGGTCTTCATCTTGGCAGAAGCTGATGAAGGTGCTTGTGTCTGAGGGGTGACAGGAGGAAGAGGAGACGTCGACCGAGCGATCATAGCACTGGCCGAACGGACGACCGTGGTGCTGAAGGTCAGATCACATGTCTGCGTCGCCACCTCCCTCATAGTCCAAGGAGAGGCGAGGACAGTACTGTATTTCCCCGCTGGGAGCAGCGTGGGCTTCCAACTAGCAAATATCTTGTGAGCAGCCGAGGTGGACACTTTCTCTTTGACCCGAATTTCTTGGATACAGCGTTCTTCCTTGTAGATGGGACAGTCGCGGGAGGACGCTGCATGGGCACCCTGACAGTTCACACAACGAGGACAGAGGTGGACAGTCACCCTCATGGGAATCCCTGCCACAAGTGACACATTTAGCCGTATTGAACAAGACTGGTGAGTGTGATTAAAACGCTGACACTAGTAGCAGCGCGTAGGTGTCGGGACATAGGGGCGAACAGAAATAACCTCGTAGCCCGTTTTGATGCGCGACGGCAGCTGAAGACTATCAAAAGTCAAGAAAAGTGTCCGGGTCGGTACAAGGCCATTGTTGACCTTTCTCATGACCCTATGGACAGCCGTCACGCCCTGCTCAGCGAGGAAAGACAATCTCCTCGTCAATCAATCCGTCGAGTGATCTAGTATATACCACACCGCGAGACAAATTCAAAGTGCAGTGAGCCTCCACCCGGACAGGGAACGTGTACAGGTGTGTGGCCCAAAGCAGTTTTTGTGCCTGAAAGGCGCTCTCAGTTTCTAGTGACGAGGTACCGTTACGCAACCTGATACAAGACTTGGCAGATCCGGCTATGGCATCTACGCCCTTCTGGATAACGAAAGGGTTGACAGAGGAAATATCCTTTCCGTCCTCAGATCGAGAAACTACGAGGAACTGTGGGGGCAGGCGGTAGTACTATTGTCACTGGTGGCTCGTCAGGTTTCCGTTTTTGGGCAGAAGTCGAGAGAGAAGAGAAATCCATTGCGGAGGAATCCTCCATGATTGCCAGCGTCTCCGATGGCGCGCTCCTTCCTTGTGGGGACCCTCTCAGAGAGCACTCCCGCCTTAGGTGAATGTTTACACCTCAGGTCACACCTCCCGAGAAACATATGGAGCGACCAATCGGCATGGTCAGAAGGTATCAGCTCAGGCAATCACTCCTCCCTGGGCCTGGCCTTTACCAGGGAGTACGTGCGTGCCTTACTTCTCTACACAGGGCGGGGAATTATGCGTTACCCCGTCACCGGCTACGCGGGCGAACGCGTGGGTCAGCCTTCAGGCGCACACAGGGAGGAAGGAAGAAGAGGAAAAAGAAGAGAGGGAGGGAGAGAGAAAGAGAGAGAGAGGACAGACTGACTCAAACGCCTGGCAGGGGAAAGAAGGCAGGGGAAAGAAGGCAGGGGAAAGAAGGCAGGGGAAAGAACAAAGAAATGAACCAACCAAAGGAAGGAAGAAACGAGAAGAAGTGAAAAACCAAAATGACCGGAAATATAGGTCGTGGAACCGTCCGTCTCTGGACGCAGGCGCTAACTACCCCCTTGAGGGGGAGGGACTCCATTTATTCGCCTCTTACGACAGGCAGGAATACCTCGGGCCTATTCTAACCCCAGGACCCGCAGGGGGGGGACAAGGTATTGTGAAAAACTGGTGATCTGAACCCCCAAGGGGTTCACAGCCCTTCTGAATAAATGCTTGGCTAACATGGGTCCCCAGCCTTTGCAGCATTACTTCCTTTCCATGCTACAAGCTTGTACTTCCAACATCCCCTTCCCCCCCACTCTGCATCACCAGATGGTTTTTCTTGGTGGTGCACACCTTGCTGGGACCTGGTTTATAGTAGGGAATCGAGTCTTCACTTCAGACATTTTCTGTTATTTCTCATTAAATAAAAACATAGTCCCCATTCTTGGGTTTGACTTTCCACCTATTTTCAAAGTTCTATGGAAGAGCATATCATGCAGGGAAGGTCACCCAATGCAGTGCATGCTCCAAATGTTGTGCCTTTCCATCTTTGCACCTGTAGCATTGTATTACTGGCCAGGTAGCCATTGGTGAGGCTGGGTGGCGCCCATGGGAAGAGTTCCAATTCAGAGTGGTGTCACTACAGCAGATGAGCTGCAAATGTAGTAGATGAAATTATCTGCCACTGGCAGTCATACAGCCCAGCAGTATCTAGGGAAGGAAAGACCTCGCTTGATGCAAAGAGATATTACCCTAGAAGTTCCCTTCCTTGGTAAGCACGTGGTTTGCATAAGGACTGGTGGGGATTCCTTGTTGGCCAGAAAAGAACATAAAAGACAAGTCTGTGTGCAGGAGATGCTGTTTTGATCAAAACTGACCGACTTTTTATTTTAGAGATGACTGCCACTTCCAGTCACAGGTGCTGCTCGCTTGCAACAACCTGGGTGACATACAGGTGACTGTCACTCCTGCGTAACAGTCTAAATATAATTCAGGGCATCATTTTCCGCCAAGACCTGCTCTTGTAATCTGATGAGCTATGCACCAGTTTGGAGTGAGGGGTGTACACTTCGTTCTTCATGAACATAGGGGACCAAAGGACAATGGGTTGCTATAGGTGCCTTCATCTAGGCCTGTGAGGGCAATTAATTGCCTGAAAAGGTCAAGGTGATTATATACCGATATCTGATGTGAAACTGTATGCCCACCTTCCACCATGCAGTGCTTAAAGTGTCAACTGTGGAATGCACCATTCCCCCCTCCTCACCAGAATTCACCATTTTCCAGAGAGAAGATAAGAATATGGGACCCTGGATGATCTAACTTGTCAAGAGCCAAACAAGTATCAGTGGTTGCACCCAGCACGTAGAAATGTCATACGCTGCAGCTGTCATGACCTTGTCTGCTTTGGCAACAGTACTCTCACCAGCTACATCTCTGACAGTGGGGCTTCAGGGCTGCTTGACCAAGCCTCCCCCCCCCCTTCCCCATAGTTGGCAACTCTCCTCCTGCTACTTCCACCTCACCTACTTGAAAATCATGGACATCCCACCCATCTGGGACATTGGTCCCCCACCTCTCAGTCTGACAAGTCATGTTCCTCTGGCTTGCCTAGCCATAAAGAGGTCCTTTGGGACACTTGCTTCCAGGGTTTCCACTGGTCTGCAAACACTAAGAAGAAGAAATATCAAAAGTCCTCAAACAAGGAATTTCTGGTAGCCCCCACACCACCAAATCCCACCTGCTCCATTCCTGTGACCAAGAAAGAGATTCTGGTGGCCCATGAAGCCCAGTTTGTACCATATAGTGGAACCCAGAACCTGTGTATATTGATGCTATAACCCCTCAAGCTATGGCAGCACGTGACCCTAAGGCATAAGCCACCTCCTTGGTCGCTTTACGGCCCCACAGTACTTCAACATTATTATTCTCCAGTTGATCTATAGCAGTTTTTTCCACCTCCAGGCTGAGCTATGACATCTTTCAAACACTTCCCCTGCCTTCCATATTGCCCTTCAGGAGACTGTCTCCACCAACGCAGACCATGTCCCTTCATTGATAGCAGGGGTATTATAAGACTCGTGCTACCTATGATAGGGTGTCAGGCAGAGTTTGCACATATATTCAGGACACTCTTTGTAGTGAACTTGCGCCTCTTAATACGCCTTTAGAGGTTGTGGCTGTTTGAGTAAGGGCATTTCAGAATATCACCTACTGCAGTGTTAACCTCCCCACCCCCAACGGTAAAGTGTGTCAGAATATACTGTAATCATTGGTTTCTCAGCTCCCCCATCCTTTTGGGGATTTCAATGTCCGTAACTTCTCGGGGTGGAACTACAATCATTGGCCATGGCAAAGACCATGAAAGTGTACAGCCACAACCTGACCTTTGCCTACTCATTTCTGGTACCCCACAAACTTCAGCTTGGTGCATGCAACTTTCTTAGTTATTTACCTTCGTATCTATCTCCATCGATCCATCCATCCATCCATCCATCCATCCAATCATCCATCCAGAGTCCACGATGACGTATGGTGACCACTTCCTGATGTCTTCCTCTGCCGAGATGGGCTCTCAACAGTGTTGACCAGGGTACTTTTACATCTCCTGTCACCCTTGGCTCTCTACTGCATGGAGATATTGATGAGGCAGCTGAGAATATGACTGCACTCAATCTTTTGACAGCTGAATTGGTGATCCCTGTCCTCTGACCTGCCCCAAAAGAAGACAGTACCTTGGCGCTCATTAAAAGCCAGAGGCTCTTAGAGATTGTATGTTGGCTCTCCAATCCTCTAAGCAGCATTCATTAACAAAGCACCTTATCACCTGTAAGCAGCTTCATGTTTGGGCTTGCCACCTAATAAAACAATGGGAATAAGTATGCTGGAAATGGTATCTTTGAACCATCAGACCATGTACCTCTCCTTTCAGGTTTGGGCTAAGATCAGAGATCTCAATGGATACCAGACACCTACAGATGTGCCTTGTATTACCTTGAATGGCACAGTCTACACTGATCCAGATGACATTACTGAACATTCTGTTCTTCTTTATGCCCAGACATCTGCATCTGACAATTATCTACCTGCCATTTGTGTCCTAAAAGAGTGGATGGAGAAAAGCAATTATCTTTTACTACTCACCACTGGAGCCATGTAATGCTCCATTGAGCAAGTGGGAATTTGTCAGTGTCATAGTCCATTGCCCTCATACAGCCCTAACAAGAGGCCACATCCACATCCAAGTGATTAGACATCTATCAGTGTACTGTTGGCGTCATAGCTTTACAGTATTCAACAGCATCAGGAGTGAGGGCAAGTTTGTATCACAATGGCAAGGAAGTATAATTGTCCCAGTACTGAAACTGGATAAGCACCTTCTAGAGATGGGCCATTATAGCCCAATTAGTATCACCAATGCTCTCTGTAATTTTCATGAATGCAGGGTGAGCCAGCAGCTGTGTTGGCTCTTTGGGATTCTGGATTTTCTTGCTCCATCCCAGTGTGGAAGCAAATTTTGTGTAGAGGTTTATGAATTCTTATGCCAGATAGGTACCACTGCAGCAAAGTGAGGGAGATCTAGCAATGAAGTGGATCAAAAATCCAAGCAAAGACCAGTTGAGTATGAACAGCTCATGCGCCACCAAAGGATATAAGACAGGACCACGTATGACACGTGGAAGTAAGGAGGAGATGCAAATTTCCCGAGTACAATGAATTTATGTGGGTTTATTGTGAGAAGTATGTAGTCCCATTGTGCAGTAACAAAAATAAAGTGCTTTAAGGTATTCCATATGCAATAGGACGAAATTGTTAGTCCCAAAATGAGGTGAAAAATTTAGGATTAATTCTGTCTTGTATTTAAATACTTTATTATTCTAATAACCTCCTGAGACTTAAGTACCTTCTTTTATTTTTCCTCTTTTCAGATCAGTTAAGAAGAGTGAGTGAGTGAGTGAGTGAGTGAGTGAATAGACAATGTTCACTTTAGCTTTTGAGCTTAATTACCTAGAACCAACTGAGGCGAGATTGTCACTGTAGTGTGTCAGTTAAATGTGTTACGTAGCTCGTCAGCTACAGACCATTATCATTTAACTTTTAACTCACTGACTCAAATTTTGAAGAACTCGTTTATTATTTTCTTGCTTTTAAGACGACCATGGTAATTTTCAACAAAAATTTAAAAATCATACATTAATGGTTGAAATACAGAAACTGTCTTATTGTAGTTGGTACTTAACTTATATCGAGTACCGCGGCTTTATTCTTGTGAATGAAATGCAGTTAAGTATTGAGAATTGATGACGTATGAATCTACGTTATAAATATTCCTGAAACTACTCTGAAGTGTATTTCAGAGGGTATTTTGGAAGGCACCATGTGTTAGAATTTCTCCTCATTGCAATTGCGTGTGGACTAAGAGAATAACGAATGATTAACTGTCTTTATGTGTACAGTAAATAGCCGAATTTGGTCCTGAGAGTTTCTAAGGGAGCTACACATATGAGGCTGAAGAATATTTCTAGATTCTTCACTAAATACTGGCCCTGGTAATCTCATAAGGTGACTTCTGTGGAATAATATGTATGTTTTCTCAGGGTTATTGCTCCCATCAGCCAAGCAGACCTGTGACAATCTGAATGTATACAAAGAAGGATATCACAGTCAGTTTAACAAATGGTCTGATCCCTCACACTTTTAGCAATTATCTAAGTTTGGCCACACAGATGAACTGGAGTCATCCACCTGTTATCGACCCTGTAAAACTGTTCCATTTTGAATTCCTGAAATTATTGTTTTACTTTACTGTTCACAATTTTGAATCATTGATAACGTAGTAACAGTATGACTTTTTTTCATTTTGTGAAATCCAGAGTTTTACCTTTCTATACATCAAATCAAATTACCAATCTTTGCCCCACTTTGAATTTTTTTTCATATCTGATTGATTATTTCTGGAAATATTTCGTGTCAATAATTCATTATTGGTAAGTATCATTTGTGAAAAGTCTGAGATTGCTATTAGTACTGTTGGTCAGCTCATTAACATAAAATAAGAAAGACTAGAATTCCAGCACTGTCCTCTGGTCCAAGTCAGAAGCTATTCTTACTTGGGTTGATGAGTCTCCATCCAAAATTTCATACTTCATTTATCTAGTGCATCACTTTATCAAATGATTGAATGTTTATACAGTTTTTTCTTTTTTTAAACCCATGGTCCTGAGTTCAGCAGACATTATTGTGGAAGTGCCTCCCTTCCAACAGGCAGGTAATAAATTTCTTGATTCCCTTTTAGTGCTTGACCCAGGTTTGCTTGAACCAACAGTGCTGACCTATGGAATGCGGTGACCCACACTTCCTATTTCCACATCTGTCGAAGGGTGTTAACCATCTCTCCCAACCAGTGTGAATGGTGTTGACAAAATGGAAATGGGGTGAGAGGATAGAGGCAAGTGAAAGAAGAGACTTTGTATACTGTCCAAACACACTTTGGTTGCTCCAGCACTAGTAAAGGATGTACTTTTTACACATATGCCTATTGTTTGACACTATCTCCATTGTAAAACTTCTTTTCCCATAACCCTAACAAATAGTATAGTGAGAGGAGCCCTCTTCTATTCTTATTACAGTGGTTTGGAGAGTATATAAGGAGACATATTGCAGTCTTTGTGATAGTGATTTACACTCAAATTTTGTTGATTTACATTTATTTAAGTGCTGAACTTTCTTTTCTTTCAGGAAAGAAAATCTGATGGTGATAGCGATTCATCAGTCTCTCCTAGAAAGCGAAGACGAAGTGATAAAGCAGGTAAGCTGTTTACACGCTACTGCAATGTCTCTTATGAGAATTCTGTGAAATGTGATCTTCCATACTCATGTAATGGAGAATAACTTCCCATTTGCTAAGTGGCACTTGTCACCCACTTGGTAATTCATATTTCTGTCTCAGTAAAAGCAAACAAAAATGTTGTTCAAGGTTCACGTTGGGAATTTCTTTTAGAGCTGTCTGCATTCCTGACATCAGAGGTCACTAGAAGTGAAAATAAATTTCTGAATTTTCTAGAATGTAAGAATGCACTTTCATGTTTGGCATTTATTCATTATTTCATTCACCTCAAGCCACCTGTGTTAGACTATATATTTGCTGGTGGTTACTTGACACAATGCTGTTTGTGGATCTGCCCATCTAATAACATTATCTACGCTACATCTGCACTCTGCGAACAACTATACAGTTCATAACAGGGGGGTACACCTCACTGCCGGTTATTAGGGTTTCTTTCCCTGTTCCGTTTATGTATGGGATAATTGTTTTAATGTCTCCACACAAGCTGTAATTAATCTAACTACCTCCTCAGAATGCCTGTGGAATTGGTATATACGGGGTTGTAATATGTTCCAAGTGGCATAACTTGAATCCAGTTCCTAATACATTGTAAGCAGGCTTTCTTGGAATAATTCATGTCCATCTTCAAGAGTGTGCTCGTTCGGTGTTTTAGCGTCTCTGTGCTACTCTGCCATGCATAAAAAACCTGTGACCATTTGCGCTACCCTTCTCTGTATGTGTTCAGGATCACCTGTGGGGTCCTATTTGATATGGGTCCCATACACTTCAGCAGTATTTTAGAATGGGTGATTTACAAGCAATCTCCTTTGTAGACTGACTGAATTTCCCTAGTATACTACCAATAAATTGGAGTCTGCTGCGAGCTTTACCCATGACAGAATTTCAACAACTTTATATGATAATATTGTATTACTAAGTTTTTCATTTTTTGAAGTGCACAGTTTCTAATTCCTCAACATCTAAAACAAGGTGCCATTCTTTGCCCAAGCTTTAAATCTTACCAGGCTGTAACTGAACATTGATGTCACTTGTGTCACACTGTACTTCTTTACTCTGAGGTGACGAAAGTTGTGTGGGAGCGATGAGCACACACAAAAATGGCAGTAGTATTGCATATGCAAGGCATAAAAGGCCAGTACATTGGTGGAGCTGTCATTTGTACTAAGGTCATTCGTGTGAAGTCGTATCAAGCATGATTCTGGCAACATGATGGGAATTGAAAGACTTTGAACACGGGAGGGTAGTTAGATGTATGGAGCACCCATTTCTGAAATTGTTAAGGAATTCGATATTAAAATACCAACAGTGTCCAGAGCATGCCAAAATAGCAAATTTCAGGCATCCTTTCTCACCACAGACAATGCAGTGGCCAGTGGGCTTCACTCACCAACAGAGCAGCAGTGTTTGTGTAGAGTCGTCAGTGCAAACAGACAAGCAACACTGCATGAAGTAACCACATAAATGTGTGGGATCTATGACAAATGCATCTGTTAGGACAGCGCATTGAAATTGAGCATTAATGGACTAAGCGAGCAGATGATTGAGAAGAGTGACTGTGCTAACACCAGGGCATTGCCTCCAGCACCTCTCCTGCACTTTTGACTATGTTACTTGGACAGAATATGACTGCAAAACCGTCCAGAATTCTTTTAGTAAGCACGTGGTAGTATTAGTGTGTGGCATGGACCCGACAAAGCCATGAACCCAAGCTCTCAACAAGTCACTGTGTAACCTGTTGGTGGCTCAATGATAGTGTGGACGCTGTCAACATATAGCGGACTGGGTTCTGTGGTCCAACTGAACTGATCATGAACTGGAAATGGTTCTGTTTGGTTAGTTAGAGATTACTGGCAGCCATTCATGGACTTCATGTTTCCAAACAACATAAGAATTTTTATGGATGACACTGTGCCATGTGAGATCATTCTGGGCAATTTCAATGAAGAATTTTTCCACCCACATTGCCTGATGTGAACACTTAACATTTATGGGACATAATCGAGAGGTCAGTTTGTTCACAAAATCCTGCGGTGGCAACACTTCTGCAGTTATGGATGGCTGGAGAAGCAGCATGGTGCAGTGTTTCGGCAGGGGATTTCCGGTGACTTGTCGAATCCATGCCATGCTGAGTTGCTGTACTGTGCCACACAAAAGGTGGTCTGACGCAGCATTAGGAGGTATCCCGTGAGTTTTGTCACCTCTGTGTATAGCTAAATCAATCACCTGAAAAAAATGTTAGGTCACTAGTAGTAATGTTTGCAAGGTAATTCATACAAGATCTGAACAGCAACATCCGCAATTAACTTCCCTGTGGCACACCCAAAGTTACCTCGGCATCTGTTGACGACTCTTACCATGTCCTTCCATCAAAAGCGTAGTCAATCCAATTTTTTTGCTTGATACTCCCTAACAATTGTACTTTTGATAACAAACGTAGATGTGGTATTAACTGATATTCATTTTGGAAATAAAAAATACTGCTGTTACTTCATTGCCTCCATAAAAAGCTTCCTGCGTGTCATGTGAAAAACGTGAGTTGATGTTCAAATGAGGATTGCTATCAGAATACATGTGGCTGGCATGGAGATTATTCTGCTAGGGCTATCATTATGTCTGAGCTGAGAATATGTTTCAATGTTCTACAACAAGTCAGTGTCATCGATGTAGGATTGTAGTTCTGTGGATAATTCAATGCAGAATTTCATGCCCTGCAATTTCTAATTCGACTGTGTTTTCGATATGTGAGACATTTACAAGCTATAGTCACAAAACCGAAAAAATAGCCCTTTTTCTGGTACAGTTTTGCCCCCCCACCACCACCACCACCACCACCACCACCACCACCACCACCACCACCACCACCACCACCACCACAACTCCGCCTTAGGGTAAAATCTGGGATAGTCATATTGGGCCACAAATGAAGCTATTGTAACAATAAAACCTTTTGGAGGAGGTACTTTCTGTTTGTCTAATTTTTAGGTTTAACCCTACTGAACTAAATGTGGTTCTCTGTACTCTTCGCCAATCACAAACTTGAGGCAACATTCTACTATATTTCTGTTGAGGTAATAGTGATACACTTGAGTTAACTATTGTCTTTTATGCTTTCCTAGACGCGAGAGAACCATCTGCCTCTAAACTTACTTGCATCTGCGTTGAACGATGACAAAGTGGATGGAGTGATCGGATAAAATGGGGGTTGTAACGAGGTTTGATCTAATGGCAAATAATTTAATGGTACATGTATTCTGGAGCGAGAGGAAGATGGTGAAATGATCTGCAGCAACATTTTTTTCCGTTGTTTCGTTGGGTTGCATCAGTTGTGGGGCATAACCTGTGTTCGACTCGTATACAACTGCGTGTTCTGTCTTTGGCTTAGACCACTATCTACTCGCGATTGTTAACAGCGGACCTCTGTCATCAGCGGAGTTCCATCTCGTGTGTGGTGTTATGACGACGGCGAAACATGTCCATCTTGTTTCGGCACTTTCCTCTAGACGGATGAAGATATTTGTAAGGTACTTCACTAACCTGCCGTATCTTTGGCATAAAATCGAGTCTTCACTTTCATAACTACATTGATTCTATGTTAGTGACAGGTGTTTGTGAGGCACTGAATCCCCATGTATACATCTGCTTGACAGACGTTCTTTTTACAGATTTAGTGATGGCATGACTTGTAATTTCACATGTCAAAGGCCGCTGCTATGCGTTTGTCAGTTTCTTTGTGAGAGGTATTCTCCATTAATAACGATCATTTTGTATACGACTGATGAAGGCATAGTATAATTTCTAAACCGTGATCGGATATGAACAGTGGACGCCATACACCTCTGCAAAGCTATATTGTGCATGTATCAAAGGGAATCGTTTTTCATTTTACAGGTTTTCTTCTTACAGTTTTAGGGCGCAAAATTGCTACGGTCATTAGCGCCCGTTCTGTGGCTTAGGGAAAGGCAAAAAAACGAATGGGAAACCACCAGCAATGGGAGCTAAACCCAGAAAGAGGGGAAACTAAAAAACAGAAGGAAAGCTTAAAAAACCACTACAGAAGGGAGGGCTTTTTCCTCAAAATGAGCTTCAAATGAACGACGACATCTCTCTGACACTGATAAACTCGAGGACGCGATCGGCTGAGCGCGTGTCATCTGCTGAAATGGAAGATAAATCAGGCGACAGATGTAGACGGGTGCGTAGCGGAGTAAAATAGGGGCAATGAAGTAAAAGGTGTCTCACCGTCCACGTTAAGAGCAGTGAGGACAAAGCGGGGGACGATTGCCAGTTGAAAGATGTCAATAGCTGAAATGACGGTTCCAGAGTGTAGTTAAAATTAACTCCTCCCGAAGAGTTTGGGAGGGAGATGTCAGAGCACAGAAAAGAGGTTTCAGGTCCCATAATTTATTATCGGGACGTGTAGACCAATTTGTGTACAATAAAAGAGCAACACGACGGCATGAAACACTCCATAGATGGGCGGAGGGAACCATGCGAACAGCGGGCTGAATAAGACAGACCGCAGCATTGGCTGCTATTTCGGCTGTCTCGTTTCCACAGATACCATTGTGTCCTGGGATCCAGCGGAATGCCACAGACGCCTCCAAGTGGTTCACCGGATTCAGGATTGCCTCCACTCGCTCCAGAGGGTGGGCAGGATAAAGAGCTTAGAGGCTTAGGAGAGAGCTGAGCGAATCTGAGCATTTAATATACTGCGACCGCTTATGGCAACGGATGTATTGGACACCCTGGAGAACAGCGTAAAGCTCTGCAGTAAAAACCAAACATTGGTCAGGAAGCCAAAACTGATTAGGGGTGTCGCCAACAATATAGGCAATCCCAACACCAAATGATCGTTTTTGAACCATCAGTGTAAATAAATATGGCATCCTCGATTTGTGCACATGTTGTTGCTGTTGGGGTCTTCAGTCCTGAGAGTGGTTTGATGCAGCTCTCCATGCTACTCTATCGAGTGCAAGCTTGATCTGCCAGTACCTACTGCAACCTACATCCTTCTGAATCTGATTAGTGTATTCATCTTTTGGTCTCCCTCTACGCTTTTTACCCTCCACGCTGCCTTCCAATGCTAAATTTGTGATCCCCTGATGCCTCAAAACATGTCCTACCAACCGAACCCCTTTTTCTGGTCAAGTTGTGCCACAGACTTCTCGTCTCCCCAATCCTAATCGATACTTCATTAGTTATGTGATCTACCCATCTAATCTTCAGCATTCTTCTGTAGCACCATATTTCGAAAGCTTCTATTCTCCTCTTGTCCAAACTATTTACCGTCCATGTTTCACTTCCATACATGGCTACACTCTATACAAATACTTTCAGAAATGACTTCCTGACACTTAAATCTATACTCTATGTTAACAAATTTCTCTTCAGAAACGCTTTCCTTGCCATTGCTAGTCAACATTTTATATCCTCTCTACTTCGACCATCATCAGTTATTTAGCTCCCCAAATAGCACAACTCTTTTACTACTTTAAGTGTCTCATTTCCTAATCTATTACCCTCAGCATCACCCGATTTAATTTAACTACAATCCATTATCCTCGTTTTGCTTTTGTTGATGTTCATCTTATACCCTCACTTCAAGACACCATCCATTCCGTTCCACTGCTCTTCCAAGTCCTTTGCCGTCTCTTACAGAATTACAATGTCATCGGCGAACCTCTAAGTTTTTATTTCTTCTCCATGGATTTTAATATCTACTCCGAATATTTCTTTTGTTTCCTTTACTGCTTGCTCAATATATAGATTGAAAAACAGCGGGGAGAGGCTACAACCCTGTCTTGCGCCCTTCCCAACCACTGCTTCCCTTTCGTGCCGCTCGACTCATAACTGCCATCTGGTTTCTGTACAAATTGTAAATAGCTTTTCGCTCCCTGTATTTTGCCGCTGCCACTTTCAGAATTTGAAAGAGAGTATTCCAGTTAACATTGTCAAAAGCTTTCTCTAAGTCTACAAATACTAGAAACGTAAGTTTGCCTTTTCTTAATCTTTCTTCTAAGATAAGTCGTAAGGTTAGTATTGCCTTACGCGTTCCGATATTTCTACGGAATCCGAACTTATCTTCCCCGAGGTCGGCTTCTACTAGCTTTTCCATTCGTCGGCAAAGAATTCGTGTTAGTATTTTGCATCTGTGGCTTATTAAACTGATTGTGCAGTAAGTTTCACATCTGTCAACACCTGCTTTCTTTGGGATTGGAATTATTATATTCTTCTTGAGGTCCGAGGGTATTTCGCCTGTTTCATACATCTTGGTCACCAGATGGTAGAGTTCAGTCAGGACTGGCTCTCCCAAGGCCGTCAGTAGTTCCAATGGAATGTTGTCTACTCCAGGGGCCTTGTTTCCACTCAGGTCTTTCAGTGCCCTGTCAAACTCTTCACGCAGTATCTTATCTCTCATTTCATCTTCATCTACATCCTCTTCCATTTCCATAATATTGTCCTCAAGTACATCGCCCTTGTATAGACCCTCTATATACTCCTTCCACCTATCTGCTTTGCTTAGAACTGGGTTTCCACATGAGCTCTTTATGTTCATACCAGTGGTTCTCTTTTCTCCAAAGGTCTGTTTAATTTTCCTGTAGGCAGTATCTATCTTAGCCCTAGTGAAATAAGCCTCTATATCCTTACATTTGTCCTCTAGCCATCCCTGCTTAGCCATTTTGCACTTCCTGTCGACCTCATTTTTGAGACGTTTGTATTCGTTTTTGCCCGCTTCATTTACTGCATTTTTATATTTTCTCCTTTCATCAATTAAATTCAATATTTCATCTGTTACCCAAGGATTTCTACTACCCCTCGTCTTTTTACATACTTGATCCTCTGCTGCCTTCAGTACTTCATCCCTCAAAGCTACCCATTCTTCTTCTACTGTATTTCTTTCCCCCATTCCTGTCAATTGTTCCCTTATGCTCTCCCTGAAACTCTCTACAATCTCTGGTTCTTTTAGTTTATCCAGGTCCCATCTCCTTGAATTCCCACCGTTATGCAGTGTCTTCAGTTTTAATCTACAGGTCATAACCAATAGATTGTGGTCAGAGTCCACATCTGCCCCTGGAAATGTCTTACAATTTAAAACCTGGTTCCTAAATCTCTGTCTTACCATTATATAATTTATCTGATACCTTTTAGTATCCCCAGTATCTCCAAACCGATTTGTGCACATAGAGCAGCAAATGCCCGACGATAAACGAACAAAGGGGTTCCATCATTGGGAAGCTGGGAAAGGTCACATAGCAGGCAAGTCCAAGGGCGAAGACAATGTGGTACTGTACCCCCAGTTGTCAAAGTTTTGGGAAATTGGTTGGAAAGAGAAGACAGCAGTTGACAGAAGCAGACTCCCGTTGGTAGTAGGGAGGAAGGTAGGCCTGCATAGCCTGAATTCAAGGAGGCGACAAAAAAAAAAAAAAAAAATAAATAAATGTCATGGGCTGGACGAGCAGGCATGGAAGACATGGCTAGCGTAACGACTCAGAAGGACAGCTCGCCGATTGAACAGCAAAGGTTCAGCAGAGTCAGCATAAAGGCTTTCCACAGGGCTAGTGAAAGAAGCTCCAGACGCTAAACGCAATCCACGGTGGTGGACAGAGTCGAGACGTCGAAGAATAGACGGCCGAGCACAGGAGTAAACTATGCTTCCATAGTCCAATTTTGAGCGCACTAAGGCGCGATAGAGGCGGAGAAGGACCACTCGGTCCGCTCTCCAGGAGGTACCATTCAGGACACGGAGGGAGTTGAGGGATCGCAGAGAACGAGCCGAAAGATAGGAAACGTGGGAGGAGCAGCACAGTTTTGTGTCAGATGTAAGACCCAAGAATTTAGCGACGTCTGTGAACGGAAGGTTGACAATACGTAGATGTAAGGAAGGCGGAAGAAACTCCATACGACGCCAAAAATTGACGCAAACGGTCTTACTGGGAGAAAAGCGGAAGCTGGTTTCCATGCTGAAAGAGTGGAGGCGATCGAGACATCCTTGAAGACGTCATTTAAGAAGGCTGGTCCGTTGAGAGCTGTAGTAGATCGCAAAATCGTCCACAAACAGCGAGCCCGAGACATCGGGAAGGAGACGATCCATAATTGGATTAATGGCGATGGCAAACAGTACAACACTTATCACGAAGCCCTGGGGTACCCTGTTTTCTTGGGAGAAAGTACGGGAGAGTGTAGTGCTCACCTGCACTTTAAATGTGCGCTCAGCCAACCTCGACAGCCCCAAGAGTAGTGTGTGCCTAGGATGCCTGCACTCCAACAGGCATCGTATGCTCTCTCCAGATCAAAACATATTGCTACTGTTTGGCGTTTCCTGAGAAAATTGGTCATGATATAAGTGGAGAGAGCAACAAGATGGTCAACTGTAGAACGATGCTTTCGCAAACCGCACTGGGGAGGTGTTAAAAGACTTCGGGACTCCAGCCACCTGGCTAAACGTAAATTCGCCATACGCTCCGAAACCTTACACTACTCGTGACAGGAAAGGGGCGATAGCTAGAGGGGAGATGTTTGTTCTTTCCAGGTTTAGGAACAGGAACGACGGTAGCTTCCCGCCATCTTCTGGGAAAGGTACTGTCGGTCCAAATTCGATTATAAAGGCGAAGGAGGTAACGCAGACCATGGTATGATAAATGCAGCAACATTTGGACGTGGACACCTTCCGGTCCTGGGGCGGAAGAGCGAGAAGGGAGTGCGTGTTGGAGTTCCCGCATCCGCTGCACGTTTCGTAGGGGGAAAGGCTGGTGTGTAATTTGAAGACCTCGAAATCTGTGCAAAGTGATGAGCCAATGAGTTAGAAATTGCGACGGGGTGCACTAATTTATCATGCGCAACAGTGACCCCAGAGATACGGGAGAAACTAGATGCGCCAGATAACCGTCGAATTAGAATCTAAACAACTGATAAGGGAATGAAGATTTTAAATGAGGTAGTAAATAAGTCCCAGCTTGCCTTCTTGCTATATTGGATACAGTTGGCCGAAGTAGGATGGTGGCAGAAAACGCGAAAAGCCAGGGATCTTGGGGATGCCGGGGCATATCGGAGGTGTGAGGTATTGAACGTTCCGCGGCTGTAAGAATAACTTGTGTAATGTGACGTCATCGTCGACGCTAGGAAAGTGACTGTCATCGAATGTCGCCAGAGATTAAAGGTGTCCAATCGGCTTGGGCAAACTTCCAGCGTCTCGGGCGCATATATGGCTGTTCAGGCTGCAGTCTAAGCACACATGGAAAGTGGTCACTCGAGTGTGTATCATCAAGGGCGAACCATTCGAAGCGCCGAGCTAGCGGAACAGTACCGACCGAAAGGTCCAAATGAGAGAAATTTGTCGTGGAGGCAGACAAAAACGTAGGTTCCCAGTGTTGGGGCTAACAAGATCCGCAGGGTGGAAGACGTCCATCAATAGAGAGCCTCACGGACAAGGATGTGGAGATCCACAAAGAGGGTGGTGGGCATTGAAGACCCCAACCAGCAAGTGGGGGGGGGGGGGGGTGAGGGAGGCGATAGCTGACCAGGGAGATTAAGATCAGCTCTTGCCATCGGTGTTGAATATGGAATGTATATGGTACATAGAGTGAAGATGTACCCAGTGAGTGAAAGACAGTCACCAACAGCTTGGAAGGAACTTTTAAGGGGAATGGGTGATGATAGAGAGCATCCTGGAGAAGAATATTAAGTGCCCCATGTGCTGGAGTGGCATCAACATAGGGGAGATCAAACCAGACTGACTGAAAATGGGGGAAAACAAAGCGGTCATGTGGACACAGCTTTGTTTCCTGAGGACAGAAGATCACCAGCGAGTAGGATCGTAGGAGGATCGACATTTCATCCCAATTGGCTCGAATGCCGCGTATATTCCAATTGATAATTGACGTAGCATGGACAGAAGAGGGAAGAATCTTACCACGGTTGCTGTCAACAACTGTTGAGAGCTGGCGGCTGACAGTGTGCAGTGGCATTCAGCCAAAGAAAGTAATCCTGATCCATAGCTTGTTTTGGGGCCAGCTCCTGCCACCAGTGATTGGCCAGTTGATCGGCCACTAGCAGTGCATCTTGGCGACACAGAAGACTGCCGAGGGTGGTTACTGCTGGATGGCGATGTAGATGAACCACGTCATGGCGGAGGAGGAGAGGCACTTTGTTTCTTATGAGCGATTTTGGAAATAGGACGGTAAGGTAAGTGAGGAATCTATTGTTGTGAAGTCAGGGTATGTAAAAATCTTCGTCAATAGGCTCTTTTTTGGAAGTCTCGGTGTCTGATATTCGGGCTCGTGATTTAGCAGGAGCCAATGAAAGGTGTGCCATAGAGTGAGCAGGTGATAGTGCTGGTCGATCCGACGACTGTGGCGCTAAAGGTGAGATTTCAAGTCTGCGTGTCTGCCTCCTTAGTACAACGAGCAGAGGCAAAGAACGTGCTTCGTTTACCTGCTGGAGGCACAGTGGGCTTTCGAGTGGGGAATAACTTACGAGCAGCATATGAAGACACCTTTTCCTTCACTCTGATTTCCTGAATAAGTCTTTGAGCTTTGGAAATGGGGCAATCTCTAGAGGAAGCAGCGTGGTCTGCTATACGGTTGATGCAACAAGGGGACGCAGGTGGACAAGCACCCTCTTGGGCATCTTTGCCACACGTAACGCATTACTCCAGATTGGAACAGGGCTGGCTGGTATGATTGAACCGCTGACACCAGTAGCAACGCGTAGGGTTTGGGATGTAAGGGCGAACTGAAATTATCTCATAACCCGCTTTAATGCTCAATGGAAGTTTAACTCTTCAAAATGTCAAGAAGGTAATACAGGTTGGTCCCATGTCCTTGCCAACCCTTTTCATGACTATGTACAGCCATTATGCACTAGTCATACAGGTAGTTTTGAATGTTCTCGTTGGACAATACGTCGAGGGATCATGTATAAACCACCCTGCGTGATGAGTTTAAAGTGCTGTGTGCTTCTACCTGAACGGGGAAGGTGTGTAGCTGTGGAGTTCGCAGCAATGTTTGTGCCTGAAGGCCCCCACTGTTTCTAACAGCAAATTGCTATTTCGTAATAGGGAACAAGACTTTACAGGACTTGCAATAGCATCGACACTTTTCTGAATAATGAAAGGGTTAACTGGAGAACTCGTTACCTTCGTCTGACCGAGAAGTAACAATGAACTGTGCCACTTATGGAAGAATTGTCCATGGCTGAGTGTCATCTAACTTTCGCTTGTGATCAGAAATTGTAGACAGAGGAAACCATTGCTAAAATATCCCCATGATTACCAACGTCTCCGATGGCGCGCTCCTTCCTTGTGGGGGGGGGGGGGGGGGGCTCTCTGAAGGCACTCCTGCCTTAGGTGATTGTTCACACCTCAGGTCACACCTCCAGAGAAACTGATGGAGGAACCAATCGGCACGTTCAGAAGGTACCAGCTCAGGTGATCGTCCCTCCTTGGGCTTGGCCATTACCATGGGGTACGTACGTGTCCTACCTGTCTACCCATGGTAGGGAATTAAGCCTTACCCCGGCTATGCATGGGATTGCGTGGGTCGCACAGGGAGGAACGAAGAAAATGAAAGGAGAGGGGTCTCAAACGCAACAGTGGGAAAGAGAAAGAGAGACAAGGAAAAGGGGACAGAGAGGACAAAGATGACAAAGATTTTCCAGCATAGACAGCAAAGAAAAGACTGTCTTACAGTTACAAGCAAATGTCTCCAGATGTATGCATGATACATACTCCCAAAGAGTTAGAAGGGGTAGGGATGTGTCTGGGGAGGGGGGGAGGGGGGGAGGGGGGGAGGATGGGGGATGGAGAAGGATGTGGAGAAGGAAGGTATGCAGCCTGGGAAGGAAAGAGCCTCACTAGCTCAGAGTCCCGTGCTCACCAACGCTAGAGTTGTGGACCCCCTGGGGGCATTTAACAGTTTGACACCATAGTTTGTGGTAGAGAAAACTGCAAGGTGAATATATGTCACGTGCTGGAAACACAGTATGTGATCAAAAGTATCCGGACAACCCCAAAAACCTACTTTTTCATATTAGATGCATTGTGCTGCCACCTACAGCCAGGTACACCGTATCAACGACGTCAGTAGTCATTACACATCGTGAGAGAGCAGAATGGGTCGCTCCATGGAATACACAGACTTCGAACGTGGTCAGGTCATTGGTTGTCACTTGGGTCATACGTCTGTACATGAGAGTTTCACACTCCTAAACCTCCCTAGGTCCACTGGTTCCGACGTGATAGTTAAGTGGAAACGTGAAGGGACACGTACAGCACAATAGGGTACAGGCTGGCCTCTTCTGTTTAACAGAGACCGCCGACACTTGAGGAGGGTCGTAACGTGTAATATGCTGACACTATCCACACCCTCACACAGGAACTCCAAACTGTATCAGGATACACCACCATTACTGTGACAGGTGGGAGGTGAGAAAACTGATTTCATGGTCGAGCGGCTGCTCATAAACCACTCATCACGCCAGAAAACTCTAAACGACGCCTCGCTTGGTTAAAGAGTAAACATTGGACGATTGAAGAGAGGATAAACGTTGTGCTGAGTGACGAATCACGGTACACTATGTGGCGATCCGATGGAAGGGTGAGGGTATGGTGAATGCCCAGTGAACGTCATCTGCCAGCGTGTGCAGTGCCTGTAGTAAAATTCGGAGGTGGTAGTGGAATGGACTGGCCTGTAGAGTCCTGACCTGAATCCTATTGAATACCTTTGCGATGTTTTGGAATGCCGATTTCATGCCAGGCCTCACCGACAGACATCGATACCTCTTCTCAGTGCAGCACTCCGTGACGAATGGGCTGTCATTCCCCAAGAAACCTTCCAGCACCTGATTCAACGTATGCCTGCGAGAGTGGAACCTGTCATCAAGGCTGAGGGTGGACCAACACCATGTTGCATTCCAGCTTTACCGCTGGAGGGCGCCAACTTTTAAGTCATTTCCAGCAAAGTGTCCGGATACTTTTGATTACAGTGTATATTTCTTACATTTAATTATTAATAGCGTTGCACCTCACCCGACCAATAGGTCGGAAAGAGCACCGCTCTAATATTATAGCATGTATGTGCAGAACTGTGTAACATTAGGAGTGCATGTGTTTATGTTCTCTTACCAAAACCTTCTTGGTACTGATCCTAGACACTAGAAAGATTTACAATTGCTAGCGCAGTTGATTTACATAAAATGACTCAAATTCTCTACGTCTGGAGTTTCATCATGCTAAAAACAAGTTTGTTGTTCTGATCTGTCTATTGCATCACAACGCTTTCAGATCTAGTACTATACACCAATAAGAGCGTGCTAACGTCCTCGACATGGGTGCATCTGGAGGAATCTTGTGCACTTTTATCAGTACCGTAAGAAAGATTGGTGTGGAACAATAGTTACGGGCTCGGGTCGCTCTATTCCTTCAAGAGACGCGGCATGTAGCAGTCTACTTCTGGTCACCTGCATATTAAATCCGTGACAGAGCTGCAGGGAGGGTCGGTCAAAGACAATGTCAGGTCTTTCAGTCTCTAACTTTATCCTAAGAATGTGGGAATGCCCCGTGACCTCCATCTGCTTAGGGGAAGATCGTAAATTACGCACTATGCGCGAAGTGCTAGAAATATGTAGATCGCTGTCTGGTATACTTTGGTGTAAATGTTCGAGAATTAACAACTAACAGGTTTACCTACATTTGGAATCAAGCGTATGGTCCTCGCAAAGTAGTAGAAGGGCAGTTTAGTGATGATACAGAAATTGTGAATCATGCTGCCGCGTCGTTGGTTAGTGTTGAAATTACGATAAAATTGCAACATCTCGACGACGTCTCTGACGCACATATTGAACAACCTTTATGCCCATGTTCTATTCCTAATCCGTTACGTACAGAAATAATTCCATACGTCTTTCTTTCATTCAAAGCCGCAAATTTGCACCTGGTGGCCAAACCTAGAACTAGTTTTTTCCAGCGTAAATCGGTTCCGTATTATTTCATTGCAATATGTTTCCAATTTCGCTACCATACGATAATTACAGCCCTCTGACTACCTGTACATTAATTTGCGCCCAGTACTTCATTTCGCTATGGGACACAGTACACTAACTACGCAAAAAGACTACGTCAATTGTTGCGTGTTGTGAGTAATGTGTGGAGATTTATCCCAATATGTTAAACACAAATGAAAATGTACCTGAACTAAAGCAACAAAACGAACCTAGCAATTTCGTGGTTGGAAGTGAAATGTCAGGACGGTATTTTCATCTCTTGTTCCTCATCTTAAGAAATCTGCCAAAATACATCAGATACACTTGTTAATTACGAGTATTTTTTTCCTCGTATCGTGATGAAACATAACATGTACCTCACAATCATGTCTTTGACGTTGCACATTTTCTGCATTTTATAAAACTGCAAAAGAACTAACTGGATTGTAGGCTTTTTTTGCCTTCTAATTCATATGTACCCCCTTGAGGAAATCTGTGGTGTCACCGCCAGACACCACACTTGCTAGGTGGTAGCTTTAAATCGGCCGCGGTTCATTAGTATACGTCGGACCCGCGTGTCGCCACTGTCAGTGATTGCAGACCGAGCGCCGCCACACGGCAGGTCTAGAGAGACGTCCTAGCACTCGCCCCAGTTGTACAGCAGACTTTGCTAGCGATGCTACACTGACAAATACGCTCTCACTTTCCGAGACGATAGTTAGCATAGCCTGCAGCTACGTCATTTGCTACGACCTAGCAGGGCGCCATTACCAGTTTATATTGAGATAGTTATTAATGTATCAACAAGAGCGATGTACACCAATTATGGATTAAAGTTAAGTATTTCAGCAGCAACGTACCTTATTGGCTATATTAATTACATTATCGTGTTCCAGACCTCACGCCAGTTTGCGTGAACTTAAACGCCTGCCTTTCGGTATCCTCGCCTAGTGACTTGGCTGTCTTGCCAAGTCACAACAAAATCTACAGTTCTTCCTGCAAGTTTTTTCTGATAAGTTTGTAATATGTAAGTGGAATTATTGTCCATCACTAAAGCAACAAATTCGTTGCACTTTATGTACGGTCTCTAGCACAGATCACGAACTTTTCCAGCATGTGTAGAACTTCGGCTCGAAGCATGAGCGGAAGCCACTTTTCTTGAAATGTCCTAAGTGCTGTTATAGAATGAGCAGCACAGAAGGCTCTCGCGATTTTCCGGAACTTATTTTATTGGAAGCTGTTCAGAGACAAAAACAAAATCGTGCAACATGTCCGGCGAAATTTAGTATCAGTCATCCTCTCTTGTGCGTCTTTCATAGTATTTACTGCCGTCAGCTTAACGTCCGTGAGTTCTGTTATGAATAGAACGTTTTCTCAAGAGCCCGACCTGTGCCTATGTAATGTGCTGTGTCAAATAATGCACCTTTTATACCGATCAGTCCACGTATATTAACCGTGGTAGACGTTCTTTATTAATAACTTACTTAATAACAGAAGGTCTTGTACGGTTTCGGACTGCAAGAAGCCTCTTCTTTGACATGCATACGTACAGTAGAAGTATTTGACGTAGCATCTGAAACGCAGACTTCTCGATAATTTGCAGCTAGATGAGTTAATACTTAGCCTATTTTTTTGGAACTGTCATCAGAAACACCTCTCACCTCTGAAAGGTGTCACAAAAGCGAAGTTTGTTGCAATGTGTCCTAAAGAGGTCTTATTTGCTACCTACATTCCTGGGATTTCTTACAACTGTGTATCTTTAAATGAATTGTTTCCGACTGGAAAAACAGTAACGTTGATCAGTTTACGCGTGACACACATCCTGTAGAATTTGTGGTTTAGTTTACACAAATATTTATTCCTTACTTCGCTTTTTGGACTATCCCGTTTCCTCTATGTTTACGCATTGGTTTCAGTTTTACTTGTTACTGCAAATACTTCCTCACTCTGCATGATTACAAATAAACCACGAATGAGAAGCCTGTGCTGGATGTAGTTGCGTAGAGATGAAGGCGCGTTTAACGTTTTTGGAGTGAAACGTTACATATGACTCTGCCATGGCCTCTACGGTCGGCCACTGTTGACTGGTGTGGGCAAGCTGTCCAGGTAGGCTGTGCTCAGCACACGTCGCATTTTGTGCTAGATTACTCCCTCATGCAGGACTAGCCCGCCCCCAACATCGTGACAGTCTACACGACGCACGTCGCGACCGACTACATGATTTCAGCGCCGCCCTGCTTCTACAGCTAGTTGTGACGTTCTGTTCTACGCGAAACCGTTTAGTATTCCACAGGAAAAGAATTGGGATTTGGTTTGGCTGTTCGAACTAATAAGGCTAGAAAAAGCCGTGATAAAGCTATGGGTAAAGAAATGGCTATTGCAATGGACCAAATGCACCTACGCTTTGTTACTTACGGATCTGAGACCCGAAGATTATCGGAATTATTTACGAATGGATGGAAAATGCTTTTCTGAGCTCCTGAACGTCGTCAAACGATAGCCACATACGATTTCTAGCCACTGGCAGAATTTACGAGGACCTCGGATTCAGCGCAATTAATCTCCACAATTATTACCTAAAATGATTCTTGAAATCTGCAAGGTGATTCATAGTTGCTTGAGGAAATATTCGTGATAAAGCAGAAGCGAAATGAAAAATTCTGTTCATATAAACTTTATGAATTTATGTTCGTATGTGATAATATTCCCTGTAAGTTCAAGAAACTCATTTCAGATTAGAATGACGCCTGCAAATGGCGGCGGGGCATGTTATGTAATAAATTCAGCAACATATTCATAAGACATGAAGCACTTAACAGTTGTTAGAACTTAAGAAAAATCCTTCACTTTGCTCTTCATAGCAGAAGGGGTGACGATAGGTTGGATTTTTGTAACACTTCTTATAGTGAACCAAGTGGATTTCATGGATAAAAGTCTGTGTACTGTCTATAATTCGGTTTTTAGTTCTCACCATCGATACGTATCGGAAACGAAATAACAATCCAATCTGTCTCTATTTAACGTTATCTAACTTCATTTCCGGTGAGTATTGGGAATAAAACCGAGAAACAGACAGACGACTAACGGTTATTCACAAAAGTGTGTGTTTTATTTTCTCTGTTTGCCATACCATACTACTACGGATTCGTTAAAAATGAAAGAAGCACTTCATTTTGTACCCCTCTATTGCTATACTGCTGGCACGGCATGTCCCACAGACACCTGGAGACTCGAAAACTTTCCAGAAACTCTGTCATAAAAATTTCGTCTTCCTCGCACACTGCCATGTTAGCCACATTCAGAGTACACTGAACCCCGCGCGTGGTGACTGAAGAGAAACTGCTGTCGGGCGGCTTGTACGACAGACTACACAACTTGTACGGCGAATGGGGTCGCGGGGAGGATTTCCGTTATTTCCCTAAATTGCGTACTGAAAATGTCGGGATGGTTCCTGTGAAAGGGGACGGCCGACTTCCTAGTCCACCCTTCCATAGTCCAAGCTTGTGCTCCGTCTCTAAAGGCCTCGCTGTCGACAGCACGTTAAACTCTAACCTCCACCCACCCCCCCCCCCCCCCCCCCAGCTACGAAATTGGAATTGATTGTTGTCCAGATCTATGGAACCACACTTTGTCCACGTAAATTGGTGTCACTAAGAACCTGTGCTCCATACTTTGTGAACAATTGTCCACTTTTCATCCGGAAGTAATTAAAATTAGCGCCGGAACAAAAAGATTTATCCAGCTGCGCTGGCTATCAAGGACCAGGCAAAGGAAACGAAGGCATCTCAGCGTCGGGAAGCAGGAAATACGGATTTGTCATCGGTTTAGGATCTAAATGAACAATAGCTGCGTATACAAGGTTCCTACACACACACACACACACACACACACACACACACACACACACACACACACACACACACACCAAATTATCGGATGACAGAATGACCAAATTGGTCGCAGCCTACATACGTCCGAACCGACTGTACTCTGAAGACAAAAGAAACAGGATGGCACTATAATCGCAGTCATTTTCGTTTGTTTTACGAGATCCCGCCTGGTTTTTCACAGAAGTAATAACGGGGTTTGCATTGGCTGTTTTAAAGGTAAGAAGGGAAAAAGGAAAAAGCAGAAAGAAAGGTGTGGGCAAAGAATTGGGCAAAGAAGTGGCCAATGCAAAGTAAGAAATTCACCCATGTCCAGGCTGGGAGCTTATAATTTTTCTGATTATTTAAGAAGGGGTGAATCGTGCATTTCGGAGCTGCTGGACATCATAGACCCATTCTTAAGGGAAAAATAACACAGTCCTGAGGTGTGCTAAACTCCCAGGAGAGATTGTTAGCGGTATGACGATTTCTCGCCATTGGCGGCAGATCTAAGATTCAGTACTGTCATCCCGCTACAATTATTAACTAACATTGTTCCTGAAACGTGCAACATGATATATAGTTGACAGAGGTAATAAATCATGATAAAATAAATAAAACAAAAGACGTTCATGAAAACGTTATTAATGTACTTACGGATGAAGTACAAAGGATGACCTGCAAATTTCAGAATCTCATTTCATATTTGAACAAGAAGGACTACACGTGAGGGCGTCGCGCATCATCTAGTAAATACAACAGATACGTAAGAAATGAAACATTTAGCGACTGTTAGAATTGTTGGGTTGGGTTGTTTGGGGGAAGAGACCAAACAGCAAGCTCATCGGATTAGGGAAGGAAGTCGGCCGTGCCCTTTCAAAGGAACCATCCCGGAATTTGCCTGGAGCGATTTAGAGAAATCACGGAAAACCTAAATCAGGATGGCCGGACGCGGGATTGAACAGTCGTGCTCCCGAATGAGAGTCCAGTGTGCTAACCACTGCGTCAACTCGCTCGGCCTTAGAATTGTAATAAATAAATAAAAATTAAAGATCCCACACTTTGGTCTACAGGGAAATTAAAATCTAAAAACAGAAATGAAGAAGATCGACAGACTTAATCTCGTGTTTCACATAGAGAAACCATTATGGATTCGTTAAAAAATGAAATAAGTGCCTCATTTCTTGCATCTCTTTTGTTATAATCCTAGCACGATGTGTCGCGAAAACATCTGCAGTCTTTGAATTTCTTTAAAAACTCTGTCCTTAAGGTTTCGTCCGCCTCGGACGTCGAAATGTATACAACAGTATTTAACTCCGAGAGCTGTGTCAGAATAGGAGTTTTACTCATGCGGTTGGCACGATCGCGCTTCACACGACAATTTCTTGGGTCGGTTGTCGACTTGTCGGAGGCGCCCGACATCCCGACAACGAAAGTTCGTCGGTCGGTCAGTCAAAACACCGACACACAGCCAATTTGTCGGTTGGTGGGGCACCTCGAGAGGCGCTGCTTTCGAGTCTCGTGATCTGCCTGACGGCTGCAACGGATGATACGAACAGCTGAGGCTTATTCGTCTTACTTGATTTCCATACTGCACATCAAAGTATTGTGGCGTTGTTTTGTTGTCTGCACAGACTTTTGGAGGGGAGTAGTAGTAGTAGTAGTAGTAGTTTGGAGGGGAGTTTTCGAGTGGCGAGAGGAGAAGGTGTAGTAGTAGTTGCTTTCGAGTGGCGAGAGGAGGAGGAGGAGTAGTAGTAGTAGTAGTAGTAGTAGTAGTAGTAGTAGTTGCTTTCGAGTGGCGAGAGGAGGAGTAGTAGTAGTTGCTTTCGAGTGGCGAGGAGTTTTGCATCAAGTTAACAGACATGGTATGTGAACTCTGGTATTTCTTGTAAATTGTACTTTGCAGGGATGTTATGTTGTAAGAAAATGACAGTGTTCCTATTTTAGTTGATTTTCTTGTAAACATGTTATTCATATAAAATGAAAATGGCCGATATTTAGATATTTCCCTCATTAAAAGTTATATCTAATACAACTTGTATAATAGCTTGCTCTTTGCAAATATTTTTTTTTCACAGTAAACACTGGACATTTTATATTATTATTTTGCCTGTTTCGACTCGATAGATGTTTGTTTTTCTTTCGTCAGCCGTGGCTGTGCTGTTTATTTTTGCATTAGAGGTTTTCCTTCCGTCATCTGACTTCTGATTTCGTATCCATCCAACCCAAAAATCTCCGGGTGAAGAGTGTGAGAATGAAAGTTTGGAAACCCACCAAACGTCACATAATACTTTTTCAGAATTTTCACAAAGAGTACAGGGAATGCATATTAAATTCGTTGTCTGTGATAAGGAAATTTACGAGCAGGTCATTGCTTCCTGCAGTGGGAGAAGAAGTGTGTGTTATGTTTCCAGCAACTATTTCGACCAATAACGGACGATTCTTTCTATTAATTTAGAGTGTTTTCTCGTTGGTATTTGGCCGTCATTAGATAGTGGTTGGTAGGTGTCGTCGACATCTGTTTACCATTGTTGGTCATATTTTTGTACTATGTCTGGAGAGTTTTCGTTTGTTTTACTGTGGCCTTACTGTTAGATATTGTAAGTGAAGGTTTACGTAACGGGTTTTTACGATTTCAGTGTGTTTTTGTCATTATGGGCTTTCTTTTTTCTGCCATAATGACCAAGTGAAATATGCGCTATCAGTTTTCAGAGATGTGTGTGGGTATCTGGTATCGAGGGTTTCGTTCGAGCAATACTGGTCAAGCGAAGTTACAATGCCACTGGTTTTTGTTTTGCGTATTTGGGTTGTGCTTACTGTGCAGAATTTCGTGTGCTAGATTTTTGGGTTAATATTGGTCTGGAAAGGTGATTATTCTTACAGTCTTTTGTCCCCACCGATAATTTCTACTTCTCGTGGTTGGCCTGTTAATTTGAGCTTTTAGTAGTCATTATTGCGCATGTTACTCAGTTTGTTCGCGGATGCTGTGAGTGGCACTCTGAGGGACATATTCTTTATGCTTGAAACCCAGATTGCCGGTATTTTCATATCATGAGTCAAAGCAGACAGGTGGGACCGCAACCTTTCGGTAATCCCGTGAACAGTGCTATGCATTTTGCCATCTACTGAACTCACTCTGTGTTGTAACTCGATGAATTGCATCCATTCTGATTCCGTTGTAATGAACAGTAGAACTATACTGGTACATGACAGAATGTGTGTATATCCTGTTACTTTAATCACAAGGTTTGCAGTTGTAGTTCAGGGGTTATACGTTCTCGTGTTCTATAACTTGCAAGTAATAGGTTGGAGTGAATGTAACGGTTACTGCTCTACTAGATGGAAGGTATGTTCTAGACGTTCAAGAAAACGGAGGAGGGATGGAAGCGACTGCCGATTTACTTCGATACACAGCTCTCAAGGGACTTGTTTGGAGAGTTCATAATGAGTAGAAAGATAGTGCACATCAATTATTTTCCTTTCATTGGAACTTTGAAGGAAGGATCTGTCTTAGGAAAAACGTGAACCTAAAAGGGGAAAAATAAACACCTCACGGTACATCAAATAAAATTCTTAGAATCTTAGCAATATTCCAGAATGTCTCACATGAAGTGAAAGAATCCCAGTATTTTGTTCTGAGGTTGCAAGAGTCAAAAGGGTTTTTCGGAAACTGAGAAAATATGGTCATTCGGTACTATTTAGGTGCTAACTTATACGATACGTTCCTAGTCTTCGAACCTGTAAAACTTTTGTCGCTTATTCTTCGTCGGCCTACATTAAGAAAAAACTATCAACCCTAATTTAGTTTTCTGTTGCATAATCACATGATGCAGCTGCACCTACCAGTGATTTTCATGGACGTATTCAAGCTGTTTTAAGCAAAGAAATCCCACAAGCTACCTACACACACTATCATCCTTTAAAGGATGTGGCTGTTGCCTGTTACGACCTTTCAAACTAACTCATACCCATCTTTTCCCAGTCCTAATATCTCCCATTCTGCTTGTAGTTCACAATCGAATGAAGAATTCTGTGACCTGGAATTCCCTTGAGTTGTATGCTCCCAATCTTCACGATATTTTTTTTTTAACTTTTTCATTCATGCTGTGAATGTATCTGTTCTAATTCTTCGTTTTTAATCATATCTTCTTGTGCAGCCCTTGTCTTTCTTAGGAACCCCATCTTGTTTACCACAAAAAGGAAAAGAAAATTACAAATTTAGATTGTTTAGGATAACACCGTAACCGCCGTTACTTTATAGAATATCACGACTGTTTCTTTTTATGCTTTATAGGCCAGTATTCTGCTAGCGGCGCCACAGAGACCTTGAAATTTCTGTATTTTATTTTCAATATCAGTGTCCAAATCAAAACTTACAGCGCAGCCTAAATAAGAGTTGAGACACTTGTTCTAAAACTGAATTATCGGAAACAGTTTTTGACCTGACTGGCGATTTTCCTTAGAATGCCATTTTTGTTTTGTTACTAGTAATTCTGAAGATGTATTTCCTTTCAGCTGGTATATTGATCTTTGTTAGCTGATACACTGGTCTTTGGAGGTCAGTCTGAAATACATTCAGATATTGCTCATTCGTTTCGTTAATTCCTTTGTTTACTTTACATTTGCATTTGCGATAATGTCACTGTAGTGTTAAAAAGGATAGGTGGCAGTCCACATTCTTATCTAACGCCTTGGTTAATAATTATTTCTTCTAATCGATTCCTGTGTTTATTGCAATGTATGTGGTATTGTAAAGACTTTTCACTACCTCTGTTAGATGGTACGTATATCAATGTTTGGACATAATCTTCCATAGGCTATCACGGCTCACACGTCCAAAGGCCTTCTGAAGATCGATAACACGATATGGGTTTCTACATTAAATTGTGTGTGTTTTCCGATGTCTTATTACAACCGCAATGACTTTGCATAAACGACCTATAACCATTATGTTCTTCAGAAATAATAGTTTCTGAAACATTCCGCATGTGGTTATTTATCTATCTGTTTAATTTGTAGCCAGTGTTTGGAAGACTTACGCCGCGATAGTTCCTACAATCACTGTGTTTCCCTTTCCTGGAAAGAGATCACTTCTGCTTTGTACCAATGGTCTGGGGATCTTGCATTTCGACCAACATTCCATTAATTGTTATGTCTTATTTAGTGGTAACCCTCCATATTTAATTAGCTCTGCACGTATTCCATCTATGTTTTTTTCCTGCATGTCATGCCTTTCAAAACGTGTTGCTCGTCCGTAGTAAATGCATCTACTGATTCATTGTACATACTTTCTCGAGTGTTATTTACAGCCTTCAGTGTACAACACAGATCTGTATAATAGACCCGTTGATTATTGAGTACAATGTTCAGTGAGGCAGCGTCTTTTTCTCCCTTATTGAGGGCTTTCATGACCTCGTACGCACATTGCTGTCTGCCATATTCATCGTGTTCTAAGACTTATGAATGGGTCCCGTGACGGTTGGTGTGCTTTGCACAGCAATTGTTGGGCAGCATTCTGCTTTATTTCGTACGTCTGCAAACTTTCTGACGTTTTAATCTGTAGAAACTTCAGACATGCAATGTGTTTCTTTAATCGCTTCTTTAATTTCTGTGTTCCAAATTGAGTAGTTTCCCCATCTGTTTTCTTCTTTCTACCAAGTGCTTCTTGGGCTTCTTCAATGATCTGGTTTTGATAGTTCATTCTATATTGATGTGTTTATTGACTGGTATCAAAGCAAGCTTTCATTTTAGTCAGTACTGATTAAGTTTCCTAATACTGTATTCCGACAACTCGTGGTGTGGTTTCTTTAGGAGTTTGTCTCCTATTTTGGCAGTAGCCTTATCTTACTGAGTAGATGGAAGTGGTCACTACCTATGTCTCGTCCTCTATAAACATATGTATCTCACATCAGATTCTTCATTGTATCATTAATCAGAGTGCAGTCAATCACAGACAATCTTCGTGCACTTCATGTAAACTTGTTACTGTGTCTGTAAAATGTCATAGTAATTTTAAAATTGTTGGAGACAACCGTGCGTAGTTCATTTCCATTATCATCAATCGTCTTTTCTCCAAATAAGCCTGATATTACTGGTGCAGGTACATTTCCAACGCTTGCATTAAAATCACCAGCAATGGTCTCCTGTTTTATTTTTATTCACTTTGAGGATCATCTTTTCCTCCTCTGGGCTGTAGACAGCTTTTACTGTTAGGTGATCTCTTGGAATATGAAATCTGACTCATTTATGAGAAATTCACGAATCTGCCTTCTCCACTTATCGTTGACAAATTGCCACTCCAGCACTAGCTCGTTTTCTTTGTGGGACGCCACTGTAAGATATCGTGTAGTCCGTCAGATCTTTTGTTTCTCTTAGTTTCTGTTGTTGCAGTGTATACCTCCTTCCTGCGTACTTGGTTTAACTCGTTTTCTGTGTTCGTCAGTCCTCTAACATTCCACATTGCGAAAGACACACCATCTGCGCACGTTATGTCACGTGATGGGGCTTCCACCTCTTGCTTTATTTTCGGCTGGTTGGTTGGTTGTTTGAGGTTAAAGGGACCAAACAGCAAGGTCATCAGTCCCTTGTTTCAAATAGACTCCATTCTGCTAACGGGACATCTCAGTATAGTCAGAAAAATAAAACGGATAAAGGGGAAACGTAAAAGGGCAGTCACGTTGTCATTAGTAAAAACAAACGAGGGAAGTTGGCAAGAGAACGAACCCAACACTATGCTGAAACAGCATAGGCAAGACCACCTGTGACTTAAAAGGTACAACTGCTATAATGCAGAAAGTACGTATGGGAATAGAAAAACTAACCAAGCCTTAAAAAGAAGGGGTAAAAACAGATTAAAAGGGAAAGAAAAGAGGATTCTGGCCAGGGAGGTGAATCGGGAATCTCTGAACACTGCCTACAGTGGGAGACACCCAAACACTCACCGCCCTGCCCCAACACCAGAGGGAGATTAAAAACTTTAAAACTGAGAATAAAAACCACTCTCCCGGAGGAAACCTAGAACCAGAGAGACCATCTGGGAATCGTCAGCCAACATCAAAGGTAAAGTGTGGGGGAGTCTGTACTTAGCACGCAGAGCCAAAAGAAGGGGGCATTCAACCAAAATGTGGGCCACTGACTGGAAGGCTCCACAACCACATAGCGGGGGTGGCTCATCACGCAAAAGGAAACCATGGGTCAGCCTGGTATGGCCAATGCGGAGACGACACAGTGTGGTCGAGTCCTTGCAGGAGAGGCTAAAGGAAGAACGCCATGGGCCTGTATTCACCTTAATGGCACGAAGTTTATTAGACAGTGGAGTAGCCTCCCAAGAATTGGCCCATGACCGTGCAAAGTGGGATTTGATGTGAAGCCGTAAATCCGCTGCAGGAGGGGTTACAGAAAACGGGGGGTAAGTAACTGCTCCCCCAGCCAAACGATCAGCGAGCTCATTACCCGGGATACCCACATGGCCCGGGACCCATAAGAAGTCAATGGAACAAGCAGCACGGTGAAGATCAGCGAGATGGTCATGGATGGCAGAGACCAAGGGATGGCGCGAAAAACACCGGTCAATAGCAAGAAGGCCACTCATCGAGTCCGTACATAACAAAACGCGGTTGTGTTGGGATTGTTTAATAAAGGTAAGGGCCCGGGAAATTGCCATCAATTCCGCAGTAAACACCCCACATGAGGGTGGCAGATGATTTTCCGTTCCAACGAAGGACGTGAAGGCATACCAAACATGATCAGCAGATTTAGAGCCATCAGTGTAAAAAACAACAGCATCCCGAAACTCCCATAAAATTTGGCGGAAAAAGGAACGGAACACCACCGGGGGGATGGAATCTTTCGGACCGCGGCGGAGATCCATCCGAATTCGAGGCCGAGGAACTAACCAAGGAGGGGTGGAGGGGAGGGAGCGAGGAAGACAGGACAAAGAAGGAAGCCGAAAATCATGGGTAAGAGACGCAAGGCGCAGCCCAACCGGTAAACCCGCCCGAGGGCGGGAGTCAGGCGGGCGACGTCCATGGTCTGGGAATAGGATAGAATAGGAAGGATGAGCGGGAGAAGAACGGATAGTAAGGGCATAAGACACCAGAAGCTGGGACCGCCGAACAGAAAGGGGGGGATCCCAGCTTCAACCAGGAGACTATCAACAGGGCTAGTAGGGAAGGCACCGGTGGCCAAACGGATACCACGATGGTGGACTGGATCCAGCACGTGCAGCGTGGAAGGAGCAGCTGAACCATAAACTTGACAACCATAGTCCAAACGTGACAGAACTAGAGCACGATAAAGACGGAGGAGGAGGGAACGGTCCGCACCCCAGGAGGAGTGGGCAAGGAAGCGAAGGACATTGAGTTTACGGAAACATCCTACCTTCAGGAGTCTGATATGGGGCAGCCAAGTGAGCTTGTTGTCGAAAAGAAGACCTAGGAAACGAAACTGTGGAACCACAGGCAATCTTTGTGCAGCGAGATAGAGCTCTGGATCAGGGTGGACCGTAGTACGGCGACAGAAGTGGACCACCCGCGATTTTAAAAGAGAGAATTGAAACCCGTGGGAGAGGGTCCATGCAGAGGCACGCCGTATAGCCACCTGGAGCTGCCGTTCTGCAGATGGCATCGAGGAGGAACTAACCCAAATGCAGAAATCATCCACATACAGGGCAGGGGCGACCAAGGGACCGACAGAGGCCACAAGTCCATCGATAGCAATGAGGAAAGGAAGGACACTCAAGACAGAACCCTGTGGGATGCCCGTCTCCTGGGTCCGTGGAGAACTAAAAGCAGTACCAACTCGAACTCTGAATGACCGATGGATCAGGAACTGGCGGATAAAAATCGGGAGTGGGCCCCGAAGACCCCACTGATGAAGGATTAGTAAGATGTGATGGCGCCAGGCCGTGTCATAGGCCTTGCGGAGGTCAAAAAACACTGCAACCAAATGGCGGCGCTGGGAAAAAGCCTGCCGAACTGCGGATTCCAAACGAAGCAAATGATCGATTGGAGATCGTCCCTCTCGAAAGCCACACTGGTAAGGGGCAATAGATCCCGAGATTCGAGGACCAAAGTGAGCCGACGGGCTACCAGCCGTTCAAGTAACTTACAACCAACATTGGTCAAACTAATTGGCCGATAGCTGTCAACAGATAGGGGGTTCTGACCAGGCTTAAGGGCAGGAACCACAATGCTATCCCTCCACTGAGAAGGGAAGTCACCCTGGAGCCAGATACGGTTAAACACCCGAAGAAGATGGTGCCGTTGTGGAGCACTGAGATGTTGAAGCAGCTGGTTATGAATGGAATCTGGGCCAGGAGCCGTATCATGAGAAGCAGATAGAGCAGAAAGAAATTCCCATTCAGTGAAAGGTTCGTTGTAAGATTCTGACTCACAAGTGGTGAAACATAAGGTGACAGCTTCAGCCTGCTGTTTTTGATGAAGGAAAGCAGCTGGATAGGAGGCCGACGCTGATGCCACTGCAAAATGGGTCGCAAGATGTTCTGCAAGAACTAATGGGTCCGTACAAATGCCATCTGGGAGGTGAAGGCCTGGGAGGGTGGACTGCCGATGGCAACCTTGGAGAGAGCGAAGTGTAGCCCATACCCGTGACAGAGGGACAGTGGAACCAAGGGAAGAAACGAATCGTTCCCAACATATCCGCTTGCTCTGTTTGATTAAATAACGGGCTTTAGCGCGAAGGCGCTTAAAGGTAGAAAGGCTGGCTACAGATGGGTGCCTCTTAAAGTGTTGCAAAGCTCGACGGCGATCACGGATGGCAATGGCAATGGCCGTACTCCACCACGGGACTTGCCGACGACGAAATTGTCCAGATGAGCGCGGGACAGCAAGGTTAGCAGCGCGAACAATCGCGTCAGACACGTCACGTAGGACGTCATCAATACAACCCGACAAAGAGGGAGAAAACTCGACCTGTGCAGTATATAGAGGCCAATCGGCGCGGTGGAAAGACCAACGAGGTAACCTCTCCATCGGGGAGCGGGAAGGGAGCGTGATAATCAACGGGAAATGGTCACTATCACAAAGGTCGTCGTGTGGCGATGAAGGGAGGAGAGAGGGAGAAGAAAGAGAAAGATCAATGGCAGAAAAGGTACCATGACCAGCACTGAAATGAGTAGGGGAGCCATCATTAAGAAGGCACAGGTCGTGGTCTGCAATAAATTGGTCGATAAGTTTGGAGAGGAATCCACGTGCTAGCAATGTCTGTACGGACCAACGTACAAACGCCACCAGAAGCCCGCAAGGGTCCGACCCGATTTCGACAGAAAACACGGAACCCACGGAGGGTCGGTGAGTGAGCATCAGTAAAATGAGATTCCTGGAGAACCACACAAGCTGCTGAGTAGGACGAAAGAAGGGATTTCAATTCCGGAAGGTGACGATAGTAGCCATTACAATTCCATTGGAGAACCACAGAACGATGGTTTAAATGAGGGCTGAACACGCTAAATCCAGTCATACCGCCGGGTCCCCACCCGTCACCGACAAGGAGGGGGCGACATCCATAAACGACAGGTCAGAATCCGGTTGTGAAGCCGGGGAAGGGACCTCCGGTGACACCAGAGGCTCTTTGTCCCGGGACTTATGTTTCTTCTTCTTTTCAGGCTGAGATCGAGGAGGGCTGTGTGGCATAATGGAGCCAGCTGCAGCAAGATCAGGAACAGAAAGAGACCGGGCGACCTGGGGGCCGATAGACCGCGGCTCTCGCGGTCGCCGCGCTGCAGCAGACCTTTGACCTGGAAGGTGCCGGGAAGGGGCATCCCGGGAGAGGCGCCCTTGACCGGCAGACGCCGAAGGAGTGGGACACTTCTCCGGCTGGGGAGGGGGAGCGGCGCCCAGAGGAGAAGGTGTGGGAGCCGCAGGGGAGGGGGGAAGGAGAGGGGTCCGGGATGGGGGTAAGGAAGGGGGAGGAAGGGATGAAGATGTAACCAAGGCGTAACTAGATGTCATGGACACAGGGTGCAATCGTGCATATTTCTTACGGGCCTCTGTGTAGCTTAAACGATCAAGAGACTTATACTCCTGTATCTTTTTTTCTTTCTTATAGACTGGGCAATCTGCTGAACGTGGAGAATGACTACCATGACAATTTACACATACAGGAGGGGGAACACAGGGACTCCCCTCATGGAGTGGACGTCCACAGTCACCACAGAGAGGGTCCTGGGTACAGCGAGAAGACATGTGGCCAAAACGCAAGCACTTAAAACACCGCATAGGAGGTGGGATGTACGGCTTCACATCACAGCGATAGACCATAATCTTAACTTTCTCAGGAAGGGTATCCCCTTCAAAGGCCAGGATAAAGGCACCAGTATCAATACGATTATCTTTAGGACCCTTCTGAACACGCCGAACAAAGTGAACACCCCGCCGTCCGAGATTGTCCCGAAGTTCCTCATCAGTTTGAAGGATGAGGTCTCTGTGAAAAATCACACCTTGTACCATATTTAGAGACTGGTGAGGGGTAATGGACACGGGAATTGTGCCAAGATGGGTACAGGCACGAAGGGCCGCAGATTGGGCAGCAGAAACAGTTTTTATCAGTAATGAACCCGACCGCATCTTGCTCAGGGAGTCCACTTCGCCGAACTTGTCTTCAATGTGTTCCACAAAGAATAAAGGTTTGACACCGGTGAAAGTATCTCCATCAGTCCTGGTGCAAACTAGATAACGGGGGAAAGGTTTTGCCCCTAGACGGCGGGCCTGACCCTCCTCCCAGGGGGTAGCCACGGAAGGGAAGGCCGAAGGGGCAAGAGAAGCAGCACTTGAGGAATCAGTACCACGCAGAGAGACGGCCGCAGAAGAGCGGCCAGAGGTTTGGACCCTTATGCGTTTCATCTGCATAGCGTCCGCCCTGATACCACCCACTCCGATCAGGGGCTCTCCTCACGGGCGCCACCCAGCCACAGCAAGGGCCGTCTGGCACGGCGGCCATTGCCGGGAGTTCCGATGCTCCAGGATGATGAGCAACCACTCCAAGGCATGCATGAGGAGGTCACAGCTCAGGTATCAGAAGTGTGATCCCTGTGTGTTCAGGGGGCTCAACCAAAAGGGTACATAGCGACCCCACCACACGGGCTGGCTACCGTGCTGGCTATGCACCCTAGCATCAGACAACGACGTAGAAGAAAAGGTGGAATATACTAGGAGGGCACACGTCGGAGACACTAGGTAAGGTGCTCTTCCCCAAATGGCTCTCACTACGGAAAGAGAAATTTTGGAATGGAGGTCAAACCCCAGAGGGGGACCAAGGAATGCCAAAAGGAGGAGATGATTACGCAACAAAGCCAGAGTGTAAAACCAACAGAACCAGGAGGATAGCGGGGGCCAACATAAGCAAGGACACCAATAGAGGGAGAGGAGAGGGCGAGGGGAAAGGGGTATGGAGGGGAAAGGAGGGGAAGGGAAAGGAAATGCAGCCCGGGAGAGAAAGAAGGCTGCAATGGCTCGGGGCCCCGTGCTCGCCACGCACGTATCCACGAAAGAGTTGTGGACCCCCTGGGGGGTGCTTTATTTTCTGTCGGGGTTGTCTGGCTTGGGAAGCTGGGCGCTCAGCGCCTCTAGAGCCCTCCCTGCCCTATGTATGAACCATAACAGTCTCGGTATGGTGAAATGTCGGCCACAGATATTTTGACACTGCAGTACTGTTTTTGCGAGTGATTCGGCAGCACATTTAATTTTTGATTCAAAAATGGGAATGAAGATTTCTGAAATAGAATTTAAGAAGCGACACTAAATATGTCTGTCAGTATGGTTCACGAATGGCTTTGAAGTAGACAATTTAACTCTGCTGAACATTCAGGCAGAAAATTCGGAACGAGCTGTAGAAGCATCAACGTTTAGTGCAGAAATTTTCATTTGTCTGTTCACAAGTTTTCTAGAAAAGTGTGCGTTACTACTAAATTCCCTTCACCGACTCCACTGTTACATTGTTGCTATGTTATTTTGAGTAGTATATATTTTTAACCGAATGTGGATCAGACTCAGGTTTCACTTATGAATCGAAAGAAAATGGTGGGTAGAGGTGGCAACAAAATAGGTGCTGATATTCCCACAGGTTCATGTTCTTTTGAATGGTTACGAAGTTGCCAAAACGTCTTGGGGAATATGTAGGTGAAATGGCGAATAAAAATGACCTTTCAAGATTTCTCTGTCAGTAGGGTGCGTGCATGGATACTAGATTGCACGGCAGGGATCACGAGGTGTGTCCACAGTAGCGAGCAGCACCGCCGGCGTCGAAGTGGACCCGGACAGCGCTCAGCAGCCCGGGATTGCCACTATGTTCTGTGTTGTAATTGCGTTTTCGAGCGAAAACGTAGTTCCTTGCGTCAATGTTAATTTTTATTAGCGACTGGTGACTGAATACAGAGTTACGGCGTAATTATCGGCGTGTTGAGGGATTTTTAGAGTTAGTTCTTAAGTGAAAAATAATCATTTGCTACGAGCCCTAGAAGCGGTGAGACAAAAAGTAAATAGACAAGTGCTTGAAACTTGCAGATTCGCTTCCAGTTCAAAATGCTCTTTGGGTTGCGATTACGGAAGAGATCCGAAAAGAACTGTTGACTACTCGTTCTAATTGCAGGTAGAGTAATGCTGTTCCAATTCTAAATCTATCCACTGCTGATTCAGGACGTAGTACTGATCCTAATGAGAGAAATATTCCGACACAAAAATGGAGCTACCACAAGGAATTTGAAAATATTTTACAGGAAAACGGAAGTAAATTAACGACTAACGAAGAAATTGCTACTAGACAAAACGTTAACCACGAAAAGCCACTGCTGTGTGACAATGCGTGCCTACGCTAGTAATCAGAAATTATGAAAATAGAAACAGGCTCTACGGACAAAAGAATACAGGATACAGCACTGAGTTACGGAAATTAAATCATGTTCAAAAAGTGATTCAGGGCTCTTTCTGTATCAACTGTTTATGGAAGCACAGCGTACTAACTGGTCACTTGAAGGTATTGCGTAGGATGCGGATTTACGTTGCCTATCTTATATAACGTTAGCTTTTCTCTGATCTTTCCTGGAATGTTTCACAAGGGCACGCATTTTCTACAGAATTAGAGCTATCAACAAGAAAAAATGCAATGATACTAAGTGAACTGAGAGAAGACAAAACTGAAAAATGAAAGGTTGTTATAACCTTCCACAATAGCGAAGAAGCTTAATACAGTTATGGTTTAAATGACAATATAGGGGTTTTCTCCGTACCACAGATTTAGGGTCTAAGGCTGTGTGAGCCTTTTTTTAAATCTTTATTCATGAAAAAGATTAGTGGGTCCTGTCTGCGGATTGTGCTCTTGCGGTAGCGTTCTCGCTTCCGCGCACAGCGTCCCGGGTTCGATTCCCAGCGGGGTCAGGGATGTTGTCTGCCTCGAGAAGACTGGGTGTTGTGTGTTTTTCATCATAATTTCATCCTCATTCACTCGCAAGTCGCCGTAGTGGCGTTAAGGAACTTGCGGTGGCCGAACCGCCCCGCGAGGGGTCTCCCGGCCACCAGTGCCGTAAGCTCATACTTGGGTCCTAATTACATACAATGTACTGATTACCAAGCAACATTTGCTATTCTTTTATCTACTAAATATTAACTACAGGATGGAAAGCTAGCTACTCACTGTTCAAGCCTACTGTTCAACCTACTATGCTAACTACTCTACCAAGCACCGTCCTGCAGCGTTAAAAATGTTCCAGCAAAATACAAACCTCTCTCTTGGCCGTGTCCACTGAGCTAATCCCAGTGGGCGTGCCATTTGCACTGGGCTGGCCTTATCTGGAAATCACTGCAGGTCTTTCAAAATTATCCATAAAAACTATTTTCTACGAATGAATCCTAACTACTAGGCTCAAACAGTGTGCGGTGTCTAATTTGGCTAAGTTCACACCCACTCCCTAATCCAGGACGTGGCGGATTCCAAAGGTCACGGCGATCGTCCAGTCCGCGCCCCGGCGAAGTGGGATGGCTGTGGGATGTCGATTCATTGCTCGCCACTCACTCTCTCCCTTCGGTATTCATGCAGGACCTTGGTAGATACCTCGCTGCGAATGAGGACGAAGTGCCGGACGTGTGTGTCTTGTTACGTTGTATCAGGATAATCCCTGGGCAGCGTTTGGTATTCAAAGGACGTTTACATGGCCCATATTTCACGACAGTGTATGCACAATTGTTGCAAGAGTTTCGTACCTAGAGTCATAATTTATCGTTGACCAGAGGTGTGCCAAACTTCTGTATGAATCGTCTGTAGCCAAGCCCCGATGGATGATCAGTAACCCAGTTGTAAACTGGTACAGTCATGTCTTAGTACTGGTACCGCCTGTCCTCGTACCAGCTGCTTTTACGACATATTCAAGTGTCTTAATTTGAAACTGCTTTTCTGTTCCTGAAGTACAATATTCGTGTTCCACAGTCTAATGTAAAAGGTGTCCTCTGTGACTTTTCTGAAAAATACAGTCTTCATTTAAAGGAGTGTTTATCAGCCATTAGTGGGTGCGTTTGAGAACTGGATAGAGATTGATAGGTGGGACTCAGCTGGTCGCTCTTTGGTTTCCAGACACACTGTGGTCAGGCTACTCTCGCATGTGTGCCACCCTTATACCTGCATTACACCATAAATTAGCCCAAGATCTTTTGTAAAGTTCATGTACGAAGCTGACACATGAAACCCTTTAAAGTCCAATAAAATTCTTAACGTTGGATTTGGCATTTGGCGGGAGCTATCCATCGTTCAGGAATGACCAGTAGAGCAGTAGAAGTGTTAGGGCTGTGAAAGTACATTGCACCATGATAGCACATTGCCTGATCCTTGCATGTCCCTGCAGCAAGTGTACGAATACAGCAGAAAGTATAAGAGGCGTAACTATTTTTTTTTAATTTCTTGGCTTTCGGAACGCGCACATACAGCCAACCAAACACAGGAAACGTTTTTACAGTTGGTTTCGACAGTTCATGGAAGACGTTATTTGAATTCGTGTCCTGGTACGATGTAACACAAGATTGGCAAGTATCGGATTCGACATGAAACAAGATTTACGATCAGTACACGAAAACGAGTGAACAGGACGAAAATCGAACACAACAGACACAGTGCTGGTATGCTATAAAAATTCTTCAGCTAACAGAAGAAATAACACGCCATTGGTACAAATTAGGGATATTGCCAGTCAGTCCACAATAATGACTAACAATGAAATGTTTTTTGTATGTTCTGCCAATTGTTTCAAAAGCTTTGGAAAGACAATTGAATGTCTGTACAAGTCTAGAAGTTCTGTCTACACAGATCAGAACAGCACAGCAGAACAGCTAACAAGAACTAAAGTGTTATTACAGCCACACGCATTGATACACAAGTACACAGGCAAGTACACACAGAACGTACACAGTGACATGATTTGAGACTGAGCATTCCATATCCTGCAGAGTAGCAGATACAGTCAATTGAGCTTAGGCCTTCTGGCTTCTAAGTACATTAAGCATTAATTAGCTACTGGGAGCTATATTCTGATGCTGGCACTGTTGTCTAATTCGTACGGCAGGTTGTATGTTGCTACAGCGTTCGATGTTAACGGACTTCGGAGGCTGACTGGGAACACATGACAAACAGCCCGAAGATTACGTCTAAGGAGGTTAATGTGATACGTGCCCAGAGGACATCGTAGAAGTCAGTGGTTGGATGACACTTCCCGAGTCGATGCAAGTGTTTGTTGAACTTCCAATGTTTAATTTTCAGCCATACTGTAGTTGTGATACCCTGGAACACACTGAACTGTTGGATGAACTAACGTGTAGTGATCGCCATTTATTTTCGATGTCTGTGACCATTACTCTTACCAGTCCATAGACAATCGATTCGTGAGCATGGGTATCATATCTTTAAGAGGGAGCTAATCATATATATAGTAGCTCCATTAGCTGCATGCCTCGGTACTTGCTTTGCACGGCCGTCTACTTATTGAATTCCAGGTATGGAAGAGTGGCATTTCATCTATACCCTCACGATGTTGCTTCCAAAATGCTGGTAAGGAAGCTCCGGTGGGTTCTGTAAGTTTTTCGCCTACGGTAGAAAATCAAGGCACTACCTACAGCTACCCAGTAGCTTTATCTACAGATGTTGGTAAGAAAGCTTTCTGCAGTTTCTTCCATACGTTTTTCGACTAGCGTAGAAAATAAAGGTGGTATGTACAGCAACGTATGAATTACTGGGGCTGTAGTAAATGACTTTGATGACCTTTTGCTAAGCTCTTCCATCCTATATGTACCTTGGTGCAGGGATTGGATGTGCTAACCTTGGATGAGTTGCCACTCATTATTGAAGTACTTTGGTTGTTTGTGTAGTCTACAACTTACTGGAGTCCGGCAGTAATATCTTCTCGTTGCACTACATAATGAATATTCTTCCTCCTGAGACATTACTTTTATTTATAGACATAACCGATACCATGTATAATCTCAAATTTCTCATAGGCTAAAACTGTATCAGCTGTCTCATTACAAGAATTCATTTTATTTTGTATATGTTGTATGTCAGGGTAACATGTATAAAAAAAGATTGTCACGATTCGTAGTAACAGTTAAAATGGCTTTTTTTGGAAATTATTTGAAATTACAAAATTTGTTGCATACTTAAAATTCGCATTTATTGCACAATCTAATACTAATTATTGATGTCTGGATTAATTAATGAAATGATATATTAGTGGTGATTCTTCTTTTGTTTTGCCAACTCTTCGTTTATGAAGTCTTTGGGATATTGTGGGTACCGCAGAGTATGTAAGGAGTGGTCGGCATGTCTGATGGAAACATGCATTTTGTTGACATTGTAAGCGACAATGTATTTATTGGTTTAACATGGGAGTGTGTGTGATTTAGAAGAATGGTATCAAAAGGATGTTCATAGCAAAAGGAAACTGTTCAGTTATTTTCTTTTAACGAACCTAAGAAATCGAAATTTTCAGCTGCAAGAAAGTTTTAGACAGGACAGCTATCTAAAACAACGAGATAATCAAGGTAAGTAAAAAAATTGCTCTTCTGTAATCTCACTGTTTTCCAAAATTGTACAAAGAATGGAAGCTAATGGTGATGTGTGGGAGGGTGAGATTACAACTACCGGTCGTATCGTAATCTTTCACGCACGTGTTCTGCTTGGAGCTCACTTTACAAGGACATCGTGCTGTCAACGGACAGATGATATCCCTGATGGGTTACGGTAAAGTGATTTGTCTGCACAAGATTTTTCGTTGCTAGTTCAAGTATTAGTAACTAGATATCTTTCAGGCAGTTAGTTATTGGCTGCGTTTGGATCCAGCGAGCGGGCTTAGTTATAGATGAAGCTGATAAAGCATTTTTCTTTAGATTTTGTACTGACAAACTCAGATCATGTTCATGTCAAGTTGTGACTGGATAGAAGAATGTAGATGTGGGGAGGTTCGGCGTGAGCCATTTATCCAGAGGGGAGTCTGAGTGGCTGTTTGAAGTTCTCACTCAGTTCCCTGATTTCTTGGTCAATAAATCGTCCGTCACCAATAGCATCCTTTACAAGAAACGGCTGACTAATTATGTTCCAGTTAGGCAATCCCCGTATCTGCTTTCACTGTGCAAGGCAGGCCTTACGACACATAGTGGACGAAGTGTTTGAGGAATGAGTAATTAGGCCATCTGCATCTCTTCCTGCCTCGTCCTCGTCAAAGTTTCTAGTCCTGAAAGAGTTGTCTGGGTACCGCCTGCTCGTTTATATGAAATTGAATGTGAAGGTTATTTTGCAACCTGTTCCGTTACCGACTTACGCCATTGTATCACCAGGTTTACGAAGACAAAGATTTTTACGGTCTTCAGTCTGAACCAGGCATTTTATCAGATTCTTCCCACTGTAACGGTTTAACAGAGTTCTATTGGGCCTGCACACAGGTGGAGCCGTCGTTTCCCGATTATTGGATAATATCTCGCGAGATCTGAAATTAAGTCTCTTTACGATTATCTGGACGATGGTGTCTACAGCGCTCTCTTCGAACACCAATATCTGGAGTAGGTCTTACTTCGTTTACGTGCTGGTCGCCTCATAATTAAGCTGTCTAAAGTAAGTCTACCACATAAGGCAGCTGAAAGGTTCAAATTCGATCAAGGACAGTCTAGATATTTGTGTGTGTTTTCTCCATCTCAGAACAAGAAGATAATTGCTCGGTTTTATAGGCATGCTCAATTTTTCTTAAGGAAGTTCGTGCCCCATTTTGCTCAATTAGCCATTCCCTTGAATGACCTACGTAAGACAGGTGCGGAGTATCGCAACTGTCTGCCTATGATGCTGTGAAGACCGCTTTGGCTAACCCCATTTCTTACAGTGTGCTTTCCAGAAATCTTTCATTGTGCAGACCAACGCATCTTATTCAGGTGTGAATGCTGTGCTTCTACGAGAGGAGTTTGGATTGAGCGTAAATCTAAGAAAGACGAAGGTAATTACAAGTAATAGAAATGAGAACAGGGAGAAACTTAATATGAGGATCGATGGTCACGAAGTAGCTGAAGTTGAGGAATTATGCTACGTAGGCAGCACAGTAACGACTGACGGACTGAGCAAGGACATCAAAAGCAGACTAGCACTGGCAAAAAGGGCATTCATGGCCAAAATAAATCTACTAATATCAAATATCGGCGTTAATTTGAAGAAGAAATTTCTGAGAATGTACGTCTCGAGTACAGCATTGCATGGTAGTGAAACATGGACTGGGGGAAACCGGAACAGAAGAGAATCCAAGCATTTGAGATGAACTACAGACCAATGTTGAAAATTAGGTTGACTGACAAGGTAAGGAATGAGGTTCTGTGCAGAGTCGGAGAGGAAAGGAATATGTGGAAAACATTGGTAAGGAGAAGGGACAAGATGACAGGATATCTGGTAAGAGGGAATGACTTCCATGGTACTAGTGGTATTATAGAAAGCTGTAGAGGTCGAAAACTGTAGAGGAAGACAGAATGGAATACATCCAGCAAATAATAGAGGACGTGGGTTGCAAGTGATACTCTAGATTAAATCGTGGCGGGCTGCGGCAACCCAGTCAGGACACTGATCAAACACCACAGCGAAAAAACAAAAAAGCGACATCTGCTTGCCGTTTTCACGGAGTAGCGAGGAGTGTCTCCGAGCTGTGGGCAGGTAGGAACGGACAGCGGTTAGCAGTAGATGTGTCTTTCCTACTATACTACGAAGTCTGGACTGTCTTCGGTCCAAGTTGGCACTGTGTAACGAGGGCCGGAGTGGTGTTCCTGCAGGGCCGTGTATCGCCGCAGCTGAGCTCTGGACGTGCAGTGCGGCCTGGCCGCGCCTTCCCTGGACAGCGGCTACTGCGTTCTGCCGGACGGCGTTTTGTCACCTCGACAGTTGCTGAAGGCCTGTTCTTTCGCGAAGCGGTCGTTGGCGTGTGCAACATGTTTCCGATACAATGTCCCACGTTTTAATCTCTGAGTTTCGCTTCTCTAGTGTGAACTCGTCCCACACCTGGCTCGGTCTGATTTTGAAGATCATCCTACTTAATTTCTTTTTGCGTTTATTTTACTTTGAGAAAATTTTCCTGTTCTCATCCAGCAAGTGCCAAAAGCATACAAACTGACTACTGTAAAACATGAGATCATTTATCTACTGAGAGTAACTGACATTCCATATTTAAAATAATTGTGCCTAGTCAGACACCTACAGTCACGCAAAATAATGTTAAATCTTTTATACCACATAACAATTAGGCCTAATTGCCCCTAGGACGAATAGAAATTGGAAGAAATTTGGCTTACATGTTTTCAAAATGTGTCCATAAGCTATAGGACAAAAGTGACCTGACGAATGACTGGGTTTGAAAATCTTTAACCCTAAAATGCGCAGGGTAATCGCTTTCCAGCTACGTCACTGTACTTTCAAAGACCCCGTAACAGACCACGAATATCCAAGTTACACATCACAATGCCCAACAACTTTGTGCAGTAACCACATCCCTCCGAGCTCGATACAGCAGCTAGAATGGGACACCAGCACAGAAGCTCTATATTCAGTTAATCAGAAGCTGCGAGATGTGCAGGCAGAACTGAAGTTAACGACCAACCCTGAACTGGACTTCAAACCGATTACCAGTAATTTTGATGGAATGCTCACTACATTGCAACAGCCTCATCGGCTGCTAAGAATGATACACCTTTATTATTTACTGAAAATGGTAACAGTTTCTTGCACTAAGGAAATTTCAGTTTGATCAATATTACAAACTTTGCACAAAACCTCATTTATCATTTACCTCGGGTAGCCTTCCACATATTTTAGGGATGATACACATCAGGGAAAGCAGAATTTGAAGGTTTGTACAGAATGATTTGAAAGCTAAATATGGACAATCACTGAAAGTAAGGAAATACTGGAAATCGCAAAACATCTGAGATGGGGTGCTCAGATGACGAACCCACAGCAGGAAGTGTAAGACCATTATTTGACGTGTGTTGATTACACACGATGGCACTGTGGTCCCGGTGTCAGATACACCCCATTGTAGGAAGTGGCTTTACAACCTCCTATAGCTACGAGAGGTTGCTGCTCAGCTACGTCAACAACATTTGTGCTCAACTACACAGCTGGAGTTTTTTTACTAGTGGTAAATGGGAGGATTATTTTAATCCAACTACTGACAGACTTTCCATTCAATATAAATATTACTACAGTCCGATGACCTGGTCGATTTTGCATTAAGAATCTAGCTGCTTCCAGGAGAAACAAATTTGAGTTGCATTACTTCACGTAATTGACTTAATATATACAATGCTATCATGATCTGCACATTACGATGCATAATATCATGTTAGAAGTTTAACAACAAAACTAAGTTTTACGGTTACAAACTGTGTGACAGGCAGCGTAACTGACAGCACGGAAGTATCTTGACAACTCATCGAGTATGTGAGGATGGGAACACCCAGTGATTTTCTCGCTTATGAACATGAAGTTCGTTTGGAAAGTTTATGAAAGGTTTGAAACTAAATTTGACATACAATTATTATAACAGTAACTAATTTATAAAGTAATCAGACGACTGAAGCTGTTTTGTACATGAGAGTTCGAGTCTTTAAAGCTCAGAGGTTTACTGGTACATTTAGAACCCTTCCACGTTCAGGCACAGCATTTTCTCAAATAAATTAGAGATATATGGAAACATCACGTCGATATTTTGAATAGTCATGTTACTGCATTGGTAACAACGCATGCATAATATCAATTTACAATTAACTTATTTGTTGTGAACAGAATTTTATGGAAATCACGTAACATCAGTGACAACTTTCAGTACAGACAGGAAAAAATCCTTATTTTCTACTATCCGCCCAATGTGTTTCGGAGCTACAGCTCCATCTCAACGACTATGGATACAACGGGCGTTTCATCTGCTTGGGTTTTTTAGACTACCGACACATTTCTAGGTGAAGAACACCCTCTAATAGGATACTTACACTACACCACTTCTCTCCTCTTTCGACCATTCTAACTTATTACCTACGTCTGACGACACAACTTTCGTCTTCTACAATGGTGAGATACATTTGCACTTATGAATTTAATCTATTTGACGTGTTAATGACAGAACTATATTAGTCACATTTTCACATTTAGCCATATTACAGTCACGTGATGTAATGACTTGACTGATTTTCATTTACATAATTAACAAACTTAAGGAAATAATCTATTACTAGGAGATCCGACACGTAATTTCAGTTTACATATATATTCAACACGAAAATTTAATTGCTATTTTATGTAACTGATTTAGGTACAGAAGCAGTAAACAACAGTATGAAGTACGTAAGATAGGGGAGGGGAGTGATTTGGGGGAGGGGGGGGGGGAGATGTCCCTAACTTCGGAGCCACTGGCCTTTAAACTATCACTGTCCCTCCAGAGCCAACTCTGGAATGTCTCGCTGAAAGGCTCGTAAGTCGTCGGGAACGGATTTCCACTTCTGAGGTGCTGGCCAGCAACTTGCATCTTCCACTGTATATCTTATGAGCTGGGTGCTTTCAGGTCAGGCAGTAGCGATAGTGAAGTGGCTGGAAGGACTGCATTCAGCGGACGCCACCATCATCTTCGTCAAGTGAAGACAGCATGGGGAAGTTCTGGCTTTACCTCTTCTCTTATTCCTGCTGACTGATCTGCGGAACGATCTTCTTCAATGACAAATGATCACAACTCTTCCAGTTATAGCCACCAACATACAAATGATGAGAATCAGTGCAGACGTCCGTGAGGTCAGACACGGAACTTGGAATATGGTGCCATCTGGCGGGCTGTGTGCTGCAGACACTGTTTTGGGAGGAAGTACACCAGTATCTGATACAGCAATGCTCTACCACAGCGTTCTATCCCCGTCTTCACATTGTCTTCTCTTCGCAACTGGCAACCACAAAATTACTTTGCTTGTCAGCGGTCTACGGCATGGTACATAATATCACTGGAGTTTTGAAATATCAGTCTTCTCTGTCTCACTTTCATTTGTTCACTAGCCATCAAGGTCACTTCAGCGCTGTGGACCTATCCAGGATTGTCCCTGTAGCAACTCCAGGAACTTTTGATTGTGTGATTCCAATATGCTCCAATATTTCTACTGGTGATCACACCTCCAAGATCAGCAACAGTTAACATTTGACATGGTTTACATCCCGAGAAGCAACCTTCTTTATGTTTAAGGCTTCCTTTTCGATCCCATTTACTTCACTACTGATGCAGAGTAACTTCTCCATCTGTGATTCACATTTTATTCACGAACTAGGGATATTGTGAGTGATCATGCTGACACTACTGTTCTGTTTACACATCTAGTATGGCTTGTTCTGTCTCTTGCTTAGTCTTCACATCCAAATATTATTTTCAGGCGTTGGACTATGAACACTTACATGGATCGTTTACGAACTTTATCGCATAACACCCAGCTTGGAGGGCCAGGCTCTCTCTGATGGGATCGCTCCCAGGAACGTTGGCTTCCTCTCTAACCATGTCCTGAGGCCGCCGCCGCCCCCCCCTCCCCTTCCCCAATTGAAGGCAATAGTGAAAATGAAAGACACCCTCTGGCCTCGCAACCTAATACCATTGGGGTCGAAAAGAACAAGAGTTGACCAAGAGAGGCCGACAGAAAAGGAAACAGAAGATCGTGAAGTAAGTGGAAGTAAAGTCAGACTTCGTGAACAGTGACTAGCAAGACCATTTGCATGAAAGGAACGTTGATGTCCTAAGGTTGTCAATTATTTTAAAGTAATATTTCTAGTCTGACTGCGCTTCTGTAATACTGCTTATAAAGTAATGGTGATTAACAGAAGGTAACTTAAAAGATGCATCTGCACACTGTATATTGTAGAAGTTACTTATTTAGTAATGCTGCTGATCTATTTGACATTGAAAGTTTGTGATCGTTACACAACGAGAGCTAAATTGAGTTTACACCTTACCCAAAAATAATTTCTTGAGTTACAATTCTCTTAATCTCAGTTATAGTTGAAATGGCTATGCAAGTTGTTTGATCTGGTCATACAAAGTAAAATATTCGTAACAGTTCAACTGTAAACCAGCTTCTGTATCTACCATTTACCATTTCTAGTAAGTGGAGGATTTTTGTAACAGGCTTTATTACAGTGCTTGTGAGAAATAACACTAATTTAAAAGTCTCAGCAACTTTTCACGTAATATTACAGTTTACTTTCAGAGACAGGAATTTCAATTGACTACTTGTAATACAAATTTCAGTTACGATGAACTCTTTGATTGCAAATATTTCAGAGAGTTCTCTGCACTGATAATATGAACACACAAAAATTCATAAAAAGACAATGATAACATAACAGGTATCATTAACTACAATTAAGAAAACCATGGATTCTGTAACTAGCAGTTCGTTCCTCAAGTAGAAGAGGTAGGCTGGGAAAGGTTAAAAAGGAAGAGGAAGTGAGAGACTGCAATGAGTAGGACCCTCATGTGGTATTGGTGAGGTTACATAAAGATCGAAGGTTAGAAAAAATTACTTTTATAGCTATCTCTAAGCAGTAACGTGTTTTATCTTCAAACACCGACATTTGCATATACTGGCGATCAGTACAAAATCAAGTATTGGCTTCGAAATGTCCGTTACAATGCTGTCTTCTAATCACTTATTACTAGTTTTATTCACTGATCACACTCACAGTAGTATACAAACACCATAAGTGAAAGAAACCCAATATAACAGTAGAAGGAATTTAAGATCCAATGGGATTACGTTGTCATCTTCACATACTTATCAAAAAATATTTAACACATCAGATATCCTACATTTCTACATATACGAAGAAAAACTGTTACAATAAAAATTTATATAAAAGTGATCATAAGTTTGCAGTTCTGAAGTTATACATTTTCAGGACAAATGGAGAGTATACATGTGCATAGCAATATGGAACTATTTCTGCCAAGTATTATGACTTAAGATCGTATTAATGTATAAAATTAAATTGATTACGTTCAATAAAGGGATTATGAAATTAATCTTCATTCCACTCCCAAAGTGAACTGTATGTTCGAAGTGCACATTCGTCATGAACATAGGAGCCATGCACAAACCCAGAGGTAAGTGAAGGGCACAAAAATAAAATGTAATGCGCTTGATCATTAAATTGAACATACTAAAACACAGTACAATGAAGTCATATTAAAGAATATAGTAATATTTTATGTATCCAATATTTCTGATGTATCTACTATTGCCAAGACATTTCATTTCAGTATATGAGTATAAGAAAACTTAAGAATCTTAAGCATATGTATGCCAACTAATTGCTAGACAACATGAGAGCTTCCAGATGTAGTCTCATACCTATGAGAGTAGTACTGCACTTTAGACAATAGGGGGGCAGGGGAGGTCAATAGCAGTAGTCAACCAGCACGCATAGTAATGCTGAAATTGCTTGTGATTATTCCTTATGCACAATGACTAAACGAACCTATCCGCAACTGAACCTAAACAGAACGAAATACACTGAAGGCCAAAGAAACTGGTACACTTTCCAACTATCGAATAGGGCCCCTGCGAGCACGACAGAGTGTCGCAACAGGACGTGGCGTGGACTCCACTAATGCCTGAAGTCGTGCTGGAGGCGTGCTGGAGGAAAGTGACACCATGAATCCTGCAGGGCTGTCCATAAATCCGTGGTAGTACGAAAGGGCGGGGATCTCTTCTGAAAAGCACGTTGCAAGGCATCCCAGATATGCTCAACAAGGTTGATGTCTGGGAAGTCTTTTAGTCAGCGGCAGTATGAACTCTGAAGACCGTCCCTGGAGCCACTGTTACCATTCTGGACGTGTTGGTTGTTGTATTATCCTGGTAGAATTGCTGAAGTCCGTCAGAATGCAGAAAGGACATGAATGGATGCAGGCGATTTATCAGGAAGGCTACAAATGTGCCACTTTTCAATGGTATGTAGACGTATCAGAGGTCCCATGTCACTATAGCTGCACATGCCCCATACCATCACAGAACCTCCACCAGCTGTAACAGTCCCCTGCTGTTGTGCAGGGTCCATGGATTCATGAGGTTGTCTCCACACGTCCATTCGCTCGATGCAATTTGAAACGAGACTCATCCAACCAGACAACGTGTTTCTCGTCAACCGTCCAGTGTCCCTTGTTGCGTTGAATTGTTCACACGCTGACACTATGGCCCAGCATTGGTATCTGCAGCAGTTTGCTGAAGGGTTGCATTTCTGTCACGTTGAACCATTTTCTTGCCATTGGCACCGTTCTTGTAAGATCTGTTTCCGGCCGCATGATGTCAAAGATTTGATGTTTTACCGGACTGCTGATATTGTAGGTACACTCTTGAAATGGTCATACGTGAAAATCCGGACTTCATCGCTACCTTAGAGATGCTGTGTCCCATCGCTCGTGTGGCGACTGTAACACCAAGTTCAAACTCAAATCTTGATAACCTGCCATTGTAGCAGCACTGACCGATCCAACAGCCGCGCCAGGAACTTTTTGTTATACAAGCGTTGCCGACCGGAGCGCCGTATTCTGCCTGTTTACATCTCTGTATTTGAATAGGTACCACTTTCTTTAGCGCTTCAGCGTATACAAAGCCAATAAATTTCTGATTAAAATTCTGGAACAGAGTGAGAAATGGGGGAGTTCAAATGCACATGACTAGTAACATGCTAATTTATCTACATATACAGTTCAGATTACACCTAGAACACAATTACCATTATTAATAGCAAACTGCTCATACTCTAATGCACTTAACTAAAAACAATTACCTACTTTGACAGTCCTGAGATGAGAGGATTGCTTAAAAACGCAAGATTTGTACAGTACATAATAAAATCGACAGATAATGAAAGGGCATAAAAAAGTATGGTTATAGTAAATTTGTTGAGTTTGCCCTTATAAATTTTTCTATCCGTATGGTATCACTGGAAGGTCAGCTATATCGTAGCAAGGAGTGCTGCCAATATCAATTTTATTGAGTCTGCACATTGCTGTATTGCTCACTGAAAATGTCACTGACTGAATGCAATGAGGCGTTCGTCATCAGACTTGTTTTAATTAAATCAATTACTCACGACATAAACATGAGTTACAGAACCAATATCGGCATACTATGAAAGCATTGCAAAGCTGAAGAGTACATGTGCCAGGAAACTGCATGCAACTAGTAGACATAGTTACAAGCACAACTGGACGTAATATTTACATGTTTTAATGGTAACGGACATAAAATTGCTGATCATTAGGTGAGGATACAAATGCTGCGCATGCAGAACTATAGTATGAAATCACGTACGACTTACAAAAAAGTATTAAACCAAGGGAAATACAACGCAATGTGCAAGTACAGTAATGTTTTTACAAATAAAATGTTAAAAATCAGCAAAACATAGCATTATTATTAATATTGCTGACTGTACAATGTTTGACGCCAGATGACGTTCACATGCAAGTATGACGCTACATAGCGACAGTTTTAATTGGTGGTTTGTACTAATGTAGCATGTAGAAAGCTGACAGTCACAACTAAAATAAGCTTGGTTCTGAACTTTAAGCGCAGAACTTAATTCGAGCAGTACATTTCCTTGCTGTTCGACGTAAGTACAATGAAACAGTCTACCAGTTCTAGACTACGAACTGCGTATTTAGCGTTGTAATAGCTACATGCATTGTACAGTATAAGTTGTTACAATGAATTAAATTTTTAGTTCTGACTTATTAGCATTAAAGGAAACGGTATAGTACATTGCCTGTTTAAAATGGAAAGTGGTAAATAACTTACTATTTGCGCCAAGCAGTGCATGAAGCTATTGCAGCACTGAACGAATGAATATGAACAGACGACGTATTGGTACAACTCACCAAACAGCACAGTTCTCTGCCTGTTAGAAGTGAAGCAGGGTACATAAGCGCTAAAGCAGCTAGATACACTGAATGGCGTAAGTAGTTACAAAAAGTACATATTTAGTAGCGCTGTCACATTAGCACAAAGAAACTAAATACAAACCTGTTTACGACTATCACTATAACCGTAATGAGCAAGTTTCGTTGCTCTATCCGGGATAGAGATGTGCACAATTACCGTATAGCGTTTTGTTTCACTTAAATTAATGTAGCTCTCATGGGAGAAGTCTTACATCGAGCATATGTTGATAATATTATATGAGACCAAATATAGAACATGAAAAACCTCAGTCATCAGAAGCATTGATAGCAATTAGAAATCTAATAGTAAACCTCTGATTCCTTATGCAATCAAACTCCCATGTTTTGAACTCACTTGTAAAGCAATCTGAAGTTTAAGCTGTTCCAGTGCGTTAAATATCTGACATTAGGGGTGTAAGCAAAAAAATTGTAAAGCTTTTTCTTAATCAAGCTAAGCCCAACAAACATTGAATATCCTCACTACGTAACATTGAGTAAGTCTGACTAATTTGCGCGTCGTGAGCTATGCTTCCTGGAGAAACGTACATAGGTCGCAGGTTTCATACAGTGAAACAAGTATTGTAGACCAAATACTAAGATCCTCTTAATGAGCAGATTATGAGTCATTTGGTTTCCAAAATTATTATGTTTTTAAAATTGAGTCTTTACAATTTTGTTGCTCCTAGAAGACATACAGGCAAATTGCACCTGGCGCTGGGTGTCATGAACCGAGTTAGTCTAGTAATATCTACGTACTTTCTGTGCTATATCCTTCAACATCTTTGATTTATGCCTATCTACCAGCAGTAGTGAATGGGGGCAGAGTGCAAATTTGCCTTTTCTGACAGATGTTCTGTTTTAATACTGGTGTCACCCGTCTACAGTCAGTAATAGCATTTTATAGAAAGTTATTAATTGGTATGCTGGTACCTCCCTTCCTGCGCGCCTAAGCAACTAATTTAACGCAATTTAGATCACGTCACAGAGCCAAAGAAATTCTCAGTGACAATAACGAGCACAATATTCCTGGGCTTTCACAGACTGAAAACTACACAGGGAACGTCCCAGTCTGAAAACAGATTTGGTTCAGCACCTCTCGTATTAGATACGAAACAGTCACAAAGGCTGACTTTTTGGCTTCTGGGTACTCACCGTCACACGGAATTATCCTCTGAGGGAGTTTCTCTCTTGCTCATTGCTTATTAGAATGATCGGGGTCATATGTAGATGCAGTCGAAGAATGTCCCGTTTCAAATTGAGAAAGCTGAGAATATTTACCGGCGGTTCTGTTAACCTTTTTTCTCTCATCTGTCGTCACGGTCACCATACCCTTTGGACGCGACTACTTCCGTGTGAGAAAAATATGACTTTTTTAACGTAATCGGTCCCTGCTGTAGAGAGACGTTAAGTATGCTGCTGTAGAATTTTACTAACTTCTTCCCATTAGCGTGTAAAATGCATGAATATTAAATCTGTTCAAATCAAATGCTCACCAGTTTCTCTTAAATGACTCATTCCATTCTTTTGAGCAACATTCGAGTAGACAGCTTACTGAAGGTAACCGTCAATTGTTAAACTGTTGAGCTATATCTTTCTTTAAATATTTCAGGGATCGATGTACCTTCACACCCGTAGGTGACAACCTATACTTGCCCTACAGATGCGTGGGTGCTGCTAAGAAAGCAACGGAACTGACTGCTAGAGAATCTTTTCAGATACATGAGAAGTAACCAACTTTGATTCCATAAGGAATCACTGTGCACAGCGACTGTAGATTAAGGGTAAGGACTCAGCACATCAGAAGCTCTTTTCCAGGGTCAACCATCTGCAAAAGCGGGATCATATTAAAATATGTCAACTGAACATTGAGAGCATTACCAGAACCAAATGCCAAAGCTTACAGGAGGTGCTGTTTAAGCCCACCTTCTACATTTTAGTCCTAAATACTGGGATACGATATTGTCAGAGCAACGTTTCACAATGTCTACGGAGCAGTCACGTGTTCTGAGTAACACCGTGAATGCTCACTTGCTATCCGATTCCATGAACTATATTCGTCAAATCTGATTAGGAATTGGAGAAGTGACGATACGTAATATCTCCAAACCGCCACGATCTCCCTTGCTAATCCCTGTTCTTGAAACATACTGACGTCCTGCACAAGATGCAATCGACACACACACTGACGTAAAAGAAACCTAACACCAAAAACTACAGTAATGAAGGTTCAGGAATACATTTGTCTAGGTGACGAATTTAAGTGACTAACATTGCGAATCACAGGTTAACGTTAGCGTGAAATAAGCCATTGCAAACGATAATGCTGTTACATTGAAAACCCGTGTAACTGCCAGGATGTTGAATCTAAGCATGCAAACGTGCATGCAGTGTGTTTCACACGTGACTAAAGCCAGTGTGTACGACATAGTACTACAAGTTGCACTTAGTTAATACAGGTAATGTTAACGCTGGTTGTGGATGACTCTCTGCCTTCGGATTTTTGTTTGTTTTGGTTTTAGGGCGCGAAACTGCTGTGGTAATTAGCGCTCGGTCCGTGACTTGGGAAACAATAGAAACCGAAAATGGAAAACAGCAGAAATGGGAACGAAACTCAAAAAATTGGAGAAACTAAAAGCAGAAAGAAGGCTTAAAAATCCACTACAGAAAGGGGTTGGTGGTCCCCAAAAAAAAGCTTCAAATGACTGACGTCATTTCACTGTCACTAATAAACTAGAGAACGCGATCGGCCGAGCGCGTGTCATCTGCTAAAATTGACGATATATCAGGCGACAGCTGGAGACGGGTGCGTAACGGAGTAAAATAGGGGCACTCAAAAGGTGTCTTACCGTCCACAGCTGAGAGCAGTGGGGACAGAGTGGGGGAGGATCGCCGCTTAAAAGATGACGATGGCTAAAAAGACAGTGCCCTATCCGGAGTCTAGTTAAAATTACCTCCTCCCGACGACGCGTTCGGGAGGAAGAGGTCCAAGCACAAGGAAGAGCTTTCACGTACCGCAATTTATTATGGGGAAGTGTCGACCAATAAAAGAACAACTCGACGACATAAAACGCTCCGTAGATCGGTGAAGGGACTCGACTGAATAGCTGGCCGAAGAAGAGAGACTGCAGCCTTGGCCGCTATATCATTCCCACTATATCATTCCCACAGATACCAGCGTGTCCCGGGAGCCAGAGGAACGCCACCGAGACGCCCCCCAGGTGGAGCAAGCGCAGACAGTCCTGAATCCGGTGGACCAGAGGGTGCACAGGGTAAAGAGCTTGGAGACTGAGGAGAGAGCTGAGAGAATCAGCAGATTACGTACTGTATCCGCTGATGGCGGCGGATGTAGTGAACAGCCTGGAGAACAGCGTAAAGCTCTGCAGTATAAACCGAACACTGGTCGGGAAGCCGAAAGTGATTTGGGGTGTCGCCGACAATATAGGCACTCCCTACACCTAACGATGTTTTCGAGCCGTCGGTGTAAATAAATGTGGCGTCCGTCATTTGTGCACATAGAGCAGCAAATGCCCGACGATAAACAAGTGAAGGGGTACCATCCTTGGGAAATCGACAAAGGTCACGGAGCAGGCAAATCCGGGGACGGAGCCAAGGGGGTGCTGTACCCCAAGTTGTCAAGAAGGTTTTAGGAAAGCGGAAGGAAAGAGAATGGAGCAGTTGACGGATGCAGACTCCCGGGGGTAGTAGGGAGGAGGAGCGGCTTGCATACCCGACATCAAAGGAGGCGTCGAAAAAAAGGTCATTGGCTGGATTAGCAGGCATAGAAGACAGATGGCTAGCATAACGACTCAGAAGGACTGCCCGCCGATTGGACAGCGGAGGTTCAGCAGTCTCAGCATAAAGGCTTTCCACAGGGCTGGTGTAAAAAGCTCCAGACACTAAACGTGATCCACGGTGGTGGATAGAGTCGCGACGCCGAAGAATAGACGGCCGAGCGGAGGAGTAGACTATGCTTCCATAATCCAATTTCGAGCGCACTAAGGCGCGATAGAGGCGGAGAAGGACCACTCGGTCCGCTTCCCAGGAGGTACCATTCAGGACACGGAGAGTGTTAAGGGATCGCAGACAGCGTGCCAAAAGATAGGAAACGTGGGAGGACCAGCACAGCTTTCTGTCAAACATAAGAGCCAAGAATTTAGCGACGTTTGAAAACGGAAGGTTGACAGGTCCTAGATGTAAGGAGGGCGGAAGAAACTCCTTACGTCGCCAAAAATTAACACAAATGGTCTTACTGGGAGAAAAACGGAAGCCGGTTTCGATGCTCCAAGAGTGGAGGCGATCGAGAGAGCCTTGAAGACGTCGTTCAAGAAGGCTAGTCCGTTGAGAGCTGTAGTAGATCGCAAAATCCTCCACAAAGAGGGAGCCCGAGACATCAGGAAGGAGACAATCCATAATTGGATTGATGGCAATGGCAAACAGTACAATACTCACCACGGAACCCTGGGGTACCCCGTTTTCTTGGGAGAAAGTACGGGAGAGAGTAGTGTTCACCCGCACCCTAAATGTGCGCTCTGCCATAAATTCGCGAAGAAAAAGGGGTAGCCGACCTCGAAAGCCCCAAGAGAACAGTGTGCGGAGGATGCTTGTCCTCCAACAGGTATCGTATGCTCTCTCCAGATCAAAAATATTGCTACTGTTTGGCGTTTCCGGAGAAAATTTTTCATGATATAAGTGGAGACAGCAACAAGATGGTCAACTGCAGAACGATGCTTTCGGAATCCGCGTTGGGCTGGTGTTAAAAGACTGCGGGATTCCAGCCACCACGCTAAACGGTAATTCACCATACGCTCCAAAACCTTACAAACAGTACTCGTGAGAGAAATGGGGCGATAGCTAGAGGGGAGATGTTTGTCCTTTCCAGGTTTCGTAACAGGAACGACGATAGCTTCCCGCCATTCTCTGGGAAAAGTACTGTCTGTCCAAATTAGATTATAAAGGCGAAGGAGGTAACGCAGACTATGGGTTGATAAATGCAGCAACATTTGGACGTGGATACCAACCGGTCCTGGGGCGGAGGAGCGAGAAGAAGAAAGTTCACGTTGGAGTTCCCGCATGGAGAAAACAGTATTGTAGCTTTCGCGATTTTGAGAGGAGAAAGCAATAGGTCGCACTTCCGCTGCACGTTTCTTCGGGAGAAACGCTGGCGGGTAATTTGAACCGCTCGAAATCTCAGCAAAGTGCTGACCCAACGAGTTAGAAATTGCGACAGGGTCAATTATGTGTCATGCACGACAGTGAGCCCAGAGACCAGGGAGAAACTAGGCGCGCCTGAGAACCGTCGAAGCCGACTCCAAACTTCCGAGGAGGGAGTGAAGGTCTTAAATCAGCTAATAAAGAATTTCCAGCTTGCCTTCTTGCTATCGCGGATGACACGATGGCATCGCGCTCGGAACTGCTTATAGCGGATACAGTTGGCCAAAGTAGGATGGTGGCGGAAAACGCGGAGTGCACGTCGCCACTCACGTATTGCATCACGGCATGCCTCGTTCCACCAAGGAACTGGGGGGGGGCGCCGCGGCAATTCGAGGTGCGTGGTATTGAACGTTCCGCAGCTCTAAGAATAACGTCGGTAATGTGTGTGACCTCATCGTCGACGCTGGGAAAGTGACGGTCATCGAATGTTGCTAGAGACGAAAAAAGTGTCCAATCAGTTTGGGCAAACTTCCACTGTCGCGGGCGCATATATGGCAGTTGAGGCTGCAGTTTAAGGACACATGGAAAGTTGTCACTCGAGTGTGTATCATCAAGGGCGAACCATTCGAAGCGCCGAGCTAGCGGAACAGTACCGACCGCAAGGTCCAAATGAGATAAATTTGTCGCGGAGGCAGACAAAAATGTAGGGACCGCAGTGTTGAGGCAAACTAGATCCGCTTGGTGGAAGACGTCTAGCAATAGTGAGCCACGTGGACAAGGATGTGGAGATCCACAAAGCGGGTGGTGGGCATTGAAGTCCCCAACCAGCAAATAGGGGGGTGGAAGCTGACCAAGTAGATGAAGGAGATCAGCTCGTGCCATTGGTGTGGACGATGGAATGTATACAGTACAAAGAGAAAAGGTATATCCAGAAAGGGAAAGATGGACAGCAACAGCTTGGAAGGAAGTGTTTAAGGGGATTGCTGATAATGGAATCATGGAGATGAATCGCGAGTCCTCCGTGGGCTGCAGTGCCTTCAACAGAGGGGAGATCATATCGGACAGACTGAAAATGAGGGAGAACAAAGCGGTCATGGGGACGCAGCTTTGTTTCCTGAAGACAGATGATGACCGGCGAGTAGGATCTCAAGAGGATCGACAATTCATCCCGATTGGCTCGAATACCGCGGATATTCCAGTGGATAATGAACATAGGGTGAACAGAAATTGGAGGAATGTGACCAAGGTCGCTGTCAACTCAACGACTGCTCAGAGCTTGCGACCGACAACATGGAATGGCATTCAGCCGAAGGCAGAAGATCCTGATCCATAGGTTGGTCAGGAGCAGCTCCTGCCACCAGCGATCGGCCAGTTGACCAGCCACCAGCAGTGCGCCTCGGCGACACAGAAGACGGCCGAGGGCGACTTCCGCTAGGTAGTGCTGTAGATGGGACACGCCTTGGCGGAGAAGGAGAGGAACTGGGTTTCTTTGTAGCCTTCTTGGAAGTATGATGTTTAGATGGAGGAGGAACCGATGGTTGGGAAGTTGCCGTACGTAAAATCTCGCCACGAGTATGCTCTTTTTTCGAAGTCTTGGTGTCTGACTTTTGGGCTCGAGATTTAGCAGAACCCAACGAAGGGTGAGCCAGAGAGTGGGCAGGCGAAAGTGGTGAGGTTGAACGGGCGATCTTTGCGCTGGCCGATCTGACGACCGTGGTACTAAAGGTGAGGTCGCAAGTCTGCGTGGCCGCCTCCTTTGTTGGCCGAGGAGAAGCAAGGACAGTGCTGTATTTTCCTGTCTGAGGCACTGTGGGCTGTCGACTGGCGAATTATTTTCGAGCAGCAAAGGTCTACACCTTTTCCTTCACTCTAGTTTCCTGGATGAGCTTTTCGTCCTTAAATATGGGGCAATCTCGAGAGGAAGCAGCGTGGTCAGATAAACTGTTGATGCAGCGAGGGGATGGAGGTGGACAAGCACCCTCATGGGCATCCTTGCCACACTTAACACATTTGGCCGGATTGGAACAGGACTGGCTGGTGTGATTGAACCGCTGACACCGGTAGCAACGCGTAGGGTTTTGGACGTAAGGGCGAACGGAAATTATCGCATAGCCTGCTTTGATTTTCGATGGGAGTTGAACTTTGTCAAATGTCAAGAAGACAGTGCGGGTTGGAATGATGTTCGTGTCAACCCTTTTCATAACCCGATGAACAGCCGTTACGCCCAGGTCAGACAGGTAGTGCTGAATTTCTTCGTCAGACAATCCATTGAGGGAGCGTGTATATACGACTCCACGCGAGGAATTTAAAGTACGGTGCGGTTCCACCTGGACAGGGAAGGTATGTAGTAGTGAGGTACACAGCAATTTTTGTGCCTGGAGGGCACTGTGTCTAAGAACAGGGTGCCATTCCGTAATCTGGAACAAGACTTTACAGGACCTGCAATTGCGTCGACACCTTTCTGAATAATGAAAGGGTTGACCATGGAGAAGTCTTGACCTTCATCAAACCGAGGGACAATAAGGAACTGTGGCAACGATAGAAGAACTGTCTGTGGCCGAGACTCAGTGAACTTACGTTTGTGAGCCGACATAGTGGAAGGTGAGGAAACCATTGCGGAAGAATCCCCCATGATTACCAGCGTCTCCGATGGTGCGCTCCTCCCTTGTGGGGGCCCTCTCTGACGGCACTCCCGCCTTAGGTGATTGTTCACACCTCAGGTCACACCTCCCGACAAACGGACGGAGGGACCAATCGGCACTTTCGGAAGGTATCAGCTCGGGTAATCACCCCTCCCTGGGCCTTGCCGTTACCAGGGGGTCTGTACGTGTCCTACCTGTCTACCCAGGGCGGGGAATTACGCGTTACCTCGTCACCGGCTACACATGGAAGTGCGTGGGTCGGCCTTCAGACACGCACAGGGAGGAAGAAAGAGAAAGGGAAAAACAAAGAAGGAGAAAGGAAAGAGGAGAGGTCTCAAACGCCGCATCGGAGAAAAGGGTAAGGAATAGAGAAGGACAAAGGAAGGATGAAGACATACAAGCAGAGGAGGCGAAGAATGCGGTAGATTTACGAGCGTCCATCTCCGGACGTAGGCACAAACCATACTCCCAGAGGGGGAGAAAGGGAAGGAAAGAGCCAGAGGTGAGGGGAGGAAGGGCGAAGATGGGGCAGAGGGAAGGATGCGGAAAAGGAAGGTATGCAGCCCGGAAAGGAAGGAGGGCCACATTAGCTCGGGGTCCCGTGCTCGCTACACACGTATCCACAAAAGAGTTGTGGACCCCCTGGGGGGCTCTGTCTTCGGATGATTTCCAGTATTTAATCAATAGAAGATAGATCTGGTGATCGCCCAGGGCAAGGCAATGTATCTATACTATGTAGATTATGTTGGGTTTCAACAGCGGCATGTGGCCGAGCATTGTTCTGTTTGTAATCTCCCTCTATAGTGCTGTTCGGGAATGGTAGTCAACAGGTAGAATCTTCAGACTGATGTACAAATCTGATGTCAGGCTACGTGTGGCAGTCGTACTGCTATCATACTAAGTTTAAACCTAAATGAAAACCTCAGGTTTTGGTCCAGTGTGTCTAGCACGCAGACAGGCTCGTCGCCGGCCCTCAACTGACCTCTCATCCACCATGGCACCAGGGTAGGAACATTTCTTCAGGGAACTTAACTACTGCCCACCCCAACCCCCCCCCCCCCCCATGAGCTCTCCCTTGACACCACTGAAGTTGCAGATGGCGATGGTTTGGCATGAGTGGAACACACGCTAAAGCTCTAAGTAATCAATTTGGGCCAGATCCTCGTGTCACTGGTGCCAACAGCTGCTCCAACTCCTGCTGCTCATGCACTACCATGCAGCAAAGCTGTACATCTTCTCGGTAGCGCTACATGGTGGTGCGAAGCATGGTCTTGTGACTATAGATGCCCATGACCACCTCTACCAGCAATAATGGACAGTGGTCGCATTCCTTTTAAGTTTTTCTGCAAATCACAAAAGGAATATCAGTTTTCTTGTAACCCTACTACATGTGTTCCTTCAAACTCAGTTCGTCTTCATCGCCTGAAAGGCATTCTCTACTAACGTCAGTGTATCACATCCAATCTCGAAAGTAAAGTTAACAACCGTTACAGCGTCTATTTGAAGCAAACCTGATTTGTATCCTTACAGTGGAGCCACTAGTGGCTGTTACGCGAATGGAGCGATATCTGAACAGGTATCTTTCAGATGTTGTAATGCTATGGGCGAGTTGTGGCGCCCTGAAAATATTCACAGTTCAGAGTTGGCATGGTCGCACGGGCCACTCGGCAAGCAGGGGCTCGTCAGCAGCTGCGTGGTGCCCAACACTAGCTATGGGAACAGGGGTAGCCACACTGCGTGGTCCAGGCCGACCGCGTGGGAATTCCATGTTGACGCAGTGTCAAGGAATGGACTTTGGCACTCCCAGCATACAAATCTCCTTAGACACAAAGATGGTGCACTTTGTGAAACCATAATGACAGCCATTTCACAGTTCATGTAGAAATTAATAGCCAGATGGATCAGGATACCTTAAAAAGAAGCATGTACATTACCATTATTAGCACGACGATTCTGATGGTGTAATCAGATTTTCAATATCTTTATTACATTAAGGTTTAGTATCTGACTGCAAATTATACAACAGCCAGCAACGAATTTCTAAAATCTAAACCGTTCGTCCGATTTTTTTCGATCGATGTGTGTTCAGAAAGCTATTGGTGTAAGCCTAAATTGGTATGAATTACAGGCATGTAACATGAATTATTGATGTCAAAATGGCCGATCACTATTAATCGCGTTACACGATGATTGGTTTGTGCGGCGCGCAACTGCGCAGTTATCAGGGCCCATACAAATTCCCAACCTTTGCTCAGTCCCATCTCGCCACTTTCATGAATGATGAAATGATGAGGACAACAAAAACACTCAGTCATCTCGAGGCAGGTGAAAATCCCTGACCCTGCCGGGAATCGAAACTAGGACCCTGTGCTCGAGAAATGAGGACGAGACCGCAAGGCCATGAGCTGCGGACACGGTTACACGAAAAAATGTATTTATCCATCTAGGCCTTTGTTTATATCCGATATATACCATTCACGAAGAAATTGATCAAATATTTACAGAGTTTTAGAATGCAGAGACATTAGGCTACTGGCCTACTTTTGTTTCCATTCGTTTCATGTGTGTGTGATTTGTTCATGTATTTAATTATGTGTGTTACAGTATGTTTATGTTCGAGCCACACGAATATTTATTTATTTTTAAGTCATTTAAATGTAAATCCAGTATTTTGTAAGTGTTTCAATGTGTTTGTGTGTTCGTTGTCTTGGAGACATTGCGGAAGCGCTCTAGTCAATCACAGCGCTCGTTTCTACGGTAGGCGACTACCGAGGTCAGTGGAGAGACTGTATGGAGGTGGGGCAGCAGCATCGCGTCGCACACGACACGGAGTGCTGGACAGGGACGTGCCGGAAATACTTAGAGTGTTTAGCATTTTGCGAATGGTCGCGGAAGATAATATTTCGTAGTGCCAACTTGTGAGATTTCCGTGGCTTCTGCAGTGAAGACGTAATATGCGTTTAATAGTAAATATCTTGCGAGCTATGTTCATAACTGATTACGTGAAGCAGGAATCAGTTGTTTCCCTGTTATTCAACTAAAATTTTAATTAATTGCTGGACCATCGACACAAAAAGTCGTTTTGCATGTATAAATTGCATTCTTCAAGGCACTTCTGCTATCGTACTCATCATTTAAAGTCTTGAAAATAGTACCTGCAGATTTTAATTGCCACCTTTCACTTTCTATGTTACATTCCAAATTCGCAACTGCCGAGTAATAGGAACCTTCGGCCATTCGATTCATGTGTATTCATATTGTATACGGTAGACTCAGCAGTAATTGGCCTGTAATGCGGCAACTAGGTATTACAGCTCCTACACAACGAAACAAGCCAAAACTTAGCTACGTACTGTCAGACTCAGAGTTGCAATATTAAGGTCGAATTTTGTTTATTTTGAAAGACCACAATGTGGATACACGACTATAAGCTTTTGTTTATCTCTAACATCCCTTTCTTGTTGCTGTTGCATTTTTCCTTTAGTGTAGAATAACTCTTCAGTAGGAGGAAATAGAAACATCCATTTTACTTTCAATTCTGAATATTCCGATTCCTTCAGTTCAGCAGCTTGGAAAAATGGTTTCTAGTCAGACTTACGTTATATCACTGCTGATGGAAAGCATAGCTTTGTCGCTGCAACTGAAAACATTGTCAGATTTCCCTCTTAATACTATCTTGCTTTAGAACAAATCAGCACAAGTATTTCATTTATTAGGTTGCTGTTTAAGTCTGTAGCATTTTTGTGTAACTTTAATAAACATAATTCGTAATATATTATCCTTTGCCAACGCAGGGTGTAACTTTTCGATTCCGCAGCTGTACGAATAACATGGTGTTAAGGAGACAGTCTCATGAAAGGAAATTTCTTGAAGGCAGTTTGATAGAGTGGAAAATCTCAACGATCTAAGAATGGAAGATAAAGTGAGTGTTCAATGACTTCGTAGCGCAATTCCTGTATAGAGTTTTTTTGTCTGTCTAACCATGTGGGCGGGCATTATGGAGTATAATCACTTCAGGCAGTCTGTTGTCGTCGTTGGCTTGCGTCTGCAACACGTCTCAGTTTTTGCGAAATATCAGTGATGGCGAGACCTCGGGGAAGCAATTCGTAGCACACCACATCGTCCCTGTTCTACCAGATGAATAAATTATCTTTTATGGAAGCGCGCATGCCTTGTAAGCGGAGTGCTTCCTTGTTTGAACTCAACCATTCATCTTTTTCTCATGTTAGCATGAAGAGACCATTTCCCGTGACCACTGACGATACAGAGTAGGAATCTTCGGCGTCGTTCACGAGCAAAATTTATCATGAGCATACAGATGCACATATGACAACCGCCTGATTTTGGCTTAGAGCATGCAGTACCTATACAACCCACATTTAATCCTTCTCATTGCATGCTAATGTCTCACGATGGCGGAATGATCACAGTTCACGTTTACGATCCCTCCAGTACACTGACGTGAATCATGTGTGGATTAATGCGTGAAAGATTTTTAATCCCCCAAAGGTCTTCCTGTACCTGGAGACTGTCACTAATGACGGAACGGTTCTCCTTTTAACTAGGAAACCGTTTGTCGTGTTTTGTCCAGTGGCATCATCTCCACACACAGCGCTCAAGTTTCTGGCTGCCTCCGCTGCTGTCACTCCACTACTCAACTCAAACAGGAGGACATGACGAAATTGCAAGTTGTCCATATGGCACTGCATTTTCTAGCTCCACAGCTCCAATCCCTCCAATGGCAAAATACCATTATGGAAACCCAAGTGAACTACAAATAAAAGTAATCCATCAATCCTTAGTAACCGAAATACCAACATGATAAACAGAAACGCCATTAGCTTGTGCACCAACCTAATAAACAGTAATTCCTCAGTCCAGACTGAACCAAAAATGCTGATTGGAACGTCTTCCTCGATAAGTACCTCGACTGGAATCTACCGCCTGCTGGTATCTGCAGGACTTTAGTACGAGCAGTTACCACATCGACGAATGAGCCCATGTCCTGAGAATATCGGGAAAGATATTCTAGGCTGGCACAAGAAATGTGAGGATCACCACAATGGTTTTCGAAGTGGCGGTTACGATTATCTGATTAACTGAAGCACAACGTGGATACTGCAAGAAGGGATAAATTTATAATCTGAGTAGTCTCCAACCACTTCTAAGTATCCAGAAGTTTTAAGTATCCTGCTTCGAAAATTAGGAGCTGGAGCCAGCCATATGACTTGGCAACATTTTCTAACACTTCACAAAATTGCTTTGCACGTTGCCAAACCCCTGAAGAAGCGTATCACCGAGAGACTGTAACACTTACTAAACAGGAGCTCCAAGACAAAAGCAGCAGCCATATACGACACTGAATATTTTTGTGACATCACCTATGAAGAGAGTGCAGCGTCAATAATGGAGACAAACTTAGTCAAGCTTCTGGCTGTTGAGCTACTCCCAGAGTCATCTAGTCCGGGAAATGTATTCAGACATGGTTAGCAAATTTCGTGACCTCGTTACTGGAGACTAGAAACGTGACCCGAAGAACTTAAACGAGCGAAGGTAGCTGCTCACCCAAATCCAACTGAAGCTTCACATCTTGCACAAACCTTTCGTCACATTTCGCTGCTTATTGTGATGCAGCGACCTCTGGAACGGATACTGTTTAGCAGGACTGGTCGAACAAGCCAGCATTCGCCCCGAACGAAGCTGTGTTGTTTAAACCCTGGCCCTCGCAGTACGGATTGGAGTGGGCTTTCAGAATATGGAAACATCTTTGGCTTGCTCTGATTTACTTCCAGCCCACGATGTCTGGTGACAGGGCCTTCTCTATAGACTGATGAATGTAATCTGAGCCCAAAAGTTATAGCTTCAAAACGTGACTAAATATAGGGTACCATGTCATTACGGGACAATATCAGCAGCCAGAAATTTCTCCAGAATTGCTTCCGTCTAAGATCGATATTAGTCCCATTGCCTATTATCCTTACACTGGATGCCCCAACAACAGTTTTTAAGAAATTTGGATTACCTTGGGCCATACGATAAACTCGCTTTTCGAAACTATGTAGGAGGTCCTGCTACGTGATTTGTCTTATGTTTTAGGGCGCAAAAACTAAGGTATTATGCTTCCTTGTCATAATCGTGGAACACTAACACGAAAAACAGCAAAAGTGACTATACGTTCAGGTGTGTTTCCGAGTACGTTTTGTTGTATAAATCATTTTTGATCACATGTTCAAGGAAAGTGTAGGTATTTATCTTGAAACAATGGACATGTACCTCGAACTCCAGGAATGGTTGGACAGCAGGGAAGAACATAACAGTGATACGACGGATCCATGTAGAACGACTGCGTGTTGGTGAGAACCTGTGTTGTTAACTAATAGTGCATTCGTCTAGCTCTGAGCTTTAACGCAGAGTGCGCGCCATTTACGATCTTGGTGACAGATTAAAAGATGTTGAAGTTTCTTAAATTCGTACCAGCCGAGGTGTCGGATGCAGCAAGTAGATACTTAGATGTTATTCTGAAAAGGGCTAAGGCAGGCATGGCTACTGATTTTATTAAACAGTGTAGAGTGCTCAACCTCTCAAAGTTTTGTTGATGGTTTCATAGGTAAATCCTGCCTTAAAATGACAGTCTTTAGAAAGAAGCTGCGTTACCAAATATTTAATGCTAAAATCTCCGATTTATATGCCAAGAAGGATTTTGAATGAAAAAGCATATATGTTGTATTTAGAAAGTTCGAAGTTTGATTCTGTTCGCTTTAACTTTCAAATAAATGCTTTTTGGTTTAGGGCAAATGAGTGGTTCGCTCTACAAATAAAAGAGTTTGCCAACAGACATGACAAAAAAGTTGCTAACTTAGTTACGAACGTGCTAACAAAATTACACTAATTTTACAGCTGAACCTAGAAAATTCTTGGACAGAAATTCAATTTTGTGTCTAAGAGGAGTCTCTCCTCTCCAAAGCATTAAAATTTAATTTCGAGCCTAGCACAGCAAATCCGAAAGTTCGAGAAGACAATAGTTGACTTGAAAATCTGTCTAGATTATGCCAAAATGCTTAACGAGAAACAAACACTATTGGCTTATGAGGCCTACAAAGTTATGAGTAAGGCCGCACACAGTGCATATAAAGAGGATAACACAAATAAGGTTTTAAGGAGTATTAACCGCAAACTAATACAAAAGGATACTGTTGTCACTGAAGCCGATAAGGGAAACTTCGTAGTTACATCCACAAAGCAAGAATGTGTAGACAAGAGCGAAGGTTTTTTCAATGACAACGGGATAGTTATGCTTAACAAAGATCCACTATTACTCTCCAAAATGAAATTAGAACTGGGATCCAAAATACTAAAAATTTGACAGAGTTCCGAAAAAAGTGGTTGATAAACATGAATCACAAGCCCCTAAATTGAGAAGCCAGTTTAAAGTTCATAAGTTAAATCAACCACTTCGCCATATCGTTCACAGTACGGGAGTGGCTATCATAAGCTGGCGAAATACTTGCACAGTAGGATTAAAGAAAATTTCTTTAGTAAAAACTATTCCGTTAAAAATTCCATTCATTTAGCTACCAGCTTACGCGGGGTATCTTGTTCTGAAGATTCTAAACTAATACCATATGACGTAATAAGTTTATATACTAATGTACCGGTCGACCAAACACTACAAATACTAGAGTGCAATTTACGTCACCATAAACTTTTGGATAAAGAGGTCAATGAGTTGATGCTGCTACGGATCGTTTTAAAACAACTACTTTACATTTAATGGGAGACTTTACTTACAACCAGCAGATTTGTCTATGGGAAGCACCCTAGCTGGGATTTTATCAGAAATTTTTATGAACTACTTAGAGTTATTTTTTGCCAGTGATAGATTCTTAGGAGAATAAAATTTTACAAAAGATACGTTGACGACATTCTGTTAGTCACTGACGGTTCTCAAAATAATGTAGACCATACTATTTCGATTTTCAATGAGTTTCACCATAATATCAGTTTTACAATTGAGTGAGAATCCGATACTAGGCCCTTAAATTCTTTGGACCTCTAACTGTAGTTGACAACCGCACTGAATTTAATATTTTTCGGAAAAACGCGTTTTCCGATAATATTATACGTGCAGACTCGGCCCATCCGTACGCCCATAAGATCGCCTTTTTCATTCTAATATCCATCGAGTTACAGTTATCCCTCTTACACCAGATGCGGTAGAAACAGAACTGGCCACACTTGAGAACACTGCTATAAATAATGGCTATAGGCCTCAGTTGATAAGAGATGTATAACAAGAAAATAACAACAAGTCTTCCAACCTAGGGGATGCGATAGATGACAAACAGGTGGCAACGATATCTATCCCTTACATAGGCAATATAAGTTACAAATTGAGGCGTTTACTGAGAGCCCATAATTTCAGAGTCGCCTATTCTACTAATAATAGTTTACATAGGAATTTAATTCACTCCTTGCATAGTAAGAGCGACAAACTTTCCCAATCAGGAGTATATAAAATAACGTGCGTGGATTATCCAGAATGTTACATCGGGTAAACGGGGCGAGCTCTTGGTCTCAGGTATAAAGAGCATACTCCTACTGGAAGTGGTGACGGTACTAAGGGCTCTACTTATGCCGAACACCTTGTGAAAACGATTCATGCGCCGAACGGCCCTGTTAATATCGAGTTACTTCATGCTGAAGTTAAGGGCTTAAAACTGGATGTTTTGGAAGACATACAGATCTTTAAGCATCTGCAACATGTTAAGGACAATATCCTCAATTACCAACTCCTACTAAGAAATAGAAAATTTTTGAAGGTTTCGCGGCTTTACTTTGTTCCTCATAGATGTAAATCTGATGATCTGGGGATTATAACACGCGCGCGCCGGTTGGCGAGCGCGGTTGGTCAAGCTGTTCATCTTTCCTTTTATCCTCATTTTTCTTTTACGATGGTGATTTTGGCCCGTTGAACACCTCACCACCCCCCCCCCCCCCCCCCCCACGCTAACTACTGGCTTTAGATAGAGTTTTTAAGAGTTCCTCCTGTTGTCATAGGTAGCTTCATATGTAAGTTTCTTTACTAGCATAAGAAACCGTGTGCTGTTATTTTTAGGTTTAATCTCCAATTTAGCTCGTCTCTTTTTCTATGCATTTCATTTTTTGATATACGTTGATCCGCGGTTGGGAATATATGGGCTATTTAGCCCCGACCCATGTATAAACTTTCTCGTATTCGTATGCGCATGCGCAGTTAAGTAACTTCCCTTGTCTTACGCATGTGCATACATAGCATGTCAGGCTTGTGAGCAACCGTTTGTAGCTGCAGTTTATGGCGGGTCATGGCCCATCAATCAAAGGCCGATGTGAGGTGGAGCGCACACCATTTAGTAGTTGGTTGGTTTTGGGGTTTGATGGAGGCTAAACATCGAGGTCATCAGTCCCCTGTTTGAAACAGACATACTTGTAAAAGGCCTATATAGTTAAAGCGTAACCTCTGCACCCAGAGGGGGAGAACACCAAGGGGTACAGAGCTAAAATGAACACCGCAATAACAAAAAATAGAGGACACTGAAAAGGAGCAGAGCAAATAGTTGACTCGAGTAAAACAGACTAAGTGGTTGATGCATCAGGTAGAAGGTCAACCACTCAACTACAAACGAAGAACCTCCAGCTGGAAAGCGTTGATAGAAGTACTAACACAACTTGTTAACATAAAAGGCACTATTTTGGTATCCATGTAACAATAAGAAGTCGCTGGAGTGGGTGTAGCCTGAGAAACCAAGCTAGAGCGCCCACACTAGAGCGAGTGATAAAACCCAGCTGCACAGATAAAACGTAAAACTGAGTCAGCTATAGTGGCATCGTCACCTAGAATTAAAGTGCAGCTGGTAAATTAAAGGACTGCTGCAAGGGGGCTAAATGGGGCAATCCCTCAGAAGATGGAGCACTGTCAGCCCTGCATCACAGCGACACTTTGGCGGGTTCACACGGCGAAGGGGAGACCTGTGGGTCAACCGCATATGTCCAATTCAGAGACGACAGAACTGAGTCCCTACGCGTGCCCCTCAAGGATGAGTTCCATACGGCCGTGGACGACTTGACCGTGGGGAGCTTATTTGGCGTGTTTAAGACAGACCATCCAGAGCTCCAGACATCGCGGACCTTGCGATGTAGGGCTGACCGGAGGTCTCTTTCCACCAGACCAAGCTCCAGTGGTGGCGAAGTGGTGGCCTGCTTGGCCAACCGATCGACACAATCGTTTCCTGGAACGCCGATGTGGCCCGGGGACCACACAAACTCGGCGAGAGCAAAAACACCATCTTGAATACCGCGCAGGAAAGGGTCCCGAGAAAAACGCTAGTTGAGTGCTTGCAAAGCACTCTGAGTCACTGCATATGACAAACAACTCCCCACGGCAGGAGAAAAGGTGAGCGAGTGCACGATAAAGAGCAACCAGCTCCACAGTGAAAACACTGCTCCCACAAGGCAGGGAATGCTGCTCAACGTACACGCCATGCATGAAATCAAACCCAGTGCGTCCATCGACCACAGAACCATAGGTGAAGACTACATCTACATCGCGAAACGAAGCAAGAAGAGCCAGGAATTGTTGAAGACTGGCAGGTGGAACGGAGGACTGAGTGGCACGACAAATCCAAGCAAAGCTGCAAGCGTGGTAGGGACCAAGGAGGGGTAGAATAAGATGGCCGGTAGGATGGAAGAAGGGGAAAGGACTCGAGTGACGAGAGAAGGGAACGAACGCGGACCGCGATCGGGAGATCCGACCTAGGCCGCATTCGTGGGGAGGGGAGTGCAAAAGAAGGAAAAAGGAGCCTGCAGTTTGGGTGGTCGGGTGAGGCATGGATCCTGGCGACGTATGACGCAAGCAACTGTTGTCAGCTGAATCGTAGTGGAGGGATTCCAGCTTCTAGAAGAAGGCTAGTGACCGGACTAATGCCGAAGGCACCTGTCGCCAGTCTGACGCCACAATGGAGAATTGGGTGGAGGACCTGCATAGTTGAAGGTGCTGCTTACACTACAGTTCCGTAGTCGAGACGGGACTGGACTGCAGCAAGGCCATATAGAGCTGTAGGTTGCTCGTGGGGCCCCCAAACTACTTGGTTTAGTCAGCGAATGATGTTGAGGTGCCGCCAGCACCGTTGTTTAAGCTCGCGAAGATAAGGTGTCCAAGTGAGCTGAGCATCAAACAGCATGCCAAAGAAGTGATGCCTCTCCTCAATACGAAGGAGTTCATTGGCAAGGTCGAGCTCTGGATTGAGGTGGACCATTCGACGACAGAAATGCATCACTCGGGTCTTAGAGGCTGAGAACTGAAAACCATGGTTGGATGCCCAAAAATGTTCCTTACAGATAGCTCCCTGCAGCCGCCGTTCAGCGACACTGATGCTTGGGGAACTGTAATAAAGACAGAAGTCATTGGCATATAGAGAGGAACAGACCGACGAGCCCACTGCAGCCGCAACACCATTAATTGCCCCCAAAAAAGAGAGGAACACTGAGAGCTGAGCCCTGCGGGACACCGTTCTCCTGAATATGTGCAGAGCTAAAATAAGTACAAACTAGCTCGAAAGGAGCGATTGGAGAGAAAATTCCGTAGAAAAGTCTGTAGTCGACTAAGCCAAATTTGTGCAGCGTGCCAAGGATATGAAGGCGCCAGGTGGTATCGTACGCCTTCCGAAGATCAAAGAAAACAGCAACTAGACGTTCTCGCCGAGTAAAAGCTGTACGAATAGCCGACTCTAGCGAGACTAAATTGTCGATCGCTGAACAGCCCTGACGGAAGCCCCCTTGTTGCTGGGTTAGGAGGCCCTAATCTTCGAGTATCCAGATGACATGCCGACTCACCATCCGTTCCAGGAGTTCGCACATAACGTTGGTAAGGCTGCTAGGGCGATAGCTATCAACCACCAGCGGGTCTGCAGCAGGATTCAGCACTGGGATGGTAACGCTATCCTGCCTAAGAGTTGGGAAAACGTCCTCCATCCAGAAGCGGTTAAACAGGGCTAGTAATTCACCCTGACAGTGCGCCGAGAGATGGAGAAGAAACTGGTTGTTAATTTGGTCTGGACCTCGAGAGGTATTGGGGAAGCTGTAAGGACACTTTGGAACTCCCGTTCATTAAACTGGGCGTTGTATCGTTTCCAAGGGTGCGTGCGAAGTGACAACTGCGTACGCTCAGCCTGCTCTATAATGGCTCTGAATTCTGTGCTGTAGCCTGCTGTCGTGGAACTTCGATCGAAGTACTCTGCCAGATGTTCGGCGATGGCGATTGGGTCAGTACAAAGTGCACCTCGATGAGAAAGGCAAGGGACAGACGCATGAGGGCGAAAACCAACAATCTGCTATACCCGCGACCACACCTGAGATGGGTAGGTGTGAGAACCTATGGTGGCAACATATCGTTCCCAGTAGGCCTGCTTGTTCCGCCAGATTAACCGCCGAGCCCAGGCCAGCAGCCGTTTAAAGGCAACCAGATTCTTTAGGGAAGGATGACGCCGGTGTTGTTGCAGGGCTCGCTGGCGGTCCCGGATAGCTCCTGCAATCTCTGGTGTCCACCAAGGGACTGACTTACGCCGTATGGTACTTTAAGAGCAGGGGACAGTTGCCTCAGCAGCAGAAACAATGGCCATAGTGACCTTGTCCACTGCCAACTCAATGTCACCAGCAATCAGAGTAATGACAATAGTAGCTGAGTTGCAGGCTGCCCAATCACCTCCATGAAGGGACCATCGTAGCAGCTCATCAGCGGGTTGGGATTGAAGAAGAGAAACGAGGATAGGAAAGTATTCGCTACCACAGAGGTCATCGTGGACCCTCCAACTGTGGTATGGAAGACGACCTGGGCTACTAAGAGAGGTCAATGGCCGAGCATGTGCCATGAGTCAAGCTAAAATGTGGGAGCACCAGTGTTAAGGAGGCAAATATCTGCTGTGCCAAGATAGCCTCAACGTTCCTACCCTGGCCCGAGATATGGGTCCCATCCCATAAAGGGTGGTGGGCATTAAAGTCCCCCAAGAGGAGGAGTGGCAGGGGGAGCGTGGCGAACAAGTCAGCTAGGGAGCCTTTAATCCTCCTTGGTGACGTCCAATGAACATAATTTCCCCAGTTGTGCTGACCAGGTAGAATACCTTACAAACGTTATCCTTACTGCCACAGAACATTCAATTCCATTCCTTACACGTCACCTTTACTGTGCCATGTCCTGGTCCCTTCATGGACTGAGATAGTACAATGCAATTCGTATCCAGAAAAGTGCTCTCCACATTTTTAACTGTCATCCTACTATGGCGAACTCTATTTGCTGTAAATAGTTGTGACTGCAGTGCCATCACATTTTTAGAGATAGCAAAGGAATAGCTGGATTTTATTTATTATGTCCTTCAACAGTTCCACTCCCTCTTCCATCGTGTGGGCAAACCTCAGATAGCTCTCTGGGACCTAGGTCCACTCCTATTTCCAGCCAGACCATAGTAGATCATTGTGGACTCTCGCTGTCTCCAGTACCTGGGGCCGCTTTTTGCGGAGATCCCAAGCTACTCCCACTATCACCCTCCCTTCTTCTGTCAGAAAAAAGTGGAGTAGGCTCTGGTGAATCCCTTCTCTCAGAATCGTGACTGCTATAATGCTGCTTTTATGTAGGGAAAGGTAGATTATGCTCTCATCTCATCCTCGTTTTTCACATTGGGCCGGATTAAGTTCACATTCAGATGTTGCAGAACCTTTCTTTTGTGGTCAAGACTTTCTCCATCATATGTACAATCACATCTGGACAGATGGGACATTTACCAGACACTGGCGTGAAGCCACTGTCATACCCATATATAAGCCTGATAGGTTATCTCCGTTTCTCTCTCACTAGCTGTGTTCACAAGGTGATGGAAAGTTTGTACAGTGGTTAGTAGATTGTGAGACTAAAGCCACCACAGCAGAAAGGCATAAATCTAAGTGGATTTAAAGCATGCTGGTCTGCAGTTGACCATCTTGTGACTTCAGTGCATTATGTAAACGATTTTTGTGGAAATGAAAGACTATGGTGAGATTGGAGAAGACCAATGACTTTCTGGGGGCTGGTATCCTCTGTACTCACTACACGTCGAGCCGCCGAGGCCGATTGCCCCGTTTCCTTCAAGAATTTCTTAAATACAGAGTTTTGAAGTATGTGTGGGTTCTTCCCTGTCAGTCAGCTTAATCCAGGAAAACAGTGTGCCTCTGAGTTCCGTCCTGAGCGTCATCTTTGTTATCGCCGTTAACCCTACTATGGTTTGTCTCATGCTTTCCATCTCCAGCTCTTTTTGTACATGATTCTGCAACCTATTTCAGTTCTCCACAGACTTTTCTCCTTGATCAGCATCTTCAGCATTGTCTCAACTGTCTTCACTCATGGAGCATTGACATTGGCTTTTGCTTTTCCACTGATAAAACTATGAATATCTGGCAGCTCATTGGGTCTCCTCCACAAATAGTCTTCACCTCTTTGGCCTGCTGCTCTTCAGTTTGCTGAAACTACGAAATTACTGGGGCTCATGTTTGACTATACTTTCTTAATCTTCCCATGTGTCTTACCTGGCCACATGCAGTACTAGGTCACAATGTCCTGTGTGTGCTCTGCAATACTTTGTAAGAAGTGGATCACACCCACAGTGTAGTTTCAAACAGAGAAGGGATTGATACAAACAGATGAGAGTGGCGTTTCATTTATTCCTCTGCATGTCTCCATTTTATGCCACCTAAATACATTCCACCATCGTAGTACCTATTTCAACACTTGCGCATTCTACACTAGTCCAGTCTGTGTACAGAAGCGGTCAAACTACCCCCGTCATACTGATGTGATGCTCTCCTCAGCAGATGGACATGCCATTTGTCTGCAATGCCTGGACCCCATCCTGTGCCGCCTCCTTTAATGACTCCCTCGATTGCCAGTATGGGATGTGTCATTCATCTGTTACTTCCTGGAGTTCACTTTACAGTTTCAGTGTGTCACTACCTGCCACATTCCAAATGGGTGTGAACCCTTAACCACCTTGGCTTCGTGCAAGCAGCCCATGTTCACCTTTGACTTCATTCACTTCCTAAGGATACTACTTCAGATTCTATCTATCGCTGTAAATTTCTCGATCTTCACACCGAACTTAGCGACAGTAACTTTCTGTACACCGGTGTCTCTCAGACTGGTGCCAATGACGAAAGCATACCTAACACCATCATCAATGATTTTTGGTATTTTACACTGTGTAGTATTTACAGCACTGCTCTGACCTGTATCAGGCCTTCCAGTACATCTAGTGTGACAGGCTTTTTAATTGACTCATCGAATCGGTGCCTTTCCAAGCCTCCCTGTGCTACACACCATCCATCCTTTAGTGAAATGTGTCAGAAAGCTCCTCTTCCTCACTCTCGATTGAGCTACTATGACGCTTGTGTGTCCCTCATCACATTGGTCTGGTCTGAAACAATACTGTTGCCATTGTTGCAATCCTACCACAGCCTACTGTCTCCCATTGCTTCCAATCTCTGTGTTGCCATCTGTCAGTAGATTGCATCCCTTTGGCAACACCACTGATCTTCCTTTCATGGGAATTAAACCTCTCAGCTGTTTGGCCAACCTCCTCTCGACCCTTTCACCCTAGGTCGCATATTGGCCACTGTAATTTTAGCCATATCATATGTTAAGTGGTAATCCTTTACCATTTTGTGTTCATTGTCATCACCATTTCCTGACCAAACGCCCAATTTTAACCACCTAGTCCAATTTATGTTCGCTAAAATGGCCAGTAACTCACAGCAAACTACGTGCAGATCGTCAACTGCGTTTCTCTTATCCATCGTAGGAATATGGTGGAATCTTCAGTTCAGGACCTCCGTCCTCTCTGTGGAGTATTTTATGGACGTTTCTAAGTGGGGAAGTCAGTTTTAGCCGTCTTTGTGTGTCAATTTGGCTTAATGTGTGGTCATTTTTAACTCCTCCTCCGTCTTTCTGTTCGTAGGTTCTTACATGGGCATATATGACGTTATTAGATTTTGTGCCACAGAACAAAACAATTAGTATTAAGAATATCTTTTGGGGATTTGTCAAAAGCAATTCAAATTGAGTTTGAAGAACCTTACAGATGTACAGCTCTTCACGACTTTTACTGGACTGCCTTTATGGGTACTGACAAGAAATGGACTATTGGCAGGGATTCGCCATATATATAAGGAACTATTGAGCTGTAAGTGTCTGACGTAACATGAAAAATATTAAAATTGTGTGTGTAATCCAATATAGCAGAATCCTTTAATCACCTAAATTAAATTTTTTTCCATTTATAATCAAATGATGTAATTTAGTCACCAACTTTTGGTATGTATTTTTAGGACCTTGTCCGTTTGTGGCCATAATTTGTTGCTAAAAATCCTCTATTTATTGTAACCCATTTTTAGGGGCGAATAAAGGAAAAATACATGACAAAATGTCTTATGACATTTTATTTTAGAAAGCAATTGACAATTCCTATGAAGTATTGGTTGCATTGCATCGTGGAGTTAAAATTTGGTAAACTAGAATACATTTTGCAATAAATATTCATCATACCTTCCCCTTTTGACAACAGACTATATTGCTGAACCGACTATTTTCACAGCAATTCCTCTTGACATATGCACTAACAAAAATGTCATTACCCCCATGCGGGTCTGGGGGTTAGGTCTGAGGTATTCGTGCCTGTCGTACAAGGCGACTAAAAGGAGTTTCACACATTTTGGCCTTTATGTCATGGTCCCCTGTAGGGTTTGACCTCCATTCTTCAAAATTTTATCGAAGAGCAAGCCAAATGGGGAAGGGCACTTTACAAGGTGCATCGTGTCCATCGTGCATTGATATCTTTAGCCCACTTCCTCGTCGTTGCACTGCAGTCCTGCTCTTGGGCAAGGACACCTTCCTAGGCGCATTTTCCACCAGGAACTATTCAGTGTATTTTTGCGCTGACTATGACTGAACTACTTTGCACCTGATACACAGCGTGGTAGCCAACCCGTTCTGGTGGGGCCATGTACCCTGATGGTAGTAGCCCCCTGACCACACAGGAATTGCTCTGCTGATTCCTGCACCGTTTACTACCCATGAATTCCAAGGGTTAAATGCCCATCCCGCTGGAGCATTGGTACTCCCAGCAATGGCTATCCTGCCTGGTGGCCTTTGCTGCAGCTGGGTGGCGCCTGAAGGGAGGGCCCCTGTCAGGGTGGGCGGCAACAGGGCCGATGACATGTGATGAAGCGTAGTCATGACGATGAATCCCCTTTTTTAGCATTTAGAGGACAAGTTCAGGGAAGTGGAGGGCTTGTCCAAAATGAGATCTGCGTCAATCTTAATCAAAACAGCATCCTCTGCCCAGTCATGGGAGTTACTCGTTTCTGACAACCTGGGGCATCTTTCTGTAACACGCCCCATAAGAGCTTAAATATGGTCCAGGGTATCATTTCAGAGCTGTTCTTTTCCAGTCCGACGTGAGCTGCACGCCAATTTAGATCGGCGAGTATATTTCATCCAAAGTGTCCACTGGGGACTGAGGGATAATCTGGTTGCCACTGGTGCCTTCATCTTTGCTTTTGAGCGTGATACATTGCCCTAGAATGACAATTTGATGGTTTGCCGGTGTAATGAAAAGCCCTATATCCCTCCCCTGATAGTGCTTTAAGTGGCTGAAATCAGCCGTATGTTTTCCTGCTGTACTTCCAGCGTCACATATCGAAATTGTGGACGGACATCATCACATCCCAATACTCCACGTGCCCCGCCTCCCATCTGTGTCAACTACACAGAGCACCATTCGCCTTGCTTGCTTGACTGTAGGATTCTCCAGAAAGAAAGGAAAATTATGGAGTGAAAAACTCTGGGCAGACTGACCTACACTGAGACTAAGAAAATTTGAACGCCTGCACCCTGCACGTATGACATCCTTACGCCGCCTCTACAGTTCTGGCACCATCAGCTCCGCCAACCCATGTCACCTTTCCGAGCCAGAAGACGACACATGCCCCTTTGATGGTGGGGGCTTCTAAGCCAGAAAAGCGTAGGTCATCCTCAGCTTCTCTCGCTAGGAAGGGGTCCCTTGGTCACTCCCTTCCCAGGTTTCTTCTAGTGGGAAAGATGGAACTCGCCAGTGGCTGAAGAGCCCAAAAGCAGCTGGTCGTAGGGCTTCACTCTCATCCTTGGAGACTGAGCCAAGGAAGCTTCCCAGCCAGGGAAACCCAATGGGAAGCGAGATAAAGCCAGAAAGAAAACCCTAAGACCAAGGAAATTGCGGTGGCACCCACAACACCGCTACCTTGAAGCTCTGTGGCTGAGGATGGGGTGGAGATTCTAGTTTACCTGATCTCGCCAGATCCTCAGACACAATGGATATAGACTGCTCAGGCAATGAATCAGTGGCAGCAGGTGACAGGCGTGAACTGCCTCATAGATGTTCCATGCCTTCCCAATCTCATGTCATCCTCCAGTGGAAGTGCAGTGGTCTCTTCCATAACCTGGTAGAGCTAAGACAAATGTTATGCTTTACACCTGCTATCTGCTTTGCCCTCCAGGAAACCTGATTCCCAGCAACGCCGACCCCTGCCCTCCACAGCTGCAAGTGATATTACAGGATCCATATATACACTATAATCTAGTGTCAGGTGGAGTTTGCGTTTATGTCCTAAACTAGTCCTTAATGGACATGTGCTCCTTCCAACCCCTCTTTAAGCTGTGACTGTCAGTAAGTACAACGCAAGAATTATCTGTCCGCAATGTAAATCTTCCTCTAGATAGTGCAGTACCCCTGAATGTATTTGCTGCTCCGATTGATCAACTCCCTAAACCTTTCCTACCTCTGGGAGATTTTAATGCCCATAACCCCCTTGTGGGGTAGTACCAAACTTACTGACCAAGGCATAGATGTTGAAACTTCACTGTCGCAATTCAACCTCTGAAATGTTTGGCGGTCCCAGTACTCAAGAGGCAGTGTGGCTCATGGTAGTTACTCTGCCATTGATTTATCAATTTGCAGTCCTGGACTTCCACCTATCCACTGGAGAGCACATGACCTGTGTGGTAGTGACCACTTCCCGATCTTCCTGTCACTGCCCCAGCGTCAAGCACATGGACATCTGCTTAGATTGGTTTTGAAGAAGGGAGACTGGGCAACGTTCACCTCTGCTGCCACCGCTGAATTTCCCCCACACGGTAACATCGATGTGATGGTTGAGCAGGTGACTAGCACAATTGTTTCTGTGGTAGAAAATGCGATCCCTCGCTCTTTAGGGTGACCGAGGCGTAAGGTAGTCCCTTGGTGGTCGCCTGAAGTCGCTGAAGCAATCAAGGAGCGTCGACGAGCTCTACAGCGACATAAGTGGCACCCTTCCTTGTAGCACCTCATAGCGTTTGAACAGCTCCGTGCCCGCGTTTGCCAACTTACCGAACGATGGAAGAAGGAGTTACGGGAGAGATATGTTGAGACCATTTGGTGCCGTATGTCGCCTTCGCAAGTCTGGGCAAAGATGAAACGTCTTTTCGGGTACTAGGTCCCAACAGCTATCCACAGTGTTACTATAAATGGCAAGCTATGTACCGACGCGACCACTTTGCCCGAGCCTCTGCGTCGGTGAATCTCCCCCCACCCCTCCCAGGCTTTTGCACACTCACAGTGGCTGGAAGGGAACGTCCTCTCATTCACTACACGTTGCAGTGAATCCTACAACGCCCCATTTACAGAGTGGGAGCTCCTTAGTGCTCTAGCATGTTGCCCTGACACAGCTCCTCAGTCTGATCACATCCACAGCCAGATGATTAAACATCTTTCATCTGACAAGCGACATCTTCCCGTCATCTTCAACCAGATCTGGTGCGATGGCGTCTTTCCATTGCAATGGCGGTAGCACACCATTATTCTGGTGTTCAAACCCGGTAAAAACCCGCTTGATGTGGATAGCTATCGGCCCATCAGCCTCACCAACATTCTTTGTAAGCTGCTGGAACGTATGGTATGTTGGCGGTTGGGTTGGGTTCAGGAGTCTCGTGGTTTGCTGGCTCCATGTCAGGGCGGCTTCCGCCAGGGTCTCTACGATGGATAATCGTGTGTGCATCGAGTCTTCCATCCGAAAAGCTTTTTCCAGATGGCATCACTTGATTGCCATCTTTTTTGACTTGTGTATAGCATACGACACGACTAGGCAACATCATATCCTTGCCACATTGTATGAGTGTGGTCTCTGGGGACCACTACCGATTTTTATCCGAAACTTCCTGTCGCTCCGTACTTTCTGTGTCCAAGTTGATGTCTCCCATAGTTCCACCCATAGCCAGAATGTAGTCCTGCAGGGCTCTGTATCGAGTCTGTTTTTAACTGTCAAACGGTCTAGCAGCAAGTATCAGGCCCTCTGTCTCACCTCTGCATGCAGACCACTTCAGCATTTCGTACTGCTGCTCCAGTACTGTTGCTGAGCGGCGCCTCCAGGGAGCTACAGCTTCCAGTTTTCAGCCGCAAAGTCTTGTGTCATGCAGTTCTGTCGGCGTCATACCATTCATCCGGAATCCACACTACCTTAAGTCTCCACAACAGTGAGTGGATCATCATTAACTCTTAGAACTGATTTTCGACGCTCGATTGACTTTGCTTCCTGCTCTTAGTCAGCTTCAGCAAAAGTGCTGGCAGCACCTCAAAGCCCTCCATTGCCTGAGCAACACCAATTGGGGTGCAGATAGCCCAACGCTGCTGCAGCTCTACAGAGCCCTTGCCCAATTCCGAACTGACTATGGGAGTGTGGTTTATGGTTCAGCAGCGCCTTCAGCATTGCATTTACTCGTCTCTTTGCTCCACTGTGGGGTTTCATTAGTGACGTGGCCATTTCGGACGAGTCCAGTTACCAGCGTACTGGTGGAGGCTGGTGTCTCTACTGCAGATCGGACGTGCACAACTGCTCGCCAGTTACACAGCACACATTCATAGATCCCCTGAACATCCGAATTACCGTCTCCTTTTCCAGCCTGCGGCAGTCCGTCTCCCACATCAGTGGCACAGATCGGGGCTAACGATTGGGGTTCGTGTGTGGTCCCTTCTCTCCAAACTGTCGTCCTTCCCACCTCTACTTTTGGTTCGTTCACATACCCCTCCATGGTGTACGCCCTGGCCGCAGCTTTGTCTGGACCTTTTGCATGGCTCAAAGAACTCCGTTAACTCCGCCGCTCTCCGCTGTCACTTCCTCTCGATTCTTGACGTGTTCCAGGGCTCTCAAATGGTTTACACCGACGGCTCAATGGCTGATGGTCATGTAGGCTTCGCATATGTTCATGGAGGACATATTGAGCAGCACTCCTTGCCAGTTGGCAGCACTGTTTTCACTGCTGAGCTGGTAGCCATATCTCATGCTCTTGAGTACATCCGCTCATGCCGTGGCAAGTCACTTATCCTGTGTACTGACTCATTAGGTAGCCTACAAGCTATCGACCAGTGTAACCTCACCACCCACTGGTAGCGTCCATTCCGGAGTCCATTTATCTCCTGGAACAGTCCCGCCATCCCGTGTTTGTGTGGACTCGAGGACACGAACTTGCCGACAGGCTGGCCAAAGAGGCGAAGTGGAAACTGCTTCAGGAGATAGGCGTCTCCGAAGGTGAGCTGTGTTCTTACACCATATTGTTTTCCTGCTTTGGGAGACGGAATGGCATAACTGTATGCACAACGAACTGCAATGAGACAATGAGTGAAGACTTCTATGTAGGCCTCCCGCAGGTAATCAGTTGTCCTCTGCTGACTCCACATTGGCTATACATGGCTAACACATGGTTACCTACTCCGTTGTGAGGACCCACCTCAGTGTCACTGTGGGTCCCAAATGACAGTCTTCCACCTCTTGCTGGACTTCCCACTTTTAGTCGCTCTACGGCAGCCTTTTAACTTTCCTAGCACCCTGCCTTCGGTGTTGGGCGACAATGCCTCAACAGCAGATTTACTTTTACGTTTTATCTGTGGATGTGGTCTTATACTTCTATCAAGGTGGAGATTTTAATGAATTACAAATTGGTTGGCTTTCCCCTTTTTATTCTTGTGGTTAGCCAGCCACTTTAATCTGCTTTCATGGTTTACTCTCTTCTGTTTCTAGCGTCCGTTTTCTTGTCGCCTTTTGTTCCTTTTAGTGTTCGTTGCCTTCCCTTCATTCTTGTGGATTTTGCTTTCTTTGCGTTTTGTGTTTTATGTTTCATCCAATTTATTCTGACACTTGTGGCATTGTTTTATTAGGGCCAAGGGACCAATGACGTCTTAGTTTGATCCCTTCTCCTGCCTCCAAAACAGCCAACCAACGAAAGGTCATTTTATCAACATAGTACTGTGATTGTTGAATGGCACTGGATTGTTTGCCGTCTGCCTCCTAGCCACACCTACAAATTTACAGCGAAACCAGGCAGATTCATGCTTACAGTCCCTCACCACTTTTATCAATGCAATCTATTTTCATGTAATACTGTATTTTTAGTGAACCATGTAAGATTATTTTGTTTGGTGCCACGGACCATTAATCCTTGCTGCAGAAGTGCTTTCAGTATGTGTAGTTTGTTAAGCTTGGAAATATTCATTCAGTGGTGTAATTTTTAGGAAACTAGGTCTCAAAAAATTGAAATTATTTTCCAAAAATTATTGAGTGGGGAGAGGAGTGGGGACAGGTAATTCCCTGGCTGTGTCATATATGGAGATTTGCATTGGATATATTGGTGTGAAGTTCTACACCAATCCAATGTTCTGACAGAAGAGGAGAACATTTGTAATTTGAGTTGCTGTACACTGAAAGAGAGCAAGTGCCATCATATAAAATCAGTATGATTGACAGGGTTTAGGTATTGTTTCATGTCAGATTGCTCATTCTGTAGTTTCTTCCTTTACTACTTCAATTGGCCTTATGTCTGTTTCCTGCCTTCTTGTTCAGATAGCTTTGTAGTGCCTGTCTTAGTTCATCACAGGCATTGACTGTATTTTTAAAGATGGCGCTAGTATTTTATTTAAATATGGTGATTCAGCCTAGTTGGAGAGTGCAGTGCTGTGCTGTTCCATTACTGACCTCTGAAGTGGGACCGAGTGCTTCTTTGAAGAGACTGTTCTCACTATGGTTAGTGTGTGAGGATGAACACTATGAACTGAAACATCTTCCAGCAGCAGGTAAAACTTGCTCTTTCCTGCAAGTCATATTGGTGTTTAAGCTAACAGACTATGTGATAAATTGTCATGTGAAATGCGTATAGTTGAATTTTGTCATGCTTAAGAATGAAGTCACCTGGTGCTCCAGTGTAACCTTTGAGGATGACTGTTTCAAGCTCTGCATTTATGAAGACATAACACGGCAGGATGTAAGAGCTCCCGTGAAAGAACTGGGTAAGTAGTTCAATATGGCTTTCGATATTTGAATACCGTGTTGCAGATACACCTAAAATTATGTAGCACGCCCACAAGTTGTGCTCACGAAGTGTGCATACTGGTTACGTTCTACTGCATTTTAATTACTTCCTTGAAACGCCATACTTACATTTTAATGCGGAATATTGGAAGAACATAGGACAACACAGACATTTGTTTTGGGAAATACCACTACATATATAATGAATCAGTGAGCATGTATTATTCATACATTATGTTTAGCTTTTTGCCAAATAGTACCACATCTAAAACTCTTGAATCTTCTGGTACTAATTACTTGCTGTGTGCTGTGTTTCTTCAATGACAACTTCTGTAGTTCAAGTCATGCCTGTCTAACACAAATTAGACTCAAATTCTGAGTTTTACAGCTAAATGATCTTGACAGGTGCAGACTAGTGTTTAAAATCACATTCATTCAGGTTTAGACTTTAGAGTGGAGGTACTTCCTATGTTAGTATACATTAACTGATTGCCTTCTTGTTGCCAATGAACATTCATTGTCCATTTGGTGAAAGACATATTGATGCCATTCGTCAGAGTTGCTATTTGTTCCACTTGTGTGTCCTCTCACAGCACCAAATAGAATCTAACTCTCAAACACACAGTTAACTGCTTTAGTATAAACATTTGTATCAGTTGCTCCCTGTTTTCCTAAGTTAATTCTGTTTGTGATCCCCTATAATTTCTGACAGACTGTGCAGTTGCACATGTTCCAATTAATTCATATTCAAAAATGAAATATTTGTTTTACAGCTTAATACAATAGAAACTTAATAAAATCAAAGTTTGGTTCAGAATACTAAAGCGTGTGCTAAAATAAAGATTGAGGAGCTACAGTGAGTGTTTAAAGTAATGGTTGTCAGCCACAAATAGTGTGGGAGAGGTCATTGTATCATTTTGTAGTGCTTCTGACTAGTGGTAATAGTAGTTGTAACCCAGTCTAAGTGAATATTAATGAGCACTTCATTACAGATATTTATTTGCTCGTACTTGCAGTTACAACAGTTATCACGCTTGGGTGCATTGTGCTTCGTGTGTGGGAAAACAGCTGCATCAAATACATCACCACAGTCATCACGAAGAGAAACAAGAAAAATAAAACTTTATAAGCGTCTCCTACTTCTTACAGAGGACATATTAGAGATAAATCACGATGGAGTAGTCTGCAATGACTGCTCCTGCATACTGAACATCATTGACAACCATGAAAGCGAAATGAAGTACACGAAAAAATTACTGCAGAAACTGCTCCATCGTGATGCAGTCTTTCGTCCCCATGTGGATGATGGCACACACTCTGCAGGTGAGTAACATTATCTGATTTTGAGTGTATAGAATCATTTTTTTATGTTACTTGCCAACATGAAGTCTTGAAACTAATTTTCTGAGAGCTCAGGGCAACATGGGGAATGGGGGGAGGATATGGTGTGATCATTCTAGTGGAAAGCTGTTTATGAGTATTGTAATGAACTTTCCATGTTATAGTTGGAGAGGGAAACTTCTAATGCTCTCTTTCCTGTACCTTATTTTAATTTGTTACGACAGGGGTTCCAAAACTGCTTCTCTGTTAGAGCACTGATAATTTCGCTACTTTGATGGAACACTTTGCTTAGTTTAAAGGTTAATAAATGTAAAGGAATGAGAACCTTATTTTATTCAGTGATTAGTTTTAAATTGGAAGTAGTAACACTGAAACAAGAACAATGCAAGAAACCCTTGTGTGATTTTCCAAAGGTTATTATTTTGAGACCCTGTTTGGAGACTAGAAGAAAATTATGTATCCTTACCAGTAAAATGTTTATAACTAAATTTCTGGATCTTAGGAAGATGGCAGTAAATATTATAAATATCGGAGGTAAGGAATACTGTTTTAAAGAGAACCCTATTCACGAGAGACAGCATGCAGCATGACATCCAAAATGCTCATTTTTCATAATGTGCAACTAGACATATTAATCATTCGTGCAATTCTTTGAAATCTTCACCAGAAATGGCATAACGAGGACTCGCATCTGTGACACGTTGCAACAGATTTCCCTGTTAAACAATAGTTTTCTAGCAAATATGTTGCTTTGAGTGTGTGCTTCCTGACAGGAAACAATAATACAAAGCAGTATATGTACACAGTTCACTTGCTGTGTTCATCCACTTGGCATGATTTCTGTTTCTTGTAATGGCTTCTGACAGAGACTCAGTACAGCGCACGCACGCACGCACACACACACACACACACACACACACACACACACACACACACACACACACACACCTGTAGGAAGAGCTGAACCACAGCAGCTTACCACAGAAGAGGCTCAAAGCAGTACTGTGCTGGGTTTGGAGTTAAAACACCTTTCTACCTCATCCCAACATTCCATTCAGGATGAGAACATGGGGCAGGAAAGCTCACTTCAGGAGTACCATCGTCCACAAACCATCACCTCACAATGTTGTGTGATGACAGGTGGCATTGTTCAGCTGATTGCGTGAATCATTGCCCCTGAATTATAGTTCTGCTGAATATAGTACACAGTACTGTCAAATACGTACTTATTACGCTTTAGGAAATGTCAAATGCATAAGAATAAGGGGAGAACAAATTAATGAAGAGAAATTGCAAGCTGTAACAGTGCCTTCTGCGCACTTCATTGTTGGCACCAGAGATTATAGCATGTAATGTTCACACGGGATTCATTAAACCCAAATTCTTCCATTGTACTGATGTGGGGTATAGTGTGATTCATCACTCCAAGTCCTTTGTTTCCAAACGTCCATTGTACTGTGGTCATCGCTCTTCATGTTGAGAACAGAATGTGTGGTTTTGAGAAGCTGCTCAGCCATTCTAAACAGTCTTAACTCCCTGTGCACAGACATTTCCTTAGGGGGACTACCAGCAGCACATCAAAACTGAAGGAGAGGCCACAGCAGCTGTATCTTACCACTACCCACCACAATGCTAGATGCCCTGTCCACCAGCACATTAGAGCTCTGTGGACGTCATTTAGCTTTGGTTGTTCCTTAATATTTCAATTTTACTGTCACATCACTGACAGCTGACTTTGGCAAATTTAGGAGGGTTGAAATGCCAAAGTCTTAAATATTCAGGAGATTCAGGAGACAACAAAGACAAGACCGTGTTAAATGTGTTGAGCTCTCCTGACTGGCCCATTCTGACATTACTTCGCTGCTGATAAAGCAGTACCACCTGCCACCTTCTGTAATGTTAGATCCACTCCATTACATAATGGTGTCCAGGTTCTTCGATCAGATAGTGTAGTCATTTGGCCATACTCAAATGAATGAGGATCCACAAATTAGAATATATTTTATTAGAATTATGTTTGAGTATTGAGAGGACTGATGTGGGGCAGGTAGATACCGACTTACAAGCACGCTGAGAATTATTTGTAGAGACAGGGAAACAGAAAATGGTCACAGGACAGACTTTAGTTCGAGAGATGGGAGAAGGGAGTGGAGGTAGGTGGGCATGTAGTCAGGGCAAAGGGTGGCAGATGGGGTGAGAGAATTACATTCTATAGAGGTGGAGGGGAGAAAAATGGAGGTGATAATCTGATGAGAGATGGGAAGTGGACATGCCTGTAGCTCGAGACTGGAATACCAGAAGTCTGGGGGTAGGGTTTGTCGAACAGCGGGGCTCAAATGACTAATGGCGCGAGTAGAAAAGAAATGAATTTTAACAAATGAAATACTGGGGTGTGAACCTAGTTTCCGCATTGGCTATACATGGCTAACACATGATTACCTACTCTGCTGTGAGGACCCACCTCACTGTAACTGTGGCTCCCAAATGACAGTCGTCCACCTCTTGCTGGACTGTCCACTTTTAGCTGCTCTGAGGCAGGCCTTTAACTTTCCCAGCACCCTGCCTTCGGTGTTGGACGACAATGCCTCCACAGCAGCTTTAGTTTTACATTTTATCTGTGGGAGTGAGTCTTATACTTCTATCTAGGTTTTAGCGGATGTCCGTTGTCTTTCTCTTTCCTCCAGCCTAGTGCTTTTAGGGTGGAGATTTTAATGAATTGCAGAGTGGTTGGCTTTCCCCTTTTTATTCTTGTGGTTGGCCAGCCACTTTAATCTGCTTTCATGGTTTATTCTCTTCTGTTTCTAGCGTCTGTTTTCTTGTCCTTTTGTTCCTTTTAGTGTTCGTTGCCTTCCCTTCATCCGTTTTATTCTGACACTTGTGGCATTGTTTTATTAGGACCAAGGGACCAATGACCTCTTAGTTTGATCGCTTCTCCTGCCTCCGAAACAGCCAACCAACGAAAGGTCATTTTATCAGCATAGTACTGTGATTGTTGAATGGCATTGGATTGTTTGCCGTCTGCCTCCTAGCCACAACCCCTACGAATTTACAGCAAAACCAGGCGATTTCGTGCCTACAGTCCCTCACCACTCGTACCAATCCAATCCATATTAATGTGTAATATTTTATTTTTAATGAACCATGTAAGATTATTTTATTTGGTGCCACGAACCATTAATCCTTGCTGCAGAAGTGCTTTCAGTGTGTGTACTTTTTTAAGCTTGGATATATCAATTCAGTGGTGTAATTTTTAGAAAACTAGGACTCATAAAATTGAAATTATTTTCCAAAAAATATTGAGTTGGGACATGAAATTCCCTGGCTGTGTCACATGTGGAAATTTGCATCGGATGGACTGGTGTGGAGAGCTGCATCAATCCAATGTTGTGCACTGAAAGACAGCAAGTGCCATCATATAAAATCAGTATGATTGACAGGGTTTAGGTATTGCTTCATGTCAGATTGCACATTCTGTAGTTTCTTCCTTTACTACTTCGAATTGTCCTTATGTCTGTCTCCTGGCTTCTTGTTCTGATAGCTTTGCAGTGCCTATTTGAATTCGTCACTGGCATTGACTTTTTAAAGATGGCGCTAGTATTTTACTTAAATATAATGGTTCAGCCTAGCCGGAGAGTGTGGTTTGTGCTGTTCCCTCAATGACCTGTAAAGTGGGAGGGAGTTTTTTTAAATGCTGTTCTCAGTGTGGTTAGTGCGTGAGGAACACAATGAACTGAAACACACCTTCCAGCAACAGGTAAAACTTATTTGCAAGTCATATTGGTTCTTAAGCTAACAGACGATGTGCTAAATTGCCATGTTTTTTTTTTTTTTTTTTTTGTGGTTTTCGGGCGCACAACTTCAATGGTCATTAGCGCCCTGACTACTCTAAAAATGCACTGCGAGGCACAAGTTGACAACAACAACTAAAAGGGAAAACACAATAAAAGACAGACTGACAGGCATAGGATTAAAAAACATCATCAAATGTCCTTAGCGAGGTGTGTCAAATTGATAAAACAAAGAACACGAGCAGCTGCTCGTGGGTCATCCGCTAAAATGGCATCGAAAGTATTAGGCAGGTTAAGATCGAGGCGCAGTGTGTTAAGATCAGGACAGGACATTAAAATGTGTCTAACCGTCAGCAAGTGCCCACATGGGCAGAACGGCGCCGGCGCAGCCGTCAGCAGATGGCGATGGCTGAACCGGCAGTGTCCAATTCTTAACCTTGCTAAAACGACCTCCTCCCGCCGAGAAGGGCGTGAGGAGGACGTCCAAGCCACGGGAAGAGGTTTTAAGGCCCGAAGCTTGTTGTCGGTAAGTGCAGCCCAATCGGCATGCCACAGCGATACAACGCGCCGACAAATGACCCTGCTAAAATCGGACGAAGGGACACAACAAGAAGCTGTCCGAGGCTGGAGGACCGCAGCCTTGGCCGCGGCATCTGCAGCTTCGTTCCCAGGGATACCGACATGGCCAGGAACCCACATAAAGCTAACCGGCGTACCGACGTCCACCAGCTGCTGAAGAGAGCGTTGGATCCGGTGTACGAAAGGGTGAACCGGGTACGGATCACTGAGGCTCTGGATGGCGCTCAGGGAATCTGAGCAGATGACATAAGCAGAATGTCGGTGGCGGCAGATGTAAAGAACAGCCTGGTAGAGGGCAAAGAGCTCAGCTGTGAAGACCGAACAATGGCCATGGAGCCGGTATTGGAAACTTTGTGCCCCGACAATAAAGGAACACCCGACCCCTTCATTGGTCTTAGAGCCATCTGTATAAATGAAAGTCATGCTGTTGAACTTCGAACGAAGTTCCAAAAAACGGGAGTGGTAGACCGAACCGGGGGTGACCTCTTTTGGGAGCGAGCTGAGGTCGAGGTGAACGCGGACCTGAGCCTGGAGCCAAGGTGGCGTGCGGCTCTCGCCCACTCGAAAGGTTGCAGGGAGTGAAAAATGAAGGTGTTGAAGGAGGCGACGAAAGCGAACTCCAGGGGGTAGCAAGGCAGAGACATACAACCCGTATTGAAGGTCAAGAGAGTCGTCAAAAAAGGAACGATATGACGGATGGTCGGGCATTGACAGTAGCCGACAGGCATACCGACAAAGCAGTATATCGCGCCGGTAGGTGAGTGGCAATTCGCCAGCGTCAGCATGAAGACTCTCTACGGGACTGGTATAAAATGCTCCGATCGCAAGTCGTAAACCCCGATGTTGTATGGAGTTGAGGCGGCGTAAGATGGATGGCCGTGCAGAGGAGTATACGAAGCTCCCATAATCCAGCTTGGAGCGGACGATCGACCGATATAGACGAAGTAGGACGGTTCGATCCGCTCCCCACGACATACCACTGAGAACACGGAGGACATTTAAAGAACGGGTACAACGGGCGGCCAAATATGACACATGTGGAGACCAGCTAAGTTTCCTGTCAAAGGTAAGGCCTAAAAATTTGATTGTCTCCACGAGTGGGAGAGCGACGGGACCGAGTCGTAAGGACGGTGGGAGAAACTCTTTGTAGCGCCAGAAGTTAATACAGACCGTCTTCTCCGCAGAAAAACGGAAGCCATTGGCGACACTCCAGGAGTAAAGACGGTCAAGAGAACGCTGAAGACAGCGCTCCAGGACACGTGTACACTGCGCGCTGCAATAGATGGTAAAATCGTCCACGAAAAGGGAGCCTGATACATCAGCTGGGAGGCAATCCATTATTGGATTGATCGCGATGGCGAAGAGAGCGACGCTCAAAACTGAGCCCTGTGGCACCCCATTCTCCTGGCGAAAGGTGTCGGACAGGACAGAACCCACACGTACCCGAAACTGTCGATCCATTAAAAAGGAATGAATAAAAAGAGGGAGGCGACCGCGAAAGCCCCATGTATGCATGGTGCGGAGAATGCCCGCCCTCCAACAGGTGTCGTAAGCCTTCTCCAAATCAAAGAACACAGCCGCGGTCGGGCGCTGCCGCAAGAAGTTATTCATAATGAAGGTCGACAAGGTAACCAGAAGGTCAACAGCAGAGCGGCGCCTTCGAAATCCACATTGTACATTGGTAAGTAGGCGTCGAGACTCGAGCAGCCAAACCAATCGAGAGTTAACCATTCGCTCCATCACTTTACAGACACAGCTGGTAAGCGAGATAGGTCGATAACTGGAAGGCAAGTGCTTGTCCTTCCCCGGCTTAGGAATCGGGACAACAATAGACTCGCGCCAGCATGCGGGAACATGTCCCTCAATCCAGATGCGATTGTATGTACGAAGAAGAAAACCTTTACCCGCAGGAGAAAGGTTCTTCAGCATCTGAATATGAATAGAATCAGGCCCTGGAGCGGAGGATCGTGATCGGCCAAGTGCGGTTTCGAGTTCCCGCATGGTGAATGGGGCATTATAACTTTCACAATTCGAGGAGCGGAAGTCAGGTGGCGTAGCCTCCTCTGCCTGTTTGCGGGGGAGGAAGGCAGGGTGGTAATGAGCGGAGCTCGAAACCTCGGCGAAAAAGCGGCCGAAGGCATTGGAGACAGCCTCAGGGGCCACAAGGACTTCATTCGCGACCTTCAAGCCAGAAACTGGGGAGTGGACCTTAGTGCCAGATAGCCGGCGCAGGCTACCCCAGACAACAGAAGAAGGAGTAGAACTGTTGAAGGTGCTTGTGAAAGCAGCCCAGCTGGCTTTCTTGCTTTCTTTAATAATACGACGACACTGAGCACGTAATCGTTTATAATTAATACAATTCGCCACTGTAGGGTGGCGCTTAAAGGTACGTAAAGCACGTCGACGAGCACGTAAAGCGTCTCTACATGCTGCGGTCCACCAGGGGACCGGTACGCGACGTGGAGAAGAAGTAGGGTGAGGGATGGAATATTCAGCAGCAGCGAGAATGACTTCCGTGAGGTGTGCGACCTGACGATCGCAGCTTTTTTTTTTTTTTTTTTTTTTTTGTTTTTTGTGGTTTTAGGGCGCAAAACTTCTATGGTCATTAGCGCCCAGCCCGTGACGTAGAAAACAGGAAAAAAACGAAATTTAAAATCAGCAGCAATGGAAACATAGTCAGAAAATTGGAGAAACTAAAGGCAGAAGGAATGCTTAAAAGTCCACTATAGAAAGGGGTTGGTTGTCCACAAAAAAAAAAGCTTCAAATGACTGACGTCATTTCACTGTCACTAATAAACTGTAGAACGCGGTCAGCTGAGCGCGTGTCATCTGCTAAAATCGACGATAGATCAGGCGATAGCTGTAGACGGGAGCGTAACGGATTAAAATAGGGGCATTCAATTAAAAGGTGTCTGACCGTCCACAGCTGAGAGCAGTGGGGACAGAGTGGGGGAGGATCACCGCTTAAAAGATGTCGATGACTAAAAAGACAGTGCCCTATCCGGAGTCGAGCTAAAATTACCTCCTCCCGACGACGCGTTCGGGAGGAAGAGGTCCAAGCGCAAGGAACGGCTTTCACTTCCCGCAATTTATTGTGGGGAAGTGTTGACCAATGCGCATGCCATAAATGAGTAACTTGGCGACATAAACCGCTCCGTAGGTCGGTAAACGGAAGAGACTGAAGAGCTGGCCGAGGAAGAGAGACTGCAGCCTTGGCCGCTATATCGGCCGCCTCATTTCCACAGATACCAGCGTGTCCCGGGAGCCAAAGGAACGCCACTGACACGCCCCCCAGGTGGAGCAAGCGCAGACAGTCCTGAATCCGGTGGACCAGAGGGTGCACAGGGTAAAGAGCTTGGAGACTTAGGAGAGAGCTGAGAGAATCTGAGCAGATTACGTACTGTATCCGCTGATGGCGGCGGATGTAGTGGACAGCCTGGAGAACAGCGTAAAGCTCTGCAGTATAAACCGAACACTGGTCGGGAAGCCGAAAGTGATTTGGGGTGTCGCCAACAATATAGGCACTCCCTACACCTAACGATGTTTTCGAGCCATCGGTGTAAATAAATGTGGCTTCCGTCATTTGTGCACATAGAGCAGCAAATGCCCGACGGTAAACAAGTGTAGGGGTACCATCTTTGGGAAATTGACATAGGTCTCTGAGCAAGTCGATCCGGGGACGGAGCCAAGGCGGTGCTGTACCCCAAGTTGTCAAGAAGGTTTTAGGAAAGCGGAAGGAAAGAGAATGGAGCAGTTGACGGAAGCGGACACCCGGGGGTAGTAGGGAGGAGGAGCGGCCTGCATACCCGACATCAAAGGAGCCGTCGAAAAAAAGGTTATGGGCTGGATTAGCAGGCATGGAAGACAGATGGCTAGCATAACGACTCAGAAGGACTGCCCGCCGATTGGACAGCGGAGGTTCAGCAGTCTCAGCATAAAGGCTTTCCACAGGGCTGGTGTAAAAAGCTCCAGACACTAAACGTAATCCACGGTGGTGGATAGAGTCGAGACGCCGAAGAATAGACGGCCGAGCAGAGGAGTAGACTATGCTTCCATAATCCAATTTCGAGCGCACTAAGGCGCGATAGAGGCGGAGAAGGACCACCCGGTCCGCTCCCCAAGAGGTACCATTCAGGACACGGAGGGTGTTAAGGGAACGCAGACAGCGAGCCGAAAGATAGGAAACGTGGGAGGACCAGCACAGTTTTCTGTCAAACATAAGACCCAAGAATTTAGCGACGTCGGAAAACGGAAGGTTGACAGGACCTAGATGTAAGGAGGGCGGAAGAAACTCCTTACGTCGCCAAAAATTAACACAAACGGTCTTACTGGGTGAGAAACGGAAGCCGGTTTCGATGCTCCACGAGTAGAGGCGATCGAGACATCCTTGAAGACGTCTTTCAAGAAGGCTGGTCCTTTGAGAACTGTAGTAGATCGCAAAATCGTCCACAAAGAGGGAGCCCGAGACATCAGGAAGGAGACAATCCATAATTGGATTAATGGCAATGGCAAACAGTACAACACTCAGCACGGAGCCCTGGGGTACCCCGTTTTCTTGGGAGAAAGTACGGGAGAGAGTAGTGTTCACCCGCACCCTAAATGTGCGCTCTGCCATAAATTCGCGAAGAAAAAGGGGCAGCCGGCCTCGAAAGCCCCAAGAGAACAGTGTGCGGAGGATGCCTGTCCTCCAACAGGTATCGTACGCTCTCTCCAGATCAAAAAATATTGCTACCGTTTGGCGTTTCCGGAGAAAATTGTTCATGATATAAGTGGAGAGAGCAACAAGATGGTCAACAGCAGAACGATGCTTTCGGAATCCGCATTGGGCTGGTGTTAAAAGACTGCGGGACTCCAGCCACCAAGCTAAACGGTAATTCACCATACGCTCTAAAACCTTACAGACACTACTCGTGAGAGAAATGGGGCGATAGCTAGAGGGGAGATGTTTGTCCTTTCCAGGTTTCGGAATGGGAACGACAATAGCTTCCCGCCATCGCCTGGGAAAGGTACTGTCGGTCCAAATTCGATTATAAAGGCGAAGGAGGTAACGCAGGCTATGGGTTGATAAATGCAGCAACATTTGGACATGGATACCATCCGGTCCTGGGGCGGAGGAGCGAGAAGTAGAGAGTGCATGTTGGAGTTCGCGCATGGAGAAAACAGTATTGTAGCTTTCGCGATTTTGAGAGGAGAAAGCAAGATGCCGCACTTCTGCTGCACGTTTCTTCGGGAGAAACGCTGGCGGGTAATTTGAAGAGCTCGAAATCTCAGCAAAGTGCTGACCCAATGAGTTAGAAATTGCGACGGGGTCCACTAAGGTATCATGCGCGACAGTGAGCCCAGAGACCGGGGAGAAACTAGGCGCGCCTGAGAACCGTCGAAGCCGACTCCAAACTTCCGAGGAGGGAGTGAAGTTGTTAAATGAGCTAGTAAAGAATTTCCAGCTTGCCTTCTTGCTATCGCGGATGACGCGACGGCATCGCGCACGGAGCTGCTTATATCGGATACAGTTGGCCAAAGTTGGATGGTGACGGAAAATGCGAAGAGCACGTCGCCGCTCACGTATTGCGTCACGGCAGGCCTCGTTCCACCAAGGAACTGGAGGGCGCCGGGGCAATTCGGAGGTGCGTGGTATTGAACGTTCCGCAGCTGTGAGAATAACGTCGGTAAAATGTGTGACCTCATCGTCGACGCTGGGAAAGCGACGGTCATCGAATGTCGCTAGAGACGAAAAAAGTGTCCAATCGGCTTGGGCAAACTTCCAGCGTCGCGAGCGCATATATGGCAGTTGAGGCTGCAGTCGAAGAACACATGGAAAGTGGTCACTCGAGTGTGTATCATCAAGGGCGAACCATTCGAAGCGCCGAGCTAGCGGAACAGTACCGACCGCAAGGTCCAAATGGGATAAATTTGCCGTGGAGGCAGACAAAAATGTAGGGACCCCAGTGTTGAGGCAGACTAGATCCGCTTGGTGGAAGACGTCTAGCAATAGTGAGCCACGTGGACAAGGATGTGGAGATCCCCAAAGCGGGTGGTGGGCATTGAAGTCCCCAACCAGCAAATAGGGGGGTGGAAGCTGATCAAGAAGATGAAGGAGATCAGCTCGTGCCATTGGTGTAGACGAAGGAATGTATACCGTACAAAGAGAGAACGTGTATCCAGAAAGGGAAAGACGGACGGCGACAGCTTGGAAGGAAGTGTTTAAGGGGATTGGGTGATAATGGAGAGTATCATGGAGCAGAATCATGAGTCCTCCATGGGCTGGAGTGCCTTCAACTGAGGGGAGGTCATATCGGACGGACTGAAAATGAGGGAGAACAAAGCGGTCATGGGGACGCAGCTTTGTTTCCTGAAGACAGAAGATGACCGGCGAGTAGGATCGTAAGAGGATCGACAATTCCTCCCGATTGGCGCGAATGCCGCGGATATTCCAGTGGATAATGGACATAGGGTGAACAGAAAATGGAGGAACGGCACCAAGGGTGCTGTCAACTCAACGACTGCTCAGAGCTTGCGACCGACAGCATGGAATGGCATTCAGTCGAAGGCAGAAGATCCTGATCCATAGGTTGGTCAGGAGCAGCTCCTGCCACCAACGATCGGCCAGTTGACCGGCCACCAACAGTGCGCCTCGGCGACACAGAAGATGGCCGAGGGCGATTTCCGCCAGGTGGTGCTGTAGATGGGACACGCCTTGGCGGAGAAGGAGAGGAACTGTGTTTCTTCGTAGCCTTCTTGGAGGTATGTTTAGATGAAGGAGGAACCGATGGTTGTGAAGTTGCAGTACGTAAAAACTCTTCACGAGAATGCTCTTTTTTTGTAGACTTGGCGTCTGACTTTTGGGCTCGAGATTTAGCAGAACCCGACGAAGGGTGAGCCATAGAGTGGGCAGGCGAAAGAGGTGAGGTTGAGCGGGCGATCTTTGCGCTGGCCGATCTGACGACCGTGGTACTAAATGTGAGGTCGCAAGTCTGCGTGGCCGCCTCCTTTGTTGGCCGAGAAGAAGCAAGGACAGCGCTGTATTTTCCTTTCTGAGGCACGGTGGGCTGTCGACTGGCGAGTAACTTTCGAGCAGCAAAGGTCGACACCTTTTCCTTCACTCTTATTTCCTGGATCAGCTTTTCGTCCTTAAAAACAGGGCAATCTCGAGAGGAAGCAGCGTGGTCACCCATACAGTTGATGCAGCGAGGGGATGGAGGTGGACAAGCACCCTCATGGGCATCCCTGCCACACGTAACACATTTGGCCGGATTGGAACAGGACTGGCTGGTGTGATTAAACCGCTGACATCGATAGCAACGCGTAGGGTTTGGGACATAAGGGCGAACGGAAATTATCTCATAGCCTGCTTTGATTTTTGATGGGAGTTGAACTTTGTCAAATGTCAAGAAGACAGTGCGGGTTGGAATGATGTTCGAGTCAACCCTTTTCATAACCCGATGAACAGCGGTGACGCCCTGGTCAGACAGGTAGTGCTGAATTTCTTCGTCAGACAATCCATCGAGGGAGCGTGTATAAACGACTCCACGCGAGGAATTTAAGGTACGGTGCGGTTCCACCCGGACAGGAAAGGTGTGGAGCAGAGAAGTACGCAGCAATTTTTGAGCCTGGAGGGCACTGTGTGTTTCTAACAACAGGGTACCATTCCGTAATCTGGAACAAGACTTTACAGGACCCGCAATTGCGTCGACACCTTTCTGAATAATGAAAGGGTTGACCGTGGAAAAGTCTTGACCTTCGTCAGACCGAGAAACAACAAGGAACTGTGGCAACGATGGAAGAACCGTCTGTGGCTGAGACTCAGTGAACTTACGTTTGTGAGCAGACATAGTGGAAGGTGAGGAAACCATTGCGGAAGAATCCCCCATGATTACCGGCGTCTCCGATGGCGCGCTCCTCCCTTGTGGGGGCCCTCACCGAGGGCACACCCGCCTTAGGTGATTGTTCACACCTCAGGTCACACCTCCCGACATACGGACGGAGGGACCAATCGGCACTTTCGGAAGGTATCAGCTCGGGTAATCACCCCTCCCTGGGCCTGGCCTTTACCAGGGGGTACGTACGTGTCCTACCTGTCTACCCGGGGCGGGGAATTACGCGTTACCCCGTCACCGGCTACGCATGGAAGTGCGTAGGTCGGCCTTCAGACACGCACAGGGAGGAAGAAAGAGAAAGGGAAAGGAAAGAAGAGGGGGTCTCAAACGCCGCAGCGGAGAAAAGGGTAAAGAGAAGAGGTAAGGAAAGGAGATGGACAAAGGAAGGAAGAAGACATACAAGCAAGGAAGAAGAAGAATGCGGTACATTTACAAGCGTCCGTCTCCGGACGTAGGCGCAAACCATACTCCCAGAGGGGGAGAAAGTGAAGGAAAGAGCAAGAGGTGAGGGGGGGGGGTGAAGACAGGGGATGGGGAAGGATGCGGAAAGGGAAGGTATGCAGCCCGGAAAGGAAGGAAGGCCACATTAGCTCGGGGCCCCATGCTCGCTACGCACGTATCCACAAAAGAGTTGTGGATCCCCTGGGGGGGATCGCAGCTTGTAAAGGTTTGATCCTGAAAGGTCGCCCTGGAAGAGAAGAGCCCCCAGTCTGCCTTGGAGATGGTCCAATTAGAGAAGCACGGAGATGGGGTATGCTGCAGGAGATGGATAACACACGGGAAGTGGTCGCTCGAATATGTATCAGAAAGTGCATACCACTCAAACCGGCGTGCAAGTTGGGGAGTACATATAGAGAGGTCTAAATGGGAATAGGTGTGAGATGTGTCCGAAAGAAAAGTAGGGGCGCCAGTATTGAGGCAGACAAGATCGAGCTGGTTGAAAAGGTCTGCTAACAAGGAGCCCCTCGGGCAGGATGCTGGAGAGCCCCAAAGGGGATGGTGGGCATTGAAGTCTCCAGTTAACAAAAATGGTGCAGGTAGCTGAGCAATAAGTTGCATCACGTCTGCCCTGGTAACGGCAGATGACGATGGAGTGTAAACGGTACAAAAGGAAAACGTAAAAGTGGGGAGAGTAATGCGGATGGCAACTGCCTGCAGGCCGGTGTGCAACGTGATGGGATCGTAGTAAATATCATCCCGGACCAGCAACATAACCCCTCCATGAGCTGGGATACCTACCACAGGGTGTAGGTCAAAACGCACAGAGGTGTAGTGTGCCAAGGCAATTTGATCGCATGGGCGTAGCTTCGTTTCCTGGAGGGCTACGACAAGCGGACGGTGCAAGCGGAGCAGCAACTTCAAGTCCTCTCGGTTGGAGCGAATGCTGCGAATATTCCAGTGAATAAGTGCCATCGTAAGAAAAGAAAGATGAGAGAAGTGGTCACCTCGAAGGCCGCTTAGGGCCTGGCTTCGAGCGAGCACTGCCGCCGCTATCAGTAGGCGGACAGTCATCGTCCATTGGGTCTATAGGGTCATCGGCCATCTCGGGAGGATGGCCGAGAGGGGGAGCTTCCTCCGCCAGTGAACGGCCAGATGTACGGCGACCAACGGTGCGGCCAGGCGAAACGGATGACGGCCTGGGGCGGCAGCCGCTGGGTGGCGCAAGAGAAGAAATGCGCCGTGGCGGGGAAGGAGAACTGTGCTTCCTACGCGCCTTTTTGGAAGGACGTGTAGTGGAAGTACCGGTCGAAGGCTGTGAGGTCGAGGTACGGAGGAAGTCTGCACGGGATGGTTCCTTCTTGAAGGCCCGTGCATCTGACTTCGGTGTCTTCGTTTTAGCAGAAGCTGAAGAAGGTGCTCGTGTCTGTGGGGTGATGGGAGGAAGAGGAGACGTCGACCGCGCGATCTTAGCACTGGCCGAACGGACGACCGTGGTGCTGAAGGTCAGATCGCATGTCTGGGTTGCTACCTTCCGGGTAGTCCGAGGAGAGGCGAGGACAGTACTGTATTTCCCCGCTGGGAGCAGCGTGGGCTTCCTACTAGCCAATAGCTTGCGAGCAGCCGAGGTGGACACTTTCTCTTTGACCCGAATTTCCTGGATACAGCGTTCTTCCTTATAGACAGGACAGTCGCGGGAGGATGCTGCATGGTCACCCTGACAGTTCACACAACGAGGAGACGGAGGTGGACAGTCACCCTCATGGGCATCCCTGCCACAGGTAACACATTTAGCCGCATTGGAGCAAGACTGTCGAGTGTGATTGAAACGCTGACACTGGTAGCAGCGCGTAGGTGTCGGGATATATGGGCGAACAGAAATAACCTCGTAGCCCGCCTTGATGCGCGATGGCAGCTTAACACTATCGAAGGTCAAGAAAATTGTCCGGGTCGGTACAAGGTCATTGTTGACCTTTTTCATGACCCTATGGACAGCCGTCACGCCCTGCTCAGCGAGGAATGATTGAAGCTCCTCGTCAGTCAATCCGTCGAGGGAGCCAGTATAGACCACACCACGAGACGAATTCAAAGTTCGGTGGGCCTCCACCCGGACAGGGAAAGTGTACAGGAGGGTGGCCCGAAGCAGTTTTTGTGCCTGAAAGGCATTCTCAGTTTCCAGTAATAAGGTGCCGTTACGCAACCTGGTACAGGATTTGACAGATCCGGCGATGGCATCTACGCCCTTCTGAATAACGAAAGGGTTGACAGAGGAAAAATCCTTTCCGTCCTCAGTTCGAGAAACTACGAGGAACTGTGGGGCAGGCGGTAGTACTTTTGTCACTGTTGGCTGGTCACGTTTCCGTTTTTGGGTCGAAGTCGAAAGAGATGGAGTAGAATCCATTGCGGAGGAATCCCCCATGATTGCCAGCGTCTCCGATGGCGCGCTCCTTCCTTGTGGGGACCCTCTCAGAGGGCACTCCCGCCTTAGGTGAATGTTTACACCTCAGGTCACACCTCCCGAGAAACAGACGGAGGGACCAATCGGCATGGTCAGAAGGTATCAGCTCAGGCAATCACCCCTCCCCGGGCCTGGCCTTTACCAGGGGGTACGCGCGTGCCTTACATGTCTACCCAGGGCGGGGACTTACGCGTTACCCCGTCACCGGCTACGCGTGCGAACGCGTGGGTCGGCCTTCAGGCACGCACAGGGAGGAAGGAAGAAGAGGAAAAAGAAGAGAGAGAGGGAGAAAGAGGACAGACTGTCTCAAACGCCGAGGCGGAGACCAGAGAAGGCAAGGAGAAGAAGGCAATGAGAAAGCAAGGGGAAGAAGGCAATAAGAAGGCAAGGAGAAGAAGGCAATGAGAAGGCAAGGAGAAGAAGGCAATGAGAAGGCAAGGAGAAGGCAAGGGAAAGAGTAAGGAAGACAGTGAGGTGGAGAAGAGCAAAGAAAGGAACCAACAAAAGGAAGGAAGAAATGAGAAGTGAAAAACCAAAAGGACCACGATGATAGGTCGTGGAACCGTCCGTCTCCGGACGCAGGCGCTAACTACCCCCGTGAGGGGGATGGACTCCTTTTAGTCGCCTCTTACGACAGGCAGGAATACCGCGGGCCTATTCTAATCCCCGGACCCGCAGGGGGGAAATTGCCATGTGAAATGCGTATAGTTGAATTTTGCCATGGTGAAGGATGAAATCACCTGGTACTCCAGTGTAACCTTTGAGGAGGACTGTAGTTCCTTCCTAAACGCAGAGTTTCAACGGAGTGATTAAAACAGTAGGATACAAGAGCTCATGCTAAATAACTGGATAAGTAGTTCACTGTGGCTTTCGATATTTGAATACCGTGTTGCAGATACACCTAAAATTTTGTAGCATGATCACAAGTTGTGCTCACCAAGTGTGCATACTGTTAAGTTCTACTGTACTTTAATTACTTCCCTGGAACACCACACTTACATTTGAATGCTGAAGATTTGAAGAACATAAGGTAACACAAACATTTCTTTTGGGAAATAGTACTACATATATAATGAATCAGTGAGCATGTATTATTCATACAGATGTTTAGCTTTTTGCCAAATAGTACCACGTCTGTAACTCTTGAATCTTCTGGTACTTATTACTATGTGCTACGTTTCTTCACCGACTTATTTCGGTAGTTGTTGTCATACCTGTCAAAATTAAATTACACAAATTCTGAGCTTTATAGCTGAACTATCTTGACAGGTGGTAGCACATTCAGACTAGGGTTCAAAATCACGTTTGTTCAGGTTTAGGCTTCAGAGTGGAGGTACTTCCAATGTTAGTATACATGAACTGACTGCCTTCCCATTGCCAATGAACATTCATTGTAGTCCATTTGGTGAAAGACATCGATGCCATTCGTCAGAGTTGCTTTTGTTCTATGTTTGTGTACTCTGATAGCACCAAATAGATTCCTACTCTTAAACACAGTTAACTGTTTTAGCTGTGTACTGTAAGCAGATGACATTGTGGCTGGATTTCTCTACTCTAGTGGAAGTATAAACATTTGTATCAGCTGCTTCCTGTTTTCTTAAGTTATTTCTGTTTGTGATCCCCTATAATTTCTGAGAGACTGTGCAGTTCCACATGATCCAATTAAATGATATTCAAAAATGAGATTATTTTTGTAGCGTGATAAAATAGAAACTGAAGAAAATGAATGTTTGGTTCAGCCTACTGAAGTGTGTTTTAAAATAAAGATTGATGAGCTAGAGTGAGTGTTGAAAGTAATGGTTGTCAGCCACAAATAGTGTGGGAGAGTTAATTTTATGATTTTGTACTACTTCTAACTGGTAGCAATAGAAGTTGCTCCTTCTAGAATATACAGTATCTTAACCCAGTCTAGCGTAAGTGAATATTAATGAGCACTTATTACAGGTATTTATTTGCTCGTTGTTGCCGTTAGAACAGTCATCGCCTTTGCCTGCTTTGTGCTTCGTGTGCGGCCAAAGAGGCGGAACGACTAGATCACCCCTCTCGTCACGGACACAAACTAGCAACACTAAACTGTATAGGAAGTTGGAGTCACTTATAGATGAAATTTTGGACATTGATAAATCACAATGGAGTAGTCTGCAATGACTGCTGGTGCAGACTTAACACCATCGATAAGAATGAAAGCGAAATAAAGAAGTCGAGAAAAAATACTGCAGCAACTGCTCCATCGTGATGCAGTCTTTCGTCCCCATGTACACGATGGTACACTCCGCAGGTGAATAACATTATCTGATATTCAGTGTACATGATCATTTTGTTTGATGTTACTTGCTAACATGAAGTCTTGAAACAAATTATCTGCAAGTTCAGTGCAACAGGGGGAATGGGGGAAGGATATGGTGTCATCATTCTAGTGGAGAGCTGTTTATGGCAATTGTAATAAACTTTCCATGTTCTAGGAGGAGAGGAAAACTTAACGCTCTTTCCTGTTCCGTATTTTATTTTTTACAGCAGGGGTTCCAAAACAACTACTCTGATAGAGCACTCTACTTTGATGGAACACTGCTAATTTTAAAGGCTAATAAATGTAAAATAATGAGAACCTTATTGTACTCAGTGATTAATTTTAATTTAGAACTAATAACACAGAAATAAGAACAATGCAAGAAACCCTTGTGTGATTCTGCAAAGGTAATGTAATTTTGGGACCCTGTTTGGAAACTAGAAGAATATTATGTAGCATGTCCAGTAAAATGTTTGAAACAGTATTCTTTCCTCCGATATTTATAATATTTACCGCCATCTTCCTAACATCCAGAAGTTTATTTCTAAAGAAAACCCTATTCACGAGAGACGGCATGCAGCACGACATCCACAACGCTGATTTTTCTGTTATGTGCAACTAGATCTATTAATAATTGGTGAAATTCTTTGAAATCTTCACCAGAAATGCTATTACGAGGACTAGCATCTCTAACACGTTGCAACACATTTCCCTGTTAAACAATAGTTTTCTAGCAAATATGTTGCTTAGAGTGTGTGCTTCCTGACAGGAAACAATAATACAAAGCAGTATATGTACATAGTACACTTGCTGTGTTCATCCACTTGGCATGATGTTGATTTCTGTTTCTTAGTAATGGCTTCTGACAGAGGCTCAGTACAGCACTGTACGTTAAAATAAGGTACATAGCTGTCATTGCAACCGTTTGGCAATAGTAGGAGGAGCATGTCAATAAAGCAGTACATAGAGTTCTTATTGCCAGTATCCCTGAAACAGCTGTGTCATTGTCAGTTTTCTAGCAAATATGTTGCTTTAAGTGTGTGGTTCCTGACCGGAAACAATAATGCAAAGCAGCATATGTATATAGTAGACTTGTGTTCATCCACAACCAATCAAAATGTACTCCATACTACAGCAGCCTACCTCAGAAGATGCTCGAAGCAGTACTATGGCTGGAGTGGGGGCACCTACAGATGTACGGGGTAACAGAAACACACCACCTTAATGTCCACTAAAAGGTGTCCACCCTTCCCCTTTACAATAGCTTTAACTCTTCTGGAGATGCTTTTAGTGGGATGTCTCTGTCTTAGAAGGAATGGCAGCTCATTTTTTCTTGAGAGCTGAAACAAGAGACGATACAGATGTCTGGTGCTGGGTTTGGAGTGAAGTCACCTTTCTAACTCATCCCAACATTCCAATCAGGATGGAACATGGGGCAGGAAAGCTCACTTCAGGAGTGCCATCTTCCATAAACCATCACCTCATAATGCTTTGTCGTGACAGGTGGCATTGTTCAGCTGATTCAATGCTTCATTTCTTCTTAATTGTTATACTGAATATAGTACGCAGTACGGTCAAATATATACATACTCTTATGTGTTTGACATTTCCTAAAGCGTAATAAGGGGAGAACAAATTAATGAGGAGAAATTGCATGCTGCAACAGTGCCTTCTGTGCACTTCATTGTTGGAACCAGAGATGATAGCAGGTAATGTTCACATGGGATTCATTAAACCCAAATTCTTCCAATCGATTGATGTGAGGTATAGTGTGATTGATCTCTCGAAATCCTTTGTTTCCAAACGTCCACTGTACTGTGGTCATCGCTGTTTACACTACCTTGAGCTTGGCTTAATGTTGATAACAGAAGCGTGTGGTTTCGAGAAGCTGCTCAGCCATTCTAACCAGCCTTTTGGAACTCCCTGTGCACAGACATTTCCTTAGGGGGACTACCAGCAGCACATCAAAACTGAAGGAGAGACCACAGCAGCTTTATTTTACCACTACCTACCACAATGCTAGATGCCCTATCCATCAGCTAATTCCTCTGTGGACGTCATTTAGCTTTGGTTGTTCTTTAATATTTCAGTTTTACTGTCACATCACTGACAGCTGACTTTGGCAAATTTGGGAGGGTTGAAACGCCTAAGTATGTTAAATATTCAGGAGACAACAGAGAGAAGGCCGTGTTAAATGTGCTGAGCCCTCCTGACCCATTCTGACATTACAGAATGTGGCAGGTGGTACTGCTTTATCAGCAGAGAAGCAGTAATGATAGATGCCCTCCTTGGGAAGTTTAGTAGTCAATTCTGTGTTACATAATGGCGTCCAAGTACTTCAATCCGATAGTATAGTCATTTGGCCATATTCAAAATATATTGTGATTTGTGGATTCTCATTCATTACAATTATGTTTTTGAGTATTGAGAGGATTGATGTGGGACAGGTGGACACAGACTTACAAGAATCAAAAGTTGGCGTAGATAGCAGTGGAGAAATGCATGCTGAGAATTATTTGTGTTGACAGGGAAACAGAATATGGTCAAGAGGTGTGGGGAAGGAAGAGGAGGTATGTGGGCATGTAGTCAGGGCAATAGGTGGCAGATGGGGTGAGAGAATTACATTCTATAGAGGTGACGAGGAGAAAAATGGTGGTGATAATCTGATGAGATTTTTTTTTGTGGGGTTTAAGGGCGCTCAACTACTGAGGTCATTAGCGCCCAGTCACAGTTGTTAGAGCACATGGAATCTAGTAAAACTCAAGGGGAGGGAGGGACACCAGTAAGTCCTGACAAAGATGCAGATAAAATAAGTAAAAAGGTTACATGTCTTTGGACAATCCAGTCAAAGTTATAAAACGCAGAACACGAGCAGCTGCTCGAGCATCATCAGCTAAAATATCTGTAAAAGTAGATGGCAGGTACAGAACAACACGAGATTGACTAAAGCGGGGACACGGCAATAAAACATGGCGCACTGTTAAAGCTTGACCACAAGGGCACTGCGGGGCTGGGTCACCGGAGAGCAGGTAGCGGTGGCTAAACCGGCAATGCCCAATCCGCAACCTGGTCAGAAGGACCTCTTCTTGCCGAGATGGTCGGGAGGAGGATGTCCAAGCAGTTGGGAGCGGTTTTACTGCCCAGAGCTTGTTTCCTTGGAGGGATGACCAAGCATCCCACCACAACGACACAAGCCTCTTACAAACAACCCCACGAACGTCAGACGACGGGACACAATGGGAGGCTGGCCGAGGCAGGAGGACTGCAGCCTTGGCTGCAGCATCTGCAGCCTCATTCCCAGGCACTCCTACATGTCCGGGAACCCACAGAAAGCTGACAGGAGAACCATTATCAGCGAAAGAATGGAGGGACTGCTGGATCCGTTGCACCAAGGGATCGACCGGATAGGGAGCTCCAAGGCTCTGAAGAGCACTGAGGGAATCAGAGCAGAGTACATACGATGAATGGCGGTGGCGGCGGGCATACTGAACGGCCTGATGGAGAGCAAAAAGCTCGGCTGTAAAGCTGGAACATTGGTCGAGGAGCCGGTATTTAAAGGTGGCGGCCCCAACGACAAAGGCACAGCCGACACAATCGTCAGTTTTGGAGCCATCGGTGTAAATAAAGGTGTGACCGGCAAGTCGAACACGAAGTTCGACAAACCGTGAGCAATACATATCAGCCGGAGTACCCTCCTTCGGGACTGAGCTGATGTCGAGATAAATATGAACCAGAGCCTGGAGCCAAGGTGGTGTCGGGCTCTCACCCTCTCTGAAGGTGGTAGGGAGGGCAAAACCCAATTGTCGAAGCAGGCGACGGAAGCGGACTCCAGGGGGCAGCAGGGCAGACAGATACAACCCGTACTGACGGTCGAGAGAATCGGCGAAGGAGGACTGATAAGAGGGCTGGTCGGGCATTGACAACAGCCGGCAGGCATACCGACAGCAGTACGTCGCGCCGTTAGGTCAATGGTAATTTGGCAGCTTCAGCATAAAGACTCTCGACGGGACTAGTGTAGAAGGCTCCGGTCGCAAGACGTATCCCCCGATGGTGGATGGAGTTGAGACGGCATAAGAGGGATGGCCGAGCAGACGAGTAGACGAAGCTCCCATAATCCAGCTTCGATCGGACTATGGACCGATACAAGTGAAGCAGGACAGTGCGATCCACTCCCCAAGATGAACCACTAAGCACTCTGAGGACATTAAGGGAACGTGTACAACGGGCAGCCAAATAAGAGATGTGTGGAGACCAACAAAGTTTCCTGTCCAATGTGAGCCCTAGAAACTTAGTTGTTTCCACGAAAGGGAGAACAACGGGACCGAGATGTAAGGATGGCGGAAGGAACGCTTTATATCGCCAAAAGTTGATACAAACCGTCATCTCTTCAGAGAACCAGAAGCCATTTGCCACGCTCCATGAGTATAGGCTGTCTAGACAACGCTGAAGGCAGCGCTCCAGGAGGCATGTTCTCTGGGCACTGCAGTAGATCGCGAAGTCATCGACAAAGAGAGCCTGAGACATTAGGTGGAATGCAATCCATAATTGGATTTATCGCGATGGCAAAAAGGGCTACGCTCAAGACGGAGCCCTGAGGCACTTCGTTCTCCTGGAGGAAGACGTCGGACAATACGCAACCCACACGTACCCTAAACTTTCGTTCCGTTAAAAAGGAATCAATAAAAACGGGCAGGCGACCGTTTAGGCCCCACCTGTGCATAGTGCGGAGGATACCTCCTCTCCAACAGGTATCATAAGCGTTCTCCAAATCGAAGAACATGGCTACCGTTTGGCGCCTTCACAAAAAGTTGTTCATGATGAATGTCGACAAGGTCACAAGGTGGTCAACAGCGGAGCGGCGGCGACGGAAGCCGCATTGAACATTGGTAAGTAGCCGTCGAGATTCAAGACTCCAGACTAACCGAGCATTAACCAGGCGCTCCATCACCTTACAGACACAGTTTGTAAGAGAAATGGGGCAATAACTAGAAGGAAGGTGTCCATCCTTCTCGGGTTTGGGTATAGGAACAACGTCGGCGTCACGCCAATGCATGGGGAACTGACCTTCGGTCCAGACGCGACTGTAGGTACGAAGAAGGAAGCTTTTGCCTGCCGGAGAAAGGTGCGCCAGCATCTGAACGTGAATGGCATCTGGCCCCGGAGCAGAGGACCAGGACAGTGCAAGCGCTCGTTCGAGTTCCCGCATAGTAAAGGGGGCATTGTAAGTTTCCAGATTCAGTGAGTGGAAGGAAGGTCGCCGAGCCTCTTCTGCCTCTTTCCTGGGAAGGAAGGCAGGGTGGTTATGGGCGGAGCTTGAAACCTCCGTGAAAAACCGGCCGAAGGCGTTTGAGACAGCCACAGGATCAACAAGAACCTCATTACCGGAGGTCAGGCCAGGTACCGAGGAGTGGGCCTTAATGCCCGACAGCCGGCGCAGGCCACCCCAAACGACGGAAGAGGGAGTAAAACTGTTAAAGGAGCTGGTGAAAGAGGCCCAACAAGCTTTTTTGCTGTCTTTGACGACTCTACGGCATTGCGCTCGGAGTCGTTTGTATCCAATACAATTCGCCAACGTAGGATGGCGGCGAAAGGTGTGTAAAGCACGTCGTCGAGCACGGACAGCGTCTCTACAAGCCTCATTCCACCAGGGGACGGAAACGCGACGTGAAGAGGTAGTATGAGGAATGGAACGTTCGGCAGCATTGACGATAACAGCCGTGAGGTATTCGACCTGACTGTCAACTGAGAAAATCGTGGTCCGGAAAGGTCGCCAGGGAGGAGTAAAGTCCCCAGTCAGCTTTCTGTATGTTCCAGCTCGAAGGACATGGGGATGGGGTGTGGTGCAGGAGAGGAACGACACAGGGGAAGTGGTCGCTCGAATAGGTGTCAGAAAGGACATACCACTCGAACCGACAGGCAAGAGTGGTAGAACAGATCGGAAGGTCCAAGTGGGAGTAGGTATGAGTAGAGTCCGAGAGGAAAGTCGGGGCGCCAGTATTGAGGCAGACAGATTGATATGGTTGAAGACATCCACGAACAGTGAGCCTCTTTGACAGGATGCAGGAGAGCCCCAAAGGGGATGATGGGCATAGAAGTCGCCAAACAATAAAAACGGCGGAGGAAGCTGAAGAATCAGGTGCATCATGTCTGCCCGACTAACTGCAGATGACGATGGAGTGTAGATGGTACGAACTGAAATAGTAAAAGCAGAAAGAGTAATACGGACAGCTATTGCTTGGAGTGGGGTGGTCGATGGGATGGTAGTAGACATCGTCCCGAACGAGCAACATGACCCCACTATGAGCTGGGATACCATCCACAGAGGTGAGGTCATACCGCTCCGAGGTATAGTGGGTAAAGGCAATACGGTCAATTGGGCGCAACTTGGTTTCCTGGAGACCAAGGACAAGTGGACAGTGCAGGCGGAGGAGCAGTTTTAATTCCTCCCGATTAGATCAAATACCTCTTATGTTCCAATGTAACAAGGCCACCGCTAGTCAAAAAAGAGGGGAACGAGACGGGGGAAGAGCTGGTCACCTCAACGGCGGCGGAAGGCCAGGTTTCGAGGGAACAACGCTACCACCAGCGGGAGGCGGATCCTGTTCCATCGAGTCGTCGCCAGCTGCGGCCGCTGTCCCGGGTTGTGTAGGAGGGCAGCATCATTTGCCGACGAGAGGCCAGCTGAGCGCCCGGCAGCAGAGCGTCCTGGCGAAACTGAGGACGGCCAGGAGCAGCGACTCACGGATGGACCGTCAGACGAAACGCGCCGTGGTGGAGAGGGGGATAGAGATTTCTTCTTGGAGGCCTTCTTGGAAGTCCTACTAGGCACAGGGATGGTGGGCTGGACCCAAAGAAGGACCTCACGTTTGGGGTCCGTTTTGGAACGCCAGATCTCGGAAGCTGGGGTCCGGAACGTTTCCCCGATGGACGCCTGAGAAGAGGATCGCTTCTCAGGCGACGGGGGGGAGGAGGAAGGGTGGTTCCTGGGGCAGAGGGGGCGGGGGAGGAGGATTTGGAAGGGAGGGATTTGGGAGGCGGAGGCATAGACACCGGATAGGGGGAGGAGGTGGAGGGGGGACAGGATAGGGGCGAGGATACTGTGGAAGGAGTGGACACGACTGAGGCAAACGAAGTGGTCAACGTCACAGGATGGAGGCGGTCATACTTCTTCCTGGCCTCAGAATAAGAGAGACGATCCAAAGTTTTGAGTTCTTGAATCTTCTTCTCCTTCTGATATGCGGGGCAGGCTAAGGATCTAGGCGAGTGGATGCCAGGACAATTAACACACCGAGGTGGTGGGGTGCATGTGTGTTCCTCACGAAGAGGACGTCCACAATCGCCACAAAGGGGCTCAGCCTCTCGGAGGCGAGGATAAAGGCCCCGGTGTCGATGTGACGGTCTTTGGGGCTGCGCTGGACTCGCCGGACGAAATGCACGCCTCGGCGCTCCAGGTTGGCCCTAAGCTCATCATCAGACTGCAGCAGGAGGTCGCGATGAAAAGTAACCCCCTGCGTCCTATTCAGTGCGAGATGCGGGACAATGGACACTGGGATGTCCCCTAGTCGGTCGCACGCCTGGAGCGCCGCCGACTGTGTGGCGGAGGTGGTCTTTACAAGAACGTACCCCGAACGCATTTTACTAAGAGCCTCGATTTCCCCGATGATGTCCTCGATGTGCTCAACAAAGAACATGGGCTTGGAGGTGGCGAACGTCCCCCCATCGGTTTCGAGAACAGACCAAATAGCGGGGGAAGTACTTCGCCGCAAGCCGGCAGGCCTGTCCTTCCTCCCAGGGAGTGGCCAAGGGGGAAAGGGCAGGAGAACCAGAACCATAGACAGTACCTTTCTTTTTAAAAGACTCGGCCGCAGAGCGACCTGACCTGTTGACCTTTCATCTGCGAAACGTCCGCCCCGATACCACCCACTCCGACCAGGGGCTCTCCCCACGGGCGCCACCCAGCCTCAGCAAGGGCCACCTGGCAGGATGACTGTTGCCGGGAGTCCTGATGCCCCAAGGAGTCTGGCATCTACTCCTTGGCCGACGTGGGGAGGGTGCAGCTCAGGTATCGGCAGTACGATCCCTGTGTTGTCAGGGGGCTAATACCTAGAGGGTACATGACGACCCCACCACAACGGGCTGGCTACCGTGCTGGATTTCGGATGTCATGGGAAGTCCACGATCGTAGGTGGAGATGGGGACGCACTATGTGTGTAACTTGTACAACCTGTCAGGCATGTAGGCCCAATTTGAGGAATAGTGGGTATGGTTACAATGCCGTTACAATGCTGAGTGTCAAGGTCTTAGTGCACCACCTAAGGCGTCCTTCCCCAAAAGGCTCTTACTTCTGTAGAATTTTGAAAAATGGAGGTCAAACCCCAAGGAGGACCATCACATGGTAGGCCGAAACGGTTGAAACTCCTTTTAGTCGCCTCTTACGACAGGCAGGAATACCTTGGGCCTATTCTTACCCCAGACCCTCAGGGGGCAAAATACCGGTTCGTGCACGAAGTACGAAAAATCACTCCCTGAGTATCTTCTGTGGCGATGAAGTAATATCTTATGAAAGATTCTCTACATAGTACTCTCCACGTTGTGATTATAAATTTTAGTACAAACTAATGAACATGTTGCTGATGGTCATTTCCATCCTAGGCATTTTAATCCACTTTTACAAGAACTTTTGCCTCATGGAAACTATCAAAAAATCTCACCGATCTGCTTTGGCCAGTGGCGTAACTGTGTGGTCTGCGGCCCCACGAGAAATGCGTGCCCCGCAATGAGCTTGTGACGTCACTAATCACCTAGCGAGGCCTAGAAAGAGACGCGTTAACACATAGCTAGGTTTGTACGTTCGAACGAGAATTCCATCTTCTGCGGGAATCTGCCATTATGGAGGCTTACTGTTAGTCCTACAATGATCGGAAGTCAGCAGGCCTACTTATTTGTTACGGCTGTACTGGGATTGTAAAAATTAAAATCATGCCAAAATGATGATCAGTTGCAATTGGCACCACTTGTTTGAAACAAGAACTTAAGCAGATGAGAATGCTATAATCAATCCGTTATACCATTCACATCGAGTATTTATCATAAATTTCGTTTCCATCAGTAAGACTTCATAATAGGAGATTCCAGTAGAAGATGCAATTCCCGTTACTACGAGTTAACTGGTTTAGAAACTTTTGTCTGCTGAACAGAGCTAGCGAGTTAAGGCCAGCCTTCATGACGAAAGCGCCGCTGCCTGTTTTTCTCGTGGGCCTCGTGCCTTGCCCGCGTAACATGCAAATGCTCGGCTACGCGCAAAGCTGACGGGCAATCAATGCCAGTGGAAAGGTACTTGCTGGTCTTAACATTGTATTGTAAGGAGCTGTGTATTTAAACGCCGCAGTGAATATATACTTAAGTTACCTGGAACTCTCTCTCCACAGGAGACAGTCGCCAGCACTAACACTTCCCACGTGTTTTGAAGTACACCTAGGGTCCGTTTATAACGTTGGTGGCGCCGTATTTCCATTGTGTCGCAATTGTTTACTTCTGGTCATGGTTATGGGTGGAGTGTTGTACTTGGTGGCACACTTTTTAGATGTGTGTTTGGAACTTTTTCGTTATCTTTGCGAGTCATTTGACGACGCTATCTGATTGGGCGAGGTTGCCTGGGAGTTACTTTCATTTTGCAAATTGTTGGTTATGAATTTGTTCTTGTGTCTGGTATTATTCGAGGCATGTGTTTCTTGTAGTTTGAAAGTCTTTTCCTTTTTCTTAGTAATTGATGTTAAGTCTGTGAGAAGCTCATGCGCTGATGCAATGGGTGAATTGGTGCTTACAATCATGATCTTTCCTTCATGGACAGGTCAGACATTTTGCCATTTCAAAATGCACTTTAGAATGGCTACATAGCCAAAATCAATCGTGTGCAATATACCAACAATTAACACGCAAACAGCGGAAATTTTTCAGAAAATTTTCTTCCTATTATGTCCCTCCAGTTGGTTTGGTTGACTGCAGGCGACTTTCTTTTCACTGTGCGCGTGCGCCAAATTAGATGTGTTTGTCAGTGACTGGTTGGTATATTCCTTCTTGGTTTGTTTTTAATCCATTAAGTATGGTTTGGCTTTAGCATTTTAGTTCTTCGTATGTTTTTAAGTGAAAATTGAGGTTTCGGGTTTTCGAGTGGTACATGGATTCATTATTATCGAGGGCCTCGTTTGGGCCATAGGTCAAATTAAGATTTCGATTCCTATGGCTATCTTTTGTAGTGTTGTTGAATGTTTAGCCATTTTGTGTGACTGGTTATTTTAGTTCTGGTATGGTGTTATTGGTGTTACGTTTCAGCTTGTCCCCACTCTGAAGCCAGTACTTCCTGTACTTTGCCCAACCGCTTTCATTTTATAACTAGTGGAGTATTTGGTGTTCATTTTTGTTCGTGGGTCCGTTTCGTGGAGTTGCGATAACCGTATTGCATATTCTGGAAATATGCGTGTCGGCCGTCTTCATGCCATGGGTCGAAACATAGGTGTAACCTTAAATTTCGGTTTTGCTCACGATTCAGAGAAGTACGTTCTGGATTGATTCCCATCTGAAGCACATTGCAGGTAATACTTCTGAGCAAGTGTTGCTAACACCAAATACAATATGAAATTTAGTATCACTGCCATAATGAAGAGCAATGTAGAAAAATTAAAGTCTGCTGTGCTTGTGTGCCTTGCGCGTGTCAAATCTTTTACATTCTTTAAAATTCTTTACGCAGTGTGAAGTACAATGATCAGGTGAAAAGTGAGGTGGTGGTTTCAGAAACAGTCTACACTCAAAGACAAGGCATTTTAGAAAAGGACTAATCGAGAAGTTACCTCCATAATGGGCGAGAATTGGTCAGTTTTGAAGGTGCTGGATGATATCAACCATGATCCAGGCAGGTCCTGCAGCAATTGCCTATCAGGACACTGTCACGTTGATTTTAAGTACAACCGTTGGCAATTTCTGGAAGTAGATGATTTCTTTTTGAATTTTTAACACAATTATAAAAAAAATATTCATTGTAGTATTTCAGTTTTCAGACAGAGGAAATGGACTCAGGTTGTAAAATTGCTAATTCCATTGCGGGAAGCCCTAATTTTGATTTTTAGTAGATGTTAAAGTACGTCAACTAACAGTTACAATTAGCTCGAATTACAAGCTGAAGGCGACGCCTTTCATTTACTTTATTAAGTGAATGGTGAGTCGTGAAAAAATCCCGACTATTTCATTGAGTGGGAGGTGGTAATCTGACCCCCTGAAGTAAAGGGATTGGTTCGTCTCGTCTCCACTGCCTCACCTGTCAACCAGCTCCAGCTTTCAATGCATCAGAACTGCCTCAGCGGTTTAAACGACTGAACAGGTGAACAAGACTTGGAACACTGGAAGCCAATGTCGAACGAAATGGTCATCTGCTCGTACAACTGAGATTTTGAAGTTAATGCTGCCATACTAACCACTTTCACATGCACGTTGAAGCTTTCCTGCTATGCGAATCCAACTAGGAATATATTGCCAACGGAACATGAGCACATAACTGTCTTAAAGATTTTTTACTTTTGATAATGGATTTTGCTTATTTGACAAGTTATTTGAATAAAGGTGTTAAACAACGAAATCCGCTTTGTGTGTGCACCACACGCATCTGAACACCAGTTAGTCCTTCTATAAGATTGGTGCTACACGGTTGCTGAGGAGTCCGTGTATATAAACATTGCCCACCAACGACTGATCAGTCTACTCCGCAACTGGTTTGTCAAATTACGATTCAGGTAGAAGTCATCTGTCATAAATGTTACGTATTTTGAGGTTTCTTTAATGACAAATGTGCAACAATGTTACGTACTAGCATCATATTACACTTCTACCGAAAATGTGATTATAACCAGTACTAGAATGAAACAGCAGTAGCAAGGACGAATAAATTGTGAATTTCCTGTGGTAACCGGAGGCAACCACAGACGCTCAACTAGCACACACGTTTTAGCAGTGGGTAAGCTTTCTATGAAACAGAAAACTTGACACTGATTTCGAAAACATTGCTATCATGTAACATTTACATTAGGTAACATTCAACTGCTGAGCCGAACTGACTGGTTGTTGGCCATATGTTGAGCATGTGAACCGTGTTCTGAAATAAACTTTTAGATTTCAAACGCAAAATTAGAGAGAAAATTGAACCCATTAAAAGCCAAATGAAATGTGTACTCAATGGAAACTGACATTCAGTACCAAAGCACAATATGAACGATGCGTGTTAGACTAAGAAGGTCCACAAAACCGAATTACTGCTCTACTCTGAAGAAAATATTAGAAATTAGGAACGGTGTTTACTGAAAGTTCGCTTGCTGGCACGACAAGCAAGACACCTCACAATACTGACTACACACTGCTTGCAGAAGGACGCAATGCAAGGTGCACTTTGAAATAAAATTGACTTACCTCTCTCAGCAAGCTGTTTTTTGTGTCTGCAGTACTCGCGTTCTCCAAATCAAATACAAATCAAGAGATGCAGAAGCTAAAAATAAATGATTTACTCTAAATTCTTATTGTTAGAAAATCTGTTGCTTCGTGCGTCATCAGGTGCATTGGACATACTACAAAATTCAGAGCTTTACTATGAATAGGATGTGGGTTTTACTTTACAGACAGTCGTTACTGATAAACTGACAAAAGGACAGCAGAACAGAAGGCTAACAATCAAAATTGTCTCATTGGAAACATACCTTCGAAATTCCTGAAAATCAACATAAGAATAGGAAAGTATTATCCCTCAGTTTTAGTCTCCATAATGTATTCTACACAGCTTCTCCAAAATACACGGAAAATAGATCTCATTCTTTAAGGAAAGGACTGCACCCCACTATGCCTCAATTTCTCAGAGCTGGAAAACTAAAGTCAACCACAGATTAAACACAGAGTCAAGGGTCTGTTTGTCTACACATGCAGTGCGCTCATTTATCTTTGTTCCAGTACAATAAAGGTGAAGTATTTACAGTAGCAGGAAATATGAGAAGCTATACACCTGTATTACTTCTAGTTCGAGGCATCACGCTCTTAGTTTCCAAGTTTCAGCTATGGTCTTCAAAGGATTGCCAACATTTTTAGAGGTTCATGTATCTAATCACGTTGAGTTTTTCATACTCTTACATTTTGGTTACATATAACCGTAAGTGGGTCCACCCGAAACCTGTCAGCGCCGATCAGTGACCTAGACAAGTGTTGCACAGATTGCCTGCTACGTAATCTGATAATGTAACTGATAACCGGTAGCTGTGGTTCACCAAGTATCTCACTACTCAACCAAACTATCGCTGGAAACAGTTCCCTTTTTGACTCGGCTTCAGATGCAACCATGGTTCACTCTGCACGCGTTCTCCGTCACCAAGCAAACGTCAGCGCAATTCCAGCCGTAGTGACGTGTGCACAGTATAGCGTCCCCAGTGCTATATTACTAAAAGACTTAAAAACAGTATTTATAAATTGAATAATATATTTTTATCATGAAGCCGTAAAGTAATAATCTCTCTGTCCAAGTTTCAAATGCAAAGAAAATTTATGACAAAATGATCTAAAGGGACGACAAGATACGCTGTTTTGTTAATTTTTTTTTGTCGACTTCACTACTTCCTCTTTAGTCTTTAATGTATATAGAGGGAAATCTTGCGAGTGCTCGCAAATATAAGCATATTTGTAGGAGTTAAGCATATAATATACTGATTTAATATTATTGTGCACTTTTAATTTGTAAGAGGTGATCCCGAATTCATGACCGCCTTTCTTGAATTAACCTGCATTCAAGTAATTTACAGTTCAACAATCGCAGCGGCCGATGCAGCCAACGACGCCATTACGTGGCGATATTAACTTATGAAAAATTAGCGGAAGCGGAAAACTCGCCCGCTATTAACATTAATTTTTCTCCACAGCCGCACGACGTTGCAGAAAATACTTAGCTTTAAGATTCTTATTTTCAGTACCATAGCCGAGACCCAGAGCCAGGACTGACTACAATACAATGGTTAACGGAGGTAAGAAAAATACTCTCGCGCGTGTGTGGGCCGCAATTTTAATTAATAACTAAAGATCTTATGCTTTAAAGTGAACTGACTAGCCGAGGAAATTAATATAAAAAGTTTATTACATTGTACAACTTATATGCTCATGTTTTAAGATTCAGCGAGTCTAACATTCATTAACGTATCAAATAATTTAAGATTAATATTGCTAAAATGGAGAACTTCAGGAAAGCATTTAATCGTAAAATCAAAATTAAATGAAATATTTTTATTGAGGCCCACCACGTAAGTCGGCAACAATCAAATAATAACAATAATATATATATTAAATTACGACGGCCGACGGACGCGAGAACAGCTCACCTCTTGTGCTGCCACACGGCAGGGAAGGCCTAAGTGGTGGTTCCACAACAACGAGCTCGGAATTTTCGTACCACTTTCTGTAGAATCGGTGAGTCGTGTTTTCAGAAGAATTCCGTTGAATAATCACGTAGCTTCGTACAGTGTCTGCAAAACTATTGCAGCCGAGTTTGAACCTATTGTGTCATGAGAAGCCATGAAACAAGATAACCTATTATCATCGGAAAAGTACATGTCCACTCCCACAAGAGAAAAAAGTGAAAATGGTAACTGTCCGGCTGAACAAAAATTTTTTATAAATCTGAAAGTGTAGTACCAGTACAGAGACAGCAGAAAAATTCAGAACTTCTTGATTTAAAAACTGCAATTGTGTGGCAGCATTTCCGTAATTGTATCAAAATCGATTTTTTGGTAAAGGTAGTCAAGTTATAATCGCCCAGAGCTCCACAGCCAGTATGTTACGAAAGCTTTATGGGTTTAGTAGCGCGTCATATTCTAAATTACTTCCGCTCATGAAACGTAAATTTCAGCCACGGTTTTAGTGGCCGCTTCCTGGGTGTACTTATTGCTGCCCATAACTGACACGGGCTCTGATTATCAGCGTGCTGCGTCGCAGTGTTTCTCACAACTAATCAGTTTTGAAAGTTGCGAAGGATGTTCTTCGATGGTTACAACCCCCAAACATCTCCACAGCCATGGTAACGAATGAAAGAAGCCAAGGTAGGCAGCACAGGGACGAACTGCAACCAGCAGCGCGCTTACCCAGTTTCATCAATGATACTATTTGACTCGCTACCATGCGAACGAAACTCCTCTGACGGAAGTTCAAGGCCTTTCACATATTGTCAATTGTCTGACAAAAGTAGTCTTAGTTTGTATACAATTTCACACTGCCCGCAGTTGGCTTCAGTGTGTTGCACGTTTTAAGGGCCCTACCCAACCGAGCTATCGGCTGACGGACCGACAAACAATATATGTTGGCGTTTTGACCGACCGACCGACAAACACTCCTTGTTCGGATGTCTGACGAGTAGGCCGCACATCACCCAACAAACTATGCCGTGTGTAGCGCTGTCGTGCTAACCTTCCGAGGAGAGTTGGTCTTGTCACTGTGCGCGGGATTTAATACACACAGCGTGCGAGGCTGTCGATACCTGAAGGACACTGTGGAGAAATTGAAAAACTTCAAATCATCTTGCGACACGTCATGCGAATATAGCAATATATATGCACGAAATGAAGCACTACTTTTAAGTAATGCGTAAGGGTTTCGCGTGGCTCAAAGTCCGTCGAATTTCTGTTTTTAGATCTTGTTTTCAATACTTATGGGAAATTTAATATAAAAACTGGAATATCGATGTATAGTGGTCGTTAATTCGTAAGATATACAGCGCTCATCAAGATGGAACAGATTTTCAACATTTATTGCTCCCATCCTACAAAAACAATTCCAGCGTTCCTGGGAAGAGAACAGTTCAAATTTTTATGCATTTAACGTGAGCCCTGTGTGTCACAAATACCAGAACGGTGGCTCACTTCGTGCCAGACACGAAGTAGCTGGTGTGTCGTCGTCTTACTCACAGGTTGAACAATACGATGAGTGTGAGGCATGGTGGAGGGATGAAAATACCGTATTTTACGTAACCCAAAAGTAAGTCATAGTATGTGACGCCTTGAGACCTGGAAGGCCACCTGCGATAAAGCTCCTCCCAAGTCTTCAGACTCTTTCGACTTACTGTGGGATCACGTAAAGGACAGCATCAATTCCCCCCCCCCCCCCCCCCCCCCCAGTGCCTGACACTCTTTGAAGAGTCAGACATCGCGTGCGTTGTTCAAGCTGTGAGTTAGATTATGAGACACCAGCTACTTCGTGTGTGGCACGAAATGAGCTGCCATTCTGGGATTTGTCGTGTAACACGTTATGCTCTCCTTTAAGACATAGAAATCTGAATTTTTCTCTTTCCAGGAACACTGGAGTTGGATTGAAGTTTCCTTCTTTTTGAATAGCTTCATGGCAATAAACGTTTAAAGTCCAGCCTATATCCAAAGTTCTCCTACGAAGGGCGAAGGATACAATTTTTTACAGGTCTTGCAGTTGCCATTTACTTCATTTCTGATGTATCTGTAGTATTTATTAGTTTATGTACACCATCAGCACGTGTCTTTCGTGTTCGGATTTAAAATAAGTTTCTTAAATTTTGAAGTCATTTTATGCTACGTACATAATGTTTATGTAAACCTCTTTTGCTTTATCGTGATTTATTACCTCGCAACTATATATCAGGTTGCGCGTTTCACGAATTATATTAACCGATAACCGTGGGATACAACAGCACTGAATTTGAGGTATTCCTGACTTCTGCCAGTCGCTAGAAATCATGAAGTTTCTGACAGTCACTCTTTTTCGCTAAAAATGGTTTGATTTTCAGCAACTCTGAAATGAATAATTCGCCCCTTATCACGTAATTATGAAAATTATCGGGCCCAGCTACTTAACAGAACGTGGGTGAATTTCTTTGCTCGCAATAGTCACTAGTCCATAGCTCTCAGCTTTTTGGCCTTATTACCTCTAAGATAGTTTATGCAAACCCTGTGTTTGCGTGTGAAACAAATCGGTATCTTAGGACAAACAATGAACTGTAGATAAGGTCGGGACGTGTTTCGGCTGCCACGAAATTGGTCGGTTGAACGACATTGATGCGTAAGTAGCAGCCCTCAGTGGAAGTCACAGATCGTATTGCGAAATCAAAGATTATGTTGAAAATTTTCATAAAAAGCACATCTATGTCATTACTTTGTCAGACTGACGTACAGGGTGGTTAAAAACAGTGTGAAAGGCTTTTGAGGGTGTTGCACGGTAAGTTGTACTGACGATTCACTGTAAGGAAACAATTCGATAAGTTTCGGAGTTTCCGAGTTAATTAGCATTAACGTCAGCCTATCTGCTCGATCTGCGCGGAAATTCAAGTGTCGGAAAGAGACTCACCAAACGTGTCCTTCGGTTTTTCCTAAAATCAAACAGGAGATTAAAAATTTTGGAGAGTGACGGTAGTTGGGATCGAACCCGAGCCAAACACTGAGCAACCTGGTGCGCCATCATCTACGCTATGATAACAGTCGTATTGGGAGGGCACTTTTAATTTACGCACGCAACAGCCTGACTTAACTTTAATGTTAATTAACTCAGAAACAGTGCAAGGTATGTTATATTTTCTTGTCTTTTCAACACAACCTACCGTGGCACACCCCTTACAACCTATTACGACTGTTTCTCACAACCTCTGTAGATGAAGTGCATGCATACCCTACAGACCCACATCCCACCTAAATTTGGTAATATGTTTCGCACCAAAAGAGTATGTTCACGATAGAAACGAAATGGTGGCTTCATTTCCTCTCACGCTGTACGGCACGTTAGTGAACATGGGAGGTAAGTAATGTCGAAGTCGTAAGACGTATAGTAACGCATTTCCTCTTTTGGCAAAACACTGCACTTTTTCGGTTACTATAAAATACAACGCACCAACAGCACCTACTCGTTTGATTTCAGAGTAAATCTATTCTCTAGCACGCGTGAAGTTTTTTGGCTGTTGTCTGAAACATTTAGGTTGATTAGAATAATTCTTCCTAAGATATCAGTTTAATACAATTTCTCAAACTTCAGGGGCTAACGTATCATCAAATTAGGGTTTTATTTTCTACATTCTACAGATTTCATTGGCGCTTCCTTTAATATACACAATGCGAGAATAAAGGCAAATCATCTCACCTGCGCTACACTAACTTTTTCGAAGTTGCGATAGTGACAAATTGTACTGTAATGGTAAATACGTAGCTGTGAAGTTGATTCTCACCATTGGAACAGAAAACCCGATACCAATGGCTTTGCGCTTATATCAAGTTCTAATGGTAACAGCCTGGAAACGGTGATTGTGGAAATGCTGCCGGCACGCAAGTCAGGTTAAGCAACAGACCTTAGACCGTAAAATCACAGCACCTAGCTATGAACGTTATTTAAGCTATTTGTTTCAGTGTGAGGTAAACATTCGCACCGAAATTAAATACCACAGTATTTAAGAGTGAATCAGTAACAACTTACGTTATCTTTATTTTGATAAGCTAACGCCCAAGCAGTACATGAAAGCCATGTCCAGACTGATTTACTGGTAAGACTACAATCATTGAAATGTTTAAATTTCTTAGAATATCAAGTAATCTAACATAACGGCACGTAAGGTGACAATTTTCCACAAATTTGTTAGTTCCAAGAAAAATCCAAGCACTCACTGTCAGTAGCTTATGTCATTGAAACTTCATAAATTCATATTCGGCTCCCAGTTACCTTCCATGCCATAGCACCTTCCCAGATTTTACATAAGAAAAGCGAAGTGTGATTTTTTACTGTTCGAACAGTTGCTAAATGGTTCATTTCTTATGTACCTGTGGCATTTATTACGCAGTGTGCGCAACCGCCATGTTTAGACTGTCTTCGAATTTAGAGTTTTTTGAACTTACTTGTCAGTTTGTTACATAAATCAAATTTTGCATTACCACGATATATTTCTCTAGCAAACGAAGTCACGCTGCCTGTTTCACGAATCATTGTAAGTAATAATTGTGGGGATACAAAAGCACTGAATTTGAGATCCTCTAACTCTGCTATGGGGCAGAAATCAATGTAGGCAACAGCCTTTCATGACTACCCGTTTTCGTTAAGAATGATTTGATTTCAGCAGGTCCGAAACACACTATTGATCCATTCCTACATAATTACGAAAACCATCGGCTCCCAGCTGCGTAAGTAGCGGAACTTGCGTAAATTTCTTTCCTTGCATTATTCGCTATTTTGCCTACAGCTTTGATTTTTTGGCTTTGTTACGTCTCGAACAGCGAACGAAAACCCTTGTTTCTGTGCAAAACCAAGGAGCAACTTTCAGGACAAACTCAATGAAGTCAAGGTTAGCAAATCACAACACACCGGCGCTGTAATCGCCGAGTGCAGTCTGTCGAGACGTGCCTGAAGGCTGCCACGAAATAGGGCGGTCGGTTGGCCCAAATGCTGAAGCGTGAGCAGGGGTCTTTAAACTGTTACAAGTTTTAGTGGCCACCAAACAGTTATTCCTACAGTCCAAGTCTAAACCAGTCGTTCCCAGCCTGGGGGTAAAATTAAAGTTTCTGAGGGATAAAAACTGAATCAATTCTGTTTCGGTCACGAAACAAGATTGTTACTATCCTCAATTTTGTAAGACGTTCTGATGTAAGATACCAATAATTACTTTTTCTTAATAGCATTAATGCGATGGAGGTTACAGGTTTCTCAATCCACCCACTACACACGTATGTAGTTCGTCCCGCACATTACCAATGATAAAAGCGAGATATGTAACAGACACTAAATATCTCAAACAAATGTCTTCAAGCATTAGATCGTATCTGCAGTAGTCCAGAAATTGCCTCATTACTTGCTTCGAAGCAAATGAATTAATGAACAACACGATACAGCAGTAACTACGTAAGAGCTAATACAGTGCTGTAGACAGCATTGGATTACTATGAAAGTGGTCAGACAAAGTATTAACAGCAATATCTGGCAGGCCAGAAGGGAGTAGTGCAGCAATCAAGTGATTTACAAACAGTAAGTATAGTGCACACATTAACTGGTTTGGTTTTAATTGGGGCTGCAGTGTGCAAGTCAAGTAAGTGCCGTAATAGAGATGATAAATAGAGGGGAAGAACGCGAAACAAGTGTCTACTCTCTCTGTGGTTAGTTAACTTTATCTGAGGAACAGTTGTGAGTAGCACTTGCGATGCACCACGAGCTCTGTCATTCATTCTAACTAACACACACACACACACACACACACACACACACACACAGTAAATATACACGTTCCATCATTTTAAAAATAAACATGTTCCAAGAAAAATCTCTTTCTACAATCCATTAGTTACCCTCCCAATGCTCCCGGCTTACAACACCGTTTCCAACTGCGATTCATTTTCTAGTTGAGTCTTCCCCGCATGAAAAATTCTACATTTGACTACAGAGCGCAGCTACTATGCTAAAACTCCCTCAGCAGTTACTGTCAGAAAATAGGAATTAGCGCTTGCACTAAGAAATTTTGTTTTTTGTTTTTTACTACTAACAGTATACCGACAACTAACGTTTCAACTTTCTTCAGAATACGTAAGTAAAAATTGTTTCAGGAAGTAATTACAGTTATCCAAAGCCCCGTATACAAAGCATATATCGGCATCACGACTCAGCTTATACGTGGTCTGTGCATAAACCGTCAATATTTTCTAACAACTACAGCACATCAGCACATGTTCCGTACTCACCAAGGACTGCAGCGATGAACAGTGAACTGCAGTGAGGTGAAGTCCAGGACACACTGCTCGCGTAATATAGCCAACCTCCTCACCACCGCAAGATGAGGTTGCCACGACGAGCGAAAGGCGCACAACAGTCCCCACAAACTACGTCAGTCAACGCTAGTGAAGTCAAACTGGTGTAACAGTGCCCACAGATACTGAGATACCACGTTGTCGACTGTAGCGCCCTCCATACGAGGAATCGACAAGCATCACATCTCGATATCACACAATGCTCGTAATCTACAAATCAGAAGCGAAATCTCGCGACAGGCTTCCCAGGAACGATTGTCGATATCGGGCGTATATTTTAATACCAAGAGTCCTGGTTTCTGGTACTTAACAGCGTATTAATTTATGACTGAGGTAGTCGGCATGTATTAAATCGCTGGGTCGCGGAAAATAGTTTCAGTTAACCTACGAAAGAAATTTAATCAGCTCGATATTCCACCTAAGTAACTTAGCGTGCAGAGAAGCGTCCACCTAGGATCTAAGAAAGCAACAGTTGCCTAGGTCTTTCTGTCTTCATTATGTATTTTTCTTTCTTGACATTCTACATCCTAGAGTATCTCCTCACTATGGATCTATGTAATTAATAGTATATCACATGTAATAAACTTTGCAGTAGTTTTAACAGTTTATTTATATGATGTATAACACTGCACATGACATACCGAGAGAAACTGGAGAACAAAGACAAACGGCACATTTAACCAACAATCAGATGTTACGTGCTAATGTCCATTTTTCTTATCTATTCGAGGCTTGATGGTGCAGCCACGAAAAAGACGTTTGGATCACACAGGCAGCCTCTCAGTCTACACTCCTTGACTATGTGCCGGTTCGAAGCTCCACAACCAGCTTGGGCTGGACAGCTTACCCTACATGCGCCTGTTCTATGCGCACACTCGGCGTCTTGTTCGGATGCGATTCATATACGTCCACTAATGCTGTGGGAGTTCAAAACCCCTTCGTTTCTGTAGAGGGTAATGAATATGCCGCACTTTGGGTGCGTCACTCATAGTCCTGGACTCACGCCATTCGTGTTAATGGTGAAGCTGCTGTCAGCAAGTCGTTTCGCCAGTCGCAGGGATCGGAATTTGTAACCAACTCGGTTTGTTGTCAACCCAGGAATATCTTCACGGTGGGAACTTGAAGACTATACATCATTTTGGAATATTCTTTCAACAGTGCTTCTTGTCTTCTTACCATAGGAGGGACTATATGGCTGAGTATTGGAAGCCGGTATAGGGGAGCAGTTATCGTCCACCCAAAGATGACCCTTGTGGTTTTACTGAGCAGAGTGTCTGCCCTATTTACGTGTGGGCTGTCCAAGCACACCGGAGTACAACACTCAACTGCGGAAGTTCGAAGCCTTTCTACTGATGCTCTCCAGTTAGTACTACAAAGTTTCTCGATAAATTTCTTGTTTCATCCCCCTCATTGAATTTTTAATGTAAAAATGTATTGTTGCATCGTGATTCTGGTTCCTATTGTCCTGTTGGTCCCCTTAAAGTTGGTTGTGTGGGTAAGTTCAAGGGTCGGAGGAAGACAAGGGCGTACCACATTCTGTAGGACCACGATCAGCAACGCATTGGGGTATTCAGACCAGCCTCCGGAACGGTGACAGCCTCACCTTATTAATGTAGCTGCCAATGACATAACTGACACGTACTGAGTGCCTTTAACACAGAGCCCCGGTCTCCAAGGCGAAGCTCGCTCTCTTGGTTTCTGACATAGTTGCCGAACGCTCTGAAGTTATTTGGTAGATCACGCACATAGCTGTCAAATGTGCGGCTTTACTTACATAATGATGTATTCGTATATGGTGTCTGCCCAGGACTGTCTGTTGCGTAGAAACCTGTCTCTCGTTACATTGGTAGACGCTCGATCGAAAGTTCGTACTAGTTTCTTATAACGTAGATAACTGAATTGTGGTCATTATCAAGGAAAGTGTAACGTGAAGAAATCTGCTACTAAACGTAAATGATCTCTGCTACAACCTTATACAACCTCTACTGAAGGAACATGTTCTAAACTGCTACGTAGAAACAATGAGGGTACATACAGAGTGTTCGTAAATTCCCTTTACAAACTTCTATGACTTTTAGAGAGGAGTGAGTACATAATACTTTGAGCAGGAACCCATGTCTAGAAACGTCATCCAACGACGCTACAGAGCCTCAAAGTTACACTGTACACGCATACATTTACAGGCGCCGGTGCATATGATTCCGTAATGATGTTACAAACTTTATAGGATGAAAGCAAAAGGATAAATGTATCAATCTTAGGTAAGGGTCCCTGGTCGGAAACGAAGGACTCGAAGGTTGCAAGAGAAAATCGTTCTTATATCTCTGGCAGCGGAATACATGTACCGCTACTGTTGTTGGTAAAATTGTAGGGTAGGCAACTTTCAGAGGTAGAAGTATGAACCCACAACAAGAAAAAACATGTAGCAAACGTGGGCTCTAAAATGCATACCTTAAGAGCTAGGAGCACTTGTTCAATAGAGGAGATGTTTCACGGCAGCATAGATAAACAAGTGCTCGTAGTGCCTCAGGTATGTGTTTTAGAGCCCATGTTTACGGAGCGTTTTTTCTTGTTTTGGTCCCTATTAGCAGATACGGAAGTTGCTTGCCCTAAAATCTTAGCAACAACAGTACCAGTACATGTATTCCACTGTCAGAGGTGTCAAAACGGTTTTCGCTTATAACATTCGACTGTTCGTAGCCGTATAAGGACCTCACTCCAAATTGATACATTTATCCTTCTCCATCGTCCTAGAAAGTTGTAACATCATCACGGAATCATCCTCCATATACATATATTTACACACACCGGCGCATATGACTTTGACGGTCTGTAGCGCCGTTGGATGACGTTTCCGGAAATGGGTTATAAACAAATTATTATGTGTTCACTCCACTCTACAAGTCCTAGAAATCTGTAACGGGAATTTGGGAATACCTCGCATGTTAAGCACTTAATGATCAACTTACAGGGCTAAAAAATTTTATTGCATCTTGAATAAAATTTTGTAACTCAAGCTTCACTTTTCTTTCTTTGATATTGTGTTCCTTCATCAACTCGTTAGCGCTAGGAATGATACGCAACGTGTTTTTATTGATATCATTACATCAGTCTCGACAGGTTATTTTTCCACGTTTACGTATGCAGTTCATGTGGTGCACGCTCTATAGAACGTGATACAGTTAAGGGATTGGAGGAAAAACATGTATGATCGCTATGTCACATTTCTTTCTTTATGTTTTTAATTCTTTTTTTGTTTTTTTGTTTCTGGATCTAATTTCATTCTTCCCGGCTTAAGCGAAATACCAAGGGATCTTCTGCAAAGCAAGGCAAAAGTAAATAATTTGAAAAAATTCTAGTAGTTTACACAAATTTTTAAAAACGTTACCGAATGAAATAAGATATTTTTTGCTATAAACTGTCTGTTAGTCGCAGTTTACTTACTTCTTTAGTTCGTATCGATCGTTTGGATTCTCGAATGAGTTGTTCATCACTTCATCCTTCTAAACAATACCTCTTGTTTCTCCCTATTTTCATCTTGTTTTTGAGGCCGGTACTAGTGCAGCTAGCATATCCCACTTTTTTCCTGTGTCAGAACCTATCTTGTGTTTCTGTGCATCAATTTTTTCCAATATCGCTGTTACTTTCCATTCCTTTCCGACTTCTTTCGCTCAGTTCTTGCCGGTTAAGTCTGTTTCGTTCCACATCTTTTGAGTCAAATTCTTGTCGTTCACAATCATGATGAAACTCTCAATCTTCTCTTCCGTAACATGCTTAAAACAACCCTCTTCTTGATCAATGTATCCAAATTTCACCCTGTTTTTCGAACGCCAAATGTCTCTTCAAATTTTCAGACCCTTATTCGCCAGATGCACGCATACTCCCTTGCCCAACATGGTTGCTTTAGATCCGTACATTTCGGCATTTCTGATTATTGTTGACATATTGTTGTAATTTGGCTGTAATTCAGCGGTTCCTCTATAATTTACAGTTTCTGCAAGTTGTCTTTTCAGCATATCGTGGTTTTTGCAGTATGTAAGGCCTGTCTAATATGATCTTGTTCATCTGTTGGTTACTTGTTATTTGGCAGTAGATACGAACTCATAAGGAAATAAAAAATTCTTACAACTCCCTGTCTTTCTCTTCTTTAAAACGTCACATGGCATTTCAGGTCCGCGACTCTACCCTGTAGTTACGTTACTTCTTCCATGTTCGATTTTAATGCGTAATTTGAAACCATTTATGACATAAAAGAAAAATCAAAACTGTTACCTGTGTCAGTCACCTTTATTTTGTTTATCTTCTAGTAGATAATTGGTCTACATTAGCATTTCTTTTCATGGACGTAGCTGGTTGTCTGTCTTACGCTTCATTCCGTTAAAAATGAGTTATTATGTCCCACTCGTTATCATAATATGTCACTGAAGGCACACATTATATACGATGACAAAGCGTCTTACAAGATGATAAACCAAAAGGCATACTCTATGTTGTTATGTATACGCGTTTGTGCAACTGGTTATTACAAGACCACGCATTTTTTAGGTCGTAAAAATTGTATTTTTGGAACCTAAAATATGGTCTTTTAGATCTTCATTTCGTCTATATAAAACCTGAAATAGGCCCTAAAAAGTATTATGTAGTAGAACTAACTAAAATGTAAAATAAACATTGCTGACATATGAGCATATTCTTACTCATTTAAAAAAAGGAAAATATAAATATGCACAACTGCTCAACACAGCAGACGCTATACCACTGTCATGCTCAAACTGATCTCCAACCTCTTCAGTTTTCCTAAGATAGAAAATAGTATAAAACACATAGAGCCATACGTTGAAATAGTGTAATATGTAATGTAATTAATTGCTGATAAATCAGTGGTTTCAAACACTCAGACCATAGCTGGCCTCGTGCTAAATAACTAAAACCTTATCTACGGTTTACAGTGTAAAACTAAGGCGCTTGTCAGTAAGTATTTATTTATAAGCCTGAAAAAAAAAATTCTGCCTCAACAAATGTGACAGGGGTGAGTTTTGCTTTCGTCTCATGTTGTACACGAATGCTGCAATCAAGGGACGATGAGTTTTCGTTACTTATGTATGCTGTTGCATACAAGTAATTCAGCCGTTTTTGCTCATACTTTTCCTCCCTCTTCATTCGGCGCTTCATTAACTTTCTTTTTCACTTCCTTCAGTAAGGATATGCTCTCGTAGGTCGGTCTCCCGAGCCTTCTAATTCGGAAATGGTCCTCCCTATAAATGTGTAGTGAGCTCTAATATATGCCAAGTCCCGCTGGATTGAAGAATTTTGGAGTACGTGTTCTGCAAAAGTTACAGAGACGGCATCGTACAGTAGATTTCCAGTTACCTTCTGCGGTGCTGGGAGGTGCTTATTGTAATCCACTGCTGCAAACCACCTGCTCCAGCAATTAACAACATGTTCTTGTGGCTGGGGAAAAAATTTCTTTACTATAGAGTTTAATTTATTTACGTTAGGGAATTCTAGCCATACTTTCTCTGCTGTACGGTTGCTACCATATACATGCAGTATCAAAGGGTAGAAAATTTGAAGCAACTGAAACGATACAATCATATATGCAGCGGCATCTGGAAGGCAGAAGCACCTCGTTTCTATCCAGGCCTTTTGGATACAGCACATTCAAAGTGTGCAATTGTCTGCTAGTTACTCTTTGGGAGCTGTTTTGAACAAACTAGGTAAGTCCTAGAAGTGGCATCTGGGTCCGACGTGCCAACAATCAGATTTACAGTGTACCGGACAAGACTGTCAGTATTTTGATCAACATAAATCCATGTGCAAGATTCCGTAATATTCTCTCGGATTCTATGCAGTGCGTGAGTGGAAACTGAATGTACATAATTTTTACGCAACTTTAACACACGTTACCAAGAGGGAAAGGGTGGGGGGGGGGGGGGGGGAGAGCGTACTTTGTGCCCACCCGAAAAAAATTTAAAAGAAACAAAATTCGTTAATTGTTGTTGAATTATATCAACACCACATTTTTTAAAGAGATGTCGATTTGTAAGAATGGTCTAGAGGCTCAAATCACGTTTTATCGCGTTCTTTGCAATATCAACACACTTTCAATAATGTATACTACTGAATTCATGACCGCCCAAAAAAATTAGGAAAATGCAAACTTTTATTTTCAACATACTTTTTAAGAAATACTGGTGTGTAAATACGGCACTGAACCACGAACCACTGAATAACACACTTATTGGGGAAAGTGAAAACTGTTACGGAGACTTAAATTTGTGGGTAGTGTTTAACTGGACATTTTAAAAGATACATGAAGACTGGCAGAAGAATTCATTAGAAACAACAAACATTTTCCAGAATTTTAAAATAAAAAATTAACTGACTAAATTACAGCTTTTTCGCAAGGTGGGCATGAAGTACTCCCTCTCCTCCAACCTTGGTATTGCGAGGGATAAGTGGGACTTTTTATGACTCAGAGCTTACTACACGAAAGAAACAGGAAAGTGTATAGAGGTGGGTATAAAAAGTATTTGGTGTTGTTAGAGTACACTGGTACTTAATTTTAGAAAGATAATAAAAGTCAAACAGAAAACATACAATAAAGTTTGACAATTTTAGTTTTCCGTCCATCCTGCAACTGAACAGATTTTCGTTACAACTCAAAACTTTAAGCAAATTAATACTCAGTGCGTCATTTTAAGAACATGAATGCTTTTACTGTGGTGTCACCGCCAGACACCACACTTGCTAGGTGGTAGCCTTTAAATCGGCCGCGGTCCATTAGTATACGCCGGACCCGCGTGTCGCCACTGTCAGTGATAGCAGACCGAGCGCCACCACACGGCAGGTCTAGAGAGACGTCCTGGCACTCGCCCCAGTTGTACAGCCGACTTTGCCAGAAGGGGATCACTGACAATAACGCTCTCATTTGCCGAGACGATAGGTAGCATAGCCTTCAGCTACGTCATTTGCTACGACCTAGCAAGGCGCCATTAACATTGGTTATTTATCTTGTCATGCCTGTACCGACAGACCGATGTTCTACAATTATGGATTAAAGTTAAGTATTCCAGAAGCTACGTACTTTTCTTTATAGCAATCAATACGTATCCTGTTTCAGACCTCACGCCACCCTGCGTGAGTTTAAGCGCGTGCATTTCGGCCTCCTCTAGAAACACGGTGTTGGCACTTTTGCCGACACTTCATTTACCTATAAGTATGTCATTTTCACACTGCTTACTTTCCCACTGTACAAAGATTGAGCTCAGTAACCAATGTGTTCTGGTGTCTCTTAGCATGATATTGAGCAATATTTACAAAATAATATGCTTCAGGAATGCTCTGGTGGTGAAAGATGTAAGGAAAAATTGGCACTTCTGAAATGACAGGAAAAAATAAGAACGTAATTTTTCCGTCTGTCACATAGTGTGGAAGCTCTAGTAGCCACAGTCTTATAGGACTGACTTTGAGTAGAGGGAAAACATGTGTTCTGAGACAATTTTTTAGTGCAGGTTGCAAACATTCTGGGAAAAACTTGATTGATTTATGATCCCTCCCCTTGCCCTTAACACATTGTTCTGTTAATTGGTGTATGACCACCTGGGGATAATACGTCCTTCTGACAAACCCCCTCAGCCCTCCACCTCCCCATCCCCTAACGCTCTGGGAAACCCCTCGCTGATACAAGTACTCTTTTTATAACAAATTAATTGACTAATTAATTAAATCGATATATTAATGAACCCTTTCCCCTACTGAGAAATCCCCAGCCCTCCTCTCTGACCCATCATCCCCCTATCCTCTATCACATCTCTGAAAACCTTCAACCCTCCCCCTCCCCCTCGCCAATACAGGCACATTTCCAGGCTTGAATATTTCGAAAATCCCCCTCCCACTCCATTAGTTTGAGTGACTAATCAATTAAATCAATAAATTAATTAACCTCTCCCCCTTTGCCAAATCCCCCTGGCCCCTCCCCTCCCACACCTGGAAATTGACGAGTCCATGCTGTGGAGGAAGGATCTCATAACAAGAAATTCAATTACAAACCAGAGGATATACTGTTTATTTATAAAATTCAATTTGGGGTTGTATTTATGTTGCCCATTAGTTTCCGCCATATTGGAAGATGCAGTTCTTGTACAATAAATTGAAAAGACGTAATTGAATAGATCGCTTTTTTTTTTCAATCACACAAGGGATACCATTTGTCAAGTGGTACTTACAATAAGTAAATAAATTAGTGAAATCAAAGTGAAGTAGAAATTAGAAAATAAATGAAAAACTTAATTTAGAAGAATTACACACTGGCAAACAGCGGGCAAAGCAGAAGAGACAATGACCGTGAAGTCAGCAAGTTCAGGAGAAACCATCGCCCTACCCACATAAGCGAACGCTGTCGATTCAGCCGTCAGGACATCGCCCGACCGGCTCACGTGTTTCTCAGTTGTCACATGTGAGCAAAGGCCCTCGCCTACATTCCAAGAGTCAATGACCGACGTTAAGAAGATTCTTCGAGAAGAGGCAGTGACCGTGAAGTCGTTCACCTCCAGTGAACTGAAGTGAATAAATACGCGAGACGCAGTGGGCCCGAGGAGGAGAGAGTAGCAGTAGTTTTCAGTCAGTTTCGGTGCTGAAGACCGTCATCCAAGAAGAGACTAAATCATGCACAGACGCACCAAGTCCGCCACTGTAATGGAATAACAAGCAGCAGCCTCGCCGCCAGAAGACAGAGGTTAGAAGGTATTTGAAGACTGATTTTTACGTACCCGGGTGACTCTTGAGGACGGGAAGGAGACAGCCTCACATCAGCAGTCACCTGTGAGCTGGGACGAAGATGTGACAGCCGAAGACTGGCACGCGGGACACTGGCCTTACACACTGGGAAGCAGCGGGCAAAGCAGAAGAGACAATGACCGTGAAGTCAGCAAGTTCAGGAGAAACCATCGCCCTACCCACATAAGCGAACGCTGTCGATTCAGCCGTCAGGGCATCGCCCGACCGGCTCACGTGTTTCTCAGTTGTCACATGTGAGCAAAGGCCCTCGCCTACATTCCAAGAGTCAATGACCGACGTTAAGAAGATTCTTCCCCCGCCGCGCCGCTCCACTGGCCGACGCACAACATACGCGGCCGCTTAGAGAAGAGAAACACTGGGACGCCACATCCAAGGTATCACCATCCGACGCACGACTTCGCTCTCAATAATTAAACGGGCCACCACATGAGGCACGTGTCCAGTCAACTGGGCGAGACGGCGACACGAGATACACACCGCCACGCATAATCAGACGCCGCAGCAGAAGGCCGCTCTCCGAGCCAGAACATCCAGTAAGATACAGTTGTACAAAACTTTCGGTAAAAGTTATCTTATGTAAAAATGCTGTTTCATTCTACCTCATACCCGAGCCAAGGAAGAATCCACCCTTCCCACATGTTGTTAAGAGAGGAAAAGTAATTTATTTAGTGTTTTTCATCCTGACATAATGCTTTAGAATTAAATGCCCATTGCAGTAATGCTCATCCTGTCAATTGACTAGCATCAAAAGAGAAAACCCAGTTACATTTAGTGGCAGAAGTGTTACATTTGGTTCGAATCCTGCCTCAGGCATGGGTGTGTGTGATGTCCTTAGGTTAGTTTGGTTTAAGTAGTTCTAAGTTCTAGGGGACTGATGACCAGAGATGTTAAGTCCCGTAGTGCTCAGAGCCATTTTTTTGCTAGATTTGGTGTCAGAGAAAAAACCCTTGGCTTAATATGAGGTGTGAATGACAGTCACTAAAGGTCCACAGTTAGTATTGTTTAATGTGTGAAAGGATAGAGGTTTGCAGAGCAGTCGTAATATTTTCTTTATTTAGAAGTGTATTTTCTCTCATAATTGTAAGAGTTTGTCGAAAATATTTAAAAATCTTTTTAATTCAGTGTAGTAAGATTGTGTAACTAATAGTTTGTAAAATGATGACACGAAATCGTACAAAGTCAGAGTCAGTACCACAAGCGGTTTCTACTGAGGCAGCTATTCAGAGCTTAGTTAATCAGATAGCACAGCTTAAAAATGATAATAATGCATTATTTAAGCAGTTGTGTGAGGTTAGGCAAACCAGTTCAATCCCTCCCACCCTAGATTCCTCAGCAGCAGCCTTAGTAACTCCTTTTTCAGGTAAACCTGGCGAGGACATAACAGCCTTTTTTGATGATTTAGTAGCAGCTGCAAAGTTAGGATCATGGTCAGATGAATAGCTGTTACGAATGACAAAGTTAAGATTGCTAGGAGAGGCTAAAGCACACGTATTATACCATGAAGAATTAAGGAATGCTCCAATATTTGAGGAATTGACGAAAGGATTACTTAAACGTTTTCAAAAACAGAACAGCTGTAGATTTTATAGGGAAAAATTCAACACTATCACTCAGAAGCAAAACGAGTCGTTAGAAAGCTTTGTAGATAGGATTAGAAAAGTTAATATTAACGTCTATCAGTTGACAATTAGTGATGAAGCAAATAAAGTTATTTTACAAGAGGCAGAAGATAGAGCTCTGGATACATTTTTACGTGGGTTACTTCCTGAAACGTTACCTCCTGAAACGTCCCGTCGTGTCAGGGCAGAGTTTCCTAAAAATTTAGCGGAAGCTGTCTCTGTGGCGACGGCTTTCGAAGTAATAGACATTGCCACCAGACACAAGGAGAAGGGAGATGTATTTTCAACAGGAGTACGATGTTTTAGGTGCGATCGACAGGGCCATATAGCAAATAACTGCAGACAACCTCAATGCACTAATTGTCAAAGAATAGGTCACACATTCAAGGAATGCAGGTCTAAGAAAGTTCTTGGAAATAGAAATCAGTTAAACTCAAACGGGAATGTCGGAGCCGCCGGAGGCGTTCCCAATAAAATTTACTGCCATTAAGGCGAATGTGAAGGCGGAATGCTGGTTATCTGCTACCATACAGGATAAAGAGGCAAGGATACTGGTGGATACATGCGCAAACGTGTCAATAGTGAGTAATGAATGCATTGGAGAAAAGAAATATGACCCTCCAAGGTACAGATTGAGTGGGGTAGGAGGAGGTACAGTGACGTCATTAGGATGTACATCATTGATTTTCTATATTCACGGTGTACAATTTCAAGAAGATGTAGAAGTGGTAACAAAGGTAGCGGAAGGGTACGATGCGATCCTACGGCTGGATTTCCTGAATAAACATCACGCTAAAATCGACCTCAGACAGCAAACTGTAGAACTTAGCGGAATAGTGTTTCAGCTAGGTGACACCGCTGCAAAGGGCCCACTGCCGCAAGATATCCGTAACCGGAAGGCGAAATCAACTACACTGCGTGCAACGTCCTTGAAGGTTGATTCGCGGGGTAAGATACCATTTGGCTCAGGGAAACTTTTCTGGATGACCGTTGACCCCGAGGTACCTACAGATACAATATGTCTAATAGAGCCACTAGAAGAAAATGAGGAATTAGATGTATCACATTGTTTTGTACGTAGAAGTGTTGTACGGGTTCAAGACGTTGAAGGAGAAAGAAAAGTACCGGTACATATTGACAAATTCGGAGTGGAGGACAAAGAGTTGAATTAGGGAATATTAGTATCTACAGTCAGTACTTTTGAAGCAGAAGATTTCATTTGGTCAGATATTACTGATGGTCAGAAACCAGACGCCTACAAAACCGCATTACGCCAGAAGATTGAGCATTTGAAAGGAAATGATAGAGACACGATAGAAGCAGTTTTAATTGAGTTCCAAGATTTTTTTAATGCAGAAGGTCCACTGCCAGCAACAGATATCACACAGCATAGCATCGCAACAGGAAATAGCCCCCCACATAACTCACCATAAGTAATTACAGTGTTAAAAGTCTTTCGCACTGACTGCAAGGCATTGTGCGCCTATGTGCCAACCGATTCGCTGGACTGCACCATGCACTGATGTCCAAGAGATGGCACTATGCCCTCTCAGGCCCGTTGACCATGTGATCCTGGACACGAATTTTGAGCCTAGTTATAAAACTCTGACTGATGGCTTGGCTGTTCACTTACGTGAAATTTCGAAAGAGTGAGCCTGAATAGTGCGCCTTGGCGGCAGTTTATTCATTTTTATTCTATTAATCTAATGGCCCTCCGAATGGTCTGTTGTAGATACTTCCTGACATCTTCGATGCAGTGCGTGTGTGTGTGTATGCTTAAACTCCAACCTTAAGTAGTGCAAGTTGCTGTCTTCTACGGAGTTGACGTAAGTTGGGCGTCTGTTTGGTTTAACCTTCCGTCTGTTAGCCACCTCTTTGAGTTGTTCTGGGTGTCTGTAACGTCTCTCTTGAGATTTCGTTCAATGTGGCCACGTGGCGTTGCCGGCCTTGATTTCTGTGTACTGCATTTTTCGCCCCTGTTAGCTCAGTGCTTCCATATTGACTCTGGTTCTATTTTGTACTGGACTTGTATTCCCTTCCGGCGAGTATTTATTAAAACTATTTCTGGCCAAGTGGTATGGAACCGACCGTTAACACATGTCTTAGTGATTTGTAGTTTGGCAGCGTCAGGGCCTCGCCTTGCGGAAGACGACGCCGGCCTGATGGGGTGGAAGGGCTCTCGGAGCTGGACAACCGACGGACGACAGTTCTGCAAATGACTCACTGAATCAACAGTTACGTAAAGCAGTTTATATTAATTGCCAAAGCTGCATCGAAAACCCATTTTGGGATTGTGTCTCAAATGGTTGTTTTTTCTCATGGAATGGTTGATGGCTTAAGAAATTTACGGAAAGTAATTGTAAGATTTTATTATGGTAACGCACAGAAACTTTAACATTTTCAAAGCAAATTACACAAATTTGGGAAGGTGGGTTGAAAGCTCATTTTGGGGTGTGTCTTAATTTTTTTAGTGATCAACACTTCTCTTAAGAACTGGAGGATTACAAATCTTCCTAAAGCACTCGAGTAGGTCTGTAGTTTGGGCTACGTGTTTCTTTGATTTATTGATGACGTAATTAAGTAAGTCAGCAAGTCGAGTTTTGTTTCTTCTTCAAATGTGTGTGAATTCCTAAGGGACCAAACTTCTGAGGCCATCGGCCCCTAGACTTACACACTACTTAAACTAACTTAGGCTAAGGACAACACACACACCCATGCCCGAGAGAGGACTCGAACCTCCGGCCGGCCGCGAAATCCGTGACAGGGCGCCTTAAACCGAACGACCGCTCAGGGCGGCTTTTGTTTCTTGTTGTTAAAGTGCACAAGCTTAACAGTACTCTCTTTCAATGATGCTCGTTGCTTCAATTTATGTATGATTCCTGTGTGCACGTCGTATTCTGACATGGACTTCAATTCACTATTTCTCCTCTCCCTCCTTTTTTGCTCTGCGTTTAACGTGGCTTCTGGATGTTCAACGGCACTGCCTATTTTTGTTATGGAGGAGCTTCCCATTGAAGGGGTCGAAGTCCTTGGTAATGATAGAGAAATGGGGTATACCTTTTTTCTGCGCCAGACCTTGATTCTATTTGTGCACCGTCCAGTTCCGGACGGACTTTGGAACGTTCCCGATTTTATAAAAAAGGGTTGCGTTATCTGTTGTGGAAAACTTGAAACGGAACTTCCTGTACCGTTCCAATGTTTTATTGAATTTCTATCACGCAGAAATCATTAGCAAGAGTTTCTTCTCTTGCAGGTAATACCTCAGCTGGTGTCCAAAAGGAGAGAATGGACTAAACAGTGTTATTTATTGAATTTTTTTCTGTTGTGTACCACGTTTCCCATTTTCCTTTCCTTTGTGCGGCCTGGACGGTATAAATGAGGGCGTGGTTGAACTAGCAGAAAGCTTTAGGCAGAGATTGTAACACTGCATGAATGGTCGTTCTGTGGTAGGGTAGTACCAACCCCCAAGCGTGAACAAGTTTAGCAGAGACGACGTTTGCAGGTCAGGGCAAAGATGACACGTAGGCGTGCGAATTGGCTCTGTCAGGTTGGCGCGCCGCCCCCACCACGTTTGTAAGCGAAACGGTTAGGCGAATTCGGTTGGAATAGCACTTGTTCCTGAGCAGCGGCGTGGTACAGACGCAGAAGTTGGAGTTCTGCACTTTACGGTAGTATGATGTAAGGTATTGGAATGTTTCAAAACTGCTGCTGATTAAGGTCAGGACGGTGGAAGCAGGTGTAACACTACTGGCAGACCCCCATAAGGGAATTTATTTTCGCTATTTCCTCTAAATTTCCGTAAGAACTTTGGGTTTGTGCCTTGCACAAGCATGGACCATAGGCCCTAAGCTCACGGTCGTATTTTGGGTCTAAGTGTGAAGATAGTCATTTCATTTCATGCCTTTTTGTATGCTCTCTTCCGTATAGTAAAGGTTTGGGGCATTTTTATGATTTTTTCGATGTTTTCTTTGTGTACACTGTTTCCCGCCATGTGCTCAGTTGGAGCAACGGTCATGGCATTAAAGTGTAGATCGGTTATCGCTTAGCTTCAGTACAGTTTCGCTAGTCAGTTAGTTCCGTGATTGTAAACACGTGCCTAAAATTAAATTTGATGTTAGGAAATGTGCGCGGGCTCATTTTGGCGCGAAACGGGATCAACGGCCATTTATAAGAAAACAGGTCAGATTTATCAATATGAGACCCAAATAAATAATTAAACAGTAATGCACGACTGCAATGAACGGTCGAGTTAATCTGGTGTGTCAAGATTTCGTGAATTTTCCATGCTTTGAGTTACTCCAACTTAGCCACGTGTGCGAGCTGGGACCAATATTACTTGGTAGATGTGCGTGTGTCCTCCTCTTTAAACGTTTTAGCTTGTTAAGAATGAAGTTTACTGTGTAACTTGCGGAGTACAGTACTGTTTACCTGGTAATGAGCTCCGATTTTGCCGACATTAATACTCGTGTGATTTTGGCACCACTTTGCTTTAGAATAATGGAGCTTGCCGTGAAATGTTCAGTGCGCGATACAGTTTATTAGAGAAATTTCCGTTTTTCGGTATAATTTGTGCAGGTATTAAGACTTACATAAGTCTCCCCGCCACGTGGTACGAGGTAAACGTTATTGAGCTCCTCAAACCACTTTGCTTTAGAATAATGGTGGCTTCCACGCAACCTTCAGCGAACGATACCGTTTATTAGAGAGATTTCCGATTTTTTATAGATAATTCTGCTATCATTAACATTCGCCTAACATTACCGCCACGTGGTACTAGATAAGCGTTCTCCCGCCACTTTACCTATTGCTTTATAATTATGTTCACCCTGAAACATGCATAGTATGGTACTATTTATTTGAAAGAGCCCCGATTTTATGTATAGTTTGATGACCCTGATAGTTGCATCATTTCCCAGCCACTTGGTACTTAGTAAATGTGCGTGTGTGCCCCATTTTATCTATATGTGAACAGTAAATGTGTCCGAAAATTATTTGGTCCAATTTACGGGTTACAATCAAGCGAGCTATGTTTAATAGGGAATGCTGGGTCCTGGAATGTGATAGTGTATCTGTGTAGTCTTAACACATAAATGAATCCGAATTGCCAAACCAAATATAAGCAGACGACTTGCTATATCCTTATGAAACACATGTTAGCACATCGTGCATCCTGTTGGTACTGGCCAGTATACTTGAGTTCTCGATAGCTGGACTTGCTCTGCGTTTCAGTTCTAGCACTTAGTAATAATACGAAAAGAGAGCATGGGTCTAGGCGTAACTGTTTGGTTGAATATGTACTTACACTGAAGCCAGGCCAGCACTCCATCACCCCCCTCCTTCCCAGAATTACGAGATAATAACCATAGGCTTATTTTGTTAGAGAGACCTTCTTTGAGAGTAAATAGGGCTGATGTCCTTGCAGTTGTATGACTTTGGTTCTTGCTTAGTACTAATGTGTTAATAGTTGTCTTGGTATCATTTAGACAACAAATTCCAATAAGTATAGTTTGTCAATAGTTTTCCCTCAAAACAGTCATCAATAATTTAATGCCATAGTCAAATTTCAAATAGCTCAAATGACCCAGTACAGAAAATTAGAAATTAATTAAACTTCCCTAAGAGATGAGAGGCAAATGAATCCCATTAGCTAGTCACATGTTTGATCTAATCAACAAATATTGAAAGATCGGATGCCCCCTAATAAGTTCTGTTCAGGTGCTTTCTGTAGCGGCCTTTATAGATGCGTTATCCGTTGCCTTTATAATTTGGTGGGTTAATTAAACCATCTTCTTGAAGCATTAACACCCCAGAATTAAGTCTCGGGTCTATTGTTTCGTGAACCACACGAATTTTGAGCCAAATATGCAGAGGGCAACTTGCATAATCTCTGGCTGGACTCGTTAAGTAACGGTAATCCTCCCACTGGGTAGAGTTACACTGATACTTAACCGAACCCACGCCTTGAGGGCTACGTTGCAAACTCCGCAGCATATTTCGCTACGTGCTGATTTTAACTGTATGTTGCGTTTTGTGGATCAGTTTCACTGTCCTCAATTCTGTCGGAAATTGCAAGATTTAGTTCATTTCTTGAAACTGCAAGACGATTAGATCTGTGAGTATATGACTCGTCAAATTTACTTATTTTACTGCTACTTCTAACTGTATGCTTGACAGATTTTATTCATGTGATTGACTGCGTGATTGGTTTTTGGCTGTCCATGTTCAAAAATGGTTCTAATGGCTCTGAGTGCTATGGGACTTAACATATGAGGTCATCAGTCCCCTAGCACTTAGAACTACTTAAACCTAACTAACCTAAGGACATCACACACATCCATGCCAAAGGCAGTATTCGAACCTGCGACCGTAGCAGTCGCGCGGTTCCAGACTGAAGCGCCTAGAACCGCACCGCCACAACGGCCGGCGCTGTCCATGTTATTCCCACCAGTATTTTGTCGGTGCATAGGGACAGTGCAGCTAAATAAGGGATGATTACATAAAATATGGGACTTCTGGTCACCCTGCCGTGGTCAGTCCGACGAAGAATCAGCAACGCTGGTGCGTTGTCCCTAGACTATAGCGAAGACTTCCGGATCCACCCATGTGGGACAGTGGCAGGTTGTGGTGATACACTCCGAGACTGGTAATTACGGCGAGGCAGCCGTCTCAACCAATAACGGCTGCCGTTGCTCAGTAGCGTGTGCCAGACGTAGCTTTACTGTAAACAGGCAATCGAGTGCGAACGTCATGTACGTCATCGATCCGTCTGACCGCCTGCCTTAGGAGCTACAATGCTGGGGTACTTATGGAGCGAAGTGATGGCCAACGTTTACCTGACGACACACCCCATATGTCTTGCCGCTACGAAGGCATCAGCGGATCTCACTGTGCCGTGCTGGGTTAAAGAGATGTTTCTAGTATGTGACGTGATCCTGTCCTGCGGCTTTGCCGCACTAAATTTCTGCTGAGGTCCGTTGTCTGGCCATCCAGAAACGCTGCTGTTGTGTTTTCCCCCGACCCGCTCCAGGTGGTGAAATGTTATTCTTCGCGCCTGCCTCGTGTCGACTCCGCCGTAGTGCAAGCGAGATGTTTCGCTCTGGGGCTTTAAAAATTCTAGCCGTTTACTGCCTTGTTGCCGTATAGCAGCAGGTGAGGTTGACCAGCTATCTGGCCAGTGCTGTCCAAGTTAAATGAGCCGGTACAGCTGTTTGAACGTATGATTCCTGCCGATGTGCGCGTAACGTACAGAATAAACTTTTTACTATTATTGTACTCGACTGCACTCGAGACATGTTGGCTACCGCTCCATGTGAAATGAAATCCAATGAGATACCAGTAAACGCGGAAGAATACATGGTGTAATGTTTACATCAGTATTATTCTTGTGAATAACGCAGTATACTATCTCTGACTGTGGCTTGCGGAAGAATGGATTGTCATTTCTTCCGAAATTCACATACCAGACTGACAGTGTTCCCAGCGGAGTTCAATTCGTTATAAAGAGGGATACACATACTCCCGTATTAACGTCCTATAATACTTGTGGAGATATTGCTCATCAGAAAATGTATTATTATACTTCCAGCTCATCCAATTAGCTAGGATAACTGACATTTAGAGAATGACTAACGCAGATCGTCGCAGGCGGTAGCTGCCATGGCGGCCATGTCCCACGGACGTGCAGGAATGCGATGGCGGCCTGCTGCCCGTGGTTGGGGACGGCTTCGTGGTCCTCTGCGCCTCTGAGCTCGCAGTGTGTTGCGAGGCGTGCGGACGTGTTTGGCGTTTGTGGTGAGAAGAAGTTGTCGGAGTGCAGTGCAAGTTTCCGCGTGGATAACTAAAGGTGTAATTTTTCACTTTAAGCATTAAAGAGTAGTTCTGAGACTGTAGTTTGGCGCTGAGAGGTCTTTTTTTCGTGATAGTGAATGCATTCTTCCGTCCCGTGCGGCGAGTTTTGTTGGCGGACCGTCAGGCCATTCTCTTCCCTGCCGGCCGCGGCGCGTTGCGCTTTCTGTCGACGGCGCGGAGTGCGGCGCTCTCACTGCGAGAGCCACAGCTGTCCGCTGAGTCAGGAGTCCCGGACAGCAGCGGCCGACTCAGAGGACGCCGCCTACGGAAAGCTGCCTGCAGGTATCGCCAACTGGCCTGTGGCTCCTGTATCTTTGCGCTGCCGAGTAACAGCGCGGCGAACTGCGGAACAAATTACACGGCATACTGCGCTTCACGGAACTGGTCGCACTCGGTTAAGAGACGAACTACGTGCGCAACGGATCCATAATTTGGGAAGCGACTGCCGTACGGCAAATTTCGTCAGGTGCGCACTCTGTTTTCCTCCCTTTTTTGAAGCATTTCGGACGTGTGCATCGTCTTTTGACTAAGTTAAGCTCCACGTCCGCGAGTATACGCGGACACTGGAGCATACAATCTGTAGACAAGAAAAAGATAATAGAAAAAACATTACAGCATAAGGACATTAGGTGTGAAGAACCCAAGAAGTTCAGACCCCTGCTGCCAGTGCACCAAGTCTCAACGTATTTAACTTACCAGGAATTCTTAGAAGAGCTCTACGAAATAAACCTGAGTGAACACATTACTAAAGACGAGTTCGATAGCGAGGTTAAAATAAAATTTAAAACAGGACCAAAGAGCAAAAGGACAGTAAACAATATTTTAGAATTGTCGCCAAGAATACGGTTACTGCTGCTTCAGAATGAAAGGGTTTTCATTCAATTTGAATCTTTGTTCATCAATGACTCGGTAGCTGTACAAAAATATTTTGACTGTTGGGTGACTGTTCGGTCACCGATCGAAGGGTTGCGACAAGGACCCAGTATGCGGGAGATGTGCAAAACCGGAACACAAAGTGTCAGAATGCAGGCACGAGAATCCTTTAAGCTGTATACCTATCAAACCCAGAAATAGAACATGCGATAAGGCAGGTGGCGGGACTGTCCTACATATAAACAGCCCTACTAAAGACAAATAGAGCACACCGAGTACGATGTTCTGGACAACGTCCATTAACAAGGAGAGCCACCATAACTGTTGGAAACCCACCCCCCTAACACATCCAGGGACAGACGTAACTAGTAACATAAACAGGCAAAGTTACAAATCGCCGTCAACTAGAATGAGGTGCTGGTGGCGAGCCGTTGCCTTGCGGCAAAACATGGGTTTTCTACAACTCCCAAATGCCAATACTAATAATGATGTAGAACCTCAGTTCTGGGAGAGAATACACTTTAGGTACTTCAGCGTTACCGACTATATAGGAGATATGTGCATGCAGGGTGCAATTGAATATGAAGTTACCAGGCACCTGAAACATCACATGTTTGATTGGGTCGTCTTCCAGGCCGGCCTCCTTTTGCGGGTTGAAAACTGGAAGACGAAATGCACGTGAGATAATTCAGAGAAATGTATCGGCGTCCTTGAACATCCTTGGGATGAAGATGTCACGCAGTTCACAAGAAATTCAACACCACAGGCAAACACACACAAAGACAACCGTACACTACCCGCACAACAAGGAGAGTGCAAAACAACCAAATGTAGACCCTATATTACAAAATGGTTTAAATGGCTCTCAGCACTATGGGACTCAACTCCTGAGGTCATCAGTCCCCTAGAACTTGGAACTACTTAAACCTAACTAACCTAAGGTTATCACAAACATCCATGCCCGAGGCAGGATTAGAACCTGCGACCGTAGCGGTCACGCGGTTCCAGACTGTAGCGCCTAGAAGTGCTCGGCCACCCCTATATTACACTTGTTCGTTTTGCCTATGGGGATAGCTCACACAGTCACAACGAAAAATAAAATGGTGAGGTAGCTGAACAGAAAGACACCCTTCACCGTCACAACACGAGACACAACCACCCCAAAAATGAACATACAAGGGTCACCTTTCAAAAACAAGTCCCCGGAAGAGATCAAAAACAACAAGTCACTATTAGGAAAAATGCTCAGCAAAAGCACATCAAATTCCACACTACTAGAAACCATAAAGCACGAAGAACATGCTGCACTGCAAAATTACTCGAAACCGGAGCAACAAACAAACAGTCAAGAACACCAACCAGACATAACCAAGAACCCCAAGCTGAGTAGCGTTTACCACATAAGCGACGAAAACTCAGAATCTCACCTACGGCTTAGCAGACTAGAAAACAAGGACATATTTCAAACAGCTCTTCGCTATGTAATACGAATCAAGCATGAAAATAGGGATAAAATTTGCTTCCCAACTGCAGGACAAACTGACAGGATGATCCTAAGAGTTGAAAATCTGCCAACGAACCCAAAGAACTAAGTAAGTTTTTATGGGAGGCATGTGTGCGAAGGGGAGACAGCCGAAACGCAGGGAAAGTATACAAGGACTTCGTGAGAGCACGTGGACGTGTGTTCTGGATTTTAAAGAAACCACATCTAAGTGTTTTTCCTTGACTAGACATCCCTCAGGAAGGTAATACAACTAAACTGCCAGGGCAGTACCCTAGTAGACATGTAACTAGGTAGGCTCTTGGAAGAAACAAAAGCAGACATCGCCTGGGTTCAGGAACCCTTTCTGCGAGGCGGGAATATTTCAGGGCTCCCCTTACATTACAGTACTATAGTAGGTACACCGAACGCGAAAGTCGCGATAATAGTAGTTGCCGCGATAATAGTAGTTAATAAAAACCTCATAGTAACACAGATCATCCACTTCTGCTCTGAACCCATCGCCACAGCAGAAATAACAGACAGAAAGAATGTATTCCTCATGTCGTCCATTTACGCTCAGTACTAGTATGATACAGATCATTTATTAGACAAAATAAAAGACATTGCACGGCATTCAAAAAGAAAGAGGCTGCTCATTCTAACCGGTATCAACGCGAAATGGAAGCCAGAACAAATAACGGAGGATAAATAGTGGTTGAGATGGTAAATGAACGCAACCTATTCATACTGAGTAGGGAGGGTCAGCCGCCTACCTACTGCGGAGACGCCAGTGGTGTAAGTAACGTAGACCTTTCTCTAGGGAACGCAAAATCTCTTCCACTAGTCAACACATGGAGGGTATGGGATAGAGCCACACACAGCGAAAAAAATGGCTCTGAGCACTATGGGACTTAAGTTCTGAGGTCATCAATCCCCTAGAACTTAGAACTGCTTAAACCTAACTAACCTAAGGACATCACACACATCCATGCCCGAGACAGGATTCGAACCTGCGACCGCAGCGGTCGCGCGGTTCCAGACTGTAGCGCCTGGAACCGCTCGGCCACTCCGGCCGGCCGCCACACACAGCGACCACAACGCAATCACCATAAGCACAGATATGTCATTACACATAACATGGACCACGAACAGCAGCATTTAATCATAGGAATAGCCGACTGGCTAAAAGTTAGAGATATTGTTGAGGCGTCGTCACTACACATAGTTCAAGGCAGTATAGATTACAAAACGCATATTCTGACAGAGGACCAAGAAAGAGCAAAGAAAGCAACTATACCACGGGAAAAAAATGAGTGGGGACAGAAACAACCGTGGTCGGCATAACTGGCAAGATTAAGGAAGAAATCACGGGACAAAAGAAAGTACTACCAACAAGCAAAGACAGCTCCTGAAAGACAGATAAGACTTGACCTGTATTGTGACGCTAAACAGAAATACCAGAAACAACTAAAGACAACAAGGCAAGACTACGGGACCAATTTCGTCAAAACCCAGCAACAGAACAACATTTGGGGACAATCCTGCAAGACAGAAACAGAACGAGTTAAGACACCGACAGTTCTGTCAACACTAAAACAAGCTGACGGCACAATGATGAGAGGATGGAGAAGCACAGCAGAATATCTTCTGAACAGGCTACTCCCACATCTCGACCCCACACAAGACGAGCGACACCGCGCTGTCCTAAGAGATGGCATGAGGCAAGCAGACTTAAGAAACAGAAAAGCAACCGGCCCGGACAAAATACTTTCAGAAACATTAAAACAAACGGTAACATAAATCACACATTTTCTTAGTAACGAGGCACTACTAACAGGCAGAATTTTGGGAAACTGGTAATGTAGTAATAATAAGGAAATCACAAAAAAAGAGCAAAAGACCCCAAAATGTACCGACCGGTCTGCCTCTTAAACACTCTCTCCAAGGAACTGGGAAGACAAAATACTTTCAGAAACATTAAAACAAACGGTAACATAAATCACACATTTTCTTAGTAACGAGGCACTACTAACAGGCAGAATTCCCGACTTTTGGGAAACTGGTAATGTAGTAATAATAAGGAAATCACAAAAAAAAGAGCAAAAGACCCCAAAATGTACCGACCGGTCTGCCTCTTAAACACTCTCTCCAAGGAACTGGGAAGGCTCCTGTCTGACTGCCTACAACCGAACAGACACCTCCTCAGGCTAATGCCCCATTAATTCGGCTTCAAGGAAGCTAGATCAATAGAAGACGACATCAATCACGCACTGACACTTACAAATGGCGTCAGTGATAAATACGTGGCCGCCATAAAAATCGGTATAGCCGGGGCTTTGACAATCTGTGGTGGCCGTCCCTCTTCGCCAGGAAATGAGGCTATCAGTTTCCCTCGTCAATAGCCTCCTCGACTACTGCAGAGGCAGAATGGCGGAGTGGAGGGCTGGTACACACAAGGTTGTCAAGAGAATGACGAAGGGATGTCCACAGGGCTCGATCTGTGGACCAATATTGTACGATATTGTAATCGAGCCCGTGCTGAACGTGCTGGATGCTGACGACAGGGTAAGAGGTGTGGTGGCACATGCAGATGACCTGCTCGTAGTGCTGTCAGCCAAGTTGAGAGTAGCAATAGAGACAACAGGCACGCAACTGCTTCAGAAAATTAACACTTGGTGCAAAGAAAATCAATTAAAAGTCACTCCCATAAAAACTGTATATTTTTGCTCAGAGGGACATTACAGAGGAATCCAATTCTAAAATTCGGCAATAAAAGCATAAAGAGGAAGCAAGCCACACGTTATCTAGGACTGCCTTTGGCTAAAAACAGACTTTCAGCAATCATATCAAAGTTACAATTAACAAAGCTTCCAAAATCATCCACAAACTAGCAAGACTCAGCACAACTCAGTACATATTGCCTATTAAGGCGGTAAGGACCTACCACATCGAGATATTTGACTCCATCGCACGCTTTGCCGCAAGTGTGTGGCCTCACAGACTGAACATAGACAAACGAGACAATTGCAAGACAAGAGTAATAGGGCAACAAGGAGGCACCCCACTCTGCATTGTTGCCAAATGTGTTCAAAATGGCGGGTACAAGGTGGCAATGTCGCGATGATGTCACTGCGGGAAGTTCACTTTTTGGCGAGAAAATAGGTCAGTTGGGCTGTCTCTCCAAACATATGGGAAGAGACAGACACTGTGTCACAGTCATGTGAGGGCTTCCCAGCCAAACTTCTGCAGTGTAGTCGGAACAGCAGGCACGCTAGCTGTGGGAAACTCACGATGACCTTTTCCTTTGACAGCAGGGGCCCACTGCTCACTGAGTTTGTGGAACACGACGCCACAGTTAATACCCATGGACACGTAGATGTTTTGCAAAAATTGAAGCGTTCCATCGAGTCCAAAAGCCCAGGAATGTTGACGCACTACGTAATTTTGTTGCAGAATAATGGCCGACCACAGGTCGCCAATGTTGCTTCGATTAGCCTTCAGAAGTGTCACAGGAAGCGCCTACAAATCCTTTGGTGGGTGACTGTGAAACAGCCACTCTGATCTGGCACCCTATGGTTACCATCTCTTCAGTAAACTGCTAAACAGTGGGTCAAAGGCGCTGGTCCTGTCTTCAGTCGTGCGGTTATACAGGCCGTAGTTCCACGGTGGTATAAGGCGACTGAAACGGACGGAGGTTATGTCACAAAATTACATTTTGTCTGTCAAGAGTGTGTCAAGATATGTAAAAGTTTTAATGGTATGGAAAGTAAAATGCATGACCAAAACATACATTATGCAATCCTTTCAGAGTGATCCTTGTAAAAACATGGCCACCCAAGGCTACACGGTAAGGCAAGCATGAGATACTTACACAACAATTTTGTACGAGAGAGTTGCCGATGGGCAGTTCGTAGAAGCGCACTCACTGCACAATAGTTTCTACGTATGCGCCTGACGTAACAAGCGAATCCGCAAGGAAGTGTGCGGCCGGCTTGTCCGACGCTCGCGGGTCAGCGTGCCGATAAATCTCGCTCTCTCGTCGACAGTCGCCATCCGTCGCTAAGCGAACGTCATTCCGCCGCCCGATTTCCGTTAACGCGATCAGAGCTTAGTAACAGTCACCTGCAGCGAGCGCGCGATGGCTGCGACACGGAACGGCAGCCGCTGCAAAGCTGCTGCCCGGAATGAGTCCAGCACTGGATGTGTATAACTCGTCATGATTCCTGTCTTGTACATACATAACCGATGGACTACGCACCAAACACGCTGAAGAAAATGGAAAGTCTAGCTGCATGAAGCAACAGTCGATATGAATCACACTTTGTGGAAATGTTCGTCACATAACGGCCATTGAATGATTAAAATTTCACTCCGTTTGGAGGTGATGTCTGTCATCAGCAGTGGTCTTATGTGTGGCCATAACAGGCAGAAGAAGACTGAGAAGTGTTGTTAGGCTGTTTCTTTAATAGATATGATGCACTTTCCATGTTTTTTGCTTATACATAGCCAATTTTCGTTCGTCTTCCGCACAGCATTTGCTACTTGATCGTTCCAAGTTAAGTAGTTCGTAGCTATAATCCAAGGTATTTAGTTGCACTGACAGTTCCTAGGTTTGTGTGGTTTATCAAATAACCGAAATTTAACGAACTCTTTTTAGTACGCATGTGGATGACCTCACACTTTGTATCATTCAGATGAAATTGCTAACTTTAGCATAATACAGGTACCCTGTCTAAATAGTTTTGCAATTAGATTTGAACTTCTGATGACGTAACTAGACTGTCAGTGACATCATCATCTCCTGTTTTAGTTGATGTCTTTCCTAAATACTTCGAAATATCACCTCGCTGACAGGAATTTCTCTCCAGCTACAACTGCTATTTATATTCGTTATTTGTAGGATAGAAATGTGAAAGCAGTAACATAATTATACAGGTAATTTGTTTGTTTGTGATATTACATTCGACTATTCCTCATTTACAAACAAACTAGAAATGTGTAACCTCCTGGCATATACCCTGGTCTAATTCCAGCCCTACCCCAACCTGCGTGGTATCGGCTATCGTTGTGTATTCACAACCCATCACAAGCACAGTTCTCGCAATACGTGACTGAAAGATCTACTTCTTCAACCCACGCTCCCAGTCCAGCTGTGCGCCTCTGACAGGAATACAACTTGTACACGATGTTTGCCTACGGCTCACTCCCTTTCCATCGGAATTTCTTAGCCCGATCTTGTCACTGATCTCCAGTCGAGTTACAGCAGCTTCAGTGTCAGTAACATCATCAACATCACGCCTCTAAATTACCATCAGCATCACATTCATACATCGTCACACCAACGTATCTCGTTCCAGTTCATCGAACTTGCACTTTTTATCATCCTTTTTCTTTAAGATAGTTGTAGTCATTACCTATACGAATGAAGAACAGATACATCAGTGCTGCCAGCTCGCCCCAAATTGGAACGAAATTGTGAAAATGAATAAAAAGGATATTTGTGATTTTTAATTGTCATTGAGAATACTCAAACTTAAAATGCAAATGAAAAATTTCTGCGGTAAGTGACAGTTAGCATAACCGTATTAAATAATTACATAAAGGCAATTCACATCAAGCCATCAGCAACGATCTGAGGTGAACTTATCATGCACTGTCTGATTCGTATTACGTTCTCTGGGCTTCTTTGTCTAAGAATCATGATGTACTTACTGTGGTGTCACCGCCAGACACCACACTTGCTAGGTGGTAGCTTTAAATCGGCCGCGGTCCATTAGTACATGTCGGACCCGCGTGTCGCCACTTTCAGTGATAGAAGACCGAGCACCACCACACGGCAGGTCTAGAGAGACTGACTAGCACTCGCCCCAGTTGTACGGACGACGTAGCTAGCGATGCACACTGACGAACCCTAGATCATTTGCAGAGCAGATAGTTAGAATAGCCTTCAGCTAAGTCAATGGCTACGACCTAGCAAGGCGCCATTAGTAACATTGCATGTATCTAAAGAGTCTCACTTGTATCGCCACAATCTCCAGATGTACCACAAGGATGGATTAAAGTTAAGCATTCCAGAAGCTACGTACTTTTCTTTATAGCATTCATTACGTATCCTGTTTCATACCTCACGCCCATCTGCGTGATATTAGCGCGTGCCTTTCGGCTTCCTCGCATTGTGTCTAGGCTGTCTTGCCTAGACCCAACACTTACAAACTGGGAGAACATCAGTTTGTCACATAGTCCACAGTAACTCTGCAGGCATTCAGTGGCGGCTTGCGTGTAGGCACTGTGTAAATGTAGCACCTGCTATTTCCTTCCACTTCATATTATCAATAGTGTTTTATACAATGAATTCTTTATTTGTACTTGTACAATGTACACTACTGGCCATTAAAATTGCTATACCATGAAGATGACGTGCTACAGACGCGAAATTTAACTGACAGGAAGAAGATGCTGTGATACGCAAATGATTAGCTTTTCAGAGCATTCACACAAGGTTGGCGCCGGTGGCGACACCTACAACGTGCTGACATGACGAAAGTTTCCAACCAATTTCTCACACACAAACAGCAGTTGACCGGCGTTGCCTGGTGAAACGTTGTTGTGATGCCTCGTGTAAGGAGTAGAAATGCGTACCATCACGTTTCCGACTTTGATAAAGGTCGGATTGTAGGCTATCGCGATGGCGGTTTATCGTATCGCCACATTGCAGCTCGCGTTGGTCGAGATCCAATGACCGTTAGCAGAATATGGTATCGGTGGGTTCAGGGGGGTAATACGGAACGCCGTGCTGGATCCCAACGGCCTCGTATCACTAGCAGCCGAGATAACAGGCATCTTATCCGCATGCTTGTAACGGATCGTGCAGCCACGTCTCGATCCATGAGCCAACAGATGGGGACGTTTGCAAGACAACAACCATCTGCACAGAACAGTTCGACGACGTTTGCAGCAGCATGGGGTATCAGCTCGGAGACCATGACTGCGGTTACCCTTGACGTTGCATTACAAACAGGAGCGCATTCGATGGTGTACTCAATGACGAACCTGTGTGCACGAATGGCAAAACGTCATTTTTTCGGATGAATCCAGGTTCAGTTTACAGCATCATGATGGTCGCATCCGTGTTTGGCGACATCGCGGTGAAAGCACATTGGAAGCGTGTATTCGTCATCGCCATACTGGCGTATCACCCGGCGTGATGGTATGGGGTGACATTGGTCACACGTCTCGGCCACTTCTTGTTGGCATTGACGGCAGTTTGAACAGTGGACGTTACATTTCAGATGTGTTACGACCTGTGGCTCTACCCTTCATTCGATCTCTGCGAAACCCTACATTTCAGCAAGATGATGCACGACCGGATGTTGCCGGTCCTGTACGGGCCTTTCTAGATACAGAAAATGTTCGAGTGCTGCCCTGTCCAGCACATACATCAGATCTCTCACCAATTGGAAACGTCTGGTCAATGGTGGCCGAGCTACTGGCTCGTCACAATACGCCAGTCACTACTATTGGTGAATTGTGGTATCATGTTGAAGCTGCATGGGCAGCAGTACCTGTACACGCCATCCAAGCTCTGTTTCACTCAATGCCCAGGCGTATCAAGGCCGTTATTACGGGTACTGATTTCTCAGGATCTATGCACGCAAATTGCGTGAAAATGTAATGACATGTCAGTTCTAGTATAATATATTTGTCCAATGAATATCCGTTTATCATCTACATTTCTTGTTGGTGTAGCAATTTTAATGGCTAGTTGTGTACATAGACAGCAAAAATCGCAACAGCAATAAGAAGTTGTCCGATGTAAACGAAAGTTGGTTGGCGTGTTCGTGCACCTGGAAGATTGTGTCTGCTCTGACGTCGCGGCGGTCGCAGAAGAGTGTCGCTAGTAGCGCCTCTGTGAGGATGCAAATCAGTTTTGCTTTAAATACACGTTGTAACGGCGGTGAGCGATAATTATCTTTGAGACTGGACGTGGTGAGCTCATGTTAGTCAAGAATGCCTTTAAGGCGACAAAGGCACTGAGTTTGAACGAGGCCCTGTAATACGGCTACGAGAAGCAGGATGTTCCTTCTACAGTACTGCACAAGGACTGCGGCCACTGAAGACGACTGCTGGCAGCGGTGGTCACGAGAATTTACGGACCCCGGACGACCACGTGGCAGTACCGAGAGGAGAGACCGTCGTTTCCGGCGTATCGTTCTGGAGCGTTGACCTGCGTCTGCAGCAGCAGTCTGAGCAGCAGTTGGCTCCACAGCGACGCAGCCAGCTGTAACGAGTCAGTTGCGTCGAGGGCAGTTAAGAGCCAAAAGCCCTGCAGCGCCCTTCCTGCTGACCCCAAACCACCGCCATTTGCGACTTCAGTGGTGTCAAGCGACAGCTCACTGGAGGGCAGCTGGAGGTCTGTTGTGATTTCTGATTAAAGCTGGCTCTGTCTCGGAACCACTGTCGGCCAACTGTTCGTTATAGGGATGCCAGTTGATGGCCTGCAGCCAACCTGTTTGCGTGATAAACACACTGGACCTACACCTGCAGCTGTGGTCTGGGGTATGGTTTCGTATGACAGCAGGAGCACTATTGTAGTGATCCCGTGCACCCTGACTGCAAATTCGTATGTCAGTACTGTGACAACGAGTCGTTGTTGTACTGCCATTCATGTACAGCATTCCAGTGGTGGTTTGCAGCAGGATAACGCTAGCCCACAACCGCTGCTGTAACCCAACATGCTCTACAGAGTCTCGACGCGTTGCTTTGACCTTCTCGCTCACCAGATCTGTCTCCAATCCGGCACACGTGGCACATCATCGGACGACAACTCCAGCGTCATCCACAAACAGTATTAACCGCTCCTGTACTGACCGACCAAGAGCAACAGGCAGAATCGCCTGCGCGTGTCCCAGTAACTCCAAGCAGCAAGCAGCGCGGCAGCGCTAATTAAAAGCCGGAAGTAGTTTTCCGGAGTTTTTCGTTATCAGCGCCGTAATCTCCATAAGAATAACACAGACCGGAAGTGAGATTTTGAGCAACACGGGTCAAGTAAATATAAGGCACGCTGAAAAATTTCCAAGTCCGAATCAAGGTCACGCGCAGCCAGAACAGTACAGCGCGACACAAGAGACGCACACAGCGCCATGCCCACAAACTGATATCAGGCACCTGTACAACACAGTGCATGCACGTTTGCACGCTTGCATTCGACATTGTGGGGGTTACACCGTTTATTAATGTACCAACATTTCAAAATTACATTAATCTGTGTTCTTGCAGTGTCGATCACTTAAATATCTTCCCTAGACAAAAACATTCTCCAAATTTCATTTCTCTACATTAATTATTTTTTGGTGTTGCGATATTTTCTGCTTCAGAGTGTAATCATTATGCTTAATGTCAGAAGGAATCCAACAATTTATGAAAAAGATACAAAAAAATTCCGCTTCACACTTCCAGCAGCATGGTTTTCGGTTGTTGAGCGCATGCGCGCACAGGAAGCTGTCAGAGTGGGTGCCGCGAGGGAGGGGGAGACACAACACTGGCTCTTCTGCAGTGCCGAATCTGACGAGGCGACTGCTGCTGGGAGACGGGCGGTCTTCATTTTTAACCCAGCTGTGTTGTGCTTAAAAAGGGTGTTTCATTTTATTGAATGTGATAAATTGTAGAATGACATTATAGCTCTGTTTCCAGCTGTTCTTTCCGATTACATTTCTTTCAATTCTTTTGCGAGAAAGAAAACTTTAACCATGGCCGTGTAGCCCCAAGAAATAAAGTCTGTGACTATAAACCACAGGGTTCATGAAAATATGTGACCTTTAAAAAGTCATTCAGTCAATAACAAATTCAGATCAAACCACTGCAGAGGCAACAGTAATTTCAAATACTTGAACGATGTTAATTTCAAGCTTTGGTTATTCTAATGAAATTATACCTCATGCTGAAATAATTTGCAACGAAATGCACTCTCAAGAAATTAGTGTATTTAAAGGTAAAGCACATATAACAAATTTCATAAGTGTTTTTTTTAGTATTTGCCGACTGCCTTGCCGCAGTGGTAACGCCGGTTCCCGTCACATCACCGAAGTTAAGCGCTGTCGGGCTGGGCTAGCACTTGGATGGGTGACCATCCGGTCTGCCTGACACTTTTGGCAAGCGGGGTGCACTCAGCCCTGAGGAGCTACTTGATTGAGAAGTAGCGGCTCCGGTCTCGTAAAGTGACACACGCCCGGGAGAGAGATGTGCTGACCCAGTGCCCCTCCATATTTGGATCCAGTGACGCCTGTGGGCTGAGGATGACACGGCGACTGGTCGGGACGGTTGGACCTTCATGGCCTGCTCCGGCGGAGTTAAGTTAAGTTTCATTTTAGGATTAAGAAAGTGGAAGTTCTGTGAGAATCCTTCAAATACACCCATGCCAAAAGCAAGGGAAGGGTGTGATAATGCACAAATACTCTTCCAATGAGCACACAGTAGATGCTAAATTGTTCAACAAGGAATGCTTCATCAGATTCAAGAATGAACAACGTATAGAAGACGTAGCACTGACCGCTGCAGCTTATCTCTAGAATGACAAAGAAAAGCTTGAAATTGAGCAAATAGTATTCTATTGTGAGTCTGATATTCGCAAATATTGCAGATTAACTGAGCTGCTGATATTTACCTAGAAAATCAATCTGGCAGATGTTGTTTGTGAAATTACGAAACTTATAGAAAGTGTTGTTAACACTTCCCATGACTACATGAGAGGCAGAATGCTGATTTTCAAAAAAAAAAAAAAAAAAAAAAAAAAAAAAAAAAAAAAAAAAAAAAAAAAAAAAAAAATAAGTTTACGAAAAATCGCTATGAATTCGAAAAGACTAAATGCGCTTAAAGCGCTTTCAATGGAGAAAAATATTCTCAGCTGTCATCATCCACAGAATACGGAACAAATTTTTCATATTTTCGCACAAATTAAAAAAAGAAGAAAGGATTTAATTTTTAAATGCTTAGATCAGACTCGAACTGTAACAATTTAAGTTCAAGTGAGTAAAAATGTTTGATTCTGTTCTTTAGGATTCTATCAAGTTTCTAAAAATTCTGTTTTTATACACGTTCGTTTCTGTTTACATCATATCTAAACTGAGGCTAAAAATTTTCTGGAGCAGCTCCCTCACTATTTTTAGCTACGAACTGTCAGTGCAAACATAGTTCAGCAAACTTGATCTGCCGTACTCATGTCAGATGTCCGGTCTTGTTCCTAAATACCCTGAACTCTGGGCACTGTAACGGATCGGGCGTGTCTGGTCCAGCGGTACAGTGTTACTGAACTGCCTACTGCAGCAGCAAAGCGATATAAATAACAGTAAATGGTGTCACGTATACAGTAGTGGTTTCTTTAGCTGTCATAGAACTGAGCGTCAGTACTGGTTCATTCCTTGGCGTCAGACTTCTGAAAGCAAATCAACAACGATTATGGGCCGCGAGCAGATCACGTGAAGGAAAAGCGATTCCACACGGGCCATTTATAGTGAAATCCTAAGGCTGCTGTACACGGGGCCAGAATGGCAGCCAGTTCTGGCGATCAGAAGTGGACGCCACCAGTTTTACCGGCCAGTAAGCTTGTACACGAAGCCAATTATGGCTTCCAATATTTTCCCATCTGTGGCCGCCAGTGTGTCGTGACAGGTGGTAGAGTAAACAGTTTTAAGTGTTTCTTGGTGAAAAATATGAAATGTGACAGTGATAGTGAGTTTGAGGAGGCTTTTAACGAAGTGGTGAGTGAAATTGTTGTCACTTTAAGTGAGGAGGGGAGAACCACTTTAAATCAACATAGACTGTGGGCGAAAGACTGGGTAGGTCGAAGAGAAACCCTTAGAGCATCATCCACTTTGTTCCGTAAACTGTCATTGGAAGATCCTTTAGAATACAAGAGACAATGGAGAATGACTGTTGAACAATTTAATGAGCTTTTGAGCACAATTGAACCACAGGTAGCCAAGAGAGATACTATTATGAGAAATGCAATAACTCCTAAACAGAAACTAGAGGTTACGCTGCGGTATTTAACAACTGGCGATAGTTTTCAGTCTCTGGCATTATTATTTCGCATACCAGCAACCACAATTTCAAGATTCATTCCTGAAGTTCTCCAGTCAGTCATAACTGGATTACACCACTACTTAAAGGTGATTTTTACTGGTTGATTATTGTATAATTTGATAAAACTAGAATTTTAGAAAGTCGTCTAGGCATACCATCTATTAATTATGTAATTTTTTAACTGATTATTTTATCAGTATTATTGAGAAACAAAAAAATCTATATCTATAATCTACTATTACGATACTTTGTCAAGGCAAATAAAAAGTTCATCCGTTTTTCCTAAGGTATTATTATTGACCCAAACCTTTTTACAAATGAAACATTACTTTATATAAGCATTAACTCAGTCTTTATTTCTGGAGAAGTTACTCAAGTTTCTGTATAGCATATCATCAACTGTGAATAGGTCTGTGTCCAAACTGGAAAGGTCTTCCTCTTCATCTGACACATGAGAAGAAGTACTTCCATATGGCGATGCAGAAGTAACTAGTGAATCTGGTGGCAAGTATTTAGCTTTTCATTGGTGATAAGGCTCTGGAACTTTTCTTGCAAGATTGCAGAGCTTCTAGCAGGAAGTGTTCTCAATTGCCCAGCAATTTGTTGCCCAAACAGTTCGCACTCGTCCACAACTTTTTTTTGAAGATGATGGTCTATCCATTGTAATTTATTGTAATTTGTTAATTGTACTTTCAACTTTGGAAAGTATTGAAATGCGTCTTTTCTTTGCTCCTGGCGTCGCAAATTGGTTTTCTTCCGCCGACGATCCAGTTGCTTTTACTGTGCTCTTAGCAATGCTATCATCATCCATGTCTTCAGTATTTTCTTCTTCATGTTCTTGAGGATCAGTAAGGACACTAATGAGTTCCTGTTGTCCACCATAACATTCTTCAGTGCGACTTTTCTGAAAAATACAAATGCGACATTGCAGAAATTTTGCAACGATTTGCAGATTTAAATAGTATATTGTTTGGTTTTGACATAGACTAACAAATCAATAAATTATATTTTAATGTTTATTTATTTATTTTGTTGAAGGTATCTCAATCTTTGGAAGAGTGGAGATATATAAAAATAGTTTTGAGATCAAATGGAATTTTCCATCCTGTTGTGGTGCATTGGATGGTAAACGCATAGCCATCAAACGTTGTGCAGAATTTTACAATTACAAAGCGGGTTACCCCATAATACTGTTGGCTTTGGTTGATGCCGAATGTAAATTCATTTATGTAGATGTGGGAACAAATGGAAGGGCTAATGATGGAAGTGTGTTTGGGCTGTCTACTTTGAAAACAGTCATTGACAAAAACAGCCTGAATTTGCCTCAGGAATACATTATTGTAGCAGATGACGCATTTCCCCTGTATACAAATTTGATGAAACCATTCTCAAGGACAAACTTGTCCTTAGAAGAACGGGTATTCAACTACCGGTTATCAAGAGCACGAAGAGTTGTTGAGAACGCTTTCGGCATATTAGCAGCTAGAGTTAGAATATTTCGAAAAGTCATTGAAGTTAATTTATCCACAGTTGATGTAATTGTGCAGGCTGCATGTACGATTCGCAACTGGTTACGTGCAGTATCGCCAGGGTCGTACTTTGAAAGGGGATGGGCTGTTTATGAAGACAAAGAAACAGGAGTGCTGCATCCAGGACTATGGCGCACACCTGGAACGGAGCTACCATCCATACGTAGTGTTCGTAAAGCAAACGCCTACTCAAAGCAGGCATCAGAAAAGAGGAATAAAATGGATGCTTACTTCAGCAAAGGAGGACAAGTTCCTTGACAAATGAAGGCCAATGGAATGTAAATATGGTGGAAGATGTTTAGTAATTAAAACTTCTGATTTTACCTACTTTTGTACAACGACTTAGCTCTTTTACTCTTAGAAAAATAGAATTTTAATTATCTCTAATAAACAGTTAAATCTCGAGATATAAAAGCGTGTAAATACTTTATAGTAAATAATCAATAAAAATTAGTTATCAAATTATTAAAAAGACTGTTTCATTTTACCACTGAAAGTTTTGCTTACATTGGAAAATATTATTAAACATTTCCATGTATTAACAATTCTAACATTCTAAAAAGCCAATTTCTAGCTATTTTTATATTTAGTAATTTTCAAGCCATGTACTTAGAATAGAATACGTTAATTTACCAAATTTGATTGAGAGTCTCGAGTTACGACGACGCTGCTCAGAAACGTGTCAGCCGTATTGAACCAAGGCAGCGTCGGCGTACAATCATCATCAGCCCCAGCTCCGCTTCTTTTTGACGAGATAACTTTTAGTAACTTACTTCTGTATGTTGTCTTGATAGTCTTTATTCTAGCTCTCAAAAACGCAACATCGGGAACAACTATATCCTGACTTTCAAGGTCTTCTTTCAGGTTCAAAATACTACCTTCCCCTTTTCTTTCGTTGGAGTAATCTTCATGGCGTATATCCCACAGTAGTTCATTGTTTTGGAATGTTTCTAAAAATGTTTCAATATTATCAGGCCCCAACTTCACGTTCTTCTTAGTACCGGTATCTTTGTTTGCTATTGAACAAGACATATCAAGTCACTACACGACAGCACGGCACAACTGCTTGATCTAGGCTCAAAAACAACGGCACAGCTCCTTACACGACGGTTGAATCAGCTCTACTGGCTGCCACTACACTTAAGAAATGTCCAATAAGGCCACCGGTAGATCACGTGACCTGCTACTGGCCGCCTCATCGGCCACTAAAATCAAACAAAAACTACCAAAAAGTTTCAAATAATAAGGAAAAAAGGAACATGTACTGGACGGAAATTCGAGGCTAGGGTGTGCTGGGCCGCCGCGGTTAGCGGGGAGAGGTGAACGCTGACATGGAGTTGTCTTCCCGCCCACAGACTCACCTGTCTAAGCAAAGCTACAATGCCAAAAGTAATGCATTCGAGTGGCTGTTTCTTTCCACTGAGTATGCAATTTTGTGCTATGGCGGCTAAACGGGAGCGTGTTGTGATTACTTTCGCTGACCAGCTAGCTACTACCCATGAAGCTGAGAAAGGAATTTTACTGAAAACGTTGCAGCTAATTACAGAGTTGGTGCTTCTGTCGATTCAGAACGGGTGAAGTCGTGATCTAAATTTGTAGAGTAATTTGTGGAAAATCCAATAGGAAAAACAGTGAAGAGTTTCGAGAAAAAGAGATGCCTTTTCCGGCTTGAAACTGCAAAAAGAAGCTAAAATATTGGCTGTTGCTAGGCGAGGAAAGAAAAGATTTTTCTTCAAGCAGCGGGTGGTTAACGGGTTTAGAAACAGATATGGCATTCCGCAATAGAATGTGTGTGGACTAAAAGTTATTTGCAGACCCGGACGCGATATGTTTTCAAAACAGAATTTGGAGATTACACCCAAGGCTATACTAAGCATCGATTTTAGATTTTAAAATGGCCTGAAACGGGAGTTAATTTCAAGATGTTGTCTCCAAAACCTTTCAGCTCCCTCAAATGAAACGTCTGCTTCATGACACAAAATGAAAAAAGAAACGCTTCCGGCACACGTAGACTGCCCCTAATGTGTTTCGGGAAATTATTCTTGATCAACGGTATTTTTGGATAACTTGTGAACTCATTGCCAGATGGTTTAGTGATCAGTTCGTAGCGAAAGTTGAAAAGTTATAACTAAAAAGGTCTGCTTAACAAAGACATCGCATGAATTCTCAATCCGTCTACATGTCATTGCGAGTTAAAAAGTTGCGATATTGTTTTGCATTTTCTTCCCCCAAGTGTTACGTCTGTATCTGTCACTGGCTCAAGACATAACAGCATTTAAATAGCGCTACCTGGGGCTGTTTGTGAGAACGATCCTACAAAACAGTGACATGCAAAACAACAATGCTAATGATGCGATGGGGGAAGTAAATACGAAATACGTAATATATAGGTGAATGCAGGCCTACTAATGTCAAAGCAGAAATTCTTCATAGGTGCTGTAGAAAGTTGTATGATTGGCATGAAGAAAATGATTCGTAAAATTTTGAGAACTTCACACATCTTGTAAGGAGAATTCGCGGGTAAGGAGACATGGATACTTGCGATGTAGATGAATGGGTAGTGGCGGACGATTCACAAGAAATAACAGACCAAGAAATTGTGGAAACAGTGTTCCAGTGAAACAACTGACGCGATCGAAGAGGCGAAGTAGATAATGTGAAAAACAGAGTGACACCGGCGATGGTTTTCGAGTACTGGTGGTAGGTCTGTATTAATAATTTATCTTTCGAAAACCTGCTTGGTGTAGTATAACACAGAAATCACGGTATATGTTTTGTTTTTATAGCAGGTTTCTCCAAGATTTTTTGAGCAATGCATTCTGTCAACGGCTGCTGTTGTCCTTCTAGTGAAACGATGGCGGGACATTGCTGCTCGAAAACGTGGCAGAGACACAAGAAACAAACAAAAATTACCGACTTTTTTGAATGAGTAATTCGCATGCAACAAACTACTGTATTACGAACAGCGCATTCTATACGAATGTAATGTAATCCTTAAAAGGTAATTCTTACTTTCATAAAGAACATCCTCCAAAGAGATTTTTGAATTCGTTTGATTTTCTAAACTTTTTAAAAGTACTTACTGTAATTACAATACAAAGTACTGCAGTACATCTTAGAGATTCATGGGCTAACCAAAGAAACTGTTACCCAAGACGTCTTCCCCTCCTTTAATTCGGTTCTACTGTATAACACCAATCGACAAACCCGGGGCACGGTAAACCGGCACCAGTTGCAAGTATCCTATTTAACGAAACTTCCTGGCAGATTAAAACTGTGTGCCCGACCGAGACTCGCGTACAGGGTCCCGAGTTCGAGTCTCGGTCGGGCACACAGTTTCAATCTGCCAGGAAGTTTCATATCAGCGCACACTCCGCTGCAGAGTGAAAATCTCATTCTGGATCCTATTTAACGGTTTCCATGGCCAACAAAAATTTGATTTTCAATGTTTCATACAATTATTGACGGAAATTAAAATTTTTAAATGTTGTCACAATTTGTCGTTAAGACGGATAATCTTACGTTGCAGGTCAAACACAGTAAGACAAGAACACTCATGCTCATAAATTAAGGATAATTGCAGAATATCGTGCCACAAAACGTGGCGCTCCAAAAAACTGGCGCTAATAGCATAGGCACATAGGCAACACACACGACACAGATTTGTAAGTCCACAATATTGGTGATAAGTTGAGAAAACCGTCCCGGAACACATGTGCTACAAAGCGCCACTGTTTCCTGCGCATGTACCCCGACATCGGTATGGGATATGATTACCATGCACACGTACACAGGCCGCACAACGGGTTGGCATAATCCGGATCAGGTGAGCGAGCAGCTGCTGGGTTATAGCCTCCCATTCTTGCACCAGTGCCTGTCGGAGCTCCTCAAGTGTCGTGGGGGTTTGAAGACGTGAAGCGATATATCGACCAGGAGTATCCCAGACGTGCTCGATGGGGTTTAGGTCTGGAGAACAGGCAGACCACTCCATTTGTCTGATACCTTTTGTTTCAAGGTACTCTTCCACGATGGGAGCTAGGTTGGGTCGTGCGTTATCATCCATCAGGAGGAAGGTGGGACCCACTGCACCCCTGAAAAGGTAGACATACTGGTGCAAAATGTCCAGATACACCTGACCTGCTACAGTTCCTGTGTCAAAGACATGCAGGGGTGTATGTGCACCAATCATAATCCCACCCCACACCATAAAATCACGACCTCCATATAGGTCCCTTTCAAGGACATTAATGGGTTGGTATCTGGTTCCTGGTTCACACCAGATGAAAACCTGGTGAGAGTCACTTTTCAGACTATACCTGGACTTGTCCATGAACATAACCTGGGACCACTGTTCCAGTGACCATGTCACTGTGTTCTTGACACCAGGCTTTACGGGCTCTCCTGTGACCAGGGGTCAGTGAAATGCACCTTGTAGGTCTCCAAGTGTCTGTTCAGTCGTCTGTAGACTGTGTGTCTGGAGACAACTGTTTCAGTGCCTGCAGTAAGGTCCATAGCAAGGCTACCTGCAGTACTCGGTCGCCGTCTGCGGGTACTGGTGGTGATATATCGGTCTTCTTGTGGTATAGTAAACTGTGGACATCCCGTACTGTAGCGCCTGGAAACGTTTCCTGTCTGCTGGAATCGTGGCCATAATCTTGAGATCACACTTTGTGGCACACGGAGGGCCCGTGCTATGACCTGCTGTGTTCGACCAGCCTCCAGTCGCCCTAGTATTCTACCCCTCATAACGTCATCAATATGTGTTCTTAGAGCCATTTTCAACACACAGCCACCATGAGCATGTCTGAAAACTTCTCCACACTTACTCGCTGCACCGTACTCTGACATGCAGCAGCACACCTCAGCGTATGTCGACTGCTGCCAGTGCCACTGTGCGACTGTGCGACGACCTGTAGGGAATCAGTCTACCCATGCCACATAGAACTCATATGCTTTCCATTGTGTGCCAGCCTAGTCCGCTGTAACTAGCTATGATGGCAAAAATGTTGTGCAATACCTTAAAAGTAAAGTAAATAATCTGAATAGTTAATAGCATGTCAGAAGTGATGCTAAAATGATATGTTAAGTTTCAGTTTAGTAACAGATTTCGAAATTTGGATGTTTTATGTTAAAAACATCAGTGCAACAGGAAGGAGCTAGAAACTTCAAAATTTATATTAGGATTCCTTTTTCATTGTAATTTAATGGAAATACCATACTGGATCTCACAGAATAATATTTTGGTTGAAATTCATGATTATCTGTTTTGTGTGTCCTAAAAGTACAGAAGCGAGATGGATTAAGTAAATGATTGGACCAAGCTAGAATGTTTAGATTTAGGTTGGATGTAGATACGCTATAATAACAAAGATATGAGAAGTTACCAAAAGGTAGCTATAAAATTATAGCTGTAGCGTCTTTCCAAAGGGAACGCTCAGAGCTCATCTATTGCATGCAGTGCAACTAAAAAAATTCTCTCGCCAAAAGTATTTAACCTAGTCGCATCAGAATTTTATTATAGACACGTACCTGTGTGCTGATTGCACAATTAAATTGAGAGCTTCATCGGCCTTCAGCGAATGAGGCAATTGATTATTTAGTCTCCTAGCTGATAGTCCATACTGCTGCATATGTCATCGAACTGTTCGTGCAGATGGTTGTTGTCTTGCAAACGTCCCCATCTGTTGACTCACGGATCGAGACGTAGCTGCACGATCCGTTACAGTCATGCAGATAAGATGCCTGTCATCTCGACTGCTAGTGATACGAGGCCGTTGGGATCCAGCACGGCGTTCCGTATTACCCTCCTGAACCAACCGATGCCATATTCTGCTAATAGTCATTGGACCTCGGCCAACGCGAGCAGCAATGTCGCAATACGATAAGCCCCAATCGCGATAGGGTACAATCCGACCTTTATCAAAGTCGGAAACGCGATGGTACGCGTTTCTCCTCCTTACACGAGGCACCACAACAACGTTTCACCAGGCAACGCCGGTCAACTGCTATTTGTCTATGAGAAATCGGTTGGAAACTTTCCTCATGTCAGCTTGTTGTAGGTGTCGCCACCGGCGCCAACCTTTTGTGAATGCTCTGAAAAGCTAATCATTTGTATACCACAGCATCGTCATCCTGTCGGTTAAATTTCGCGTCTGTAGCACGTCATCTTTGTGGTGTAGCAATTTTAATGGCCAGTAGTGTATTTACAATTTAATGATGAAGTCCTGCACATGTTAAGACATTAACGGCCTTTTTGGAAACATTTGAAGTGTTTCATATATGTGAAACTGGCTAGTTAAATTGTGAACTTACAAATATGGTATGCATGTTAGAAACAGACTGACTGTAACTTAGGAAATGGTGAGTTAAAGTGAATTTTACACCACATCAAAACTGTGTACAGAACAATAATAAAAGTAGGATCATGTGTGTAATGAACGTTATGGTCGCACACATTCGATCGTGGATCTATGCAGCAAGAATTAGTCCTGGAAGACTGTAAGCAAAGGAATACGGCAGAGGACCGAGCGGGGTGGCGCAGTGGTTAGACACTGGACTCGCATTCGGGAGGACGACGGTTCAATCCCGCGTCCGGCCATCCTGATTTAGGTTTTCCGTGATTTCCCTAAATCACTCCAGGCAAATGCCGGGATGGTTCCTCTGAAAGGATACGGCCGACTTCCTTCCCAATCCTTCCCTAATCCGATGAGGCCGATGACCACGCTGTCTGGTCTCCTTCCCCAAACCAACCAACCAACCAACGGCAGAGGATAACTATACTGTCAGGAGAGTCACATGATAACCAAGAGGATGTAACCACTGCAATACCCAACTGGTGGCAGTGCTTTAACTACACCGCGACAGCCAACGAGCTGTAGTTGATGTAGCAACTCACCGACCTCGTACAGATAAGCTGCAACAGAAAGCGCCGTCTCTCTCCATGTTATCAAATTGTAATTTTGTATTCTTGTAATGAATTTTCGCCACCTTTGCTCATTCTTTAAATACACGTAGTTTCGGTTAAGATTGTTTGCAATCAGTGGTGACATTTCTGATACCAACATTACTGCTAGTCATTGTCATTTACCAGCTCTAGCTTGCTCTTCTATTTTGTTATAGTTATTATTGCATTTGTTTTGACGTACCTTTTGGAGGGGTGTGTTTACTTATATGTGCTCAGTGGTTCCATTAAACAGATTTACATATCTGATTGTGGTATGTGGTAAAATATGGCCTCCGTCGCTAGCTCCTGGGGTCTGACCAATAGAAGCAAGGCTACTCGCTCACTATCGGTGCAACGCACAAACTTTAAGTTCGATAGCTGTCTAACTACACCAAATATGTTTACATTCTGTAGACCATCAAAGCCATGGGTGACGTTACATGTTTTTGCATCAGCAACTGAGCATGTCTACAATTTCTTCGATCATTATTTTAAAAATTATTTATGAGATTTGTAACTTATATTCTAGCTATTCCACTTCTTTTGCTACTAAAATGATACGTCCCGTACGTGCAGTATCGACTGACTAGTATTCACTTTTCACTTTCTCCTTAATAAAATTATCAACAGATAAATCTTTTCCTACGGGTGAAAGGCATTCTTTACATATAAACTGTGTAGAAACGATGTGATGTAAAACATTACAACTAGTAGCTAAATACACTCCTGGAAATTGAAATAAGAACACCGTGAATTCATTGTCCCAGGAAGGGGAAACTTTATTGACACATTCCTGGGGTCAGATACATCACATGATCACACTGACAGAACCACAGGCACATAGACACAGGCAACAGAGCATGCACAATGTCGGCACTAGTACAGTGTATATCCACCTTTCGCAGCAATGCAGGCTGCTATTCTCCCATGGAGACGATCGTAGAGATGCTGGATGTAGTCCTGTGGAACGGCTTGCCATGCCATTTCCACCTGGCGCCTCAGTTGGACCAGCGTTCGTGCTGGACGTGCAGACCGCGTGAGACGACGCTTCATCCAGTCCCAAACATGCTCAATGGGGGACAGATCCGGAGATCTTGCTGGCCAGGGTAGTTGACTTACACCTTCTAGAGCACGTTGGGTGGCACGGGATACATGCGGACGTGCATTGTCCTGTTGGAACAGCAAGTTCCCTTGCCGGTCTAGGAATGGTAGAACGATGGGTTCGATGACGGTTCGGATGTACCGTGCACTATTCAGTGTCCCCTCGACGATCACCAGTGGTGTACGGCCAGTGTAGGAGATCGCTCCCCACACCATGATGCCGGGTGTTGGCCCTGTGTGCCTCAGCCGTATGCAGTCCTGATTGTGGCGCTCACCTGCACGGCGCCAAACACGCATACGACCATCATTGGCACCAAGGCAGAAGCGACTCTCATCGCTGAAGACGACACGTCTCCATTCGTCCCTCCATTCACGCCTGTCGCGACACCACTGGAGGCGGGCTGCACGATTTTGGGGCGTGAGCGGAAGACGGCCTAACGGTGTGCGGGACCGTAGCCCAGCTTCATGGAGGCGGTTGCGAATGGTCCTCGCCGATACCCCAGGAGCAACAGTGTCCCTAATTTGCTGGGAAGTGGCGGTGCGGTCCCCTACGGCACTGCGTAGGATCCCACGGTCTTGGCGTGCATCCGTGCGTCGCTGCGGTCCGGTCCCAGGTCGACGGGCACGTGCACCTTCCGCCGACCACTGGCGACAACATCGATGTACTGTGGAGACCTCACGCCCCACGTGTTGAGCAATTCGGCGGTACGTCCACCCGGCCTCCCGCATGCCCACTATACGCCCTCGCTCAAAGTCCGTCAACTGCACATACGGTTCACGTCCACGCTGTCGCGGCATGCTACCAGTGTTAAAGACTGCGATGGAGCTCCGTATGCCACGGCAAACTGGCTGACACTGACGGCGGCGGTGCACAAATGCTGCGCAGCTAGCGCCATTCGACGGCCAACACCGCGGTTCCTGGTGTGTCCGCTGTGCCGTGCGTGTGATCATTGCTTGTACAGCCCTCTTGCAGTGTCCGGAGCAAGTATGGTGGGTCTGACACACCGGTGTCAATGTGTTCTTTTTTCCATTTCCAGGAGTGTACATTAGATTTCATTTACACTTAAATATAAAATAAAGAACAGAATTAAAGATGTAATAAATACGTAGACTTATCATTAGACATGTACGTATGCATAAGGAAAGAGCACATTGAAGGTCTCTGTGAAGAAGGGGACTTATCGGTTACTGTGATAGAAGAAGAAACTGGAGTCCATGGGGAAGACATAGAGGGTCCAGCATCACAGTCAGGATTTGAAATGTCTCTATAAGTGAGATCAAATAAGGCAGAAGGGATATTTAACATTCTACCGGAAAGTGTCGTTTCTGTTTGCCTTATTGGGTATTTATTTCAGTTGCCTTAATCACTACACTGTAGCAGTAATATCTACTTATGGTCCAAGTTTCATGGAGGTATGTTTCTTCGCAGTGACACATAATGCAAAAGTTATTTCGTCCTCGCGGTTTATACACCAGTGTAATAGGTCTGACAAAAAACATTAGAACAGTTGAAGGAAACGGGCCTTCATTTCTAGTATGACGAAGTAGGGTATAGTGTTTTACGGATATGTTAAGCGAGATGGGGTGACAGTAATCGAAACAAAAGCGTTTCTGGTTGTGGCCAGATATTTTCTCAATGTCCCTGAAAAAAAAATGAGTGCAGCGATATCTCTGTGAGCGCAGCCCTGTAAAACGAAATCTCGGTGTGCGACCAACCTACCTTGTAAGCTGAAAGAAAAGGCATTTACACATCTTAATAATTTCCCACTCCCGAATTCAATATTATAAATTTTAATAACACTACCACAGCTGTGCTTCAAGTAATTTTATAGCGTCAGATCTGGTTTCGTTCAAAGTGAACATCTTAAGGTGACACCTAAACTGCACCGACACTCTTCGTAACTCATTCTCACAAAAATACAGAAATGTGCGCGTGTGGCATGACCCCGGCACAGGTACTCGAATTCCTCGTGTTTCTCCAGTTGACGAGAAGATGGGGGTTCTGACTTAGACGTGTTTCTCGTTTACGCTCTTCAACAAGCCAGATATTCAGTCTTGATAGAGAAGTCTACCACAGACACTGCGAGTTGTGTGTGTGTGTGTGTGTGCGAATGAAGAGGGTTTGCTCGCAGGGATAAAACGTGTCTGTCGTGTTGCGGGCCGCGCCCCACCGCTGCACTCAGCCTGTAGACACCGAGAACTGTCCTCCCTGCGGGGGGTCTAATGCCGACGTGTGCCGGAGTTACACAAAACAACTGCTGTAGCGTGTGTTAGTACTGGGAAGAACGACAGCGGTGCCTTAGTGTCCGCGTAAACCTCGCCCCAATAGCGTGGCAGATGCGTTTCAGAACGTGCAGAGGAGCGAGAGACACTGTGTAAGTAGTAAGGTAATGGCGATATCTACCCAGTATGCAATGTTACCAAATTTGCTCGAGATGGAATTGGGGCACCACTCCATCCTGAATTCTAGCCAGTTTAATTTAAGGTGAAATGGGCATAGCACACCACTCACCGTGGTTGCCACATTTATAACCCAACTTAACCTACTGTTCTGCAAAGTGGTATCCTTGTCACCCCTCCCCCTCCCTTAAGGTATTGGTCACTTTTCTTCCTACTCTCCACGGTTGCCAAATTTATAATATTCATTAACTTATTGTACTGTTAAGTGGTTTTCCATTTCACCACAACCTATTTACATTATAGTGACTTTCTTCTGCAAAAAAAACACATTCTCCACAGCTGCAGCGTTAGACAGGAAGCGTCATGAGTCCCTTGGTAGTAGCCGCATCAACATCTGGACCGTGAGGCATCCGTGCACATCGAACCCGCCGTCAGGGACTGCGTATCAAAGCCAGTGTTGGTGCCTCACTGCCAGACCTATTTGCTGGGCCGCACAGACCAGAAGCCATGCTAACTCGCTGGACAAAACTTCAGGCCGCGGAAACCCTCTGATATGAGACTCAATTTCCGTTACACACCACTGCTGGGAAATTCCAAATCTCTCCCTCTCTTTCTGCCTGTCTCTCTCTCTCTCTCGTAAGTGAACCTAGTGCACGTATCAACTATTGCGTGCCACATTAAACTCTCTTTTGTCCTGGCAAATGTAGTCGGTGCTAGGGAAACTCTCAGGCCTTCCGAAAATACTGGGCTCTGTATGTCTTGGAAATACGCCCTACACTCTATCACATTGATTCACTAATTAATTAAGTCAATACCCTCAGTGTGCACAGTTACCTCTCACTACAATACAAAATGCACACGTGCTTAAAATACTCTTTGTTACAGGAACAAACTGAATACTGAACTTCAATTATATACAATCTGAAGTTCCGTGGTTCACAGCAATCAAATAACATGTACTAATTCATGATCTTGTCTGTGTCCGTGACACAACTATATACACTACTGGCCATTAAAATTGCTACACGACGAAGATGACGTGCTACAGACGCGAAATTTAACCGACAGGAAGAAGAAGCTGTGATATGCAAATGATTAGCTTTTCAGAGCATTCACACAAGGTTGGCGCCGGGGGCGACACCTACAACGTACTGACATGAGGAAAGTTTCCAACCGATTTCTCATACACAAATAGCAGTTGACCGGCGTTGCCTGGTGAAACGTTGTTGTGATGCCTCGTGTAAGGAGGAGAGGTCACGGCCGCGACACACGAGGAGTACCGGGCGGTGATGGACCCCGTCTGCAAGGACGGCCTCCATTGCTACACCCACCCCTCCGAGCCGCTCAAACTTCTGAAGGAGGTATTCCGCCACCTTCCCCTCAAGTTTGGCGCGGACTACATCCGTGAGGAACTGGAGGATATGGACTTCGGCGTCAGGTCCACGGGCTCGAGGAAGTCGCCCCGTACCCACCGCGACATGCCGCTGTACCAGATTGTCCTCGTCGACAACCTGGAAAATCGGAAGATTTTCCAGGTGCAGCGGGTCTGCCGCGTCAAGGTTGAGATCGAACCCTCCGAGCCAAAGGCAAAAGGGCTCAGTGTTTCTCCTGCCAGCGGCTGGACCACGTCTCTGGACACTGCTACATGCCTCCCCGCTGCGTCAAGTGCGCGGGGCAGCACGAGAGCAAATCTTGCGGCCTTGCCCGCGAGGACAAGCCGAGTTTCTGCAACCGCGGCGAACCGCATGTTGCCTGTTGTAGGGGCTGTTAGGCTTTGAAGACGGGCCGGAACCAGCAGCGAGGCCTTCTCGTTAGGTGCACTCTTCCGCCATCTTCGCTGCCGCCACCGAAAGCTGGTTACCTGCCCCCACCCAGCGCTCTGACCAACCCGTCGGAGAGAGACAGCAGCCGACCGTGCCGTCCACGGCTTCGCCCGAGAGTTCGGCTACCCAAGCGGCCGCGCCTGACGCGCGGGTTGCCCGCCCGCGCAGGCGTCGCCGCTGTGCAACAGACTGCCACCCACACTCCGCCGCGGCAGCGGCAAACAGCTCGCGCTGCTGCGCAGTTGCGGCCGGAAACTGTCGCTCCACGGCAGTCGACACCTCAAGAGCGGCCCCAGTCAGCCGCCCCTGTGGCGGAGGCCGCCTCAGCGGCTCCCGCCGCCTCCTCTGCATCAGAAGCACGGACCAGCAGCTCATCCCTGAGGAGCAGTTCGGGTTCCGGAGCGGCCATTCGACCAGCCAGCAGCTGTTGCGCCTAGTGGAGCAGGCGATGCGAGCGCTGGAGACGCGGGAATACCTATGGGCAGTGCTTCTCGACGTCTCCGAGGCCTTCGACTGCGGGTGGCACGACGGCCTCGTGTATAAACTCTTTGTACACGGGGTACCGACGTCACACGCGGTACTGCTGCGCTCCTATCTCTCCGTACAAACATTCCACGTGCGAGCAGACGGAGGCATCTCCACCGACCGGCAGATTCGCTAGGGAGTACCACAGGGGTCGGTCCTCGGCCCCCTGTTGTACTCCCTCTACACCGCCGACGCACCGCGGGTGGCACGCGTGGAGTTAGCGCTTTATGCTGACGACACTGCGTTGTTCACCCGTAGCATGAACGCGGACGAGATGCGCCGCCGCCTCCAGCTCGGATGTGACGTCCCGGGTGCCTGGTCCACTAAACGGCGTTTAAAATTTAACGCTGCGAAGAGCCAGGCCATCGTCTTCAGCAGAAAGAGGCTGCCTCCAGACCTACAGGCGGTCACGATCGTGGGAGGCCCCATCCCACGGTTGCGGACTGACAGATACCTCGGGGTGGCGCTCGGCGGCACTTGACGTGGCTGCCTCACGTCCGTGACGTCAGGGGGCGAGCAGTGTGGCGCCTTCGTGCGCTGTACCCACCGCTCAACCCTTCCTCCACACTCCGTCCACGACACGGCCACACTCTGTACCTGGCCCTGGTTCGGCCGATACTGGAGTACGCTGCCGTGGTGTGGGGCAACGCTGCCAACAGCCACATCGCGACGCTCCGGCGCGTCCAAAACTGGGCGCTGCGCCTTGCCCTTCACAAGCCGCCTCGCTACCCAACGAGGCTGCTTCACAAGGAAGCAGTCGCCCCGCTACTGCGGGATCGCTTCTGGCACATCGACAGAATGTTCTGCAACACTGCAAAACACTCTGGCAGTCGCCTCATTCCTGGGCTGGGCCGCCAGGTCCACCACAGGCCGACAACACTTTGTTTCGAACTCCTGAGGGAGTAACCAAACTCCCGCGGTGTCGATGACGCTCCATAGTCAGAGGGTAGCTCACAAAGATAGTCAACTCAGTTCAACGCTGAGGTCAGTGCACGAACAGCACACTACGCTGCCTACACTGCCCCCACACATGGTAGATGTCACCAGTGTTTCACAGCAGCAGCCTCGGCCGCTCAGTATTCGGACAGCAACAGCACGGCCCAGTAGAGAGTGCCACGGTAGCAGTGACGTGTGATCCGCATCAATTGCTGTCATTAACACTGTATATAGCAAGGGACACTCATTTGCATTTCGTCCATCGCTTGCGACCACTTATTGTAAATACGAGTTAGGTTTCGTCATTCTTCTTATTTGGAATAAAAACCATTAATGCGATTTTGCTTGAATTGTTGCATAGCATTCCGAAAACGCAGCATCCTTTAGGCACCCTATGCGAGGCGAGTGGACGGAATCCCACGTCTTTCGTTCTCTGACACCCACAGCGCCAAACTGGCTGAAGTCACACGATATTGAATTTGGTAATAATTTATTTTTTTATTAAAGCCTGCAATGGGAATTCTAACTCAAACTTCAGAACGGCCGATGACAGGATACAATTTAAACATGTCTTCTCATAGATTTTAATTACAAGGCAGTTGGGGTTAATGAGCACAGGAATATCGTATTGTGTGCTGGAATGTACGTTAGGGTGAAGTTTGGCTTACTAGTTGATTCCCAGCTATATTTATTCACGAAATGGAATGAAATACTCAGCTCCTGTAAACACTTATAATGTACAAAGTCCTTTCACTACGGATCCTTGAGGGGTGTTTGCTTTAACAATTTTAGGCAACAGTATTCCGTAAGGATTACGTTAAGTCAAAAATTCAAAATGGACACTCAAGTGATACAAAAATCCAGACACTTAAAGAGAGCAGAAGACAAAGTTACCAACTCTAGGGCAGACGAGCGGCGAAAATTGACATGCAGTCGACAATGGAAAGACATCAAGAAGCGTAATAAGGATCGCAATGCAAAAAGTAAATCATGACTGGATGAGGAACAAGGCGTTCCCTAACTGAATTTTGTAAAACGACCAGATATTTATCACTAGCGAAGTGCTCATAAAATGCTTCCGACAAATGAATTAACAATTGTAGATATTTCCTAACATGCAAATACTTACTATCTCACAACTAAAATCTCATTCCAAGTGAGCACGGCAGTGGCAGTCACACTCAACAGACCCCGAACAGCGTTTGCTGACTTTGAACAAGTTTCAGTCTGTAGCAACTCCGAGGACAGAGACAGACAAAACCTGGGAGGTGGCGAACTGACCAGTCGACGAGACGACTCTGCAGTGGCACCGAGCGTCTCCTCCAATCAGCAGACAGCAGGCACAGCACATGGTTTCTCTTTTCAGTATTTCCTAAGCGTCAAAAATTGAAACAGTCGTTTTTATTGTGCAACGATCTTCAAGGAACCAATTGCGAAGTCACTCTTTAAGAATGAACAAGCAGACAGTGCTCCTCCCCTCTGCTCCCACCCGCTAGACTGCCACCACAAGGCAGCCTCTGAAAAATTCCCAACGGCCATTCCGAGACCCAAAGGTGGAACCGAAGAGGACCATCTAAATTTATCGATGTGCGTGCGTTCGTATTTACACAGACATACACACAATCTAGCAATCATACACGTTTAGGAAATGTGGGTAAAGGTACGTAATATGTTGAATACCGAGCGTAATTAAAATGAGAATAAAATTCAGATCCGTTCCCACTGTGAACTTTGCCCCTGACGTGATAAAAAAATCCAAGAAAACGCAAGCAGAAATAAGATATTCTCCAGAACATAACAAAGTTACTGCTCCCTTCCAACGTAAAAAATTTGTCTTCCCGAGATACAACAATAATTATAAACGTCAACGTAATTCTCAAATCATTATTTCTGATTCTCACCTTTTATAAATTAAATTAAGTACAAACATTGTAAGTTAAGTAGAAGCGAACAACGCTGAGAGTAATGAAACAACATATTGTCATTGTAGTATGTTTTTCAATACTTTTCGTATAACTGATGCACAAAGGTAACGATTAGCGTCCGGTGTGGCAGAGCGCTTCTAGGCGCTTCAGTCTGGAACCGCGCGACCGCTACGGTCGCAGGTTCGAATCCTGCCTCGGGCATGGATGTGTGCGATGTCCTTAGGTTAGTTAGGTTTAAGTAGTTCTAAGTTCTATGGGACTGATGACCTCAGCTGTTAAGTCCCATAGTGCTCAGAGCCATTTGAACCATTCTCTGACAGTGTGGACAATCTTGATTCATTAATGGTCTCACATACTGAGACTTTGTAATTAATCTTATAATTCTCTAAATATTAGCCCATGAACAATATTTTCTTACGGCATTAGCTAAGTAACTGCATATGCTACTTGCGACAATCTTTTGTGTATGACTAGGACATGCTGGAAGCCACTTCACAATCTTTTGCAATAATGTCGCTGGTGCGATAGATAATCGCGTCTCGAGTATTACGATTTGTTCGATCTTTTGTATCTAGATGGTCTCCATCGACATAGTGACTTTACGCATGTAATGTGTCCTTCTCGCGACCATGATGAAGTTGCTAACACAGTAATCTTCTGTTTTTTGGTACGTACAATTCTACGTCAAAGAAGAGCATGAATGAGATATGTGTTCAGATTTACAAAATAGTTAAGGTAGTAAACGCAAATTACATACCTGTAAGATAGTTATTGAGAGTAAACTTACGCTTGAGCTTTTTAGAATAACTCTAATAACTATGAATGTTTCATTTACATCATATCCACAGCGAGGCCATATTTTGAGTTAACATTTTACACTGTTTAATATCATATTTATGAATTATTTTTGTATTTTTGTAATTTGAATTACTTTCACGTATTAGTTGTTGCTGTTCTCTTACATCACGACCGCAGTGAGGCCATAGCTTTGGCTAAATCATGTACACTTTCATTTTTGTGAGGATTTACATTTGTCTCTTATGCAAGAGTTTCCTCAATATAAGGAGTTTGCACAACTTCTATTATTAATTGGAAATAGTTTAAATCATATAACAGTCATGTCTTCGATATGAGTAACAGCCTTCAAGTATTATTCCTAGAAACTTCTCACATTTTACTAGATTAGTGTTACATGTGTTAAATTATTACTAATGTTATTACTCAAGAGCATAGAATACAATTATTACTCTCACAGACGTTGTGATAATTTCAGGAGGAACTTGTTCAAATTTATCGAGACTATTTAACAAAGAAATTTTCTAATATTTAATGGATACCAAATTTTTAATTCTGATTATACTTGCTGAATAAGTACGACTTCCTAGCAGTATACGTTGTGAAAAGCTATCAGCTTGGAATGTGTTCTTCTGTTTACTGCTCTCCAGTTTTAAGAGAGTCTGATGAAAGTTGCTGATTATATTTGGATATTTGACAAATTGTATAGATTCCGTTTGTTTCATCTCAGTTATCTGCAAGGGACTTTTTCTCTCACCTTTGAACCCGCTGATTGACTTTCGTTACGTGGTGTGATGTGATAGTGTACATGATAAGTTTAATATGCGCAATAGTGCCCCAGCCAACGAAGTTATTAGTACCAAAATCATTGGCCATATAAAAGCAGAGCAGTAATGAAGGCTTCTTATTCATCTGTCCATGAGTATGGTATGGATAAGATGTTCGTCTTATAGCGTGAAATAATGTGTTGTTGAAAGTGCCTGCATTTACACGTGCTGAGGAATATTGCTGCTTTCACATGCACACATAAACAGGTGTGTGCCTCTGTTCACACACACACGTGTGCGTGTACGCGCTCGAGCGCTTGTGTGTGTGTGTGTGTGTGTGTGAGAGAGAGAGAGAGAGAGAGAGAGGGAGAGAGAGAATCAGCAATAGTTTGTAGGTGTCAGACACTTTATTGAGAACAAACCTCCCCTCGTGCCATGAATCTGGGCAAATCTAGCAGTTATGCATTACGAAAAGCTGGCAGTGGGCGAGCCATGTTGGCTAGTGTGAATCTGTCTAGCTCAGGCTAGAGTGACTATTATGAATACTATTCTTTGAAATAGCTTGCGCTCTGTTTATGGAATGGCTTTGTCTTGCAGTCGGCTTTAGCAAGTCGGTATTTCATTCACCGAATAAGCTGTACCTGACACGACCTCCTAATATCCGTTGAAAAACTGATTTTTGAAGGTCTGTGCTAAGGACAACATGTGCTTCTTGTTACTTCAGTCGATGCCCTTATGCGGATTTTTTATATATGAGGCACAATAATAGCCCAAGTAATAAATCCTTTATGTTTTATTTCAAATCCATGCCAATGACGGATTCAGTTAAAGGAAGGACAGTTTCTGTGAGGTAATATCCGTTAGTTACTAAACAAGCCTTTTTCGAAGCATTTATTGGAGGTAACAAGTTAAATACTCTCGTGGCCAATTCAATTTATATTTCATTCAGAATTAGTTGCCCATGATGAATATTCAGAAATACGATACTTTTGTGTTATTAAGCTACTTACTTTGAGAGGGCTGTTCCATTAATGTAATTACGCGTTTTATGGTATTACAAGATCGCCACTGAGAAAAGATCATATTCTGTATTAATGCACAACTACTATCCATATCTTACTAATCAGAGGAAAGCTAGATCCTAGGAACATTCAAACTGATTTCAGTAAAAGGAAAGTTAACTAGCGGTAAATATTTTTAATTGCTCCAGTTGTCACAAAAGTTCTAGGACAAGGTTTTTTGTTTCTGAGTTTGGAATACGAAAAAGGAACAAATGTTGTTTTATGTTACCCTGTATGTCTGCATTCTAGAAATGACCTCGGCCATGTTTCCGTGCTAACTAACGATGTGACATTGGTGTGCTTAGCAACACACTTGGCACATTACTTAAGCTGACACAATGGATGCTTATCGTGAACAAAGAGTGAATATAAAGCTCTGTATTAAGTTCGGGAAAACCTCTAGTGAAACCTGGGCAATAAATGCAAGCGAGGCACTTTCAAGAACACAAAGGGCTTCGTGAAGACAGAGATTCGGACCAAGACGAACACGACATGGTCGCCCGTCTACAGCACATACCGATGCAAACGTGGAGCGTGTGACGCTTTTATTGCAAGCGACTTCCAACTGTTCGTGTGATATCTGAAGAACTCAATTAGAATCTTGATGTGTGTCTTACGATTTTATGCGAAGATTTAGGCAAACGAAAAATTACTGCAATGCTCGTCCCTCACACACTAACATGCGAACAGAAAGAGGAAAGACGAAGAGTTTCTGCTGAACTACTGGATAGAGTCATTCCACATTTCTGTCAAAGATTATTGTTAGTGCTTAGCGTTGGTGCTACCGTTAACATCCTCACATGAAGCGTCAAGTGCTGGATGGAGGAGTTCTGGATCATGAGCCTCCAAAATAGTCAAACGACAATCTTCGAGAACAAAGAGAATGTTGAACGCATTCTTTGATGCTAAAGGATTAGTTCGCCACAAATATGTTCCTCCAGGTCAAACAGCGAACCTAACTGCTTACATCGAAGTCTTGAAAATTTTGCGACAAGCAATTCGACATCGCCGCCCAAATTTGCAGCATTCACAAGACTGCTTCTTACCGCAGGACAAAGCAAGACCCCTTACTGCTTTACCTGTTATCGAGTATCTGGTCAGACATTCTATAATTGACATCCCGCATCCATCATATTCGCCCGATCTCTTGCTTTACGATTTTTTCCTTGTTTCAGCGAGTGAAGAGGTGACTGAATGGAGAGTTGCATCAAGATATCGCAGATATCCAATAGGCTGTGAGAAATAAACTTACAAGCACCACATTTGAAAACTTCCCTGCTTGCTTGTTGTTAAGACCTCCAGCAACAACGTTGGCAACTGTTTGTAGGATTGTAACTGTGAATCGGGGCTAGGATCATGACTTGGTAAGCACAGTTTTCTATTCTTTAAAATACCCTGTGCTGAAGCTTTTCTGACAAATGGACTATTTCAAACATCAATTATAAATTCCATTGCACATTTTTAGTGTCAGGGTCTGAGAATCGTCACTGGGAGTAGCCCGACACATTATAACAACTGAGAATTATCCATTTTCGCAGGGAAGGCAAACTTTATGCAGGACTTAACCACCACCAACTGTTGCACTTTAAATTACAAGAAAAATATTGACTATACAGTGATCATACACTCTCTAATAGTTTGAAAACAACATCTAAGCCGGCTGCGGTGGCCGAGCGGTTCTACGCGCTTCAGTCACGAACCGCGGGAGTGCTACGGTCGCAGGTTCGAATCCGGCCTCGGGCATAGATGTGTGTGATGACCTTAGGTTCGTTAGGTTTAAGTAGTTCTACCTTCTTGGGAATTGATGACCTACGATGTTAAGTCTCATAGTGCTCAGAGCCATTTGATCCATTTGAACAACATATAATTGCAAAACAAATCTTCGTTTCATTGAATATAAAAATAAATCAGCCCGACAATTGTTCTGGATATCATTCATTAATCTTCATTCTAAATGTCTCTAATTATAATTAACGTCTGAACAAAATATGTGTTGAGAAACACTTTTCAAATAAAGTGTGTCTTGGTCCTCATTACAGGTAATTTTTTAATAGACAGTCAATTCTCAGACCAAATTCTACAACCATGGTAGGCCGCTAAACAGTCACTTTTCACAACACCATCCACATTACTGTTGACGTTCATAGTCTTCCCTCAATCAAAGTAAAGCTGATAAGTACTCAGTGAACCCCGCCTCAGCAGTTCACTGTACGCTAGCGTTTTGTGATTACTGCGTTTCTCCTGCACTGATTCACTGTCAAATTTGCAGTCTTCAACCGTCTTTTTTGCTATTTTTTCTTGCTATCTTTCTATTTGAAATCTTCTTGTCTTGCATCGCTTCTTCTTCGTTGATAACATGAAGATCTTTGTCTATTCTTAAAACTCTGCTTTTCTCTGCATGGTCAAATAGCATTATTCTACACGTTATGATGATTCCAAGCTCTACGTAAAATCTTGTGACTTTCGTCACAAAGAAACTCCCTAACTTTCCCCGAAGTTATCAATCTTTCAATTAAGCGACTTGCCCTGTCTGTTGGTCATTAGGTTATCGAGCCCCATCATCGATTGACTCCTATCATTTGCCGATTCCTCCTTAACAAAATATTGCACAGATAAATGTTTTCCTGCTAGACGAAAGCGACCTCTATACGTATAAACGGCATACAATCCAAAGTGCTTGTAACATTAGAATATCTAAAATATTTCATCTCTCATTTACATTTAAATACAAAATAACAAAAAACTAGTGGTAAAACTTATATCACATTATCATTACATATTTAATCAATCACTGAAAGTGCAGGAGAAAGTGTCCATTACAGTATCACCACGGAATAAGGAAAGAAGCAATCAGCGGGCATTTGCAGTTAACAGAGGAGAGATAAAGCAAACAGAAAAAAATACGTTCCCAATTAACGGGCAAATATTTCTTTACGCACTGACTTGCTTCTTGATTGTCTTTTGCAGAATTGATTTCTGTAATGGACGTCTGCCACGATAACTGTTTGCTACCTTACTATACTCACATTCACTATCAGAGTTTCACGTGAATCTTTCAGTTTGTTCCTGTAAACATCATACGCATCACCAAGTATTGGAATCTACTGATTTTTTGATACTTTACGTCTCATTAAAATTTCGCACATAAAACAACCAGGATTTGCTTGTAATGTTTGTAAAATTGTGTCATTCACTTTGCGTGGCTGTCTGAACATAAGATGTTTATCTCAGTTTTATTATGATTCAGAACAGAAGGTTTTGTATTGGTTCCGATATTACGGCTAATTGTAGGCACCTTTTCTTTAGTTGGTTGCTGAAGCACAGTTCACTGTAAGACAGTTCCATGATATACTGCTGCTATTGGGTTTTTGTATGAAGTAGGACATTAATATTTACCGTGGGATAGAGACTTCTTTCTTCTGATATTTGTTCTTTTATTTTGTTACTGCGGTTAGTTAAACATTTCAAAGTCTCAGAAGCGGTTGTTATTCGTTGAGTTACTCAAGAATGGCATTCTACTTGAATCGATGAATGACTTACAAAAGCATATGACTACCGTACTTTTTCTTGTGCCTTCAAACACTTGCGGACCGACGAAACGGACGGCTTCTTACAGTGTTATCTTATCTAGCGCATTTATTTCTGTCTTCAATTCGACGTGGAAAATAATTCTTACAGCATGTAGCTATGTAGTCGGTGTTCTTGCTTGCTTAGTAGTATGTCTGATGCATTAGTTTCGCATCAGGAAGATGTTGGTGCTATAATTTTAATTAATATTGTATTTATACTGGTTGCTGGTGAGGAGGAAAGTTAGTTATTAGTATGTTATTAATGATCTCATTCATAATCAGCCATATTACAGTCATCACAGTCGCTCAAGAAAGTTATAATTGAGCCCAAATACAGTCTGTTAAAGAATGTAGCTATCTGTACAGAGTACGGTCTAAAACAGATATAACACACATACAACCCGTTAAAGGACGCAGCAATCTATGCAGAGTTCAGTCCCAAACACATATAACACACATACAATCCATTAAAGGATGCAGAAATCTGTGCAGAGTGCGGTCCAAAACAGATGTGCACACATACATTCCGTTAAAGGATGCAGCAATCTGTGTTGAGAGCGGTCCAAAACAGATATAACACACATAGAATGCGTTAAAGGATGCAGCAGTCTGTGTAGAGAGCGGTCCAAAACAGACGTAACACACATACAATCCGTTAAAGGACTCAGCAGTCTGTGGACTGTGGCTCAAAGCGATATTTGAACACTGAAAAAGTACTTACCAGGTAATTGATCTTCATCTCCTCAGAGGCACTTGTCACTGCTGCTGCCGCTGTCGCTGCTGCTGGTGCTGCCCGTACGCTCCATGATGCTCACGAAAGTACAGTGATTGAACACTCAACGAAGAACAGAGGCAGACTGAGGGTGTGTTCGGTTGTGCTTTGGCTTATATAGTTTCTATGACGTCGAGTCACGTCACTAATGCAGTAGCCAATATGAGTGCAGCATTCTAGGGCTGGAGGGTGCTACGTCATGAATGAATGATCAGTGCACTCCTGGTGGGAAAACCTCAGATTTCCCATTTGATCATTGAATTTCCAAGTGGTACATTCAGTTATCGAATATCATTAAAATTCGATTGGAATAAAGGACTTAGGTTATTCCTATGATAGATGCGCCACATGTGTTCAGTTGATAGGGTTTGCATATTTCTCCAAGACGATCTATGGCACCAGTATGAACGTGTGGGCTAGAGGCTATGATGCCAGTATTCGCACGCTCGTGGGCTATACATGTGGCGCATGCCCAGGTATAAACACCTGAGAGAGAAAGCATTGCTGCATCTCTCTTTCTCAGCACCTGACTACAGGTGTGACATGTGTCTCACGTACTGCGAGCAATGATCATGGATTACATAATGGGATCGTGCTGTGGCTATGTCCTAGATCACATGGCGAACACACTGTCTGCCGCCATCTTGGATTATGTCACAGATGAGAGCGCCCTCTGTTGGTGGCGATGTGTACTAAGTCAGTTGGAGTCCTGACCTCGTGGTGAACACACCAGATGGCCCTACTGCATGAAAATGATTAAACAATGACTTATGTCCAAGTCCTTTTCTGATGAATCCTTAGGAGGAGGTGGCAGTTGGATGAATAAGGTTAGTCCAAGTGCCCTTTCTTTAAGGCCATTTTCTTAGCTTAGTAGAGATATGCGAATTGACCTTTGTTTACCACCAAAATTCAAACTTAGCTCCAGTTCGTAGGAAGAAGTGGCAGTTGGGTGACTTAGGTTAGCGGAGTTAGGCCAAGTGAGCTATGTTCCTGCGATTTTCTTAGCTTAGTAGAGATTACTTCGGTGTGATGTATTATCCTGCTGGAATTTGAACTTGCCGCCATTTTTCTGGGGGAAAGGTGCATGGCACTTTTCCATCAAAATTCAAACCTCCTGGCAAAAGCAGCCATCTTGAATGACGCCATAGCCACCATCTTAATGATGTCATGCGCTGTTGCTAAGTCTACACGCCGCCATCTTGGATGACGTCATCGCCGCCAACTTGGACACATCTGACAACAATGCAGGGTGGCCTTGTACCTTCTTTGTCCCAATACTCACAGCAAATTAGTGTTATATGCTCTTAGAGGACAAATTCGCATGTACGAAAAGAGGTGATAACAAAAAATAAAGTTAACTATGGGCCGAAGATGACTGGACAGAACACATATAGAAAGACCGTACCTGACGCCTGGGAAACCTTCTAGGACAAGTATGCTTTCAGAATCACAATGGAAGGTCTTTGAAAAGAATAAAAAATATTGTCGGTCTGTTTCTTTTTTTTTCGAAACAGGCAACAGGCCATATTGGAAAGAACCGCTGTTGTTAACAAATATTCGCGTATCACGTGATAAGGGCGTGCAGAACATGAAGTTTCACATGGACAGCTCGGGTAGGTGCGGAGTCTCAGAGTATAGGAGCGAAACATGAATGCATAGGCCAGGAGGAAATAGTTTCCACCACAATACGCTTGTCAAGCTTTGTTGGGCCAAGAAACGAAGCAAGTAGTACAACAATCAACATTTGCCGCTACAACTTGTGGTACGGGATGAACACAAGATGCACTGAGGGGAACAAGAAAGATATACAGACCGTGGCCGTGGGTGGAAGGGGGAAAAGCGTCTTCAGACCAGGGCCATGTGTAGACAGATCACTTCCTATTCTGTCGGCCTAGAACAGCTTTTTAGTGAGCACTTGCGTTCACAGGTTTCGAAAATTTCGTAACATCTCCGGAGTGGACATCACGGATTTCGAACCGAGTTAGTTACCTTCTGCGGAACAATTTAAAGAGGGCAGAACTGTACACGTCGCTAAGACAAAGAGAGTGGACATTGCCAATAATATAGCTAGGGAAGAGCATAGTTTTTCGTCTCACGAAAACTCTGTGCAGTTTCCGACTGCTGATTCAGTCAAGGCCTGAATAGTATTGAGGTTTACAGGTGCGCACAGCGTCGACGCGCTGCCTTCATCATACGCCACTGCCGACCACAGCAGCCGCCAACGAAGCACATTAATTATCGCGTCTGCTCAGGCGCTCAGTAAGGGAGTCACTAACACGTGTGTGCTCTTCAGTTTCGTTGGATATTAGAATTGTGTTACGTATCAGCTTCTCATTCCCTCGTATTAATGCTAGCCACGTATCGCGTGTGTGTTGATAGGGGATAAAACTAGGGAAAACTACTAGTAAATATATGTTATTGTTCAGCTAAAATACCCTAGACAACTAGTCATATGGAAGTGTTGTGAATGTAATATTTTGGACGGTAAATTGTTTTGTGATCATGTTATTGTAAGTTACGCTAAGGGTTCTTTTCTCATGTAGAAACGCTTTTGAAAGGTTGTATGTGTTCACGTTTGTCACGATTAATTTCATTTAGTTTGTGATTTCATTGCCAGGATCTTCGTAATTGTAGAGGATTTTCCAACGTTACCAACTACACACTTGAACCCAATATGTATGGTGATTCTGTAATAAAAAGAGTTCGCACAGGTAACAGTTCGTACAGGTTTGTGTGTTTTAGAGTAGAGTCTGCACCTTACATACTGAAATATTTTAGGGTATGACGGCTGTTATTGCGATGTCTAATCGTGACTTCATCCGGGATCTCTGTATCTTGCAGGGCCTGGGTTCACACGTACTTTAGTTCTGCCAAATATCTCCATGCGTGGCAAGTGATAAGGACGGGTCATAACGATCTGGAGAGTACATTAGAAAGTAGTTGTGTATTTACCTCATCATTACTAGACAGTAGTGTATTTCATACATCATTTTCCACTCCCTCATTCAGGACATACAAAGCCACATTGTTTAATCCTTACTAAGCTCAGATAACGTGCGCGTGAAGAAATAGTGTTTATGTAGTGTTTATTTCGTTTATATACAAAATACTCTAAAATGTTCCAAGTAGATCAGCATGTAACTTCCTGTCATATAGCAAAGACTCAACTACAAAATGGTTCAAATGGCTCTAAGCACTATGTGACCTAACTTCTGAGGTCACTAGTCCCCTAGAACTTAGAACTACTTAAACCTAACTAACCTAAGGACATCACACATATCCATGCCCGAGGCAGGATTTGAACCTTCGACCGTAGCGATCGCGCGGTTCCAGACTGTAGCGCCTAGAACCTCTCGGCCACCCCAGCTGACAGACCCAACTACAGAAAGAGGCAATAATACAATGTGTTCAATCAATTGTTAGCGAAATACCGACTAAGCAAATGCAAAATCCTTCTATTGTGATACTTGAAGAGGAGCAATCATTGATATCACCACACGGGAACCGATCGCAGGCTCGCGGCATCTGGTGGAGCCAATGGAGCGCGTCGGCTGCGCCACACCCTCAGCAGCTCAGCACCAGGAGCGCCCTCTGGAGCTGCAGTGCAGGACGGCCGGCGGCAGCGACTCGCAGCCACCTCACCTCGACACCGTATTTCCTGCTGTAATGTCGCGATCCTCGTGCTAGTTAACACTGTAATAGCTGGACTCTTTTTCTTACTGCACTAACTGTAGATCTTCATACGTTTGGAAAAACACAAGTCAATTTTGTGCTTATTGAGTTAACTAGTTCGCTAATCATTTGCGGTCCAGTCCAGCTTTCCTACGACGACAGTTGCAGCACCACTCAGCAGCCCACCTCTCCTTATGTGTACAAAGTCGTACAAAACAAAAGCCTCGAGGATAGGTGTGTCTCTAGGCGAAACTACTGACTGCTTGGGTTGATATATTGCAAATTTAATAGCTGGAAAATTAAGTGACGACGGATCGCGACAAGCTCATCTGGTGCGCTGCAAAATTTAGCAAACAGCAAACCACTGTACAAAGCATATTTAGTTCACGGGTGGATGTGTGTGAGTAATTGAAAACAGAAAAAAATTGTGTAGTCTATCAACGTTTTCGTAATCTGAGGTATGGTTTCGGTCGGTAGAAGTCGGTGGACTTTGTGGCTCCTACATGTCTTTGTTAGGTAGTAATAGTTGTTTATTTCAAAGAGTACATTATTTGAGCGTGGGCTACTTTTAGTATGAGCTTGCACTTCAGTTTGTTAGGTCCGAGTTCAGTGCGACATTTCTGTGCTAATGCGGATCATCGGCACAAAGCTAATATTGTCAGTACTGCACAAAGTGATGGAATGCGATTCTCCCTGCGCAATCTCTCCCCCATCTTTCAAAAGTCATTGTGCTCCTACCCCTGTAACCAATAAGTAAGGAAGTTGTGTTTGCTAAAATTTTGTGTATTAAAATGCAGCAGTAATATGATGCTTCTGTTTAGGTATGTTGTGGCTAATAAGCTTAAACAAAGAAGCGCTATTGTTGTTCAGTGATCTTGCCCTGTATATGATGAAGGCTGAAGAAGCAATTAAAATATTTACAGTAATCTAAAGGTCATTCCACGGTTATCCCATGTGCTACATCGTGCAACTGAAACAGTACGTCCAAAATATGACATTGTGAGTACCCTAATAAAGTCTACAAAGAAAGTAAATACACGCATAAAACACAAACGTTTGATACTTTTGCTAGCACTAAACATATCATATGCTGATTTTTTTCCATTCAACATATTCTTGAACACACCTGCCCACATTGCCTAATTTGGGCTCATACTGTCAATTTAGCTTCGTCACTGAAACCTATTTCAACCAGACAGAGTACCTGAATAAATGGTGTCATCTTCACTGTGGTAATTATGATGTAGGTAAGTCGAAAGAGACTGTAAATTCCCACCAAATTTGTTGAAATTAACGTCTGTTTACCTGATTCTATTCAAAACTTACGTTTTTGACCACTTTTTGATTTTTCTTCTTGGATTTAGGCCGAATACTCAACTAAAACCACTGATGCAGCTAAGATCAAAGTCACACGCACTGAAGAAAATAATTTTTACTGATTTACATCAACTCAAATTTTGCACGTTTGCCTGTGACAATAGCGAAGTTGGGAACCGCAGGTATGCCACAGGAGGCATCATTGACGGTCATTCAAGCCGCTGGAAAATCTTTGGAATCATCCTGTGGAGAACTGTGCGTCGCAGAAAAACAAGCCGAATGAAGCTATCAGTTGGAATACTTATTATCACTTTATAAAGAAAAATACTTTAAGGCGAAAACACAAAAGTATTTTAATTTGTTCTGCCTTTTTCTGATCTGTCTTCATTTAAGTATCTATGAACAGAAATGCTCTGTCACGTAACTAAAGAAGGTCAGTGGGAATTGGTTTTTGTTTAACGTTTCATGGAGACAATAGAAATAAATAGAGTACTTAATTTCTGATTGGTTTTTGCTAGTGCCGATAGCTCGCTAATCACGCCTGAGTGTGTTGCTGCTGCTGCATCGTCGAGAAGCCGCCAGGGCCGAGTCTCCTGCGTCTGGAGCGTCCTGACCGAAGACTGTCCCAGCTGTGCGCGGAACCCGAAGTGTCTGTACCAGGTGCAAGACGTGGAGAGTATCTGGTGCAGACACAGTCACAGGTGTCCTCTCTGTCAGCAGAGCCACAAGTCGCTCTACTCAGAGGAGAATCGGTAGCAAAGTTCATGATGATGATGATGATGATGATGATGATGATGATGATGATGATGCTTGGTTTGTGGGGCGCTCGATTGCGCGGTTTCCAGGCTTTTACAAATTCCCAATCTTTTCACTGTCCAGTCACGCCATTTCCTCAATGACGATGCAATGAGGAGGACAACACAAAAACCGAGACACCGGGCAAAGAAAATCCGTGACCCAGTCGGGAATCGGACTCGACACCCCGTGATCCAGAGGCAGCACAGCTAGCTACTGCGGACTAGGACAAAGTTAAGAGCGCAACAGTTCTGCAGATACTTCTCTCGTCTCGAGCAGCAGTTGACAATCAGAAAGCAATACTTTTGTTCTGTCAACGAAAATATAAAGCAGATGTCGCCGTACTAACACGACGGTGCTCCAGCCAATTTACGTGTCTTAAATTTGGGGCATTTTTGCGCTGTTTTCTAGTGTGGGAACATAAAAAGGAAAAAAAATTGATAAAAATATTGGGCTGGAGCCGAACAGGTAGGGACTGATTGTGTCTTTCAGAAAATTTACGAGATCACTACCTCCCCTACAAAGCTTTCTCTCAAAAAATGGCTCAAAAACTGCCCCTGTTATTTACGAAATCCTCTTTCCGCTAGCGAAACGTTTCTCAGATTGTCCCTAGCAAAAAATGTTACAGAGTGCGCATCGCTGACAAAGTCTGTCGCAAAGTAATGAAGCACAATGAACTTGTGCCTCCAGCACCCGTCTTTCCCCTGCCCAGCCTGCTGCGCCCCCCCCCCCCCCACCACCGTCACAGGGGCAGGTGCTTCCCCTGCCAGCAGAGCCAGCAGTTCTTAGGGCGATGCTTCTGTTGAACTGCCCTTCTTGCTCTATGGCCGCCACAGTACCCAGAAATCGTCTTACCCCACATCCAGCACATGTAATGGAATACCTACAAGCGTCAAGATGGAAGAAAAAGCGATAAATCATACACGCAAACATTATTGTTCAATAGAAATTGAAAATAAAGTTGCGTTTCCACAGTATCTTCGATTTGCACTTGACTTAATTTGAAATGTAATTGATTTTCTTATCAGACTGACTCTCATTTGCATACAAATATGTGGCTAGTTCGCATAATGACCTATTGCAGAATGAAAAGTGACGAAGCCTGCTGCCTCGACGCTTTCAATCTGTCATATCCATCAGTTGTGCAATCTTAGAACATTTTCTGAGCTCAGAAGTAAGGACGTAGCTCGAACGGAATGCCAAGCAGCATTGATTCCGGAAACATTGATCACGTGAAACACAACTCTCATATCCCTTACGTGGCATCCTGCAAGTCTCTCTAAAAAACATGTAACTCAGTAGAAGCTTATGCGTAATACAGGAAATTCGGTCGTACGTAGCATCGAGCTAAAGTTGTGACTGAATTGAGAATTTCTCGATAGGAAGATAACAAGCTTGTTACTTTGGTTTGAGAAGCCTCTGAAGACATAGATTCAACTTCACGTGTGTTCCAGGGAAGTGTGTTGCAAGTCTTGCTGTTCCTCTTGAATATTAATGTCTTTTAGACAGTCTTGTAAGTAACTTCAGACTTTATGTACACGAAGCATTCATCTGTAACTGCTCTGGCGTATCGTCGAGCGCCGGCACGCCGGTCAAGAACGCTAGAGCTGACAGGGCGTGAAGAAGGCGTGAGCCAATAGTGTGCTGACCGACCTCTCTACACGACGGCATCGAGACAGCAGCGGCCTCCAGGAGAAGAGAACAAAAGCGCCGCGCCGCCTGGCAACACCGCCAGTTGAAGACCAGCCGTTCTGGGAGCTCTACACCACAGATTTAGGAAGTGTGTAACTTATCTTGTATAACGAATTGTATACACCGAATATACTTCTTATTTGTCTGTTGCCATTTGTTTGCGACCCATCATTGTCGATTCTCAAAATTAAGTATTGTCATTTACCTTACTGTAATAAAAATTCGTTAATACGATTTGTTTGAATTGTTGTCTAGCGATGCGACAATGCATGTCTCCTAGGCACTCCATATTCGACGAGTAGGCAGGACACAATAATAACGAATTACTGTCCGAAAAAATCGGCCAAATAATCATTCGGATCTTGATAAGATTTTAAAGGACTGCAAAGATTGGCAACCCCCTTTAAACATCCAGAATTGTAAAACAACCTACCACACAATAAGAAAAGGTTCAACATTCTATAACTATAGTATCAACGATTCTCAACTGAAATCGGTCGAAGCATACAAATACCTAGATGCAGCTATTTGTTGAGATGTGACATGGAAGGATCACGTTGGCAGCTGACAGACTTAAGGCAATGTAATCGCTAAAATACAACACTCCACTACATGTTGCTCTTATGGAGGACCCGAGGACAATACTGCTATAAATATAGCGCCTGCATAGAGCTCTAAAACAATTACAGTTCCAGCTCTCCACACGTCAATGGAATGCGAAGAGGTCGTTATAACTGATGCGGTGGGAAGGACTCTTTGCCATGCTCTTCACAGTGGATTGCATAATATGGATGTAAATGTAGATACGGATGACGTCGAGCATCTGCTGATATCTTTAAAAACTGCCGGGCAGTTAACTTGGCAGATAATGTTGGTGAATTGCAGATCGGAATAATATATCGAAGAATACAAATATTGAAGATCGACAAGAAGATAATGTCGAAAAGGAAACTTCCAGAGAAGCGATTCTGAAGTTGTGCCGAGTACTGGGAGGCAAACTGAAGAAAATAATAACTTCCTTGCATTTTTTTGAACAACAAGAAGTCTTCCACAATGTTCCATAGAGGAACATGTCTTTAACTCTTAGAAGACTGAGTCATAACTACAGAGGGAGAACAAAATTATGAACCACCTATAAAATGTGAGAGACAATGTTAAAAGTGAAAGATAAAGAAGGAGAGGTCTAGTTAAGAAGGGTGGAAAGCAAGTTAGCTGCTTATCAGCTACAATCGTCAGCTTGCACGAAGTATGGAGAATGGAACATCGTGAATATGGACGAAAAGAAATTGCAAGAATTTGGAAGGTGACGGAATCGAAAAATTGTTCAAACTTATTGCGTAGATAAAATACGTACCGAAGAATATGAAATAGAGACATGTGAGGAAAACATTCTGTGGAAGACCTTGAAGATGAAACAGTTTGGTTCAAATGGCTCTGAGCACTATGGGACTTAACATCTATGGTCATCAGTCCCCTAGAACTTAGAACTACTTAAACCTAACTAACCTAAGGACAGCACACAACACCCAGCCATCACGAGGCAGAGAAAATCCCTGACCCCGCCGGGAATCGAACCCGGGATCCCGGGCGTGGGAAGTGAGAACGCTAGCGCACGACCACGAGATGCGGGCTGAGACAGTTTACTAACAAGGAAACCTTGAGTATGAGGTCGCAAATGGCCTATGATGTTTACGGCATTCGACGCTCCACATGTTGTCTACCATGCAGCCACAATTTCGGCATCTATTGGCAATAGAGTGCGGAAATGGGGGGGGGGGGGGGGGGGGGAATCTAATGGTGAGCACAGCATGAGGTCACGGAGCGTAGTTGAACTGCTTAGTCGAAGAGTAAATCACAACAGTGCTGCAGTGTTAACGGTGTCGATGCAAAGCGGAGTAATGGCAGCGTGTAGCGAAGCAAACATTGCATTATATCTACACCAACATTTGCTGAAGTTGACTTTAGTCACAAAGGAACCCATGGAATTTCGCAGAGTGAGAAAGAAGTGGCAGATGAAATATTAGCGTTTCTGCAAGATGAGTCGTAAAATGCGTGCTGTCGTATATGCTCGAGTGTGGGGACCGTGCACATGATAATTGCAATGATGACGACAAGTGCTTAAAAAGTGATACACGTTTTGGGCCATGTGCATCATCATCCATGAGGGACAGGGAGCGACAAATCCCGTCTCTAGTGAAACATACTAAGGGGCAATCGTTGTCCAAAAGGCGGGTACTAAACATAATTACGTACATGGAAGATAACCCGCAGCAATGAAAAAAAAAAGAAAATAAACATTTATCAACCGATCTCCAGTAAGTTCGCAGCGGTATGACAGTGTAGTGCATAAGAAAAACCACCGATATTAAAGGGAGGACAAGATACACTTGGTACAAAAGCGGGCCTTCGCGCTGTTCAAGGATGTGAGATACTATTTACAGGATGTGCATGGCAGTGACCTACTGCGTTGTGCACGTCAAATTGCGCACGACATTCATTACAATGATTTCAAGAGAAGCAGTAGATGGCTGCGTAACTTCAAACTAAGCGTCAGCTTGACGATGCAGAGCAAACTGCGGAATCGGCACGAAAATTTGTAGAAGACTTTATTCAACTCAGACCAAACGGAATTTGAACAAGAAATACATATGAAAGGAACACTGTAAATTAGAGCCACCGAGCGAGTTTTATCCAGCTCAACTAACATCGATTACTTAACACATTTATATTCAATTATGCCGACATTTAATCTGGATAGTAGATTGTCTGGAAAGTTTTTTGTTGGGCTGCGAGAAGTTGCTGGTGCTCTGCTCGCTACGGTTCTTTCTCGTGTGCATATGCTTGCAAGAGCAGTAGGGAATATTTACGTTACAGCAAGCGACGGCGGAGAAATGGGTGTAAGAGAACCAGCTATGGTATGAACATTGCTTTTGGGCAAGGGCTGGTCAAAATAACTTGTTGTTTATTGATTTCTGCTTTTCTTATAAAAATCATCCTCCTTTAAAGCGTAATATCACTCCTGAAAAATGTACTACATTGGAGTTCTACCACCTGGAAACATTGGAAAAATTCAGACTCTGTATGTTTGCTTTTTCCGTGATGTAAAACAAGAGTGGGTCCTAGCTGAACTTTCCGCACGGCTTTTAACTCCAAAGAGCTCGCCATCGATCTTGATGGTGCAAACCATTGTCATCTCTGTGGTGCGCCATGTTTCATTCTGTGTCCATGATGCAAGTTAATTGTTTGTTTTGAACGTTTCTTGAATGTTTATGACGTCCATTTGGTAAAGTGTAATACATACGTCCCATAGAACGTTGATGTCTACGTCTCTGGGACGCTGATTTCCTGTCTCCGTCCTGATGTATATTGTAAGCCATCACCAGCTAATATTTTTCCTGTCACAATTGTTAACACAACACTTTCAAAAGAGTTTTACTAAAGACTGAACTTGCGACCTCGCAACCAGTGGGTTCCTTGGGAGACAACTGCTATGGCGTCCATCAGAACATATCGTGGCGCTAAGGAAGCAGTAGAGGAGGACGTCGAGTGTAGTAGATAGGTATAAATGCAAAATATAGGACAATATGAGAAGAAATGGTGGAGAGCATAAAACCAGTAGAAGTTTGACCACATTTAAAACTGCAAAAGGCTGGTCAGATATTCAACTGGAAGAGCGGTCGAAAGCATGAGCCAACAGACTAATTGGTAACTCATAGTGGCGAGGAGTGCATTCTGTCCCATATTCTTCACCTCCGAGAATACGATGCCCGACGAAGAAAGTGAGGGGCTCAGGAGGGGAGGTGGAAGCGAAACGAAAAGTCGCAGGTTGAGGAGGTGTGTTTTGTTATTTTAACGATTACAGAACCGAATCAAATTTACGAAGAAGTTGCCAGTACGAGCCAGCTTATAATTATGACGTTGCATCACCTCTAGCCTGGATGCACGAACTGAGTCCGTGGGGTCGGGTGTCATAAGCCCCTCGTGCCCTCTCCTGAGACTAGCTGGCCCACAACTGTTGCAACTGGCGAGTGATACCCAGGAAACGGCACTGGGACGGACTTGCGTCCGACCTGGTCCATCACGTGCTCTATTGCGCGCCGATCGTGGGATCTCGATCACCACGGGTGTGCCTCAACGTCACTCAGTTTATGGAGGCACATGCCACTTATGGATGAACATTGCCCTGTTGGAAAACGGTGCCACAACCACTGCGCGACAGACGTTACACGTCAGGACGCAGGATGTCCGTGACGTACTGTTAAGCCGACAGAGTTCCCTGCATCACTACCAGCTGTGATTGAAGCCTAACCCGACCGATCCCCACATCACGAAGCCAGGAGTGACACCACTGTGCCCGTACTGAATGAATGGGACTTCTCCCCAGGCCGCCGCCATGCTCGTCGACGATGGTGATACCGGGTAATGTAGACTCGCGTTTCGTCTCTGAACACAGTGCGACGCCGTTCGTCAGATGGTCAGGGCGCGTGCCGAATGCAGCCGTTCGTGCTTTGGTGCCGGCAGCAGCCAGTGGAGGCAACGGTAATTCCCCCGTCTGGCTGCTGTCAGTCTCCTATCAGTGGTGCGGTATGACACAGAGAACTTCTGGGAGTCCATTACTTGCTCTCGGATGGCAGGCCCTAATGTGAAGAGGTTACTCTGTGCTTAGTGTACAACACTCCATTCTTGTGGCGTGATGTGGTCGACTGAAACCGTGACGACGAGTACGTCTACCCTCCAGTCCAACACAGGGCACTGTCACATCCAGCTGCCACACAAATCAGGATGTTGCGTGAAATGTAGACGCGCCGTGAGGATCCCTTCAAAGTTCGTCAGGTGCTGATAACGCTGTCCCAAAAGCGTGCGCCGCCTCTGTGTCCCTCACAGTGATCACCCCCCATCTGAGCCCGCTCAGGCCTTTCGTATACCCTACCACGACCAGTAATTGCACCAAACACGAAAGACACTAATGCTTAATGCACTCTGCTGCCGTTTCTACCTGTCACACAAAAGTGCAACAGTAACACGCAACATTTACATATGTTTCTTCAAGTTTTCCCGGTGGTTCGAATGTTCCGTAAGTTTTCGGGAGTTCACCTCGGAATTTATTGCCTCTTGTAACGATATTTCGGCAGTCAACCTTTTAGCCACTCTCGACGTGAGTCGCCTGCAAGATTCTTAAAGCACTCTGCACTGTGAAATAAACGCGCGTGCGTAAATTTTAACATTCTTTGTTCGGAGAATGTCAGTCACAAATTAATCTTTGCTCGTCTAAGAGCAAAACAAAGCTAGTGCAGAGTCAGCGAATCCTCAGTACTTACAAATTATTTGGTTTATTCGATGAAATGATGAAATTACGAGACACTGGTTTCTAGTGGGTGAATAGCCGAAGCAGTGACTTTTACTGGCTGAGAACACATGCTGTAGTAAATAAAAGGTGGATAAAACCTTTGAAAATAACTGAATGTACAGAAAGATGAAAACAATAGTGGAATGGGTACGTAAGTTTCATTTTATTTCGTTATAAATTAAAAGAGAAATAAACTGTTTCGCACTGTACAAAACAAAAGACCACCTCCGCCGCACGCAAATTTCCTCGAATTAAACAAAAATTTTCTAAAATTACATTTCTCGAATGCACGTCCATCTACCCGCTAAACATCAGCCCTTCAATTCGTCGGTTTAATTAATGTTTCCATTCGAGCGTACAACTTACTATGTCCACCCATTGTCCGTTCAATTGCCCACATGTGCAGCGTACCTAGATATCATTTTCATTACACGAGCTAAGACATACTCAGCTCCACTCTATTCCTAGACGGTATGTGTGTTCATCTTATGTAACTTACGAGTAATTGTACACTGTGAATAACGAGTGAAATGTCAGCAAATAATTGTACCAAGGATACTCAAGTGTCATGTCAACGGTGAAAGTAATAAAGTGAAATGTCATCAAGAATAACAACCACACGTGTTGTGTGGCTCTAATGCAATATACAGCGTGGTCCATTGATTGTGACCGGGCCAAATATCTCATGAAATAAGCGTCAAACCACAAAACTGCAAAGAACGAAATTTGTCTTGCTTGAAGGGGGAAACCAGATGGCGCTATGGTTGGTCCGCTAGATGGTTCTGCCATAGGTCAAACGGATATCAACTGCGTTTTTCAAAATGGGAACCTCCATTTTTTATTACATATTCATCTAGTACGTAAAGAAATATAAATGTTTTAGTTGGACCACTTTATTCGATTTGTGATAGACGGCGCTGTAATAGTCACAAACATATGGCTCACAATTTTAGGTGAACAATTGGTAACAGGTAGGTTTTTTAAATTAAAATACAGAACGTACGTACGTTTGAATATTTCATTTCGGTTGTGATACATGTACAATCGTGTTCAAAAATATCCGAACGACCTGAATTGCATATCGCCTGAATCGGATGCAACCCGCATAACGCAGCTGTCTAGCAGGTCCTCTAATCGTTCCTCTGTATAGTCATTGGACAATTGAATATCGTTCCAACAAGTCACCACTAGAAAACACAGACCTGTATCGCAATAACTCAAGATGTAAAGTAATACTACGATACTACAAATATCAGGGAACACCTTATCACAGATAAGACTGTCCTTAAGGCTTGTAATCTCACATTTATTACAAAAAATGACATACCTGAAATGATACCACTCTCATTATTACGTCAGATAGTAAGTTCGTCGCATTCACGATTTCCTCTTCAAAGTAACATACCGTACTTATTACTTAACACAAAATGACATTAAAAATTTAAGTTATTCACGACCAGCTAATTGAGAATAGGTATGAACTTCAAATGACACGACGGATCGTCTGGTTGTGCATATGGATTCAAACCCAGATCAAGCAGACTAAGCAAAGATTTCGTGACTGACGCAAACTAACAGTCATTCCTGAATGGGCATATAGAGAGTGATATACTTCGATTTCAGATAATATCAGTTAGCAAATATCAACTTTAAATTAAAAAAGGTAAACATTTTTAACGTACGTGAATTCCACCCAGCAACTGTTGTCACTCTTAACGAATTACGCGAGATAATAAAATTACTTCTTCACAAATGACTTACTTGAAATGCCGTGAAGAAAAGCTTTGTGTTGGACAGGGATTCGAACCCAGAACCTATTCGGATTGTTATCGAAGCACAATCAACTGTGACATATAGGATTTTCTCGGCAGTAGCGAGATGTTTTAACTAAAATGACGAGATTAAACATTAATTTTTTCCTTCCCAGGACACTAACCCGACACTTATCGCTGTTATATTCTAGAGAAAACGAACGTTAAATACGGGTTTGTTACGCCATCAATGACACGTGAGCATGTTTGAACTAGAAATAATATGACGAAGAGTTCTGTGCTTACTGGTAATCGAACCCCACACATATCGTTGTTGACTACACACAAAGAGACGTAGCTACCGAATTTTTCTCCACCAGCAGCTCAGAATCACATCCTTGAACTTACAGTGATCTCGCAAATTGTTCTGTGTCTCACTGGGAGTCAAAAACGTCAGATATCGTTAGTGTTGACAACGAATGAAAATATGTCAAAAATCAAAATTATTGTCCACCAGCAGATAAGTGTTCTCATTTTAGAGCTTGATAATACATAATGAAAACTTTAGTGCCCGGCCAGGATTCAAACCCATTCACGCGCAATATGTGGAGATGCTGAAGAATCTACAGTTTTGAACAAACAACAAATTGTAGTCGAGCTGTATTGTCACGAAGAAGTCAAATTCCGCGTTAAAGGCGGTCTGAGTTGTATCCCCAGTTCAGAACCAATTTTATCAACATACAGAAGCTCAAATAAAAGACGGAATAATCGTACCGTGACCCTACATAGCGTTTGTTTCATAACTAGAAACAAATAACTATTATAAGGAAGGATACTGGTGATAAGAGTTTCTACATGTCGCCACTCCTGGCTCTATTGTGGTTCAACCTAACGTCTACTTGGTAGAGAAGGAATATCATGTTTCATGTGAATTTCAGACCACAATGCCATTATACCTTCTTCACTTGGCGTAGCCAGAAGCGGATAGAATCTCTCTCTCCCTGACAAAATTCATCAGCAGAAGCTGGAATCCAACCTGGACCATGAGTACACGAATCTATTAGCAATCCAACAGACCATCCTCGGTGACTCATTTTTCTATTGTAACGCCGTTGCGCGACACTGGATTAGAATTCTGACACACCGGCTCCGTGTAGTGGTTTGCAGCATGTTCAGTACATTCATTTACTTGCTTGACCCAATCACCATGAATTAGCTGCCTCGGCTACCGAGTGCATACATTCGACTCTATCGTGTAATCGCCGAAATAAAATCATGTAACTGCCACCTGCACAGAACTGCCAACACTGTATTATGCAGAAATTTAAATGGGAAGTGTTCCTTTCCACTTGAGCTACTCTATTACGCTACTTGTTTGTCGAAAACGTCGTGCAGTGCAACAGAAAAGGTGTAACCGTCTGTCTCTCAGAAGTCTAGATCCGTCCATATGCATTATCTCACAGCAGTGAGGAATGTATAAGTTCTGGAGGAATTGTTGTTGACTTCTGGAGCTGCTGTAGCTATGTGTCAGCTGGTAGCGTCATGGTAAGTGTCGCGAGTTTGAATACATTCACTGCTGCATTTCTTAAAACGCAATTCAGCTGTCTGCTGAGGTTTTCAGTCTAATGGAACTTTGAACATAATTCCCTTCACTTCTAAACCCAAAATAGCAACATTTGGATAAAGGGCTCACTTCTGCGACATTTTGTTCTTTTCAGGTTTAATAGATGGCCAGGCAGCAGATGCAACTCCAAACTTTTGTATTAAGTATGGGGAGAGCGCTTCGTGCCAAAATACGCCAGAAAAGTATTTCCTGCATTAGCTGTCGTGTGGTAGTGGAATTATATTCTTGACAGCCTTAACTCAGAACAAGTTTTCTATATGCATGTAATCAATAAACTGCATGTGTATTGTCAGACAGTTATCGATAACATCAGAGAATTCGCATATATCGTTGACGATTAATTTTTCTCTCAGGTTTACTATCGTTTTAACAACACTAAAAGAAACCTTACGAAATCTGCGCACTGTGGCATTTCATAAACAAAGTTATGTAATCCGGGAAACCCAAAATTTGCTTCGCAGTAGCGGAATGAGGCGTTACCTGTTGTGCAGCATTGTATGATTTTCACCATTGCACTATGAGCCGAAAGTATTTTCTTACGATTTCCTTACCGATGTTTGATCTGACTGCTTGTAGATCTTTCACAGAAGCAATAAAAACTTCACTGTCAGTGTGACTAGAACCGGGAAGCATAACAGAGAGTTTTTCTCAGGTCAGTACATTACCACAGAATTACGAGGTGAATAGTGGATAGAACTCGTAAACCGCTACTTAAAGGACTAGATTAGTTGCGATTTCAGAGTACTATGACTTTCGTGGACTGAAAACCGCAAATTTACAAAGTTTTGTTTCACCTCAAATAATAATAACTCAGTTTATTTAATGGAAATGACCGGAAAACTCAAGTGAACTTTGAGGATTAATTCCGTGCACACCAGTAAGTAACTCGTCGATCACAGAGTTGCCTAACGTACCTTGCCTTGTTGCCAAATCTCAGTTAGAGTACCAACAGAAGGAGGACGAACAGATGTGTGGCTACAGCTGGCTGGTAAGTGACCATAGCTGGCGTCTCAAAGATACGTAATGCATCTGATTCGCATTTCTGTAACTAGTTTTAGGAACTGGAGTAGAGTTACTAATAATACTCAGAACTGACAGCAAACTAAGCATCATAAATCAGTAACTCTCATAGTTGTTATAATATTTCTTTCATAAGTGTACTCAAAACTAAGAAATTCATTCATGGTCATTTTCGTGCCTGACCGATAGTCGAACATAACAAACAAATAAAATTATAAAAATAATGTGTGTGTGTTGCGTGTGTGTGTGTGTGTGTGTGTGTGTGTGTGTGTGTGTGTGTGTGTGTGTGACAAGAGAGAGAGAGAGAGAGAGATAAATATAAAAAAGAATGAGAGAGAGAGTAAAAAGTACTTCTAAAGAAACTGAAACATGGAATGTAAAGAAACCTCTCATAAAAACGACACGTTCCACATCATTACGAAATGTCGTATTCATGATCTGTGGAACAAGTACTAATGTAATCAGATCTAATCTAATTTAATCATATCGATTGCTGACTAGCCATGAACAGTCAGGAATTACCGAAATTTTCGCCAATATCAGTAACCAAATCTAAGCCTGAAAGTATAAGACAACTGTTTTTGTAATAAACCGGGGCTACAATCAAGACTCTTTCGTCCCTGTTAACTAACCACGAAAGATGTCTAATATACTTCCATTCAGAATTAACAAAGTGTGCATGCTTTTTAAGATGAAACGCATGATGAGAAGTTCTGTGATGCAGATACGAACCCAACTCATAATCTTTTTGTAAATTAAGTAAAATGAAATGTTATGTATCGGTTTTTCTTACCAGCTGCTAGGTTTTTAAATCTAAAATAAGAAAAAAAATTTTTGTGCCTGAGGGACAATCGAACCGCACACCTTACCGTCCTTCTTCATCATCCACGAATATAGCTTAAGAATCAATTGCTTAGTCATCAACAGTAAGAGGTGTGCGTGTTTGACCAGAAATAACGACGCCTATAGCGATTGTTGACAACACGTGAACAGACATTAAAAATGCACATTAATTTTCACTAGCAGGCTGGTTTGTACGTGAAAATAAAATTATGAATATTTTTGTACTGGATCAGGATTCGGAGCCACTTATGTACCTTTGGAAGAGACCTAGGGAAGAGTGCAGTCTTGGGAAAAGGAACGAAATTATTGAACTATGCTGTTCCGAGAGATTCAGATCCTCAAATGAGGAGATACGAATTCGAATCACAGTCCAGTACCAAATTTTTCAACGTCTGTAGTTCAATCAAGTACAAATAAAATAAGAGCTGTGTTCCTTTAAATGGCTATCGGTACATGAAACAAAATAAATTTTTCTAATGTAAGTAAGTTTACTGGCGACAGTATTTCTGTTTATCATGACATCCGCCTATGTCATTTCCCAACGTAAACAGCATCTGCCCAGTTGGAAATGAAGGAACGTGATGTTTAGTACGGATTCTGGATTATATCGTCTTTCTCTTGAAGTTACCAGAGGTAAAGTAAATCTGTCTGTCCGTCTCAAAAGTAAAAGCCTGAACCCACGCGTTGTACCTGTGTTAGTTCGTTCCACCACACCATTGTGGCCACATATCCCAGCTGAAGGAGTGTGCTGTAAAGGAATATGTGCGTAGCTTACAAAATTAGTCATGGTAGAAAAAATGCGAGTCTATAAAATGGTTAAGTAGAAGCAAGCTTCTGACGTGGAGATTATGCTAGTCTCATGTCAGCAGGATGTAAAGACTCTTTTAGGCATCATAGCCTCAATATGAAGCCATTTTGAAATTTTCACTAATTTAGGAAATGTCTTAGTTCGTGAAAATCCAGTGTGAAGTGTGAAGTTACCGGATTATTCGATTATTACCGTCACTGTTAGTATCATTTTCTTCATAGCGCTGTTGGAACACATTTGCTTGAAGATCATTTAATTCCTTTTGGTGATTATAGAAGCAGTTGCCCAAGAACAGGTTCTTTCCCTGTCTGCGGAATCCTTTTCATGTTAATATCAAACATCAGCAATTACTCGTAGATTACATTAAAACTAAAGTAACTGATGAAGACGTTACTTGATAACAAAGCGCGCTGTATTTCTTCTTTTACTTATGCCTAGAAATGGCTGTCGTATACTGCCAAACAAAAAACCAAGGGATCTTACTGCCTTCCGATATACGTCGCTGTCAGTTTTTCCATTTGATTTGCTCGACCTGACCTGTTTCAAGTTGTGTATGGCAGAGATTGTTTTAGAAAATCAATTGTTTTCCTTAGCAATAAACAGAAAGATTTACATTCTAAGCAATGCAAGTTCAAACTTTTCGCAATATTAGTTTAAATTTAATATTCGCCTCTATAATGTAGTAAAGTAGTTCACAGTTGCAAAACCCGCATCCGACTCGTTGACCTTACACTTAGTCGCTGACCATAAATTCTAGCTCTGAGTGACGCCAGTTTAAGTAACCTAATGTAGCGACGACTGTTTGCCATTGCTCTTTCTCACCGGAAAATAGGCAGTTCACTCCTTGGGCTTAATAAGTACACTGTAATAGTAATTTCTGTGTGTATGGAATTCGTACGGATTGTAGAATTTGGTGGTGCTCTGTCTTCTACTTCTGTATACAATATGTCTGACGTAAATGGGCCATTTCTCATTACAGGCCCCGGGCAGTACAACATCATACTGACAACAGTAACGTGCTTATACTGACAACCTCACAGTTCGTTTTACCTGATTTTGTAATCATTTAAATAAAACAACATGACCTTCCAGTGGGAGACGTTTCCTCCCCATTTTCCTTCTGTGAAATTTGTCAGTAAGCTTTTTGCCTTCCTACCAGCGAAATGCGGCAGAGGACGGTTGCTGAACGATTCACAAACCACGATTTAGTGCCGTTGAGACGATTTCTTTAAACTTTGTCCTAGCTGAAGGAATTTAATTTCTTCTTAACTCGCCTTATGCAGCAACGTTCACAGACATCTCAAACAGGAAAAGCTCTTTATCTAGGTACGAAGGTTGTAAAATAAACCTCTCACAGTTTGTGTCAGGTTGATCTTTTCGTCTGACAGCACTGCATTAGTATTTTGTCTAAGAGGTATCACAAGTAGTGTTCCTGTAACTGTAGGAATCATAGGTTGAAAACTAGTTTTAACACCGATGGGTACAGTACCGCTAAATCAATCTAACAGAATTTTTTCTGTAAATTAGCAGCTCCATTACATAAATCAGAAAAAGAGCTTGCACATGCTGACCCCAATCACGGTTATAACTGACGACTAAGTGAGCCGTTGCGACACGAGACACGGGCGGTACCATGGGGCTACGGACACACTGCTGCCAGCATGCCACTCTCGTAATTATATTGGTCGCTCAGCCTAATAACGCATCGTGAAAGATAATAAAATTTGTCACTTACGTGAAGAATAGCATTTCTTTAGCCAAAAAATTGAATTTTCATTCTCAGCGTCTAAGTTTACGTGAGGATTGTATAGCACGAATCATTCAAATTGAAAGGGAATATCAAGTGAATGTAGCAAGTCAGTTCAGTACCATACACGAAAGTGATTGCACTGTCTCAGTGTTGCCAAATGTTTGTGACGATGTTGCCAATTCTCAGCTGTGCTAGGACCAGCACATAGAGGCATTCGACTGAAACATAGCCATGACCAAAATTGTAACTGGGGTCGACAGCATCGTCGTCTACCACCTTGACAACTCGAACGGTGACAGTGCTCGGCCGGTTACTTACGTTTACTGGTATCAAAAGTACAACATGAAAACACAAAAATGTTAATAACCCAGAGATTATTAACTTTGAAACCCATAGTAAAGTAAAGCAGTCATCAGTCGGAAGATTGGTTTGGACGCCACAGTGCTTTCTTGTTGGAGGTGGTATGCCGTTGTTATCCTCCGACCTTTGAGTTGACGTACCTAACCAGTTAATAATGGAACCTACAGTTTAACGAGGCTTTCGGACCACAGTGCTACTCGGCATTTTTCACATCATCAGACACTGCCCGAGGTGAAATAAGTGTACAGTGGCACTTGAAAATCGTGGTACTGATCAAGGTTGCACCCGAGACCATTGTAGTCTTAGTGTTGCTCTTTACCACTTCGCCACCATGTAACGGCTGGAAGCTCTAACGTACTAATGAAATGTTTTATTTGTAGACGCTATTTCGGTGTACAACAATGAAAATACGATTGTCCGTCCTCAACTTTGTCCTCAATTTTTTCAGATGCTAGGGAGTGTATAGCACAAAGCTAGAACATCCATGCAATATTTGACAAAAATCGGTAGCGCACTTGTCAGACCCTCTCCCTGTGAAACTTATTTGCAAATCGGAAGTTTTTGGAGACTGTTTCCCCCTGCTCCCCACAACGAGCGTTCCAAGTGACATACAGCAATGTATGCAATATCTCGAATATACTGAACGCCACAGTTTACTTTAGTCTTCCGTACTAAAACATGTTCGTTCCATCGAAATAATAGTTACGACTAAAACATATTTCTGTATACCCTGAATTTTGTTGGACAGATATATATCGTTATCTAACACAGCTCATAACAATTTCAGACTAGTGATTTTGGCTGATATACCAATAAACACACCTATCTGTTGTAACTGGATCGTCTGCAACAGCATTGATTTAATGATATTGCTCTAAACGTTCCAGTGAAATCGTGAATATAATCCGCGTGTCACAGTATTGAAAGCTTGAAATCGGGAATGAATTTGACGTCGGTGCTGGTGCGAGTGCTCTGCTTCCTGTGTGGCACTTCGTTTCCTGATGCCTTGTGAGTAGGTTCTTACTTCTGTCAAGGCGACATGTCACAGCTCATTGAGTTTGATAAAGGTCGTATCGTTGCGCTTTATGAAGACGGGTACTGGTTCAAATGGTTCAAATGGCTCTGAGCACTATGAGACTTAACTTCTGAGGTCATCAGTCCCTTAGAACTTAGGACTACTTAAACCTAACTAACCTAAGGATATCACAGACGTGCATACCCGAGGCAGGATTCGAACCTGCGACCGTAGCAGTCGCGCGGTTCCCGACTGAAGCGCCTAGAACCGCTCGGCCACTCGGTCCGGCAAGACGGGTACTGTATCAGTGCCATTTCCCGTGTTCTGGGATACAGCAAATCCACTATTCATCTCTGGGTGAAGAGGATGGAAGATGAAGGCCACGTAAACCGTCGTCGTCGCTCTGGACGCCCACGGACTATCACATGGAATGAAGACAGGAGTATACTCCGCTGCAGTGTTGAGGACCCTTTCAGGAGTGGCAGAGAAAGTAAAAACATCCTGCAGCTAACAGTGAGCAGGTCGACCATACGTCGTCGGCTCAACGAGGAAGCAAAGAATGGATGTAAATCGGCGGTTAAGGAAATGCTGAAAGAGCAACATAGGGCTGCCAGGTTAAATTTCGCGCAGGCCTGTAGAAGGAAGCCGGTTTCGTACTGGGACAGAGTTATGTTTACCGACGAGAAGGTATTTTCAACTGCTCCAAATAGCTCTGTCCATGTGTATCGACCAAGTTTAACGAGATACGACCGTAAATATGTCCAACAGAGGCAAAGGCGTGACCGGACGTCTGTCACAGTTTGGGGCTGGATATCAGCAAATGGTTGCGGCGTGCTGTGGGAACTTGAGCGTCCGCTTTGTAGTGCTTATTACTGCGAAATACTGGAAGATATCATATTTCCTTCTGTTCGCCAGCGATTTCCAGGAGGCAGAATCATTTTCCAACATGACCATTCCCCACTTCATACAGCCAATCGTGTATGACACTGTTTTCAGATGAAAGGAGACGTTGAGCTGTTAGACTGGCCTCCAAATGCTGCTGACCTCAATCCCATAGAGCACGTGTGGGCAGAGATGGAAAAAATTACTAGGAGGAAAAGACCTGCACCAACATCCAAGGCAGCGTTGTCGGAAGCAGTTCACGCTGCATGCAAAGAGATGTCACAGAGTGACAGATGCATCAGAAAAGCTTGTTTCCTCCGTTCCCTGGCGATTAAATGCAGTTGTAGAAGCGTACGGGAACTGGACGCGGTACTGATCCTACTGTGTTAATAGGAAGACGACTTTGTTTAAAGCACATATTGTTTAATTTCAGCTTAACTTCTCTTCAGAGATTAAGATGCTGTGAACAAAAGGGAAACGTCTCCTATCTTAATTTTGTTAGTAAAATTTTAATGTAAAATAAATCGCAAATATTAGCATAACAAGACGAAGATGTTAATTTTGGCGAAGAGTACGTTTTCTCTCATAAGACGTATAATGGCAATGAAGATTAAGGCATCAAAGAGAGACCATTTATGTTGTTTAACTTTTCTCCATTTCTGTTTAAGCCAACTTGGAGGCACTACATTCAATTCAGTTCCATTTACTCAGGTGCAGGGACACGCAAGTGCCAACGCTGGCACAAACGAGAGATTCTTAATGTTAAGGCCAAGCAAAGGCCACAGTGGTGGCTACGTCGTGGCAAAGTGGTAAAGAGCAGTCAGCTGTGGGGCAAGGTCGTCGTGCCTGTGTCCCCCTGTTAGCCTACCGCGTGAGCGCGTGTTTACTTGTTTACCTTCCGCTGCGGCGAATGTCACGCGTCCGTGTCTCGGTAGTGCCATGGCGCACTCGTTCCGCAAGACCACAATTAAGATCACATTTCAAGCGGACTACGCAGGACATCGAGCACTTGACATTGAACGTTTCATCCGGGAAGAACTTCAATTGCACCTCAAGACATCATTGGGATCCACTATTCCATAACACAAAGTTATCAATGAAAAGGCGTCCACTGATGTTGTGCGCCGACACACTCATGACCACATAGGAACTGTCACGATCGACCACGCTGGATTAGGCCTTCGCAATCTAAGGGTCTTCGAGCTGCCATTGGAAGTACCGCCAGATGTTGTGATGACAGCTTTCAAACCCTACGGCAACGTGCTAAGTCACTTGGCTGAAAAATGGCAAACGTCTGAGACGTACCCCGTCTTAAAGGGAGTGCGACAAATTAAGATTGAACTGACGAAGCAGTAATTGGCGGCTGCAGACCCATTGTCATGTGCGACGGACAATCGCGTACTTGCGCCGGCTGTGGCCAGGAAGGACATGTCCGATCGGTCTGCATTCAACGCCGACTGACCCAGACACCGGTTGCTGAAGTTCCATCCCCGGCGACGCCTACTTCACTCCCCAACACGTATGCAGCGGCTGCAACCGCAACAGCTGTTTCTGCCCAGGATCGTAACACCGTATTGCAGTCAGTGGTCGATGAGAGTGTGGCGGACAGCATATCCCCCCCTACGACGTCATCGGAAGACCTGCCTCAAGACGGTGATCAATTGTGCCACCGAGACGAGCCTAAAGAGAAGGTGGAAGCAGAAACGGAAATTGACCCGACCCCTGCCTTCCTTCCAATGGAGACCGCATCAGATGATTGTCACCCGCACTCTGACACAGAACAACATGTCCGAAAACAACGGACCCCTCGATAACGCAAGAAACGGCGCCATACGCCATCCGATGATTGCCTGCTTCGGATGTGTGATCCGGACGAATATCCGGCGTCGGGCGACACTCAGGACTCTACCACCACAGCTCACCCTTCCCGTCACGATTCTACGGCGAATACTGTTTCTGAGTCTCGGTCTGACAACACCACTTCTGCTACTGAACATGCGCGTGAGCGCTCTACTGACAGCACTAGTCAACAGTTACCAATTGCTGCATCTGATTCTTGGGCGGATGAAGTCGAGGATGAGCCACAGCACCAGGAGGATGCCGAGGGCAGAGATGCTCCCTCGGCTGTACCCAGCACCGACCAACCACAGTGACTACGGCTGTATCGTCAGCCTCTGTGGGGCCGCCCCTGCCGCCCACACCTGGCCTCCTAAATAACCCAGTTGCTGACCTGGCTGACCAGACATATCGTCTAGCAACGATTAACATCAACAACATACGTGCCCGACATAAACAGCGATGCTACAGGTTCTGCTCAACGCAGCAGACATCGACATTGCGCTCCTTCAAGAGGTGTATAGGTGTATGTCGCAGACTTCAAGGAACCCTATAGCTACAAGTCTCACATGCGTCGGACAATGGCAGTGGTACGGCGATCCTCCTCCGTGAAGGTATATCCGCAGAAGATGTCGAGTATTTCCCTGACGCCAGAGGCATGGCTCTTACTATCCAAGGAGTCAAACTTATTAACATCTATGCACCGTCAGGATCTGGTCGGCGTCGCGAACGATCCACCTTTTTCGCTCATACAATCACGCCCCTCTTTATGGCTATTCGGATGGGACTTCAGCAGTAGCCAAGATCAGTTACCACATTATTATCCCTGCACAGAACTTGCGGCAATTATAAATAATCTTCAGTTGGTGGACTCGTGAGAACATGTTTGTGGCGATCGGTCCGGATTTACTCACTACACCAGCCATTCCTCCAGCCGTATCGACCGAATTTACATCTCGCGCTCCATAGCTGTGGGGACGAGAGCTGCCGAAGTTTGGCCCATAGTGTTTTCTGACCACGAGGCCTACATCTGCGCCATTACCCTCGGCCGTCAGAAGGTATGGCACAGCTGTGGGCCTTGGAAGTTGAACGTCACTCACCTAGCCTCTCAAGAATGTCGCAGCCTTACAGAGAACATGTGAGATTCCTGTAGCCGCCGGCGTGGAATATACCTGTCTACACTGTCGTGGTGGTTACTCTGCGCCAAACCAGCCCTCCAGAAGATCTTGATAGGCTACGGCCGAGATGTTGCAGCATGGAAGAGACATACCATGGACTTTTACTACAGCATCTTAATGAAATGTACAACATTGCGGTACTGACGTGCACGGCAGGTGACAGTGAACCGTGCCAAGGCACGGATCATCTGATTAACACGTTGCCATCTTGAGGGTGCGAACGTCAGTGCGTGCACTCAAGACAGAGTGGGCCAGGAGGAACAGTCCATGTATCACGACATTGCAGAACGACGGCGCCGACGTAGGACCCTGATCCAAGCTATCACGACGGAAGACGGACGACGCCTTCATACCCAGCGCGATATAGGAAACGCCCTTCATGCTCACTACACTAGGCTGTACTCGGAACATCGACATCCCCCAGAGGTGATCGCCGAATTTTCTCAACTCACTTAGGCCACGATCTCTCCGATAGCGGCAGCGGATTTGACTGCAGATGTATCGGAAGAGGAAATCATTGAAGCAATACAGGCGGGGCTGCTCATAAGTCCCCGGGACCTGATGGCCTTCCTCTGGAATTATACCGGACATATCAACAATTGCTGGCACGAGCATGGACTGATATTTGCCGCGATCTTATGTCTCCCACGTCGCAGATTCCTGGGGCTTTCCTACAAGGACTGATTTTGCCCATACACAAACCACGAGGCGGATCCAGGGTCGGTGATTATCGCCCCTTGGCTTTATTCAACAGTGACTTGAAGATTTTCACCCGGCTTCTGTCAGCACGCCTAAAGCGATCGGTACAGTGTGTTGTGTCGCAGGACCAGGCATCGTTAGGTGGTGACCATAATATTCGCACTGCACTTTGCCGATATCGAGATATGATCACGCTAGCCAAAGCTCGCCAACTGCCAGAAGTTTTGGCCTCACTCGACTTTAACCAGGGCTTTGACAGAGTCGACCACACATTTTTGATGGAGGTACTGCGACACATTGGGTATCCGGACGTCATAGTTAAGGTACTGATGCGTCTCCTACGCGGCGCGACCTCCAAGGTGTTATGTAATGGCCGTCTCACGCCGCCGATACAGATCCAGCGATCGGTGCGACAAGGCTGCCCTCTTTCGGCGATATTGTACTCCCTCGTCTTGGAATCACTCCTCTGCGGCCTCCGGCAACACGTGACTGGCATGTCCCTTGGTGGACACACCTTTTGCTGCACTGCCTATGCGGATGATCTGGTACTCCTTCTTCGCAGTATTGACGATGTTTGTGCAGTACTGGCGTGGGCGGCGACCTACGGCACGGCATAGGGGAGCAATCTCAAACTCCACAAATCGCACGCCCTGTCTATAGGCAGAGGTCTACCCGACGAGAGCGTCGCACCGCTACGAATCAGTGACTCAATCCGCTGTCTTGGCACGAATTTACATCTGACATGAAGCGTTCAACAGTCCTTAACTACAGCCGTTTATTGAATCAGATGAGAGCAGGAATAAGTGACCACCGTCTGAGACATCTAGGCCTCCTGCAGTGAGCACGATATGCTAACATCTATTTGGCGTCACGTATCCCCCATTTTGCACAGGTACTCCTGATACCACCTACCCTGGCTCAGCGCATGTTGGCGGTTTTGGGATCCTTTGTTAATACGGGCATGTTGTTTAAGATTCGTTACGAGTCCCTAACCTTCCCGAGGAGCAGAGGGGGTTTAGGCCATTGTCATGTTCAGGACAGAGCGAAGGCCCTGTTCGTCAGGTGTCACCTGCAACTGTGGCGACGAAGTCCGACGCGCCTAACAAGTCTCTTACTGGAGGCATTGCGACCAATCTCACTGGCACCCCCTGTGATGACATCGGACATCCCAGCACCTTTCTTCCACATTAGCCAATTCTTCCTTGAATTAAGCTGCATCCGCACCGCACTACCACCCACACGCTTGATGATGACGAGGGCGATATATGCTGCCATGTAAATGAACAGGACGCCGAATGTGATTGAAAGCAAACACCCCACTACAAAGTGGCGTGCTGTGTGGCACGCAGTGAATGCCACCACCCTTGATACTGACGTGCAGTCTGCATGGTACGTAACTGTTAATGGGAAACAGTTGTGCCAGTCCCGCCTACATCACATCCACCTCGCTGATACACCCTTGTGCGCCACATGCCAAGTGACTGACACGGATGAACATCGTTTGGAATGCGGGTCGGCAAAGTACGTTTGTTATTTGGTGCGTCAGATATTGGCTTTTCGCACACGCAATACTCTCGACTGGATAACTACCAGATCACTTCTATTGCCCGATGAGATGTATTTCCAGAGAGCAAAAACGAACTCTATGACGTGGATTAGCGGCCACGCTGTTCACTACCTGTTCGGTAATGGCGAAAAGACAGTACCCGATTTTTGGTATTACCTTAACGAACGACATTTTGCGAACGTCAAAAACCCTAAATTTAGGCAATATTTTTCTAATTTTCTTTGGAGCGCATTCCATAATCCGCCTCACAGCTGGATTATTGATGATATGAGAAGATAACCATTGCACCTCTTCCCAGTTCCTTTTTTTATGGGATTGAACAAACAACGGAAACAACACAGCAACGAGACGACGGTCATCGAAAAATTCGCAGCGGGCTAAAGTTTGGAGCATCCTTTATCGTAACGGGACGACTTCCTATTATTCTGTTTATGTAGCCGAAGAGGAACGGCTTTCTTTTTATCCATTTGTATAAAAATAAAATGAAATAAAAATAAAAATCAAGCAGAAAAACAAACCTTCCAAAATCCTTATTCCTTTTCTTAAAAGTAAATAGATAAATAAAGTAGACATTAAAAAAAATATATAAATAAAAAAGAAAAAAACCTAAAAAAGTGGTAAAGAGCAAGACTAGGAATATGAAGTTCTCAGGTTCGATCCCTGGTCAAACCCCCAAAATTTTTATTTACCATTTTACACATATTTCCCCTCGGGAAGTGTTTGTTGATGTGAAAAATGCCGAGCTGCACTGTGGTCTGAAAGCCTCGTTAAACAGTAGGTTTCCCTATTAACTGGCTAGGCAAGACAACTCAAACGTCGGAGGAAAGCAATGGCATATGGTCTCCAAAAAGACCGTGCCTATTAAAGCACTATGGTGTTCAAACCAATCTTCCGACTGATGACTGCTTTACTTTACTATGGGTTCCAAAGTTAATAATCTCTGGGTTATTAACATTTCTGTGTTTTAACGCTGTAGCTTTGATACCAGTAAACGTAAGTAACTGTCCGAGCACTGTCACCGTTCGAGTTTTCAAGGTGGTAGACGACGATACTGTCGACCCCAGTTACAATCTTTGTCATGGCTATGTTTCAGTCGAATGCCTCTATGTGCTGGTCCTAGCACAGCTGAGAATTGGCAACATCGTCACAAACATTTGGCTACACTGTGACAGTGCAATAACTTCCGTGTATGGTACTGAACTGACTTGCTAAATTCACTTGATATCCCCTTTCCATTTGAATGATTCGTGCTATATAATCCTCACGTAAACTAAGACGCTGAGATTGAAAATTCAATTTTTTGGATAAAGAAATGCTATTCTTTACGTAAGTGACAAATTTTATTATCTTTCACGATGCGTTATTAGGCTGAGCGACCAATACAATTACGAGAGTGGCGTGCTGGCAGCAGTGTGTCCGTAGCCGCATGGTACCGCCCGTTTCTCGTGTCACATCGGTTCAATTAGTCGTCAATTCTAACCGTGGTAGGGGCCATCATGTGCGAGCTTTCATTTCTGATTTATTTAATGGAGCCGTGAATTCCCAGAAAAATTCCTTAACGAAATCGGAAGAAAACCTTTACACATCAAGTCCTCTTGGTAGCTCGACTCAGTAAGTTGTGTTAATGGTCACAGATCTCGGCTTTATGACTGCGAAGCTGCTTCACAGTACAAGCGTCTCTGTAGAAATTCGGATCGACCATCAACGATACGAATTTCATTGTTGTTCTTCACTTAGGGCTCACATGCCACGATGATAAGTATGAAGGAAATGAACCTCTTGATTACTATAGGGCCTCTATACTGAATTTCCACAGTAGCAATTAGGAACTCCCTGCAGACATTTGCTAACAGAGGCTCTAGCAACTTACTTTTTCACTGAGTAGCTTCAAATATGTGCAATTTTGTCGCCTTAAATCCAATTGAATATTTTAAATAACACTTTTGAACAACGTTCACTTCTCCATTTATTAATGTATGAACCTGAAAACAAGCAATTTGCCTGAGTAGTTATAGAACAGGTTCTGAAACGTATTGACAATGTTTCGCATCCATTTACCATAGGGAATCAAAGAAAGAAACCAAACACGTTACACTGCATTTACTCTCTGTGCATTGACTAACACATATGAATCCAAGACAAAAATAAATTATTTTAAGAATCTCCTGTGAAAGGAAAAAGAAAAGGATGTGACGCTTTAATTATATCACACTGGATCCAGAACAATGAAATTAATTCTGTGCCACATTGATGTATTGCATACTAGTGTACTAAAATACTCATCAAATAAAAACGGTTTTGTGCTTCCGTTGCTATCGAGTGTGACACACAAATCGTAGACAGACTTTATGGGTCACCACTCAACAACATTAGTGCATGTTACACCGTCGAAAGTGAGGAGTGGAGCAGACGTTGTTGGAGAAGGCGAGGCAGCGCAGGGCCTGAGCCCCCGCCGGTAGGCAGCAAACGGGTCCCAGAGAACTGAGACACATGCAGTGTACAGAGGCAGATGGTCAGCCAAGAAATCTCTCGCTAAAATATTGTTGAACATAACTGTTATTACCGATGTGACAGAAGGCGGAATATGTTGTACATTCGCTTGAATTACACTCATAGCTTCAGCATAGAGAGGAAAGATGCGATAAAAACTTTGTCGACGTGTGCTTTCGGTTGCCAGACGTCGTATTAGCAAGTCCCGCGTTTTTCCTCAAGAGTATGGTCGTAGTCAAGGGTGATGTACTCAGACTGCAGTCAAAAATTCCTCCGGGAAGTGCCTCAGTCTACAATGTTGCCAGATCGAGTATATTGCCGGTCATAGAATTCTGAGGGGAGCACGACTGTATTGTCCACCTTACGGGAACGACTCGGCGGTCAATGTTTTTGTCTAAGACTGTATCTACAACACGTATTGCATGCTCAAGACCCAGAATAATTTACAAAAAATCAGTTTATGAGATCAATATTAACTATAGCGTTCGAAGTATTCATAGTGTTGTATACGTGTGTGTAAACGCCTTCCAATGCCCACTCAAGGAAGACAAGGATACACAGTCTAGCTTAAGTATTATAAATACGCCTCAGTTTGTGGATGAACTCAGACTTAGGTTGATCATCATTTTGAATAATTAGCAGTACTGTACCCATTGGTGTTAAAACCGTTTTCAACCAATGATTCCCACAGCTATACGAAAACTACTTGTGATACCTCTTGGACAAAATACTTACGCAGTGCTATCAGACGAAAAGCTCTATCTGACACAAACTGTGGAAAGTTTATTTTACAACCTTCCTATTTGCATAGAGGCATTTTCCTATTTGAGATATTTGTGAACGTTGCTGCATCCTTATGCAGCATCCCTAAGAAGAAACTAAATTCCTTCAGCTACCACAATGTTTAAAGAAATCGTCTTAACGGCACTAAATCGTGGTCTGTGAATCGTTCACCGACCATCCTCTGCCGCATTTCGCTGGTTGGAAGGCAAAAAGCTTACTGACAAATTTCACAGAGGGAGAAGGGGGACGAAACGTCTCCCACAGGAAGGTCATGTTGTTTTATTTAAATGGTTACAAAATCAGGTAAAACGAATACTGTTACAGTGTACTTATGGAGCCCAAGGAGTGAACGGCCTATTTTCCGGTGAGAAAGAGCAATGGCAAACAGTCGTCGCTACATTAAGTTACTAAAACTGGCGTCACTTTGACCTAGAATTAACGGTCAGCGACCAAGTGTGAGGTCAATGAGTCGGATGCGGGTTCCGAAACTGTGGAATACTTTCCTACATTATAGAAGCGAATATTAAATTTGAACTAATATTGCGAAAAGTTTGAACTTGCATTGCTTAGAATGTAAATCTTTCTGCTTATTGCAAAGGAAAACAATTGACTATCTAAAACATTCTCTGTCATACATAACTTGAAACAGGTCACGTCGACCAAATCATATGGAAGAACTGACAGCGACGTATATCGGAAGGCAGTAAGATCCTTTCGCTTTTGGTTTGGCAGTATTCGACAGCCATTTCTAGGCGTAAGTAAAAGAAGAAATACAACGCGCTTTGTTATCAAGTAACGTCTTCATCAGTTACTTTAGTTTTAATGTAATCTACGAGTAATTGCTGATGTTTGATATAAACATGAAAAGGATTCCGTAGACAGGGAAAGAACCTCCTCTTGGGCAACTGCTTCTATAATCACCAAAAGGCATTAAAAGATCTTCAAGCAAATGTGTTCCAACAGCGCTATGAAGAAAATGATACTAACAGTGACGGTAATAATCGAATAATCCGGTGACTTCACACTTCACACTGGATTTTCACGAAGTAAGACATTTCCTAAATTAGTGAAAATTTCAAAATGGCTTCACATTGAGGCTATGATGCCTAAAAGAGTCTTTACATCCTGCTGACATGAGAATAGCATAATCTCCACGTCAGAAGCTTGCTTCTACTTAACCATTTTATAGACTCGCACTTTGAAAGCTAAGCACATATTCAGTTGCAGCACACTCCTTGAGCTGGAATATGTGGCCACAATGGTCTGGTGGAACGAACTATCACAGGTGCAACGCGTGGGTTTAGACTTTTACTTTTGAGACGCACAGACAGATTTACTTTACCTCTGGTAACTTCAAGAGGAAGACGTTATAATCTAGAATCCGCATTAAACATCACGTTCCTTCATTACCAACTGGGCAGAGGCAGTTTACGTTGGGAAATGACATAGGCGGATGTCATGATAAACAGAAATACTGTCGCCAGTAAACTTACTTACATTAGAAAAATTTATTTTGTTTCATGAACCGATAGTCATTTAAAGGAACAGGGCTTTTATTTTATTTGTACTTGAATGAACTAGAGACGAAAAATTTGATGCTGGACTGTGATTCGAATTCGCATCTCCTCTTTGGAGGATCTGAATCTCTCGGAAGAGTATAGTTCAATAATTTCGTTCCTTTTTCCAAGACTGCACTCTTCCCTAGGTCTCCTCCAAAGGTAAATAAGTGGCTCCGAATCCTGATCCAGTACAAAAATATTCATAATTTCATTTTCACGTGCAAACCAGCCTGCTAGTGAAAATTAATGTGCATTTTTAATGTCTGTTCATGTGTTGTCAACAATCGCTATAGGCGTCGTTATTTCTGGTCAAATACGTACACCTCTTACTGTTGATCACTAAACAATTGATACTTAAGCTACATTCGTGGATGATAAAGAAGGACGGTAGGTGTGCGGTTCGATTGTCGCTCAGGCACAAAAATTTGTATCCTTATTTTAGATTCAAACACCTAGCAGCTGGTAAGAAAGACTTATACGTAACATTTCATTTTACTTAATTAACAATCCGATTATGAGTTGGGTTCGTATCTCCATCACAGAACTTCTCATCATGCACTTCATCTTAAAAAGCATGCACACTTTGTTACTTGTGAATGGAAGTATATTAGACATCTTTCGTGGTTAGTTAACAGGGACGAAAGAGTCTTGATTGGAGTCCCAGTTTATCACAAAAACAGTTGTCTTTTACTTTCAAGCTTAGATTTGGTTACTGATATTGGCAAAAATTTCGGTAATTCCTGACTCTTCATGGCCAGTCAGCAATATGATATGATTAAATTAGATTAGATCTGATTACATTAATACTTGTTCCACAGATCAAGAATACGACATTTCGTAATGATGTGGAACGTGTCATTTTTATGAAAGGTTTCTCTACATACAATGTTTCAATTTCTTTACAACTATTATTTACTCTCTCTCTCTCATTCTTTTTTCTGTTTATGTCTCTCTCTCTCTCTCTCTTGTCTCACAGACGCACACACATAAACAAATTTTTTTTAAATTTTATTTGTTTGTTGTGCTCGACTATCGACCTGGCAAGAAAATGACCATGAATGAATTTCTTAGTTCTGAGTACACTTACGAAAAGAATATAAAAACAACCATGAGAGTTACTGCTTTATGATGCTTAGTTTGCAGTCAGTTCTGAGTATTATTAGTAAGTCTACTCCAGTCCCTAAAACTAGTTACAGAAATGCGAATCCGATGCAGTACGTATTCCAGCCCGTGGCAGCCGCATCTTTGAGACGCCAGCTATGGTCACTTCCCAGCCCGCTGTAGGCACACGTCTGTTCGTCATCTTCTTGTTGGTACTGTAACTGAGATTTGGCAACAGGGCAAGGTACGTTTGGCGACTCTGTGCTCGACAAGTTACTTACTGGTGTTCACGGAATTAAGCCTCAAACTTCACTTGAGTTTTTCAGTCATTTACATTGAATAATCTGAGTTATTATTATTTGAGGTGTAACAAAACATTGTAAATTTACGGTTTTCAGTCCACGAAAATCATAGTACTCTGAAATCGCAAGTAATCTAGTCCTTTAAACAGCGGTTTACGAGTGCTAGCCACTATTCGCCTCGTAAGAGGAAGCGAAGGCACATATTTCTTCGCTAGCTCTGTAGTAATGTACTGACCTGTGAAAACCCATCTGTTATGCTTCCCGGTTCTAGTCACACTGACTGTGATGTTTTTATCCCTCCTGTGAAAGATCTACAAGCAGTCAGATCAAACATCGATAAGGAAATCGTAAGAAAATACTTTCGGCTCATAGCGCAATGGCGAAAAACATACAATGCTGCACAACAGGTAACGCCTCATTCCACTACTGCGAAGCAAATTTTGGGTTTCCAGGATTACATATCTTTGTTTATGAAATGCCACAGTGCGCAGTTTTCGTAAGGTTTCTTTTAGTGTTGTTAAAACAATAGTAAACCTGAGAGGCAAATTAATCATCAACGAAATATGCGAATTCACTGATGTTACCTATAACTGTCTGACAATACACATGCAGTTTATTGATTACATGCATATAGAAAACTTGTTCTGAGTTAAGGCTGTCAAACAAGGTTTGAAGAAGAATAAAATTCTACTACCACACGACAGCTAATGCAGGAAATACTTTTCTGACGTATTTTGGCACGATGCGCTCTCCCCATACTTAATACAAAAGTTTGGAGTTGCTTCTGCTGCCTGGCCGTCTATTAAGCCTGAAAAGAACAAAATGTCGCAGAAGTGAGCCCTTTATCCAAATGTTGCTATTTTGGGTTTAGAAGTGAAGGGATGTTTTTTTTTTTTAATCTTTATTCTTCTATATATGTGATACATAACAACCCACCACCTTATATAATTAGTGGGTGCTAATTGATACAATTTGGCATTACTACTACAGCTTAGTCTATGTTAGTTTTCCTTTGTTCTCACTATGGGCACTACGATTATGTCTTTCTATGTTATTTTATTCTTCTTATGCTAATGTACATCTACCTGCAGCGTTAGAGTTGTGCCAGCGTTGTATAAACCTACTTAGTGGCCCTGTTCACCGAGTTATCCCGGTGAACGTGCCCCTGGCACCGGGCTGGCCGGAATTGTTGATCGCTGCAGTACTATACTATTTTGTTATCCTAGCTTATCCTACATCTAACCTAACTTAGCCTAGAGTCAAAATTGGTGAGTGTCTAGATCGGTGGTTGGGCGCACCCTCCCCCTAATCCCAGACGTGGCGGATTCCAGCCGTGAGGCGGCTGGCCAATCCACGCCCCGGCGGAACAGGACAGGTGCGCGGAGTCAGATTTGGTGTATGATATCTTAGTCGTTGTTCCTTAGATATTCCTTAATTACTTTAAGTGATATCTCATTGGCCAATTTATTTAGAGTTGAAAAATGGTCCTCATGCCTGAGCAGGTGATACGTGTCAAAATTGGGTAGCTGGTGACGTAATTGCGCTGCTACGTCGTCAAAGAGGTGGCACTCATACACCACGTGTTCTGGGGTGCCTGGTGTGGCCCCACACTCACACGCTGGTGTAGCCCGTTTCCCGAACCGGCATAAATATGCCGGGTAGGGTCCATGACCTGTGAGGAAGTGCAGCAGTCCTCGTGATGGTGTGAAGTATTTTAATTGCAATCTTTCCCTGATGTTGGGCAGCAGTTCATATGTTCTGCAACCGGTTTCTTCGTTATCCCATTGTTGTTGCCAAAGTTCTTCCCCCCTGCGTTTAATTTCCAATTTATTTCCCACATGTGTCCCCATTAGGTCGACTATTTTCTCCCTGTTTCCCTACTTAACCCAGTACCATGTCGCTTGTTCTCTGATTTTTATGTCAAGCGGACAAAGCCCCATTAACACCGTTAGTGCTCCGCCCGGTGTTGTTCTATATGCCCCTACTGATCTGAGAAGCATGTTCCGCTGCACTCTTCTCACAGCCATGGCAGGCATAACCCTCGTGAGTCTGTGGGCCCAGACTCCTGACCCATATCCTACAATAGATGTCAGTATACTATTGTGATATAATTTGATCAATTCTGGTGGCAGGTGGAATCGCTTGTGACCAATTGATATTAAGTTGTTTAGTGTTTCGAATGATCTATGTGTGACGGTGTCAATATGTGATGCATAAGTCCACCTCTCATTGACGATTACTCCCAAGTATCACGTTTCATGGCGTCGAAGAACTGGTGAGCCATCTATTCTTACTGTTGGATTCCTAACTAGTCGCCCTTTCAAGAGTAGGTACGTGGACTTTGTTGGTGAGATTTTCATTTTGGTCGTATGGCACCATGTACCGAAGATTGAAATAGCCCTCTCAATTTTCGGCTCTAAGTCTTCACGGCTGCGGCCGCCAACCAGCAGGAGGAGGTTGTCCGCGTAGGCTATGCCCTCTAGCACATCGTCACTGTTCTGTAGATTGTCCAAGAAGGGTTCCATATTAATATCCCAAAAGAGTGGCCCCAGGACAGATCCCTGTGGACACCCCTTGGTGATCTTCTTACTTATTCTCCCGCTAGGGGACGATAGCCAGACCTCCCTATTCTCACAATAGCTCCTCAGACAGCCATATAGCGACCTCAGGCACTCCTTCTCACGCAGGCGAGAGAAGAGGGAGGGCCACCACAGGTTGTCAAAGGCGCCACTGATGTCTACCATGATGCCGACCACGTATTTGTGCGGGATAGCGGCACAGACCTCCGCAGCCAGGGCGATGGCGTCAGACGCTGATCTCCCAGCCCTGAAGCCGAACTGTCTGTCACTCATCCCGCACAAAACTCTGTGTGCTGCCAGTCTGCCTGCCAGCAACCTCTCAAAAAGTTTCCCCAGTGTGTCTTATAAACAGATAGGTCTATAAGTCTTTGCTTCTTGTGGATCTTTATCCGGGCTTTTCTTGATTATCACTACTGTGGCTCTTTTCCAGATTTGGGGGTATTTCCCGAGCCTCAAGCACTCATTATATAACTTTGTGAGAGGAGCTACCAGCCGGGGGGCCAGGAATTGCACCACCTCCGCGGTGATGCCGTCCAGGCCAGGAGCCTTGCCTCTTTTGAGGGCATTTGTCTGAGCGGCTACTTCTTCTTCAGAGAAGGGATATACCACATTGTTGTTCTGATATTCTTCTAGGTCTTCTCTCCGAACTTGTTGCTGTGCCTCGGAGTCATCGTTCTCGTCATCGTCAGGCAGCAGGACACGGAGTAGGACCTCAGCAGTTTCCTGCCAGGTTTCCGTCATCCTGCCCTGATCCCTGACGGTGGACAGCACCATGGGTGACCTGATCTTTTCCCGTACTAACTTGTACAGTACACCCCATAGGTCCGTGGCTAGCTGTGTTCGTACATATTTCTCCCAGCTCTGTAGCCTAACTGCCTTAAGCTCCTGTTGGAAGTGTTCCTTTTCTTCTCTATATCTTTTCAACCTGCGTTGCTTCTCCTCCCAGACGACACTCTGCTGGTAGTACCTCCTCGCCCTCCTTACAGACTGGCGCATCTGTCCAAGTTCGGTAGACCATGGCGACGGGGGGGGGGGGGGGGGGGGCACTACGGTTGGTTGGTACGGCAGCTTTTACCGCCCTGACAACCGCTTGCACCAGTTCTTCAGCATATCCTTCGACATTTTCGTCACCATCTGGCAATATCGGTATTTCACACTCCCGTGACAGGCGGTCCCAGTCAGCTCTGTTGTAATTCAGTTGTGTCTCCCACCCCATGTCCCAGCGGCACTCCTCGTTCCCTAATGAAAACGTAATAAGGTTGTGGTCACTGGTTGTCACCTGATCCCAGACCATCCAATTGGTTACTCTGGTGGCGAGATTTGGCGTGACCAATGTGACGTCAATGTTTGTGCATTCGCCCCCACCTCCTACGTAGGTGGGTGGATTTCCTAGCTTGTTGGCGACAATCAATTGTAACGCCATGATGGTCTCCTCAGCCTTTTCTCCTCTATCGTCTCGTGTGCCGCTGAACCACAGGGGGGATTTGGCATTTATGTCTGCAGTAATGACACATCGACGTCCCCGCAACGCCATGGCTATTTGCGTAAGTTTGTCTAGGAATTCGTCTATTCCCTGGCCGTACTGGAAGTACATATTAAGGATGTATAGTACTCCGGCTGGTGTTTGTAGTTCCACGACGTTGCAGTGATCGTCGCTGAACTGAGAGAGGACTGTGGCTCTTATCGCTTTATTTATTATCATTAGAGCTGCTTTGGGTTCCGCTTTACTGTGAACGACTTGCCAGTTAGCTGCTGCAAAAGGGATTCGCCCAGCCAGGGAGTATGGTTCCTGCAGACAGAGCACATCCAGACTCCTCTCCTCCACGACCCTGCGGAGTTCCTGCATGACTAATTTGCTATTGTGTGAGTTAATCTGCCCTACGTTTAAATGGGTCACGTGCGTAATATGTTCTGATGTGCGAATCCGGCCAGTTCTTGCTCCAATCGTGAGCTAGTCTTCCATTTGTGATGACAGATTGACTGTAAATTTCATTAAGATCGAATTTCTCGTATCTTCTTTCGAAGACTTTTTTGACTAGGTCACGCAGGGCTCCGAAGTCAGTGGGGAGGTTCATTGTCTTCAGCTGTATTCTGTAAACAGCCTCCATTACCGAGAAGGTGACGTCTCGGCCATATTCATGCCCGACACATACCACATGCCTCAATGCTGTGATGAGGACCGCCGGCTCCTCCAGTCACGCAAGTTGTAATGCGTGTTCTAGGTTGGGGTATACCCTATTGGGATCTACGCCCGAACCTTTTTGTGTGAGAGGGTTTGTATCGGATGATGTACTGTTTATTGCGTTATCTTGTACTTTTTGTTTCTCTGATGTTACCATTTGTTTTGCCACAGGTCGCCCTTTCGGTCGTTCTAGTTCTTCAAGCGACCTTAGTCCCCGGTTTCGGGAAAAGGGAGCAGTAATCTGACCGCATGGGTCCGTTTGTACACCAGCATCTTTTGTTTCTACCTTTCTGGTCTGGGTTTGAGTGGCTCCTTGTAGGAACTCCCTAAATCTGCTGGCCCTAAGTGCATCCCTTACCCTTTTACTCGGAGACTTTCTTTTAGGCTTCCTGTTGCCTGATATGGACTCAGCCATAATCATTCCTCGAGATAAGCCTTTGTCCTAGAGCCCTGTATGTGGGGCAGTTTCTTCCTGTGGTATTACAATTTCTTTTCCCTCTTCTTGCAGAAGGGATACATATCCCTGTTTTGCCACAAGTTTTCCTAGTGTGATCTTCAGCGCCGCACATGGAGCAAGCCGGCTTCCGCTCACAGTGTTTGTGTATATGGTCAAGGTCTCCACAGTTGTGACAACGGGGGACTACGAGGTAGTCCCTTACGTTTATCGAGTGGAACCCCATGTATATTCTGCCCATAGTGGTGAGCTTACGCCACATACTTCCAGAGACTTCAGCTACATGATGTACTACATCGCGCTCTCTGGGTCCAGTTCTGAACCGCAGTTTGAATTCTTTTTTGAAAATATCCAGACTCATTTCCTCAAAATTTTGTTGACTTATTGTTTCATAGATATCATTCTCATTTATTGTGGTGGGCACGTCATACAGGATCACCAAGGGATTCCGCTTTTTGGGCGGTTCACACTTAACGACCTTTTTGAGTTTGTCATGGTTGAGTATCTTATCCCGGTCTTCTTCAGTGGCGACATCTACTATTACGACATTTTTTGTTGCCTTTACCTTATTTATTTTTATTTTGTCTGCTGCCGGGTTTACAGTGGTTGTGAAGAGTTCTTGTACTTTTTTAATGTCCTGCCCTGGCAGGGGTCTTAGGAAGACTGCCGTGTCAGGCCTTTTGGACACCTTTTCAATGGTCTCTTTTGTTGTTTTTGTTTTAGTGGCCGCTTGTGCGACCACTCCTGCCCACGTTTTGGTGGGCTGTTTTCGCAGTCGTTCATTTTCTTTCTCTAATTCCTCTAGTCGCCCCTCGAGCTTCGCACTAGCGATAGCCCAGGCGGCGAGTTCCGTTTTGATAGAGAGTACTGCTGTATTGCTTATTTTTCCATTCTTAATACTAGAATCTAGCAGTTGGTTAATTCTAGTATGCCATTCAGTAACGTTTTCTGCATTCTGTCCTAGGCCCTATTCATGGGTGGGAACAGTAAGTGCCCGCATCTCGTGGTCGTGCGGTAGCGTTCTCGCTTCCCACGCCCGGGTTCCCGGGTTCGATTCCCGGCGGGGTCAGGGATTTTCTCTGCCTCGTGATGGCTGGGTGTTGTGTGCTGTCCTTAGGTTAGTTAGGTTTAAGTAGTTCTAAGTTCTAGGGGACTTATGACCACAGCAGTTGAGTCCTATAGTGCTCAGAGCCATTTGAACCATTTGAACAGTAAGTGTCGAACACCTCGAGAGAACACTCGAATCACTCGTCTCTTGGTCAGCCATGATTGATTTGACGAAAAAGGTTGGGAGCCCGTCTCTTGCCCCGGACTGGCTCCTCTGGCATGGGGAGGGGGGGGGGGGGACTAATGCAGCTCGCCCACCGGCCTCGCCCCAAGGCCAAGGGCATCCTCGAACTGCTGGGTTCAGCGCGCCGTTGCCAGCGCACTGGTCCCCGTCGGTGGCTCAGTCATCGACGATTTCACGCGACGCTCCCCGGCAAGAGCACCCCGCACTCCCAAGAGGCGGATGCACCTCTCGTCATTCGCCGCCTACTAGCCAGAGCTTCCACCTCTCGGCCGAGGACCCACTCCTACTCAGGTGGTGGGTCGGTCACCCAGTCGTTCGGCGGTCTGGGCCCATCTAACCTGGCCCAGGCGATGTCACCACCTCCTGGGTTTGGCAGAACACGCCCTGGTTACCCAGGGGCGCGGCGAAGCACCCTTGCCGACTCCCACCGCGATCCCACGCCGACAAACAAGGTCGGGATGGGTCGCAGCTCTCCCTTTTGTCGCAAGGCAGAATGCCGAGCTTAACGTCTGGCACCACGGGAAGGCGGAAAGAGCCACTTGTGAAGGAGAGGCTATAAGAGACGCATCACTTCCCCGTGTGAGGACTGCCGCGGCACACCCGACTAGAAGCGATACGTCCCAGTGCGAGCTTCCGTGCCTTACGGCGCGCCGGCAACGGGCGGGCCCGCGCCGAAGCGCGCCGTCAAGCGACTGACCTCACGCCAGACAAGTGAAGGGAATTAAGTTCAAGGTTCCATTAGATTGATAACCTCAGCAGACAGCAGAATTGCGTTTTAAGAAATGCAGCCGTGAATGTATTCAAACTCGCGACACTTACCATGACGCTACCAGCTGACACATAGCTACAGCAGTTACAGAATTCAACAACAATTCCTCCAGAACTTCTGCATTCCTCGGTGCTGTGAGATAATGCATATGGACGGATCTAGACTCCTGAGAGACAGCAGTTACACCTTTTCTCTTGCACTGCACGACGTTTTCGACAAACAGGTAGCGTAATAGAGTAGCTCAAGTGGAACGGAACACTTCCCATTTAAATGTCTGCATTCTATAGTTCAAACGGTTCAAATGGCTCTGAGCACTATGAGACTTAACATCTGCGGTCATCAGTCCCCTAGAACTTAGAACTACTTACACCTAACCAACCTAAGGCCATCACACACATCCATGCCCGAGGCAGGATTGGAACCTGCGACCGTAGCAGTCGCGCGGTTCCGGACTGAGCGCCTTAACCGCTAGACCACCGCGGCCGGCCATTCTACAGTGATGGCAGTTCTGTGCAGGTGGCAGTTACATGATTTTATTTCGGCGATTATAAGATAGAGTCGAATGTATACACTGGGTAGCCGAGGCAGCTGGTTCATGGCGATTTGGTCAACCGAGTAAATGAATGTACTGAACATGCTGCAAACCACTACAGGGAGTCTGTGTGCCAGAATTCTAATCCAGTGTGGCGCAACGGCGTTACGATTGAAAAATGAGTCACTGAGAAGAGGATTTGGCGGTCTGTTGGATTGATGATAGGTTCATATACTTGGCTCTGGGTTTGTTTCCAACTACTGCCAATTATTTTTGACAGGGAGTGAGGGATTCTGTTCTCTTCTGCCAACGCCAAGTGAAGAAGGTGTAATGGCATTGTGGTCTGAAATACACATTAAACATGATATTCCTTCTTTACCAAGTAGACGTTAGGTTGAACCACAGTAGAGCCAGGAGTGGCAACATGTAGAAACTCTTATCACCGGTAACCATTCCTATAATAGTTATTTGTTTCTAATTACGAAACAAACGCTATGTAGGGTCAAAGGACGCTTATTCCATCATTTATTTTAGATTCTGTACGTCGATAAAATTGGTTCTGAACTGGGACTGCAATTCAGACCGCCCTCAACGCGGAATTTGACTCCTTCGTGACAATACAGCTCAACAACAATTTGTTGTTTATTCAAAACTGTAAATTCTTCAGCATCTCCACATGTTGCGCATGAATGGGTTTGAATCCCGGCCCAGCACTAAAGTTTTCATTATGTATAATCAAGCTCTAAAATGAGAACACCTATCTGCTGTTGGATAATACTTTTGACTTTTAGTGTATTTTCATTCGTTGTCAACTCTAACGATATCTGACGTTTTTGACTCCCAGAACTATTTGCGAGATCACTGTAAGTTCAAGGATGTGATTCCGAGCTGCTGGTGGAGAAAAATTCGGTAGCTGACGTTTCTTTGTGTGTAATCAACAACAATATGTCACAGTTGATTATGCTTTGATAACAATCCGAATAGGTTCTGTGTTCGAATCCCTGTCCAACACATAGCTTTGGCTCACGGCATTTTAAGTAAGTCACTTGTGATGAAGCAATATTTAACATCTCTCGTAATTCGTTAACACGAACAACGGTTGATGGGTGGAATTCGAGTACGTTAAAAATGATTTCGTTTTGTAATTTAAAGTAGATATTTCCTAACTGATACTATCTAAAATCGAGGTATATCACTCTCTGTGTGCCCAGTCAGGAATGACTGTTAGTTTCCGTCAGTCACGAAATCTTTGCTTAGTCTGCATGACCTGAGTTTGAATCCATATGCAGAACGAGACGCTTCGTCGTGTCATTTGAAGTTCATACATATTCCCAACTAGCTGCTCGTGAATAACTTAAATTTTTAATGTCATTTTGTGTTAAGTAATAAGTACGGTATGTTACTATGAAGAAGAAATCATGACTACGACGAACTTACTATGTGCATTACCTATCTGACGTAATAATAAGAGTGGTAACATTTCAGGTATGTCATTTATTGTAATGCATCTGACCTTACAATCCTTAAGGACAGTCTTATCTGCGATAAGGTGTTGCCTGATATTTGTAGTATCGTGGTATTACTTTACATCTTGAGTTATTGCGATACAGAGCAGTGTTTTCTAGTGGTGACTTGTTGGAACCATTTTCAATAGTCCAACGACTATACCGAGGAGCGATTAGAGCACCTGCTAGACAGCTGCGATATGCGGGTTGCATGCTAATCAGGCGATATGCAATTCCGGTTGTTCGGATACTTTTGAGCACAACTGTACATCCCCTACCATTATTAAATTTGACATTTTAATTGTGAATTTTTACTAATCTTGAATGTTTAAAATTGCTATCCTGAAAAAATTATCCTAATGTGACTTAGCCTGTTTTCCTTTGGGCTGTTCATCACTGTGCTATTTTGCTGTGGGCAGTAGCGACGTTCCAATGCCAGACACCACCCTTGTGTTTTGGACGGCTGTTAACTGGCTGAGTAATTCCGGCACTTGTGGCACTGTGTTGGTAAGGTGAGCTGATATAAGTTTCTGATGGCTCTGTGGCTGTTTTATTACGAGTGATACTTTTAGACCCGTTAATTGTTTTAAAATCACGTCAGATCAAATGACGGCTAGCGACCAATTTATCTCTCCTACAGTGTAATCTGTTTAACATTTGACAGGTCTAGCTCCCGACACAAGCTTGCCGGTTTTTCTTCATTAGACTCTTTTTGTCACTGAAAAGTCTAGTTGCCACTTTACATTCCGCATATTGAAATTACATTAATATTTGAAGGGGCTAGACCCCTGCATCTATTTTCTGATTTTTCTGTATTAATTGTTAATTAAAAGGGGATAGCGCCAGTTTTATCTCCTTTAATTGAAATTAGTTTAATATTTGAAGGGACTAGTACCTGACATCCTCATGTAAAGTTCCTCTATCACCTTTCGGGGACCCGTGTCCGTTTACCGTTTGCTATATTCAAACAGTTTTTGACACTTTAAGGAGGTAGATGCCGACCATTATTAATTATGTTTCTTGTTTTGGGTTTCAGTGTAAGGAAAGATCGAAACTTGTCTTTGGTTCAAAAATGGTTCCAATGGCTCTGAGCGCTATGGTACTTAACTTCTGTGGTCATCAGTCCCCTAGAACGTAGAACTACTTAAACCTAAGTAACCTAAGGACATCACACACATCCATGCCCGAGGCAGGATTCGAACCTGCGACGGTAGTGGTCGCGCGGCTCCAGACTGTAGCGCCTAGAACCACTCGGCCACTCTGGCCGGTCCTCCACTGCAAAACGAACTCCCAAGCTTTAGTCATCACTAATCATATTGGATATTTCATAAATGGTATACTTTCAGACGTGATTGAAACCAATGAATCTGCCACTTCGCAGTTCTTAGAAATAATAAACGTGAACAAGTGCACGATACAAAGACAGAGGCAGAATGCGGCGCACCAGATGCGACAGGCTGGCATCACGAGTAACCACGCCATCCTCCGTCACAGTCCCCAGAAGTAAACCCACTGACTGCTGGGCTGGCAGGGTACTGCGCGTGTGTAGGTGGGACAGCAATGTCTGAAGCCGTACTGAGAAGGAGGCAACCAAGTCGGGCCTCTTCTGGCAGCTGTGGCGTATACATGACTTGAATTTGGCACTGCTGATATGAGTTACTTGTTAACGAATGATCTTAGTTCGATCTTCGTACCATGTATTGAAGAAGTCAAGGAGTGTTTGTTTTATTTGTCAAAGTGTGTAGAAAATTGTTCTATAGCATCATAAACACACATGACACAATTACTGATCCAAGTTACTGTTAGAGTGCACTAGTGTATCGCGTCGGCCGTCGTAATTTAATATATTATTATTATTATTATTATTGATTGTTGCCGACTTACGTGGTGGGCCTTAATAAAAATTATATTTCATTCAATTTTGATTTACGATTAAATGCTTTTGTGGAGTTCTCCTTTTTAACAATATTAAACTTAAATTATTTGTTACGTTAATGAACGTTAGAATCGCTGAATCTTAAAACATGAGAATATAAGCTGAACAATGTAATAAACTTTTCATATTAATTTCCTCGGCTAGTCAGCTCACTTTAAAACAAAAGATCTTTAGTTATTAATTACAATTACGGCCCACACACGCGCGAGAGTATTTTTTCTTACCTCCGTTAACCATTGTATTGTAGCCAGGTTCTGGCTCTGGCTCTCGGCTATGGTACTGAAAATAAGAATCTTAAAGCTACGTATTTTCTGCAACTTCGTGCGGCTGTGGAGAAAAATGAATATTATGTTCATAGCGGGCGAGTTTTTCGCTTCCGCTAATTTTTTATAAGTTAATATCGCCACGTAATTGCGCCGTTTGCTGCATCGGCCGCTGCGATTGTTGAACTGTGAATTGCTTGAATGCAGGTTAATTCAAGGAAGGCGGACATGAAATCGGGATCACCTCTTACAAATTAAAAGTGCACAATGATATTAAATGAGTATATTATATGCTTAATTATTACAAATATGCTTACATTTGCCAGCACACGCAAGATGTCCGTCTACACACAACCAAGACAAGAGAAGAAGTGAAAACGACTAAAAAAATTAACAAAAGAGCGTATCTTGTCGTCTCTTTAGTTCATTTTGTTACATTTCTTTGCACTCGAAACTTACACAGAGAAATTATTATTTTATGGGTACATTATAAAATATATATATTATTCAATTCTTAAATATCTCTTCTTTATAAATACCGTTTTTTAAGTCTTTTCGTAATATAGCACTGGGGACGCTGTACTGTCCCCCGAAATGTTTATGTCATAAAAAATGACATAAATATTTCCTGTTTCATGTCCACAGTGTCCACACGCAGATTTTTCTTTCACAGTCTACATGTGTCACATCGTATATTTTAGTCATGGTGCTTAATGATGTTTCTTGCACACAAAGTAATACAGATGAAGTTATTTACATAACAATATAATACACAATTGGTTACGCATACAGTCATGTACAAAAGAGAAGGACATAGAATACAATTAGTTTGACAGTTATGTACATTCATTTTGGCTGATTCTTTTTGTGGTTGCAGCGTCTGCAGTGTTCAAAGGTATACAATCACGAGTTAGTCTGTAATTTTAGCAGTCCCAGGGGTGTCAACTGTTCGCACCCCATTTGACGCGGCCGTAGGGAAACCCTGGGGAAAACCTCGGCGGAGCGACAGACTAACTGCTTTGGTTACTTTCACTTAATTGTTTCTGGAATGTCGTTGGAGTACAGGATGTGCATACGTTACGAACAATTTTTCGTAGCACTATGGAAAAAAATTAGGTCATTATAACAATTTATATATGGTCGTTATTGATTGCGGTGTCGTTGATGATCTACGCCGCGACATTTAGCTCGCGACGGCGCCGGTTGGTGTGCTCGGTGCTCGGCGTTCGCGGCGACTCCGGAGAGGTCAACGCCCGCTCGACGCCAGCGTGTCTCTCGCCGTCGCGGAAAGTCAGAATCAGCTGATCGGCTGCACGGTTATCTCGGCCGGACCTGGCGGAGTGGGATGATATCCGCCCCCCGCGCTTGTTGGCAGGAGTCAGCTCCGCTACGCATCTCCAACGTAGTACACGAAACACACGCAACAAACGTAATATTCCCCTCCCGCTGCAGATGGTTACGCTAGTGGGAAAGAAGCATTTATTAGTGCGGCAGTTGTTGTTAAGTTTTCGCCAGTTTCCTAGTGTCAAGCCAGCATTGTCCTGCAGAATACATGACATGGATCTTCTACCGTGAATGCAGCTTTGATGCGATACTGTACCCATTACGCGTCAGTTTTAGTCTTGATAAAATTATTTATGTTTTCGCCACATTCGCAGGCACTGGGAAGTGTCCCAATACGAGCTTAGCACAAACATTCGCCGTTTATGTGGTCGCTGTTTATAACAGTCCACGCATCGTATTCCAATCTCCCGTTATTGTACTCACTGAAATTACAGTCTGTCCCAAAAATATTCACTGTGGGTTCACTGCACGTTATCAGTTCACATTTATGAGTAAATACACAGTTTTCGTGCGTAATATTGGCGTTTGGCGTCTTCACCGCTGTTGAACGCTCAATACTAGCACTTCACTGTCCTTATCACAGTTTCACCTTCACAGTTTTTCACACTGCTTAAAGTAACTGTTTCGATTAGTTCACAAACACTAACGTATTTAATTCAGTCTGAACTGGGTTTTGGGTCGTGCTGGATTTTGCCAGTCTCTGGCACTAATTACCGCTTTCCATTTTCCACTTACAGAGTCGTACTTGCCTTCAGACTTTTGACTATACAATTGTATTTCCGTCTCATCTGAGGTAAGTCCCCATGTCATGTCTGCCTACTCATTGCGTACTTGCTCTCCAGAGCCAGGCTCGACTTTACAAAACTTTGCCTCTCGCATTATTTTACACATTTTGTAATCTAGGCCTAGCGTGCCAGTTCCTAAATTAGTATTAGATTTGAGACTTTTGTTTACACGATAAATTCGTGCAAATCTCTGCCTCAGCAGATGGCAATTAATTTTAACAGTGCTTAGCGGTAGTCGCGTTTACTGATTTGCTTTTTACCTTGCCCACAACACATGAGGTACCTTCGGTGATGTACACCCTGCAGTCATACTGTTAAGTAAATTATGCTTGAGCATACTTCAGGATCGGTATAGACATAAATACATGAAACAACATATACACTATAATATTGAATTACTACTACAGTTCAAAAATATTCATGACACACCAATGAAAAATTCTTTCATCATTACACGCTGTTGAATTTCTTTTTATTTATATTTTTAAAGCATTTTTAAAAATGAAATTTGTAAAGTATTCTATGTTCATTCTTCTTTCAAAATGCAATTACTTAAAAATACTGTTATTCCTTAACATCTACAAAATTGAATCACACTAATCTTCGGTGCCTCATTGTCTTTAAATTTTACGCTAAAATCTGAACATTTACACACAGAAAAAAATACACTCTAAACTTAACCTGCTACTCACATATTAAGTCTTTGTATGGATAGAGTCCTCTGATCTCTTCCGATTCTACGTCACCCAACAAATAGCTATATCCATGTGGTATGTCTATGATTTTGTAGGGCCAGGCATACACCGGTTGCCATTTCTTATTCTTTTTCACTAACAGAGACGACTTGGGACGAGTCCTTATTAGCACCAAGTCACTTGGTTGATACGCTGTTAACTACTTTATCTTCTTGACATGCTTCTCCTTTCGGCGCTCCGCGCACCTCGTTAAATTATTTAAAGTCTCAGCTATAATCTGTTAGTGAGGTAAAACTTGTCGTGGTACAGTCGGTAATGGTGACAGCCAGCTGTCGGTTTCGTTCTTTCCCAACATGACTTCTAGTGGAGTATAACCGGTGGCTGAGTGTGGCAATCTATTGTGGAGTTCCTCAGAAGTCGAAACGCATTTTGCCAACTTGGTGTGGCGATCCGGAATGTAAGTTCTCATGAAGCTGTTCAAGTCTTTAAAGGTACGCTCTACAAGACTGCTCTCAGGGTGAAACCGAGCTACAAAAATGTGTTTAATACCTAGGAACAACAGGATGCAATTCACTTACAGTGGGCAGATTTGTAGGTTTCGTCCTTTGACAAAATACACAAGTCCTTACAACATTCTGAATTATTCTTTTCATAATCTTAAAACGACATTGTCTTGCGAGAAGTGCTCCACATTTTTCAGTGCCCACGTGTCCCCACGAAAGGTGCACGTGCCACATTAAATCACTGATACATACTTCCGGTACACAGATACACCACAAGTCCTTGTTAACATCCTTCCGGTAATATAATACCCCATTTTGCACCTATCTGATTTCCACCCGAAGCTAGGAGTCCTTGTTTGACTTTTCCCAAGGCGGGATCTTCGTCCTGTAACCTAGGCAGTTGCTTGCACGCCTGCAGGAACTTTTTGCGAGAAGTAGTGTCTTTCATGACTAAAATTTTTTGCTCTGTTGCCTGTTCTAGTATTGTTGTTAGCTCAGGCAGACCTTGCGGCAACCGTGACAAAGCATCAGGTACTACGTTGTCACAACCTTTTATATATAGTATTTGAAATTGATATTCCTGCAGAGCCAGCACCCACCAAGTCAACCTGTCGTGCATTAACTTGTATGTCAGCAAAAAACTTAAGGCCTGATGATCACAGAAAATTTTTACATTTTTTCCGTACACATAATATCTGAACTTCTTCATGGCCCATATTACTGCTAATGTTTCGAGTTCTGTGACTGTATATGATCGTTCACAATTTGACAACACTCGAATTGCGAAACCGATTATTCTTACGTTCTTGTTTCCACCTTCCTCATCAATTTTGAATGAACAAGCGTCTAGTCCAACAGTGGAAGCGTCTGTAGCAAGGCAAAATTCCTTTGACATGTCAGGATGTGACAGTAGATTAGCATTTAGAAGGGCTTGTCGTATTTGCTCAAATGACTGCTGGCACAGTTCATTCCATATCCAGGAAGTATTCCTTCTCAACAAGTTTAACAGGGTATTATCATTTAAAAGCTGATCAGGTACGTATCGTCTGAAAAATGACACTAAACCCAGAAATGCTTTTAACTGTTTCTTGGTTCTAGGAGGGGGGAAGTTCTCAGTTGCTGCCAGTTTCTTCGGATTCGGCACAATACCTGTAGGTGATATTACATGACCAAGAAATTTGATTCTCTCCCTGCCAAATTTGGATTTTGCGAGGTTTGCGGTTACGCCCATCTCAGAAAATCTTTTTAGTACGCATCTCAGCGTGTCCATGTGGCTTTCCCAATCGGGAGTAGCTATTAATAAGTCATCGACATACAACGTTACTCGCTCCAACAAATCTGGTCCTAATACTGTATCGAGCGCTGCAATGAAGACACCTGCACTAACATTTAATCCAAATGGTAGAACTTTAAATTGTAACTTCTGCCAGCAAACACAAAGGCAATGTACTTTCTTGATGACTGAGTTAGTGGGATTTGCCAATACGACGAACGCATATCGACAGAGGTAAGATACTTAACTCCGTAAAACTTCTGTATCTGTTCATCCAGGCTTTCTGGTCGTGTTCTGACAGGTACAATTATTTTGTTAATATCGCGCGCATCAAGCACAAGACGTATACTGCCGTCCGCTGTCGCTCCTGCCACGAGCGGACTGCTGTACGGGGACAGAGATGGTCCAATTATCCCCCAATCAAGCATTTTTCTTATTTCCTTCCTAACTGCCTCCTTCTTTGACCACGGGATAGTGTAGTTTGCGTGACAGAAAGTATCGTGAGGTACCACTTCGATGTTACAGGTGTAGCCCTCGATAACACTTGGTTTTTCCGTAAACGCATTCTCATAATCTGTAAGTAGCTGAGTGAATTCGTTTTGTTGTGATTCAGTCAAATGTTCTGACTCCATGACATTCATGGCTATCAGTTTCCTTTTTTCTGTTGTGGATTGGCAGGAGCCAACCCACGGGGTTTGGAGGAAGCCGAAAGGCACGCGTTTATGCTCACGCAGGATGGCGTGAGGTCTGGAAGAGGACAAGGTCTTTATAGTAGCAAAAATAGTACGTAGCTTCTGGAATACTTAACTTTAACGTAGCTCTTGTCTGTACATTCTTTACAGTATCAATAGCAACTGATAATGGCGCCTTGCTAGGTCGTAGCAAATGACGTAGCTGAAGGCTATGCTAACTATCGTCTCGGCAAATGAGAACGTATTTTGTCAGTGAACCATCGTTAGCAAAGTCGGTTGTACAACTGGGGCGAGTGCTAGGAAGTCTCTCTAGACCTGCCGTGTGGCGGCGCTCGGTCTGAAATCACTGATAGTGGCGACACGCGGGTCCGACGTATACTAACGGACCGCGGCCGATTTAAAGGCTACCACCTAGCAAGTGTGGTGTCTGGCGCTGACACCACATTTTCCTCTCTGTCTTCAGTAATAAACTCTTTATAATATGCTTGTCTTGTACTTAGTGGACGCGAATCAGGACCTCGAACTAATGTGGGGAAACATCCAGAGCTCAGTTAGGGATACAGCAAAGGAAACACTCATGGGAAACCCAGTGGGCAAGAAGATGTGGTTTGGAAAGGAATGTGCAGATGCCCTGGAAAGGAGAAAGGAAGCCAGGAACAAATGGCTGAAGGGCACAAATCTGGCACAGACCTAAGCACAATTTGAGGAGGTCCGAAAGACTACACAAGCAATTCTAAGAAGATCAAAGAGGAAATACATAAGGAATATAATCACTGAAGCAGAAACAGACTTCAGAGGACAAAAGAGGAGGGAAATGTTTCTGAGGGTGAAGTACCTCTGCAAAGGTCACCAGGCCAAGCAGAAATTAGTCAAAGATTTATTTATTTATTTATTTATTCTTTGCCCATGGACTCCAGCTGAAAATCCAGCTGAGAGTATTGGGTGTGTCATACAATAGCCTATTAACATCAAACTTGATTTCAATATATATATAAATGAAACAAATGATTAAACAGAAATAGTCCATAATCATACAAAGGTTTTACATGTTTCACATTATATGTACACACAAATCAAAAAAACATACAGAAATGATAATTTTTACAGGTACATTTCAGTAATGATATATTTAAACACATCTTAGTATTCACTCAAACTGTATATACATTTCTCTGTGAGATATAGTTTCAAATAATTTTTAAAACATTTTAGATCTGTTTCTTTTTTAATGATTTTGGGGAGTTTATTAAAAAACCTTTTGCCTGCTTCTTCTGGGGCAGTCATAGACAGTTTTAGATTTCTGTTTATCATGTAGTAATTTTCATTTCCTCTTGTACCGTGTTTGTGTACATCTTTATTTAGGAGGTGTTTATCACTTGACCTTACCACCATTATGCTTTGGTATATATACAGTGAATATACTGTCATAATATTATAGTGTACAAAAGCTTGCCTACAGGTCTGTCTTGGTGGTATTTTTGCAATGCATCTCACTGCCCTTTTCTGAATTGTTAATATTCTTTTTAGGTAGCCAGCTTGTGCATTTCCCCATATACGAACCGAATAAGACAAATGTGGGAAGACAAGTCCATAATACATTGATCTGAGGACTTTATCATCCACAGTCTTAGCTGTTTTATGCATGATGAAGATCTGTTTGTTTATCTTTTTACACAGTGCATCTATGTGCTCCTCCCATGCCAAATGTTTGTCTATTATAGTTCCTAGAAAATTTGTGCTGGTTACTTCTTTAATAGTGTTTCCATTTATATTAACATTTATATTATAATTTTCACTATGCTTGGTCTGAAATACTACATTCATTGTTTTAGACTGATTCATAAACAGGTTGTTTTGTGTTAAATATTTATTTGCATTTTCAATAGTCAGGAGTGCTTCCTTCTCAAGCTCCTCCTTTGTGTCAGCTGTGCAAATGATTGTTGTGTCATCAGCATACATTATAAGTTTCTGATTTATATAGTTAGGGAAGTCATTTACGTAGAGTATAAATAGTATTGGCCCAAGCACAGACCCTTGCGGCACACCATGTTTAACTGTTTGTAATTCTGATATGTAGTTTGTTATGTTTCCCCCACTAGTATGTCTGATTTCTGTACATTGTTTCGTATTTGTAATGTATGATTTAAGTATGTCATAGCATTTTCCTCTAATTCCATACTGATATAATTTCATCATTAATTTTGAGTGGTTCACACAATCAAATGCCTTAGATAGGTCCATAAAAATCCCGCAAGTCTTTTGTTGCCTGTCAAGTAAATTAAGAATGTGCTCAATTATATCTGTTGATGCTGTTTTTGTTGACTTCCCTTCTCTGAAACCATGTTGTGATGAATGCAGTATACTGTACTTTGTTATAAAACTTACAATTCTATTCTTTATTATCATTTCATAGATTTTAGCAAATGTTGAGATCAATGATATTGGCCTGTAATTTCCTAATTCATCCCTGTTCCCTTTCTTAAATATTGGCTTCACTTTACTTACTTTCAGTGAATCTGGAAATATACCTTCTTCTATCGCAGCATTCAGCATGTGTGTCAATGGTTTTAATACACATTCTCTGCATTCCTTTATGAGATGTGATGTGACACCATCCAAGCCAGAAGAATGTTTAATTTTAAGTTGTTTTATTAGGTTTGACACTTCTGCACCTGTTGTAGGTATGAAAACCATAGTATGATTTGTATGTGGGGGGTTTAACAATTTACTTACTGCATTTGTTTTATTTTGACTTATTAATTCGTCTGCTACAGTAATATAATATCTGTTAAAAGTATTGGCTACTTCTAGAGGGTTTGCGTTGCTTTTCCCACTCATCAGTGGGCAGATGTCCTCTACCCGATTTGTTACTTTTCCTCTCTCTCCATTAATGAACGACCATAAACCTTTTGAGTAGTTCTTTCCCTTATCTATAGACATCCTGATGAATGATGCTTTAGTTTCTCTGATAAAACTACAGTACTCTTTCTTTTTTATTTTATACAGTGTGTTGTAGGCCTCATTATTTTTTTGTTTGGAGAGGTCATAATACATTCTCAGATTATTTCTGGCATGGATTACTTCTCCAGTCACCCAGCTTTTCTTTTTTTGTTGCTGTTTGACAAGCCTTTTACTAACAGGACATGTAACATCATAATAATAATTGAATAAAGAATAAAACTGGTTCCATTTGGTGTTTGCATCTTTAGCTGCATATATTGTTTCCCAGTTTTCTGCCTCTAACATCTTTTTTAGTAGATTTATGTTATGTGGGTAGTTCTGTCTTCTCATCTCCCATATCTTCTGCACTGAATCACTAGTCTTTATATTTATGTCGATCATGATTGCAAAATGGTCTGCTAATGTGGAGTTTATTACCTGTGTGTCACAATAGCATGTAGGAATATTTGTTATTACATGATCAATAATAGTTTCACTATGCTTTGTTACTCTGGTTGGTTTATCTATTTTTATTTTTAGATTGTATATGCACAATAAGTCCAGTAGGGTCTTAGTATTGTCTGTATTTTTACTCGTGTCTATGTTCAGATCTCCTATAATGATCAAATAAGCATATGTTTTTGAGAGGTGTTGGATTATATCTTCCAGCTGTTCAAAGAAGGTTTTAATTATACCATTTGGTGATCGATACAAACCTAATACACAACATAAATTCCCAGCAATTTTAGTTTCCAGTGCTGTAGCTTCAAAGCTCAATTCTATAGCATATTTTGTTAAGATTCCCGTGATAAGATCCTGACGAACGATAGAGACATAGCTGAGAGATGGAAAGACTACTTTCGACAGCTGCTAAATTGTGATGAACCCGAACTGCAGTGTGATTTCCAGTACCCAATTGCAGACGATGCAGACTATCCCCCACCTACCCTGGATGAGATAAAAACCAGAATCAAACACGTTAAACAGAATAAGAGTCCAGGTGAAGATGGAATACAGGCTGAAATGATCCTGGCAGGAGGAGAGATACTTGCAGAAAAAAAAACCGACTGTTACAGGCAATATGAACCAAAGAAGAACTACCAGGAGAATGGTAAATAGCTCTGATTTGTCCGATACATAAGAAGGGCGACAAACTGAAATGTGACAACTATCGAGGAATCGCCCTGCTTAACATCTGCTATAAGATTCTGTCCAATTGCCTCAGACATAGAATTCAGCCAGTGGCAGAATCGGTGATTGGGGAGTACCAGGGAGGTTTCCGGCCAGGACGGTCAACAGTAGATCAGATCTTCAGTCTCCGGCAGCTCACTGAGAAACTGGGTGAATATGGTAAGGATTTGCATATTTTATTCGTTGATTGTAAGAAGGCCTATGATTGCACACATCGCAAGAGCCTGCTCAACTGTTTAAGGGAGTTTGGCATAGCAGAGAAACTCATCAATCTGATAAAGATCTGTCTGAACGAAACACATGCAAAGGTGAAGATGGGAAATCGCGTAACTGAGGAATTTGAAACTGTGACAGGACTCAGGCTAGGAGATGGGTTGTCCCCTATCCTGTTCAACTTTGCCCTCGAGAAGATCGTACGCGAGACCTTCCAAGAGAACGAAGGGATTGAAATCGAAGGAAAGAGACTGGCATACTTAGCCTATGCAGACGACATCAGTTTACTCTCTAGGTCGGAAGAAGAGTTGGAGCAAATGACCAAAGCACTACAGGAGGCTGCCAGCAAATTTGGGCTAAGCATAAACGAAGCTAAGACAGAGTATATCGTTATGACGCGTGGTCATTGTCAGACTGCTGATCGTCTACAATCACTGCAGGTTGGGGATCATTCCTACAAGAGAGTGCAAGAATTCAAATACCTAGGGGCACTTTTCACTGAGAAATCGTCATGTGAAGCAGAGATCCATGCCAGAAGACAAGCAGTAAACCGATCTTACCACAGCCTATCACAACTGCTTCGGTCCAAATCTCTCTCCAGACAGTTCAAGATTCGACTGTAAAAAACTCTGATCCAGCCTGTTGTTCTATATGGCTGTGAGACATGGAGTATCCGGAAACAGGATTTCCATAAGCTCCTTGAGAGAAAAGTGCTTCGGAAGATCTTCGGTCCGGTTCTGGATGCAGATACAGGGGAATGGAGGATCAGATACAACCAAGAGCTTGAGGAACTGTACCAGCAGCCCAACATAGCAGGAACTGTCAAAGCCAAACGTATGCAGTGGGCCGGCCATGTGGCCCGGATGGAGGATCACAGATGGCCTCGGAAGCTCCTGGATTTCACACCTACAGGAAAGAGACCGCCAGTGAGACCCAAGAAGCGTTGGAGGGATGGACCCGCGAAGATTTAAAACAAATGCCAATAGATGTGGACGAATGGCGGATAGCTGCAATGGACAGAATACAATGGAGGACGAAACTTGTAGATGCGTGTGGTCCACTGGGCCTGATCACGTAGTAGTAGTAGTAGTAGTAGTAGTAGTAGTGTCTTGTACTTAAGTCAGAATATAAATTCATTACCTGTCTTCCTTCGAATCTAGACTGAAAGCTCCGGCAATATTTACCGTGCACTTCCCGTGTCCTCAACAATGGCAAAATTACACGTCTACCCTCATTCATAAGGCTTACTTCCCCGCACAAGAGGTCGATTTTTGCGTCCTTCTGGCGTAAAAATTCCATCCCCAAGATGCAAGCAACACCTAATCCCTTAACTACTAAGAACAAGCTTTTCATTGCTTCATTTCCTATCGTAAACTCGACTTGCACCTGGTGCTTTATGATATGAGATTGCGCACCTATTGCACCTGTTGCACAACAATTCTCCACTGGCAATACTGGTATTCTATTATTGTGACTCAAGTACTTGTAAAAATTTGCACTCATGACATTGGTTGAAGCACCGGTATCGACTATTATCTGAACTGGTGCTTTGTACGTATCTGCTTGCAATATAGCCTGTACAACACTTTTGTCGGTTCGGTTACACTTCTGCGGTATGCCTACAAGTTCCTATTCTGTTGTTATTCCCTCATTGTATCTCGGCATACAAAGTTTATGGCTGTCATCCGTGAATGTGCCGTCACTACACCATCCTGGAGCCAACAACGAAGAGCGTATTGTGGACTTTTTTTTTTTTTTTTTTGAGTTTAATGGATGAGCATTAGTGGGCTGACAGTTGTCTGTCACTTCTACTAACCTCACATTGTGGTTCTCGTTGTTGTTGTTGCTACTGTTGGGTTGGCCGCCCTGCCTCCCCGATGGCGCATCTTGATATTGTGTATGGCTCTGGTTTGGCGGTGGTCGGTTGTAACTTCCTGTGATGGACCTGGGTTGGCGTTCCATTGTGGCGCTGTGTTTTGTTGCCACTGTGGTGTCGGTTCATTACAACCACGCCACTGGTTTCGGTTGTTCCGCCATTGCGGATTGCGGTTACCACTATATCCATTAGTCATGCGTCCATCATGATGTCTCTTCCGATTTTGACGATTATAACCGTTGCCGTTATAACCATTGCCATTGTTTGTGCCTCGATTCTGTTGCCGGTGCTCTTGCCTATTCCCGTTACCACTTGGTAATAAGTTACTACCGTTACTGTGGCTGCCATTGTAATCGGTTTTTTGTTGATTACAGCCTGCATGGTTCCACTTGTTTTCGGTTTTCATGTCTTCGATCAATAAGTCAACAGAATCCACTATTTCCATGAATTGTTCTATATCATATTCCGGCACATTGATAAAATATCTTTTAATTTCGCTGGGAAACTTCATTTTTATTAATCTGATTATGTCACGATCGGACATTGGGTCGTCCGAGTACCTGGTTTTGTTTATATACTTTTCAAAATATTTGCATAACGTTCCCAACTTAGGATTGTACATTTATGGACTGTACAATTCCGTGCGTAGTCTTTCTTGGACGCTATCGGACCAGAATTTTTGGAAGAAAGAACTTTCAAACTGTTGCATCGTTAGACATTTTTCGGACACGTCAGTGGCCCACAGTGGCGCGTCACCTTGAATAAAGGAGACCACGAACTGTATTCTTTGTATTTCCGTCCTTGTCCTGGGAAATACATTCCTGAAGCTCTTAATAAATACCACAGGGAGGACATTTCGTTTTTCGCTATTGAAGGATTGGAATGTCCTGTGTTTTATCACATTGTCCTCCTTTTTGCACATCTGATTGCTACATTCTGTGGCATTCATTACTTCGTGATGTGCACCGCACGGTATCGCATATTGCTCGTGCCCGTAATTCACATTAGGTTGCGGTTGCGCACTCGCACACTGCATACCGTCAGCGTTATTATAATAATCAGTAGGCGGAGTCGGATTCATTATCTGTCCGCCACTGTTTACATTGCTTTAAAACGTAGATAGTCTCCACGCGACCTCCTGTTGCCAATTCGGTAACTCCGCTGTCACACGGACTTTGATCTGTGTTAATTCGGCGTGTAGTGCGGCAGCGCTAGCGTCAGTATTTACAATCGCGGCCGCAGTCGCTTGTTCTACAGCTGTTTTTACGTCACTTTCAATCTTCACAGATATCTCGCGATCCTTTACTTCTAGCTATTCATTAAATTCTTTTTCGACTTTTTGAGCTTGCACATCCAAATATGCACCTTTCCGTGCATTTATCTCCACATTATCCACGCGGGTGGTTAAAGTTTGGACAGTGTCTTCAAGCCTAGCTTGCAATATCTGTAACTTTGGCATCTCGCCGGCTAAGCTTTACACAAGATCGGGTATGTCTTTGCAAGCGTCCCGCATCTCGGCAAGTTCGCTTCGGCCACTGTCTAGTTTCGTTTCACTGCGCTGCTCTTGCTCACGTAGCATCTGAGCAAGTTTTTCGTCTCTTGCTTTCTTTCTTTTTCCCTCTGTTCTAACATCCTTTCTTTTTCCCTTTCTTTCTGTTCTCTCAGTTACTCTTGCTCAAAGAGCATCTGAGCAAATTTCTGATGTCTCTCCCTATCTCTTTCTTCTAACCTGCGCAGAAATTCTGCAAATTGATCTGCATTCGCTGAGCATACTAGTGCACCGTTTAATGTGGCACTCGACTGCCCCCCCCCCCCCCCTGCCCAGGCAGTGGAGTTGATGTTATTCTATTCCCATTCCCATTCTGCTGTGGAGCGTCATTCACCGTCCACAGATCCTCGCGCCCCGCTCGGAAGTTATGTTATCTGAGGCGGTGGTTTGGGATTCGTTTAAGCTTTGCAAATGATCCTCAATTAACAAAATTTTGTTCGTCTGGTACGGATGCTTTAGCTTGTCCTATCTTCCCCATAATAAATTCAGTCTAAGCCATTGACAAATCTTTAACACTGATACACACACGAATAATTATCCCCTCGAAAAATAAACATATGAATACACAAATACAATTTAAAATTGCACTTTACTTACTATTTTTGCACCGAAGGTATCTCTTGTGCACATGGGTTCGATATTCCGCACAGAGCTACACAGGATGCTTGCACAATAGGCCTTACCTTAGTTATTTTTCTTTATCGAAATCCTTTTTCTATCTACACTTTTTCTTCTCCAGATCTCCTCAGGGAGTGGTTTTGTTGTCGTACATGTAAAACAATTCATATCGGCATTAATATTTTACAACAATTAGGCGCATAGATATTTACATTCATTACAATAGAATCAGACTTAATAAATTTCGCCTTTTCTTTGATCGGGCCCAACGTTGGGCGCCAATCTCGCGTCCGTCGGCCGTCGTAATTTAATATATAATTATTATTTTCTTATTGTTGCCGACTTACGTGGTGGGCCTTAATAAAAATTATATTTCATTCAATTTTGATTTACGATTAAATGCTTATGTGGAGTTCTCCTTTTTAACAATATTAAACTTAAATTATTTGTTACGTTAATGAACGTTAGAATCGCTGAATCTTAAAACATGGGAATATAAGCTGAACAATGTAATAAACTTTTCATATTAATTTCCTCGGCTAGTCAGCTCACTTTAAAACAAAAGATCTTTAGTTATTAATTACAATTACGGCCCACACACGCGCGAGAGTATTTTTTCTTACCTCCGTTAACCATTGTATTGTAGCCAGGTTCTGGCTCTGGCTCTCGGCTATGGTACTGAAAATAAGAATCTTAAAGCTACGTATTTTCTGCAACTTCGTGCGGCTGTGGAGAAAAATGAATATTATGTTAATAGCTGGCGAGTTTTTCGCTTCCGCTAATTTTTTATAAGTTAATATCGCCACGTAATGGCGCCGTTTGCTGCATCGGCCGCTGCGATTGTTCAACTGTGAATTACTTGAATGCAGGTTAATTCAAGGAAGGCGGACATGAAATCGGGATCACCTCTTACAAATTAAAAGTGCACAATAATATTAAATGAATATATTATATGCTTAATTATTACAAATATGCTTACATTAGCCAGCACACGCAAGATGTCCGTCTACACACAACCAAGACAAGAGAAGAAGTGAAAACGACTAAAAAAATTAACAAAAGAGCGTATCTTGTCGTCTCTTTACATAATTTTGTTACATTTCTTTGCACTCGAAACTTACACAGAGAAATTATTATTTTACGGGTACATTATAATATATATATATATATATAATTCAATTTTTAAATGTCTCTTCTTTGTAAATACCGTTTTTTAAGTCTTTTCTTAATATAGCACTGGGGACGTTGTATGTATTAGACTTTTCTTGATTTTTGCACTAAACTAAACAACGTTATCCCCACTTCAAAACTCTTTATTTGTCAAAACTGGTCTTTGTCTCATCTCAATATGATGGTCATCCAAGCGTTATAGTGACCACCAAGATGGGGAGTCAACATTATCTTGCAGTATAAAACATTTGCCATCCTTTGCTGATAAAGCTGACATGTCATCGCACAGTGGAGACTACAAGACATTTCTCACATAATACTTCGTCATTTTACATAAACCTATCGTAAGTCGTGTTGACTTCATGGCACAATAAATAGTAAAATGCAACATGGCGATGTGCAGGGTATTTTACGATGGTTTTCGAGTAGCACATTGAAGTATGCCACAAGTTATTATTATTTAGGTGGAGTATGTGTATTTGTAGAGCAGTTAGTTGCATTTTGGCGTAGCTTGTTACGATTTATTATAACACGTTGACGTATAAGGTATTTTACTATATTGAAACGGTACAGTAGTTTCCGCTCTATAAACAGCAGGTTTCGCTGCTCGCTCGCACCGGGATATAGAAACAGAGGCTGCTCCGCAGGCAATTTTATTACACGACGCGGCCGGCCGCGGGTGCAACAGAACCCATGTGGACGGGTGGAAAGAAATGTGTCAGGCTTCATAATACGTATTTATATGTGTCGTGTATTATGCATTTCTTGTACGTGGATGTGAATCTGCACATGAACTTTCCTAATCACCCTCCCACCTTTCCGTAAAGCGTGGCCAAATCTTTGTTGGGAAGTAGTTCTGTAGTATAGTAGTGCCAACCTTACTCCTGGCTAGGGGATCAGAGAGACAGCACAGGCAGGTAAAAGTCAAAGACTTTTCAGTGTCGCAATATTTGGGGTGGAGAGGTTGGTCACGGCCAAGTGGTTCGACCACCCCCTCCACCGGGGCCCAGGAAGACCTCCGGGTGCCCGCCATATTCTGGAGTGTTGCAGAAGATGGGTAACTGAGCAGACGTGCCCTCAGTGCGTTTGTCTCAATGTTCACGCACGGAAGAGAGGTATTTGAATATTTGGGCTAATTCTTTTATTTCCAGCTTCGGATTGTGTAAGTAAATGAATGATCTCGTTAATTTAGCAAAATTGACCCCCTGTGTAAAAGTGTCTGGTCCCCAGTTTGCCCGTTATCCTCCTCACATAGTGAATGTCCTATGTAGAATATTGGGAGACTTTGGTGCTATACATTTGGCCAACGCAATTCCGTCTTACCCGTAGAAATGTGCGTGCAGATTAGTATATAAAATATCCGGGCTATAAGTTGAAAAATAGTAATATCTGTAAACTGAAACAATTGCTGCTATCGCTGTAAAGTCGAGTGATAATGTTTAAAATAAACATGAAATCAACTGTCATCAATCTTTAACATACCTTAAAAATCACGAAGAAGTCAAGTTAAAGGAATTTATTTAAAACAGAAGCTATACATTGCAGGGACCCACACATCAGCGTGTGAGCCCTCCAGCCCCTTGCCTAGTATCGTACAGAATAGGGCACGCTCTCTAGGTAGCGCTCTCAAGCTCTTCCCCCAGTTATCCATTGCGCAATTTTGATTCAGGGCTTGTCGACACAACTTTCATCTGGCGTCCCTAGGAAAGGAGGTATGACGATAAACTTTCAGTACATTGGGCAATTTGTTACAATTTTGTTGTAATATTGCATAATTTTCTTACAATTTTGCTGTGGCAGAGCGCATTTTGAGGTAACATCCTACAATTTTGCTGTAATGACATAATTTTTGGAGCACTTTGTAACAACTTTGCTGTAAATAAGGCGATGTAAGGGGCAATTTCTTACAGTTTTGCTGTGACATGGGGTAATCTATTACAAATTTGTTGAAACGTAGTAATACATGAGGCAATTTGTTATAATTGTCCATTGGGAGATACAGTTGATTCCTTTGTTTGGGGCTTACTAACACATTTAAGTGACTTTGATATTGGTTTTAGTTGATAAGTTTTGGCAAGTATTGCACACGATTTAGCTGTGGGAATATAATGTTTACTTGCAAAGAAACATCAACATATTCCCACTCACAATGCACTTTAACCCCTGAGTCGGATCATGTGCCATGTGTGTTTTGTATTCTTCTAGGAAACAGTTCTACGTGTTTTGATACATAATATATACAACTCTGGCTTTATTTAATCTGTGGTACAAAAGTCGGCATGAAATCGTTGATAAACATGCATGGTATATCACTGATGCCAACATATCAGCCAAAAGTACTGTGAAGAATAATACAGACAAATACACGTGGAAATATCGAATTTTAGGATCCATTGTGCCTGGTAAAAGTGCTTCAGTGATCAAAATGTTCACGTTAAAAATTTTATTTATCCGTCAAGCACATCAGCATTTCCTTTCATAATTTCATTTCTTTGCACGCCATAATACTGCAGTGCAAAGTTACACTTCGGTACTACGCAAATACGTAGTTTTACCGATAAAGTGCATCAAAAGTCTTGTCATGAGACGGTAATCTTCTCCCCTAAAATGATGCTTCATCAGCTTTATTTTTGCCCACAGTCTTTGTATAGCTAACAAAAGCTATGAGCTGCGAGCTTAGCAATTTATTTTAGTACATCACGTGTTATATCACAGTTATAGATGTAGATGTATTATTACTGTTCAGTTACTTTGAGAATACGCGTTTTAGGCCTCAGGTGGGAGTTACACGATTGTATCCTTTGGACATGTTGGATTTTTGCATATTGTATTGGGAACATGATAAAACTTCCTTTGTATATTAAGATGATATGTAGTGCAGTTGATACAAGGCAATAGATATCACGTCACAAAGTATCATTCCTGTGGTAGCGTCTGTACTTAAGTACCACAAAAATATAATGGTGACGGTTAGACACGTTACCGCATGTATGTTAAACTTCTAAAGTAATACAAACAGTATTAGCGTTCAGTAACATCGATTACATTTAAGCGTAAAACTTCCATCCCCTACCCCTCTATAAAAGTGCTTAACTATTTGTCAGGGGATGAACATTCGATCTTTGTACAGAGAGTTCATTGCCTTAGGTAGATCTAAAATAGCAATGCCAATATCCTTTCGTAATTTATTAATTACCACAGATAATTAGGAGATGTGTACAATAACCAATTTTGCTATTTAATCAGCTATAGTGAAATGTGCATTTCCATAGATAATAAATATATTTTATACACTGAAGTACATCTACATCTACATCTATACTCCGCGAGCCACCTTACGGTGTGTGGCGGAGGGTACTTATTGTACCACTATCTGATCCCCCCTTCCCTGTTCCATTCACGAATTGTGCGTGGGAAGAACGACTGCTTGTAAGTCTCCGTATTTGCTCTAATTTCTCGGATCATTTCGTTGTGATCATTACGCGAGATATATGTGGGTGGTAGTAATATGTTGCCCATCTCTTCCCGGAATGTGCTCTCTCGTAATTTCGATAATAAACCTCTCCGTATTGCGTAACGCCTTTCTTGAAGTGTCCGCCACTGGAGCTTCTTCAGCATCTCCGTAACGCTCTCGCGCTGACTAAATGTCCCCATGACGAATCGCGCTGCTTTTCGCTGGATCATGTCTATCTCTTCTATTAATCCAACCTGGAAAGGGTCCCATACTGATGAGCAATACTCAAGAATCGGAAGAACAAGCGTTTTGTAAGCTACTTCTTTCGTCAATGAGTCACATTTTCTTAGAATTCTTCCTATGAATCTCAACCTGGCGCCTGCTTTTCCCACTATTTGTTTTATGTGATCATTCCACTTCAGATCGCTCCGGATAGTAACTCCTAAGTATTTTACGGTCGTTACCGCTTCCAATGATTTACCACCTATGGCATAATCGTACTGGAATGGATTTCTGCCCCTATATATGCGCATTATATTACATTTATCTACGTTTAGGGAAAGCTGCCAGCTGTCGCACCATGCATTAATCCTCTGCAGGTCCTCCTGGAGTACGTACGAGTCTTCTGATGTTGCTACTTTCTTGTAGACAACCGTGTCATCTGCAAATAGCCTCACGGAGCTACCGATGTTGTCAACTAAGTCATTTATGTATATTGTAAACAATAAAGGTCCTATCACGCTTCCCTGCGGTACTCCCGAAATTACCTCTACATCTGCAGATTTTGAACCGTTAAGAATGACATGTTGTGTTCTTTCTTCTAGGAAATCCTGAATCCAATCACAAACCTGGTCCGATATTCCGTAAGCTCGTATTTTTTTCACTAAACGTAAGTGCGGAACCGTATCAAATGACTTCCTGAAGTCCAGGAATACGGCATCAATCTGCTCGCCAGTGTCTACGGCACTGTGAATTTCTTGGGCAAATAGGGCGAGCTGAGTTTCACATGATCTCTGTTTGCGGAATCCATGTTGGTTATGATGAAGGAGATTTGTATTATCTAAGAACGTCATAATACGAGAACACAAAACATGTTCCATGATTCTACAACAGATTGACGTAAGCGAAATAGGCCTATAATTATTCGCATCTGATTTATGACCCTTCTTGAAAATGGGAACGACCTGCGCTTTCTTCCAGTCGCTAGGTACTTAACGTTCTTCCAGCGATCTACGATAAATTGCTGATAGAAAGGGGGCAAGTTCTTTAGCATAATCACTGTACAATCTTAAGGGTATCTCGTCTGGTCCGGATGCTTTTCCGCTACTAAGTGATAGCAGTTGTTTTTCAATTCCGATATCGTTTATTTCAATATTTTCCATTTTGGCGTCCGTGCGACGGCTGAAGTCAGGGACCGTGTTACGATTTTCCGCAGTGAAACAGTTTCGGAACACTGAATTCAGTATTTCTGCCTTTCTTCGGTCGTCCTCTGTTTCGGTGCCATCGTGGTCAACGAGTGACTGAATAGGGGATTTAGATCCGCTTACCGATTTTACATATGACCAAAACTTTTTAGGGTTCTTGTTTAGATTGTTTGCCAATGTTTTATGTTCGAATTCGTTGAATGCTTCTCTCATTGCTCTCTTTACGCTCTTTTTCGCTTCGTTCAGCTTTTCCTTATCAGCTATGATTCGACTACTCTTAAACCTATGATGAAGCTTTCTTTGTTTCCGTAGTACCTTTCGTACATGATTGTTATACCACGGTGGATCTTTCCCCTCGCTTTGGACCTTAGTCGGTACGAACTTATCTAAGGCGTACAGGACGATGTTTCTGAATTTTTTCCATTTTTGTTCCACATCCTCTTCCTCAGAAATGAACGTTTGATGGTGGTCACTCAGATATTCTACGATTTGTGCCCTATCACTCTTGTTAAGCAAATATATTTTCCTTCCTTTCTTGGCATTTCTTATTACACTTGTAGTCATTGATGCAACCACTGACTTATGATCACTGATACCGTCTTCTACATTCACGGAGTCGAAAAGTTCCGGTCTATTTGTTGCTATGAGGTCTAAAACGTTAGCTTCACGAGTTGGTTCTCTAACTATCTGCTCGAAGTAATTCTCGGACAAGGCAGTCAGGATAATGTCACAAGAGTCTCTGTCCCTGGCTCCAGTTCTGATTGTGTGACTATCCCATTCTATACCTGGTAGATTGAAGTCTCCCCCTATTACAATAGTATGATCACGAAACTTCTTCACGACGTTCTGCAGGTTCTCTCTGAGGCGCTCAACTACTACGGTTGCTGATGCAGATGGTCTATAGAAGCATCCGACTATCATATCTGACCCACCTTTGATACTTAACTTAACCCAGATTATTTCACATTCGCATTCGCTAATAACTTCACTGGATATTATTGAATTCTTTACTGCTATAAATACTCCTCCACCATTGGCGTTTATCCTATCCTTGCGGTATATATTCCATTCTGTGTCTAGGATTTCGTTACTGTTCACTTCCGGTTTTAACCAACTTTCCGTTCCTAATACTATATGCGCACTATTTCCTTCAATAAGAGATACTAATTCAGGAACCTTGCCCTGGATACTCCTGCAGTTTACCAATATTACGTTAACTTTTCCTGTTTTTGGTCTCTGAGGACGGACGTTCTTTATCAACGATGATAATGTCCTCTCTGGTAAGCCGTCAGGTATTTTATCGTTTGGCCCGAGGGGGGGTCCCTCTAACCTAAAAAACCCCCGTGTGCACGCCACACGTACTCTGCTACCCTAGTAGCTGCTTCCGGTGTGTAGTGCACGCCTGACCTGTCTAGGGGGGCCCTACAGTTCTCCACCCAATAACGGAGGTCGATGAATTTGCAACCATTATAGTCGCAGAGTCGTCTGAGCCTCTGGTTTAGACCCTCCACACGGCTCCAAACCAGAGGACCGCGATCGACTCTGGGCACTATGCTGCAGATATTAAGCTCAGCTTGCACTCCGCGTGCGATGCTGGTTGTCTTCACCAAATCAGCCAGCCGCCGGAAGGAACCAAGGATGGCCTCAGAACCCAAGCGGCAGGCGTCATTCGTTCCGACATGTGCTACTATCTGCAGCCGGTCACACCCAGTGCGTTCAATAGTTGCCGGAAGGGCCTCCTCCACATTACGGACGAGACCCCCCGGCAAGCACACCGAGTGCACACTGGCATTCTTCCCCGACCTACCCGCTATTTTCCTGAGGGGCTCCATAACCCGCCTAACGTTGGAGCTCCCTATAACTAATAGGCCCGCCCTCTATGACTGTCGGGACCTTGCCGGAGAATCGGCCACTGGCCCAACAGGCGAGGCATCCTGTGGTGGCTCGGAAACGATGTCATCACCACTAGGAAGCACCCCGTACCTGTTGGAAAGGGGTAAGGCAGCTGCCACGCGGCCAGATCCCACCTTCGCCTTTCGGCCAGGCATGCGCGAGCCCACCACTGTCCGCCATTCACCCTGGAGTGATGGCTGACCGGTAAGATGCTCACTGCCGGAAGACGCAGCGACATCAGGGGTTCCATGTGATTCCAAGGCCACCGAAGTAGGCATAGGTCTCACCACAGTTGCCCCAACGCCACTACGAGCCGACGCCTGCGCCTCGAGCTCGATGAGCCTAACAGACAAAGCCTCCACCTGCCCCCGAAGAGTGGCTAAGTACTGTAAGGTACACCAATATTATCAATATCTTAACACAGTCCATTAAAAATACAGGTAAAACTTAATTTGGAAAATTGTTGGCTATTAGAAGGTACAGAGAACAAGGAGAGCGATAGGCAGTTTCGTTTTAAAGGCAAGTTTAATACTGTATCCTGACTGGCTGTTTAAGTTTTTATGGCTGCTAAATTACTTGCGTGAGACTGGAGCGCTGAGACATTATGAAATGACAGAAATAGATATGGCTTAGGCAGGGACATGACCTCCACCTGCCACAGTCGGAGTCTCTACCTACCATCTACGGAGGAAGGAATGGCGTGGACACTTGACCCTTAAACCCCTTACATTCCTACTGATGAAGAGTGCAGGTGAGGCGTACGCAGGCAACCTCACTCTAATTTTAAACGATTGGCAAGGTGAGATCAGCACAGTTGGTATACTCAACGAATAAATAAGATCTAGCAAAACCATAATATCTCGATACATCAGTCTGTATCGAACTACGACTCAATTCTGTATCTCGGTAATAGTGAGTTTGTATACAGTGTATAAAAATCACCATTTGGCCATGATCATGGAAGGAGGAGGTTCATTTTATGAAAACATTCATTAACCCACTCATTTTAGATCTGTATAAGATGATAGTTGCAATATTACATTAATGCTGACAGGCAACCATATGTACCGTTACATTACTGCGGCTTTTGGTATTACTGGCATTATACAAGTGCTACTTCATTCTTAATTGTATCAGTACTACTATATTTTTAATAACTTTACCTATCCAGCGTACCAGTAGACTCTTGAGGAAGATAGTGGACAACAGGTTTAGTTATTAATTAGTGCACATACCCCCTTTTTCCATTATGTGTCCGCATTTTATTACCGTGTAGATAGCGTGGCGTGAGTCAAGAGCATGAATGTTTGCTGATGCATCCATAAATGGATGTGTAATGTCAAGCTGTTAACTACTTATGTTTCTGGGAAAGGATGCAAACAAAATAGGTATGACAGAGATGTACAGTAGTCTGAAATGTGTTGTGCCATGTTTGGTCACGGAAATGATTCAGTTTATTCTACCGTGGATTAGAAGTCGATGCTGCGTCATCTGTATGCCAGGATGGGCATCGTATCTTCGTCTTTTAAGTGAAAGGTCGCTCCGTCAGAGCGTCACCTTCAGGTTGCTGTATAAGTTACGAGAATGAGTTATTTACAAAAGTAACTGATTAATCAGTTTTCTTGTAAGTCTGTTAATAGTAGCGAAGTGTTATAATGCACATTAATTTTTACACTTCTGGTAAATTCAATAAGGAGAGTGATGCAATTTCGATCGTGCAATCATTGAATCATCAGCCTTTAGCCTTTAGCTTTAGGACTGCTGATGTTATCATTATTTAATTAGAGGTGCTCCTTTCTTATTTTACCAGCAATTTGTATAGGATCAACTAATGATTTCTTTGTGTGAAACGTATCAGTCACTGCCTCCATGGGCTGTCGTTGATGGCCGCACAGACAATTAGCTTTCACTGTAACTCAGACATTTCATACCGAATAAGTAGCGCGTTTTCGTGTGTACTGTATATAAGTATTATCGTGTGAACGTTCTTCCAATGAAGAAAGATCACACAGTCAGTAAAGTATGCCACTGTTCTCCATGTACGACGTGGCCATGGCTACACATAAAATGAGCTGTCATCGTTCATAAATGGCTCTCATTAAAGGCAGCATGCGTGTGAAAACATACATTGAGGAAGAATATTACTGTGTGAATTTTATCGGAATCAAGATCTATTAAATGGTGCGTAATGTGTATACCATCGTCTCAAAAAGCCATGTGCGCACGACTGTACAGACAATGGGCAACCGCTCCTTTTGCATAGCTTTCACATCAGGCAGTGTGCGTGTGTTAACGTGAATTTGATATTAATCTTTTGTGTGCGTTATAGTCAATGCGTGAACGATGTGAATAAGGTATATGAAATATCTCTACTACGCTCGCACGTGATGACAACTACATAGACGATGAGGTTTCTTCTTTCTTGGCCTCAGCGATGTTGTGCATTCTGTTACGCTGATATATCGATGAGCTCACCTTCTTTCTGTTATTACGCTTACTTGCTTAACTTCTACAATCAGTGGGTAAGTGTACTCTCTCTGTGTACCGTTTTTAAATATTCAGTCTCCGTTCTGATTGCCAACAATTTCTGGTAGGCGTATGGTGCCCCAATTGATTTCTTAAGACTTTTAAAGTGATTGTACTACGGCCCAGCTATAAACTCGACCAATTAGTTACTGAGGACACTTCCCTTCCATATCCATTGCACTAAATTAAATATTAATGAGACTGTTTAGCATACTGAGATGGTACACCACGGCCTGCACCTACTGTATGTACTTACAAAGTTGTATGCTTTGTTTTCCCACCACACACTTGCTGTCAAATAATACACGTTGATGCAGCATACGGAAAAAATTTCTGTTGCTCACACACGTACTTTCGTAGCCCATTAGCCGTAAATAATTGGGTCCTTTGACATACTACTGATTAGCACATAGTGCAATAATAGTCATTGAGGATAGGAATGAGTGGCATAATTAAGCTGAGTGACATACGATACATTTCTCTCACGTTATAGCGTATCATATTACAGTGCTACGCAGATGAGAAGCTGGTCAGAGAAGGACACGTGCTCTAATTTGGACTTGTCCCCACAGCACCACTCCTACTCTATTTCTCCTCTCCAGGGATTTTCCCGAGTTAAAACGAGAGGAAAACTGAAACAACCCAATTTATTGCGCATGTATCATTAGCGCATAATCATACAAGAAAATAATGAGACTATGGCAGCTCGACTACAGTTTGTATATTCCGGCATGTCATGACAGTATTTTTAAACAAGCTACAAAGAAACTCAGAAGCAGGGAGGATCAAAAACAAAATGTTGCAAATCTGTCAACTCTCAGATTGAAGGATATACGCTTCTACGAAAAAGAATTTAGCTACATAGGGGAGAACAGATTACAGATATCTGTGCAGTATTCTCCCACACGTGTTGCAGCCATGAAATACACTCACAGAGATTGGTCACAAGTGCGGACAATTGTCCAGGCCATGATCCTACCCACAGTCATTAGAGACATTGGACCAACGATATTACGGCTGGTTACCTAACCCTCTCTATCAACTATAAAATCATACTACGTAAATCGGCATTATGTGGTGTTTACAATACAGAAGTCAATGCAGAACTTACTGATGACTATTATCATGTATATATCACAGACCTTTCAGTGTCACTGAAATGAGCTTCATAAATGCCTTAGCCTGAACCCTGGGTTTAGTCTACTGTTGATTTCATTGAAACGACAGAGAGAGAGTGACCTACAGAATAAACTGAAAATGAAACGTACTTTCAATTCGGCAACTATTATTGTTGCAGATGTACACTAAAAAACAAGAGAACAGTTGGTGAAATACGTAAAATTTATTTTTTTGTTTTAAATAAACAAAGGATTTTTAATGAAAATTGAAAAATGAATAAACACAAACAACATTAAATAAACACAGAAAAAAACTAAACTCAGAACGACAAACGAAACCGAAAACAAACAGAACAAAATCTGAACACAAACAAGAACTCACAGGATCAAACGAACATTTTTTCAGTGGGTGCAAGCGGCACCCGAGGGTTGGTTACAGGGTCTCTCAGCTGCCCCCTACACCACTACAGGGACTTCCTCCATCTTGGCATCACCCATGACACTCTCGGCTGCATCCTCCTCTACATCTCTAGGGGCTTGTTCCGTCTTAGCAACATTCACGAGAGTCTCAGCTGACCCCTCCTCCTCAACTTCACAGTTTGCATCCATCTGGGCAGCACCCATGAGACTCTCAGCTGCCTCCTCCTCTAAGTCTTGATGGGCTTCTTCCATCCTAGCAGCATTCATTATACTCTCAGCTGCCCCTTCCTCCACATGCTGGGTCAATATCAGAAACGTCCACGACACCCTCATTTGCCCTTCCTCAGTGTCACTACATGCTTCACACATCTTGGCACCACCCATGATACTTTCAGCTGACTCTTCCTCTAAATCTTGATGGGCTTGTTCCACCTCGGCAGGATTCACGAGACCCTTCCTCCTCATCTCCACATCCTGTGTCAATATCAGAAATGTCCACGGCACGCTCATGTGCGCCTTCCTCAGCATCTTCAAACGCTTCACACATCTTGGCAGCGCCCATGAGACTATCGGCTGCCTCCTCCTCTAAATCTTTACAGGCCTTTTCCATCATGGCAGCATTCACGAAGCCCTTAGCTGCCCCTTCCTCCTCATCTCTACATGCTGGGTCAATCTCAGCAGCATCCACAAGACCCTCATCTGCGCCTTCCTCAGTCTCCCCTAACGCTTCACACATCTTGGAAGCACCCATGAGACTTTCAGCTGCATCCTCCTCTAAATCCTGATGGGCTTCTTTCATCCTAGCAGCATTCACTACACTCTCAGCTGCCCCTTCCTCCTCATCTCCACATGCTGGGTCAATATCAGAAACGTCCATGACACCCTCATTTGCCCCTTCCTCAGTGTCACTACATGCTTCACACATCTTGGCAGCACCCATGACACTCTCAGCTGCCTCCTCCTGTAAATCTTGATGGGCTTCTTCTATCCTGGCATCATTCACGAGACTCTCAGCTGCCCCTTCCTCCGCATCTCCACAAACTGGGTCAGTCTCAGTAGTATCCACGAGACCATCATCTGCCCCTTCTCAATCCCTCTACATGCTTCACTCATCTTGGCAGCGCCCATGAGACACTCGTGTTCCTCCTCCTCTAAGTCTTGACAGGTTTGTTCCATCTTGACAGCATCCACAAGACAATCAGGTACTCTCTCCTCCTCTTGATCCATCTTGGCACCATCCACCTAGGCAACCAAGATAGTGTTAGGTGCTTGGTTAAACTAGAAACAACATTATACACTGGCACTTACATTATGAAATAATAGTAATTGGTAAGAGTTTTCAGAAATTGCGGTGAGCAAGAGGTTTATATGGAGCATCAGTGTTTTACTTCAGAGTGAAAATAAATTCAGAATTTTAATAGTAGTGAGAATGTTTAACAGGTAGTAAGTAAGATATTGGAATATTATTACTGCACAGGCATTAGAAGCTGATGACTTATGTATGGTATGGGAAAGAGGGTCTTCCATTATCACCGACTTCACAATAATGTAGCGCTATGATTCTCATACTGGCAGCATGTCTGTAACCAAAAAGTCTCAGGCCAACTGGAGAACGGGATACAACCCTTCCACTCTGACCAATGACGTCAGAAATTTCCAGAGATGATATACTACACAGATTTAACAGCTGAGACAAGTGTTCACAAACTAAGGAGTGCAGGAGAGAGAAACAGGTGGTAGACATATATAACGTCCAGTAATATTTCGACCATAATATTAAGGATATCGCTTGTTTGAGTCCTGGTACTTCCGTGAAAAGTAAGGGAAAAAAAGGATAGAAGTAGTGGTAGCATAGAATACCCCAGCTGACATATATATGAGTTGTATCTCGAAATTCAGTCGGTCTTTATAGGTTAATTGCAGTATGGGATACGAATTTAACGTAAGTCGATTTCTTGTTTTCGTTAGCATTGGTATCCTATTCTTCAGTTGAACTGTATAGGTCAAGTGAAGTATGGGATACAAATTTTAAAGGTGTTGTTTCTTTCGTCTCCGCTACTACTAACATTATGTTCTTACGTAGATAGTATTACTATCGAAGCATACATGATACTTGCATCCCATTCTTCAGTTGACCTATATAGGTCAACTGAAGAAAAAGATATTACTACTAATGAAAACGGGGAAATCTACGTACGGAAAATTGGATACCTGTTGACCGATGTAGGTCAAATGAAGTATGGGATACAATTTTTTTGGTTTCGATACTAATAGTATCGACTGAAATTTATCACAGTTTTGCTATCGACGTCAAGAAAACCAATAGCAGTCAAAATTGTATCCCATTCTTCAGTTGAGCTATATAGGTCAACTGAAGAATATGATACTAATTAGTATTAGCGAATGGGAAATAACGACAATTATAACATGTGTATTCTGTATTTCAACTGACCAGTATGGGTAAATCACATCAATGTTACACATGTCGCTGTTTCCGTCTAGCTAGCACCAGTATCCGGTACTTCAGTTGACCTGTATACGTTAACTGAAGTACGGGATACAAATGTCACGTATGTCGGTCGTTTCGCCTTCAGTAGTGCTAGTATAGACTCAGAAAATGATACTACCACCCGACGAAGAACTGTCTCAGTTACAAGCGTTATGTGGTTTGGGGATTCGCAAATGAAGCAAAATTCCCCATTTTCTCTTATTCCCTATCTTTTCAAAGCCTCTCAGATTGTGCATTAACAATATAGAGATTTGAAAAACAGAATTTAAACTCGTTTTTCTTTCCAGGAGCAGTTATGGCCTATATCCATACTTTGTCGGACATAAACGGCTAATTGAAATTGAAGAAGCTGCAGAAAGATAGAAATCTGTAAAAATGGTCCGAGGTAAGTCCAAAACCCACAGAGAAATGGGAAGCATTGCATTGCAAGACAAATGCAAAACTTGAGCACATGAAATAGAGAGGGCAGTAGAGAAACAAATGGGCAAAAATATTATTCCCATTGTAATTCTTACCTAATTCACCAGCTGCTGCTTTTAACTGTTTAAAGAAGAAAATTAAAAAAGAAAAACAGGAAATGAAGCCTCAAACGTGAATACGTACACGTACAAAGAAGTTTTGCAGTAATCTGAAAATGGGAAAACAAGGCTGGATGCAGAAGAAATGTGAAGCAATAGAAGCGTGTGAAACAATTGGAAAATAAGACATCATATATGGGAAAATTATGGATACCGTTAGAGGAGAGAGATTCAGATGCATAAATATCAAACGCCTAGGTGGCAAGCGGACGGAGGATAGAAGCTGGATTTAACGTATGAGTTGGTCCTACATAGTAAACCAACTTAAAAAGAGAAGTGGATGAAGATTCGAAGTGAAATATGGTACATTAAAAAGAGTTTCTCAAGCAGTAAAGAACCAATTCGAAGAAAGACTCTTGCCGTACACTACAGCGTTTCAAAATTGTTCAGATCACTGGTAGGGAACCTGAAAAAGGTGTTCCACGTGATATGTAAAACATCCTATCCTGGCGAAATACACTCAGACTTTTAAAAAAATTCAGTAATCCCATACCCAGACAGACCAAATGCCCACAAGTTTCAAAGTTAACGGAATAGTCACGAAAAATGTAATACGAATTAATGAAGACATTGGTAGCGGAGGTTCCGCGGAAGTATGGGGACGAGTAAGTCATTTCCCACCTTAGGACTCTGAAGACAGATTGCGGCAAGGCAAAAGTAAAGCGGTAGGAATTCCATTTCAGAGGGTCACAGGGATAAAATACAGCGAGTAAAATACAGCGAGTAACTTGCGAGGACGAAATGAATCGAAATCGAGGAAAAAGTCTTTTATCACACAATTCGCTGATAGCTGGGATCAGTTTCTAGTATGCATCGTGCGGATACATAGGATCTTATGTTGTTAACAGGGTGATGCGAGAGGGTGAGTGGGGAGAGGAGGTGAAAGGGTTGTAATATTTGTACAGGTAGAGGAAGACTTGAACACAGTAAGCAGATCGAAATGAATGTCGGCTGCTGCACTTATGGAGAAGCAAAGAGCCTCTCACAGGATAGACTACCGTGGGAACCTGCATCTCATCATACTTCAAACGGGAGACCGCATTATCAACAACACCACCACGTGAAGATTTTCTAACAGTTGCCTGGACCTTACTAACCAAGGGATAACGGTCGTATTGATGTTATTCATTGATGAAGAGGGGCCTAGACTCCATGGATATACCCTCACGCGAAAAAAATTCTGTCGTGGTGCATTCTGGTACCAGTGATTAACTCACTGTAAGTAATAAAACAGCAGTTCCTATAACTCCACATTCAATAGCTTCATTACCCTTCTAACATTCAGCACACTTTCTCTTTCTAATCTTCTGTAACTGATTATTCTAGGCTGTTATTGTCATGGCATTTGATAATAGGTCTATTGTAATTTTTTGTTTTATGTTGCGCACGATGTTTGGTGTAACATCGGGATATTTTCACTCTGCCACTACGTGAACGTGTTATATCTGTTTCAATAAGTGGATTATATTTTCGTAACCCTTTAATATATTTCAAGCTACCTGCTACGCCCTCATCTGGTTCTTCTTCTATGATCATAAAGATGTACTAGAATCGTGGAACTAGTGCCTTGAAAAGCCGTATGCAAGAAATAGTGAAGATTGGGAACTGGAGAACGCTGAGGCAAGCAATTCGGAAGAGGAGGGAGTTTTTTCCCCACGTGATCAATTTTATCTCGTGGCCAAGCAGCTAAAACATGGGAAAGCTGCTGAAGATGGTGATAAACCAGCAGAACTCGTCAAGGCTGCTAGACAGCAGCTACATGAAGAACTGCTCCATTTCATACAAATTACATACGAAGCCAGGGAACACCGAACACACTTTGAAGAATAGTTACAGCGCCAACACAGAAGAAAGTATCTGCAAACAAATGTGAACAATTTTGCACCCTCAATTTAATAACACACGGCACCCAGATCTTGACCTCTATCATTGTAACGCGGACTAAAGAAAGGATACGGAAGATCAATTTGGCTTTAGAGGAGCTGTAGGCACACGAGAAGCAGTACTCGTGTTACGGCTAATACCTGAGACAAGACTAAGCAAGAGCCAAGAATGCAGCAGAGTGTCGTAGGAGGAATGGTCAGTATTCAGGTGTATGACGGGAACGATCATTCGAAGCTTAACCGTCTACTAAACATGGGTTATAAAATGCAGCAATGAGCACTTCTTCTTCGATAGTGTAACAAAATCTCGTCTTGGCCTTCTATATTTTGAGGGGCGTAAGTATGGCCCTAATCACGAAAAAACTTTCCTGTAAATATGGGTTGTAAAGTGCTCACCTTCAGACTTTGGGCACTTGTGCAGCTTCACTGTTGTGAAACACATCTCTTCCACAAAACATGTGCTTACAGATCTTAAGCTACGAGTAGAGTTCATGTTTACTAGTCTCTTTTGCTTCGAATGACCGTTCCTGTCGCATCTCTGAATACTGATCATACCTCACAGGACACTGTGTATTGCCTACGTCGACAAATAGAAAGTACACTCCTGGAAATTGAAATAAGAACACCGTGAATTCATTGTCCCAGGAAGGGGAAACTTTATTGACACATTCCTGGGGTCAGATACATCACATGATCACACTGACAGAACCACAGGCACATAGACACAGGCAACAGAGCATGCACAATGTCGGCACTAGTACAGTGTATATCCACCTTTCGCAGCAATGCAGGCTGCTATTCTCCCGTGGAGACGATCGTAGAGATGCTGGATGTAGTCCTGTGGAACGGCTTGCCACGCCATTTCCACCTGGCGCCTCAGTTGGACCAGCGTTCGTGCTGGACGTGCAGACCGCGTGAGACGACGCTTCATCCAGTCCCAAACATGATCAATGGGGGACAGATCCGGAGATCTTGCTGGCCAGGGTAGTTGACTTACCCCTTCTAGAGCACGTTGGGTGGCACGGGATACATGTGGACGTGCATTGTCCTGTTGGAACAGCAAGTTCCCTTGCCGGTCTAGGAATGGTAGAACGATGGGTTCGATGACGGTTTGGATGTACCGTGCACTATTCAGTGTCCCCTCGACGATCACCAGTGGTGTACGGCCAGTGTAGGAGATCGCTCCCCACACCATGGTGCCGGGTGTTGGCCCTGTGTGCCTCGGTCGTATGCAGTCCTGATTGTGGCGCTCACCTGCACGGCGCCAAACACGCATACGACCATCATTGGCACCAAGGCAGAAGCGACTCTCATCGCTGAAGACGACACGTCTCCATTCGTCCCTCCATTCACGCCTGTCGCGACACCACTGGAGGCGGGCTGCACGATGTTGGGGCGTGAGCGGAAGACGGCCTAACGGTGTGCGGGACCGTAGCCCAGCTTCATGGAGACGGTTGCGAATGGTCCTCGCCGATACCCCAGGAGCAACAGTGTCCCTAATTTGCTGGGAAGTGGCGGTGCGGTCCCCTACGGCACTGCGTAGGATCCTACGGTCTTGGCGTGCATCCGTGCGTCGCTGCGGTCCGGTCCCAGGTCGACGGGCACGTGCACCTTCCGCCGACCACTGGCGACAACATCGATGTACTGTGTAGACCTCACGCCCCACGTGTTGAGCAATTCGGCGGTACGTCCACCCGGCCTCCCGCATGCCCACTATACGCCCTCGCTCAAAGTCCGTCAACTGCGCATACGGTTCACGTCCACGCTGTCGCGGCACGCTACCAGTGTTAAAGACTGCGATGGAGCTCCGTATGCCACGGCAAACTGGCTGACACTGACGGCGGCGGTGCACAAATGCTGCGCAGCTAGCGCCATTCGACGGCCAACACCGCGGTTCCTGGTGTGTCCGCTGTGCCGTGCGTGTGATCATTGCTTGTACAGCCCTCTCGCAGTGTCCGGAGCAAGTATGGTGGGTCTGACACACCGGTGTCAATGTGTTCTTTTTTCCATTTCCAGGAGTGTATTACACAGTGTAGTCTAGCGACAGATTTTTGAGATGCTGAGAGAGGGAATGCCGTAATGCATCAGAACAGAGGAGTACTGCAGTAACTTTACAAAGAAAAGATGGCTGTGATAAGAAGCGGATAACATCAAGGGCAAGCCACTGTTAAATAAGGTGTACGACCGGGCTGTTCACTTTCTGCTATCTTATTCAACGTATACATTCGGAGGACTCTAGATGAATTTAGGGACATACTAGGAGATGTAGTAGGAATTAAAATTGAAAGTAAGATAACAGACATGTTGAGATTTTCTGATGATACTACAGTGTTAAGTGAATGTGCGGAACTACAGAAGCGAGATGCAGGTGAAAGCCCCATTTCTTCCTAAGATGCAAATTAATAAAGTTAAGACAAAAATCTTGATAAGTAGACAAAATACCGTTGCCCAGTGCTCACTTAACAATGAGGGACTGGAGACCGTGGAATCCTTTTGCTTCCTATGGAGTAAAACAACCCTCAGACAGATCAAGGAATTATATTGCAAGCCAAATAAATCAGGCAACAGCTGCTTTTAACAAGATCAGGAACCTCATAGACCAATACCTGAGGAAAGACCTCATGAAGATTTTGTATGGAGTGTGCCGCTGTACAGATGTGAAATACGGACAATCGAGGAGGCGGAAAAAGAAAAAAAAAACTGATAGCCTTCGAGATGTGGTTCTATCGTAGCAGTCTCAAGATTTTCTGTGAAAAGAACTTATTAAGTGAACTGAAGCAGATAACGTGCAGCTATGTCTCCTACAGCTTATAGAACGCCACATGTGTCAGCCATATGCTGAGATATTATGGTGTCATTAAAGTTGCTGCTGAAAGGACAGCATAAAGGAATAACACAAGAGACAAAGCTAGTCTAGTATACATCAACGGTATCATGGACGACACAAGTTCCACCACCTATACTGCACTTAGGACAAAGGCCGGAGACGGAAATGCTTGGTAAGCTGCTGATAGTCAACTTGATAGTTAAAGACCAAAGAAGAAGAAGGAGATCAAATGGTTCAAATGGCTCTGAGCACTATGGGACTCAACTGCTTAGGTCATTAGTCCCCTAGAGCTTAGAACTAGTTAAACCTAACTAACCTAAGGACATCACACACATCCATGCCCGAGGCAGGATTCGAACCTGCGACCATAGGGGTCTCGCGGTTCCGGACTGCAGCGCCCAGAACCGCACGGCCACTTCGGCCGGCAAGAAGGAGATCATGATAAGTTTTGAAAGTCGAACAATTAATAGCAAGACGCTTTAAATGTTCGTAAATGCGTACATGTTTGAGTAATTAGCCTGTGCTAAATGTGAGGAGAGAAATGCACCTAGACTGTGTGGTCAGAAGCATCCGGACACCCCCAGAAACATACGTTTTCCATATTAGGTGCACTGTGCTGCCACCTACTGACAGGTACTCCATGTCAGCGACTTCAGCAGTCATTAGAGATCGTGAGAGAGTAGAATGGGGCGATCCGCAGAACTCGAGGTTTTCGAACATGATCAGGTGATTGGGTATCACTTGTGTCATACGTCTGTTTTTTTTTTTTTTTTTTTTTTGGTCATCAGTCTACTGACTGGTTTGATGCGGCCCGTCACGAATTCCTTTCCTGTGCTAACCTCCTCACCTCAGAGTAGCACTTGCAACCTACGTCCTCAATTATTTGCTTGATGTATTCCAATCTCTGTCTTCCTCTACAGTTTTTGCCCTCTACAGCTCCCTCTGGTACCATGGAAGTCATTCCCACATGTCTTAGCAGATGCCCTATCATCCTGTCCCTTCTCCTTATCAGTGTTTTCCACATATTCCTTCCCTCTCCGATTCTGCATAGAACCTCCTCATTTCTTACCTTATCAGTCCACCTAATTTTCAACATTCGTCTATAGCACCACATCTCAAATGTTCGATTCTCTTCTGTTCCGGTTTTCCCACAGTCCATGTTTCACTACCATGCAATGCTGTACTCCAGACGTACATCCTCAGAAATTTCTTCCTCAAATTAAGGCCGGTATTTGATATTAGTAGACTTCTCTTGGCCAGAAATGCCTTTTTTGCCATAGCGAGTCTGCTTTTGATGTCCTCCTTGCTCCGTCCGTCATTGGTTATTTTACTGCCTAGGTAGCAGAATTCCTTAACTTCATTGACTTCATGACCATCAATCCTGATGTTAAGTTTCTCGCTGTTCTCATTTCCACTACTTCTGATTACTTTCGTCTTTCTCCGATTTACTCTCAAACCACACTGTGTACTCATTAAACTGTTCATTCCGTTCAGCAGATGATTTAATTCTTCTTCACTTTCACTCAGGATAGCAATGTCATCAGCGAATCGTATCATTGATATCCTTTCACCTTGTATTTTAGTTCCACTCCTGAACCTTTCTTTATTTCCATCATTGCTTCCTCCATGTACAGATTGAAGAGTAGGGGCGAAAGGCTACAGCCTTGTCTTGCACCCTTCTTAATACGAGCACTTCGTTCTTGATCGTCCACTCTTATTATTCCCTCTTTGTTGTTGTACATATTGTATATGACCCGTCTCTCCCTATAGCTTACCCCTACTTTTTTCAGAACCTCGAACAGCTTGCACCATTTTATATTGTCGAACGCCTTTTCCAGGTCGACAAATCCTATGAACGTGTCTTGATTTTTCTTTAGCCTTTCTTCCATTATTAGACGTAACGTCAGAATTGCCTCTCTCGTCCCTTTACTTTTCCTAAAGCCAAACTGATCGTCACCTAGCGCATTCTCAATTTTCCTTTCCATTCTTCTGTATATTATTCTTGTAAGCAGCTTCGATGCATGAGCTGTTAAACTGATTGTGCGATAATTCTCGCTCTTGTCAGCTCTTGCCGTCTTCGGAATTGTGTGGATGATGCTTTTCCGAAAGCCAGATGGTATGTCGCCAGACTCATATATTCTACACACCAACGTGAATAATCGTTTTGTTGCCACTTCTCCCAATGATTTTAGAAATTCTGATGGATTGTTATCTATCCCTTCCGCCTTATTTGACCGTAAGTCCTCCTAAGCTCTTTTAAATTCCGATTCTAATACTGGATCCCCTATCTCTACTAAATCGACTCCTGTTTCTTCTTCTATCACATCAGACAAATCTTCACGCTCATAGAGGCTTTCAATGTATTCTTTCCACCTATCTGCTCTCTCCTCTGCATTTAACAGTGGAATTCCCGTTGCACTCCTAATATTACCACCGTTGCTTTTAATGTCACCAAAGATTGTTTTGACTTTCCTGTGTGCTGTGTCTGTCCTTCCGACAATGATATATTTTTCGATGTCTTCACATTTTTCCTGCAACCATTTCGTCTCAGCTTCCCTGCACATCCTATTTATTTCATTCCTCAGCGACTTGTATTTGTGTATTCCTGATTTTCCCGGAACATGTTTGTACTTCCTCCTCTCATCAATCAACTGAAGTATTTCTTCTGTTACCCATGATTTCTTCGCAGCTACCTTCTTTGTACCTATGTTTTCCTTCCCAACTTCTGTGATGGCCCTTTTTAGAGATGTCCGTTCCTCTTCGACTGTACTGCCTACTGCGCTATTCCTTATTGCTGTATCTATAGCGTTAGAGAACTTCAAACGTATCTCGTCATTCCTTAGTACTTCCGTATCCCACTTCTTTGCGTATTGATTCTTCTTGACTAGTGTCTTGAACATCAGCCTACTCTTCATCACTACTATATTGTGATCTGAGTCTACATCTGCTCCTGGGTACGCCTTACAGTCCAGTATCTGATTTCGGAATCTCTGTCTGACCATGATGTAATCTAATTGAAATCTTCCCGTATCTCCCGGCATTTTCCAAGTGTACCTCCTCCTCTGCTGATTCTTGAAAAGGGTATTCGCTATTACTAGCTGAAACTTGTTATAGAAATCAATTAGTCTTTCTCCTCTTTCATTCCTTGTCCCAAGCCCATATTCTCCTGTATCCTTTTCTTCTACTCCTTCCCCTACAACTGCATTCCAGTCGATCATGACTATTAGATTTTCGTCACCCTTTACAAACTGCATTACCCTTTCAATATCCTCATACACTTTCTCTATCTGTTCATCTTCAGCTTGCGACGTCGGCATGTATACCTGAACTATCGTTGTCGGTGTTGGTCTGCTGTCGATTCTGATAAGAACAACCCGGTCACTGAACTGTTCACAGTAACACACCCTCTGCCCTACCTTCCTATTCATAACGAATCCTACACCTGTTATACCATTTGCCGGCCGAAGTGGCCGCGCGGTTCTGGTGCTGCAGTCTGGAACCGCGAGACCGCTACGGTCGCAGGTTCGAATCCTGCCTCGGGCATGGATGTGTGTGATGTCCTTAGGTTAGTTAGGTTTAACTAGTTCTAAGTTCTAGAGGACTAATTACCTCAGCAGTTGAGTCCCATAGTGCTCAGAGCCATTTTGTTATACCATTTTCTGCTGCTGTTGATATTACCCGATACTCATCTGACCAGAAATCCTTGTCTTCCTTCCACTTCACTTCACTGACCCCCACTATATCTATATTGAGCCTTTGCATTTCCCTTTTCAGATTTTCTAGTTTCCCTACCACGTTCAAGCTTCTGACATTCCACGCTCCGACTCGTAGAACGTTATCCTTTCGTTGATTATTCAATCTTTTTCTCATGGTAACCTCCCCCTTGGCAGTCCCCTCCCGGAGATCCGAATGGGGGACTATTCCGGAATCTTTTGCTAATGGAGAGATCATAATGACACTTCTTCAATTACAGGCCACATGTCCTGTGGATACACGTTACGTGTCTTTAATGCAGTGGTGTCCATTGCCTTCTGCATCCTCATGTCGTTGATCATTGCTGATTCTTCTGCCTTTAGGGGCAATTTCCCACCCCTAGGACAAGAGAGTGCCCTGAACCTCTATCCGCTCCTCCGCCCTCTTTGACAAGGCCGTCGGCAGAATGAGGCTGACTTCTTATGCCGGAAGTCTTCGGCCGCCAATGCTGATTATTTATCCAAATTTAGGCAGTGGCGGGGATCGAATCTGGGACCGAAGACGTTTTGATTATGAATCAAAGACGCTACCCCAAGACCATGGGTACATATACGTCTGTAAACGCTCCTAAACATTCCTAGGTCCACTGTTTCCGGTGCCACAGGGAAGTGAAAACGTGAAGGGACACTTACAGCACAAAATGGTACAGGCTGGCCTCGTCTGTTTGACAGAGACCGCCGACACTTGAAGAGGGTCGTAATGTGTAATATGCTGACACTATCCACACCCTCACACAGGAATTCCATACTGCATCAGGATCCATTACTATGACAGGCGGGAGGTGAGAAAGTATGGATGGATTTCATGGTCGAGCGGCTGCTCATAAGCCACACATCACGCCGGTAAATGCCAAACGACGCCTCGCTTGGTGTAAGGATAGTAAACAATGGACGATTTAACAGTGGAAAAGCTCTGTGTGGAGAGAAGAATCTCGGTAGACAATGTGGCCATCCGATGGCAGGGTGTGGGTATTGCGAATGCCCGGTGAATGTCGTCTGCCAGCGTAAAATTCGTAGGTGGAGGTGTTAGGGTATGGTCGGTTTTCTCATGGAGACGGCTCGCACTCCTTGTTGTTTTGCGTGGCACTATCAAAGCACAGGCCTTTTAAGAGCAATTCGAGGATGGCGATTGCATCTTTCAACACGATCAAGCACCTGTTCATAATGCACAGCCTATCGCCGTGTGGTTACACGACAATAACATCCCTGTAATGGACTAGCCTGCACAGACTCCTGATCTGAATCCCATAGGACACCTTTGGGATGTTTTGCAACGCCGACTTCGTGTCAGCCCTCACCCAACGACATCGACACCTCTCCTCAGTGCAACACTCCGTTAAGATTGGGCTGCCATTCCCCAAGAAACCTACCAGCACCTGACTGAACATATGCCTGCGAGAGTGGAAGCTGTCATCAAGCCACCACATTGAATCGCAGCATTACCGATGGAGGGCGCCATCAATGTCAGCCAGATGTTGGGATACATTGTGTATCTCGCACACGCTGCTCTGTTAGCCTCGTTCTATGATTAAACTTTTTGTCACTCCGCGACAGCTGTGTGAAAGTAATTTTTTTAATACATCGAATCGTAATTTTTACGCTTTACCTCAAACCTGTTGCTCAGTCTGGAACAGAGTATAATCCTAACTATAGTTCTAGCTGTAACTCAATCAGCTTAATTCTAAAACAGCCTATATCTGTAGAAAACAAAGTAATTCAACTTTATAGACTAACATCCATTAAGGATGTGGTAATACCCTATTAATTATCTTTTTGGTTCCAAAACCTAAGTATTATGGTGTTGAAAAGTAATGTGGGCATTGTATCTCTAGCAGAACCTGCATGGATACACGTGAGAAACCTATTATTCGCCTCAATGAGAGACAATAATACTTCCTCATAACCTGGGCCACTGCACTTCTTATCAAGTAAAATTGATAGTACGGACTGACAACCCTTTTGAAAGATCACGTACGTTTCAGTGTTCGAAGCAGTGTCGTAACAGAGCAAACCCCACGAAATTGCATCGAACTGTGCTCTCATTGTGTGAGCAGTGCTGGAAGAGAGATGACTATGTTATTTAGGTGAGACGATCATTCATTTACACAGATGGAATGTTTATGAGGCCTAATATATCCTACTCAATTGTTTCAAGAGATCATACGAATGTACCGTTATGAAGCGAACGTACTAGATGTAGTAATTATACCATTTCAAACATGCGTGTTAGATGGGATATAATAACCTGCTTGAAGGCAACAATCGTTGAAGTGTTGTAACTGTTGTGACTGAATTATCCGTCCTCTACCGTTTCACGTGTTCTTTGGTGGTATTCCTGGCGTCAATTATTCCCAGCTGCTGGTTTCACGTCCACTGACTCTTGCGTAGCACGCAGGAGTGCTCTGCTTCACTAAGAGGATTGCCTACTTCTACTTATTTGTATATAAGTACATAGGAAGTTTTGCTTTTTATTGTGATATTTCTTGGCGCTAATGTAACTGTTGAAGGTGTGACTGACCAGACGAGTGTATGCTACTGTGGTCGAGATTTGCTTTACACAGCATTGCATTACACAGCAGCATCTAAAGAACTTCCGCTAGCCTTGATAGCAAATGACAACGGCAGCAGTCGCACTGTAGGCAGACGTTCGTACCCTCACTAGCAACCGTATAATTTTTCAGCTATGATTCAGTAGGATATTTTCCGAAGTCTTACATCTCTGTAAGAGACAAGTCAATCGTTAATGGTATTCCACAGAAAATTCCATAAGTTGCACTAACTCGATTTCGACTTTGTCGCAAACTGAAATTCAGCTGCTGACCTTACAGCATTGCCTGGTACGTGCAGTAAACGGATGTTTCTCCGACTGGTAGCAGCCATAGGACCGTTGAGACCCGTCACGAGGGAGTTCTACAGTTGGCGGACTCACAATCGCTGTAGGCTAGCGTCTGTAACACGAGTAATATTTGCCGAACCCGTGACAGTTTTACAACGCAACCTTACATTCCATGAGTAGTACTTTACATTTACATTTGGGTCTTCGAACCAACGGTTGCTATATTATTGGATTCTAATATCGTGAATCAGTCTGTTAATACTGAGGGACAACTGCATTTTACAGTCATGGAGATGTGTGCAAACCATGAGATTATCTCGACTGATATCACCTGTCTAAGTGGCTAATTCTGCAGTATGCACAATCAGAGACACAGCTGTTTCCTCATCGCTCTCACACACTTACTCTTAATGTTAGTAACAATGTCGACTTACACTAGGGGGGCCCTCCAGCGGCGCATCGACCAGTATTACTTCTCGTTCCTTGGGGCAAATCTCTGTTTGAGTAGTCAGGTCGCTGTCTTGATCCTTAAACGGTGGATTATCTTCTACGATCTTAATCACTTTGAAGCGCCCAATAACGTTGACCTGTGGGTCGTTTGAACTTATAGTTATTTATTCAGCTAGGATGTCATATATCAATCATAGATAAAGCTTTGGATACTGCACTTAGCATTCTTAAACAGATTATATGTTAAATTAGCAGCCCTTAAATGTAGGCTATAAGAAGACGTCAGTTAGAAACTAAGTTATCAAATAAGTTAGAGAACTGTGTGATACAAGAATGAAAGGTCGATGGTTAGTGGTAGGTTGACACGACTATTTCTATCTCATCCATGAATAGTTACGCAGGCACTTGATAGAAAAAGCTGAGACGATGGGCCTAGATTGGAATATAAGAAACAATTTATTACCGAAGCAGTGCATAATGTGCGAAAAGACATAAAGAGGCCGCCGCCGTGGTCGAGCGGTTGTAGGCGCTTCAGTCTGGAGCCACGCGACCGCTACGGTCGCAGGTTCGAATCCTTCCTCGGGCATGGATGACGTGACGTCCTTAGGTTAGTTAGGTTTAAGTAGTTCTAAGTTCTTCAGATGATAAGTCTCATAGTGCTCAGAGCCATTAGAACCATTTCACATAGTGAGTTTAGCTCTCACAGAAAAATGAAACCAACCTCTTAACCAAAAGATGTAACCACATGAGTCATTTTTCATGGCCTGTTTTGTAGGTAACGTTCGAGACGGTTTTTTCTTTACTACTTACCACAGTACAGCACAAACTTATGAATGCCAAATACACAGTAAAGTAAGCATGTATCTCAAACCAGAGTGTTGTGCAAACGTTTTCGTAGGCCCTGTCTGGTGCCATAGTCAAACTCCGTTAACTTCACTAACCCAACGAATCTAAATCAATTCCCAGCAAGAAATAAGAGTTTTTGGTGAAACTGACGTCAGCGATTCTCGTATCTGACACTAGATTTCCCGATTATTTCCTGGATCTGGGCGATTGTTTAAATGAGTAGCGGGGAATCGTACAGGCTGAATGTTGAACTCAGGCCACCACAAGAACGGAGCGTGAGTCGGTGTCAGGCCACAGTACAGAGCACGTGGCGTGAACTCCACGGCAGAGGCACTGTCCGTGTCTGCATCCTAAACGATGGAAAGCTGATGTGTAGGTTTTAACTTGGGGTGTCCACTGGTGCAAAGGGGCATATTGTGAGTTAGGAGCCACAGGTTGTGTCCCCATATTATGGGAACTGCTAGGTCCACAACGGTGAAAAGGTAAGGCTGGAGTGGGACGAAGGACCACCTGGATCTTATGTGGTTAACAGCACGGCTCCCTGAGGTGACAGGCTGCTGCGAAGCTAACTGAAATTTTGTTGACTCTGCTAAGAAACGAGCGAGCACTGACATAGGATAATGCGAATAAATTCTGGAGTGGAAGAACAGAACTCACATGTGTCTACATGGAGAACGCCTGATTGGCTGAACGTGACATAGGACAGATGGTGGGAGTCAGAAGTTGCCTGTTTCTCAGCTCCAGCACAATGAACCTATGACTGGTATATTATGTTAAATAGGGGAGATTTTTGCACTGTTACAAGGGATCTGATTGGCTGGTGCTCAGGAGAGTAAGTCATTGATTATCCGACACCACGCACACCCCGAAAAGTAAATAAAATTTCTGGTACTTATTGGGAGCGCTCTGTGGAACAAACTTTCTACGTTGACTCACCAGCGGACACATCAGTTGAGAAAGGCACATAGAGTCTCGGCTCTCAGGGAGAGCAGTCTTCAGTACAGGTCAGATGACTGAGAGTGCTGCAGCCACTACGGCAGCCTCCCGCGGCCACGGGTAACGATAAGTATGGTGAGCGACAGCGGCGTTCGCTAACTAAGCTGCAGGGTGTATGTAACGATTTCCGACTGACATTACGACTTCCACCGTTCAGTTGAGTTTCATGGTAATCTCGAACACAACTTGTACTGAGTGAAGACAATGGGTGCAGGCACGAGTATTTCTGTACTTCTTTCATATGTGACTAATATTCGGGAAGCACTGTGGAACTATTGCGAACGTGGTTGTTTTCCCAAACTAATTAACCAATCTTTGCCAAGGTATGGGTATTTTAGTTACAGTATAAAGTAAGTTAATACACTACTGGCCATTAAAATTGCCACACCAAAAAGAAATGCAGATGATAAACGGGTATTCACTGGACAAATATATTATACTAGAACTGACATGTGATGATATTTTCACGCAGTTTGGGTGCATGGATCCTGAGAAATCAGTGCCCAGATCAACCACCTCTGGTCTTAATAACGGCCTTGATACGCCTGGGCATTGAGTCAAACAGAGCTTGAATGGTGAGTACAGGTACAGATGACCATGCAGCTTCAACACGATACCACAGTTCATCAAGAGTAGTGACTGGCGTATTGTGACGAGCCAGTTGCTCGGCCACGATTGACCAGACATTTCAATTGGTGAGAGATCTGGAGAATGTGCTGGCCAGGGCAGCAGTCGACATTTTCTGTATCCAGAAAGGCCCGTACAGGACCTACAACTTGCGGTCGTGCATTATCCTGCTGAAATGTAGGGTATCGCAGGGATCGAATGAAGAGTAGAGCCACGGGTAGTAACACATCTGAAATGTAATGTCCACTGTTCAAAGTGCCGTCAATGCGAACAAGAGGTGACCGAGACGTGTAACCAATGGCACCCCATACCACCACTCCTGGTGATACGCCAGTATGGCGATGACGAATACTCGCTTCCAATGTGCGTTCACCGCAGTGTCGCCACACATTTATGTGACCATCATGATGCTGTAAACAGAACCTGGATTCATCCGAAAAAAATGGCGTTATGCCATTCGTGCATCGCAGGCGCTCCTGTCTGTGATGCACCGTCAAGGGTAACCGCAGCCATGGGCTCCGAGCTGATAGTCCATGCTGCTGCAAACGTCGTCGAACTGTTCGTGCAGACGGTTGTTGTCTTCCAAACGTCCCCATCTGTTGACTCAGGGATCGAGACGTGGCTGCACGATCCGTTACAGCCATGCGGATAAGATGCCTGTCATCTCGACTGCTAGTGATACGAGGCCGTTGGGATCCAGCACGCCGTTCCGTATTACCCTCCTGAACCCACCGATTTCATATTCTGCTCACAGTCATTAGAACTCGACTAACGCGAGTAGCATTATCGTGATACGATTAACCGCAATCGCGATAGACTACAATCCGATCTTTATCAAAATCCGAAACGTGATGGTACGCATTTCTCCTCCTTACACGAGGCATCACAACAACGTTTCACCAGGCAACGCCGGTCAACTGCTGTTTGTGTATGAGAAATCGGTTGGAAACTTTCCTAATTTCAGCACGTTGTAGGTGTCGCCACCGGCGTCAACCTTGTGTGAATGCTCTGAAAAGCTAATCATTTGCATATCACAGCATCTTCTTCCTGTCGGTTAAATCTCGCGTCTGTAGCACGTCATCTTCGTGGTGTTGCAATTTTAATGGCCAGTAGTATACTTAATGAACATAATAGTTTTCTGTTCGTGTGCGCTTATGTTTAACATGACGTCTGTAGCGAAGTGTAATACATACAGCCCTATAGTGACCACTGTTCCATTCAGTAGTGTCATAAACCCCCTATTTACATCCTTATAACGCCGCTGGGACCAAAATTTGTTAAATAAATTCAATTTATTAATTTTGGCCTTGCCCAATACCTTTAACTAAACGCCTATTATCCTATAGGAAGCAATTTGTTAATCGGTAAGGTCACCCGGTACGGATACTTCTGACTTCCAGAGAGGTATGTCGATGGCTTCGTCGTAACCTCACAAAGGGAGCTTCCTAACGGAAACGTAATTAATTTTTACATTATTATGTACAATCTTGTGCCAAAGAAAAGTGTTTCTTTCAATTAAAAGTGAATCACGTGGAGTTATTAATTACCTATATGTCAGTTGCTCTGATAAAACATTACTCGTTATACTGACAGTATTTAGTGACACGTAGTGGATTTTCGCGCTGTTCCTGTATAGTATCAGAGCCCCTATATCTCCTGTAAGATTATTAGCGCAGCACAATTTTATCAGCACCTGTCATATTAGAACCCTTTATAATTGTGTACATTGTCCTTGCTCTTAATTACTCTCTTTACGTGCTAAAACTTCAGTTATTAAGCTGATCGCAGACGAAGTGTAGATACAGATGGGATGACATCTGGTTTCGTCTTCGGAGTAATCCTATCAGAACCTGCACCAAGGCTCCTGGGCCATCTCTTATTCGCTCCAGTGAGAGGCAGTAACACATTTTTGCGAGTTGTGCCATTGACGTCGTGTGTGCTGTTATTACTACTATTTCACACAAATAGTCTGGCTAAGTTAAGTGGTTGTAACTCACGCTTACCTCATCACGTGAACAGTTGTTGATGTAATTATAATAAACCAGAAAAGACTGCACTGATGCTCTCCATGTGTCAGGGCTGTTTTAAGAAATTTAAGTTGTTCTCCGTATGCCATTTGTGTCAGTCGCAGAGTATTTCATTAATACAGTTGGAATGTATTCGAAGTCTGATTAACTTCGACTAATTCTTACCAAGTTTTCTCCTATGTTAACGTAGTCACTTCGCTTCTACCATGTACGTTAGATGAGTCATCACTTTCTTGCAGGTATAAATCGCCGAACAGTTGTAACTGATTCCGAGTGCTTTATTGGTTCCCTACTATCTCACAAGTGCCACTGATGGTACTGGTATTCAGCTTGTGGTTTCGTACCAGGGTATCCTACTGAAGTGTTCAGTTCCGTTAACAGTCTGGGCCAATATCACTCATACCTGTATCTTTTCGTACATGGCAGTTATCTCTTTGATGTGATAGGTCCTGGCGCCAGTATTTGTGCCCAGTTAAATTCACGTCGGCCAATCGGATTGCGGTTCTCCGTGTTTAGATAAACTACATAAAACGGTTATCGGCATACCTGCGTTTAAAATGAGTCAAACGGTTTATTCCCCGTCATTCCACACTCCGAACTACATCTATAATGAATTCGTCGACACTGGATGCCGTTCGCTAGTCTTACACCATTACCTCAAATCTGCGATACAGATGGACGGATGTGTCTCCGACTGGCAGTAGTCATTCGCCAGTTGTGACTTGCACGGCTGCAGATCTATAATTTGTGCTCATGAAGCTGTTTGAAGCTGCTGTGTTTCACACATGTGTTATAATCGTAACCCGTGGATATTTTACACTGGGCCTTACTGTCCCACAATGGTAACTATCCGTACGACCCAATATTTAAATCATCATCTTGTAACGAATCTATCATTTGACCATAATAAAGTGAATCCCTTAAACTATCCTTCCGTAATTTGTAGTCGAGGAGGCATGTCTGGAGCATCAGAAAATCTCGATAGACATGATCTGGCAGAGTGGCTGATTCTGCAATGAGTGCAGTTTAAGAAGTACCTGTTGTTTCTCAGCTCTCAACTTGTCTGTTCGACTCTCCCTGCCTGCTATCCATGGCAGTAATGACACTGACTTACCCCAGCAGGGCCCTCCGGCGGCGCGGCGACCAGTTTATTCTCACGTCTCTTGCGATGACGGCGACGCTGTTCAGTGTGTTTGCGCTCGCGGTCATCAGACGGTGGTGTTTCTTCGGCTGCCTTTCTCTTCTTGACGCGCCCAACAGCATGGCCCTGTAGATGATTTGGTTTTACTATCGCTTATTCAGCTGGGATGCCATATGTCTAACAGAAGGAAACTTTAGACAACTGACTTAGCTTTGTTAAACACATGGTATATTAAGTTAGCAGACCATAATTGTGTCTAATAACGAATGTGAAATGTGATGTTATAAGCGTTTGTCAAAAAATAATATATCAAACAGAGATAGAGAAGTGAGAGGCACGCGAATGAAAAGGGTACAGAATGTTTTAATGGGGCACATTTAACAAAATAAAGGTTGGTTGACATTAATAATGATTTGGCATCTAGGAGCAATGAACCCCGCACCTGAAGGGGGAAGAATGTGAAGGTGTGCAAAGTGTATAAACACCAGATTGTTGTCCGCCCACTGTGTAGTGCGCAACATATGAAGAAAACTGAAACATGTCAATAGATATATGACTCGAAAAACATAGACATTGTCTGTTCAGTTTTGTGTATAACGTTTGTAATGCATCTTTGTTCACTAATGGCGACAATAGAGCAGAAGTATACGTACAGCTAGAACATAGTGGAAATGGAAATGTCGTGTGGCTAGGGCCGCCCGTCGGGTAGACCGTTCGCCTGGTGCAGGACTTTCGATTTGACGCCACTTCGGTGACCTGCGCGTCGATGGGGATGAAATGATGATGATTAGGACAACACAACACCCAGTCCCTGAGCGGAGAAAATCTCCGACCCAGCCGGGAATCGAACCCGGGCCCTTAGGATTGACAGTCTGTCACGCTGACCACTCAGCTACCGGGGCGGACAAGAACATAATGAAATACGCAGGCAATTGTAAACAAGAAAATTTGATAGCGATAACCTATATTTATTTTTATAACACTCTCTATTAACACCTTAATTTCTCTCACTTGATCCTCTGATCGTCTTTTGAATATACGTATAAAGCTCTACGAGGCAGCCTAGTCTACCCCGAATTCACATTCTGGAAGACTACACAAAGAGATTACGACAACATCGTTACCTTTTGTTTGAGAGCCCCTCACACTATACAACTCTCTGTTATATCTTCGTGTGGTTTGGTCTGGTTACTTATATTCTTATTAACTACTCTTCATGCTTCAAAACCTTATTCTGTATGTCACACTGATGGGGGCCACAAGCACTGGAACTGTAAACCATATACGTCGCATTGGTATCGTGTCTGTTTCTCCTGCAACTACTGAACAGAAGTTGAAGTCAGATTTTTGCCTCCTATTACCGACAACATATGACCACTGCAGTTCATACCAGCACATAGTTTCATGAACAAGTATTGAAGCTAACACTCCGTATGATCGTACATCGTGTACTGGACACTTGAGGTAGCATGTCGAATGCACATGGGAAACCATGTAAGACTGAATCGACTGTTAACATATGTTTTTAGCTTGTGTTTCCGACGAGTGGTATATTCCGTGTCCTTGTAAATTTACAACGGAAGTTTACTTTCCACAGCAGTATCATTCCGTTGTATGTCACATTTATTTTAGGATATTGTAACTACTGCTATTTTGTATTAATGGATTATAACAAAGTGAATTCCTTACCTAGTCCCACGTGTAAAAATGAGAGAGCTGTCTGGGAGAGTGACTGTTTCTGCGATGTATAACCAGTAGTACTGATGTTTGCTCACCTCTGCACGGCAGTCCTTCCGAGTATCGTCCTTACTATTCTCTTCTTTCTTGATGCGAGGGGCAGGTCCTGGAGTCGGTTGACAGGGAAAGATCTCGAAGATGGAGGATATTCTGGCTCCCTTCTCTCTCTGAAGCGTCCGTACTCCATAAACTGTGGGTTTTTTGTTTTTGCTATTAGTGACTCATGTAGTATTGCATATATCTAACACATAGGAATACTCTAGACATTCGACTTACCACATTTGAATGGATTTTGTATCACAGAGGCAGTTCGTAATTGTAAAGTCTGGAGAATGTGTTACATCTACATCTACATAACTACTCTGCAATTCACATTTAAGTGCTTGGCAGAGGGTTCATCGAACCACAATCATACTATCTCTCTACCATTCCACTCCCAAACAGCGCGAGGGAAAAACGAATACCTAAACCTTTCTGTTCGAGCTCTGATTTCTCTTATTTTATTTAGATGATCATTCCTACCTATGTAGGTTGGGCTCAACAAAATATTTTCGCATTCGGAAGAGAAAGTTGGTGACTGAAATTTCGTAAATAGATCTCGCCGCGACGAAAAACGTCTTTGCTGTAGTGACTTCCATCCCAATTCGCGTATCATATCTGCCACACTCTCTCCCCTACTACGTGATAATACAAAACGAGCTGCCCTTTTTTGCACCCTTTCGATGTCCTCCGTCAATCCCACCTGGTAGGGATCCCACACCGCGCAGCAATATTCTAACAGAGGACGAACGAGTGTAGTGTAAGCTGTCTCTTTAGTGGACTTGTTGCATCTTCTAAGTGTCCTGCCAATGAAACGCAACCTTCGGCTCGCCTTCCCCACAATATTATCTATGTGGTCTTTCCAACTGAAGTTGTTCGTAATTTTAACACCCAGGTACTTAGTTGAATTGACAGCCGTGAGAATTGTACTATTTATTGAGTAATCGATTTCCAACGGATTTCTTTTGGAACTCATGTGGATCACCTCACACTTTTCGTTATTTAGCGTCAACTGCCACCTGCCACACCATACAGCAATCTTTTCTAAATCACTTTGCAACTGATACTGGTCTTCGGATGACCTTACTAGACGGTAAATTACAGCATCATCTGCGAACAACCTAAGAGAACTGCTCAGATAGTCACCTAGGTCATTTATATAGATCAGGAACAGCAGAGGTCCCAGGACGCTTCCCTGGGGAACACCTGATATCACTTCAGTTTTACTCGATGATTTGCCGTCTATTACTACGAACTGCGACTTTCCTGACAGGAAATCACGAGTCCAGTCGAACAACTGAGACGATATCCCATAGGCCCGCAGCTTGATTAGAAGTCGCTTGTGAGGAACGGTGTCAAAAGCTTTCCGGAAATCTAGAAATATGGAATCAACTTGAGATCGCCTGTCGAGAGCGGCCATTACTTCGTGCGAATATAGAGCTAGCTGCGTTGCACAAGAACGATGTTTTCAGAAACCATGCTGATTACGTATCAATATATCGTTCCCTTCGAGGTGATTCATAATGTTTCAATACAGTATATTCTCCAAAACCCTACTGCAAACCGACGTCAATGATATAGGTCTGTAGTTAGATGGATTACTCCTACTACCCTTCTTAAACACTGGTGCGACCTGCGCAATTTTCCAGTCTGTAGGTACAGATCTATCGGTGAGCGAGCGGTTTTATATGAGTGCTAAGTAGGGAGCTATTGTATCAGCGTAATCTGAAAAGAACCTAATCGGTATACAATCTGGACCTGAAGACTTGCCCGTATCAAGCGATTTGTGTTGCATCGCAACCCCTAAGGTATCTACTTCTAAGAAACACATGCTAGCAGCTGTTCGTGTTTCAAATTGTGGAATATTCCATTCATCTTCCCTGGTGAAGGAATTTCGGAAAACTGCGTTCAATAACTCCGCTTTAGCGGCACAGTCGTCGGTAACAGTACCATCGGGACTGCGCAGCGAAGGTATTGACTGCGTCTTGCCGCTTGTGTTATAGGGAGTGGTTATATATTAAGAAATTAAATAAACTAGGAAATGAGAGGTACAAGGCTGAAAAGGTGAGGCAAGCCTTTAATGGAACATGCTCAACAGGATTGGACGCAGGTTAATGGGACTGCTGCTAAGAAATCCTGAACTAGTTAACGGCCAATTGACACCAAAACTTTTGTGTAGGTGCTAACTGTACAAGATATTAAGTAGATTTTGCCATTGCAGTGTGGTAAACATACTGGTATAAAAAGGTTAGCCCATTAAGAAGAATGAAACCAGTCAAGAGACTCATGTTCCTTAAACGTAATTGATTAACTTAGGCCCAGGGTGGGTATAACTTCTACAATGATGTTTGGTTACCACTTACAGTAGTTCATGTGTATGCGTGGTTTCGAACTCTAAGTACATAGTAAATTTTGCATGCAAATATAAACATGAAACTTGGAAACGAAAATATAAAGTTATGATAATAATACTACCCTAAATCATCTGCTGAATTAAATTAATTAATGTAATACCTTGTCAATATCATATAAATTAGGTGTCCTGATAAATTATTAGATGGAATAAATTTAGCCACATATAATAACTCAGATTCATCGCACGGTGTAATAGTTTCTGAAATTGTTAGTTGCTCTAAAGTTATTATATCTTTTTTCTTTAATGATTCACACCAATAATATCACTCCCTATGTACATCGTTATTCTTTTTAATTATTGTTTTATTATAGTACAATTGTATCGTTTAGGTATATGCCTAAGTAAACATACTTGACCTACCGTTGCAGAATATCTTTCTAGGGCCTAAATGGTTTCCAGTTTTTTGGTAACATCTAAGTTTCATTGACAATTGTTCTTGTATGTTTATAGATCCAGAACCTCCGCCTTGATGCAGCAAAGGCCGTATTTCTCCAATGAATGATGTAGTAGTGTTATCAAATGGAAAACCAAGCAAGCGTTCGTAAGCGCCAATGCTTTAAATTAAATTTTCCCTACTAATAAATGCAAGGAGCGATCTAATGCAAACCAGACCAACATTTAGCCATCAGATCGGACCCAGGGGCCATCATTCGGTAATACTTTCGATTTCCACAGGGTTTTCAATAATCAGTGTTCTACCATGCACCAATGGTATTCTTTAAGGGAGCAATCTTAACTATCACTTGTGCTACGGCTCCTTAACAGCACTTACGCTGACGCATTGACGATGATATTATGGTTATAGCACAAGACTATTTGGGGATACGTATTGACTGACAAAGTCAGTGTTCTTTTTGTGACAAAATATCATGTCTATTGCCTTTCAGTAGAGCATGACAATTCCGAAACAGTGACTCTTTTGCACGGTTTACGCTTTTGATGTTGAAACTGGTAACTCAGAATGCTTGTCAGAGACATAGGTAAGGCTTTCATCAGGGGAATAAGCCGACAAACGTTTTATTGTACTGGTTCGCTATCTTCAGACGTCGTGGGTCGAGATTTCCAACACACTATGTGATACGTGTAGCTAGGAAAGAGCATATGGTCTAAAACATTTCCTGTCTGTCTCTATTCTTGAATCACACTTCAATCGTTAAGCCCAGCTCAAACAGTGATAAAATAACTACTACTGCAAGCAACGCCTTCAGCAGATTTCAGGGTCGTCAATGAGGTCTGGCTTAACCTGAGACTGAAAGTAATTCACCCAATGTCCCATTCGTTCACTAAAGAATTCACCCTCGAATGAGCTTACTGCTGTCATGAGCCGAAAAACAAAAGTCCACAATTCTGGTTGCAGTTTGCCATCCGACACTAACGCGATCATATTATGGTGCCTTTACTTAGATTCAGTTTATGATTACGTGTAATAGGTGTAGGATGCCGTTTGGTCCCCACAATATCTTGACAAGAAAATGTACTGTGAAACATTCGCCACCTCTGGTCCTCTCTAATGAAGCGCAGCAATTTTTTTCACGATTTTTCCTTTACAGTTCGCTACGTTTTCATACAATCTGTGCAAATAAACAATCTGCTTACAGGATCACACTTGTCTCAACGGGTCACTTGGGCTATTATTATTACGGTAATCGGAATTATCCTCCATAACGGTTTCGAGAGAAAGAATATAGGGGACTTGTAACCAAGCATATGGAATCGCAGAAGCATTCTCCTTCCTTTTACGATCAACGTTCGTCTAGCTGTCACTTTCTTGGACGCATTATTCGTTGGGCGTTGTGTACTCACAAGTCTATGTCCATCTTCTCGTGCTCTTCACTCCGTCTCCTCCCACCACTCTCTCCATGTTTCTACTTCTCAGTAGTCTCTCCTTCCGCCGCCCGCTGTTGCCGAGAGGTTCTAGGCGCTTCAGTCTGGAACCGCGCGACTGCTGCGGTCGCAGTGTTCGAATCCTGCCTCGGGCATGGATATGTGTTTTGTCCTTAGGTTAGTTAGATTTAAGTTGTTCTAAGTTCTAGGGGACTGATGACCTCAGATGTGAAGTCCCATAGTGCTCAGAGCCATTTGAACCATTCTCTCCTTCCATCTGCTCATCCTTTCTCTGTGCTCCCCCTCTATCTATGCACTCCTTTCCCTTATGTCGCTCTCCTGCTCCCCCCTCTACTGCCACTTCCTCGTACCCCCACCCTCTTATTACTTCATCCCATCCTTCCCTCCCCCCTTTTGTTTGACCGTCTCCTCCTCTTCCCCTGTCAATCCATTTCTGGCTCCCCCTCTCTCTGTCCATCCTTTTCTCCCCTTTCTCCGCCCTTCTCTTCTCTCCCTGTCAAAGTCGTTATCTTCCTCTTTCCTTTCGCTGTCCATCTCCTCCTCTCCTCTCCTCTCTATCTGTCCATTTCCTCCTCCACCACTTGTCTGTCACCTCCTCTCACTATCTGTTTCGATCTCCTCCTTTTCCCTCACTGTATATCCACATCCTCCTGTCCCCTTGTCTGTCCGTGTTATCACTCCCACAAGTATAGGAGGCTTGTGATTCTCATCTCACAATATGTTTTTCCCAGATCGTAACGAATATGTGTACCAAATATCTTAAACATATGGGATGAGATTTTTGCAGTGTCTTTGACAGTGTATGGACATGACAACTATGTTTCACATATACTTACAATACAGAGTCCGCCAGAAAAATGTATACACTCTTTGTCAGGCCCTATCGAGATATCGATAATATCGTTCGATTTGAGTTACGAGTGTGTTGTAGTAGGATCTTTGGCTAAACAGCTGTTAGTACTTTTGTCTTGGAATTGAGAAAACAAGATGGCCGGAGCACGCTTGACATTCTAGCAACGAAAATGTATAGTGAAGTGATTTTTCAGGTTTGATGATGCCGTTGAAGTGCAACATCAGTGCAGGCGGGAGTTCGAAAAGGGAACCGCCAACCCGCACAACAATTAAATGCATCATTGATAATTTTGAAATGCATCGAACGATTTGTGATATTCATAAAGGAAGATCAGGAAGAAAGCGTACAGCTACAAGTCCTGCATCGTCGACATTCGTGTTGGAAATTATTTTGTGAATTCTACTCAGAAGTCTGCTACGCAATGTGCACGTGAAGTGAGGGTTAGCAGTACAAGTGTACACAGAATCCTGAAAGCTGCAAAGTTGAAAGTTTACGTTCCACGATTACTGAACGCGATTTACGATGACGATCCTGATCGCCGAATGCAATTTTGCGATTTGTATCAGCAAATGGTAACGGATGACGAACAATTTGTGACGAAGGTAGTGTGGAGTGAGGAGACGCAATTTAAACTTAATGGAACTGAGAATCTGCATGACAGTGTGTGATGGACAGCGGAAAATCCGCATGTTTTATGTGGAAAAAGCGCTCAATCTACCAGGGGTCCATTTGTTGTGTGGACTATCAACCAGGGGCTTAGCAGAACTCTCTTTCTTTGATGCTACTGTCACTGGAGAAATGCACCTGGAAATTTTACACGCATGAATTTTGGCAGGTATATGTGCTCTATATGGTGCTGATGAAGAAGTCTTCTACCAACAGGACGGGGTGCCACAACACTACCACCTAGGCACACGAGTTTTCCTGGATGATAATTTCCCGGGGCATTGGATTAGACGAGGAGGGCCCATTGAGTTCCCTACACGGTCGCCAGGTCTAACACCTATGGGCTTTTACTTGTGGCGAACTGTGAAAGATAACGTCTATCGACGTAAGCCACGCTCGCTGGAGGAACTTCGCCAGGACATTACAGAGACATGTGCAGCGACGTAGTTGCGGCGACCGCTCGTCGTTCTGTTATGTGTATAGCCGCCAACGGTAACATTTTAGACAATTAAAGTAAAAATGTGTGAAACTGTAGGTTGTAAAACATGTGTGATAACTATTAAATACACTCCTGGAAATTGAAATAAGAACACCGTGAATTCATTGTCCCAGGAAGGGGAAACTTTATTGACACATTCCTGGGGCCAGATACATCACATGATCACACTGACAGAACCACAGGCACATAGACACAGGCAACAGAGCATGCACAATGTCGGCACTAGTACAGTGTATATCCACCTTTCGCAGCAATGCAGGCTGCTATTCTCCCATGGAGACGATCGTAGAGATGCTGGATGTAGTCCTGTGGAACGGCTTGCCATGCCATTTCCACCTGGCGCCTCAGTTGGACCAGCGTTCGTGCTGGACGTGCAGACCGCGTGAGACGACGCTTCATCCAGTCCCAAACATGCTCAATGGGGGACAGATCTGGAGATCTTGCTGGCCAGGGTAGTTGACTTACACCTTCTAGAGCACGTTGGGTGGCACAGGATACATGCGGACGTGCATTGTCCTGTTGGAACAGCAAGTTCCCTTGCCGGTCTAGGAATGGTAGAACGATGGGTTCGATGACGGTTTGGATGTACCGTGCACTATTCAGTGTCCCCTCGACGATCACCAGTGGTGTACGGCCAGTGTAGGAGATCGCTCCCCACACCATGATGCCGGGTGTTGGCCCTGTGTGCCTCGGTCGTATGCAGTCCTGATTGTGGCGCTCACCTGCACGGCGCCAAACACGCATACGACCATCATTGGCACCAAGGCAGAAGCGACTCTCATCGCTGAAGACGACACGTCTCCATTCGTCCCTCCATTCACGCTTGTCGCGACACCACTGGAGGCGGGCTGCACGATGTTGGGGCGTGAGCGGAAGACGGCCTAACGGTGTGCGGGACCGTAGCCCAGCTTCATGGAGACGGTTGCGAATGGTCCTCGCCGATACCCCAGGAGCAACAGTGTCCCTAATTTGCTGGGAAGTGGCGGTGCGGTCCTCTACGGCACTGCGTAGGATCCTACGGTCTTGGCGTGCATCCGTGCGTCGCTGCGGTCCGGTCCCAGGTCGACGGGCACGTGCACCTTCCGCCGACCACTGGCGACAACATCGATGTACTGTGGAGACCTCACGCCCCACGTGTTGAGCAATTCGGCGGTACGTCCACCCGGCCTCCCGCATGCCCACTATACGCCCTCGCTCAAAGTCCGTCAACTGCACATACGGTTCACGTCCACGCTGTCGCGGCATGCTACCAGTGTTAAAAACTGCGATGGAGCTCCGTATGCCACGGCAAACTGGCTGACACCGACGGCGGCGGTGCACAAATGCTGCGCAGCTAGCGCCATTCGACGGCCAACACCGCGGTTCCTGGTGTGTCCGCTGTGCCGTGCGTGTGATCATTGCTTGTACAGCCCTCTCGCAGTGTCCGGAGCAAGTATGGTGGGTCTGACACACCGGTGTCAATGTGTTCTTTTTTCCATTTCCAGGAGTGTATAAAATAACATATAAGTAATACTTTTTGTTCCTTAAAGCGTGTATAAATTTTTCTTGCGGACTCCGTATTTAACGTGTATTTGTAGATATACCTTACGTGTATCTCTAACGAAGTTCGTCCTGCAGATTCATTTCCACACAGCTCACTATTTATGACATCAGATCTCCTGAATTATATATGACGTACAAATAAATAGTTTTCTAAGTACGCTCTACGGGATTTGTGGATATGTCTGTGACAAGTGTTGCGAATGCAGTTCATAGTAAAGAACCAATAGATTAATAAGTCATGCATGATGTGTCCGTATTTCACGCTTCTTTGTCTTTCATATCATTTCTCCTCAGTTATATGTGGTACAACGATGGTAGACTCTGTGGTATTGTGAATACAGCCTGCAAAGAGGTGTCTCGTATACAGTAGTACAGAGGTAATAAATTAAAACTTGATGCTGTGCGAACAGCGAAAATGTAGAAACGGCAGACTAATTTCCTTTCTTCATTTCCTGGAGTTGTCAACGAGAGAAATTTGAAAGACACTGAGTGCTCTCATTCTCAGGTCAAATACTGAAAGCATGGAGTACGGTTATTCGCGTGTTTTGGGTTACACTGCTGTTTTTCTGTGTGTGCCAGAATGTGTCCCAGGCGGTATATGAGAGAGGAGTGACGAGGAGAGAGACAGTCGGAGAGGGAAAGGATGAGGTGGACATCGAGACATGGCAGAGGAGACGGACAGAGTAAAGGGAAGAACAGATGGAACTGAGAAAGAGAGACAGGCGCACTGGACAGGAGATATTGTGAGAAAAAGATGAAGAGAGAGAAACGGGGAGGAGTACATGAACATAGTGTCGGAGGAGGAAGTGAACGGAGCAAGACCGGGCTAGTAGATGGCCAGAGAGAGGTGGGAAGAGGATATGGGCAGAGAGAAGTGGTAGACGTAGACAGACAGAGTGAAGGGGCGTTTGGGAAGTGTGCATGAGGGAGATGGTGACGCAGTGGTCAATTGGAGAGGGAGAGTGTGTGAGTTAGCAGATGGAAGACAGGAAACAGAAAACGTGTGTATTTCTTCCTTTCTAATAGTAAACTGGGAGAAATAAATACTCGGGCGCCTCCGTGTACTCAGCCAATAAATATATAAGAAACGGCAGCTGGCTCTCTAAACTAATATCGTACTAAAGTAAGCAAATAATAATTTGCACAGGTCAAATATGTTGATCTTTAAAAGTTAATTTTAAGAGATCAATGAAAGTAGATAAACGGGTGGATATAGAACGAAAAGATTGTAATAAATGTACGTGGCGCAGTGTGACCAGAAATTTTGATGAGTTAATATAACTCCATTCTTGCCAAAAGAAAATTGTGTACTTCAATCTTTAAAAGGCATATGAAGTGGACAAGTGTGGGTGTATGTAAAGAATACAATAAAATAAGCGGACAATAACCTGTGATGGGTATAACAGGTTCACAGTCATTAGAATATTACCGAAGGAAGCAATATGAAAAAGTAGAGAGTCTGATGACCTAAAAATATCATGGAGTTATGGTATTGCGGATGTGACGGTTTTATATTTAGTTCTTACCACAGCAGAAGTCACATACACTGATCAGACAGAACATTATGAGCACAGACCTACTATACATATAAACACGTCCAATCAATAGCGACGTCACATGGCAAGAAATGACTGCTAGTCTGACACACGCTTGGGCGTGTACTACCAGTGACAAGGTTGTTCTTTTGTAGAATGGGGAAGGCACGCGATCTATCTACATTGGGCTGAGGTCAGATTGCGATGGCCCAGAGGCTCGGCATGACCGTGCCGGGAACTGCACGACTTACCGAGTTTTCGAGAAGTGCTGTGATGAATGACTTCAAGATGCAGCGAAACCAAGGTAAAACCATGTCCTCACGTCGTGAGGTTGGGCGGCAACACCTCATTACAGAAGTCAGACTGCAAAACCGGGACAGGTGGAGAACTGTGACGAAACTAAGATCAGACTTTAAGGCTGCGCACAGTACAAGTGTATCTGAGTACACAGAGCACCGAACACTCCTAACGAATCGCCTGCACAACCGTCGACGCATCCGTGTGCCAATGTTAGCACCTGACGTCGGCAACTACGACTGAAATGGGCACGTGACGATCGACACAGGAGTCGGCACAGTGGCAGAGCATTTCACGGTCTGATGAATTCCAATACCTTCTTCATAATGCCGATGGGAGGGCGCCAGTCCATTGTCTTCCAGGTTAACAGCGCCTTGACACCTGTACTGTGGGATGGAGACAAGATGGCGGCGGCTCCATTATGCTCTGGAGAACATTCACGTGAGCATCCGTGGGTCCAGTCTAGCTTGTGAAAGGCACCTTAACGGCAGGGGATACACTGTTTGGACCCCAAGTACATCCCATTGTGACGATTACGTTTCCTGACAGCTGTGGGATTTTCACCAAGATAATGCACCATGTCACGAGACCAGGAGTGTGGTGGAGTGGTTTGACAATACCCCAACCCCGCCAGATCTGTATCCTACCGAACACACGTGGGATGTGACCGAACGTGGCTTCAGAGCTTATCGCTCCCCTTCCCGGAATTTACGGGAATTGGGTGACTCGTGTGTGCAGATGTGGTGCCAAGTTACTCCAGCGACCTATCAGGGTGTCACTGCTTCCTTGCCACGACGTGACAGCGCTGTTATCCGTGCCAAAGGTAGACATATCGGCTATTAGGTGGGTCGTCATATATTCTGTCTGATCAGTGTATGTGTAAAGCCCGTATGCAGCAAAGTTCATGGGAACTGAAGCCAAATATATTCCAAACAAAATCCTTTTAAAACATTTCTTTATGACAATACTGCTGTAGAAAATAATAATGAAAGCGAACAGACATTGTATGATTTGCAATTATAATACACCCAATATTTGATTTATACGGATTTATTTAATTGTTAGTATTTGTCCTGTTATAAGACAAATATTTCGACTACATAATACTACGCTCCTCATTTAAATATATGTTCATTAGCTTTGAAAATATAGTTGCTTCATAAAGACGTAAAATTATCTTAAGGTGAGATCTGAAACTCTTCATGGGAAGTGATCGTGGATGGATGAGGGCAATGAGATTTGTACAGTGAACCACCATCGATAAACGAGAGCGTCTCCTTGAGTGTGAAGTGCATAAAATGAAACACTGCACCTGGAAAGTCAATGTGATAATGTCAGCCTTCTCATCGATTTTATATTAACGTTGAATGCGTCAAGATATCAAATAAAGTCTAACAACAGTTCTCCAGAATTAGACGTAGACACCGAAAATGAGTGTATGTTTGTAAGGTCTAATTTAAGATTTAATATAAACCAGGAAACTAAAACAAATAGTTGGAATATTGGAAAAAAACTGAGAAGTTAAAAGAACAGAGCTTGCTACTAGAGTAAGCATTGTTACTAATTCAGTAATGCTTTAACATCGCTGTGCCGTTTTTGATACGTCTTGGAGTTGCTCACCATGTTCAGATCCATAATTCCAGCATCAAGGTCTTTCTTCCACTCTTTTCTACTTGTGTAGCGCTCCACATAAGGTGTAGCTTCCTTCGTTTTCTACGTTTTCTTCCTGCAGGGAAGACACGAACAGTACAACATGCTGCGTAGCACCTAAGAAGCCAAAACAAAATCACAATACGCGTAAACCTATACATTAAGACAACGATGACTGCACAGCAATCAGAAAGTTGACGTTTTTTTTGTGCGCTAGCTCTGACAAGGATTTGATCCTTGCCTCTTGGAATAATGTCTTGAAACTGTAAAATCTGCGTTAATAGACGTATTTATTCCAAGCGCTGATAAAAAATGAACTGCATACTTCGATCAATGCTTCACGTTCAGTGGGACTGTGGTGAAGTGCAATATCGAACAGTGCGGGTATGCATGTGTTTTCGAATTAGTTTTAAGTTACATCAAGTGAGCAGTTATGAGATACAATGGAGGCTCACTCAGTATCGTCCTGCTTCATTTATCACAGGCGAACTGGAATTCCATATTACCAAGCCGTTAACACAGTGTCAGTGTTCAGGACGTCCACGACGAATGGCAGCTGCAGTTAACTCCGAGATAATATCTGGAGTTTCATATTAACAAGTGAGGTATATTTCCTAATCCGAGCAGAGATAGACACGGGAGACGTATGAATTTTAACTCTAAGCATAATTCCCAACAATAATTTTCATGGCCCTTCAGTGGCATATTCGGTCAGCCGTAGACAACAGAGACTGCCTGCTACAAGACATCCATCTAAAAATGTGTGTGCTGCTTCGATTTCCGAAACGTGATCCAAACTAGATAGGCATATCACCTGTAGGAGGTACTTTGTTATTAGGTCAGGCAGACTCAGACTCGACTCTAAAGGGGGTGCCGCTCTCCTGCTGCGGCAGGATATAGTCTCTCGGATATGCACATTAGTTCCCCTACCGCAGGACTGCAGATACCGGTAGCATGAATGAAATTACGTTCTGTATTATCCAACCCGTTAGCCGGTTTTTAATACCCGAGAACTGAGATAGGTGAAGTAAGAGTGGAAAGTACTGTTACTCCAACTTGAGCAACCGCTGGTGTTCTGCGGGAATTTCAGCGCTCACACCTCTATTTAGGGAAATTTGTGTACAGGAGACCCAGGACAGAGCTCACCTAATGTAATGGAAGGCAGCCACCACATAGTCCTCAACGACGGCTCTCCTGTCCTGGACTCTCTCGCCACAATAGTGGCTCACGTATTTCTTGCCACCAAAAGTGAGTATTTGATAAGGTAACTTTTTCTGTTATTTGGACGACGGAAGCGACAACAAGAGACGTGGAATTCTTTCTCAAAAGTCATTGGAGCATAAATAACAAAAACTGGTACTGTTTCAGAAAGTAATAATACAGTTGCTGAAGTAAGTCTACCAGAGACCGGCTCAATGTAAGTATCTTACTACACATTAGAGTATTAAATGCGGAAGAATTCTAGTATCAAAAGCGACATTTAACTTCATTACATATTAAGAACTCCGTGGTACGGTGGAATACGGAATACTCACCAGTGACTGCCGAACGTCGTCTAGAACATAAGATGGTTAAAATCATCTCATCTGTGGAAGATTACCAGTGAAACTGGGATGTAAATGCTCGAACTAACATGTTTTAAAAATTGTGAAAACCTCTCAACTGGATAAATTCTCCCCAGCAGACATCGCATATGATCATTTCCTAAGACCCCCATTTCAGATGAAAGAGATAAATTATATACGGAAGTCCTCTACGAATTCAGTCCTTGGAATGTGTTATGCTCACTGCCCTCTGCTCTCTCTCGTGACAAATCGTCCCTTCACGACTTTTCTACGAACCTTATCGACATCTGTATGAGAGTCTGCTACCTCCCTGAACAGTTCAAATAATGGTTGCAGTTCCCTAATCTAAATCGGTGCCTGGAAGTCCAACTTCCTACATACCTATCCCGTTGTCGGCTTGTCGGCGTTTACTAAAAGAGCTCTTGAAAGACTTATTTTGTTTTGTGTTCATATCTTTCCAAAGCGCAGTACCGTGTGTGTAAGAATAAAAAAAATTACTCATACAAACTCAAGAGGACTCCCTAAACACTCAGATCAGCGCACTACTCTGTTTTTAATACACACACCTAGATATGAAGAACGTCATTACACCAGATGCTAAATCTCTCGAGTATGCAAATGATTTATCGCTTTTCTTCTACACTTAAAGACCAAATCTCTATGCCTAATGTCAAGCAGAGCCATTTACACCTTCAATGACTGTATGACTGCCAACGACCTAACAGTTTCTATAGTTGTCATCAGCCCACTTTGTAACCACGAAAAGAAGCAACATTAACGCAATGAGACCTGCAGCTGGAACTTGACGGTGTGACCACTGTAAGCCTGCCTTCGTCCGCTGCATCATCGATTAGAATGATCGTTGTACCACACCGTTGCGAAAGGTGCACTTCATCAGTTTGTTTGTAGAATTCGGGTGCAGACTTGTGGGCCTTGGAGAACTGCGATCAACTTACACGAATGTCTTACTAGGAGAAGCTGTTGAAGCCCTGCTGCATGACGAAGTCAGTACTTGGAGAGATATTTTAATAGCCAAGTAGGGTAGCAGGCCAATACAGATTAATCATGCTCCTGCGACAAATGAGGGTTTCTTCCACACACAAGGTCAGCGTTGGAAATGAGGAGTATTTGCCCTCTGCTAGTGAAAGCACTAGGTTCAGTGCACAGTATCTACAGTTAGGTTCAAACAGATAAATCCATAGACCAACTTAGAAATCCATTCCGGTATCAGACGTAACATCACGGTAGTCACTATTTATAGTACGATGAAAAATTGCTTTGACACAATGAGTTCCAGTTTCATTGCCTACTTTAAACTTTACTGACGCACTTTGTTCACTTTTATATTGATTGCTTTTAATTTCATGAGACTTCAGCAGAAAGACGCATATTACTTCTCCCGCAGCTGAAGTATTCCTAAGAACTTCGTCTGCCGCCACCTTGTTCATATTTTACTGCAGAAGCGGCTGCGATTCGAAAGGCTCTGACATTAGGTATTTATGTGAGGCTTCAGAAACTGCTGTAGTTTAGCAATCAAAAAGCGTGTTCCATTCTATTCAGACTAGAGCGTAACAGTAAGATGAATATTTAGGTATTTGAAATTTTACTACAAGCATTGAGAAATAAACAAAAAGGCATGAGAATTTCATTCTAATGGGCCCCAGATCATGTATTACTGGCTTAGGAGACTTAGTCTCATAGCTGGCGACGAATTCCAATGATTCTGGATGTGCGATGAACGTCGTTCTACTATCCTCAGATTTCCAGCTGTGGGCGACACTGCGATCCAGCCAGTAATTAGAAGGTTCTTCTGTCTTCGAGACTTTCAGCCTAGCAGGAAGCTGAAAACTATCTTGGCACTTATTTCTATGAACCATAAGTTCATCCTAACCACTTACATTTGGTAGGTGTCAGGGATATCCGTTTCTACGAGTGTCAGAACACACAAGAAAGAAGGAGACGCAAGTGACCATCTGTTTACCTACAAGTACTTGGGAATACATTAAAACTCTTTAGTGCAAAACCTTGTGAAATTGAAGATTCCCATTCCATCAAGTGCTCATGTTTTGTTATATCATAGGGATCCTCCAATATCCTCCCCACTCCTTCTGATGCCTTTACGCTATATACTAATTTTATTTTCTTCTAGCTCAGAAAAGTAAGTAAATTAGCTGTCCTCGATTATGGCTTGTACTTCACACCACGTGCTTTCTATTCATAGCGTACTTTCGTTTCTGCAAGCTCTCAGTAGGTTGACTGAAGAAACATGTTTAGCGCAGCGTTAGCATGTTTTTAATAAATAGAGGTAATTTCTGTACTTTTGGACTGCATTGACTATAGAAAATGCTTCAAAATGTTAATACACCCTGTGCTATAGAGAAAGAGATCATTTATTTCCTCAAAGCAACACAGCGATGCTGTTTATAGGTGTAGCGCTATGTCTCCATTCGGCACATTCGCAGCAGAGAATACTAGACGTAGAAGAGAGCGAAGAAGAGAAGGCGGAATATGATGACAAAGATTAAGCATTTCCAGTGAGGCAACGCACCAGAACACCAAAGCGTATGCCAACGGAACATTAAGGATGTTTCGTATAGTACATCTACCTGAGATGTCGAATAAACTTGTAAAAGTTGATTCTGATTGCGTTGCCTGGTTTTAAGGATACATGTCTGAAGTCAGGCATAGAGATTTGGCCTTAAGTGTAGAAAAAGGCATAAATCATCTGCATACTGGAGAGTGTTAACCTCTGGTGTAATGATGTTCTTCATATCACATTTGTGATGTGCACTAAATGTAAAATACGTTGTCGTTTCAGAGAAAGAGAAAGAAGGAACTATTTTTTCAGTTCCATAATAAATAGAGTCAACGACCTTGCTGCAGTGAAGACACCGGTTCCAGTCAGATCACCGAGCTCAAGCGCTGTCTGGCTGGGCTAGCACTTTGATGGGCGACCATGCGGTCTGCCGTGCGCTGTTGGCAAGCGGGGTGCACTCAGCCCTTGTGAGGCAAACTAAAGAGCTACTTGTTTGAGAAGTAGCGGCTCCGGTCTTGTAAACTGACACACGGCCGGGAGAGCGGTGTGCTCACCCCATGCCCCTCCGTATCCGCATCCAGTAACGCCTGTGGTCTTAGGATGACACGACGGCCGGTCGGTACCGTTGGGCCTTCATAGCGTGATCGGATGGAGAGAGAGAGAGAGAGAGATAGCAAGTAGAAGAAACAGTATAAAGGACCATATACACAGAGTCTTGCAAAAGTAAGTGACACATGTCGGCCCATGGTTGTGCAACAAGTGTGACGCATTGTCAGAAGACAGTACATGCTCTGGGTATCTTGCAGACACAGTTCTCCAGTAATACAGATATTAAGTGAGAGTGAAATCACGCGACAGCTGGACACGTACTCAAAGTTTGAATTACGCAGGACAGTACGACCATTGTGGGCATAATTTCTGACACACAGGTTAGCCGTGAATTCTGACGCTGTATGGACTACATTCAATATCGCGTTCGTCAACAGTGAAATTCTGCCAATAGTTTGACCAAGGCCGGACAGATGAGGGTCATGCTGATTGCCAATGGAGGCCATCGACTTGTACGTCTACCATAGACGGCAATGTGGAGGTATCGAGGAACTGATTCACACCAGTCACAAATTTTCCGACGATGAAGACATTTACGCAGCTGTTCTACAATGGCTGCGTGGACAGGAGCGGGTTTCTATAGTCGGGAAAGTGATCGACTGTTAAAACATTTTTTGTCTTGCTTACAGAGCTTTGATGACTGTGTGGCAAAAGATTGTCATGTATCTGTGTTTGTTTGAAGTTTAATGCAGCAATTAATATAATATACTTGGCGTGCATAACAACGTGCAACGTTCTTTTTGAAGGCGCTGGAGTGAACTATTTTATGATAGTATTTTATGTCATAATAATTAACTGACATTTTGCGGTACTTACGTAAAAAGTGTTTATATATTTCAGTTGTCAGATTACAAATAAAATATCTAAAGACCGTGAAAATATGTCATTATTAGGATGTAAAACGAGTTTGATGAATGATGTAGCATATATGAGTCTACTTGCCCTAATACTTTAATGATTCATAAGAATTTTTGTAAAATTTGTTATTTCAGTCCTATTCGGTCCCAGCATATTTAATTGACAATCAATACAAAATTTTCGTTCGCAAAACCCAAGCTCAGAACCGAGGAGAATAAATAAAGCTCCTGTTTGAAATTTTAGGTTTTCCCGGAGTAATCAGAATCGGAAGTCTCTCAGTGGCCTGTATATTACGAAGACCTGCAACCTTGGGATCAGTTTTCAACAGGACTCAGCAGCAGGGGTTCTGATAAGGATGGGGAACATCTGGATCGCCGAAATGCTGAATGAAATTGATTTTATAATGCGGCAGCCAACCTTCGTTGCAATTCATGAATGCCCTTATTTGCTTTACACGAAATAATAGTGTGGTTGTATAAAATATGGTTTGTTACTTATAAGTGAATACTCTTGTTAATCTCTGTGTGTATGCATTTCATTCTCTCTTGAATACTACTTCGTGTTTTCTGACTACGTTTGATATGTGAAGATTCCTTAGCTCTAAGTACTGAACATATGTGAAACAGCAAATTAATTTAAAACCATTGTATACGTTATTTGCACTATGTTTTCTCTGCATATATGAGTTGACATTTGGACCACGCAGTTTGCAGTATGGCTCAGTAAACCTAAGCGAAATAATGTAGTAATAATAAAATTAATAAAAATGCAACAAAGTAATGGCTGTGTGTGCCTTTGTGTGTGTGTGTGTGTGTGTGTGTGTGTGTGTGTGTGTGTTCGCTGTCCTACATAAGCCTTCTTCGTATAGCTCCATACTTTACTTCCTCTGCTCCCCAGTTGATTAAAGTCGACTTGAGAGCTAATATGAGAGGACTAACAAGAATGTCGTTAGATTAACGACCCCAAGAGAGAATGGAAACCGGTGCATCAAATGTATCTAATGCCTAGCAGTGTCTAGCAGCCCACATCTGATGTCTTAATGAGATACAAAGTATTCTTTGGGTTATGGCCAAGAAAGAAGAGAAGGCCGTGTTGGTGAAGTGGTTAACGCGCTGGAGTTTGATACATCTCGAGGTGCTGAGATCCTCATTCAACGTTTTCGCCTGAATTTTATTCATTTTCTCAGTCCACTTTGAGCAGGCGCCGGAATGGTTCACCTGAAAAGGTTATGATCCGTTTATTGGTACAACTTTGTCCGATCCGAACGTCGACGAGACGTCAAAAGCAAATTTTCGTTTCTACTTATCTAGTACATCACAAAGTAGGATAAAATTTGAGCGCGGTTTTAGAAATTCCTTTAATCAGTTGGCAACTTTTTGGATCCTTAATCGATAGCTTGGATATAGAATCAAGTTTGCATCATCTTAATTCCTCCGTTCAGCCTACTAAAAACATTCACTGTTTTATTTAGACTTGAAAAGCAAAGAATAAAGGTAATTCCTCATAGGGGAAAACTGGTTATCATCGATATCCATCCAAATTTCTTGAGTTCGTGTTGTCTCCCTGAGGTACTAGACGTACCCTTGCAGCAGTAACCCTAATCAGTTTCTTTCACTGAATAATTCAATTATGAATCCATCGTCATCAAATATTTGAGACTCAAAAAATAAGTTCTAGTTGCGTTTACTGTATGTCCTTATCCGTGTTACACCAGTTCTCAATTTGCTCCCGTCGCAGAATGAGGAAAATCTGTGGTCTTTCAGCTCTTTTTGTGTAGGCATAGATCTTGTAATTTATATGCACATCGCACTTAAGCACGTTTACATAATCATATGTCATTTACGCCTTTCTTGTTATTGATATATCACTGCATCCAAATTAGTACACTGAAGGTTGTAAACTCGGCAACACGCAAATAGAAGTTAGAAAATCTAAATTGTGTCGTTATTGCTCATACTTACTGCCAAACCTCCAGATATCAGAGACTCAGATCGGCACCAAACGTTATGTGTCAATAGAGTACCAACCAAAACACCGATTTAGTTCGTGCTGGGTGCTGTCGTCCAATATAACATTCATAAACGATAAACAAAAGGATCACCGGCACAATCGAGTATAGGAGAAGCGTATATGTGATAAAACGGTACAGAGAGCTGTGGTAGGTGAGTGGGTAAGGCGTTAGCTTCTCGTCTTAAACTTCCCGAGTTCAAAGCCCACTGAGGGCGATTAAAAAAAAAAAAAAAAAAAAAAAAAAAAAAAAAAAAAAAAAAAAAAAAACAGTTTACGCGTGAAATTGTTATAAGGGATAACATATTCCTGACATGTAAAAGGACGTTTCGGTGTTTGTAGCAATGTTATTTTTGCTAGCCACCATATACCGTTATCCAGGAACAAAGGAAAGTGTAGGGGGTGCAACGAACATAGTTTATTTATTTTCCTTTTCTCTCATTAATACCACCGAGAATAGCAGGTTGATACTCTATCGACACACAACGTTTGGTATTGATCTAACTGTTTCACATCTGGAGGTTTGGGTGTTCGTGCTAAAATGATATGAAAGGGGGGAGGATCACCACATAGAGCCGACGACGATGTAGTTCGGCTACACATGTTGCAAGATCTTGACTTCCAACGCCTAAAAAAACATATGTGAAATATTTTCCTGAACCTGTAAACCACTATAACACGTTCCGAAATACTTCACGTTAATGATAATGCTAAGCCGAGAATCACAACCAGTATGAACGTTCTTACAACGGACTATTCCACTTCTATCTCCCACTACGTATGGTAGTAAGTAGTGGAAAACAAACTACTGATACTGTCAGGGAATAGTGATGATGATATAACAACTGTGTTTTTTTTTATTTACTTATTCTTAGCATTCTTCTCACATGCATCTGACAACGTATTTGCATTCCCTTCCACCTTCTTGTGGAATGAACCCAATCACTTACGGTAATAAGGCAAGTTGGTTCGTACATTCAGAGAAAACTGTTTATTTAATTTGGATGCTCGTTTTGCTATGAGAAGCTGGGACATTCTACACAGTCACTCAAAGAAGTTGCACCCCTTCGATTACCAGTTTTTTGTAGGTCGCTGGAGTAAATAGGTAGCTGGAGCAACTGACGGTACCAAGCGATGGGAAAAGAAGCGTAGGTAAATCCAGTTTTCAGAAGAAGTCGCCGGGCAGATTCACATGATAATTTGGCGCTACTGACAACGTCCGTCTGTTGTAGATCTGTGAAACAAGTTTTATGCACACTCATTTGGACGTTTCAACAGATAGAAATTCTGTAAAAAGAGTCTTCTGCAGACAGAGATCTTGACCGACTTAACAAATACATCGGAAGCTGACTCAACCTATAATTATATACCATCGGGATTTTTCTCACTATGTAGGCGTTAACTTATGCACGCTATTTTAAAAAGTTTCAGATATTCTTGCAGGATGTAGTATTATTCAAAACTGAAAGAAGAAAATAATGACGTGTTCGGAAGCAAGAACATGTTGAGATATAGATCGTTAAATATCCCCAGTTCACAGTCTCCGTATATTTACAAATAAGGCGGCATTCTCACGTGATAGCACAGTAAATTACGGCGGAACGGTCGTGAGGGCTGATGCCATTCCTGCTGCAAACGTGGCTTTGTGGGGTCATGATTGCTTCAGCATCAGTTAATGCACAGCAGTTGCAGGTGACAGACTCATTGAGCGAGACACTTATCCGAACAGGTGAACAAGTGCTTTGTATTACCGATTACCAGTCCTATTGCAGAACTGTGTACAGCGGGGCACCATACCGCACCGTTTCTTAAGCGATATTCTTGCCGAGTAGGTCCGGTATCATGTCCCCATCATTCACCGGAGACGAATGTGCCGGATTTCTGGCTGCGGAGGCATTTAAGGTCATCGGTGTATGCCCAGTCCATCAACAAAGTGCGAACGTAACAGGAGCGTGTGACCAACGCCCGTAATGCAATCCGGACAGAGGCAGGTGTATTTGAAAGAGAGTGTGCTTAACAGAGAAGGACGTCATTATCCGATAAAATCACATGCCGCCCTACTTACCCTGCTGATTTGGACAATACTGCGTCAGTTTGGAATATATGACACTTGCCTTCGAACACCTGTATTTATCCACAGGTAGTGTAGGTGATGATCGTATGTCGCAAAGACTGATCACAAAGAATAAAAATAATTAATGCCGTGATGAAAAGTTATGAGGTGCTTTGATCACGAGATTGGTTATACGTCTCTGGAATCAGTCACAATCTTCTTAAGTTCAGACCTTTTTAAAGTTTAACTATCCAACAAACCTGGCTCTTGTTATGGCACAACGGACGGAAGTAGCCAAGAGGTCCACAATGTTCCACCTACTGCGCACGACTGAAGTACATACGTATATGAAACAAATGCTACTCTAGTATGTTGTAGGACTTTCGCACAATCAGCTTAGCATCTCATGCATCCACATTGATGATAGGAATAATACACAGATGAATGAGAGAGAATGATCTGGATCTGCTTCTGGATTTGACTTCGATGAAGATGGACACGAGCAAGCAGTCCTGACATAGTGACTGATAATTGAAGCAAGATGTATGGAAAATTAAGACAAAAGACAACAGACTAAGCGTAAAAGGGTACCACATGTTCAAAATTCACAGGAAATGTGTAGCCTGTAGGAAAATACGGAAAATATAAAATATTTACAAGAAGCAAGAGGAACGGAGAAAATGAGAACCGAGATCGGAGAGCTCTAATTAGACAGGACACTATGGTTCAACCTGTACGTCTTAGAAACAATGAGGGGTGTACAAGAGAAACTTATGAGTTGGATTTGAATTTAAAGTGGAAGATATCAATGAGAGAATTTGTTGATGACATTGCTACCCTCATTGAAAGTTAGGTAGAATTGCAAGATGTGTTGAATGGAATCAATAGTCTAAAGAGCACACACACTAGTTACGGAGTAAACCAGAGAGATTAGAAAGCAATTACCAGTAAGAGAAAGGAGAGCACCGATAAGCTCAAAATAAAAATTGGGTCATGAAGGCCTTCCTGGTCAAAAGAATCCCAGTAGTATCGCACATTGGCCTTAACAGCTAATGAAGAAATTTCTTTGAGTATGTGTCTGGCATGCAGCATTGTATGGAGGTAGTCAAGGATTGTGGGGAAACTGCATACGATGATTATCGAAACGTTTGTCATATGCTGTTACAAAATGGCGCTGAGAATTACCTGGACTGTTGAGATAAGTAATAAAGAGTTGAAACGTCCTGACGGATCATACCTGTGTGCCGGACCGAGACTCTTACTCGGGACCTTTCCATTTCGCGGGTAAGTGTTCTACCGTCTGAGCTACCCAAGTATGACCGAAGTTTGGAAGGTAGGAGACGAGATACTGGCGGAATTAAAGCTGTGAGGACGGGTCGTGTGTCATGTTTGGGTAGCTCAGATGGGTTTACTCCCACGGCTAGCAGTCACCTCGATCGCTTTTACCTTTTCGACTCCATGTGTGGGCAGCTTCTGGATGTTACTGTGATACCAGCCTGTTTTACTGATCACTGAGCCGTAGCCGTCACGTTTAATTACGAGCGGCAACCGGTTAAATTGTTTCGTCCTCCCTGGCTGCTCAGTATAGCCTATTTGCAGGATACCTCTCTAGGTGTCGCGCAGGAGGACGTAGGGGTTCGCTGTTCTCGTACTATGGACCGGAACTCGTCTATTGGGGCATGGTGGAGACTGCATGTTAAACCACAAATCCGTAGGGCTCTCATGCGTTTTGTAGCTGCGAAGGTGGCAGACGATCGACGAACGCAAGAGTTTTACTACTCAGTCTTACGTCAACTGTACGATAGTGCTACGCATGCTCCCCTACGGGTTACTGAAATAGAGTGCATCAAAGCCAAACTGCGTCAGCTAAAACGCATTCAAATGGAGGGACTGCGGATGAGGTGTCAACCACGTCCCCTTTTAGAAGACGAATTGACGCCACTATACCGCCTAGTGCGTTTACTGGCGCGCCGGAACCGTGTGTGCCTTGCCTCCCTCACGACCGCTGATGTCCGCATGTTCACCTCTCACCGTGACATTTCCGACTTTATTTACACCTATTTTACTGATCTGTACCAGACCCATGTCCCGGCTGAAAACTCTCTCGACGACTTTACATCCTTGCTGCATCGCGTCGTCACTCCTCAATTAAATGAAGCCTTTCTGCGTCCCTTTCACAAGGACGATATATATGATGTTGTTACAGGATCTCAGTCCCACAAGTCGCCTGGATTAGGCGGTATTCCTGAGGAGTTTTATGTTTAATTTTGGCCACTCATTGGTGACACTTTAACGTCAATGGTAAATGAAGTGATGCGGTGAGTCTCACTTCCTGCTCCTTTTCAGGAAGTTGAACTGTTCCTCCTCCGAAAACCACAGGTTTTGATTCCCTCCGTCCTATTACTCTCCTTAACTTCGATTATAAAATCGTCGCTCGGGCAATTAATATCTGCCTCGCTAAGCTGCTCGATACTATTATTGCCACCTACCAAAGCTGTGTGCCTGGACGCACGATACTGACTTCTGTTCTCGAATGTCGCGATTTAATTTCGGTGGCCGCTGCCCAGGAGCTTTACTTTTTCTTGATTTCCAAATAGCGCTTGATCGCGTCAGCCATGATTTTCTAACCAGAGCGCTCACCACTGTCGGATTTAATAATGAACCTCGACAGGTCTTAACTCGTCTTTTTACCGGTATCAGGGTCTCGGTGATTGTGAACGGTGACCCTACCTCCCCACCCCCCCACCCCCAGGATATCTATCAGACGGGCTTTACCCTAGGGAAGCCCTTATCCATGTCCCTTTTTGTCTTGTTCTTAGAGTCCTTACTTCGCCGCCTCACCATGCAATTACGTGGCTGGACTGTATTGTGGGAACTATTTTCGGTCCGTGCATACGCCGATAACGTCATGTATTTAGTACGACAAGTCGAGGACATACCGAGGCTTAAGGATACCTTGGATTCATTTTGTCGTCTTGCTGGTGCTCGCAATAATGATCGTAAATGAACGTTCCTACTGTTGAGAGGCTTCAATAATGTCGTCATTCCTTAGGCGAAAGTCGTCAATCGCCAAGACCTTAGGGATCTTAGTGGATCGCAATCCGATCAAAATGACGACACTAAATTGGCGTGAGGTAGCAAGTCGTGTTCATGGAGCGATTCTTGAACGTGAACGCAGTTCGCTTAGCCTCCTTCACAAGGTACGGGCTTTACAAACCTACGTCTTCAGTAAAGTATATTAAGTTACGCAGGTCCTCCCGCTTCCCGCGATGATGGCCCGCAGACTGAAATTCCTGTGGCGCCGCCCTATCTTTCCTGCCCGGTACGAAGTAGTGGCCAGGCCTCGAAAGCTTGGAGGATTCGCTCTTTCCGATATCAAAATGAAGACATCCCTCTTATTTGCCTGCCGCAATGTTTTAACCTGTACGCGGGGGGCTCTGCATTCAGTTACCTCTCGTTTACTTTCCCGCCTCCGGCCGGTCTGTCTGACCCCTCCTGTTGATGTTGGACGGATTAAATACTAAATTGCGGAACATTAGCGAATATTTTCTAATTATCGGTGCTGACATACTTTCTATGACGCATATTAATACGAGCATGCTGTCACTTTGTTGTAGTGCACCATTTCCCCTTTCTTTTGTTCTACTTGCTTCCCCACTAACGTGTCGGAAAACGGTCTGCTCCCATGTTAGTCTTCCTGTATTTCGGATGGAGATGGCTTCAACGTGATATAAGGCAATCCACAGTCTGACACCTACTGGTGATCGTCTTTTTGGTATTGGCCTTCGTCCGACTGATCAGTGCGAGGAATGTCATCCGACTGACACCTTACTTCGCAGGCTTGTTGCTTGCAGACGGGATCATTGGCTCTGTTTCCGCCGTCAATTAGCTTTCCCTTATTCGAGGGCCTGAAACTGCTTTCCCAGACGACATTCTCCTACATCCGGACATTTCCTTTTTTCCTTTCCCTCAGACGAAAACAAACACGATTGTCTGGCTCTTGGGTTACTATGTGCACTACGTCGTTGAAGGTGGGAATGAGCCAGATCCCCGCGTTTTTCACCATTATCTGAGAACAGCATTTGCCGCGATTCCGAACGCTTTTTGCGAATATGCTTTTTCTTGTGTTTAACAGTCCGGGTGTTGGTTAAGCTCCCCTGTGATCTCTGTTTCTCCCCTTAGCTTGAGTCCCCTCCCTTGTAGCTTTGTTTTGTCACTTTTTCTCTTCCACATGCATATAAAAATCTGACAAGAAGGGCGTGATTATGGGTTAGTCTTCCCCTCTAGAATTTAATAATTGTTTGTGCCTGAACTAATTTGTTGATTTTCTTTCTGCAGCTGATGTTAAATCATGATTAGACTATGGTTGTCTCATTTTCATGAAAATACCAAATCAATCTGAAATTTAAAAAAGATCGAAAGCACTTCCCGCGAAAGGCAAAGGTCCCGAGTTCGAATCTCGGTCCGGCACACTGTTTTAATCTGCCACGAAGTTTCATATCAGCGCACACTCCGCTGAAAAGTGAAATTTTCATTCTGGGATGAAGAGTTTGTCTGCAGAAGGCGTCCGGACAGGAATATGTGGAAAACAGAGGCCATAAGAAGACACATTGATAGAACGTGTGTTGAGACACCAGGAAATAGTTTTGTTGACACTAGACGGATCTATAGAGGTTCAAAACTGCAGGGGTAGACAGGGCAAGGAATATGTACGACAGATAATTGAAGACGTTTCGTGGAAGTACCCCTCTGCTATGAAGAGGTTCGCAAAGAGAGAGGTAAGTGGCGTTCTGCATAAACTCAAGCAGCAGACAAATGATATAAAGTAATAGAAACTAAAATTAATATTATGTGATTATACAACAGTTTTGAAGAATCCGTTTCAGAGTTCAACCAACCAAAAAATACCATCCGAATCAACAATCGCCAACCAACGCTTAGTAGCAAAAGGTTATTGCTTTGGATGTATTTGGATATAACAATGAAGAGAGAGAATAATACACACACATTTGACATCTTCAGAAAGTCAACAGCCACAGACATTATTATACCTGCTTCATCCAGCAACCCGCTGAATCAAAAATTAGCTGCCCTACGACACATGTTATACAGACTAAATAACATCCCACTCAGCAAAGAGAACTATGACAAAGAATTACAAACAGTACAATTCATAGCCACAAAAAATGATTACAGCACCCATATAATACAATAACGCAATCAAAAAATTAAAACACAGCTAAAGAGAAATCAAGACATGCAGAGAGCACAGAAACCCACGTACACTACATTTCACATGGAAACACAAAACAATGACACCTATGACATTAATAACAAAATCATGGTACACTCTTACATACAATCACAAAAGCAACACACAGGATAGCAAAAATACTACGAAAACAGGGATTACAAAGAGCTTACAGAACAAGAAACACACTCCAGTAACATTTACAAACAAGAGACAAACCAGATAAATACCAAGGATCAGGTATATACCAGCTATAGTGCCAAGAATGTAAATCAGTACATCTTGGGATGACAAGCAGGAACTGCAAAGCTAGATATAAAGAACACATAAGAAATTTAAAACGTGAAGATAGCCATTCTACCTTCGCTAAACACCTTATAAAACATGGACAACAACCATCCAACATGGAATGTGACATAACAGTTACCAGAGTGAATAATCACAACAGAAAGCTCCTGACATTGCAAGCGAACTGTCACATACAATGAGCCATTTCAATGGAAGACAAGGTATTCAACGACCAAATCCATATAAACCATAACTCTCTGATCATGGCAGCCACCAAAACTATAACAAACCGAAATGTAATCGGGATAATTAATTAATTAATATCCCCACGCTCACCTCCCCCCCACCCCCCAACCCCCCCCACACACACACACATACAGAAACATGAAGTCATATTTATTAAAAATAATAATAATAATACGTTTACACACAGCAAACCACACACACACACATATTTACTATAAAAAATTACAGTACACACAGAAAAATACATACACACTCGTAACCTCATATTTATTTTAAAAAATTACATTTACTCACAGCAGAATACACACACACACACACACACACACACACACACACCCATGCCCCGGGCGCACACACACACATACCCCCCCCCCCCCCCCCCCCACACACACACACAGAGAGAGAGAGAGAGAGAGAGAGAGAGAGAGAGAGAGAACAAATGAAAACATGAAACACAACACAAACAAAGGACAGACAAACACACAACAACAGTTGGCAACGCTACGTACCAAAAACCGCACATATGTTGATCACCAAATGCAAATTGAAAGTGAAACATGCGATGTGACAAATGTGGAACGGCAGAAATCGGCCAACTGGAGTACGAAAACCAACAAATACATCTCCAGGACCACACACATGTGTTAACACAGCTGGAAATCGTAAGTAACACCGAACGATACATTCACAATACGCAACTTGTGCTACAGAAGTTATTTCTAGCCTAGAAAGGAAGAGAAAAGCACGACAAAATGTAATATAGCAGCTTATTATATCCATCATGTAATATGTTTATTGTATGTATACAAAAAATGTATTTCCGGCTACTGATGATGCTTCCCAGATAATAAGAGCGAAATGCCTATGGCAATAAACAAACTGCCTTCATTTAGTTGCATAGACCATACATACCTCCACGATCGTAGAGGTAAAATTAAAATAAGTAAGAGTAATTAATTCAGCAACATGATTGTTACAAATGTCTTTGAGAAATACAATGATAAAATTCACCAATGCATCATCAAAATTAAGCACCTAGTATGGGTACATGAAGAACAAGCAAATTTTCATATATAGGAGAAGGTATTCGAACCAATGGAAGAGAAAGAATGCTACCAGAATACGATTAACGGAGATGGACTTAGCAATCTACTTAACAAAACTCGTACATATCAAAAAATTGTCTAGGAAGCAAATGATCAAAAACTCCCCACTACCAAAGATTGAGTTGGCCATAATGCCGATATGCAACAGAAACACTGAGCATAAAATCAATAAAGGAAAATAAAGAAATGAGGGAAATGGAAAGAAAGTGTGATACAAAAACTAAAAACATTTAAAGTAACATGTAATACAAAAGTATACAATTATGCAGAAATAATTACGGACTAAATTAGGAAAAGAAGACTAACGTTCTGTGGGTGCGTACAGAGAGTAAGCTTATAAGAACAACTTGAGAGGCGCCCACATGCCTTGCTCATACTGTGGCATCAAGCAGTCAGGCCTGCAAGGTGAGTGGTCTGCCAAGCGAGTGGATTCATTCTTATTTATCAAGTAACATGAACTTTCGTACAATTAAGTTACAAATTATCCTCCTGTATGAATAATACGCAACGGAAACGCATATCTGACTATCAGTAATTTACAGAACTCTGTTCACTACGCACTGGCAATACCACATTTTCTTTTTGTCTTTTATTTAACGGATTTTGTCAACACGTGGCCGCCGCACTGAATATGAATGGCGCACACATTATAAATTCGGGACATCATGACAACATACAACTCGAAGGAAAAGTCCACCAATCTTTTTCTTTTCACTAACTTATTTATTCCGATAAATTCTATAACCTAAACACACAAATTCTATAACCTACAACAATAACACATGAGAAATTCCGCCCAGTGGGCATGGCTTAACATTGGTGATTCTCTACCTTATGGTCTCGTAATTATTTAACGCTACAGTGCACTTTCTGGATAGGATGGTGGATCTTTTATTATATCTCACACTTCGACTATCACAATCATCATCACGAAACTTTCCTCCAGACCGAGCAGTACAAAAGGAACACGCATAACCCACTAATCTTTTGAAGCTACCTTGCTACTCTCCCATGCAAACCACACATACCCAAATTACATGACATACATCACACTACAACATGGAATACAATACACTAAATAGTCACAACACTATCACTTTCAGCTTTCCCACTTCAATTAGTATTTATCCCAGTTTCACACGACAGTGCCCCACTTTGTAATTCTACTTTCCTACTATGAACTCTGGAGATATATGCACGTCTTCCTGCGCAATGCCAGCCAAGTGGCGTTGCTGGATAGACGGCCGACTCACCTTGCTTCTCTCTCAGAGTTTGAATCTAGCGTCACACGGAATCATATCACGCAAAGTAATATTAAGAACATATTCATCACACACGCGAGTCCTCAACTGACATCATGGACGAGTACTTCTCTTTATCCTTTGTCTCATACACAGATTGAGACTCACACAGTACTCACTACGTGGAAGTACTCGTCTCTAATTTCAAGTCCTGCACACGCCATTTCTTAACTATTTCAACTTATGGTACACACTCTGTTTCTTAAATATTTCAACTTATTGTACACACGCTAGTAACTCAACATAACTTAAGCACACGGAAGTATTTCAACTTATTCCTACACGTGGTTTCACTGTGACCGTTGGTCACTTCCGTAGATTACTACAATCCCATTAATATTACCTGCCTGACATTTAATTCTCCCCACAAAAGTTCCTGAAATGGAGAAATTATTATTTCAAACTACCCTTAAATATTCCACATGCATACCATGTCTCCACTCTTTTGTCTTTACGGAGCACAACTATAACAGGTCTTAACTGCACAAGATCCAGCGGCAGAGTGCCGAAACATGGCTGTTCTTCAGGTCCTCTCGCACCTTTGCTGAAGTGGGGGAGCACCTTGCTACCGTATTGGTCAGCCACATTTCAGGCGCTCAAAGCTCAGGTAAATTTCATCTCTTCGGTCCCACCAAAGGTGGCCAAAGGATCGTCTCAAAGATGATCATATATTCACATTCACTATCTGCGGTTAGCAGACGACCATACATTTATTCATTTCACAGATCTCACCAAACTGGATGTAGGGATTTATTTTGTGGGAGTGCACATGTGATCAATTAAATAAATTAATTGTAATTCTTTCCCACACTGGTTCTAATGGTTCTGAGCACTATGGGACTTAACATCTGTGGTCATCAGTCCCCTAGAACTTAGAACTGCTTAAACCTAACTAACCTAAGGACATCACACATATCCATGCCCGAGGCAGGATTCGAACCTGCGACCGTAGCGGCCCGCGGTTCCAGACTGAAGCGCCTAGAACCGCACGGCCACACAGGCCGGCCCCCACACTGGTATCCAGCTTCGGTGTATTAATTGAAATTGAGTTATTTTACAAAAAAAAATGTGTTGTTCTGACAAAAATAATGAACTATGTTGTACCTATTTTCAATTTTCAGTGTCGGGTGGTACTGTACCCTTTCAAACTGAACAGCTTCTTTCTTTCTCGTACTTCCCCAGCATTTATTGCCATCTACTACAGAGTCCCCTATTCGACGACTCAGTATTTTTTTTAAATTATTTAACTCTGTGAACGACTGCTCTTCCTGATGATACAGTTATCACAGTAACATAAGGGAGAAAAGCAATGTGCGCCATTTGTCTGAGAATCGCGTAAACTTTGTTCTGTATGTTATCGTATTTGAACAGCTTATGTGTTACGTCATGTGATACGGAATTTGGGGACCAGCATATCATTCGCCTAAACGAGCGTGGAAACCACCTAAGACACACCGTCAGGCTGATCCGTGTACCAGCCAAAGGTCGTTACTCTGCCGCGCGAGTTCGATTAGAGTCTTGATCAGCTTCTTGTGCAGTAAGCTAGTGTGCTGCTTCTTATTCGATTTCTCTAGAGTACCTGTGATGTTTCAGATTACAAATCTGTACTGTTCTGAGCATCATCTGTTTCTACGTCCGTCATCTTCAAATGTCATCTGTCATTCCTGTTCTCTTCCTACCTCTTCCTCTAATTCCTTCCACTTTTTCCTATGTAATTCTTTGTTGCAGGCAACTGCTATGCATTCTTTTCAGATTCCTTCGAATAAATTTCCTTCATCACCTATTTTCTTCAAAACTTCCTCATTCTAAAGTCGGTTTCAGAATTCCTCTCCATACCTACATTTCGAAACTTTCAAATATTTTTTCTTTCTTTTTAACCATCCGTGATTCACTGCTGTATACACTACAATCCAGACACAAAATTGAGCAAATCCTTTCTTCATCCTCTAGATGTTACTAACTGCGTCACTTTTACAAAAGGCTCTCTTTCCTATAGATATTTTCCTCCTCATTTTGTCCATTGTCCATATAACTTCAGTTCCATGATAAAAAACTTTCACATGTAGAAAGACTCTTACTTGTTCTCTCTTTTTTCTCTCTGAGAATACGTTTACTGGAGCTTCCTTCATGCCTGTTCTCAGCACTTCCTCTTTCCAGTACTTATCTTCATCCTATACCCTTAGCTCCTTCCTGCAATACTCTTCAACATTTTCTGTAGCTTCTCCTTTCATTCCGCCAGCACTGCTGGTCCATCCTCTTATTTTATAGTCATTCTCCTTTCTCTTCTAATTACTATGCCTCTTGTATCCGCTATGGCCCTACCTAAAAGTTTTTCTCCACATATGTTGAATAGCTTCGGTGACAGTGAGCATCTTTGCCTTACAACTCTTTCAGTGCACATCTGTTCCGACACCAGATTGCCTACACTATCACCTTTTGCTCTGTACACGTCTCCTACATTAACCTTCCATTCTTCCACCTTCCACTTCTTTTAAAAATATCAGCCATGTCTTCTTCCAGTCGACAATGCAAATGTACATCACCTTGTTCATTTCTGTCATTCTTTATCTTATCATCCTCATACAACCTATGGCGCCTCTTGTTCTTTTACCCTTGTTGAACCATACCTGGTTGTCCCCGTTATTTTCCCCAATTTTCCTTTCGATTCTCTGTAGGATGACTCTCGTTATAGCCTTTGTTACTGGACAGATAAAACAAATTGTCTTATATTCTTTGTATTCTTTTGTATAGTACTTTTTTGGTAAATGTAGTAGAATAGTCTTAAGTAAATCTTGATACTACATTCCGATGTCATAAATTCTGTTTACTACCACAGTCAATGTGGCTATCGAATTTACACCTAAGATTTTCAGTGTCTCAGATGGTATTTTGCTAGAGCCCCATGGTTTCCTTACCCGGAGCTCCTGTTTCACTTTCTCCAAAACACATTTCAATATGTTAGGACTTCGTTTTTTTTTTCATTTTCTTCCCCTTCATCTTCCAAATTCAATCTAATGTTATCAGCTTGTACACCATACACCTCTTCCACGTAATCCACCCAAACGTCTATACACACCATACTCACGCGAAGCTGAAAGTTGGCAAGATTTCTAAGACAAAACTGTTCGAAAAAGACATTTAAGAAAATGCAGAGCAGGAGAGAAGAAAGAAAGCGTAACGCAAATTTAATTTGCTAAACATGGTCCTCAGCTCGTCTCTAACGAAAGAAGCGTGTGAAATTTAATATGTTCGAGTGAGCTTCATGTACGACATCTGAATATGGAAGTAACTATGAGATGTGCTTCGTGTGTTTCCATTTAGACAGCCATCATATGGCGACCAGGCGGTGAAACATGTCTGTGTGGAAGTTAGCCGAAAGACGGCAGGTGGTAAGTGATGCTGTAAATGACGGAAGGAACGATGAACTGGAAGTGTGTAGAAGCCCATCTAGCAGAAACTGAATACTGCTGAAAAGTTGCTTGTATTGGGACTCCTTTCTTACCGTGAGTTCGTATAAGCAATGAAATGACCAGAGATGTGTCCACGTGGCGATCAGTGGCAGATCTCACACAGTTCTCTCTGAGCTGACCTGTGGCTGGGCTACGTAAAACTTTTTCAGGGCTTTTGGTGTGGTGGGAAACCAAGCCTTGGCAGAAACGTGATTGAAATATGCAGTTCCTGCTTTCTAACTCTTGCGGTGAAATTTAGGAGCTGACCGGACGAACGTCTAGGCAAGTCCACATGCTGCTTTAATCGATGGGGTCGCATTGTGCCCTTGCAAGTTGGGAACACATGTCTATTAAAATTTTCAGCATAAACTTCAGTCTGTTTCCGACGTTTCTTTCACACGCGATGAATTCAGTCACTTTATTGACGACTCATATGAACGAGGATGCAGTCTACCATACAAGCTGGACTTGTTTTTAGAATTAGAATAATATAATTATCAGCACAATTACATTTGTATCTAACAAAATAACCTGTTTCGGCTGATATTTGCAACGCTCAGGTCATAAAATACAGTGAGTGGTTACGTGCCACCATTGACAACATGGTTTCCGCAGTCGTGGAACGGAAGCACAGCCTATATTTTAGTATCACTGGAGGCCGATGTCGGCCGATACCGGTTACTTCATTAGGAATAAATGCGATTGTGCCAGATAATTAAATTACTCTAAAAATAATCATTCACTGTATTCCCTTCTAAATACAAATGGCGGTCTTCCCATTGTTTGTAAACTTTTACGGTTCAAATAAAGAGAAACTAAAACTACCCTCTACCCAGTGTGAATAGCTTTCCCAGCGGTTTTAGTCCCGTTTCCTTCGCTCACCAGTTATCACTTGTTTACACAAACCTATTGCTTCCATTCCGTATTCGCTGTCCAATCTTACATTCCTCCGAAATATCTAAGGAGGAAAGCAGCTAAGGTAAACCTGCTCTCCCATGTACGAAGCGCTACAAGATCCACCAACAATCCCTGTGAAATGATCTGAACCACACTAGGCTGGCTCAGAAGGTATCAGCTCCTTCGACGTGACATCCGGGTGGCGCCAACACAGGAACGAGGGTACATACACTCAACAACGCTCAGTTACCTCAAGACCCAACGAAAAAAGTTGATGATTTAAACTACCGTGCCAAATTTGATCGAAGATGAATGGCATTAGGACGGGTTAATGGAGATGTGGTTACGCTTTGACGAAGTTGGGTTCCCTCTAAACTGTTGGTGCCGAATGCGGAGCAAAGGAGGATATTATGAAATCGTAGTTAATGAGTGAGCACTTGCGGTATTCCATGGTGATCTGATGACTGGGCACCAGGTGGCTCCGAGTGTTCTGAGCTGGTTGTCAAGTTTAGACATTTGCATTTTAGAGTAGACACTTTTCGGTCCAAGGAAACTGACACACACACAAACACGTACACACACTTATGGGCGTGCAGATGTGTGTGTGTGTGTGCTATCCATATGACAGTAATTTAATGAAAATTTCTGTCCAGAAGTCACTCATTAGTTGCTGTGCAGCTAAGTAATTGAATCACATTTAATTTTAAGTTCCGAGTGTAATTAGACGAGCAGCGCACCCAGTGACCACATACAGTACATTTCCTTGGTACAGAATGAAATAACCTGTCCTTGTGTGCCGAATTAATCCATATATCTTATGAAAACGGATAACTCTATCGTTGCCTATATTCCACATCCGGTATTAAACCAGTGGATCGATTTGATCCAAACGTCGCACTGTCTGGAAAGAAGCGCTCTGGTGTGTAAGAACCACCCACCAATCAAAGAGGTGGGGGTGCAGTTGAAAAAGTAGCGTAGCCCACGACTGACAAATATCTGGAATTTATTCATTCAACATTTAAGAGTGAGATCACTTAATCACTTGGAACAAACTCTATACGTAATTTCAATGTTTATCCCTTACTGTATTTTCATGTAGTGCAGTAAAACAGCTGCATCAAGAATTACATTTCAATTTATGGCTTTTTTTGATAGAAACTCTATTCGTGACACATATCGCGTACAGTATTCACATACCACCGACTGCACTTGCAAAATATTCCAATGTACGGCACATAGTTTGGAAATATGACGTCATATATTCTGACGTGCGTGAAAAGCATGACGTTTTAGTTTATTGCTACTATAGAACCAACTCTACTCCCAACACACTTTGCGGACAGTGCGCACAAATACCGTTGAATGAATCTGGAACATTATATCATAGTACGACTCGTTGTTCAGAAGATAAGACGTCAAAACGTTGAACTTCGTGAAAAGGAAACTGCGGGGTGAAATTCACTAGGGGTACAAGTCAAATACGGGTACCAATTTGTATCAAATATGTTAAATATATTTGAAATGTATGAAACACAAGCCGCAAGTAAAAACTGCTCCTAAATCCAATGTCAACCAAACTTGGTACACATGTTACTTATGTATTATCTCGAAAAAAATATTGTGGGCCTAGGAATCACCTACTACTTTGAGGAGTGCCCACAGAGAGAAAAGGGTGGAGGAAGAGGAGATGGAGAAACAGTGAGGGGTAAGGATTACCAGGACATAGTTAGAGGACGAGAAGGGCAGACAAACGGAGAGGATGAGATTAAGGGCGTTGGAGATGGGTGAAAATAGAAGCGGGAGGAAACGGAAAGAGTGAGGGGTTGAATAATGTGACGAGTAAGAGGGGGGAGGAGGAGATGCGTAGAAAAAAATTGGGGGGGGGGGAGGAATCTGAGATAGACGGAGATAGGTGCAGAGAAAGTGGACACAGAAGTGGAGGAGGAATGGACTAACAGAACACTAGAATAAATACATAGCCAGGCATTGCGAGGCGTTCAGTTTGTATGATTAAAATTCGCTATCATTGGCTATCTTGTTTTGTTTGATCTTCAGTATATTAATATTGGACTGCATGCTAAACAGACTACAGACACATATGCACTGCACATGTGATTCCTATAAGGAAGAATATTCACAGATGCAACGTTGTTCTTTTCCATGTCAGTAACCTTTCACTTGACCTTTCCTGCTAACATTAATCATATCACGTAACATAATATCTAATGCTGCCTTACAGTTGGCTGACCATGCCCGGATATTTTAACTAGCAATTCAATACAAGTGAATAATAATCTCACTGTGTGTACTAGAAGAAAAGTGATATTTATAATTGGTTGGTTCAAATGGCTCTGAGCACTATGGGACTTAACATCTGTGGTCATCAGTCCCCTAGAACTTAGAACTACTTAAACCTAACTAACCTAACGACATCACCCATATCCATGCCCGAGGCAGGATTCGAACCTGCGACCGTAGCAGTCGCGCGGTTCCGGACTGAGCGCCTAGAACCGCTAGACCACCGCGGCCGGCTATATTTATAAATAAGTAAGCTCCATTCACTACATGTCTGTCTCATACTGCATAGGAGCGATCAAAGCTGGATGAATTGCTTGAATGAATATGGGCCGGTAGAATGTCGCGGGTAAAATGAGAAGATCTGACAGTTTATAGATTTATCTGTAACAACATAGGGAATCTGGTATGTAGAAGTGGTTAACATGTAAAGGATATTGGAATATTGAAGGGAGAGCGAGTACAAGTTATTTTCAGGTGAGTGCGTTGTGAGACGTGGATAGCACGGTCTAAGAAGTTCCGCAGAGAAAATCGCCACTGCGGACCCTCGAAACAGCACACCTGTTGGTAGCTAATGCTGCACGTCAGGAACACATCGCTTCTGCTGATCGTTTGACTCACCCCACAGCTCACTAATTTACAAAACTCGTGTGCCTTTTGTGTAGGCAGCTAGAAAAATGAGTCGACACGTGTAATGTCTCAATGTCGTACTTTCACAGGCATTCCTTGAAACAGGGAATTAAATGCTTTACTCCGTGCGATCCTTTAATGTTTTTTAAACTGAAGAGAAACCGGCAGTAACGCATTGTACATAAATTGAGACACGGACTCATTGTACCTATCTCATCTGACACAGTCGCGACTAGTAATGTAACCTCGCTGGCCATTAGAATTGCAACAGCAAGATGATTAGCAATTATCGAGACCTTACTACTTGTGCGGATTGAATAATTTATTAATTGGAGTGTTTCTGTTGAACTTGTAAGTCAGCATTATTCAAGAAAAGGGACGAAGAGGACAGTTTCGTCACATTCGGGATAACAAGGGTTCACACAGTCGTCCGACCATCCTCGTTATGCTCTTCTGATTGGTACATTACAACGACTGAGGTCGATGCCTGGCGGGGCCCGCTGAAGAGGTTCACAGTTCACTCCGTTAACCAACATTGTTCAATTCGTGCTTGTGATATTTCTCCGAAGATATGGTCATCTACTCGACGTTTTAACCTAGTCTTTAATTTTTCTATGAGGAAATGTTGCCGAAATACTGATACATGTATACGTATATTACGAGACAAGTGTATTACGAGAAAAGGGAAATTAAATGCCCATTGGTAAGCGTTCCTCTGACATAAGAAGATACAGTCTTAAGACCACATAACACGAATGATAAAACCAACACTTTACATCTAGAGGTTACTTTGCGAAATTATTGATGCTGATCGACGACGACACTGTCTGAGAAACGGTGACAACACCTGCACTGAGGGTGAAGGACTGGGGTAGACAAGCAGTGGGGGAGGCTCAAATCCCAAACACCTCGTCAGGGAACCGGTTGCTCTGGACAGCTTCGCTACCTGCTGCACCCTTGTAGGAAACCCCACGATAGGAAACCCCACGTAGCCCCCAGCAGTACCACATTCCTGTCTGGCGCCACCTAACTGCAGTCCCCTCCCATGTCCTTCATGCTGGCGACTTCGAGATTCCAGCAGGAAGTCGAACGTGTTTGTACATCCGCGCTGAAGCAAGCGCTGATGGATGCGAACAATACCGAACTATCAGTTTAATTACACATGGTTGCAAAATACTAACGCGAATTCTTTACAGAAGAATGGAAATGCTTGTAGAGGTCATCCTCTGGGAAGATTAGTTAGGATTCCCTAGAAAGGTATAACAGGCAACCCAATACTGACCCCACGACCACTCTTAGAAGATAGATTAAGGAAAGACAAACCTATGTTTATAATATTTGTAGAGGTATGAAAAACTTACAGAAAAGCTGACTGCAACACTCTCTTGGAAAATTTCAATGTAACAGGAGTAAAATAAGGAAGTGAAAGGCTATTGACAACTTGTACAAAAGCCAAGACGGCGGTTATAAGAGTCTAGGGGCGGGAATGGGAAGCAGTGGCTGAGAAGGCGGTGAGATAGACTTGTAGCTTATCCCCGATGTTATTCAGTATGTACACTGAGCAGGCAGTATAGATAACAAAAGAAAATTTTCCAGGAGGAAATAATGTGCAGAGGAAAGAAATCAACACTATCGGGTTTCTACCGGTTGTTCGCCGCTCTCTTGTACCGATATTTCAACTGCGTAACTCGCAGTCTTCTTCAGGTGCTGCCTGATACTGATTCCAGTGTGGAACGAGTCCGGTATTTATGACTGTGTTGTGGCAGGCGCTCCGTCTGCGGCCCGCCCCGCGTCATGCACCGACCAATAGCAGCGACTGTAGTGCTCTCCTCTGGCTGCGGCACTTCCGAACGCTGTGGTCAATACCCGTTGTCAATCTCGCTGTTGCAGTTCTGAACGACGTCCAAGTCGTGCTAGACATTTTATCTTCCGGTTGTCGTCACCTGTGATCTTGGTACGACGTTCTGTAACCGTTGCGTGCCGTGTCAGGCGTTCCGCGCGAGGTCCGTGCCCACCAGGGGCGGCTGCAGTGCTGTTTTCAGGCCGTTGTTGCTCCAACTGTCGCTCGAGAGCTGGTAGAGCGTCCTCAGGTATTGATCTGTTGTCTGAGGTACCATTCCGTGAGCGTCCTATGCTACATGCACCGAACAGTTTTCTCTAATTCCGTCTTCATATTTGTGTCCCATGGGGTATACGTGTTGTTCCCGTTGAGACTTCAGGAGACCGAGTCCCGAATTCGAGGCAGAACTCAATTGGAAACAGGTTTTGCGGTTAATCTCTCCGTGACCTTAATCTCAATAGATTGCTGCCCCAATATCTCGATGTATGTGTTAGAATCTTGGCATCATTATAGTTCACAGAATGATTGAATTTTAAACAGTGCACGACAATCACTGTCCTGGTTGCCTGTGTCAGTATGGTGTGCCATTGATATTCTTTGCACCTATGGCAACGGTAACAGTCGTCTGGCCGATATATTCCATCCCACATTCAAAATGTATGTGGTAAAAGCCTGGTTTCTGCAGATCCAGGTAAACCTTCACACTCCCTGGTAGAGCCTTAAGCTTGGTGGGTGGATGGAATACGCTCTTGATGTGATGTTCGAGGAGAATTCTACTGATTTTCGCAGATATCGGCCCGACATATGGCAAATATCCAACTTTCTTCATTTCATCTTTTACCTCTTAACGAACCTCTGATGGATAAACAGACCGCGGTGCCTGTTGAACATATCTAGAAGAGTATCCGTTTTTGTAGAACACAGATTACAAGTGTTCCATCAGCGTCGCCAAATCATTCGTGTCTGTTCAACCAGTTCTGAGTAAACTATTTTTCTATGTCGGATAGTGGTAACCGCTGGCGTGCAGTTACAAGTCGGAGTGTGTTTCGGGTAGGCCTACGTACTGTGACTGAAGATACCATCTGCCTTCCTCTTGACTAGTACACCTAGGAATGGGATAGCCCATCCATCCCCATTTCCATGATAAATTTAATGTTAGGATGGCGTGACCTCCTAAGAGGTCCAAGAAAACGTGGAGATTTTCCCTCCCGTGATGCCATATAACAAAGGCGTCATCCATGTACCTAAAAAAGCATTGCAGTTGATCTGGGGCCGATGTAAGTGCCTCATCTTCAAATCTCTCCATAAGGAGATTGGCCATCATCGGTGAGAGAAGGCTACCCATTACCACCCCTTTCATTTGCACGTACAATTGAGCCCCTTGTAGGAGGTACGTCGAGGTAAATATGTGTCTCAATAAGTCAAGTAGAGAACCGTTGAACTTTTCCCTATCAGATCAAGTGAATCATTCAGTGCTACGCGGGTGAGCAGGGGCACCATGTCGAAACTGACCGTGATGTCAGATACCTTGACCTGTAACTGCCTCAGCCGTCATAGGAAATCCTCTGAGTTACGAATGTGACGGGCACACTTTCCCACATATGGGGAGAGCATCTTCTGAAGGTGTTGAGCAGTGAGGTAGGTGGCTGCGCCCGGGTTGCTGACTACTGGACATAGAGGAACGCCTGTTTTTTAAACCTTAGGCACACCATAAGGTGTTGGCGTCACTGGTCCTTTTGCTCTTAGTTGCTTAACGATCTTTTCTGGAAGGCCGACTTCCTTTAGAAGAGCCCAGATCTTCTTATCCACCTTGTCTTGTGAAGTCGCTGTCCACTGGTCTTTATACCGGGTCGTCCAAAAGTTGTCGCACTTCACTGTCATAATCTGCCTTCTGTAGGACGACGGTAGCATGTCCCTTCATCTGCTGGTATTACCGCAACTCTATCATCTTGTACATCTAAATCTACATCTACATCTACATCCATACTCCGCAAGCCACCTGACGGTGTGTGGCGGAGGGTACCCTGAGAACCTCTATCGGTTCTCCCTTCTATTTCAGTCTCGTATTGTTCGTGGAAAGAAGGATTGTCGGTATGCTTCTGTGTGGGCTCTAATCTCTCTGATTTTATCCTCATGGTCTCTTCACGAGATATACGTAGGAGGGAGCAATATACTGCTTGACTCTTCGGTGAAGGTATGTTCTCTAAACTTTAACAAAATCCCGTACCGAGCTACTGAGCGTCTCTCCTGCAGAGTCTTCCACTGGAGTTTTTCTATCATCTCCGTAACGCTTTCGCGATTACTAAACGAAGCGCGCTGCTCTCCGTAGGATCTTCTCTATCTCTTCCATCAACCCTATCTGGTACGGATCCCACACTGCTGAGCAGTATTCAAGCAGTGGGCGAACAAGCGTACTGTAACCCCTACTTCCTTTGTTTTCGGATTGAATGTCCTTAGGATTCTTCCAATGAATCTCAGTCTGGCATCCGCTTTACCGACGGTCAACTTTATATGATCATTCCATTTTAAATCGCTCCTAATGCGTACTCCCAGTTGCTGACATGCTATTATGTAGCTAAATGATTAGGGAACTATCTTTCTTTGTATTCGCAGCACATTACACTTGTCTACATTGTGATTCAATTGCCATTCCCTGCACCATGCGTCAATTCGCTGCAGATCCTCCTGCATTTCAGTACAATTTTCCATTGTTACAACCTCTCGATACACCACAGCATCATCTGCAAAAAGCCTCAGTGAACTTCCGATGTCATCCACAAGATCATTTATTTATATTGTGAATAGCAACGGTCCTATGAGACTCCCCTGCGGCACACCTGAAATCACTCTTACTTCGGGAGACTTCTCTCCATTGAGAATGACATGCTGCGTTCTGTTATCTAGGAACTCTTCAATCCGATCACAAAATTGATCTGATAGTCCATATGCTCTTACTTTGTTCATTAAACGACTGTGGGGAACTGTATCGAACGCCTTGCGGAAGTCAAGAAACACGGCATCTACCTGTGAACCCGTGTCTATGGCCCTCTGAGTCTCGTGGACGAATAGCGCGAGCTGGGTTTCACACGACCGTCTTTTTCGAAACCCATGCTGATTCCTACAGAGTAGATTTCTAGTCTCCATAAAAGTCATTGTACTCGAACATAATACGTGTTCCAAAATTCTACAACTGATCGACGTTAGAGATATAGGTCTATAGTTCTGCACATCTGTTCGACGTCCCTTCTTGAAAACGGGTATGACCTGTGCCCTCTTCCAATCCTTTGGAACGCTACGCTCTTCTAGAGACCTACGGTGCACCGCCGTAAGAAGGGGGGCAAGTTCCTTCGCGTACCCTGTGTAAAATCGAACTGCTATCCCATCAGGTCCAGCGGCATTTCCTCTTTTGAGCGATTTTAATTGTTTCTCTATCCTTCTGTCGTCTATTTCGATATCTACCATTTTGTCATCTGTGCGACAATCTAGAGAAGGAACTAAAGTGCAATCTTCCTCTGTGAAACAGCTTTGGAAAAAGACATTTAGTATTTCGGCCTTTAGTCTGTCATCTTCTGTTTCAGTACCATTTTGGTCACAGAGTGTCTGGACATTTTGTTTTGATCCACCTACCGCTTTGACATAAGACCAAAATTTCTTAGGATTTTCTGCCAAGTCAGTACACAGAACTTTACTTTCGAATTCATTGAACGCCTCTCACATAGCCCTCCTCACACTACATTTCGCTTCGCGTAGTTTTTGTTTGTCTGAAAGGCTTTGGCTATGTTTATGTTTGATGTGGAGTTCCCTTTGCTTCCGCAGCAGTTTCCTAACTCGGTTGTTGTGCCACGGTGGCTCTTTTCCATCTCTTACGATCTTGCTTGGCACATACTCATCTAACGCATATTGTACGATGGTTTTGAACTTTGTCCACTGATCCTCAACACTATCTGTACTTGAAACAAAATTTATGTGTTGAGCCGTCAGGTACACTGTAATCTGCTTTTTGTCCCTTTTGCTAAACAGAAAAATCTTCCTACCTTTTTTAATATTTCTATTTACGGCTGAAATCATCCATGCAGTAACCGCTTTATGATCGCTGATTCCCTGTTCTGCGTCAACTGTTTCAAATAGTTCGGTCTGTTTGTCACCAGAAGGTCTAATACGTTATCGCCACGAGTCGGTTCTCTGTTTAACTGCTCAAGGTAGTTTTCAGATAAAGCACTTTAAAAAAATTTACTGGATTCTTTGTCCCTGCCACCCGTCGTGAACGATTGAGTCTCTCAGTCTATATCCGGCAAATTAAAATCTCCACCCAGAACTATAACATGGTGGGGAAATATACTCGAAATATTTTCCAAATTATCCTTCAGGTGCTCAGCCACAACACCTGCTGAGCCAGGGGGCCTATAGAGACATCCAATTACCATGTCTGAGCCTGTTTTAACCGTGACCTTCACCCAAATTATTTCACATTTCGGATCTCCGTCAGTTTCCTTCGATACTATTGCACTTCTTATCGCTATAAACACGCCTCCCCCTTTACTGTCCAGCCTGTCTCTGCGGTATACATTCCTATCTGAGTTTAGGATTTCATTACTGTTTACGTCTGGTTTCAGCCAACTTTCTGTCCCTAGTACTATATGGGCGTTGTGACCGTTTATTAATGAGAGCAGTTCTGGGACCTTTCTATAGACGCTCCTGCAGTTTACTATCAGCACATTAATATTGTTATTCCCTGTTGCATTTTGCCTATTCCTACCTTGCCGCATCTCAGGGGGCGTCTTTTCGGGTCTAGGGAGGGAATTCTCTAACCTAAAAAACCCACATGTGCACTCCACACGTACTCCGCTACCCTTATAGCCGCTTACGGCGTGTAGTGCACGCCTGACCTATTCAGGGGGACCCTACATTTCTCCACCCGATAGCGGAGGTCGAGAAATTAGCACCCCAGATCTCCACCGAATCGTCTGAGCCTCTGGTTTAAGACTTCCACTCGGCTCCAAACCAGAGGACCGCGATCGGTTCTGGGAACGATACTACAAATAGTTAGCTCTGATTCCACCCCGCGAGCGAGGCTTTCCGCCTTCATCAGTTCCGCCAACCGCCTGTACGAACTGAGGATGACCTCTGAACCCAGACGGCAGGAGTCATTGGTGCCGACATGAGCAACAATTTGCAGTCGGGTGCACCCAGTGCTCTCTATCGCCGCCGGCAGGGCCTCCTCCACATCTCGGATGAGAACCCGCGGCAGGCTGACAGAGTGAACACTGACCTTCTTCCCCGACCTTTCCGCTATTTCCCTAAGGGGCTCCATCACCCACCTAACGTTGGAACTCCCAATAACTAATAAACCCCTCCCCCCGTGTGCCTGCTCGGATCTTGCTGAAGGAGCGGCCACATGTCCACTCACAGGCAGAGCGGGCGATGCCACACGGCCAGCCTCCACATTGACCCTCCGCTTCGTGCGCCGCGAACGCCGCTGAACCCGCCGCTCCCCTTGGGGAGAGGGTGGCCCAACCGCGCCCGGTACCCGCGAAGATGTCTCGACAGCAGGGACAGTGGGTGAAGCATGTAACACCTGGGGTGTACCATGCGACGCACCAGACTCCCCACTGCCGCTACACTCCGAGGCAGCAGCCTGAAGACGGCTGACCGCGGCCATCAACACCCTCAGCTGTTCGTGTTCGCGAACAGTGGCCAGCTCCTCCTGCGTCCGTACACAGCAGTCACACATCCAATCCATCCTAAGAAATCAGTTTACTGTAGAGAGTTAATCAACTTTTAACTAGACTGCTAATTCACTAAAGGCGGCTAATTGTTGACTAAACTGTGGTTGCTAGCCACTTCTTGTAGAAAACAATGAAAATAGCACTACCTGTCTCTAGACTGTATTAAAAACAAACATTAGCACTACTGGCACTATCGCTGACTAAAGGGACTCTCTCTCACTGTATTCAAACAAACACGAAATCTATGGAACACTATTACTAGCACTCAACAATTAAAGCTTCCTAAAAGCAAAATCACACGGAAGAAGAAGAAGTGACAAGTAAGAAAAATACAGTTAATACTTAAATCAAGGTAGCTCGCTGCACAGCATACGTGAAGCAGACGGCAGTTACGACGACACTGACACTTCCCTGAATTGTTTAAGGGAAAACATCCCATCTCCAGAGATGTTTCGTGAGTGCTCTGCGAATCTCCCTTCGCACTTCTTCAGCATCATTGGCAGTAAATTTCTGGGCCATCTGCTCCATTGCACTAACGAAGGACTCCGCAGGAACATTTATGGGGGTAACTGAGAAATTAAGACCCTTGCTGAGCACTTTCAATGTGGTTGCGTCGAATCCCTTCTCACTCAGGTTGACGACCGTGTGAGCGTCCTCGTTCGGCTGCGCCTTGTTATTAAGACGTTCAAACTTGGCTAGTTGACAAGACGCTGAATTCTTCCTTGTGTACTCCGCTAGTGACCAAAATATGCCATCAAATCGCCCCAAGACTTGTCGGGTTAGAAGGTTTGGTATAAAATAGTGTAGAGACAGCAACACTTTGGATGTCACATCACGTCGGTCACATATGTCACGTACTCTCTCCCTGACCAATGCTGAGCTCGCTCGATGGTCAATTCTGTTGATCAGTCTTGAATTGACGTTATGTTTAATTTTAGCAAACACTGGAACCACGTGCTCTTCTCGGTGTCTAGGTCGGAAACAGAGAGAACAGAGCTTTTTCACCTTCCCTTGTCAAAACTTGTCCAGCGTTCTAATTATGACATAGAGGGAAAAGTACCCACATCCTGTCGAGCAAGAAGAGATATTCAGAATGCAACGACACTCATTCAGTGTGCTCACACTGCAGGATGTGCCACCCACAGTCTCTAAAAACCGAGGCCGGAACTCCTTAGAACAGTGTCGGAGCATCTGAAAGCGCTTACCAGGTAAGAAAACCAGCACCAATGAAGTCGTTAAAGATAGGTGCTTCAGTGTCTTATGATTTCTGAGTTGACCTGCTGCTGTAGGGTTAACGTCGTGGAACGTTTGGGGTGAGGGTCTAAATTAGGACCCTCACTTTCAAACTTTCGTTGTATACATCAGCATCTACACCTTCATGAATACTCTGCAAATTACACTTAAATCCCTTGCAGAGGGTTCATCGAACCACCTTTACAATAATCCTCTGTTATTACACTCTGGAGCAATCGCAGAAAAAACGAACAAATATACCTTTCCATGTGAACTCTAATTTTCCTTATTTTATCAACATGATCTTTTCTCCCGATGTAAGTCGGCGTCAACAAAATATTTTTGCACTCGGAGGAGCAAACTGGTGACTGAAATGTCGTGATAAGGTCCCGCCGCAACGAGAAACGCTTGTGATTTAATGATGCCCATCCCAAATCCCGCATCATGTCCATGAAACTCTGCCCCCTATATAGGGAAGGTTGGGTAAGGAAATCGTCCGTGCCCTTCAAAGTAATCATCCTGGCATTTGCCAGAAACGATTGAGGGAAATTACAGAAAATCTAAATACGGATGGTCGAACGCGAGTTTGAACTGCCGTCCTCCCGAATGTGAGTCCAGTGTGCTAACCACTGCACAGTCTCGCTCGGTCTACTACGAACTGTGACTTCTCTGACAGAAAAACACGTATCCACTTGCATAAGTGAGGCCATATCAAGTAAACACGCTATTTGATTACAAGCCACTTGTGAAGTACGGTGACAAAAGCCTTCTTGTTGAGTGGTACTTAAGATAGGTAAATAAATTAGTGAAATCAATGTGAAGTGAAGTAGAAATTAGAAAATAATTGAAAAACTTAGTTGAGTTTAGAAGTTACACACTGGCAAATAGCAGGCAGTGCAGCAGAGGCAATGACCGTGAAGTCGGCACGTTCAGGAGAAGCCATCGCCCTCCCCACATAAGCGGAAGCTGTAGATTCAGCTGTCAGGGCATCGCCCGACCGGCTCACGTGTTTCTCAGTTGTCACATGTGAGCAAAGGCCCTCGCCTACATTCCAAGAGCCAATGACCGATGTTAAGAAGATTCTTCGAGAAGCTTTTCAAGAAGAGGCAATGACCGTGAAGTCGTTCACCTCCAGTGAACTGAAGTGAATAAATACGCGAGACGCAGTGGGCCAGACAGTAGTAGTTTGCAGCTCAGTTTCGGTTCGAGTTCAGTTCCAGTACAGTTCAGTCGGTGCTGAAGACCGTCATGCAGGAAGAGACTACATCGTACACAGAACCACCAAGTCCGCCACTGTAATGGAATAGCAAGCAGCAGCCTCGCCTCCAGAAGACAGAAGTCAGAAGGTATTTGAAGACTGATTTTTACGTACCCGGGTGACTCGTGAGGACGGGAAGGAGACGGCCTCACATCAGCAGTCACCTGTGAGCTGGTGATGAAGATCTGACAGCCGAAGACTGGCAAGCTGGAGTCTGTTGTTCGACTCCGGGACGCTGGCCGACGAACAACACTGACACACGCGGCCGCATAGACAAGAGAAACACTGGGACACCACATCCGAGGTATCACCATCCAATTCAAGACTTCGTTCTCAATAATTAAACGAGCCACCTCACGATGCGTGTCTCCAGTCAACTGGGGGAAACAGCGACACGAGATACACACTGCCAGGCATAATCAGACGCCGCCGCTCACACAGAAGAGGCTTCGCAAACGACACAGCTGCCACTCTCCCAGCCAGAACACTCCAGTAAGGAAACCATTGTACAATCATCAATAAAAGTTGTCTTATGTAAAATGCTGTTTCATTCTACCTCATACCCGAGCCAAGGAAGAACCCACCCTGCCCACGTGTTGTTAAGAGGGGAAAAGCAATATATTTCGTGTTTTTCACCCTGACATAATGTTTTGGAATCAAATGCCCTTTTCAGTAATGCTCATCCTGACAATTGACTAGCATCAAAAGAGATCACCAAGTTACATTCTGGAAATCTAGAAAAACGGAATCAATATGAAATCCTTTGTAGATTCCGCTCAACACATCTTTGAGTATACAGCTACTTCTGTTTCATAAGAACGATGTTTTTTTAAATCTTCGAGGTAAAAGTTCGATCACAATATATGTTCCAAAATCCGACTGCATATCGACGTTAATGCTAGGGTTCTGTAATTTAGTGGATTACTCCTATTGCCTTTCATGAGTATTAGTGCGACCTGTGAAATTTTCCTGTCCTTGTGTACGGATCTTTCGACGAGCGAGCTGTTGTTTATATTGTTAATTGTGAAGCTATTGCATCAGCGTACTCTCATAGGAACTTAATTCACATACATTCCGGACCGTGAAACTTGCTTTTATTAAATGATTTGAGTTTCTTCACTACTCCGAGGGAATTTAATGCAAAATTATTCTTGTTGGCAGCTGTTCTTGATTCAAATTATGAAATATTTGATACGTCTTCTTTGTTGAAGGAATTTCGGAGGGCTTTGTTTAGCAAATCTGCACTGCTAGTACTGTCATCGATATTATTTCCTTTGTTATCGCGCAAGAAAGCGCTGATTGTGCCATCTCGCTAGATATATAACATACGAGCAAAATCTCTTTGGATTTTCTACCAGGTTTCAAGACAAAATTCCTCTATGGTAACTAATAAAAGCATTTCATGTTGATATCCGCACTAAATTTCGAGCTTTTGTAACAGATCGTCAATATTGGGTGTTTTGCGTCCGTTTAAGTTTGGCATGATTTTTCGTTATTTCTGCAGCGGTGTTATGATCTGGTTTGTGTAGTCGTTTTTTAATTTGTTTGGTATAAATCTTTCAATTGCTGTCGATACTATTTGTTTGAATTCAAGCTGTATCAGGTTACAGTGTTAATTAAGGAGGAAATTGTCTGTCAGGAAACAGTGAAGCGAATTTTTATCTGGTTGTTTGAATAGAAGTATTTTTAGTGGCTTTTGGAGTTAAGGTCCTTAGGCTCGCTACAACAACCCTGTGTTCACTGATTGCTGTATCTGTTTTGATGCTCGTTACTCGCTCAGGATAATTGGCTGCTAAGAGATCAACAGTGTTTATACAATCATTTAGGATTCTAATAGGTTGGTCAACTAATTACTTGAAATAATTTTCAGAGAATGCGTTTAGCACAATTTCGCATGATGTTTCATGGGTACCTTCGGATTTAAACACGTATTTTCACCAACATATCGAGGGCAAGTTAAAGTCACCACCAACTATAACTGTATGACTCGGGTACGTGTTTGAAATTAGACTGAAGTTTTGTTTCAACCTTTCAGCAAGTGTATTATTTCAGCTGGGAGGTCCGTAAAACGATCCAGTTATTATTTTATCCGGTTGTCAAGAATGACATGTACCCATACTAACTCACAGGAACTATCTACTTCCATTTCGGTACAAGATAAACTGCTTCTAACAGCAACAAACACGCGACTGCCAGCTGTATTTAGCCTATCCTTTCTGAACACCGTTAGGTTCTTCGCAAAAAATGTCGCCGAAGCATAACTTTAAGTACCTATAACGATTAGAACATCAGTACTTTCTATTAGCCACCTGCAGTAGGCTCCACCCTGTGCTCTTCATGGCATCCGGAAGGACCCGTCCCACACCTGGATTGGCCCCACCGGGTATGAACATGGGCTTTCTTCCCTTCCATGGCAGCCATATCCCTTAGGGTCTCCATAACACGCCTGACATTGGACCTCCTAGCTGCCAATAATCCAAACCTTTGTGAGTGCCCGGATCTTGCAGGCCGAGACATTTCTTTTGAAATAGGGCAAGCGACTGCATCTGACTGAGGGACATTGTCAGCCGCAAGTAGCACCTGGAATCTGTTTGTCAGCCTAACCGGAGTGGCCTCCCCGGGAAGCCTTCTGTAGCCTGCCCTCTCCCCATTCATATGCAGACGTCGTTTCAGAACACCCACACAGTTGTTTGAGGAACTTTACATTCCTGTCCTTGCCTTCTTGTGGACTTGAGAGGGCTCTGTGTGAACGCGTCTCGGATATGGTCGACGTTATCATCACACGTGCGTAGCCGACCAATGCCCTTCCCTGTGGGTATACAACCAACTTTCAAGTATTTTGTATACCACTAATAAATCTACAAGTGCAAAGGCGGCTTCTTGCTGTATCGCCGGCGAAATGACGTTGGACGTGAACAATGGACTGAACTCACGCAAATTCCAACACACAAAACGATTTCTCTTGTAAAGTTGTAGCCATGCTGTAGTGTTAGCGGAGCGGTTAACTCTCTGGAGTTTCATACATCTAAAATTACTCACACCGTCATTCAGCAACCTCACGTGAAATTTAATTCATTTTCTCTAGCAACTTAAGAAACGGGATTGGTTCACCTGAAAAGTTTATGAGCCATTTAATAGTACACCTTTGCCCAATACGAAAGTCGACGAGACGTCAAAACCAACTTTCCACGTCTGTGAATATAGAGTTTCACAGCATAGGCCGAAGGTCCAACGCAGCTCTAGAAATCAGGTGGTAAATTTTTGGATCCTAGTAATCAACTTTTCATTATCTTCCTTCCTTCCTGGAGCTTACTAAGATCTTTCGTTATTTTGTTTAGAGATGAAGGGTAAGGGGTGAAGCAGTGCGTCATGGAGTAAATCGGCCATGGTTAGCATCCACATCCATCCCTCTTTCTGGGTTGTCTCTTAAGTAGGGAACGATTCCTGCGACCAACAAAACTAAACAGTTTATTTCATTGCATTAGTCATAAATTTCAGTAAATAGTCCGATAGTAAATATATCATGATCAGACACATGAGATTCTCAAATTAACTGCTAGTTGCGTTTACTGTAAACAGCTACCAGTGTTACAACACAGCCCAATGTGCAGCCGCAGCAGAATCAGAAAATTCGGTGACTTTGTAGAATACATCTTGTGAGGAACATCCGCATCGGATTTGAGAGCATTTAACTAATTATATTCATGTTACACCGTTCTTGTGATTGATATATCGTTGTATCCGAATAAGAATACTGAAGATCGTAGTTTCAGGAACATGCAAACAAGTTGTTAAAATCTAAATTGTCATTTTATATCTCGTACTTAGATGCAAAATCCTGCGGAATGGAGGAAGATTAATACGTACATCCCATGACGACATGCACGGTGCAGTGTCTTTACCTTCTAATGCCTAAGAAAACTTACGTAAAACATACTTTACTGAACATGTAAACTTCTATAAGATGTTTCGAGAAACGCAATGGTAATGTTAATGCTAAGATGATAATGACATTCAGTATGAACGCTGTCCTACGAAACACTTCAATTTCGTACCACATAATGAATGGTTCTAAGTAGTGCAACAGTAAATTGCGATAATGAGAGGCAACAGCGAAAATAATTCCGTATCTGGGATTATTTTTTAACTATTTATTCCTAAAATTCTTTTCAGATGTATCTAACCACGTATTTTAATTCACTTCCACCTTCATGTGTACTGAGCATAAAGGACTTAATGGTAATCAGACAAATAGGTTCGTACGTAGTGACAAAACACGTTATTTAATTGGGATGCTTGTTTTACTACTGCAGTTTTACATTCACGCTACGAACTCAAAACAAATCGAAATCGATCCCTCTTGAATCTCTAAAAAATTTAATTCGATTGACAACGGATATAAGGCGATCTGTTTTGCTTAGCATATATCCCGAAGAATTAATCTAAGATGGCGAAGGGTCGGAGGGTTGCAGATGAACCGTTTAACAGACCTGTTTCCTTCGACCGTATATTTACTGTTTGTAGGAACATGCACACACCTGAACTGGAGTTAAAATTTAGCAGCGTGCACTCTCGATTACTGCATCTACGCTAGTTTCACGTGGTTTAGCGGAGAGGTATCCGCTGCTCGTTTTGTCAGTCTCATGAGGCTCAAGCTGAGAGCATCGTAAGTGTAGATCCACTGAATGTGTGTGTGTTCATCGCAAGTCCGCTTAAAGGATAGAAGTTTTCTAATTAGTTGCTGCGTTATCCCTACTGGCCCAAAAAAAGAATACAATAAAGGTCGAATTGCTGTATTTGACTGTCCCAAAATATTACGCCACGAAGCTTAACAATTATTGCTCCTTTGAATCATCGCACAAATTCCGAAGAGCTAGTTTTGAAACAAGCGACCACGAAATAGGAAATCAACAGAAATCGTTCATCAGAGGAAGCACATTGTTGATGCATGAGACAGTGCGATATTCTACACAGATTACTCGCATCAAGCGATTGGAAAAGAAGTGCAAGGCATTACCGTATTCAAGAGGGGTCGTCGGGTACATGCACATAATTGCAGGCTAGTATTACTGTAATTCATTCACGAGAGAAGTGGCTTACAAAAATTTTGTTCGACCGATTTTTAAGAATTGCTGATCACTCAGGAGCCTTTGTCTGGTTTGACTAATATAAGTGACTGAGAAGATTCAACTAAGGTCGGTACGTTTCGTCGAAGGATTCTCGAGTAGGTGCGAGAACGTTACGGTATGCTCAAAATACGTACTCTAGTCGCAGACGCCGCAAGATGTTGTACATCACGAAGAAGGTACTGCAGAAATTTCAAGAGCATACATGTCGAAGAACGATGGGCAACATATTTTCACGAAATGCTAACTGCTGGGAAATCAGAACAATTGGAGTCGTTACGATGGTTTGTTTACAGGAGACCTTCCCTGTACCACGTGCGAATACAAAAGGGAAGGCAGGAGTGCTGAAACACTCTGTGCCACACACCGTAAAGCGGTTTGCGGAGCATATCTATCGAAGCTGAGTGATGCTCGATTCACAGGAGACTCCCAAGCTAAAATACTAAGGAAATACGCGTATAAACTTTGGAAGTGGTTTTGGCAATGCTCGGATTCACGTTGTATCTTACTCTCATTAGGACACACAGCATTCAGCAGTAACAGCTTTTGAAATTGTTGCCTACAGTATCAGATTTCAGCGTGGACTTGTTATGATGGCTGAATATGGATTGGTCACTTACGTCCATTGTTTTTCGTCACAAGTCTGCTTCTCTTCAACAGTTAACCTTCTTTCAAAACCTTATTTAACTTCTAAGTGCTAAGAACGGCAGCAAACTCTGTAATCACTGTATTCCTCTCGAAGAACTCCGACACACGCCCGGATGACTTGAGCTCTCAAAGCAGACAGTTGCTAAGCAACGGCAGAGTCACGTCGCGCGATTTTCTCATCCTGCCCTGGGACCGATGCTAACCAGCGAATATTGGTGATGATTAGCGCCCGCATTATGCGGTTTTTGTAAGACTGATTTTAGTGTTTTTTGAATCCTTCAGTTGAAAGTGTAATGGACTCCAATATTAACATAGAACCGGTTATTATATTTTTGACAGGGCCATTCTAGTTCTTTGTGGCAAATGAGCTACTAATTATTCCCTATGTCGAAACTCGGAAAAATTCACAAGCAGTTGAGATATTTACCGGTGCTACAACTATCTTCTCTTTTGGTAATATAGTAATGGGACGCCTTTTACGGAAAAGATCCTATCATTTGCCACTCACACAAAACACAGACTTGTTATGCGTACCTGAGTATGACCACAGTACGTGGCCTAACGCTACAATCATATAACATTTTGGAAATGCAGTACACAATGAACCACACTTCTAAGCTGTGTAATATGAAACTTTTCTGCTGTCTCTCAGTACATTTCTGGAGGCTGAGAAAGGTCTGCTATAGACGTCTGTAGTCCCGTCGACTGAAACCGGAGGGAGTGGTCATAAATGTCTGTTTTACTACCAGCAATAGCCTTTTCATACATCTGTTACAAATAATTTTTGCATTGTCGACTTTCCTTGTATATTGCAGGAAGGTCGTAAAATGTTGTGTTCCTTAGAACGACCCATGGCAGATTAGATGACAATAAATCCTCACTAAAGTCTAGACGAAAGCTGTCCGCTTTGAGATTTGCCATAGGAGAATTTAATGGTTCAGTCTGTTTTTGGTCTACTTACTAGTGGAGCGCGTAATTTGAGCTGTGGAGTTTGGTACTGAAGTAAATGTCTTTTTAGAACGGATTACCTAAACAAACAATTACTAAGAAGATGACAGTAACTCAAAAAATAAGATCGTAATCATATAAAATGTCAACTTAAGCTTAATCACATATGCCTGTCAGTAATCTAATTTTATAAAGAACGATTAGAAAGTTTCTGCTTAAAAGCCGTACAGCCCAGAATCGGTATGCCGATCAGGAAAAATCGCCGTGGGCATTCAGGAAATCATTCCACCGACGCGTCAGGCTGGAGATAACTGTTAGCTAAAACAACAAGTCTGCTGGTTGACGAAGTCCGTAACTACCTGATACACAGCCTCCGACAGGTACAGCTGGTTTGCCAAGGTCTTATTTTAAGAGAGCGCTGGCGTGATAATCCATCGGGATGAGATCAGTACTACAGGCCGGGTGTTCAAGTGGCTCCCACTTACATTGGCGTGACTTGTACATTACGACATTTTCGATGTGGGGACGTGCGTTATCATGAATCAGCAGCTCCGTATGAAACTTCCTGGCAGATTAAAACTGTGTGTCGGACCGAGACTCGAACTCGGGACCTTTGCCTTTCGCGGGCAAGTGCTCTACCAACTGAGCTACCCAAGCACGTTTCTCGCCCCGTCCTCACAGCTTTACTTCTGCCAGCACCTCGTATCCTACCTCCCAAACTTTACAGAAGCTCTTTTGCGAATTTTTTCCATAGTATTGTATCAGAAATTCTATTTAAAAATCATGTTTTGTAGCAACAAGTCCTTTTAGTCTCCACTTTTTCTGTGTGAGTCCAATTTAGCTTCCTTTGAGACCTTTAAGAAAGATTTAAGCGTTTTTAGGTATGTTGCACAGTGGAACAGTAAGTAGTGCACGGATAATATTTTGTTAAGAACCGACAGAGACGGCTAACTGGGCCGCAACTGCTACCGGCTTCGTAACGGTGTTGTAACTGAATGTCAACGTTGGAGGCCAAAAGTACAAACAATCTACGAGCGCATTTCATCAGACTGTCATAAGAATACCTTTAGCGATGCAAAGTTCACATAAAGGAACTCTCTGAAACCCTGAAGTTAAACACTAGAGCAGACGAGAGCGCTTACAGGCTTGGAAAGAGAGGATATTCAGTCATCTCAGTCACCAGTATGCGCGAGGGGGAGGGGGAGGGTGATAGTTCCACTTCATCCCCAATTTACAGGATACTATGGTGAATTCAACTACCATCTACAAGCTTCCGGCAACTTGGAGTCCACTGCTGCAAATCTACAGCCGTCCTGCCTCACAGGGGCTTCTGATACACGATCCGCTTTCCTGCCGACCACAACAGTAGCTGACTGGGAATGGTGGGGGGGGGGGGGGGGGGGGGAGCCTGTCTTTCGTCGATGAAGAGCCGATCTACCTCTCTCCGAGCTGTTCAGCTTAGGCTGGGCGCCCGTGTCACCGTTACTGGGGCAGTACAAGTACAGCCTTACCGGCTGTGTGTTGCTGCTGAGTCTCCTGCCTAAACACCACCTCGACAACCGACAACAGGCACACGAGCAGATTCCTGGGACCGAGCCTCGGTGCGGATCCACTCGTCCAGAACTCTGAGGCTCTGACGGACGTCCACGGCCACGCCGGGCTGCGGGGACGCAGTCTCCTGCGACGTAGCCGCAGCGCTAACAACGGGGAACACGGCACCTGTGTTCCGCAAGTTCCTCCTTGCCTGGCACTGACGCGCTACCTCTCGCGCTTTCAAGCAGCGCGGACTCGGCACGTTCGCTGCTAGACAGCACAGGAAAGAAGACTGAGTGACTGCAAAATTCCCGCCGATAAATGATTTTAATTTAATGACGTTTCGTTAGCGCCTTGGCGTTCTGCAGGATCACTCAATCTCGCTCTCCGCTCGACCTCCTGATAACAACACGACAATTGCTCAGATCACTCCCGAACATGTGGTTTTCGAGTGCCCTCTCTTCAACGACGTGGCGACAACATATAGAGACAGACTTCCACACAACGAGACATACGACCTTCTAAGACAGGAAGACACTTTTCATACCTTGAATGCTCTGGCAGAAGAGGTATCACGGAAAGTTCTAATAGAGTACCTAAGGGATCAAGAGTAAATACCAAATTCTCAACCAACCAACCGATTAAGACCTGATCCCAATCCCATACCGCCTGGGCGTGGAATGGCCGACTTCCATCAGTTGGAAACCGCCACGTACGGGATTAGGGGGATGGGATCAATCACACCGACTATGACAAAGCACCAACTATGACGTAGGTTAAGTTAGTAGAGTAGGACTTAGATTAGAATACTAACATAGGAAACTGCAGCGATTACTAACCTTGGCCGGCCCAGTGCCAGGGGTACGCTCCTCGGGGTTAGCTCGGGGAGCCTGGCCATTCCAAGTAGGTTTGTACTTACTGGCACACCTGTGACGCTGCAGTTAGTAGTCATTCTTAGTTTAGAAGTAGGTAAAATTAACTGTCCATTGCTACCGTAGGAAATTAACACTAGATTAGGAACTTAACAAGTAGTAGTTCACTAATACAAATTGTAGGTAAATTAAAGTGTCCATAGTTACTGTAGGAATTCAACACTAGCTTAGGAACTTAAATGTAGCTCACTAACACAAATTGTAATATTAGCTGCAAAAATATTCTTCAGATTCATGTAACAATTATGGCCCACTAATCATATCAGGAGGTGGGCTAAGTATGTATAATTAATATTGTTGTTAATAAAGAATTTTTTTTTAAAGTAATGCCTAGAGACTGACAGCAATAACAAACAGATGCCTCAAAAGCTATGTAACTGCAACAAAGTCGCGAAAATGTGTAATAGCAAAACATTGTGTAGAAAGCAAAAGTTCAAAATTTTGTCTTTACAAAATATTAATTGGGACAGAACGCACATACGAACAGAGACATTGAATTGAGGATTAATAAAGGAAAATAAATGTATCACGAAAATGTTATGAAGGAGTATGAAAGACAGTAAAAACATTTAAAGTAACAAGCAATAGAGATGAATTGTTACAGCGTAGAAAAGGCCACGCACGGAATTGTTTTTTGCGGGCTCTTGGTGTTAGGTTCCTATTTGACCTAAGAACATAAGGTAGAAATATTTTTCTTTAGCCCGGACCTGCGGCCATTTTTATAGACGTTCTGACATCGGTTTTGCTGTGGCTTTTTTGCGGTATAATAAGCAACGCTCGATAGACGACCCGGAGCTGGCGCTCAGAACAAATGGATGAATCGATTAATTCAATTCGCAAAAGACTGTAATTGCGCTGAAATTAATGCTCAGTTAATGATACCATTTGTATGTGAACCATTCGGATTTCATGAGAAAAACCAGTCGCCCTTGAATAACTGCTGACTGTAGTGAGACTGATGGTTCAAATTTGGTCCACTCGTGTGTCAGACCTTCGTCCATGATAAGTTTCAACAGTTTCAAAACAATCTTGCTTCGTTTGGATTTTACGTACAAGAAACACCTTTTCCTGTGAGGTTTCTGAACCGCGTCACTTCTATACTTGAAACTGATACAAAACGGCTCAAACACTGCTCGAATGTACATAAATAGAGTCAAAACAATTTTGATTTACTCAATAATGTTGATCCGTTATCGAGATAAGATGGTTTAGATTCGAGGTTATTGTAGTACATAAAATTAGTACTTACTTGAATCGAATGCGCGTAAACGGTTTCAAGTAAGTCAAACAAATACAAAACGCCTTACTACGGTAAAATTGAAATCTCACTTCCAAAAATTTAGGTACAGTTGGATTTTATGTGCAAAATACACGTTTCTGTGAGCCTTTCTAAGCACGCCACGGCACTTCTATGTTCCCAAATTGCGCGAATCGGTTCAAATGTTGTAAGAAGTTATACAAAATCGTGTAATTAATGGCTATGCTATTGTTTTGTGAAAGCTTTATCCCTTGACACGATATAGCGGTCTAAGTTTGAACACAAATGCAAGTGAAATTCGGTTTTATGTGAATAGCACAAGCTGAGACCGTTTAAGGTGATAATAATAAATTCAGTCCTACTGTAAATGTAAGAAACGTTAGCCAAAATCTTTTATCATTCGTCTTTCACTTGCGCAAAACCATGCGTTTTCACGTGAAATTGTGTTTCGTAGAAATGCATTTCATTTTTAGCTGTGCATTTGGACATAATTAAAATAACGTTTATTATAGTTGGTTATCATTTCCTTGTTAATGCGTTTACATTTTATTCTCCAGTGGCTTATAACTTTCAAAAAATCTTTGTACATCAAAATAAAGCATGTAACAAACATTAATTATGCCCAGCTCTGTATGAAATGATATATTGTTTGCTAGAGCATTTAAAAGTTTGTGGACGACCACTCAGACAGTTAAACTAACCTATGAATTGGTATAAAAATAAGTGTCAGGTAGGAGGTCACCGTACTTCTAACCAGTAGATAAGGTTTTTCTGTGTTTTCTTAAACACTAAAGTGCTGTCTTACAGAAAATTTATTTTCGGACACAACACGCTTAATTTCGTGATTTATCGTACAGGATTGAAAAGTTGATAGTATTTTGTCGTGCATAGGATATTTCGCTGTTCGTCTGTTTATTTCAGCCAATCATACTCACTGCTAAGTCGGTGAGGTTGTTGCAACATTTCGTGCCAAAATTAATTGTATGAAATTTTCTGGCGATGGATTTTTAACGTTAAATTTTTCTTATTATTGCAAGATCCTAGCAATCACAGAGTGTCAGATTAATGGTAATTGGGAACTCCAATCTTAGACGTGTTATGGGGCTTATTAGAGACGTGACTGGCAAGGAGGGGAAGAAAGCCAGTGTGCACTACGTATGCATACTGGGCGGAGTCATTTCAGAAATGGATCGAGTCCTTCCGGATGCCGTGAAGAGAGAGGTTAAAGCGAACTGCAGGTGGTGGCTGAAGTCGGTAGCATTGATGTGTGTCGCTTAGGATCGAAAGAAATTCTCTCTGGTTTCGAGCGGCGTGGACTGGGCGGTTTTTAGGGTTACAGAGCCTCGGGGAAAGACAAAAAGGGGTTCTCTCTCAAAATGTGCGAGATGAACGTAGGTCTAGGAACCATCGGTTTAACAGTTGTAAATTGTTGTAACTGTGTTGGGAAAGCACTAGAGCTTCAAGTGGTAATAGAAAACACTGATGCTCAAATCGTCATAGGCAACGAAAGCTGGCTGAAGTCAGAGATAAGTTCAGCCGTAATATTTTCAAAGAATCTAACGGTATTCCGAAAGGATAAGGTAAACACAGTCAGCGTTGTCTTGTTTGTTGCTGTTAGAAGTAGTTCATCTTGTAGCGAAATTTAAGTAGGTAGTTCCTGAGAATGGATGGATGTCATTCGTAGCAACTGGAATAAAGTAATAACTGGATCGTTTTATAGACCTCCCAACTGAATTAATACAATTGCTGAAAGGTTCAAAGAAAACTTCAGTCTATTTTTAAACACGTAACCGACTCATACAGTTATAGTTGGTGATGACTTTAATGTACAATGGATACGTTGTGGAAAATACATGTTTAAATCCGGAGGCATGCATAAAACATCATCCGAAGCTGTGATAAACGCATTCGCTGACAATTATTTCGAGCAGTTAATTCATGAGCCCATGCCAATAGTAAACGGATGTGAAAACATTGTTAACCTCTTAGTAACAAATAATCCTGCTCTAATAACGATCATCAAAGCGGGTGCAGGGATTACTTTACACAGGGTTGTCGTAGCGAGACTAAACACCTTAACTTAAAAATCCACCAAAAATAAACTAAAAATACCTCTAGACATGAAAGCTGATAAAAATTCGCTTGACGTATTCCTAAGGAGCAATTTCCACTCATTCCAAAATAACAATACAACTGTAGACCGGTGTTCAAAGAAATATCATCGTCAGCAATTGAGAGATTTATACCAAATAAATTAACAAACGACGAAGCTGATCCCCTTGCTACACAAAAAAGGTCAGAACACTGTTGCAGAAACAATGAAAGAAGCACGCCAGATTTAAACGAACGCGAAGAGTCCAAGATTGGCGGTCTTCTACAGAAGCTCGAAATTTAACGCGAAATTCAGTGCAAAACGCTTGTAACACTTTCCACAACGAATATTCAAGGAGATTCAGGACATATGTAAAGTATGATAGCGGCAAGAGACAATCAGTGCTTTCTCTGCACGATAGCAATGGAAATACCAATTACAGTCTTGCTGAAGCAGAATTAGTAAACACAGCCTTCCTAAATTCCTTCATCAAAGAAGACTAAGCAAGTATTCCAGAATTCGAATCGAGAACAGCTGCCACCAAGAATAACTGACAAATAGCCGGCCGTTGTGACCGAGCGGTTCTGGGCGCTTCAGTCTGGGACCGCGCAACCGCAACGGTCGCAGGTTAGAATCCTGCCTCGGGCATGGATGTGTGTGACGTCCTTAGGTTAGTTGGGTTTAAGTACTTCTAAGTTCTAGGGGACTGATGACCTCAGAAGTTAAGTCCCATAGTGCTCAGAGCCATTTGAACCATCCTTATCTATGTAAACAGATTTAGGAGGCAATCTGAACAGCCGACTGAGGTTTGCAAATGACGCTGTCATTTATCGACTAATAAAGTCATCAGAAGATCAAAACTAATTGCAAAACGATCAGAAAATGGAAATTGACGCTAAATAATGAAAAGAGTGAGATCACCTAAACGAGTGCTAAAAGGAATCCATGAAACTTCGGTTATACGATAAATCAGTGTCTATTCTAAAGGCAGTATATTCAAGTAAATATCTTTTCATTATAATTACGAACAACTTAAATTAGAAATGACACATAGAATATGTTGTGCGGAATGCAAACCAAAGACTGCCGTTTATTGGCAGAACACTTAGAAAATGTAACGGATCTACTAAAGAGACCGCCTACACCAAGCTTGTCCGTCCTCTTTCGGAGCAGTGGTGCGCGGTCTGGGATCCTTACCACATAGGATTAACGGAGTAAATCGAGAAAGTTCAATGAAACGCAATTCGTTTTGTATCATCGCGAATTAGGGGAGAGAGTGCCACTGCCATGATAAAGAATTTAGGGTGGACACCATTAAAACAAAGGCGTTCTCCGATGTGGCAGAATCTTCTCAAGGAAATTCAATCATCAACTTTCTGCTCCGAATGCAAAATTATTTATTTGACGTTGACCTATATACGGAGAAACGGTCATTATAATAAAATAAGGGAAACCAGAGCTCGCACGGAAAGGAATATGTGTTCGTTTCCTCCACTCCCTATTCGAGATTGGAATAACTGAGAATTATTATGGAGGCGGTTCCATGCACCCTCTGCTAGGAATTTAAGTGTGATTTGCAGAGTGTCAGTGTATATGTAGATGTAGATGTTATTGCTTTGTTCAAAAAAACAATGAGAAGAACTTTAAGATACGACATAACAGCAACAGCAACATATATGCTTTTCGGTAATTTATTATTTGTTGCTCGAAACTTTCAGCATTCGTATGATTCATTGCAGAGTCACTTTTTTCTTGTTGTGATTGAGATGAAACATTTCATTTCCAAGATCATTCGGAAATTTTCTAAATTTTGAAACAACACATACGCTTAGCTGACAAGCAGGTTCCATTTGACCACAGATCTGTACGATTCCCAATAAGTTGGGTATATGTTGGTCAGCCTATCCTAGGGCGTGGTTACCTACATGTCATGATAAATTGTGAAGCTACTTTGACATTTTATAGTGGTCGATTGTAATTTTGTCCGTGAACTGTTTGATAACGTGTTTGGTCACTTGGCTCCTGTTGGCTACTTTGCAGCTACTTTTATGAAGCGGAATGACGTAACGTCTCTTGCAGCTGTTGAAATAGGCGAAAGCCATTTGCCGTCCAGAAAACCTTTGAAAAGTAACCCTTTTTAACAGTAGTATGTGTGAGTGGAGTGATTTACACATTTTCCTAAGCTTCGATGCTGTTACTTCACATGAACCATGTGCACACGTCATTTTTTGTACAGCCATTCTACATTGTTGTTCGCATCCGAAGTTTATCTATATATTACGGTTGTATTGTAAGCTCATCTAGGCAGCATAAACTATTTATATAAATATTATCAAAAACTTCAAACAGTATTCAATGTGTTGTATGTATCCAATTATTGTTTGCTGTTATTTTGTGTAATGTGTTGAGCATTTATCTCTACAACGCATGGACAGCCTCATGCGTGTATGAAGAAGATGTGTAACTACAAAACAAAAAATTAAGAATAAAAAATAAAAATTTGCAGAATTAGAAAAAACAAATTATAAAACAAAATAGAAAAATCGTAAAAAATAAAACCGTATGAAAAAAGTAAAATCAAAAGCCGTCGTACAAACATGTGACCTTAGAGTGCTGGTCATGCTTGCATGCTCTTAGGACACATCATGCAATACTGGACAAGTTCAAACATCCCAGTTCGGTAATCGTAGAGGAGAAAGACTAACAGTGCCCAACTCAAAGAACATGGTAGAAAAGACAATACAAAAAAAAAAAAAACCTATACCGGTCCGTTCGTCGTCCGAGTCAACAAAAATATACATCGGTTGGCAAGTTGTGCCGGTCTAATGTCAGAATTGAGATACTGTAAAAGTTGGGACACACGAATGAAAAATGCTCTTACTGTGGCATAAAAAAGGTGAGTACCTCCTGGGCACAGTTAGGGATGCAGAACAAGGAAAATTATCTGCCAGCTTGAGAGAAATTTAAATGGAAACGTCTTGACATAATCACTCTTTTTTGAGTTAACCCTACATCCTCAGCGCAGTGAGCTATCTGAGCTGCAAGGTGTTGGTACACCAGATCTTGCAAAAGTTCCTCATCCTGTGCCAAAACCCAGAATATTCGTCAGCCATACTAAACAATAGAGCATACATGTAATATCTGAGAAAGTTTTTCCTCAGGGACAAAATTCCTGGGGCTGGATTTGCTGCTGTTGGAATGAAGAAACATTTTATTCTTTATTTTTTTGGGTGGAGGAGTTGATTTTTTTCCTCGAAGTGACAATTTCTCCCCAAGCCCACCACCTGTTAATTGTACGGTAAGAGACGTAAGAACAAACTTATGAGCTTATAGGGATGTATCTACAATAGGAAGAGTCCAAGATACGTGTTTGCTTGTACGAGTATTTAGGATGTATGACCGAGTGGGGATGCATGCATCCTAAACTTCAATGACCAGTTGTATCATACCGCACGACAAGGCAAATGCCTTTCTTGTAGACACGATGACATGTTTCGTGTTATATGACATCTTGTACGATGTTTCTTGACTTGACATGATACATTATATTACATGGCAAGTGTACTAATACTAACAAGCAAAAAATACGAGCATGTCAAGATATTTTGATTTAAATCTCTCTGAATGTGCCAGAAAAGTAGAAAAGTTAGTTCCCTTTTTTTACATCCTTAAGTCTGCACAGGCCTAACTTGCCTTTTTTGTACTATGATAGCATTTTTCATTCTGGCATTGTTATGTAAGATATCGTTCAGTCTTCCAGTCTTCCACCATTCGTTCATGTATAATGTTTATGTAGCCCCTCTCGGATGCAGCCAACTAAAGTCAACATGTAAGAATAACAGGTACACGTATTTTCTTAACCCTTAAACTACTGTTTCATGAATAATGTATGCTGTTACATCATAATATCCCCATTTCTAGTCTGGAACCGCGTGATCGCCACAGACGCAGGTTCAAATCCTGCTTCGGGCATGGATGTTTGTGATGTCCTTAGGTTAGTTAGGTTTAAGTAGTTCTAATTTCTAGGGGACTGATGACCTCAGAAGTTAAGTCCCATAGTGCTCAGAGCCATTTGAACCATTTGATCCCATTGCTAGTCTATTTTATAATTCACTTGATGGGTTTTGTAGATTTTTAGTTTATAAGTCTACAATCCGGATGACTGAGGGATCTCGCTTTATAATATCAGCCAAAACGATCTTGCAGCGCTGGTAATGCTAAAGACTGAAAGCAAGGGGAAACTAGACACGTAATTCTTCCCGAGGGTACGGAGATTTACTGTATTGTTTAATGATGATGGCATCCGCTTGGGTAGAAAATTCTGTAAATAAAATAGTCCCCCATTCGGATACTCAGGAGAGGACTACTCAAGAGGATAACGACACCAGGAAATACAAAACTGGCGTTCTACGGATTGGAGAGTGTTATGTCAGATCTCTTAGTAGGGGGAGGTAGATTACAAAAGCTATAAAGGGAAACGTAGCGACTACAGTTAGATATTGTGAGAATAAGTGAAGATTGTTGACAAGTGGAACAGGACTTTCGGACAATTTAATACAAGATTGTAGATAAAAAATCAAGCAGGGGTAATGCAGGAGTCAGCTTAATAATGAATAAGAAAATAGGAATGCTGGTAGGCAACTGTGAACAGTGTAGTGAAGCATTATTGTAACCATGATATCAAGATAGATACGAAGCCCACACCCACCATAGTGGCACAAATTTATGTTGCACATGGTGAAGAAATCGCAGAAATATACGATGAGATAAAAGAAATTATTCAGATAGATTAGGGAAACGAAAATTTCGTCATTGGAATTCGATAGCAAGAAAAGGAAGAGAACGAAAACTTGTAAGTGAATATGGACTGGGCAAAAGGAACGAAAGAGGAAGCCGCCTGGTAGAATTTTTCGCATATCACAATTCATTTATCACCAAGACCTGGTTAGAGAATCGTTAAGAGACCTCGAGACACCAGGAGGTATCAGATTCGTTATACGATAGCAAGACAGAGGTTTAGGAATTAGATATTAAATAACAGCATATTTCCAGGGGCAGGTACGGACTCTGACCACAATTGACTTGTTATTAACTGTTAATTAAAACTGAAGAAGTTGCAAAAAGGTAGGAAATTAAGGAGATGGGACCTGGATAAGGTGAAAGAGCCAAACTGGTACATCTCTCTAATATCGTGAAGGGCCCCCGCGAGCACGCAGAAGTGCCGAAACACGATATGGCATGGACTCGACTGATGTCTAAAGTAGTGCTAGAGGAAAAAGACACCATGAATCCTTCAGGGCTGTCCATAAATCCGTAAGAGTACGAAGGCGTGGAAATCTCTTCTGAACAGCACGTTGAAAGGCATACAAGCTATGCTCAATAGCGTTTATGTCTGGCGAGTTTGGTGGCCATCGGAAGCGATTCAACTGAGTAGAGAGTTTATTCAGACATTCTGTAGCAATTCTGGGCGTGTGGGGCTTCACATTGCACTGTTTGAATTGCCCACGTCCGTCTGAATGCACAGTGAACATGAGCGGATACAGGTGATCAGACATGATGCATACGTACGTGTCACCTGACATAGTCGTATCTAGACATATCAGGGGTTCCGTATCACTCCAACTGCACTCGTCCACACCATTACAGAGTTTCCACCAGCTTGAACAGTAGCCCATGCAGGGCCCATCGATTCATGAGGTTGTTTCCAAACCCGTACACGTTTATCCGCTCGATACAATTTGAAACAAGTTCCCAGTCATCTACAGTCCAATGTTAGTGTTGATGGGCTCAGGCGAGGCGTAAAGCGTTCTGTCGTGCAGTCTTAAGGATACACGAGTGGCCTTTGGCTCCTGAAATCCGATATCGATGATGTTTCGTTGAATGGTTCGCACACTGACACTTGCTGATTGCCCAGCATTGAAATCGGCAGCAATTTGCGGAAGGGTTGCACTTCTGTCGCGTTGAACGGTTCTCTTCAGTCGTTGTGGGTCCTGTTCTTGCAGGATCTTTTCCCGGCTGTAGCGATGTCGGAGATTTGATTTTGTACCGTATTCCTGATATTCACGGTACACTCGTGAAATTGCCGTACGGGAAAGTCTCCACTTCTTCGCTACCTCGGAGATGCTGCGTCCCATCGCACGTGCGTCGACTGTAACACTACGTTCAAACTCACTTAAATCTTGGTAACCTTTAGAAAAATTATACACGACTGTGCTTAAACTGATACACAATATTTTTTTTTTTAGCGCAACGCAATCTGACTTTCAAAAATCCCTACAAAAGAATGGCCCCGACTAACATTAACCTATGCGTTTCACAAATCGCTTACCTCACAAAAATCTTGGTTACTCGAACTACTGCAATACAGCGGGCGCCATTACTGCCAGCTAAATAAAAGATTCAAACTATGGAACGCACTAACTATTGATAGGGATATTTAGCAAATGAAAGATATTAATAGAGAACAAACAATGTATTTACCTTAATATCATATATATATATATATATATATATATATATATATATATATATATATATATATATATATATATATATATATATAAATAGCAGTTTATGACAAATTTCAAAACTCAGCCATCTCTCTCCCCACATCCACCACTGCTGGCAGCTGACCTCCAACTGCGCAACGCTACGTGCTGTTCACAGCCAGCTGCCTAACACTACAATGGCGAGTATTACAACAATGCAAAGCAGCCACAGACTGCACACAACACAGCCAGTGATTTTCATACAGAGGTGGCGTTACCAATAAAAAAACCTAAACAGCCTACTTGCATAGCCCCCATGCTCCCCACAAAAAATTTTTACAAATTGTTTTGGGCACTGGCCAATAATGATTTGATAAAATTTTTCATAATTACAATAACAAAGAAATCAAAGGCACACACTTATTGATACAATGTTGGTCAAAAGCTAAAATTTTCTCACACTCCATAAAGACAGTCCTGATCATTCATCACAGTAACATTGCAGTGTTTTTCTCAAAGTCTGAGCAGTAAAAGAAAATGCACACGGAAGTAGTGGATTTCCATGCTGTCTTGAAGAAGTAGTGTTGTCCTCCCAACAGAAGGACAGTGTTGACTCTTGACATGCAGACAGGTAATGGGCCAAAACAGAGCAAACCCACAGCAGAGTCAATCGAAGTTGAAGAATATTGGTAGGTAGGTCATCACAGAGCAGACCCGCTGTAGTCCTGCTGGAGTGTATGGTATTGGTGGGTCACCAGAGGTGCAGACCCACTGCAGTCCTTGTAGAAATAATGGTATTTGTGGGCCATCAAAGATGCAGACCCACTGTAGTCCTTGTAGAGATGGCCAGCAGCCATCTGTTGTGGCTGTGCAGGTGCACAATCACCATCGAAGAGTCTTGCGGAGAATATAGAAAGTACATAAACCACCACATGTCCACTCACAAAAAATTTGTTTGAAATGTCCTTAGAACCAGCAATGCTGTTAACCAGTCCCTTGCTGAATTATTAACACACGTGCAAACACTATCAGTCCCTACTTCTCACATATTGTGCATATACTATGACCAACAGAAACGTGTGCAGTGAAATGTAACTTACAAGTTACTTAATTTGATGAACTGTGTCAATTACAATTTTATAACATAAGAATACAATTACAAAGGTACAAAATACATCATTAAAGAACATAACAATACAGATAACATTTGTGGTACAGGCTTTACAAAAGAATCGAACTAACATATACATCAGTGTTACAGGAATTATGACATAAGTAAATACATAAAAGATCAGAATAACTTTCGAAACATCAACTTCACACATGAGCATGAAAACAAAACAGAATAAATAATGTCTAAACATCTTTACAAAGTAAATAACACAGTATTAAAAAAATTCTACAACAGAACAACATCAGCTAAACACATAAAGACAGGAAAAACACAAATATACAAGAGTACACAAACACATAGTGGGATAACACAAGGAAAGGGCAGGGTTTCTTTTACTGCAGTATTTTGCAAATAAAACTTTCTTTACTTCTCGGTGATCTCCCTTCGTTCTTCATTATTTCCAAAAAGTCCTATCTATACCTGCTTTCTGTACTTTTTTCGTATGACTTCTCAATGCATTTCATCGCAACTCATTCTCTTATATAGTCTACCCCTGTTAAGCTAACTTAAATCTACTGAGCTCAGATGCTAAACTAAGGGACGAGGCAATGCAGCAGCACAAAACAATTAACACAAACAGCAATGATAAAAAATACAAAAGGCAAAGCAAGCAGCATAAATTGCAACTAATATAAGGAAATGAGCAGCAAACATGAAAAATAAATCAGTAGTAAACTGGCTTTGCAGAGTAACACAAATTAAAATTCAGTAGCACTATGCCTGGCAAACAGCAGAAGCAAAAGCAATAAATTAAATCTAAACATGACAAAGCTCAAGCAGAAAAAATATTACACTAAAAATGGCCATGTCTAATATCTATGTTGTGGTGTCACCGCCAGACACCACACTTGCTAGGTGGTAGCTTAAATCGGCCGCGGTCCATTTAGTACATGTCGGACCCACGTGTCGCCACTGTGTGATCGCAGACCGAGCGCCACCACAAGGCAGGTCTCGAGATACGGACGAGCACTCGCCCCAGTTGTACGACGACATTGCTAGCGACTATACGGACGAAGCCTTCCTCTCATTTGCCGAGAGACAGTTAGAATAGCCTTCTGCTAAGTCCATGGCTACGACCTAGCAAGGCGCCATTAGCCTTAAATAGTTTGAGAGTTATCGTATAAATGTCTCAAGAAGAACGTTGTAAACCAACAAAGAATAAAGTTAAGTATTCGAGGAGCTGCATACTTTTCTTATCAGAATCAAATAGTTATCCTGTTCCAGACATCACGCCAGTCGGCGTGTGTGTACGCGTGCCTTTCTTTTGGCTACCAGTCACTGTGGACTGGCTGCCTTAGCAGTCCACATCATATGTCACATCTTAACACTAGAGTGATGCATCACGAGAACTTACACTAGCAGATAAGTTACTAAATCGTAAAGAAATTATTTATGTAATTCCTGTGAAGGGAAATGTCTATCAATGTGCCCTCGTTTTCTTGGAAGTAGATCATAAATTTCTTATTGGCTGGATCTGTAGGCATAAAATAACTATATTAGTACATATATTAAATTTTATTTTAACCAATGCAGCAGTGCAGCTAGAAACTAGATGTTAAACAAAATGAGCAATTATGTATATATAAAGCAACACATGAAACGTCATTCACTAGGCAAATGGCGTCTCCAAAGGCAAAAAACTCTCTCAACAAGAAAGACAATAGATGTAAAATGTTTCTCATCATTTCATTAGGCATTTTAGTAAAAATCACAAATTAAGAGCTCCACTGTGTAATCATATGTTTTCAAGTTCGACCATGTAGTTTTTGCGATGCTTTCTACAAAGGAACGTCAATAGCGAGGATAATGGCCTCCCTTTTTTTTTTCTCCACCTTTGCCTCTGAAAGGGGCACACGCTAATGGCTTTTTTTTTTCAGACGACTGTCGTCCAGCTGGGTGCCCACGACGCATTACGTGCAGGTGGTCACTTAACTTTCTTACCGAAATATTTACAACACCAGTTTCCGCTACAATGACAGTCTCATATGAAAATTTCACAGGTCGAAAATTTACGTTACAAATGTGTAGAAACAAAATCCTATGAATATAACAGTGTGCAAAAAATTTTCGCCTGCATTGTGATACATTCACGCATTTACACACATTTCATAATTCTAAAGTACGATTCTTGGTTTACGACATTCTTTTCCACAAATCAGAGTCCCTAACCACTATTCGGTATTCCTTACCTCATTATACATATACATATTCGTCGGCACTTCTTCAATATTTCATCTTAAGAAATACGTAGCATAATCAAATTCCTCATATAGCATCAGCTTATTTATCATAAATATACCTCAGAAGCATAATACACATCGTCATCGTAAAAATAACATCATAACACCTCAGTCAAATCTCAAAAACGTCATAGCTTTTTGCAATAGTTTCAAAACCTAAAAAAAATTCTCTGCTCATGTCAGTAGTGTCATTTACCTCAAACGTACTTTAAAAATCATGCTCCCTTACCAAATACATCATTCAAAGCTCTCATGGTATCACAATGGGTCCGAAAAAAATATGAACAGTTCATAAAGTACAGACAAAATACAATTTCACAAGTGTGAAGTTACCCAACAGTGTAATTGCGTAAACATGTGTCACTGATGTAGTAAAAAAAGTTTCTTTCTCTGTTAAATGATCAGATAGCTGTGTAATTCTGTGTTAGAGAAATATGGTACCGATGTGTGAAGTTGTATAAGCAAATACCATATTAGCTAGGGCTCCTTGTGCTTGCCAAACACATGATACACAAAGTAAGCGTGTACCCCCCTGAGGGTCAATGTAATTATACCCTCAGGTGTTACAGATTACAGCTATGGAATGAAATGTATCACGGAAAAACTTCGTATCATTGTACTTCAAATATCTTTAAAAATAAACGTTTTAAGTACAAAATTAATCACTCGAATGCGTGCCCTGTAGCGCTAAATGTGCGTCTTGCTGTAAGATAATTCTGTGGAAGTGTTGTAATTATCGTCCTCCGAAAGCTAAGTTCTGCAGAAGTCAATGTACTTACCCCATCATAAATGAAAGTGAAATGCTTTGTGTATAGATATCGTAGTTATTACGTACATTAATGTGATCAAGAAAGTACTATACTGTAAAGTATTGTTGTGCTACGAAAAAGGCCCTCACATTGTAGCTCACTACTAAAACATGTTCTGCTTTCCAGAAGAATTCAGAAAAACTGTGAGGATATAAAACAGATACACCGCAAAAACAACATTGTAAATTGTCACTCATTAGTAGCGTCGTGATATAATCGTGTATCTGTCAAAGAAACCAAATGATAAGTCATAATTAATTCCACAGAAAGTACTTTAAATCCAGAATGTATTTTCAAGTAAACCAAAATGTTGTATTAAAATCTCATTAGCAGTACTGGCAAATGTTCTAAGTATGTGAGCCTTATAGTCGTTACGTAATCATGCAACTAACAAGCAAGAATGTACACACACAATAACACTGTGTCGTCTGTTCACAATAACAATGCATTTCTCTTTAAATAAGTTCTCTTGGTTCTTGACTGGATATTTAACTTCAAACATTGTTGCATATTAACAGATTCTAAGTCTGACAAAGCATAGTAGTAATGTAAAGTGAAAAGTTATATGGCAAAGATAAAGTTAAAAAGCAGATTATCTTTCAATAAACGGTTTTACATGTGAAATGTGGTGTAAACCTTTACTCTTCCTAGTACGCAGAGTTTCAACTTCAACGCAATTATCATGTCGTATACGTCGGATTCTGTAAGGTCCATTGTAAACTAGAAAGAATTTTTGACTCAAGTAATTCTTCTTATGTGACAATGAATGAGCTTTAATGAGAACTTTCTGACCAATATAAAATTTCTTTGCATTTGCTTTACCATGTAGTTTTCTCCTTTTGTCTGCTGCAGATTTTATATTTTTAAGAGCCAAATCAATTATGTCTTTGTGTCGAAGTTTACGTGTATTCGGGAAAGGTACAAGCTCTCTGATTCTGTTCGGTGGTTCTTCATTCTTCAGTACTAGAGTAGGTGGTAAAGCAGTGGAATCATGAGGCATTTCATTCAGCACGTTTTGAAATAAGTGTAAATATCTGTCCCAATGCTGATGCTTTCTGTGACAATAAAGTCTGCAAAGCTTATTGATTTCTTTCATAATCCGTTCAGAGGGTTTACAATGTGGTGAGTACAATGAAATAAAAACAGGTTTGATTTTATGGTTGCGAAGCATGCGTGACCAAACAGCAGATCTGAATTGCGGTCCGTTATCTGAAATGACTTTACTAACTTGTCCAACTTCACGTAAGAAAGTTTTAACATAGGCGGTGGATACAGAGCGTCCAGTGGCTTTACGTAACGGAGTGAAAGAAACAAATTTTGAAGTAAGTTCAACAGCGACTAGAACGTACGAAAATCCATTAGATGTTCTGACAAGCGGTCCCAAGAGATCAACAGCAGCAAATTCTTTTAATTTAGAAGGAATAATAGGAAACAACGGAGCACGATGTGAGACAGTAGATGGTTTCGCCTTTTGACAAAATTTACAAATAGACAAGACTCTTCGAATTCTCTTTTCCATATTGTTAAAATAACAAGTCGTTCGAAGAATATGATAACATTTTCGTGGACCAAAATGTGCGTAGCTGAAATGAATGTACCAAATGAGCTTATTAACAAAATAGTCTGGAATGCAAAGTACCCATAGCTTCTCATCAACAGTGCAGCGTTTGAAGAGTATGTTGTTTCTAACCAGGTAATAATGCCGAATCTGTGTGTGTGTCTTTTCATACCATTTGCTCTTGATGTCTTTCCAAATCGGATCTTTATCTTGTTCATGAGCAATGTCCTTTAAAGATGTGGTGATGAAGTTTTCAAAGGCGACTTTCTGAATGTAAAGAATACTGAAATTTTTCTCGAGGTTGCCTTCAGTGTTACTTTTCTCAAGCCCAACTGGTGCGCGTGACAGTGCGTCCGCAACAATGTTCTCCTTGCCGGGAATGTAGACTATTGTGAAGCGGAATTCTTGCAGAAACAATGCCCAACGTTTTAACCTGTCATGATTTAATTTTGAGGACATAAGAAATTGTAATGCACGATGATCACTGTATAGTTTTACGTGCTTACCAGAAAGAAAGAAACGGAATTTTTTAACTGCCCAAACGATAGCTAAAGCTTCTAATTCAGTAACGGAATAATTTTTTTCAGATTTTGTTAGCACTCGGCTAGCAAAAGCAATGGTTTTCTGAATAGTAGTGTCATTTTCTGTGGCTTCTTGAAATAAATGGGCACCAAGACCGACTTTAGAAGAATCCGTGCTAAGGCAGAAATCTTGTGACAGATCTGGATGTGCTAGTATTGGCGCGCTAAGTAGCGATTCTTTCAAAGAATTGAATTCCAACTGTGCTTGTTCGTCCCAGTTCCAAATAGTATTTTTTTCCAGTGAGAGAACAAAGTTTTGGTGTAACAACAATTTGCATATTCAGAAAACGACGGTAAAAATTTATGAGACCTAGAAAACTGCGGACTTGTCTTTTTGTGGATGGAACTGGAATGGCTCTGATTGCTTCTAACTTTTCAGGATCCGGCTGAATGCCTTCAGAAGAAATAATATGTCCCAAAAACCTCACCTTTGACCTACCGAATTCAGACTTTTCCAAGTTAACTGTAATTCCTGATTCTGCAAAAGTACGTAACAAACTGTTGAGGATGCGAATATGTTGTTCCCATGAAGCTTCTGCTATTAGAATATCGTCCACCTATAAGGTGATGTGACGTTTTAAGAACTCAGGTAATATGGAATTTAGCCCGCGAATGAATGCTGCTGAAGAAATGTTCAAACCAAAAGGAAGTTTCCGAAACTGATAACAAACGCCGAAACAAAGGAAAGCTGTGTATGTTCTACATTCTGGATGAAGTTCGATCTGATAAAAGCTGGATCTGAGATCATTAAAATTTTGAAGAAGTTCTTCCAACGTTTGCGGCCTGTCTGTTTCAGGAATAATGATAGTATTGATTTGTCTCGAATCTAAGACAAGCCTGATGGATCCATTTTTCTTCTCAACAACATGTAATGGATTGCTGTATGAGCTTACTGCAGGCTCAATAATGCCCTCGTCAAGCATAGATTATATTTCTGTTCTAACACGGTCCCTATAATGTGCTGGAATTACATATGGTCTGACGCAAAATTTAGTATGCTCACAAACACGAAATTGGTATTGAAATCCCTTGATTGTTCCTGTTTTGTGAGTAAAAACTGTGGAATGTGCTTGTAAAGTCTCAAAAAGGTCCTGCCTATCAGTGTCATTACAATTCTCAATTGTTTGAATTTTACTCTGAATTAACTCATTACTATCAAATATTTCGTCGATATCATCCCTGTCAGTACTTGCAGAGTGATTGTTAGTGTCTAGTTATGTAGAAAATTCCGAACTGTTGTCTAACAGAAGGTAAAGCCGATTAATTTCCTCGTCATAGTTTGAGAGCCAATCTTCAAATTTCAAAGCTATTGACTTACCTTCTTTCTCTACACTTATTTCAGCATCGTGAAAGTTTAAGATTGCTTCGTATTCATTCAAAAAGTCTACTCCCAATATAATTTCCGTCGACAATAATGGAACAATAAGAAAGATCATAGAGAAGCTGTGGCTTTGGCAAAAGAATACTAAATTGGTTTGTTGGCGTACATCTACACTTTTTCCAAAGATTGCACCTTGTAATTTAATCTTACGTAACGGAAGTGTGGGGCAATCGTTCGATTTGTTACATTTGCTAAAGGCTGTTTCACTAATTACTGAAATGGGACTGCCAGAGTCACGTACTGCCGTAAATTTTACGTCATTTACTGTAATGTGAATCACAGGATATGCAATGTTGTTATGTTTTACGTCGTGTTCCTGGAGTAAGATGTCCCTAATGTCTTCCATTTTTACGTAATTACTAGCTACGGCAGCTGCGTCGTTAGTTTCATACGTACGTTTTGTGGCTGCCAGCGGTATGAGTCATTGCCTATTGTCTCTTTGTTGGCGCGCGTCGTTTTTGGGGTTTGGAGATCTAACTTCTACAAATTCACCTTGACGAGAGGGCCCTGCTCTGTTTGAATCCCGCCAGTTCTGATGCAATTCAGGTCTGTCGTTACGATCATATCGTCTGTCGTCATGTCGATAGATGCCATAGTTTCTTTCTTGTGGGTCACGTGGTGGAGAATTTCTCCCTGAATCGTAACTGCGCGCTGGACCGTTGCGTCTAAAGTTATTCTGTCTCCCTAGATAATAATTATTTTGGTTCCCAAATTGTCTGTTTCTCTGATTGTCTCTGTGATAGTCATTACCGTGGAGAGGTGATCTTTCCCTGTAATTATTACTACTCTGCCAACGTTTGTCATACGGGTGGTGTCTGTTTTGGTCACGATCTACGTTGTAAGAATAGACCTGTCGTGTCCAGTTATTGTTTCTGTCGTCACGGAATTGTGACGGATGTGACCTGTAGTGATTGTTTTTCTGATTTCGCATCCTGCGACTGTCTGTGTCAATTTCTAATTCTTGTAAGAGTCCCTGAAAAGCTTCAATGTCGTCTTTGCAACGTCCTGCTAAAATAATATGTCGTAAATGTTCAGGCCATTTGATTAGGCAAATACAAATGAGTTCTGAGGGACTGTATGGGTTTGACAGGTACTGATTCTTGTGCAACATGTCTTCAAAATATTTCACAAGACTGGAAAATTCAGATTTTTCGAAATGTTTCATCATTATGATGCTATGTTTTACTCGGTCTTGTGTAGCTTGAGACCAATATGCTGAGAGGAAGGCATGATAAAAATCTCCTTCATTGTGACAATCGTGAATGACCGATCGCATTCTTACAACTGGTTCATTCTCCAAGTAGCCACACATAAATTCTAACCTGTGCTCCAATGACCAGTTGGGAGGAAAACAATGAGAGAATTGATGAAGCCACGCTTGTGGATGAATGTCGTTGGCAGAATTCCTAAACGTTTTGAATTTACGTGTAGTAATGAACACCTTATAGTCAAAATCATCGTGTCGGCGAGTAGCATATCGGTCATTGTTGCGTCGTGTCGGCGGTTCCATCTCAAAATACAATGCGCCTTGCCAATTTCTTTCATAATTTCCGAAGTGTCTTGTGTTATTATTTTGTGGTTGTTCCGTATTTCTATGTCCCTCTTCCCGTGTCGGAGCACGAGTGTCCTCTGAAATACGTAATTCTTGTATTACCTGTGTCAGCTGATCTTGTACTTCCCGGATTTCTCTTTGGTGTTGCGTATTAATTTGATTCAGATTTTGTTTCAGTTTCCTAATTTGTTCGCTCTCTTCTGTGTCATTAAAGACTACCGATTTAGTGCCATTCAGATTATCATCTACCTTCGTAGATAAATTAATGAACTGATCCGAAAGTTCGGCTACATTCTCCGATAGTGTACTTATTTCCTCAGTGTGTTTTTCTGAACCAAGTTTCAGAGTATCTACTGTGTCCTTTAAGTTTTCCTGAGTCTTTGCAAGTTCCGTAACCGAATCGGTAGATGCAACTGAGTCAAATTTAGCTTGCAAGGTCTCATGATTTTCATGAACAATAGTTTGCAGTTCTTTTATGGCTGCTTCATGATTCTGTAATGCATTTTCATGCCACGAAAAAATAGGTTGAAAATGCTCACAAATTTGAGCTTTTACGTCATTACAGACTTTTTGACATTTCGATTCAATGTTATATAACTCAGTAGTTAAATCTTCACGTGTTTGTTCAAGAGTTTGTTCCAATGAGTCTAACTTTTGAAGCTGTTGCTGTGTTTGTCTCTGATTTTGTTCCATCGTGTCTAACTTTTGAAGATTTTGTTCCATTGTGTCTAGCTTTTGAAGATTTTGTCCCATTTGTTTCTGATTTTGTTCAAGCATTGTGTCCAACTTTTGTAGGCTTTGTCCCATTTGTTGCATTAACTGTAATGACAATGCACTGGTGTCTGAAACATGTTCCACAGTGCTTTTCGGCAGTGAAGTGCACCGGCAACATTTACATTTTGACAAGCAGAAAATGTGTCTTGACTTATTTGCGAAAACGGTGAGGACCCAAAACCTGAATCTACAGTATTTGCAAAATTGTGTCCTGTCATTTCGGATTCCGGAGGCGAGCTGTTGCCGAGCGACCGATCGATAATGCTTCCCTGTTCACTAATTGTTTCACTGCCTACGCCATTGTTTGCCGCCCGCTCCATTTCCCTATGCACAATTACCAAATTACTACTTTGAACATTAGTTAATTCATTACACGGTGGCGCTAACACACTGCTTTCGTCTTCGCTGTCATTTCTCAGTTTACTTTGGAGCCTAGTGTTGCGTTTTTCACACGCCATTATTGTCACAATATTTCACACGATAACACAGAAAAGCACAATTTGAAGAGCAAAAATAAGAGAACACATTAACATAGCACTGAAAAAATATCTAGTTAATTGCCCGCGCTGCTGAGAAATCCTTGGTGTAAAACTGCATGGATGCTACAACTGTTTTACTGTACCACAATGAAAGACTACAACTACAAAGGAGATTCTCTCTACAATTACACGCTAGCAATAAACAAAATCTACGCTAATTACACAAACTACAAGGAAAAAATCAGAAAATTCCAGTGAGGTATCCTCGGCTAAGGGTCGACATATGAAACGTCCCCTTAGAAAAATTATACACGACTGTGCTTAAACTGATACACAATATTTTTTTTTAGCGCAACGCAATCTGACTTTCAAAAATCCCTACAAAAGAATGGCCCTGACTAACATTAACCTATGCGTTTCACAAATCGTTTACCTCACAAAAATCTTGGTTACTCGAACTACTGCAATACAGCTGGCGCCACTACTGCCAGCTAAATAAAAGATTCAAACTATGGAAGGCACTAACTATTGATAGGGATAGTTAGCAAGTGAAAGATATTAATAGAGAACAAACAATGTATTTACCTTAATATCATCATATATATATATATATATATATATATATATATATATATATATATATATATATATATATATATATATAGCAGTTCATGACAAATTTCAAAACTCCGCCATCTCTCTCCCCACATCCACCACTGCTGGCGGCTCACCTCCAACTGCGCAACGCTACGTGCTGTTCACAGCCAGCTGCCTAACACTACAATGGCGAGTATTACAACAATGCAAAGCAGCCACAGACTGCACACAGCACAGCCAGTGATTTTCATACAGAGGTGGCGTTACCAATAAGAAAACCTAAACAGCCTACTTACACATTTTGTTTTTGAATATAAACTTTATTGTCAATACAATTTGAAAGGAACATATACTACAATGAAGGGCCGTCCATGGAGATTTGTTCTAACTCAGCACATCCTCAATATGTCCACCATTTCGTTTCCTAACTTCCTTCAAACGAACACTGAAGTTAGTGATTACCCTGTGGCACATGTCTTCCGTAATTTCACTGCAAGCTTGAAGAATAAGTCTTCTGAGCTCCATTAAATCAAGTGGACGTTTCGGGAAAAATTTTTCCTTTAGGTACCCCCAAAGAAAAAAGTCACATGGATAGAGGTCTGGACTGGGGGGGGGGGGGGGGGCGCAATTTTGTCCGTAATTGAAGCGACCTGGAAAACTGTGTGAAATAATCCGCATGTCGAAATGCTCGTGTAAAAACTCCAACACAGTGTTTGCAGTATGTGGTCTTGCTCCATCTTGCATGAACCACTGCATGTTGAAGGGCAAGGCAGTAGCAAGAAGCTGTGGAATGAAGCTATCGCGAAGCATTCCTCAATAACGCTCGCTGTTCACAGTTTCTTCAAAGAAAAAGGGTCCTATAAGTTCGTGACTGGAAATTGCTGCCCACGCTGTAACCCTCGGAGCATAATGTTGTTCATGAAGCACTTGTGGGTTTTCGGTGGCCCAAAAGCGAACATTTTTTTTGTTAACCACACCGTCTAAATAAAAATGCGCCTCGTCTGAAAACCAAACGTTGTTGAGAGTTTCTTCCCTATCCTCCGCCCACTGAGCAAACAGTAGTCTCTGCTGCTTGTGTTCCTCAGTGAGCTTCTGTGCACAGGTCATCTTGTATGGGTAGATATGGAGGTCACTTTTAAGAATGCGTTGACCGGAACGTCTGGATATTCCCAGTTGCACTGCTGCCTTTCTACACAATTTCCCGGGACTTCTGTGCCGAGGTCGCATCGCTTCCAATACTGTTCCTCCCAGTACAAATTTATCGTACAACCTGTGGATGGTCTTCTTGCAAGGGACCCATCGTGTGTTAAACTGTTGTGGAAAACGCCTCTGAGTCACAACAAGGCTTTTCGTTTCATGAAAAAGTAACAAAATTGCCGATCGTTGCTGTGTCGTCAGTCTTCCATTGTCAGCCATCGCTGCTTACAAGTTTCCTAGCGGCAGTATAGTGAATTACACGTCATTTCGTAGCTCATTTGCTTTTCCAAGCTCTGCTGGTACTGCTGCAGAGATCCCAGCATGATATCTAATGTGCGTCGTAAATTGTGAAAGAAACAATTGGTAACACATTTCGTGCGCCACCCTGTTATAGGAGTAACCGAGCTAACAACTACGCCAGACTCTTTTTGTTTTATACAGTTTAGTCTGCTGTTTACGTATCTCTATGTTTGAGTACGCATGCCTATACCAGTTTCTTTAACGCTTCAGCGTAGAACTTCATTGATGAAAGGAGAAAATATAAAAATGCAGTAAATGTAATAGGACGAACCCAATAAAAATGTCTAAAAAATGAGATTGATAACAAGTACAAGATTGTTAAGCAGAAATGGATAAACGGTAAATGTAAGGTTTCAGAAGCGTATTTCAATATAGGAAAGATAGATATCTCATACAGGAATATTATAGGGCCCTTTGGAGAAAAGAGAAGCAGTTGTATAAACATCAAGAGCGCAGACTCAAAATCGGTCCTAAGCAAAGATGAGAAAGCTGAAATGTGGAAGGAATATAAAGAGGGTCCGTACAAGGGAGATGAACTTGAAGGCAGTATTACAGAAACAGAAGAGTACTTAGATGAAGATGAGATGGAAGATAGGAATATGAGAGACCACTGAAAGGCTTGAGTGGAAACAAAGCCTAGGGGGTAGACGACATTCTGCCAGAACAACTAATAACCTTGGGAGAACATCTATGACAAAACAGCCCGCCCCCCTCTGTTGTGCAAAATATATGAGACAGGTGAAGTACTCTCAGAATTCAAGAAGAATATAATAATTCCAATTTCAAAGAAAGCAGGAGCTAACAGATTTGGATATTACAGAGCTATCAATTTATTAAGTTATAGTTGCAAAATACAAACACGAATTCGTTATAGAAGAATGGAAAAACTGGTAGAAGCCGACCTCGGGGAGGACAAATTTGGATTCCGGAAAAATGTAAGAACACAGGAAGCAATACCGGATCTATGACTTCTCCCAGAAGACAGGGTAAGGGAAGACAAACCTATGATTATAGCGTTTGTAGACTTAGAGAATGCTTTTGGCAACGCTGATTGGAATACTGTGTTTGAGATTCTGAAGGTGGCAGGGTAAAATACTTGAAGCCGAAGTCTATTTACAACTTGAACAGAAACCAGATAACTGTTATGGGTTGATGGGTATGAAAGGGAAACAGTGACTGATAAGACAGTGGAGTGGTTTGTAGCCTACTCTCGATGATATTCAATCTGTACAATGAACAAACGGTGAAGAAAACCAAAGAAAACTTTTTAGTAGGAATTAAAGATCAGAGATAAGAAATAAAAACTTTTATGTTATCCTATGGCACTGTAACTCTGTCAGAGACAGCAAAAGACTTGGAAGAGCAGTTGAATGGAATGGTCAGTGTCTTGATATAAGAAGAACATCAAGAGCAGCAAAACGAGGATAATCGAATGAACTCGAAATAAATCAGATGATGATGAGGGAATTAGGTTAGGAAAAGAGACACTTAATGTAAGAGATGTGTTTCCCTATTTGGGCACCAAAATATCTAATGATGGCCGCAGTAGAGAGGATATAAAATGCAGACTGGCAATGACAAGAAAATAGTTTCGGAGGAAGAGAAATTGGTGAATATCGAATACAGATATAAGTGTCAGGAAGTATTTCCTGAAAGTATTTGTATGGAGTGTAACTAGGTATGGAAGTGAAACATGGGTGATAAACACTTTAAACAAGAAGACAACAGAAGTTTTAGAAGTGTGGTGCTACAGAAGAATGTTGAGGATTAGACGGGTAGATGACATACCTAATGAGGAAGCATTGAACAGAACTGGGGAGAAAAGTAATTTGTGGCACAACTTGACTAATAGAAGGAATCTGTCGATAGGACACATTCTGAGACGTCAAGGGATCGCCAATTTGGTAGTAGAGGAAAGCGTGGGGGATAAAAATTTCAGAGGGTGACCAAGAAATGAATACTGTAAGCAGATTCAGAGGGATGTACTTTTCAGTGGTTATTCGGAGATAAGAACGTTGCACAGGGTAAAGCACCCTGGAGAGCTGCATAAGACCGGTCATCAGACTGAGGACCACAACAATAACAGCAGGTCTACCTTACATATTACACTTGTTAGAATAGTTTAATTATCTGAAACAATTACATATTTTTCTAACAAATAAACAGAAATAAGAGTTGTTTCGGGCGACATTTGCCACTCTCAGATCATAAAATACAAAAGGTGCTTCAGTCCCACCACTGACAACGTGGTTTGCGCAGCGGTGGGATGGAACCACTGCCTGTGTTTTATGATCTGAGGATGGTCGATGTCGGCCGAAACACGTCATTTGGTAGGAATAAATTTAATTATGCTAGTTAGTTAAAGTATTCTAAAAGTAAGTAATCACTTGATCCTATATCGATAGTTTGTCAACCTTCCCTTTGTTCGTACAATGTTAAGGACTAAATGAAGAAAATGTAAGACTCATCTCAGCTTTCCCAGCTGTTAATTCCAGTTTCCTTTGCTTACCAACTATCCCATATTTTCATAAGCCTTTAGTTAGACGGAATTTCGTGCATCAATTATCTGTTGTAAGTTTCATTGCTAACAGAAAATGTAAGCAAGAGAGCATATGAGATAAACTTGCTCTCCCATTTACGATGTGTTACAAGATCTACCAACAAACGGTCTGAAATCACGCATGCCACCCCGGTTAATTCAGAAAGTATCAGTTCTTACGACTTCCATGTGAGGACGACGCTGCATGAACATCCGGCCAACAATGCTCACCTGGTTCAAGAAGAAGGTTTAAAATTTCCAAATACTATGTTAAATATGGCCCAAGATTAGGACAGGTCAAGGGAGATTTAGTTATACCTTCAAGAAGTGGTCTCTCCGTTTGTTTCTGACTGCAACTTCGTAGCAGAGGAGCAAACTATAGAACACCGTTTTAAGCAGTGCATTCTACAGTGATCTGAGGACCCTACACCAAGTGACTACGGGTGCTCTGGACTAGTCGCTGAGTGTCATCGTTTCCGTTTGGTTGTATACACAGGGTGTTCGAAAATTCACGTTGCAGGTTGCCAGTACTTCTTATGCAGGAGAGTGGACAGGTAACATTTTCATCCAGAACCCATGTCTGAAAATGTACCGTTCCTGTGCCAAAACCATTTGAAAACATATTGGTGACGCGGACACTTTTACAAGTGACTGATTAGTCGTGACCCAGCACATCACTTGTTTTACAACACCACAGTCATGCCTCCTGGCGGTGATGGTACCATTTCTCTAAGCCGTTCCGTAGTTGTAAGTAAAAGGGTATGCGATAGAGTCGGACGTTTTGCAAAAAATCGTGATAAAAGAGAAGGGCAGCTCTTCCATTACTATTCAGAAGCATGATGTCTATGTATTCTGCAGACGTGTACTCAAGCATGTTGCTCTAACACTCAGAGACATGTGAATGAGGCTCGATCAGGTCAGGGAGGTAAGACAGGCGTCAAATGACTTCAGTCGATCCTACGTAAGTACCCCCCACCATGATACCCTATTGCATACCTACCTAGCAAACATGCTCTTAAACGGCTGTAGCACGGACACGGTACGCTTCCGGAAACTAGCCCCTATTCAGAATACGAGTTTGTACTCACTCCCCTCTACAAGTCCTAGAACTTGTAACGGCTATTTCCGAACACGATATATCCATATATGCAGGGTGTTTGTTTTAACTTGAGACAACTAAATATCTCGTAAAACACGCATCATACGGAAAAAATTTCTACGTGAAAATGTAAAATTAGTAAAGGGGACATTTGTCTGTGCTAAAACTAGCTACTCCTAACCACCTCTCGTGTTTGTGAGGAATCTAGTTTATACTTTCAAATGAGAAGCCCCCTCACCCATTTTTATTTCCTATTCGGATTCTAAACCAAAAAATACTTGCGGTTTTTTCTAAGCCATTGTTTCCATTCGTGATAGACGGCGCTGTAATCGACAAATATAAAGTGTGCTTTTTTGCTATTACTTGGTCATACATTTCATTTAAGGTGTAAATGAAAACCTTTGTGTTCTAACAGTTCGTATTTACGTTCGAAATTTACTCTTGTGTTCCATGTTTGTTTGTGCAGTACAATACGGTTAGCCGTTTCAAAGTCTGCCTAGAAGCTAAGTTTAGCATGATCGCGGAACAAAGAAGTCAATGTAATAGTTCTCTGTTCCCATCGGAATGCTTGATTTCGGTGAATCCCCATGCCTCTTACCATTGGGTTGCCTCATTTCGTTGAGTATCCATGGCACATGAGCCTGTCAAGTTCACTTCATGGACATTTTACGTTATTTCAGAGGTTGTGGTTCGTATTCCATCGATAGCAGTACAGCTGCCAGTGCAAAGTTACGGGGATTGGATGGAAACACACCGGTGTCAGTCACTCTGGTGGTGGGGTTCGCAGGCGCTCTCCCAAATCAATCATTCCGATGGTATCGGGACTCACCTAAACCAACCCTACAGGAACATAAAACTACGTCACCATACAAGTAGCTTATCTGCCAGAAATGTCAAAGCCTAACCATTCTATTTATGCTGTACAATCACATATGCAACTCTCAAGTAACATTGAACATAAGCATCAACCAACAGAACATACAGGTTTACATTTACATCGTAAACGAAATGTAGAATCCAATGCATCGGTTCCTTATTGCAAAAACAGGCACACATGATATTTTTCGATTACGGTGCCATCTACCACGAATGGGAAACAATCCCTTCAGTAAACCGTGCGTATTTTTTGGCGTAGAATCCGAATGTGCTAAAAAATGGGATATCCCATTTTAAAATGATGAAGTTGACCCCTTCCACGTAGGAAGAATGATTAGGAGAAAGCCAATTGCCGCAGAGATAGACGTCAACATTACAAATAGAAACTTTTAACCTAGAACACATTTTTCGTGCGATGAGTCGTTTCCAAGATACTTAGTTTTCTCAAGTTAAATAAAAACGGAAAAAATGGCAATACCAAGAAGAAATTTGCGACATAAACGAAAGTTAGTAGGCGTGTTTCGACAGCTGAAAGATGAAATTTATTCTAAATTTCGCGCCAGTCGCTTAGGAGTGGCGCTACTAACGCCACTGTAAGGATGCAAATCAGTTCTAGCTGCTGGTAAACCTTTCGGGACGTGGGGTTTCGTCCAGGACTGCGTTTGGTTTGCTCAGGTTTGCTTTGAATACACGCTGTAATGGTCATGGGCGTTAGTTGTCTTTAACACTGGACGTGGTGACTCGACGTTTATCAGTAATGCCTTTAAGGCGACTAAGATTCCACTGTCATCACTTCTTCGTTTTTGAACGAGAGCGTCATGCACAACCAGCGTTAACCGAACCTATATTTACGGATCAAGTGCAACAGACGTGGATCTCAACATCGCAAACCAACAATCGGCACCTGTAAAACACACTGCAGGTACGTTTTCATGCTTATATTCAACATTCTGGAAGGTACACCGGTTATTAATGTAACAGCGTTTCACTTTTGCAGTGGCCTCTGCCATTCGTACATTAATTTATTGTTTTGCGTTGTTAATCACTTACATGCCATACGGCAAATGTATTCCCGAGAACTTTCAGTTCTCTGCTTTAATTAATTTTCGGTGCTGCGATTTTTTCCCTTTACCATATATAGTGTGTGAGTGTGCTACACATATGGTAATGACGCGCCGAGTATCCGCGCGGTCTGAGCGCGTCTTGTCACAGTCCGCGCGGCTCCCCCCGTCGGAGGTTCGAGTCCTCCCTGGGGCATGGGCGATGTGTGTCGTCCTTAGCGTGGGTTAGATTAAGTAGTGTGAAAGCTTATGGACCGATGACCTCAGCAGTTTGGTCCCACGCTCCTTACCACAAATTTCCAAATTCCACCGTACGGTGAGTGGCGGACGGTACCCCGCACCACCACTTGTCATTTCCTTTCCTGTTACACTCGTAAATAGAGCGAGTCAAAATTAATGTCTACATGCGTCCATACGAGCCCTGATTTCTCGTATCTTATTTTAGTGGTCCATAGATGAAATGTATATCACTGGCAGTAGAACCGTTGTGGGGTCAGCTTCAGATTGCAGTCTTCTATTTTTCTCAATAACGCTCCTAGAAAAGAACGTCGCCTTCCCTGCAGGGATTCCATTTTAGATATCCAAAGCATCTCCGTAGCTCCTGCGTGTTGTTCGAACCTACTGGCAACATGGGGCGCAGCCCGCCTCTGAACTGCTTGGATCTCTGACTTTAATCCCACATGGCAAGTGTGGTGTCACAGCCAGACACCACACTTGCTAGGTGGTAGCCTTTAAATCGGCCGCGGTCCGTTAGTATACGTCGGACCCGCGTGTCGCCACTATCAGTGATTGCAGACCGAGCGCCGACACACGCCAGATCTAGAGAGATTTCCTAGCACTCGCCCCAGTTGTACAGCCTGCTTTGCTAGCGATGGTTCACTGACAAAATACGCTCTCATTTGCCGAGACGATAGATAGCATAGCCTTCAGCTACGTCATTTGCTACGACCTAGCAAGGCGCCATTATCAGTTGCTATTGATATTGTAAATAATGTACAGACAAGAGCTACGTTCAACATTAATGGATTAAAGTTAAGTATTCCACCATCTACGTCCGTTTTTCTAAGTTCTAATTTCCTTGTCTTGTTCCAGACCTCACGCCAGCCTGCGTGAGCTTAAACGCGTGCCTTTCCTCTTACATTAGTGGGTTGGCCCTCTTGCCAATCCACAACAGCAAGGATCCCAAACAATCGAGCAGTATTGAAGAATAGGTTGCACTAGCGTCCTAAGTGCGGTCTCCTTTAGAGACGAATCACAGTTGTACAAGATTCTTCCAATAAACAGCAGCCGTCCGATCACCTTTCCTACCACAATCCGCACATGTTCGTTCCAAGTCATATCGCTTTGTTGCATTACCCCCACACGACGTGACTATGACCTGTGACACTAACAATGCTGTATCCCATCATTAAGGGTTTGTTTTTCATACTCAAGTGCATTGCCTTCGATTGTTCTACGTTTAGACACAAAACGACGTGACTGTGACCTGTGGCACCACCAATGCTGTATCCCATCATTAAGGGTTTGTTTTTCGTACTCAAGTGCATTGTCTTCGATTGTTCTACGTTTAGACACAGCTACTATTCATCACACCAACCAGAAAATTTTTTTAAGCCGTCTTGTATCCTCCTACAGTCACTCAATTCTGACGCCTTCCGTAGACCACAGCATTATCAGCAAACTACCGTAGAATGCTACCCACCCTCTCCGCCATACCATTTATGTATACAGAAAATATAGCGACCCTATCACACTTCCCTGGGGTACTTCCGACGACACCGTTGTCTCTGAGTTGCTATAATGACACCTTGATTATTAACTCCTACCTCTGTATTGACGCTTACGATAAGGTCCGGCCTCTTTGTAGCTACGATGTCTAACAAATTTCAACTGCGTGTGGTCTATCAAACTAACTGCTCAAGATTGATTTCAGCATACGTGATCAAAAGTACTTCGCAAGACTGTCTGTCTGTACCCCATGCAAGGAACCTATAGACGTTTCAGCGTGCACTCGATAGGTAAAGTTATTGCGTGGTCTGGGTATTTACGTCCAACTGGCCGTAGACGTTCTTTGAATGACTCTAGAACTATCTCAGCGGAATCGGATGGCCGGTGAAACATGTAACAAATAACATGGTTTCACCTCGACCACTAATACGCGGCCACATAACGTTACTGTCACACAAAACTTTGACCTCAGTAGAGACAATATTTTCGTGAACTGCATTAAAAACTCCTATGGCGTATAATCCACGTTTCTGATATATGTAACATTATTAGCTAAATTTCTCAGATTCTTCCACTTCAGGCCTCAGCCAAATTTTTCCTATGCATTGTTACTTCTTTACTGCATCCCTCGCTCCCTCACACTGACGAATTAACACAGAAATTGTGTCGCTATGAAGAAATCTGGGTCTCATGCATTCTCTTTCTGGACCGAGTAGCTTTTCTACGCCAATGACTCGATTTACTTTTGGGAGTCGAGTATCTTTTTTCCGATGCCTTATTCCTTCTTTACTGCACCCTTCGCTCCCTCACATTGCCGAAATAACACAGAAATTGCGTCGCTGTGATATACTCTGGGTTCCATACCTTCTCCTTCTGAATCGAATAACGTTTCTACGGCAACGACAGGATTTTCTTTTGGGAGTTGATTTTCTCTTTTCGATGCATTATACCATCCTTAATGCATCCCTCGCTCCCTCAAATTGACGAATTAACACAGAAATTTCGCCGCTTTGAAATTGTGTTCCATGCCATCTCCTTCTGAATCGAGTGACGTTTCTACTGCAAGGACAGGATTTCCTTTTGGGAGTCGAGTATCTCTTTTCCGATGCATTGTTCCTTCTTTACAGCATCCCTCGCTCCCTCACATTGACGAATTGTCTTAGTAATTGCTTCGCTATGAAATACTCTGGGTTCCATGCCTTCTCCTTCTGAATCGAGTAACGTTTCTACGGCAAGGACAGGATATTCTTTTGGGAGTCGGGTACCTCTTTTCTGATGCATTATTTCTTCTTTACTGCATCCCTCGGTGCCTCACATTGACGAATTAACACAGAAATTGCGTCGCTGTGATATACTCTGGGTTCCAAGCCTTCTCCTCCTGAACCGAATAACGTTTCTACGACAACGACAGGATTTTCTTTTGGAAGTTGAGTTTCTCTTTTCGATGCATTATACCTTCCTTATGCATCCCTCGCTCCCTCAAACTAACGAATTTACACAGAAATTTCGCCGCATTGATATTGTGTTAATTGCCTTCTCCTTCTGAATCGAGTAACGTTTCTACGGCAAGTACTGGATTCCCTTTTGGGAGTCGAGTATCACTTTTCCGATGCATTATTCCTACCTTACTGCAACCCTCGCTCCCACACATTGACGATAACAGGGATATTGCATCGCTATGAAATACTCATTGTTCCATGCCTTGTCCTTCTGAAATGGGTAACGTTTCTACAGTAACGACAGGATTATCTTTTGGGAGTCGAGTATCTCTTTTCCAATGCATTATACCACTCATAGTGCATCCCACGCCCCCTCAAATTGACGAATTAACACAGAAATTGCGTCGCTATGAAATGCTCTGGGCGCCATGCCTACTCTTTCTGAATCGAGTAACGTTTCTACGGCAAGAACAGGACTTTCTTTTGGGAATCGAGTTTCTCTTTTCGATGCATTATCCCTTCTTTACTGCATTCCTCACTCCCTCACAGTGACGAGTTAACACAGAAATTGCTGCGAAATGATATACTCTGGTTTCCATAACTTCTCGTTCTGAATCGAGTAACCTTTCTGCAGTAACGACAGGGTTTCCTTTTGGGAGTCGAGTATCTCTTTCCCGATGCATTATACCTTCCTTAAAACATCCCTCGCTTCTGCAGATTGACGAATTTACACAGAAATTGCGTCGCTATGAAGTACTCAGGATTAAATGCCTTCTCCTTCTGCAGCAAGTGTCGTTTCTACAACAAAGACAGGATTTTCTTTTGCGAGTCGGGTATCTCTTTTCCGATGCATTATTCCTTCTTTACTGCATCCCTCGCTCCCTCACATTGACGAATAATACAGAAATAGCGTCGCTGTGATATACTCTGGTTTCCATGACTTCTCGTTCTGTATCGAGTAACGTTTCAATGGCAACGAAAGGAATTTCTTATCGGAGTCGAGTTTCGCTTTTCTGATTCATTATTCCTTCCTTACTGCATCCCTCACTCCCACCAATTGACGAATTAACACGGAAATTATGTCGCTATGAAATACTCTGGGTTCCATGCCTTCTCCTACTGAATCGAGTAAAGTTTCTACGGGAACTAAAGGATTTTCTTTTGGGAGTCGAGAATCTCTTTTCGATGCAGTATTACTTCCTTACTGTCTGCCTCGCTCCATCACATTGACTTTAACATAGAAACTGCGTCGCTATGAAATACTCTTGGTTCCTTGCCATCTCCTTCTGAATCGAGTAACGTTTCTACGGCAACGAAAGGAATTTTTTTTGGGAGTCGAGTATCTCTTTTCCGATGCATTATACCTTCCTTAATGAATCACTCTCTCAATCAAATTCACGAATTATCACAGAAATTGCGCCGCATTGAATACTCTGTGATCCATGCCTTCTCCTTCTGAATCGAGTAACGTTTCTACGGCAATGACAGGAATTACTTATGGCAGTCGAGTATCTCTTTTCCGATGCATTAATCCTTCCCGCTCCCTGACATTGACAAATTAACACAGAAATTGCGTCGCTATGAAATACTCTGGGTTCCATGCCTTCTCCTTCTCAATCGCATATCGTCTCTATGGCAAAGAAAAGATTTTCTTTTGGAAGTCGAGTATCTTTTTTCCGATGCATTATTCCTTCTTTACTGCATCCCACAGTCCCTCACATTGACGAAATAACTCAGAACTTGCGTCGCTATGAAATACTCTCGGTTCCATGCCTTCTCCTTCTGATTCGAGTAACGTTTCTACGGCAACGAAAAGATTTTCTTTTGGGAGTCGAGTTTCTCTTTTCCGATGCTTTATTCTTACTTTACTGCATCACTCGCTCCCTCACATTGACGAATTAACACAGAAATTGCGTCGCAATGATATACTTCTTGTGCGATGGCTTCTCGTTCTGAACCGAGAAACGTTTCTACAGCAACGACAGGATTTTCTATTGGGAGTCGAGTATCTCTTTTCGATGCATTATTCCTTCCTTACTGCATCGCTCGCTCCTTCACATTGACAAATTAACACAGAAATTGCGTCGCTATGAAATACTCTAGGTTCCATGCCTTCGCGTTCTGAATCGAGTAACATATCTACAGCAACGACAGGAATTTCTTTTGGTTGTCGAGTATCTCTTTTACGATGCATTATACCTTCCTTAATACATCCCTCGCTCCCTCAAATTGACGAATTGACTCAGATATTGCATCGCTATGTAACACTGAGGGTTCCATGCCTTCTCCTACTGAATCATGTATCGTTTCAACAACAAAGGCAGGATTTTCTTTTGGTTGTCGAGTATCTCATTTCCGTTGCATTATACCCTCCTTAATGCATCCCTCGCTCCCTCAGATTGACAAATTACCACAGAAATTGCGTCGCTATGAAGTTATCTGGATTCCATGCCTTCTCAAACAAGTAACTTTTCTACTGCAACGATTGGATTTTCATTTGGGAGTCGAGTATCTCTTTCCCAATGAATTATTCCTTCTTTACTGCTCCCTCGCTACCTGACATTGACGAATTAGCACAGAAATTTCGTCGCTATGAAATACTCAGGTTCCAAGCCCACTACTTCTAAATCGAGTAGGGTTTCTACGGCAACGAAATGATTTTCTTTTGGGAGTCAAGTATCTCTTTTCTGATGCATTATTCCTTCCTTACTGCATCCCACGCTAACTCACATTGACGAATTAACACAGAAATAGCGTCCCTATTAAATACCCTGTGTTCCATGATTTCTCCTTCTGAATCGAGTAACATTTCTACTTCAACGAAAGGATTTTCTTTTGGGAGACGAGTATCTTTTTTCCGATGCATTATTCGTTCTTAACTGCATCCATCACACCCTCACATTGACGAAATAACATAGGACTTGCGTCGCTATAATATACTCTGGGTTTAATGCCTGCTCTTTCTGAATCTAGTAACGTTTCTACGACAACGAAAGGATTTTCTCTTGGGAGTCGAGTTTCTCTTTTCTGATGCATTATTCATACTTTTCTGCATCCCTTGCTCCCTCACTTTGGCAAATTAACACAGAAATTGCGTCGCAATGATATACTCTGTGTTCCATGCCTTCTCGTTCTGAATCGAGAAACGTTTCTACGGCAACGACAGGATTTTCTTGAGTGCGTCGAGATACTCTTTTCGATGCATTATTCCTTCGTTACTGCATCCCTCGCTCCCTCACACTGAGGAATTAACACAGAAATTGCGTCGCTATGAAATACACTGTGTTCCATGCCTTTTCCTTCAGAGTCGAGTAACGTTTCTACGGCAACAAAAGGATTTTCTTTTGGGAGTCGAGTTTATCTTTTCCGAAGGATTATTCTTTCTTTACTGCATCCCACGCTCCCTCACATTGACTAATTATCACAGAACTAGCGTCGCTATGAAATACTCTGGGTTCCATGCCTTCTCCTTCTGAATCGAGTAACGTTTCTACCGCAACATCAGGAATTTTTTTTTGGGAGTAGAGTATCTCTTTTCCGATGCATTATACCTTCCTTAATGGATCACTCTCTCCCCCAAATTCACGAATTATCACAGAAATTGCGCCGCTTTGAAATACTCTGTGATCCATGGCTTCTCCTTCTGAACTGAGTAACGTTTCTACGGCAATGACAGGATTTACTTATGGCAGTCGAGTATCTCTTTTCCGATGCACTAATCCTTCCTGACTGCGTCCCTCGCTCCCTGACATTGACGAATTAACACAGATATTGCGTCGCTATGAAATAGTCTGGGTTCCATGCCTTCTCCTTCTCAATCGCGTATCGTCTCTACGGCAAAGAAAAGATTTTCTTTTGCGAGTTGAGTATCTTTTTTCCGATGCATTATTCCTTCTATACTGCATCCCTCACTACCTCACATTGACGTAATAACTCAGATCTTGTGTCGCTATGAAATACTCTCGGTTCCTTGCCTTCTCCTTCTGAATCGAGTAAAGTTTCTACGGCAACGAAAGGATTATCTTTTGGGAGTCGAGTTTCTCTTTTCCGATGCATTATTCCTTCTTTACTGCATTCCTCACTCCCTCACATTGAATAATTCACACAGAAATTGCGTCGCAATGATATACTTCGTGTGCGATGGCTTCTCGTTCTGAACCGAGAAACGTTTCTACGGAACGACAGGATTTTCTATTGGGAGTCGAGTATCTCTTTTCGATGCATTATTCCTTCCTTACTGCATCCCTCGCTCCTTCACATTGACTAATTAACACATAAATTGCGTCGCTATGAAATACTCTAGGTCCCATGCCTTCCCCTTCTGAATCGAGTAACATATCTACAGCAACGACAGGAATTTCTTTTGGTTGTCGAGTATCTTTTTTACGATGCATTATACCTTCCTTCATGCATCCCTCGCTCCCTCAAATTGACGAATTGACTCAGATATTGCATCGCTATGAAACACTGAGGGTTCCATGCCTTCTCCTACTGAATCATCTATCGTTTCAACAACAAAGGCAGGATTTTTATTTGGGAGTCGAGTATCTCTTTTCCGATGCATTATTCCATCCTTACTGCATCCCACGCTCCCTCACATCGACGAATTAACAGTGATATTGCATCACTTTGAAATACTCTGTGTTCCATGCCTTCTTCTTCTGAATCGAGTAACGTTTCTACGACAATGACAGGATTTACTTATGGCAGTCGAGTATCTCTTTTCCATTGCATTATTCCTTCCTTACTGCGTCCCTCGCTCCCTCACATCGACGAATTAACACAGAAATTGCGTCGCTATGAAATACTCTGGGTCCCATGCCTTCTCCTTCTGAATAGAGTAACGTTTATACGGCACGGATAGGATTTTCTTTTGGGAGTCGAATATCTCTTTTCCGATGCATTATTCCATCTTTACTGCATCCCTCGCTCCCTCACATTGACGAATTATTTCAGAAATTGCGTCGCAATGAAATACTCTGTGTTCCATGCCATCTCCTTCCGAATCGAGAAACGTTTCTACAGAAACGACAGCATTTTCATTTGGGAATCAAGTATCTCTTTTCCGTTGCATTATACCCTCCTTAATGCATCCCTCGCTCCCTCAGATTGACAAATTACCACAGAAATTGCGTCGCTATGAAGTTATCTGGATTCCATGCCTTCTCATTCTCAAACAAGTAACTTTTCTACTGCAACGATTGGATTTTCATTTGGGAGTCGAGTATCTCTTTCCCAATGAATTATTCCTTCTTTACTGCTCCCTCGCTACCTCACATTGACGAATTAGCACAGAAATTTCGTCGCTATGAAATACTCAGGTTCCAAGCCCACTCCTTCTGAATCGAGTAAGGTTTCTACGGCAACGAATTGATTTTCTTTTGGGAGTCAAGTATCTCTTTTCTGATGCATTATTCCTTCCTTACTGCATCCCACGCTGACTCACATTGACGAATTAACACAGAAATAGGGTCCCTATTAAATACCCTGCGTTCCATGATTTCTCCTTCTGAATCGAGTAACATTTCTACTTCAACGACATGATTTTCTTTTGGGAGTCGAGTGTGTCTATTCCGATGCATTATTCCCTCTTTACTCCATCCCTCGTTCCCTCACTTTGACGAATTAACAGTGATATTGCATCGCTATGAAATACTCTGTGTTCCATGCCTTCTCCTTCTGAAGCGAGTAACGTTTCTACGGCGGTGGCAGGATTTACAATGGCAGTCGAGTTTCTCTTTTCCGATGCTTTATTCTTACATTACTGCATCCCTCGCCCCCTCACATTGACGAATTAACACAGAAATTGCGTCGCAATGATATACTTCGTGTGCGATGACTCCTCGTTCTGAACCGAGAAACGTTTCTACGGCAACGACAGGATTTTCTATTGGGAGTGGAGTATCTCTTTTCGATGCATTATTCCTTCCTTACTGCATCGCTCGCTCCTTCACATTGTCAAATTAACACAGAAATTGCGTCGCTATGGAATACTCTAGGTTCCATGCCTTCGCGTTCTGAATCGAGTAACATATCTACAGCAACGACAGGAATTTCTTTTGGTTGTCGAGTATCTCTTTTACGATGCATTATACCTTCCTTAATGCATCCCTCGCTCCCTCAAATTGACGAATTGACCCAGATATTGCATCGCAATGAAACACTGAGGGTTCCATGCCTTCTCCTACTGAATCATGTATCGTTTCAACAACAAAGGCAGGATTTTCTTTTGGGAGTCGAGTATCTCTTTTCCGATGCATTATTCGTTCTTTACTGCATCTATCACACCCTCACATTGGCGAAATAACATAGGACTTGCGTCGCAATAATATACTCTGGGTTAAATGCCTGCTCTTTCTGAATCTAGTAACAATTCTACGACAACGAAAGGATTTTCATTTGGGAGTCGAGTTTCTCTTTTCTGATGCATTATTCTTACTTTACTGCATCCCTTGCTCCCTCACTTTGGCGAATTAACACAGAAATTGCGTCGCAATGAAATACTCTGTGTTCCATGCCTTCTTGTTCTGAATCGAGAAACGTTTCTACGGCAACGACAGGATTTTCTTGAGTGCGTCGAGATACTCTTTTCGATGCATTATTCCTTCGTTACTGCATCCCTCGCTCCCTCACACTGAGGAATTAACACAGAAATTGCGTCGCTATGAAATACACTGTGGTCCATGCCTTTTCCTTCAGAATCGAGTCACGTTTCTACGGCAACAAAAGGATTTTCTTTTGGGAGTCGAGTTTATCTTTTCCGAAGCATTATTCTTTCTTTACTGCATACCACGATCCCTCACATTGACGAATTATCACAGAACTAGCATCGCTAAGAAATACTCTTGGTTCCATGCCTTCTCCTTCTGAATCGAGTAACGTTTCTACGGCAATGACAGGATTTACTTATGACAGTCGAGTATCTCTTTTCCGATGCACTAATCCTTCCTGACTGCGTCCCACGCTCCCTGACATTGACGAATTAACACAGATATTGCGTCGCTACGAAATACTCTGGGTTCCATGCCTTCTCCTTCTGAATCGCGTATCGTCTCTACGGCAAGGAAAAGATTTTCTTTTGCGAGTTGAGTATCTTTTTTGTGATGCATTATTCCTTCTATACTGCATCCCTCACTCCCTCACATTGACGAAATAACTCAGATCTTGCGTCGCTATGAAATACTCTCGGTTCCTTGCCTTATCCTTTTGAATCGAGTAACGTTTCTACGGCATCGAAAGGATTTTCTTTTGGGAGTCGAGTATGCCTTTTCCGATGCATTAATCCCTCTTTTCTGCATCACTCGTTTGGTCACATTGACGAATTAACAGTGATATTGCATCACTATGAAGTACTCTGTGTTCCATGCCCTCTCCTTCTGAATCGAATAACGTTTCTACGGCAGTGACAGGATTTACAATGGCAGTCGAGTATCACTTTTCCGTCGCAGAATTCATTCCTTACTGCGTACCTCGCTCCTTCACATTGACGAATTATCACAGAAATTGCGTCGCTATGAAGTACTCTGGGTTCCACGCCTGCTCTTTCTGAATCTAGTAACGTTTCTACGACTACGAAAGGATTTTCTTTTGGGAGTCGAGTTTCTCTTTCCGATGCATTATTCTTACCTTTCTGCATCCCTTGCTCCCTCACTTTGACGAATTAACACAAAAATTGCGTCGCTATGATATACTCTGGGTTCCATGCCTTCTCCTTCTGAATCGAGTATCGTTTCTACGGCAATGACAGGATTTACTTATGGCAGTCGAGTATCTCTTTTCCGTTGCATTATTGCTTCCTTACTGCGTCCCTCGCTCCCTTACATCGACAAATTAACAGAGAAATTGCGTCGCTATGGAATACTCTGGGTCCCATGACTTTTCCTTCTGAAACGAGTATCGTCTCTACGGCAAGGACAGGATTTTCTTTTGGGAGTCCTATATCTCTTTTCCGATGCATTATTCCTTCCTTACTGCATCCCTCGCTCCCTCACATTGACGAATTATTTCATAAATTGCGTCGCAAAGAAATACTCTGTGTTCCATGCCTTCTCCTTCCGAATCGAGAAACGTTTCTACAGAAACGACAGGATTTTCATTTGGGAATCGAGTATCTCTTTCCCGTTGCGTTATACCCTCCATAATGCATCCCTCGCACCCTCAGATTGACGAATTACCACAGAAATTGCGTCGCTATAAAGTTTTCAGGATTCCATGCCTTCTCCTTCTCAAACAAGTAACGTTTCTACTGCAACGATTGGATTTTCTTTTGGGAGTCGAGTATCTCTTTCCCGATGCATTATTCCTTTTTTACTGCTCCCTCGCTACCTCACATTGACGAATTAGCACAGAAATTGCGTCGCTATGAAATACTCAGGTTCTAAGCCCACTTCTTCTGAATCGAGTAAGGTATCTACGGCAACGAAACGATTTTCTTTTGGGAGTCGAGTATCTCCTTTCTGATGCATTATTCCTTCCTTACTGCATCCCTCGTTAACTCACATTGACGAATTAACAGTGATATTGCATGAGTATGACATACTCTGTGTTCCATGCCTTCTCCTTCTGAATCGAGTAACGTTTCTACGGCAACAGAAGGATTTACTTTAGGGAGTCGAGTTTATGTTTTCCGAAGCATTATTCTTACTTTACTGCAACCCACGCTCCCTCACATTGACGAGTTAACACAGAACTTGCGTCGCTATGAAATACTCTTCGTTCCATGCCTTCTCCTTCTGGAATCGAGTAACGTTTCTACGGCAACGTATGGATTATCATTTGGGAGTCGAATTTGTCTTTTCCGATGCATTATTCCTTCTTTACTGCATCTCTCACTCCCTCACATTGACGAAATAACTCAGAACTTGCGTCAATATGAAATACTCTGTGTTCCATGCCTTCTCCTTCTGAACCGAGTAACGTTTCTACGGCTGTGACAGGATTTACAATGGCAGTCGAGTATCACTTTTCCGCTACATAATTCCTTCCTTACTGCGTACCTCGCTCCTTCACAATGACGTATTAACACAGAAATTGCGTCGCTATGAAATACTCTGGGTTCCATGCCTTCTCCTTCTCAATCGAGTATCGTTTCTACGGCAACGAAAGGATTTTCTTTTGGTGTCGAGTATCTTTTTTCCGATGCATTATTCGTTCTTTATTGCATCCCTCACACCCTCACATTGACGAAATAACGTAGAACTTGGGTCGCTATGAAATACTCTGGGTTTCATGCCTGCTCTTTCTTAATCTAGTAACGTTTTTACGACAACGAAAGGATTTTCTTTTGGGAGTCGAGTTTCTCTTTCCGATGCATTATTCTTACTTTTCAGCATCCCTTGCTCCCTTACTTTGACGAATTAACACAGAAATTGCGTCGCTATGATATACTCAGGGTTCCATGCCTTCTCGTTCTGAATAGAGAAACGTTCCTACGGCAACGACATGATTTTCTTGAGTGCGTCGATATTCTCTTTTCGATGCATTATTCCTTCGTTACTGCATCCCTCGCTCCCTCACACTGAGGAATTAACACAGAAATTGCGTCGCTATGATATACCCTGTGTTCCATTCCTTTTCCTTCAGAATCGAGTAACGTTTCTACTGCAACAAAGGATTTATTTTGGGAGTCGAGTTTATCTTTTCCGAAGCATTATTCTTACTTTACTGGATCCCACGCTACCACACATTGACGAATTAACACAGAACTTGGGTCGCTATGAAATACTCTGGGTTCCATGCCTTCTCCTTCTGAATCGAGTAACGTTTCTACGGCAATGACAGGATTTACTTATGGCAGTCGAGTATCTCTTTTCCGTTGCATTATTCCTTCCTTACAGCGTCCCTTGCTCCCTCACATCGACAAATTAACACAGAAATTGCGTCGCTATGAAATACTCTGTGTCCCATGACTCTTCCTTCTGAATCGAGTATCGTCTCTACGGCAAGGACAGGATTTTCTTTTGGGAGTCGAATATCTCTTTTCCGATGCATAATTCCTTCCTTACTGCATCCCTCGCTCCCTCACATTGACGAATTATCACAGAAATTGCGTCGCTATAAAATACTCTGTGCTCCATGCCTTTTCCTTCAGAATGGAGAAACAACAGGATTTTCATTTGGGAATCGAGTATCTCTTTACCGATGCATTATATCTTCCTTAATGCACCCCTCGCTCCCTCAGATTGACGAATTAACACAGAAACTGCGTCGCTATGAAATACTCTGGGTCCCATGCCTTCTCCTTCTGAATCGGGTAACGTTTCTACGGTTATGACAGGATTTTCGTATGGGAATCGAGTACCTCTTTTCCGTTGTATTTTTCTTTCCTTACTGCGTCCCTCGGTCCATGTCATTGACGAATTAACACAGAAATCGCGTCGCTATTAAATACTCTGGGTTCCATGCCTTCTCCTTTTGAAGCATGTAACGTTTCTACGGCAAAGAGAGGATTTTCTTTAGGGAGTCGAGTACCTCTTTTCCGATGCATTATTCCGTCGTCACTGCATCCCTCGCTCGCTTACATTGACGCATTAACACAGAAATTGCGTCGCTATGAACTACACTGTGTTCCATGCCTTCTCCTACTGAATCGAGTAACATTTGTACTGTAACGACATGATTTACTTTTGGGAGTCGACTATGTCTTTCCAAAGCGTTATTCCATCTTTACTGCATCCCTCGCTCCCTCAAACTGACGAATTGACAAAGAAATTGTGTCGCTATGAATTACTGTGTGTTCAGTGCCTTTTCCTCCTTAATCGACTAACGTTGCTACGGCAATGACAGGATTTTCTTTTGAGAGTCGAGTATATCTTTTGCGATGCATTATTCCTTGATTACTGTATCCTTCGCACCGACACATTGACGAATTAACACCGAAATTGCGTCGCTATGAAGAAATCTGGGTTCCAGCCAAACTCCATCTGGTCTGAGTAGCGTTTCTACAGCAATGAAAGTACTTTCTTTTGGGAGTCGGGTATCTCTTTTGCGATGCAATATTCCTTCTTTATTGCATCTCTCTCTTTCTCACATTGACGAATTAACACACAAATCGCGACGCTATGAAATTTTATTTGTCCATGCCCTCTCCTTTTTAATCGATTAACGTTTCTACGCCAACGATACGATTATCTTTTGGGAGTAGAGTATCTGTTTTCCGATGCATTATTCCATCTTTACTGCATCCCTCGCTACCTCAAATTGATGAATTAACAGAGAAATTGCGTCGCTATTAAATACTCTGTGTTCCATGCCTTTTCCTTCTGAATCGAGTATCGTTTCTACGGCAACGAAAGGAATTTCTTTTGGTAGTCGAGTATCTCTTTTCCTATGCATTAATCCTTCTTTACTGCATCCCTGAATCCCTCACATTGACGAATTAACACAGAAATTTCGTCGCTATGCCATACTCTGGTTCCATGCCTTCTCCATCTGATTCGAGAAACGTTTCTACAACAACGACAGGATTTCCTTTTGAGAGTCGAGGTACTCTTCTCCGATGCATTAATCCTTATTTACTGCATCACTCGCTCCTTCACATTGACGAACTAACGCAGAAATTGCGTAGCTACGAAAAACTCTGGGTTCCATGTCTGCTCCTTCTGAATCGAGTATCTTTTCTACGGCAACGAAAGGATTGACTTTAGGGAGCCGAGAATTTTTTATCTCATGCAGTATTCCTTCTTTATTGCATCCCTCGCTCCCACACATAGGCAATTAGCACAGAAATTGCGTAGCTAAGAAATACTCTGGGTTCCACGCCTTCTCCTTCTGAATCGAGTAATGTTTCTACGGCAACGACAGGATTTTCTTTTGGGTGTCGAGTATCTGTTTTCCGATGCATTATTCCCTCTTTACAGCATACCTCGCTCCCTCACATTGACGAATTAACACGCAAATCGCGTCGCTATGAAATTCTCCGGGATCCATGCCTTCTCCTTCTGAATCGATTAACGTTTCTACGCCAAATATACGATTATCTTTTGGGAGTCGAGTATCTCTTTTCCGATGCATTATTCCAAATTTACAGCATCCCTCGCTACCTCACATTGACGAATTAGCACAGAAATTGCGTCGCTATGAAATACTCTGGTTCCAAGCCTTCTCCTTCTGAATCGAGTAATGTTTCTACGACAACGAAATGATTATCTTTTGGGAGTCGAGTATCTTTTTTCTGATGCATTATTCCTTCTTTACTGCATCCTTCTCTACCTCACATTGACGAATAAGCACAGATATTGCGTCGCTATGAAATCCCTGGGTTGCATGCCTTCTCTTTCTGAATCGATTAACGTTTCTACGCCAACTATACGATTATCATTTGGGAGTCGAGTATATCTTCTCCGATGATTTTTTCCATCTTTCCTGCATCCCTCGCTCCCTTACATTGACGAATTAATACAGAAATTTCGTCGCTACGAAATACTCTGGGTTTCATGTCTTCTTTTTCAGAATCGAATAACATTTCTGTGCCCAAGACAGGGTTTTCTTTTGGGCGTCTGGTATCTCTTTTCCGAAGCATTATTCCTTCCTTACTTTATCTCTCGCTCTCTCACATGGACGAATTAACACACGAATTGCATCGCTATAAAATACTCTGGGTTCCGTACATCCTCCTTCTGAATTGAGTATCGTTTCTACGGCAACGAACGGATTTTCTTTTGGTAGTCGAGTATCTCTTTTCCTATGCATTATTCCTTCTTTACTGCATCCCTGCCTCCCTCACATTGACGAATTAACACAGAAATTTCGTCGCTATGCCATACTCTGGTTCCATGTGTAAGTAGGCTGTTTAGGTTTTTTTATTGGTAACGCCACCTCTGTATGAAAATCACTGGCTGTGCTGTGTGCAGTCTGTGGCTGCTTTGCATTGTTGTAATACTCGCCATTGTAGTGTTAGGCAGCTGGCTGTGAACAGCGCGTAGTGTTGGGCAGTTGGAGGTGAGCCGCCAGCAGTGGTGGATGTGGGGAGAGAGATGGCGGAGATTTGTAATTTGGCATAAACTGCTATATTTATATATGATGATATCAAGGTAAATACATTGTTTGTTCTCTATTAATATCTTACATAAGCTAACTATCTCTAGCAGTAGTTAGTGCCTTCCATAGTTTGAATCTTTCATTCAGCTGGCAGTAGTGGCGCTTGCTGTATTGCAGTAGCTTGAGCAGCGAAGATTTTTGTGAGGTAAGTGATTTGTGAAAGGTATAGTTTAATGCTAGTCAGGGCCATTCTTTTGTAGGGATTTTTGAAAGTCAGATTGCGTTGCGCTAAAAAAAAATATTGTGTATCAGTTTAAGGACAGTCGTGTATAATTCTTCAAAGGGGACGTTTCACATGCCTGTTCCATCTGAATCGAGAAACGTTTCTACAACAACACAACGACAGGATTTCTTTTTGAGAGTCGTGGTACTTTTTTCCGATGCATTAATCCTTCTTTACTGCATCACTCGCTCCATCACATTGACGAATTAACGCAGAAATTGCGTCGCTATGAAAAACTCTGGGTTCCATGCCTGCTCCTTCTGAATCGAGTATCTTTTCTACGGCAACTAAAGGATTGACTTTTGGGAGCCGAGTATTTTTTTTTCTGTTGCGTTATTCCTTCTTTATTGCATCCCTCGCTCCCTCACATTGACAAATTAACACAGAAATTGCGTCGCTATGAAACACTCTGGGTTCAATGCCCTCTCCTTCTGAATCGAGAAACGTTTGTACGGCAACGAGAGGATTTTCTTTTGGGAGTCGAATATCTCTTTTCCGATGGACTTTTCCATCCTTCCTGCATCCCTCGCTCCCTTACATTGACGAACTAACACAGAAATTTCGTCGCTACGAAATACTCTGGGTTCCATGTCTTCTTTTTCTGAAACGAATGACATTTCTGTGGCCACAACAGAATTTTCTTTAGGGAGTCTGGTAACTCTTTTCCGAAGCATACTTCCTTCCTTACTTTATCCCTCGCTCTCTCACATTGACGAATTAACACAGAAATTGCGTCGCTATTAAATACTCTGGGTTCCATGCCATCTCTTCTGAATCGAGTAACGTTTCTACGGCAACGACAGGATTGTCTTTAGGGAGACGAGAATCTCCTTTCCGAAGCATTATTCCTTCTTTACTGCATTCCTCGCTCCCTCACATTTACGAATTAACAGGGAAATTGCGTCGCTATTAAATACTCTGGGTTCCATGCCTTTTCCTTCTGAATCGAGTATCGTATCTACGGCAACGAAATGGTTTTCTTTTGGGAGTCAAGTATCTCTTTTCCAATGCATTAATCCTTCTTTACTGCATCCCTCGCTCTCTCACATCGACCAATTAACACAGAAATTGTGTCGCTATGAAATACTCTGGGTTCCATGCCTTCTCCTTCTGAATCGAGTAAAATTTGTACTGCAACGACATGATTTTCTAATGGGAGTCGAGTATGTCTTTTCCGATGCATAATTCCTCCTTTACTGCATCCCTCGCTCCATCAAATTGACGAAATGACACAGAAATTTCGTCGCTATGAAAAACTGTGTGTTTCATGCCTGCTCCTTCAGAATCGAGTAACGTGTCTACGGAAACGACAGGATTGTCTTTTGGGAGACACGTATCTCTTTTCCGAAGCATAATTCCTTCCTTACTTCATCACTCGGACCCTCACATTGACGAATTAACACAGAAATGCGTCGCTTGGAAGTACTCTGGGTTCCATGCCTTCTCCTTCTGAATCGAGTAACATTTCTACGGCATCGACAAGATTTTCTTCTGGGAGGCGAGTATCTCTTATCCGATGCACTACTTTACTGCATCCCTCGCTCCCTCACTTTGACGAATTAACACAGAAATTGCGTCGCTATGAAATACTCAGGGTTCAATGCCTTCGCCTTCTGAACCGAGAAACGTTTCCGCGGCAACGACAGGATTTTCTTTTGGGAGTCGAGGATCTTTTTTCCGATGGATTTTTCCATCTTTACTGCATCCCTCGTACCCTCACATTGTCGAATGAGCCCAGAAATTGCGTCGCTATGAAATAGTCTTGGTTCCATGTCTGCTCCTTCTGAATCGACTAACGTTTCTATGGCAACGACAGGATTTTCTTTTGGGAGTCGTGTATTTCTTTTCCGATGCATTATTCCATCTTTGCTGAATCCCTCGCTCCCTTACATTGACGAATTAACACAGAAATTTCGTCGCTACGAAATACTCTGGGTTCCATGAGTACTGGAACAGGGCCGGTACCATTCCAAAATACCGTCACCATCCCCCCCCCCCCCCCCTCCCCGCCTCACGCCTACGTATACGCGCTAGACATGAAATGTTTTCATAACACCGTCACCTTTCCAAAGCATCGTTAGTTGACAAGGTCGCACGCAATGTATCCGGCATGTGTTGACTCTCTAGTCTTGATTACCGGCGCGGGGTTGTGACATAGAGAGAGAGAGTTAGCGCCATCTCTCTCTACGCACGCAATGTATCCGGTGGGGTGGTGGAAATGGCTGTATCCAATACGATCCCTTAATTGAGTCACATGTTCGACTTCTACCAATAGGATTCAACTATCCTATGACCTCATTGTAGGACATATATAGGTTAAGTTCCGGGACCTCAGTCTTGGTCACTCAGTCAGCGGAAGACTAAGAAGAACAATCATGAAGCACCAGTCAACCTCCAGTGCAGTCACTCAGGACAGGATCAAACGGAAAAGTAAGTATCATATTTCACATTATTCTATCTCGTTCATTATCCTTATTATTCATTGTTTTCACTTATTCGCTAATATCTAATCATTCATCTTCTTTTCTCAACAGAGTCAAACGCAACCATGCTTAGCTCCGCAGACGCGTCCGAACCTGCATCATCATTAGCTTCGTTAACCATCTCATCCGGACCTACACCAGCGACAGCCGACTCATTTGATCCAGTAGCGACCACGTGGGATCCTGTAGCTTACATGTTGGAGCAGGACAAGGAGTTGCCGCTATCCGTCCCACTCAGCAACTTGTGTGATGAAGACGCTCGATCTGCGCACCACACAACAAATTCCATCACTGGGGGTGTTAAAGATCAACTAAATGGTGGTCAGTACTGGATGCCTACATATAACTCATCACAATCGAACACTCCCGTGATAGTGCAACCACCGAGTTTAGATACTGTAAATAAAAAGAATACGTCTAGGGCGGCTACGCTATTCACCACGACATATAATTTAACCTCCAGTGGTTCCAAACGTGTGAACATTGCTATAGACGTCCATCATGTCTGGGGGATCCAAGCTATAATGGAGATTGAAAATATTTCCAAAAGTGTTGAAGTCCCGATTTCCGAGTTCGACTGGGCCGGGATCTGTCATGCAGAGCGCTACATCAATCAACAAATGACCACCGAATATGATCCAACTCATCCCCCACCAGAAATTCGTCTTGCCGATGTCACACTTTCCATTACTACTGTATATGATGACTGCGCCTTATGCATTAAATCAGGTGTCGACAGCGTCTATCTAAGGCATCCATCAGTTATCAAATTATTCAACCTAGACTCCTCTATACGGTTTGCTCTCGAGAGACTGAATCGTTGGGTTCCTAGCATAGAGGCAGCATATAGTGATGTTAAAAACTCTCTACGTGTTAATAATATACATATTGACGATTTTGAACAGCATCTTCGTTCGCATACGGCCATGAAAACTACAGACATCCAATTGAAATGCGTGTGTCAAAAACCAGAGTACTCAGAGTCACCTATCGGATTGCGTGAGATACGTGCAGAATTTATTGCCAACCAAAGAGAATTATTTCGTATATATTGTACAGGTTCTAAGAAGAAATGTGCAGATTATGATAACACCTCAGAAATAGTACATCCAATGTATGATTTTTAAATAAATAATTTATATTTAATCTTATCTCCTGTTTCTCTTTTATTTCAGACCACCACTCCTATTATAATCAAATTGATCCAATAATTTTTTAATTCTAATCAAATTATGACCATCTTACTCTTCAAACATGCGTTCCTCGTGTAGGCAGTATAGCTCAATCGGTTAATTGATTGAACTATACCGGCTACACACAAATATTATTATTATCCTCTCGGTTATATTTTCTATATATGTCAAGTACTTGTTTGTACATGGCTCATTTACTATCATGGCTGGCTGGGTGAAGCACCCTCACCACAAGGACTTTGTTGTCGGTGACTGGTCATGTGAAGATTCAAGTGAAGAGCAGAAGAAGAAGAAGAACAAGAAAAACGGAATTCTCCTTCCTGATAATATATGAGCAATTATTGTAGGCCCATCCAACTGCGGCAAGACTAATGTCCTCATGACTCTGCTAACTCATGTGCAAGGTGTCCGATTTGAACATGTCTGTCTGTTCTCAAAAACACTCTTTCAACCCAAGTATCAGCTATTGCATGAGATATTTCGGGGTGTAGATGGCGTTACATACACAACATTCAGTGACAGCTCTGATATCCCCCCACCTGAAGAAACAAAACCAAACACAGTATTCATATTTGACGATGTTGCAGTAGAAAACCAAGACCAAATTCGCAAATATTTCTCTTTCGGTCGCCATATGGGTGCTGACGTATTTTATCTAAGTCAAACATATTCCAGAATCCCCAAACAACTTGTTGGGGATAACGCAAATCTCATTATTGCCTTCAAGCAGGACAATCTTAATTTAAGACACATTTACCAAGCACATGTGGCGACGGATATGTCGTTCAATGATTTCTTAAAGATATGTGCAGACTGTTGGAACCATTCACAGTATGGGTTTCTCGTTATTGATAAAGCAAGAAAACTGTATAATGGTAGATACAGACGAAACTTTCAAGAATTTTTGCATATATAACAAGGTAGTAGACGTTAACACATCAGTCTACGTCATACCATGGACAAATTCGCGCGTATGTCCACCTCTCAACCTGAGATGATTGGTGTACACAGACAGAACATTCGCTTGTACATGGATGCGAAAATACAAGCTATGGCTCTTAAAGTTGCAAGTATGCGCAGGGAACTAGAGACCTATTACCAAAACCCTTCTGAGAATGGTGAATCAGTTAAATGAGCTAGTTAATCAAGTCAGTAAGAAAGTAACCGACTTAACTGAAAAGGTCGATCATATTCAGAGCAAAATAGATGTAGACCTCATTGTTGTCGATAAGGGCGATCGTGATCATAATAAGAAGCTGAAGAAAATGAATGCATATGTAAAGCCTCATGTCGCAGAGACGCCTGATTAGTGCACGTTGAGATGTCGACGACCAAACAGAAAGTCATTCAAGCCCGTAAAGCAGTCCGAGAGAAATTACGGTTGCTTAGGTTAGGGTATATTGATCGTCAGCAAACACTAAGAGAGACCTTTAAGCCCGTTACTGAGTCTCTCCGACAGCGCTCACCAAAAACAAAAACGACCCAAAACGACAGTCAAGCCATTGATGAATTCATTATTAGTCACGCACCAGGCCAGATAGATAGAACATTCGGCGTTAGCCCAGGAAGACCATACATGTTGGGTACACATCCCATAACTGTAACAGAAGACAAAATACAAATAGCTGATAGACAGTTTGACCGAACACCAGGCTTAATGAATCTTATTTTCCTAAGACCAACTAAAAAACCTATAAATTATTCAGTTAGTGATAAGGAAACGTACCGTCAAATACTACACATGACTGGTGTACACAAGATCACCAAAAGCCTAACCAACAGGAAGTATAAAACCATTATAAAACCAATACTTGAAGACCAAAACAACAACAACGGTGCCAGCAGCGGAGATGGTATTGACATTGGTCTTAAGACAGTGAACAATCGAGTCCCTCAGTATATATATTATGATGACCCCAACGAACTAATAGATCGACTACGTCTGCTCATGGCATCAGCTGCTGCGGGTAATACAGCTCATTCGAATGAAGTTATCTCCATAATCTCAAAGCTTCGAGAGAGAGGTATCATCGAATAAGTATGGAGATAGTAGTTCGAGAACTACACAAACCAGCACGCAAAACATACCCGCGCAGGCATGTCATGATTAAAGGGATGGATGACTTGTGGCAAGCTGATCTTGTAGATATGCGACAATATTCACATGAGAATAATGGCTTCAAATACATTTTAATTGTTATTGATACATACTCCAAATTTGCATGGGCAGTACCAGTCAAGACAAAAACCGGACCAAATGTCGCTGATGCTTTTGAACGCTTGCTACAGATAGGAAACAATCGATGCCCGGACAATCTCCAAACCGATCATGGTGGTGAGTTCTACAATAGGTACTTCAAGACAGTGATGCAGCGGTATGGAATACATCACTACTCGACATTCACTCACCTGAAGGCAAGTATCGTAGAGCGCTTGAACAGAACAATAAAAGGCAGAATGTGGATGCGGTTTAACCTTCGTGGCTCATACAAATGGACAGATATCCTCCCAGAAATAATTGCTCAATATAATAGAACCAAACATAGCACAATAAAAATGCGGCCAATTGATGTTCGTGATAACACACTCATCGATACGGTATACTTTCACTTTAAGATACTGGATCCACGCAAACAGAAATTTAATGTAGGTGATTTGGTGCGTATCTCAAAACACAAGACCGCATTTGAGAAATCATACCTACCGAACTGGTCAACTGAGATATTTACGGTTTCAAATGTGCAGCGAACGAATCCTAGAACTTATTTATTGAAAGACAGTAAATGTGAAGAAATTGCAGGCTCCTTCTACACTGAGGAGATGCAGAAGAGCTCACAACCAGATCTTTTTTTCGTGGAGAGAGTCATAAGACGACTTGGAAATAAAGCCCTAGTCAAATGGCTTGGTTTTCCTGCTACACAAAACAGTTGGATTGATGCCAGGGATTTGCTATATAATGAACATTCATCGTCCACAACCACCACAGTAGCCTGACATGCGCGATCGAGGGCACATTAGAGGAGGCGGTGGTGTTCTGGACAAACTACCTTTGGAATTACACATCCCGGGGTATAGCTACTGCGGACCTGGGACAAAGCTTCAGAAACGCTTGGCGCGAGGTGATAAGGGAGTGAATCTGCTTGACGAAGCGTGCATGGAACACGACATTGCATACGAAGCAAATAAAGATCTACCAAGTCGTCACATTGCAGATAGGATTTTAGCTGATAAAGCTAAGGCGATACGGAAAAGAAACGATATTGGTATAGGTCAACGCATCGCAGCATTCGCAGTTGATAAAACCATGCGCGGAAAAATCAAGTTAGTATTAGGAGTGATGAATTTCAAGCGCATTATGAACGCTGCACGTCGCGCACTAAACATGAAGAACAAGAAGGGTTGTTTGAAGAAATGTATCCTGACAGCGATGTATGCAGCTAAAAACGCAATGAAGGACAAAGAATCACCAACGAGAAGATCCGTTAAAGCACCTCGCATTCTACTAATACCCAAGACATCCGGCGGTTTTATTCCTTTTCTCATCCCAGCCCTCTCCGCGCTCTCAGCGGTAGGTTCGCTCGCCGGTGGGGCTGTAGCTATCGCTCGAACAGTCAAGAATGCGCAAAACTCGCAAACCCAGTTAGAAGAGGCGAGAAGACATAACCGCATGATGGAAGCAGCAGTCATTGGAAAAGGCCTATACTTGAAACCGTACGAGAAGGGTCTTGGTCTATTCATAAAAAAAAAAGCCCAATAGCGATCCTACCAGATCGACCACTCACAAATACAGACCTTCTTAAGTTTGTTAGACATAAATTCAAGATACCAAGATTCCGTGGTGTGTTTATGAGGGATACATTACCTAAGACTATGTGGAAAACTGGTGAATGCGGTATTGTGAATTTAGATGTTGTCGGAGGTCCTGGCACCCACTGGGTGGCGTACGTTATGAAAGACGCTGGGGTGGTCTACTATTTCGACTCCTTTCGTGACCTGCAACCACTCGAAGAATCACAGCAATACTTCACTCACAGAAGATATGTGCTATACAATTATCAACGGTATCAGGACTTTAATACACTCCTGGAAATGGGAAAAAGAACACATTGACACCGGTGTGTCAGACCCACCATACTTGCTCCGGACACTGCGAGAGGGCTGTACAAGCAATGATCACACGCACGGCACAGCGGACACACCAGGAACCGCGGTGTTGGCCGTCGAATGGCGCTAGCTGCGCAGCATTTGTGCACCGCCGCCGTCAGTGTCCGCCAGTTTGCCGTGGCATACTGAGCTCCATCGCAGTCTTTAACACTGGTAGCATGCCGCGACAGCGTGGACGTGAACCGTATGTGCAGTTGACGGACTTTGAGCGAGGGCGTATAGTGGGCATGCGGGAGGCCGGGTGGACGTACCGCCGAATTGCTCAACACGTGGGGCGTGAGGTCTCCACAGTACATCGATGTTATCGCCAGTGGTCGGCGGAGGGTGCACGTGCCCGTCGACCTGGGACCGGACCGCAGCGACGCACGGATGCACGCCAAGACCGTAGGATCCTACGCAGTGCCGTAGGGGACCGCACCGCCACTTCCCAGCATACTAGGGACGCTGTTGCTCCTGGGGTATCGGCGAGGACCATTCGCAACCGTCTCCATGAAGCTGGGCTACGGTCCCGCACACCGTTAGGCCGTCTTCCGCTCACGCCCCAACATCGTGCAGCCCACCTCCAGTGGCGTCGCGACAGGCGTGAATGGAGGGACGAATGGAGACCTGTCGTCTTCAGCGATGAGAGTCGCTTCTGCCTTGGTGCCAATGATGGTCGTATGCGTGTTTGGCGCCGTGCAGGTGAGCGCCACAATCAGGACTGCATACGACCGAGGCACACAGGGCCAACACCCGGCATCATGGTGTGGGGAGCGATCTCCTACACTGGCCGTACACCACTGGTGATCGTCGAGGGGACACTGAATAGTGCACGGTACATCCAAACCGTCATCGAACCCATCGTTCTACCATTCCTAGACCGGCAAGGGAACTTGCTGTTCCAACAGCACAATGCACGTCCGCATGTATCCCGTGCCACCCAACGTGCTCTAGAAGGTGTAAGTCAACTACCCTGGCCAGCAAGATCTCCGGATCTGTCCCCCATTGAGCATGTTTGGGACTGGATGAAGCGTCGTCTCACGCGGTCTGCACGTCCAGCACGAACGCTGGTCCAACTGAGGCGCCAGGTGGAAATGGCATGGCAAGCCGTTCCACAGGACTACATCCAGCATCTCTACGATCGTCTCCATGGGAGAATAACAGCCTGCATTGCTGCGAAAGGTGGATATACACTGTACTAGTGCCGACATTGTGCATGCTCTGTTGCCTGTGTCTATGTGCCTGTGGGTCTGTCAGTGTGATCATGTGATGTATCTGACCCCAGGAATGTGTCAATAAAGTTTCCCCTTCCTGGGACAATGAATTCACGGTGTTCTTATTTCAATTTCCAGGAGTGTACATACCTCTGCGGGCGTCTTTGCATCATCTTTCTCTTGACGTTCACAAAGAAGAAGAATAAGAACAAGAACTAACGTATATAAGCAGGATGTTTAAACCTTCATTCATCAGTTGACGTTCAGATGCAATGTCGTACACTTTGACGTTGAAAGGACGGTCATCTGTATTGCGTGGAAATTACTTCCCACCAATTGATTTGAGTGCAGGTCAATGGAGTGTTGCATTGATTGGACTGGAGACGTACAACAGCATCCCGAATATCACCAACACTAACAATAAACTGCATCTAGATATTAATGGTGAAAAAGATATTCTTGAAATAGAATCTGGTGCATACGATATTGACGATTTAAACGAACTCTTAAAACAGTCTGGAAAAGGTATTGAACTACGTGCAAACATCAATACACTTAAATCTGAAATAAGGACTCTAAATGCAACGATTGACTTTAGCCAGAAACATTCAATAGGACCCCTGCTTGGATTCACAAAAGGGCTGATTTTGAAGAAAGATCCAACTAAATTTTACAAGTCCAATCAGTCTGTGGATATACTCCCAGTCAGCACAATAAGTGTCGAGTGTAACATTGCTACGAATTCCTATCTCAACGATACTCTCATTCACACTATTTACGGATTCTTCCCCTCAGTTGCAGCGGGGTATAAGATTGTTGAGACACCTGCCAATGCAATATACCTTCCAGTGACTGCTCAGACATTGGGCTATTTGGAGCTGCGTATTGTGGATCAGAATAATAAACTTGTCGACTTTCGCGGTGAGGAAATCATTATACGATTACATCTACAACAAGATGGGCTTGCGGTATAAAACAAGTGCACGCAATGCACAGCGCGCCACTTCGCTAGTGAACAGCAAACTGATAACACCTATGAACTACGAGTTTCTTAAATCAGTTGGTCTCAAACCCTGCAATGACGTCATCACTCAATATAACCAATCCAGTAGAGTATGATGACAGAATTATACGTCAAGAATACTTCTCTCATAAATCTTACGCTTCAACCACGTTTAACAAGAATGATGAAATCAGGATTGTCATACAGCACCAGGACACACTCACTCTTCCGTGCAAGAGTTTCATATATCTCGAAGGGTCATTCAAGAAAACTGATGGCACCGATACAGTGGGGTCCAAGCTGACACGCAACGCATTGGCATTCCTCTTCCAAGAGATTCGCTATGAACTGAATGGTTCTGAGATTGATCGTACACGCAATGTTGGTCTAACATCGACCCTTAAAACATACGTCTCGGCATCACCAGCAGATCTGCATAGTTTAGAAAATGCTGGATGGTTCATAGACGATGCGAAGGGTAGAACACCCCAGGAGTACAAGCGATTTACTGCATGCATACCTCTAAAAATACTTATGGGATATTTTGAGGATATGAGACAGATTATTATGAACGCTAAACAGTAACTTATTCTCGTGCGGAGTGCGACAGACAATAACTCGTACATTCAAGGAGCTCAAGAAGAGAATAGGATCACAATCAACAAATTAATATGGAAAATGCCTCACGTCAGTGTATCCGACGAGGAACGATTGAAGCTTTTGAAAGTGTTGAATTCAGGTACATTTCTGTCACTGACCTTCCGCTCACGGGAGATCTTTGAGTATCCCGTGTTACCGACCGCGAGCAGACAAACATGGGCTATTAAGACCTCCAGTCATATCGAGACACCCAGATTCATTATACTTGCGTTTCAGACTGATAGAAGAGCAAATACATCAAACGATTCCACCGTGTTCGATAACTGCAAGTTAACTAACGCCAAAGTCTACTTCAATTCAGAATTCTACCCATATGACAATCTACATCTGCAATGGAATGAAAATGTATACAGCCTCGCGTATGACATGTATGCAAGGTTTCGTCCTTCTTACTATGAAATTGCTGAAGGAGAGGGAGGGGGGTGTCTACTGAGTCCTCGTAAGTTCAAAGAGCTTTCACCGATCATTGTAATAAACTGCTCTAAACAGAATGAGATAATTAAGTCTGGACCTATAGACGTTCGAATTGAATTTGAATCATCGACAAATTTCCCAGAACACACCGCTGCATATGCATTAGTCCTACACGACAGAATAATCAATTACTCACCGCTCACAGGTGTTGTGCAACGAGCTGTATAAATGAAAATATGCTGTCCTGTGCATTGATCATTTGACGATGGCAACTCAGCCTGTGAAGATCATTGCAGATGTTCAAGGATTCCATGATGGAGAGCCAAGACAGTTCGTATTTAAACAAGTTGCTTTTGTGGCCTACACACAAGACGCAGGAATAATTGAAACCTTCTCCGCAAATATTCGATCACCAAGACCGTTCACGCAAGTGAAAGCTTGTAAAACACGGACCAGTGCATTGTGGTTAACTAATTTTTATCATGGAATTCACTGGGATGATCCCGGCATACCCTGTAAAGATGTGGTGATCGCACTTAAAATATTCGATCACAAGGACACCATCGTTTACGTGAAGGGAAAGGACAAAACCTCCTAGATCCGTCAAATATTTAAATTTGCATCTATTCAAGACCTTGAATGGTACGGATGTCCATCCATCCATCGACTGAAGAACGATTACCAAAAAAGTGCTTTTGTATCTGCATATGAGAATGTAAAATTAGTTTTCACTTTTATTAGAAATAAATAATAATTTATAAGATTGAGTGTTTTTTCTTTCTATGACATCCAACGTCCCTAGTATTGTAAGTTTATTCTCTTTATATTGTATATGAAGGGAACTGTCCGAGAGAGACACATACCCTGGCCTTTGACGTGGAATGAGCCTACTGTCATAGTTAGGCGCGGATGCCGATCTCACGGTCGCCGTCGAAATCGACAGACACGCGCAGCCGCTGACGCTTGGTAGGGGGTTGCACCAGTTGCCGGCCTCGCGGCCGCTGTGGAAAGCGATGCGTCAGATTACGCTCTCTAAAGTATCTGTTGACGTAGGACTGTAAGAGATAGCACTGCATTGGGCTGTGTGTGTTCGTGACAACTAGCAGAAGTCCGGCACTTGTGATTAAAAGCATGAAACCTTATAACTTTATGCATTGCGATGTGGCTGTATGTACGTATTCTGCATACACACATAAATAAATTTATAATATTTTTTATAAAAAGAATAATCATTATTAGGGTATCAAATAATAACAACTTTTTTTTTTAGAAGGAAATAACTGAGTTTATTATTGAAATCAGAATTTAACATTTTTCACATTACAAATAAATATGAGTTTACAGATATAAGATTGGTTTATAACCAAAAATCTGAAATTCCACATCTTTTTAGATAAGTTTTTTTAGCAATTTTAGATAATTAAGAAATATATATAAGCATTCTCTTCAGATAAATTATATATATAATTTTAAAGCTAATGCAGAGGTACTACCCTATCTTACAAAGTAACTAATATCGCTAATGAAGTTCCACCAGAAAAACAAAGCACTTTTAATTAATACCAAACCTATTTGTTTCAAGTCAATGACTCTAAACATTTTCGAAAAGAACAATAACAAATTGAATATATTTTTTTTCCAAGTAAGTCGATTTAAAGATTTTCAACTACAAGAACAAGGTGAACATATATATTTTTCTTTAAAGTGGACGTCTAGAAACATTTTCCGCTAGAACAAGCAATTGAACATATAGAAAGAATTTAATTAGTGGAACTCATACACTTAAAAACTAGTTCTGACTGGATGGCTAGTGGTAGGTGAAACTTACAAACTAAAATCTATGCTCTATAATGACTAGAAGTGATGGATATATTAAGTGAGAAAATTTTATTATTTTTTTTGTTCATACAGAAGTTAATTGGCTAAATTTATAGCCTTTTCATATATATATTAATAATGGTCAGTAATATGTAGATATAAAGACTATTTTATTTATTATGATTTTCTTTGAAAAAATAATGATTATATTTACATACACACACACACTTAACACAAGTTCGCGCTCATTCGCACACTCAGACATGCATGGAAGCACGCAAACTGATACACGCAACAAAACACTCTCATCAACTATTTACACTATGATAAAAGAGCCATACTATTTCCACGCGTAGCCCACATTCATAACATTCACACGCTCATTCCCTCTCTATCACTCAACCAGAGTCCCCCACCCCTACTTTCGTTTCAAGTAAATAGTGTGAGTATGGGAGGGTTCCCCCCCCCCAAACTCACAAATGACTCTTTTATCGTCATGAGGAGACAGTCCGACTTTAGACTGCAGCACAGTGTACACCTCGTGAGCTCGTGATCGAATGCTAGTTTGTTGAACCATGTGTGGATGAGCGCCTTCAACGCTACGACCGTACAGGCACTGCAAATAGTCCTCGACCGTAAGCGCACGAGACGCGATCCGTCTAACACCCTTTGCCCGTCTCAGAGTGCTCCCGTCTACTGTGCATACATTTTCGATCTCAGTCCCACAAACTCTACAATTGGTAAACCATTCGACTCGTCTTTCATGAGACCGATAACCTTCTTGTTCTGTGGAACAATACCATAAGGATTATTGATCTCATAAGAAGAGGTGTCGAATTCTTTACCATTGCACCTAATTACTTCATATGGATCACAGTTCTTGAACCAGTAGATAAAGCTGTCTGTATCCATATAAAGTAATTTTGGATCTACGAAATGAGGTTTCGCAAACTCATAGTGGAATCGGTACATGTAGAAATTGGAGATATCGAGTATACACATCCCCAAGTAGATGGGTTTCATAAACTCTACTGCAGTCTTCGACATCTCCACAGCAACAAAGTTTTCATTGAAGATGGTGGCACGCATAAAATTTGGCCTGGCTATACATTTTCTCACGCCGTAACGCCCCTCCCATGCGGTTCTAATAACAATATCGCGTTCATTTCTTACATTTTGCATAGTTTTCCCGAAAATGGAATTATTCATTGATTTATAAAAGTCTTTTTCAAAATCATTACTCGCAACCACCCTCTTTTCGGTGTTTAGTTCAATATACTCCTTCAACCAGGGGGATTGCTTGAAGGAGATTGCCCGGGTGATTTTAATGAGCTCCATTCCTAATCTGAGACACTGCTGGAGGTTACGATAATGAATAATATACCTCTGCTTATCCCCAACAGTGGCCATCAGTTTAGGGATGGTGCTTCCTCGTAGAATTTGTTGCTCTGGACATAACGGCAAGTCGCTTGTCTCTCCATGCAAATTATTAGGGTACGCGATGTCTGCCTCAAGCACATACCCTACATCAGAATCGGCCGCAAGACCCATTATCTGTCCACCTAATCCCTTCAATTCGTCTTCAGGCACCCATTGGAACCCGGCAGCGGTTGCTTCATAGCATGCCCATATAAATTGTTAACATCTAAGTACAAAATGTAACTAGAATCAAGGGATGCGTTGTACTCGACACTCATCCGCGGATTATTTGCCTTGGCGTGTCTGTGAACACATTGACAAAGTCCGCCGCGGATCCCTCGCTCAAAAAATAGAAGCATTGAAGCATCAGTCAAAAGTTCAATGTAGCAATCCGTTTTTTTGAGCATAGCGTCCCAGGACAACCCAGGCGCTGTGTAATAAAAGGCAGGGTCCAGAGTGTACGTGGTCATACATACACTCCGGAACTTTTCGAAAACATCTGCAAGCAAACGAACGTCCGTGTCCATGTATAACCTTGCATATTCTCCCAAATTGGGGATGTTGAATTCCTGCCAGTCGTTAACGGCATGATCATAATCTGTGATAGTTATGGTATCGCCAGTGAGAGTACTGGTAAAAGAAGTTATGTCGGGAAGCCTGGTTTCATTGAGTTTTGCCATACTATCAAGATACTCGTACGGGAAAACTCCTTTCCTCGTCGCAAGTTGAAACTTTTCCTCATCGGTAAATGCAGATCGAGTGATATGCGTATCATTCCGAGGTAAAGTCTCAACCAGTTTCTGGAGCAAAGTTTGCATAAATCGTAGAGAGTCAGGGAAGCGGAGCGTAATTTTCGGCCTCATTCGTTTTGAAAAAGAAATGTACTTTTCAACACTTTCAGGCAGGATATTGACCTGATCCTTCTTCATACCGAACTTAGCCAAGTGCTCAACGAGAAAATGAGCGTCATACACGCTCAGATTATGAAAAAAGACGGGTATGTGTGTAGGTAACTGATACTTCCAGTTGCATGCATTGTGGGCTGCACCGCGGAACTTACCCGTAAGATGACAATGGTCTCTACGAGGAGTCTCCGCTTTTCTATCTAAGACCAGCCCGCAAATATGACAATTAACAGCCTTTTCATACAAGTCATCATTTTCCTTTGATTTGGTCATGGGAATATTGATGCTGTAGAGCTTGTGAACTTGCCAAAAAAGTTTTTCAAGCTCTGTGAGAAGCCAAACCGCCGGGTCGTTCCCTACATAAGACTGATAGCTATTAAGTTTACAATCATATGCGCATACAACTTGGAACGCAGCCGCATAAGGTACGTGTTTTTGTGTGAAGGTTGTGTGTGAGGCTAAGGGATTCCCTTCACAACGAGTAATAGGAGCCAGCAAGCATTCAAAATCGGCGTACACAACTAAAGGACAACGCTGCTGGTGGTGAGCATTTTTAAATTTAATGAAGTTATTTTCCTCAGTGGGCATAACAACACGTACCGGGTCCTTGCATGCACAATCTAATAGATGTGTCGATAATAACACTTGAGATGAAAAATAATTCAAACACCTTATACAAATATGTCGTTTATGATCATTTATACTTAACTGGGAGGAAATGAGTCGGGACATGTCTTTGATCCAGACGTAGTGATAATTATCACGTTCGGAGAAGAGCAGCATGTTGACATGCCACTCTCGTTCACCTGCAAATTTTGAGAAATGGAGGGGGCCTACTACTGTATGCTTGTTCTGCTCATCTGACTTGCTTTTCTTCTCCAGGCCATAAACGTGGACCGATATTGCGGTATTCTGAGCCTCAAACTTAGGTACGTCCTGGATTCTTAAAGGGAACTCTATTCCGTCAAAGTTATACTGTCTCTTAATATCTTTGAGTTTGTAACTGCTGGGACGCTCGGGATGATGTTTGTAATTGTAATTTCTCTCGCAAGCCAGGACTGACCATGCAAAACACGCATTATCATAGTTATTTTGAACATTAATGCACGCCTGCTTTTTCTCAATATCTATAGGGAGTTTAATATAACTGGACCCTCCATTCATTGGATCATAGACATGTATATGGATGTCGAGGTGTGGTATACTGCTGAGCGCTTTAGCGGATCCACGTACTTCCATCTCGGAAAATCGGGCCATAATAGCGCTCAAGGTGGATTCTCGATACCACTCAGCAATCGATGTGCTCCGAGGAATAACGCCATTGTCACCCCATATATAATGCAGAGTAGCCGTCTCCGCGTCACCTTCATGTTTAGGGGGGTGACTCAGTTCACAGCATAACACAGCACTGCATTTAAAGGCGTTAAATTCCGGATCTTCTAAGAGTTTGAGGAGCTCGGCCTCCAAGACAGGGAGGCACGCCTCCAAAAACCTTACAGGGTCGCGATACCTCCCGCCTGGATTCTCAATTCTGGTGAAAGAGATTCGCCCCTCAAACGCTCTAGCAACTGCTGAGTATTCTGAGGGAGTTATTACGCCGTTATTCTGATCAACTTCCTTATCGATAGGACGGGTGAGAGAACTACCGCTAGCCATAAGGAAATTACTATTATCACTGTTGCTACAACTAGGAGTCCACCCGATAGATGAATGGGCTGGTGATGGGTGATCGTAATCATCATCATCATTTGCGGGGAGAGGTATACGTCTCGGAACGCATACCTTGCGTGGGCGGCAGCGGTGAGCTGCTGCTTCTAGAGGAGGAGGGGGTGCCAGCCGGTTTGAAGGGCCAGGCTGTGGCGATGGCGGACGGGCTGCGCAGCCAAACGGTTGCGACAGCGCTGGGGGAGGAGCTGGTGCGTGTTCTGCATCCGCCTCCCGCGAAGCCCTTATAGGGGCTACGCAAGGCGCGGTGTGTCTTTGCGGTTCGGTGCGCCCGAGTCCCGCCCCCGCAACCACCGCTCTAGGAACACGGCCTACGCCGTGTGATATACCTGTAAGATAAATAAGGAAAAAAATTAATTTAGTGATTTATATTTAAAAGAGCGATAAATAATAACAATAAGAGTAGATAATGGTGGTTATGTAAAGGAATGTTAATGTTCAAAATTATTCACCTTCTCCGCTCTGACTCCATGGTTTGAGCAACTCATTGCCAAAATCAAGTAGATCCTCAAACCACTCAGGTAGGTTGATCTCCTCCTCAAACGGATCAGGCAGGTTGGTCTCCTCCTCCTCTAAAGACTGAGTGTCCTGTGTGGCCGGCGCCGTTTGAACGCTACCGTCGCCTCCTTGAACGTTTTGGGTGGTTGAACCAAATTCTGAATTAGGCGCATCTACAAAGAAAAGACCGGCTTATGAGGACTAAATGTATACAATCAGGAAACGGGTATATATTAGATGAAATTATTTAAGTTTAAGAAGTATGATTGTACTATAAAAGTACTTACATTCGAGCTGCACTTGAGCCCTTTCCATCTCGATCTGGTTGTCTAGATCAACCAAGATTTGTGGTAAGAAATCTAGAAAGATGGAGAAGACTGAATATAATATCGCATATGGAAAGGGAAGTGTGCTTTCAGTTAAGTGATAGAGAAATAAGCGAACCAGCAAATTTAAAAAAAAAGGAACGAAATGAAATATTTACAACGAGCACTGCACAACGAATATAACAGATACACAACACGTGGAAGCTCCATCTTTATAGCGGATACGGTAAATTAATTATAACACATACAACATGTGGAAAGTCATTCTTTACATTGAGATGTCCAAAACGGTTGTAAGACTTAACACATACACAAACATAGAATCCGTTAAAAGACTTTACAGAGAGAGATCGAAAACGGGTATAACACGTAACATACAACACGTGGATGAACAATATTTATAGAGAGCAGTACAAAACAAATGTAACAGTTAAAATAAAAGATTCAGACACCCAAGTTAGAGGTAAAAAAAAAGGTGTGGATAAGCAATTTTTATAGAGAGAGAGATTCAAAAGGGTAAAAAACGTAAGCCGGAACACACACAGAACAAGTGGAGGAGCGATCTTTATAGAGAGCATTATAAAAGATATGTAGCACTCATACACAGAGATAAAGGGTGTAGATAACAGAATTCTGAAAATGTACTTACCAGGGAATGGAACTTCGTCCACATGAGCACGTTTGCTGCTGCTGCTGCTGCTGCTGTCACTGGCGGTTCGTGATCGTTTCATTTTTACACGTTTAATTACGAAGACGTGACATGTATTGGATGAATGAAGTATACGAGCAGTGTGAGAGTGAGGTAGGTCGGGCATTGATTTATATAGGTCCTGCCTAGCGCGTGTATGTATGCGCGGGGTTGCGACATAGAGAGAGATGGCGCTAACTCTCTCTCTCTATGTCACAACCCCGCACCGGTAATAAAGACTAGAGAGTCAACACATGCCGGATACATTGCGTGCGACCGTGTCGACTAACGATGCATTGGAAAGGTGACGGTGTTATGAAAACATTTCATGTCTAGCGCGTATACGTAGGGGGGGGGGGGGGGGGGTGACGGTATTTTGGAATGGTACCGGCCCTGTTCCAATACTTCCATGTCTTCTTTTTCTGAATCGAATAACATTTCTGTGGCCACGATAGGATTTTCTTTTGGGAGTCTGGTATCGCTTTTCCGAAGCATAATTCCTTCCTTACTGGATCCCTCGCTCCCTCACAGTGGCGAATTAACACAGAAATTGAGTCGCTATTAAATACTCTGGATTCCATGCCTTCTAATTCTGAATCGGGTATCGTTGCTACCGCAACGACACGATAGTCTTTAGGGAGTCGAGTATCTTTTTTCCGATGCATTATTCCTTCTTTAGTGCATGCCTCGCTCCCTCACATTGACGAATTACCACAGATATTGGTATGAAACACTCTGGGTTCCATGCCTTCTCCTTCTGAATCGAGTAACGTTTCTATGGCAACGACAGGATTTTCTTTTGCGAGTTGAGTAACTCTTTTTCCGATGCATTATTCCTTCTTTACTGCATCCCTCGCTCCCTCACATTGACGAATTAACACAGATACTGCGTCTCTATGAAATACTCTGGGTTCCATGCCTTCTCCATCTGAATGGGGCAACGTTTCTACGGCAACGACAGGATTTTCTTTTGTGAGTCGTGTATCTCTTTTCTGACGCATTTCTCCATCTTTCCTGCATCCCTTGTTCTCTTACATTGTCGAATTAACACAGATGTCGCTATGAAATACTCTGGGTTCCATGCCTGGTCCTTCTGAATCGAGTAACGTTTCTACGTCAACGACCGGATTTTCTTTTGGGTGCCGAGTATCTCTTTTCCGATGCATTATTCCTTTTTACTGCATCCCTCGCTCCCTTACATTGACGAATTAACACAGAAATTTCGTCGTTACGATATACTCTGGGTTCCATGACTTCTTCTTCTGAATCGAATAACATCTCTATGGCAACGAAAGGATTTTCTTTTGGGAGTCGGGTATCTTTTTTCCGAAGCATAATACCTTCCTTACTGCATCCTTCTCTCCCCACATTGACGAATTAACACAGAAATTGCATCACTATTAAATACTCTGGGTTCCGTGCCTTCTCCTGCTAAATCGAGTATCGTTTCTGCGGCAACGAAAGGATTTTCTTTTCGTATTCGTGTATCTCTTTTCCGATGCATTGTTCCTTCTTTACTGCATCCCACGCTCCCTCACATTGACGAATTAACACAGAGATTGCGTCGCTATGACATACTCCGTTTCCATGCCTTCTCCTTCTGAATCGAGAAACGTTTGTACAACAGCGACAGGATTTCCTTTTGGGAGTCGAGGTACTCGTTTCCGATGCATTAATCCTTCTTTACTGCATCACTCGCTCCATCACATTGACGAATTAACAAAGAAATGGCGTCGCTTTGAAATACTCTGGTTTCCATGCCTTCTCCTTCTGAATCGAGTAACGTTTCTACGGCAACAACAGGATTTTCTTTTGGAAGTCGAGTATCTATTTTCCGATGCATTATTTCTTCTTTACTGCATCCCTCGATCCCCCACATTGACGAATTAACACAGAAATTGCTATGAAATACTCTGGGATCCATGCCTTCTCCTTTTGAATCGAGTAACGTTTCTATGGCAACGATGGGATTTTCTTTTGGGAGTCGAGTAAATCTTTTCCGATGCATTATTCCTTCTTTACTGCATTCCTCGCTCCCTCACATTGACGATAATCGTGTAACGTTTCTACGGCAATGGCAGGAATACCTTTTGGTAGTCGAGTATCCCTTTTCCAATGCATTGTTCCTTCTGTACTGCATCCCTCGCCCCCTCACATTGACGAATTAACACAGAAATTGCGTCGCTATGAAATACTCTGGGTTCCATGCCTACTACTTCTGAATTGAGTAATTTTTCTGCGGCAACGACAGGATTTTCTTTTGAGAGTCGAGTAACTCTTTTCCGATGCATTATTCCTTTTTTACTGCATGCCTCGCTCCCTCACATTGACGAATTAACTCAGAAATAGCGTCGCTATGTAATACTCTCTGTTCTATGCCTTCTCCTTCTGAATTGAGTAACGTTACTACGGCAACCACAGGATTTTCCTTTTGGAGTCGCGTAACTCTTTTCCGATGCATTATTCCTTCTTTACTGCATTTCTAGCTCCCTTATATTGACGTATTAACACAGAAATTGCATCGCTATGAAATACTCAGCGTTCCAAGTCTTCTTCTTCTGAATCGAGTTACGCTCCTATGGCAACGTCAGCATTTTCTTTTGGGAGTCGGGTATCTCTTTTCCGGTGCATACTTCATTCCTTGCTGCATCACTCGCTCCCTCACATTGACGAATTAACACAGAAATTTCGTCGCTGTGAAATACTCTTGGTTCCTTGCGTTCTCCTTTTGAATCGAGTAACTTATCTACGGCAACGACAGGATATAAAATAAATAAAATAAAATAAAAAATTAATTATCAATTATGTATGATAGTGATTGGTTGTAATTAATATTTGCTTATCTGGAACGTGGATGTTTAATTATATGGTACCGGACGCTTGACAATGGCTTTTTCGTAAATGCAATGTTATTCGTAGTTGACCGTGAAATAAGACTCAAATAATCGGACTTCGTATTTAAATCGTTTCCAAAGACTGCTGCAGTAGGTGCGGACTCAAATCTAAATTTCAATATTAGAATAATTTGCTTGCCATGTCAATACGTCGTACAGAGATGACTGTCTACTAAACATAAAAAGTTTACACAGTTAGTTAAATCAGATATATTCAACGAATAAGCCTACAGTTAAATAATTCTACTTACTTTCATAAATATAAATTCTTTACAGAATCGAGTGCCTAGTAAGATTGCAACTTGCAGTGTTCTTATATAACATCAAATATGGCGGTGTGCCAGTCAATAAAATATACATGTTTCCCGCACCAGTTGTTGTACAAGACCTCTCCTTCTTAATGAAACGTAAGAGTTTCGTAATTGTGTTTTGTTTTATCAGCGACACAGCGCTCTAGTTCTGTGCCATAGGCTTTATTTATTTGTCACAGATTAATTATTTAATTAAGATTTCGCGTTTCCAAGGAAACACAAGCACAGCATGCAAATGTGCCTTTATATTGCCCCCTGAATTGTGAGGCAAAAGGACACACCTGCAGGCGAGCAATTCACCTAAAGGCAGACGAAAATCTAAGTTATCTACAACTATTTGCATGACTTACATTATACTGAATATTAAATACAAAATTTGAATGGCGCGCTTGCGCCGTAAAAGTTCTAATGTTTGCAAAATAGAGTGCGCGCATGCGCAGAAGCGTCTGTGTGACTCCGGCACTGCCGTTATATCGTAAATTTAGATCACGCGGCACAGTATTGCAGTTCATATTGTTCGTGTGCGCGCGCATTTCTTAGTCGTTGCACAAAGAAAATATTCCTCCAAGACTACATTCCTCCAAGACTACATTCTATGACAGGTAACTTAGTTTTAAAATTACAATATTTGTTATAATACAATACAACTTTAGATTGTTGAATGTTCTTAGTTACATAGTATTGCATTGAAATGCTTCAAAGAAAAATGTCTTTTTGATTCATGTGCGTTGACCTATACACATCGTGTCGTTATTACAATTTATATTCATCTGCTGCACAATAATTTTTCACAGGTTAGTGTCGTCGTGGTACAGTTTTTTGATCACAGTATCATCGCTGTATAACAACGTGATTGATACATAAACATGTCCAATTCCTATTTCCATTATAGTCGTTGTGATGCAGTTCGTTGTGACAAAAAGCATTGTTTATTACAGATCAGACGTGACCCGTCGAGTAATTGGCCCATATGCAGTTCGTTTTCGATATTCCGTGGAAGCTTGGTTGCAGAACCTCGGTCGGCACATAGCTGGCGTCGATCCTTGGACAGTCCAGGTAAGTGTGTCCGTCACATTTCGAGAACATTCCATTCCCTGAAGTTCCAACCAAAATTCTTCCACTCGTCGTGTTGTTTTCTGGACAGGCACGTTGTGACCATTTAATCCAGTTAACATCTTGAAGTTAGATACTGTAGTAATGTCACTAGACGATGCACCAATTACGAACTTCACATTTTCAGTTTTTTGCTAAATATAGCTCACCTAAATGTTCGTAGTTACTTATCAAAGAAATCGTTCAACGCGTTTACAAAGGTACGATTCATGATGAATGTTATTAACAGTTTCTTTCACATAGGTTTCTGCGTAGTTGCAGACTTAGTAATGACGTTAATGTCCGTGAACAATGGTTCACTACGCAATTTTTTTTTTTTAAGTTTTTCACATTTTGGCACTCGTTATCGTTCAAATTTTCACATAGTAACAGTTACATTATACAGCAGTTAAAAAAAAAAACGCAAGTAATCATACATATACACGTCACATATTTTCTTGGCATAAACATAATACAGTTACACATAAACATGTTTACATCATCATTACATAGCTATAAATTATTACATTGTGTCATATTTGATTACATGAATTGCAGATATTTACGTCCTCTTTAACGTTTTTGCTGGGATTTTATCGATGTTTTTTGTGATGTCATCTGAAATTCAGATAGGTTAGACACAACATTCATTACATCAGTAGGCAAGACCAGGCGTTTTCACTACTCAATAAATATTCAAAATAATAAGAGACGGAAAGCTGTTAGATTCCTCGCGTTTTGTGCGTGTGTGTATAGTGTCTGTGTGGCCTTGGCTACTGGTAGATGCTTTTTTGCTGAGAGATGTGCGTCTAATCTATTTCTCGAAGTAAAAGATCGCTTCACAGATGACGTCTGTCGATTCGTCAGGTGTCATACCAAGTCAGTGGTACCTACAGTCACAAATGTTCCGTGAAAAATTAATATATCATTCACTGCTACGTAATCATAAATTTTACTTTAATATTCCGTCTTTCAGGTGGTGCCGCGGCGTTGAAAGAAAAGTTCTTCTGTCTTCAACTGCGTCACTGGACCCGCTGAAATGAACATTTCTATACCGCTTATTATCTGTGTTGTAGCAAACAGAGTTTTGCGAGTTGCTTAGCAATGTTTTCATGGATATGACTTTGACATTATTTAGCATGAAATGGTCTAAGATCTCGGTGTGCGTATAGCCCAATAATTTTGTTAGTTCTAGGATGTTGTAACAGATACGCACCAGGATGCGGTATGTTAACAATTATATAAGGTCCTTCATATAGCAGACGCCACTTAGCATTGCGTCGTTTGAGTGCTACAGATATATGATGAGTACGAAGTAGTACAAGCATTCCTACCTTGAATTTTTGTTTTCTTTTTATTATGTTTGTGTGATGTTTGTTTCGTATCTGTGCGTGAAGTGTCAGTGTAGTCAATACTTCTTTTATTTTCTGTTCAGGTGTGATTTCCTTGTCTGACAACTTAGGTAATGGTTCTATCCATTGATCATTCTGTTTGCAATTGAACATGATCTCGTTAGGAGCGTAATTTGTATAGTAAATATTTAAGTTATTGTGTACGTCTTCGAAAAGACTTAGGTAGGACACCCAATTAGTATGTTTTGATTAAATATAGGTCCACATGAATCGGTTTAGTTCTCGGAAAAGTCTCTCAGTCGCGTTACATGGTGGACTAAACCTTGAAATAAATATACTTTTAATGTTATTGTCCTTCAAGAAATTTCTCCACTTGTACCCAGAGTAGTATGCTTCATTATCTGACAGAATTGCTTTAGGTTTTCCCACGTGCGTCAGGTAATCACTTGAGAATCTTCGTATTATAGCATTTGCAGTGGCGGATTTTAAAGCATAAAGTTTTACATGTTTAGAAAATATATCGTAAAAAGCTAAGATATATTTGACGCCTCCAGAGTTTGCTGGATGCGGTCCACTGATGTCAGTACACAGAATTTCCAGGTGTTTACTCGGTAAAATAGAATGTAAATCTGTTTTTGTAGATAAATTCTGAGGTTTTGATTTTTGACTTATGACACATGTTTTCAGTTCCCTGTAAGTTTTTCTTCTCATATTGCTAAAATAACAGTATGTGCTGAGCTTTGCCAAACACTTTTTCGTCCCATAATGACCCCAAACTAAGTGTGTGTGCCAAATAAAATTACGTTCAGACTCTTTGGGAATGCATACACACCAGTTAGTAGCATTTGGATGTTGGCGATAAAATAACACATCATTGTGTAACTTGTAATACTTAGTCAAAGGATGAATGTGCTTTACTACCAGTAATGTTATTATCTTATACCAGTGAGGATCAGATTTTTGTAATTTAGCCATGTTTCTGCACATAGCAATATAATATTGGTGATACTACTTGTCTTGCATTAAGAGAATCCTGTAGTCATTTATATTTTCTAAGTCACTGTTAGTTTCATTCATACCTTGTGGAAGTCTAGACAAAGCGTCGGCAATGGTGTTGTCCTTACCTTTTATGTACTTAATTTCAAAAGAGTAGTTCTGAAGAGTAACTGCCCCTCGTGATAATCTAGGATGTACAAGTTTACAAGTTAACAAAAATGTTAGGGCCTGGTGATCGGTATAAATTACTGTATGTTTTCCAAATAAATAATAATTGAATTTTTTGAATGCCCAGACTAAGGAAAGTGTTTCTAACTCAGTAGTGGAGTATGTACACTCACATTCAGTTAGAGTACGACTTGCAAACACAATAATTCTTATCTGTTCCTTTTCTTTATTCTTTACAACTTGAAATAAGCAACAGCCCAAGCCAGTACGTGAAGCGTCACAAGTCATACAAAAATCTAAATTGAAATCTGGATGGCTCAATATGTTTGCATTCACTAAAGCATGTTTAATTGTATTAAAGTCATTCTGGCACTGTTCCGACCAGCTCCAAACTTTATTCTTTCTGAGTAGATTTAGCAGATGTTTACTGTTCAAAAGTGGTTGTGGTAAAAAACGTCTGAAAAATGAACATAGCCCAAGGAATGATTTTAACTGCTTTTTAGTTCAAGAGCTAGGAAAGTTTCTGATAGCATCTAATTTACTGGGATCACGACGTATGCCCTGTGAATTAATTATATGTCCTAAATATTTTATCTCACTGCAACCAAATTTTAATTTTATAAGATTGGCTGTGACTCCAGCTTGTGCAAATTTTTCTAAAATTCTTTGAAGTGTGTCAACGTGTTCATTCCAAGACTGTGTAGCTATCAGTATATCATCTACATAGTGTGTGACTGTCTCAACTAAATCATCGCCAAGCACGGTATCCAGGGCTGTAATGAATACCCCAGAACTGACATTCAATCCGAAGGGTAGAACACAAAACTGATAGGTTCGCCCCCCGAACATAAATGCAGTATATTTCCGAGAATCAGGAGTGATACTTACTTGCCAAAATGAATTAGCGAGATCTATTGTGGAAAAATATTTTTCATCTAGAAATTTCTGTAACTGCTCTTCTAAATTTTCGGGTTTTGTATGAACCGGTAAAATTATTTTATTAATTGCTCGTGCGTTTAACACTAGCCTAATGCTACCATTTGGTTTTTTCACAACAAGTAGAGGACTACAGTAAGGTGAGGTGGATGGTTCAATGACCTTCCAGTCAAATATTTGTTTTAGTTCTTGCCACACAGCAGGTCGTTGAGATAACGGTACGTTATATGTGTTGTGGTAGAAGATCTTGTGAGGCTTAACTTCAATCCTGTACACATACGTATTGATAACACCTAATCGTTTGGTAAAAACTTGTAAATATTTGGATAACACTTCCTGTAGTTTCATACGTTCATGTACACTGAGAGCTGTAGCTTCATTTATCTTATGATCAAGCAATGCTTTCAAGTCCATTAGCTCTGTGTCAGATGAGTGTGTTTGCATGTCTTGAATGTCATTGTCAAGTACTAACTGAATCTTGTACCTTGTACAGCGTTTGTCATGCTTTAGAGTTCTCCTGTCCAAATCAATAATAATTACACAGCCTTTATCATTTAAAATACATTTATCTTTGGAGAAGTCTAAAATGCAGTCCTTCTTGCTCATAATATGTAATCCTAATATGCAATTTGTCACAAGGTTTTGTACAAGCAGGAATGGCCATTGTACGGTTCCATTACCTATTTTAATGTTTACAAAAACTTGCTTCTTAACCCTACATGACTTATTACCTAGAGCAGTAGTTATTTTACAGTTTTGAGCGGGAAACTCAGGCACAGGCTCCAATTCACACATCTTTCTATAGAAATTAAAAGACAAAACGCTCACAGCTACACCTGTATCTAAGATAATAGTAGATGGAATCCCACCTACTACACAAGTAGTAGAGGCTAAAACAATGTCATTTGTGTTTGAATGACATTGTGTAATGTCTTGCAAAAGTTCATCTGATATATTCTCATTGTGGTTGTATCTTATAAATAAAACAGGTAGTTTTTGTTTAGAATTATTAGGCAAATCAATATTTTGTTGTTCAATGGTGGTGTCAAATAACTGATTAACATTGAAGTCGCCCCCCCAAGATATCTTCAGCCACGACGCAGGGCATAGGAGTGACTGTTTCTAGTTTGTTGGGTTAGCATTTGTATTAGGTACTGACAGAGATTGAGGTTGTGTATCAGGTGTCACTTCTATTATATTCACATTCGGATATTGCCTGTTGTGATCTACAAACTTTTGCAGTTGTTGCTGTTGCGCATTATGACTTACCTGTCGGTCGTAAGGTATGCTCCAATTTTGTCCTGGTGGCTGCTGTGGTATAGCAGTGTTTGAATGAAAGTAGTGGTCGCTACGAGTCCAGCCTTGATGCTGTCTTGGCTCGTAGTTATTATTATTTCTATTTCTGTTTGTGTTTTTGTTGTTACATTTGTATCCGTTGCTACCGTTGTTCTTATTACCGCGGTGCCTTTTGTATGGATTGCCGCATGAAGTGTTATTACTGTTGTAACTGTTGTTTGTATTGGAATACGCGTGTTGATTTTGATTTCCGTATTGAGACGGCATGTGAGTTTACTGTTTTTGCTGTACCGCGTATCCAACTGTGGGCGCGCCAGAATTGAGTTGGCAAGCCTGCATGTTTTGCATACCACTAGTATAAAGATTGTGGCTGCTGTTTTGCCGCGCGAAGTGCTGATCTTCTAGTAACATGTCAACCGAATCTAAAGCCGTTAAAAAATAATCTGGATCGTCATCCGGAATATGTAAGAGTTTTTCTTTAATGTTGAAGGGCAATTTGGCCTTCAACGCACGGAGTATATCACGTGTTGCGACTGGTTCGTCCAAAAAATGTGCCATGTTCAAGTATTCTTCAAAATATCTGCGTAAGTTACCATTTTTACTGTTAAAAGTTTCAGGTTCTAAAATTTGTCTTCTCAGTCGCTCCTGGACGGATTGCGACCAGAATTAGTTCAGAAAGGCACGCTCAAACTCACTGCACGTGGTACATACGTCAGCTTGACTGTATGCCCAGACAGCTGCATCGCCTTGGATGTAACCGACAATATATGAAATCTTTTTCCGATCACTCTAAGTGCGTGGAAATGCGTTTCTAAAAGATTTAAGAAAAATCACCGGATGAATGGTTCGTTTTCCTGGGATAAAAGTCTGAAATTGCCTGTGTTTTATTAAGCTTTCTTCTTCCTTTGCATTATGATATGGATTTGTTCCACTGTAATTACTGTAATGTTCAGATGGCGAGTAATTACGATAATGTTGCTGTGGTTTACCATGATAATAGCTTGTGTTTGTGTTTGCACGTCGTGGTATGTGTTGTAGTCGTGGTGTGTTTTGTTCTTGTGTGTTTGTCGTGTGCGGTATGTGTGCGTCATACTCGAATGTATATTGGTTTCTGAACTGTACATTATGGCTGATATTTTCGTTACATTCAGACTGTGGTTGATCGGGGAATTGTCTCATGGGTGCAGTGACGGATTGTACTGCGTCACTAATCAGCTGTTTGTTATTAGTGATGTATTCCGCTACGGAGTCGTGCACAATTGTTGGTAAATTTTCACGTATGCATCTATCAAAATGTTTGTCTTTGCTCTCTACCCAATCATGAAATTCTTTATTAATATTTTGAAAATGAGCTGTGGCATCAGATTGTAATCTGTCAGTCAGTTGTTGTTCAACATCGCCAAATTTATTCTGCACGTCAGTAATTCGTTTTTCAAGGTTGTCATGTACTGAAGGATATGTTTGAATTTGTTCAGTAAGAGCTTCACACGTGACATTAAGGTTTTTTGCTTGTGTCTGTAAAAGTGCTACGTCATTTGTTGTCTTTTCTTGTCTCGTATTAAGCTTGGAAAATTTCGTACTGACTTCAGTCATCCGTTTTGTCAGTGTGGCGTCTATAAGTTCCACACGTTTACATAAAGTGTCATTACATGCCTTGATTGCTATGAGGTCAGATTTAATTTCGTGATTTTGTGTCTTCAAGGTTCTCAGGTTTTCCGCGTTCTGCCTCCTTAAGGTTGCCATATTTTCTGCGTTTTGTTTCATTAGCATTTGTAACATGTTGGCAATGTTTACTGTTTGCAAGGTCTCTGCCCCCGCCCGTCATTAGACGTGACGTCATGTATTAACATGGGCTCTGACTGAGACTTTGAAATTTTTGTGGTGGACGGCCTATTGTCAAAATTTCCGTTAACACTTGCGTCAATATTTGATGAATCGTCACTACCGGTTGCTGTCGTAAAGTCATTTTCTAACATTTGTCTCTCGTCGGAGTCGGATTGCGTCTGAATAGTATGTCTTTGCTGTTCCGCCATTGCGTATTGTTTTCTAGTTATGACCATGCCACACGTAATATATGTTTCAAGAAAATAAAGTTTGACACTGGTTTTAAAATAAAATGCAGTTGAACATGAATCGCTCGTAGCAACAATGGCTCTTTGTTAATTTAAAAATGTAAACTCAATATCGGATTATTCTTAATGGCTGCTGGCCATGTTACAACGTATCGTACAGAAGTCGGCCATATTGTACACTCGTGTATTGGTATTGTTGCAGAAGTTATTGTTTAAGGAAAAGTACTGAGAATGAAATTTATCACCGAAAACTGCTACGCCTGAAAGAAATAGTACAGAATCTGCTGAAGAGCTAATACAATGAATTATGCGTCTGGTCAAGCCTGCAAATGGAAAGATGCTGCGTCTTACCTTATTTTGCTGGAAGCTTCGTTGCGTCTTCCCGGATAATTTTAGAATTGGAAAATATCTTCCGATTTTTGTTATTTCTCATACATTCACGTCCAGGTCCAGAAAGTTGATTTTTCACATGAAACAAAGAGAACAATGTAACAAATGACAAAATAACAAGTCCGACACGCAGTCGCCAATATAAAATAAATAAAATAAAATAAAATATTAATTATTGTATATGTATGATAGTGATTGGTTGTAATTAATATATGCTTATCTGGAACGTGGACGTTTAATTATTTGGTATCAGACGCTTGACAATGGCTTTTTCGTAAATGCAATGTTATTCGTAGTTGAACGTGAAATGTGATTCGAATAATCGGACTTCGTATTTAAATCGTTTCCAAAGACTGCTGCGGTAGGTGCGGACTCAAAATCTAAATCTCAATATTAGAACAATTTTGCCAGCCATGTCAATACGTCGTACAGAGGTGACTGTCTACTAAACATAAAGAAGTTTACACAGTTAAATCAGATATATTCAACGAATAAGCCTACAGTTAAATAGTACTACTTACTTTCATAAATATAAATTCTTTACAGAATCGAGTGCCTAGTAAGATTGCAACTCACAGTGTTCTTATATAATTTCAAATATGGCGGTGTGCCAGTTAATAAAATATACGTGCTTCCCGCACAAGTTGCTCTGCAAGAACTCCTCCTTTCTTCATCAAACATAAAAGTATCCTAATTGTATTTTGTTTTATCAGCTACATAGCGCTGCAGTTCTGTGCCATAGGCTTCATTTATTTGTCAGAGATTAATTATTTAATTAAGATTTCGCGCTTCCGAGGAAACTCACGCACGGCATGCAAATGTGCCTTTATATCTTTCCCAATCGAGTAACGTCTCTACGGAAACGATAGAATTTTCTTTTGGAAGTCGAGTATCTCTTTGCCAATGCTCTATTCCTTCTTTACAGCATGCCTCGATCCCTCACATTAACGAATTAACACAGCAATTGCGTCGCAATGAAATACTGTGGGTTCCATGCCTTCTCCTTCCCAATCGAGTAACGTTTCTATCGCAACGATATGATTTTCTTTTGGGAGTCGAGTATCTCTTTTCCGATGCATTATTCCATCTTTACTGCATCTCTCGCTCCCTCACATTGACGAATTGACACAGAAATTGCGTCGCTATAAAATACTCTGGCTTCATTGCCTTCTCCGACCAAATCGAGTAACGTTTCTACGGCAAGGATGCGATTTTAATTTGGGAGTCGAGTATCTCTTTTCTGATGCATTATTCCATCTTTACTGCATCCCTCGCTCCCTTAAATTGACGAATTAACACTGAAATTGCGTCACTATGAAAACACTGGGTTCCATGATAGCTCTTTCCCAATCGGGTAACGTCTCTACGGCAACGATAGAATTTTCATTTGGGAGTCGAGTATCTCTTTTCCGATGCTTTATTCCTTCTTTACGGCATGCCTCGATCCCTCACATTGACGAATGAACAGAGAAATTGCGTCGCTATGAAATACTCTGGGTTCCTTGCCTTCTCCTACCCAACCGGGTAACGTTTCTACGGCAACGATTGGATATTCTTTTGGGAGTCGAGTATATCTTTTCCGATGCATTATTCCTTCTTTACTGCATCCCTCGCTCCCTCACATTGACGAATTAACACAGAAATTACGTCGCTATGAAATACTTTGGGTTCCATGTCTTCTCCTTCCCAATCGAGTAACGTATCTACAGCAATGACAGGATGTTCTTTTCGTAGTCGAGTATCTCTTTTCCGATGCATTATTCCATCTTTACTGCATCCCTCGCTCCCTCCCATTGACGAACTAACACAGAAATTTCTTCGCTTTGAAATACTCTGGGTTCCATGCCGTCTCCTTCCCAATCGAGTAACGTTTCTACTTCAACGATGGGATTTTCTTTTGGGAGTCAAGTTTCTCTATTCCGATGCTTTATTCCTAGTTAACTGCATCCCTCGCTCCATCACATTGATGAATTAACACAGAAATTGCGTCGCTATGAAATAGTCTGTGTTCCATGCCTTCTCCTTTCTAACGTTTCTACGGCACTGATAGGATTTTCCATTTTGAGTCTACCTATTTGACGATGCATTATTCCTTCTGTATTGCATCCCTCGCTCCCTCACAGTGACGAAATAACACAGAAATCACGTCGCTGGGAAATACTCAGGGTTCCATGCCTCCTCCTTCCAAATCGAGTAACACTTCCACGGCAACGATAGGATTTTCTTTTGGAGGTCGAGTATCTCTTTTCCGATGCATAATTCCTTCTTTACTGCATCCCTTGCTCCCTCACATTGATGAAATAACACACAAATTGCGTCGCTACGAAATCCTCCGTGTTCCAACCCATCTCCATCCAATCGAGTAACGTTTCTACGGCAATGATATGATTTTACGTTGGGAGTCGAGTATCTCTTTTCCCATGCACCATTTCTTGTTTACTGCATCCCTCGCACCTCTACATTGACAAATTAACACAAAAATTGCGTCGCTGAGAAATACTCTCGGTTTCATGTCTTCCCCTCCCAATTGAGTTCGTTTCTACGGCAACGACACGATTTTCTTTTGGGTGTCTTTTATCTTTCTTCCGTTGCATTATTCCTCCTTTACTGCATTCATCGCTATCTCACATTGACGAATTAACAAAGAAATTGCGTCGCAATGAAATACTATGTGTTCCATGCTTTCTACTTCCCAACCGCGTAACGCTTCTACGGCAACGATTGGATATTCTTTTGGGAGGCGAGTATATCTTTTCCGATGCATTATTGTTTCTTTACTGCATCCCTCGCTCCCTCACATTGACGAATTAACACAGAAATTACGTCGCTATGAAATACTTTGGGTTCCATGTCTTCTCCTTCCCAATCGAGTAACGTACACTCCTGGAAATTGAAATAAGAACACCGTGAATTCATTGTCCCGGGAAGGGGAAACTTTATTGACACATTCCTGGGGTCAGATACATCACATGATCACACTGACAGAACCACAGGCATATAGACACAGGCAACAGAGCATGCACAATGTCGGCACTATTACAGTGTATATCCACCTTTCGCAGCAATGCAGGCTGCTATTCTCCCATGGAGACGATCGTAGAGATGCCGGATGTAGTCCTGTGGAACGGCTTGCCATGCCATTTCCACCTGGCGCCTCAGTTGGACCAGCGTTCGTGCTGGACGTGCAGACCGCGTGAGACGACGCTTCATCCAGTCCCAAGCATGCTCAATGGGGGACAGATCTGGAGATCTTGCTGGCCAGGGTAGTTGACTTACACCTTCTAGAGCACGTTGGGTGGCACGGGATACATGCGGACGTGCATTGTCCTGTTGGATCAGCAAGTTCCCTTGCCGGTCTAGGAATGGTAGAACGATGGGTTCGATGACGGTTTGGATGTACCGTGCACTACTCAGTGTCCCCTCGACGATCACCAGTGGTGTATGGCCAGTGTAGGAGATCGCTCCCCACACCATGATGCCGGGTGTTGGCCCTGTGTGCCTCGGTCGTATGCAGTCCTGATTGTGGCGCTCAGCTGCACGGCGCCAAACACGCATACGACCATCATTGGCACCAAGGCAGAAGCGACTCTCATCGCTGAAGACGACACGTCTCCATTCGTCCCTCCATTCACGCCTGTCGCGACACCACTGGAGGCGGGCTGCACGATGTTGGGGCGTGAGCGGAAGACTGCCTAACGGTGTGCGGGACCGTAGCCCAGCTTCATGGAGACGGTTGCGAATGGTCCTCGCCGATACCCCAGGAGCAACAGTGTCCCTAATTTGCTGGGAAGTGGCGGTGCGGTCCCCTACGGCACTGCGTAGGATCCTACGGTCTTGGCGTGCATCCGTGCGTCGCTGCGGTCCGGTCCCAGGTCGACGGGCACGTGCACCTTCCGCCGACCACTGGCGACAACATCGATGTACTGTGGAGACCTCACGCCCCACGTGTTGAGCAATTCGGCGGTACGTCCACCCGGCCTCCCGCATGCCCACTATACGCCCTCGCTCAAAGTCCGTCAGCTGCACATACGGTTCACGTCCACGCTGTCGTGGCATGCTACCAGTGTTAAAGACTGCGATGGAGCTCCGTATGCCACGGCAAACTGGCTGACACTGACGGCGGCGGTGCACAAATGCTGCGCAGCTAGCGCCATTCGACGGCCAACACCGCGGTTCCTGGTGTGTCCGCTGTGCCGTGCGTGTGATCATTGCTTGTACAGCCCTCACGCAGTGTCCGGAGCAAGTATGGTGGGTCTGACGGTGTCAATGTGTTCCTTTTTCCATTTCCAGGAGTGTATCTACAGCAATGACAGGATGTTCTTTTCGTAGTCGAGTATCTCTTTTCCGATGCATTATTCCATCTTTTCTGCATCCCTCGGTCCCTCACATTGACGAACTAACACAGAAATTTCTTCGCTTTGAAATACTCTGGGTTCCATACCGTCTCCTTCCCAATCGAGTAACGTTTCTACTTCAACGGTGGGATTTTCTTTTGGGAGTCAAGTTTCTCTATTCCGATGCTTTATTCCTAGTTAACTGCATCCCTCGCTCCATCACATTGATGAATTAACACAGAAATTGCGTCGCTATGAAATAGTCTGTGTTCCATGCCTTCTCCTTTCTAACGTTTCTACGGCACTGATAGGATTTTCCATTTTGAGTCTACCTATTTGATGATGCATTATTCCTTCTGTATTGCATCCCTCGCTCCCTCACAGTGACGAAATAACACAGAAATCACATCGCTGGGAAATACTCAGGGTTCCATGCCTTCTCCTTCCCAATCGAGTAACATTTCCACGGCAACGATAGGATTTTCTTTTGGAGGTCGAGTATCTCTTTTCCGATGCATAATTCCTTCTTTACTGCATCCCTTGCTCCCTCACATTGATGAAATAACACACAAATTGCGTCGCTACGAAATACTCCGTGTTCCAATCCATCTCCTTCCAGTCGAGTAACGTTTCTACGGCACTGATATGATTTTACGTTGGGAGTCGAGTATCTCTTTTCCGATGCACCATTTCTTGTTTACTGTATCCCTCGCACCTCTACATTGACAAATTAACACAAAGATTGCGTCGCTAAGAAATACTCTCGCTTTCATGTCTTCCCCCTCCCAATTGAGTAACGTTTCTACGGCAACGACACGATTTTCTTTTACTGCATCCATCGCTATCACACATTGACGAATTAACAAAGAAATTGCGTCGCTATGAAATACTATGTGTTCCATGCTTTCTACTTCCCAATCGAGTAACGTTCCTACGGCAACGGGAGGATTTCCTTTTGGGAGTCGTGTATCTCGTTTCCGATGCATTATTCCTTCTTTACTGCAAACCTCGCTCCCTGTCATTGACGAATTAACACAGAGATAGCGCCGTTATGAAATACTGTGGGTTCCGTGCCTTCTCCATCCAAATCGAGCAACGTTTCTACGTCAACAACAGGATTTTCTTTTCGGAGGCGAGAACTTTTTTTCCGATGCATTATTCCTTCTCAACTGTGTCCATCGCAACCTCACATGGACGAATTAGCACAGTAATAGCGTCGCTATGAAGTACTCTGGGTTCCATTCCTTCTCGTTTCCCAATCGACCAAGGTTTCTACGGTGACGAAAGGATATTCTTTTAGAAGACCAGCATCTCTTTTCCGGTACACTAATCCTTCTTTACAGCATCCCTAACACCTTCACAATGACGAATTAACACAAAAATAGCGTCTCTAGGAAGTATTGTGGATTACATGCCTTGTCCTTCCCAATCGAGTAACGTTTGTACGGCAACGACAGGATTTTCTATTGGGTGTGGAGTATTTTTTCTCCGATGCATTGTTCCTTCTTAACGGTGTCCCTCGCTCCCTCACATTGACGAATTGACACAGAATCGCGTCGCTACGAAATACTCTGGGTTCCATGCCTTCTCCTTCCCAGTCAATTAACGTTTCTACGGCAACGACAGGATTTTCTTTTCGGAATCGAGTATTTCTCTTCCGATGCATTATTCCTTCTTAAGTGTGTCAGTCGCACCCTCCGATTGACTAATTAATACAGAAATTGTGTCGCTATGAATTACAGTGGGTTCAAATACTCCTTCTTCCCAATCGAGTAACGTTTGTACGGCAACAAGAGGATATTCCTTAAGGAGAAGAGAATCGCTATTGCGATCCACTATTTCTTCTTTACTGCATCCCTCGCTCCCTCACATTCATGAATTAACACACAAATTGCGTCATTATAAAATACTCTGTGGTCCATGCCCCCTCCTTCTGAATCGAGTAACGTTTCTAGGGCAACGACAGGATTATCTTTCTGGAGTCGTGTATCTCTTTTCTGATGCATTATTCCTTGTTAACTGTCTCTATCACACCGTCGCATTGACGAATTTTCACAGAAATTTCGTCTCTATGATATACTCTATGTTCCATGCCCTCTCCTTCCCATTCGAGTAACGTTTCTACGGCAATGACATGATATCCATTTGGGAGTCGAGTATTTCGTTTCCGATGCATTATTCCTTCTTTCCTGCATTCCTCGCTCCCTCACATAGACGAATTAACACAGAATTTGCGTCGCTATGAGGTACTATGGGTTCTATGCTTTCTGGTTTCCCAATCAACAAACGTTTCTACGGCAACGACAGGATTTTCAATTGGGAGTCGAGTATCTCTTTTCCGATGCATTATTCTTTCTTTACTGCATCCCTCACACCATCGCATTGACGAATTAACATATAAATTGCGTCGCTATGAAATACATTGGGTTCCATTCCTTCTCCTTCCCAATCGAGTACCGTTTCTATGGCAACGCAAGGATTTTCTGTTCGGAGGCAAGTATTTCAATTACGATGCATTATTCGTGCTTAACTGTGTCCCTGGCACGCTCACTTTGACGAATCAACACAGAAATTGCGTTGCTATGAGCTACTCTGTGTTCCATGCCTTCTACTTCGCATCGAGTATCGTTTCTACGGCAAAGAAGCTAATTTCTTTTAGGTCGCGGGTATACCTTTCGCGATGCATAATTCTTTCTTTACTGCATTCCCCACTCCCTCACATTGACGAATTAACACAGAAATTGCGTCGTTATGAAATACTCTGGGGACTGTGCCTTCTCCTTCTGAATCGAGTAACGTTTCTACGGCAACGAGAGGATTTCCTGTCAGGAGTCAAGTATCTCTTTTCTGAAGCATTATTCCGTCTTAACTGTGTCCATCGCACCGTCACATTGACGAATCAATAATGAAAATGCGTCGCTACGAAATGTTCTGTGCTCCAAGCCTTCTCCTTCCGAATGGAGTAACGTTTCAACGGCAAAGGCAAGATGTTCATTTCGCAGGCGAGTATCTCTTTTCCGATTCGTGATTCCTTCTTTACTGCATCCATTGCTCCCTCACATTGACGAATTAACACAGAAAGTTCGTCGCTATGAAATACTGTGGGTTCCATGCATTCTCCTTCCCACTCGAGAAACGTTTTTACTGTAACCCCAGGATTTTCTTTTGGAAGTCGAGTATCTCTTTTCCGATGCTTTAGTTCTTCTTTACTGCATCTCTCGCTCCTTCACCTTGAAGAATTAACACAGAAATTGCGTCGCTATGAAATACCCTGGGTTCCATGTTTTCTCCTTCCCAATCGAGTAGCGTTTCTATGGCAACGATAGGATTTTCTTTTGGGTGTCGAGTATCTCTTTTCCGATTCATTATTCCTTGTTTACCACATCCCTCGTTTCCTCACATTGACGAATTAACACACAAATTGCGACGCTAAGAAATACTGTGTGTTCCATGCCTTCTCCCAGCCAATCGAGTAACGTTTCCTATGCAACGAAAGGATTTTCTTTTGGGAGTCGAGTATCTCTTGTCCGATGCATTATACCTACTTTACTACATCCCACGCTCCGTCGCATTGACGAATTAACGTATGATTGCGTCGCTATGAAATTCTCTGGGTTTCATGCCTTACCTTTTCATATCGGGTAACGTTTCTACGGAAACTACAGGATTTTCTTTTGGGAGTCAAGTATCGCTTTTCCGACGCATTATTCCTTCTTTACTGCATCCCTCACACATACACATTAACGAATTAACACAGAAATTGCGTCGTTATGAAATATTGTATGTTCGATGCCTTCTCCTTCCCAATCGAGTAACGTTCCTTCGGCAATGAGAAGAATTAATAATCGGAGGTGAGGATCTCATTTCCGATGCACTATTCCTTGCTTACTGTATCCCTCGCACCTTTACAATGACGAATTAACACAGAAATTGCGCGCTATTAAATACTCTGGGTTCCATTACTTCTCCTTCCCAATCGAGTAACGTTTCTACGGCAACGAGAGGATTTTCTTTTGGGATTCGAGTATCTCTTTTCAGATGCACTATTCCTTCTATACCTTATCCGTCGCAACTTCACATGAGCGAATTAACACAGATATTGCGTCGCTATGAAATACTTTGCGTTCCATGCATTTTCTATCCAAATCGAGTATCGTTTTTACGGCAACGAAAGCATTTTCTTTTCGGAGGTGAGTATCTCTTATCCAATGCACTATTCCTTTTTCACTGTATCCCTCGCGCGTTCACATTGACGAATTCACACACAAAGAGCGTCGCTATGAAATACTCTCTGTTCCATGCCTTCTCCTTCCCAATCGAGTAACGTTTCCACGGCAACGATGGGATTTTCTTTTGGGAGTCGAGTATCTCTTTTCCGATGCTTTATTTCTACTTTACTACATCCGTCGTTCCCTTACATTGACGAATTAACTCATAAATTGCATCGCTTTGAAATACTTTGGGTTCCAAGCCTTCCCCTTCCAAATCGAGTAGTCTTGCCACGGCAACGACAGGATTTTCATTTGGGAGTCGAGTATCTCTTGTCCGACGCATTATACCTACTTTACTACATCCCTCGCTCCCTCACATTGATGAATTAACATACAGATTGCGTCGCTGTGAAATTCTCTTGGTCCCATGCCTTCTCCTTCCGTATCGGGTAACATTACTACGAAAACTACAAGATTTTTTTTGGGAGTCAAGTATCGCTTTTCCGATGCATTATTCCTTCTTTACTGCATCCCTCACTCAGTCACATTAACGAATTAACACACTAATTGCGTCGCTATGAAATACTTTATGTTCCATGCCTTCTCCTTCCGAATCGAGTAACGTTCCTTCAGCAATGAGAAGAATTTCTAATCGGAGGTGAGTAACTCATTTCCGAAGCACTACTCCTTTTTCACTGTATCCCTAGCACTTTCAAATTGACGAATTAACACTCAAAGAGCGTCGCTATGAAATACCCTGGGTTCCATGCCTTCTGCTTCCCAATCGAATAACGTTTCTACGGCAACGATAGGATTTTCTTTTGGGAGTCGAGAATCAATTTTCCGATGCTCTATTCCTTCTTTACTTCATCCGTCGTTCCCTCACATTGACACCACAGAAATTGCGTCGCTATGAAATATTCCCTGTTCCATGCCTTCTCCTTCCCAATCGAGTGACGATTCTATGACAACGACCGGATTTTCCTTACCAATGCGAGTATTAGTTTTCCGATGCAATATTCCTTCTTACCTGTGTCCCTTGTACCCTCACATTGTCGATTAAACAGAGATATTGCGTTGCTAAGAAATACTTTGGGTTCCATGTCTTCTCCTTCCCAATCGAGTAACGTTTCTACACCAAGGATAGGATTTTGTTTCGGGGGTCGTGAATCTCTTTTCCGATGCATTATTACTTCTTTACTGCATCCCTTGCTCCCTCACATTGACGAATTGACACACGTATTGGTCGCTATGATATATTATGGGTTCCATGCGTTCTCCTTCGCAATCGAAAAACGTTTCTACAGCAAAGACAGGATTTTCATTTCGGAGGCTACTAACTGTTTTCCGACGATTTTACCGTCTTAACTGCATCCCTCGTGCCTTCACATTGACAAATTAACACAGAAATTGCGTCGCTATGAAATACTCTGGGTTTATAACTTCTCCTTCCCAATCGGGTGACGTTTCTAAGGCAACGACAAGAGTTTATTTCGGGGCGAGTATTTTTTTCCGATGCATTATTACTTCTTAACTGTGTCCCTCGCATCCTTACACTGACGAAATAACACAGAAATTGCGTCGCTATGAAATACTCTGTGTTCCATCCCTTCTCCTGCCCAATCGGATAACGTTTCTACGGCAACGACAGAATTTTCTTTTATGAGTCGCGTATCTCTCTTCCGATGCATTATTCGTGTTTTACTAAATCCATCACTCCCTTACATTGACGAATTAATGGAGAAATTGCGTCGGTATGACATACTACGGGTTCCATGCCTTCTCCTTCCTAATCGAGTAAAGTTTCTACGGCAACGACATGCTTTTATTTTCGGAGGCGAGTATCTCTTTTCTGATGCATTATTCCTTCTTAACTATGTCCATCGTACCGTCACATTGACGAATTAACACTGAAATTGCGTCGTTATGAAATACTCTGTGTTCCATCCCTTCTCTTCCCAATCGGGTAACGTTTCTACGGCGGCGATAGGATTTTCTTTTCGGAGGCCAGTATCTCTTTTCATATGCATTGATTCTTCTTTACTGCATTCCTTGCTCCCTCACATTGACGAATTAACGCAGAAATTACGTCGCTATGAAATTCTCTGGTTTCCATTCCTTCTCTTTCCCAATCGAGTAACGTTTCTTCGGCAACGAAAGGATTTACTTTCAGAGACGAGTATCTCTTTTCGGATGCATTATTCCTTCTTCACTGCATCCCTCGCTCCCTCACACTGATGAATTAACACTGAAATATCGTCGTTATGAAATTCTTTGGCATCCATGCCTTGTCCTTCTGAATCGATTAACGTTTCTACGCCAACGACACGATTATCTCTTGGGACTCGAGTACCTCTTTTGCGATGCATTATTCCATCTTTACTGCATCCCTCGCTACCTCACATTGACGAATTAAAACTGAAGTTGCGTCGCTATGAAATATTCTGGGTTCCATGCATTCTCCTGCCCAATCGAGTAACGTTTTTACTGTAATCCCAGGATTTTCTTTTGGGAGTCGAGTATCTCTTATCCGATGCTTTAGTTCTTCGTTTCTGCTTCCCTCGCTCCCTCACATTGAAGAATTAGCACAGAAACGGCGTCGCTATGAAATACTCTGGGTTCCATGGCTTCTCCTTCCATATCGAGTAACGTTTCTACGGCAACGACAGGAATTTCGTTTGGGAGTCGAGTATCTCTTTTCCGATGCTTTATTCCTTCTTTACTGAATCCCTCGCTCCCTCACCTTGAAGAATTAAAACAGAAATTTCGTCGCTATGAAATACTCTGGGATCCATGACATCTCCTTCCCAATCGTGTAGCGTTTCTACAACAACGATACGATCTACTTTAGGGTGTCGAGTATCTCTTTTCCGATTCATTATTCCTTCATTACTACATCCCTCGTTCCCTCACATTGACTAATTAACACACAAATTGCATCGCTACGAAATTCTGTGTGTTCCAAGCCTTCTCCCTGCTAATGGAGTAACGTTTAACAGGCAACGATAGGATTTTCTTTTGGGATTCGAGTGTCTCTTTTCCGATGCATTATTCCTTCTTCACTGCATCCCTCGCTCCCTCACAGTGACGAATTAACACTGAATTTTCGTCGCTATGAAATACTATGGGTTCCATGCATTCTCCTTCCCACTCGAGAAACGTTTCTATGTGCAACGAAAGGATTTTCATTTGGGAGTCGAGTATCTCATTTCCGATGCTTTATTCCTTCTTTACTACATCCCTCACTCCCTCACATTGAAGAATTGACACAGAAATTGGGTCGCTATGAAATACTTTGGTTTCCAAGCCATCCCCTTCCAAATCGAGTAGTGTTTCCATGGCAACGACAGGATTATCTTTTGGGAGTCGAGTATCTCTTGCCCGATGCATTATACCTACTTTACTACGTCCCTCGCTCCCTCACATTGACGTAAAAACATACAGATTGCGTCGATGTGAAATTCTCTTGGTCCCATGCCTTCTCAATCCGTATCGAGTAACGCATCTACGGAGACCATAGGATTTTTTTTTGGGAGCCAAGTATCGCTTTTCCGATGCATCATTCCTTCTTTACTGCATCCCACACTTAGTCAAATTAACGAATTAACACAGAAATTGCGTCGCTATGAAATACTTTATGTTTCATGCCTTCTCCTTCCCAATCGAGTAACGTTCCTTCAGCAATGAGAAGAATTTGTAATCGGAGGTGAGTATCTCATATCCGATGCACTACTGCTTTTACTCTGTATCCCTCGCACCTTCACATTGCGTTCCGTAATTGCTCTTTCCCAATCGAGTAACGTCTGTACGGCAACGATAGAATTTTCATTTGGGAGTTGAGGGTCTCTTATCCAAAACTTTATTCCTTCTTCACAGCATGACTCGATCCCTCGCATTGACGAATTAACACAGAAATTGCGTCGCTATGAAGTTCTCTGGGTTCCATGCCTCCTCCTACCCAATCGAGTAACGTTTAAACGGCAACGATAGGATTTTCTTTAGAGAGTCGAGTATCTCTTTTCCGATGCTTTATTCCTAGTTTACTGCATCCCTCGCTCCCTCACATTGATGATTTAACACAGAAATTGCGTCGCTATGAAATACTCTGTGTTCCATGCCATCTCCTTTCCAATCGAGTAACATTCCTTTGGGAGTCGACTATCTCATTTAAGATGAATTGTTCCTTCTTTACTACATCCCTCGCACACTCACATTGACGAATTAACACTGCATCCCTTGCTCCCTCACATTGATGAATTTGACGAAGTAACACAGAAATTCAGTCGCTATGAAACACTCTGCGTTCAATGTCCTCTCCTTCCGAATCGAGTAACGTTTCTGCGGCAACTAAAGGATTTCTTTTGGGAGTCGAGTATCTCTATTCCGATGCATTATTCCTTCTTTACTGGATCAATCGCTCCCTCACATTCACGAATTAACACAGAAATTGGCTCGCTATGAAATACTCTGGGTTCCGTGCAATGTCGGTCCCAAGCGTGTAACATTTAAACGGCAACATTAGGATCTTCTTTTGAGAGTCGAGTATCTCTTTTCCGATGCTTTATTCCTAGTTTACTGCATCCCTCGCTCCCTCACATTGACGAATTACTACGGAAATTGCGTCGCTATGAAATACTCTGTGTTCCATGCCATCTCCTTTCCAATCGAGTAACATTTCTATCGCAGCGGTAGGTTTTTCCGTTTTGAGTCTACCTATTTTCCGATGCATTATTCCTTCTTTACTGCATCCCTCGCTCCATCATATTGACGAATTAACACAGAAATCACGTCGCTGCGAAATACTCAGGGATTCACGCCTTCGCTGTCCCAATCGAGTAACGTTTCTACGGCAAAGATAGATTTCGTTTTGGGAGACGAGTATCTCTATTCCGATGCATAATTCCTTCTGTACTGCATCCCTCGCTCCCTTACATTGATGAATTAACACACAAATTGTGTCGATACGAAATACTCTGTGTTCCGTGCCATCTCCTTTCCAATCGAGTAACATTCCCACAGCACTGATAGGATTTTCCTTTGGGAGTCGACTATCTCTTTTAAGATGAATTGTTCCTTCTTTAGTGAATCCCTCGCTCGCTCACATTGACGAATTAACGCAGAAATTACGTCGCTATGAAATACTCTGGATTACTTGCCTTCTCCTTCCCAGTCGAGTAACGTTTCTACGGCAACGATGGAATTTCCTTTTGTTAGTCAAGTATCTCTATTCCAATGCATTATTCCTTCTTTACTGCATCCCTCGCACCCTCACATTGACGAATTAACTCAGAAATTACGTCGCTATGAAATAGTCTGGGTTCCATGCCTTCTCCTACCCAATCGAGTAACGTTTCTGTGGCAACGATTATATTTTCATTTGGGAGTCGTGTATCTATTTTCCGATGCATTACTCCTTCTTTACTGCATCCGTCGCTCCCTCACATTGAAGAATTAACACAGAAATTGCGTCGCTATGAAATAGTCTGGGATCCATTCCTTCTCCTTCCCAATCGAGTAACGTATTTACGGCAACGACCGGATTTTCTTTTGGGAGTCGAGTATCTATATACCGATGCATTTTTCCATCTTTACTGCATCCCTCGCTCCCACACATTGACGAACTAACACAGAAATTTCTTCGCTTTGAAATACTCTGGGTTCCATGCCTTCTGCTTTCCAATCGAGTAACGTTTCTACGGCACTGATAGGATTTTCCTTTGGGAGGCGAGTATCTCTTTTCCGATGCATAATCCCTTCTTTACTGAATCTCTCGCTCCCTCACATTGATGAATTAACACAGAAATTACGTCGCTATGGAATACCCTGGGTTCCATGGCCTCTCCTTCCCAATCGAGTAACGTTTCTACGGCAACGATTGGATTTTCTTTTGGCAGTCGAGTATCTCTTTTCCGATGCATTATTCCTTGTTTACTGCATCGCTCGCACCCTCACATTGACGAATTAACACAGCAATTGCGTCGCTATGAAATACTCTGGGTTCCATGCGTTCTCATTTCCAATCGAGTAACGTTTCTGCGGCACTGTTAGGATTTTCCTTTGGGAGTCTGGTATCTTTTTTCCGATACATTATTACTTCTTTACTAAATCTTTCGCTCCCTCACATTAACAAATTAACACAGATATTACGTCGCTATGAAATACTCAGGGTTCCATGACTTCTACTTCCCAGTCGAGTAACGTTTCTACGGCAACGACAGGATTTTCCATTGGTAGTGGAGTATTTATTCTCCGATGCATTGGTCCTTCTTAACTGTGTCCCTCGCTCCCTCCCATTGACGAAATAACACAGAAATTGCGTAGCTTAGAAATACTCTGGGTTCCATGCCTTCTCCTTCGCAATCCAGTAACGTTTCTACGGCAACGACAGGATTTTCTTATCGGAGCCGAGTATCTGTTTTCCGTTGCATTATTCTTTCTTAACTGTGTCCCTCGCACCATCACATTGCAAAACTATAACAGAAATTGCATTCGATATGAATTACTCTGTGTTCAATGACATCTCCTTCCCAATCGAATAACGTTTCTACGGCAACAATACGATTTTCTTTTGGGTGTGGAGTATCTCTTTTCCGATGCATTATTCCTTCTTTACTGCATTCCTCGCTCCCTCACATTGACGAATGAACATACAAATTGCGTTGCTGTAAACTACATTGGGTTCCATGCCTTCTCCTTCCTATTTGAGTAACATGTCTACAGTAACAACAGGATATTCGTTTAGGAGACAAGTATCTCTATTCCGACCACCAGTTCCTTCTTTACTGCATCCCTTGCGCCTTCACATTAACGAATTGACACAGAAATTTGGTCTCTAAGATATATTTTGGGTTCCATGACTACTCCTTCCCAATCGAGTAACGTTTCTATGGCAACGACTGGATTTTCATTTCGGAGGCGAGTATTTATTTTCCGATGCATTATTCCTTCTTAACTGTTTCCCTCGCACCCTCACATTGACGAAATAACACAGCAATTGCGTCGCTATTAAATACTCTGGGTTCCATGCCTTCTCCTTCCCAATCGAGTAACGTTTCTACGGCAACGAGAGCATTTTCTTTTCGGAGTTGAGTATCTCGTTTCCGATGCATTATTCCTTCTTTACTGCAAATCTCGCTCCCTGACATTGGCGAATTAACACAGAAATTTCGTCGCTATGAAATACTCTGGGTTCCATTCCTTCTCGTTTCCCAATCGACCAAGGTTTCTACGGCGACGTCAGAATATTCTCTTAGGAGACGAGCATCCCTTGCACCTTCACATTGTCGAATTGACACAGAAATTGCGTGTCTAAGAAATATTCTGGTTTCCATGCCTTCTCCTTCACAATCGAGTAACGTTTCTACGGCAACGACAGGATTTTGAATTAGGAGTGGAAAATGTTTTCTCCGATGCATAGTTCCTTCTTAACTGTGTCCCTCGCTCCCTCACATCGATGAATTAAAACTGAAATTGCGTCGCTACGAAATACTCTGGGCTCCATGCCTTCTCCTTCCCAGTCGAGTAACGTTTCTCCGGCAACAACAGCATATACTTATAGGAGACGAGCATCTCTATTCCGATCCACTATTCCTTCTGTACTGCATGCCTTGCACCTTCACATTGACGAATTGGCACAGAAATTGTGTCTCTAAGAAATAATCTGGGTTCCATGCATTTACCTTCCCAATCGAGTAATGTTTCTACGACAACGATAGGATTTCCTATTGGGAGTGGTGTATTCTTTCTCCGATGCATTGTTCCTTCTTAACTGTCTCCCTCGCTCCCTCACATTGACAAATTAATCCTGAAATTTCATCGCTATGAAATACTCTGGGTTCCATGACTTCTCCTTCCCAATCGAGTAACATTTCTACGGCAATGAATGTTTTTTCTTTTGGGAGTCGAGTATCACTTTTCCGATGCATTATTCCTTCTTTACTGCATCCATCGCTCCCTCACATAGACGAATTAGCACAGAAATAGCGTCGCTATGGAATACTCTGGGTTCCGTGCCTACTCCTTCCCAATCGAGTAACGTATCTACGGCAAACGATAGGATTTTCTTTTGGGAGTCGATAATCTCTTGTCCGATGCATTATTCCTTCTTTACAGCATCCGTTGCTACGTCACATTGGCGCATTAACAAACAAATTTCGTCGCTATGAAATACTCTGTGATCCATGCCTTCTCCCTCCCTATTGAGTAACGTAGTAACGTTACTACGGCAACGACAGGACTTTCAGTAGGGAGTCGAGTATCTCGTTTCCGATGCGTTATTTCTTCTTTACTGCATCCCTCGCTCCCTCACATTTACGAATTAACACAGAAATTGCGTCATTATAAAATACTCTGTGGTCCATGCCCCCTCCTTCAGAATCGAGTAACGTTTCTAGGGCAACGACAGTATTATCTTTCTGGAGTCGTGTATCTCTTTTCTGATGCATTATTCCTTGTTAACTGTGACTATCTCACCGTCACATTGACGAATTATCACAGAAATTTCGTCTCTATGAAATACTCTATGTTCCATGCCTTCTCCTTCCCAATCGAGTAACATTTCTACGGCAGTAACAGGATAACCATTTGGGAGTCAGTATTTCGTTTCCAATGCATTATTCCTTCATTCCTGCATCCCTCGTTCCCTCACGTAGACGAATTAACACAGAAATTGCGTCGCAATGAAATACTATGGGTTCCATGCCTTCTCCATCCAAATCGAGTAACGTTTCTATGGCAACGACAGGATTTTCTTTTCGGAGACGAGTATTTCATTTCCGATGCGTCAATCCTTCTTAACTATATCCCTCGCGACCTCACATTGACGAATTAACACAGAAATTGCGTCGCTATGGAGTACTATGGGTTCCATGCTTTCTGGTTTCCAAATCGACTAACGTTTCTACGGCAACGACAGGATTTTTAATTGGGAGTCGAGTATATCTTTTCCGATGCATTATTCTTTCTTTACTGCATCCCTTGCTCCGTCACATTGAAGAATTAACACAGAATTTGCGTCGCTATGAATTACTCTGGGTTTCATGCCTTCTCCTTTCTAATCGAATAACGTTTCTATGGCAATGACAGGATTTTCTATTGAGAGCCGAGTATCCCTTTTCTGAGGCATGAATCCTTCTTAACAGTGTCCCTCGCACCCTCAAATTGACGAATTAACACAGAAAATGCGTCGTTATGAAATATTCTGGGTTCCATGCCTTTTCCTTCCGAATGGAGTAAAGTTTCTACGGCAAAGGCAGAATTTCATTTTCGGAGTGAGTATCTCTTTTGTGATGCATCATTCCTTCTTTACTGCATCCCTTGCTCCGTCACATTGACGAAATAACGCAAATGTGTCGTCGCTATCAAATACTCTTGGTTCCATGCCTTCTCCTTCTGAATCGAGTAATGTTTCTACGGCAACGAAAGAATTTTCTGTTGGGAGTCGAGGATCTATTTTCTGATGCATTATTCCTTCTTAAATGTGTCCCTCATACCCTCACATTGATGAATCAACACAGAAATTGCGTAGCTACGAAATATTCTCGGTTCCATGCCTTCTCCTTCCCAATCGAGTGACGATTCTATGGAAACGACAAGATTTTATTTCGCGGCGAGTATTTCTCTTCCGATGCATTATTACTTCTTAACTGTGTCCCTCGCATCCTTACATTGACGAATTAACACTGAAATTGCGTCGCTATGAAATACTCTGTGTTCCATCTCTTTCTCCTTCCCAATCGAGTAACGTTTCTACGGCCACGACAGAATTTTCTTTTATGAGTCGCGTATCTCTCTTCGGATGCGTTATTCCTTCTGTACAGCATCCCTCGCTCCCTCACATTGACGAATTAACGCAGAAATTGCGTCGCTATGACATACTATGGGTTCCATGCCTGCTCCTTCCCAATCGAGTGACGTTTCTACGGCAACGACATGCTTTTCTTTTCGGAGGCGAGTATCTCTTTTATGATGCATTATTCCTTCTTGACTATGTCCATCGAACCGTCAGATTGACGAATTACCACAGAAAGTGCGTCTCTATGAAATACTCTGGTTCCATCTCTTCTTCTTCCCAATCGGGTAACGTTTCTACGGACGCGTTAGGATTTTCTTTTCGGAGGCCAGTATCTCTTTTCATATGCATTAATTCTTCTTTATTGGATTCCTTGCTCCCTCACATTGACGAATTAACGCAGAAATTACGTCGCTATGAAATACTCTGGCTTACATTCCTTCTCTTTCCCAATCGAGTAACGTTTCTACGGCAACGAAAGGATTTACTTTTCAGAGGCGAGTATCTCTTTTCGGATGCATTATTCCTTCTTCACTGCATCACTCCCTCCCTCACATTGACGAATTAACACTGATATTTCGTCGCTATGATATACTATGGGTTCCATGCATTCTCCTTCCCACTCGAGAAACGTTTCCATGGCAACGAAAGGATTTTCATTTGGGAGTCGTGTATCTCTTATCCGATGTATTAATCCTTCTTTACTGCATCCCTCGCTCCCTCACATTGACGAGTTAACACGCAAATCGCGTCGCTATAAAATTCTATGGAATCCATGCCTTCTCCTTTCCAATCGAGTAACGTTTTTACTGTAACCCCAGGATCTTCTTTTGGGTGTCGAGTATCTCTTTTCCGATTCATTATTCCGTCTTTACCACATCCCTCGTTCCCTCACATTGACAAATTAACGTATGATGGCGTCGCTATGAAATTCTCTGGGTTTCATGCCTTCTCTTTTCATATCGAGTAACGTTTCTACGGAAACTACAGGATTTTTTTTGGGAGTCAAGTATCGCTTTTCCGATGCATTATTCCTTCTATACTGCATCCCTCACTTATACACATTAACGAATTAACACAGCAATTGCGTTGCTATGAAATACTCTATGATCGATGCCTTCTCCTTCCCAATCGAGTAACGTTCCCTCGGCAATGAGAAGAATTTCTAATCGGAGGTGAGTATCTCATTTCCGATACACTATTGCTTATATACCTTATCCGTCGCTACTTCACATGGATGAATTAACACAGATATTGCGTCGCTATGTAATACTTGGGGTTCCATGCATTTTCTTTCCCAATCGAGTATCGTGTCTACGGCAACGAGAGCATTTTCTTTTCGGAGGTCAGTATCTCTTATCCGATGCACTATTCCTTTTTCACTGTATCCCTCGCACCTTCACATTGCTTTATTCCTTATTTACTACGTCCGTCGTTCCCTTACATTGACGAATTAACTCATAAATTGCGTCGCAATGAAAAACTATGGGTTCCATGCCTTCTCCTTCCCAGTCAAGTAACGTTTCTACGGCAACGACTGGGTTATCTTTTCTGAGTTGAGTATCTCATTTCCGAAGCTTTATTCCTTCTTTACTACATCCCTCACCCCCTCACATTGAAGAATTAACACAGAAATTGCGTCGCTATGAAATCCTTTGGGTTCCAAGCCTTCCCCTTCCAAAACGAGTAGTCTTTCCACGGCAACGACAGGATTTTCTTTTGGGAGTCGAGTATCTCTTTTCCGATGCTTTATACCTTCTTTACTGCATCCCTCACATCCTCACATTGAAGAATTAACACAGAAAATGCTCCGCTATGAAATACTATGGGTTCCATGCCTTCTCCTTCCCAATCGAGAACCGCTCCTACGGCAATGAGAGGATTTTCTATTCGGAGATGAGTATCTCTTTTCCGTTGCAGTATTCCTAGTTTACTGTCTCCGTCGTTCCTTCACATTGGCGAATTAACAGACAGATTGCGTCGCTATGAAATTCTCTGGGTTCCATGCCTGCTCCTTCCATGTCGAGTAACGCTTCTACGGAAACTACAGGATTTACTTTTGGGAGACGAGTATCGCTTTTCCGATGCATTATTCCTTCTTTACTGCATCCTTCGCTCCCTCATATTGGCGAATAAACTCAATAATTTCGTCGGTATGAAATTCTCTTTGTTCCATGCCTTCTCCTTCCCAATCGAGTAACGTTTCTACGGCAACGACAGGATTTTCTTTTGGGATTCGAGTATATCTTTTCCGATGCACTATTCCTTCTATACTGTATCCGTCGCACCTTCACTTTGCTGAATTAACACAGAAATTGCGTCGCTATGAAATACTCTGGGTTCCATGCCTTCTCTTTCCCAATCGAGTACGTTTCTACGGCAACGATAGCATTATATTTTCGGAGGTGAGTATCTATTTTCCGAAGCACAATTCCTTGTTCAATCTATCCCTCGCACCTTCACATTGACGAATTAACACACAATGAGCGTCGCTATGAAATACTCTGGGTTCCATGCCTTCTCCTTCCCAATCGAGTAACGTTTCTATGACAACAATAGGATTTTACTTTGGGAGTCGAGTATCTCTTTTCCGATGGATTATTGCTTCTTAACTACATCCGACGTTCCCTCACATTGACGAATTAACACAAAAATGGCGTCTCTATGAAATACTGTGGGTTCCAAGCCTTCTCCTCCCAATCGAGTAACCTACCTACGGCAACGACAGGATTTTCTTTTGGGAATCGATTATCTCTTTTCCGATGCTTTATTACTTCTTTACTGCATCCCTCACTCCCTCACATTGAAGAATTAACGCAGAAATTGCGTCACTATGAAATACTCTGGCTTCCATGCCTTCTCCTTTCCAATCTAGTAAGGTTCCCACAACAATGAGAGGATTTTCTATTCGGAGGTATCTCTTTTCCGATGCACTATTCCTTGTTTACCGTATCCCTCGCACCTTCACATTGACGAATTAACACACAAATTGCGTCGCTATGTAATTCTCTGGTTTCCATGCCTTCTCCTTCCATATCGAGTTACGTTTCTAAGGAAACTACAGGATTTTCTTTTGGGAGTAGAGTATCGCTTTTCCGATGCCTTATTCCTTTTTTATTGCATTCCTCGCTCCCTCACATTGACGAATATACACACAATTTGCGTCGCTATGAAATTCCCTGGGTTCCAGGCCTTCTGTTTTCCAATCGAGTAACGTTTCTACGGCAACGACAGTGTTTTCTTTTGGGAGTCGAGTATCTGTTTCCGATGCATTATTCTTTCTTTACTGCATACCATGCTCCCTCACACTGACGAGTTAACACGCAAATTGCGCGGCAATAAAATTCTCTGGGTTCCATGCATTCCAGATCCGAATCAAGTAACGTACCTACGCCAACGACAGGATTTTCTTTTCTGAGCCGAGTATCTCTTTTCGGATGCATTATTCCATCTTTACTGCATTCCCCGCACCATTCATTGACGAATTAACACTGAAATTGGGTCGCTGTAAAATACTAAGGGTTCCATGTCTTCTCCTTCCCAATCGAGTAACGTTTCTACGGTAACAATAGGAGTCTACTTTGGGAGTCAAGTATCTCTTTTCCGATCCGTTATTCCTTCTGTACTACATCCGTCGCTCCCTCACATTAACGAATTAACACAGAAATTGCGAAGCTATGAAATACTATGGGTTCCATGCCTTCTCCTTCCGAATCCAGTAACGTCTCTACGGCAGCGACAGGATTTTCTTTTGGGTGTCGAGTATCTGTTTTCCGATGCACTATTCGTTCTTTACTGCATCCCTCGCTCCCTCACATTGACTAATTAACAAACAAATAGCATCGCTATGAAATACTCTGGGTTCCATGCCTTCGCCTTTCCAATCGAGGAACGTTTCTCCGTTAACGACAGTATTTTCTTTTGGGAGTCGGGTTTCTCTTTTCCGATGCACAAATCCTTCTTTACTGTATCTGTCGCACCTTCACATGCAAGAATTAACACAGAAATTGCGTTGCTCTGAAATACTCTGATTTCCATGCCTTCTCCTTCCCAATCGAGTAACGTATCTACGGAAACAACAGGATTTTCTTTTTGGAGTCGAGTAACTGTTTTCTGATGCATTATTCCTTCTTTACTGCATCCCTCGCTCCCTCACATTGACGAATTAACACAGAAATTGCGTCGCTATGAAATACTCTGGGTTCCTTGCCTTCTCCATCCCAATCGAGCAACGTTTCTACGGCAACGACAGTATTTTCTTTTGGGAGTCGAGTATCTCTTTTCCAATGCACAATTCCTCCTTTACTGTATCTGTCGCACCTTCACATTCACGAATTAACACCGAAATTGCGTCGCTCTGAAATACTCGGGGTTCCATGCCTTCTCGTTACCAATCGAGTATCGTTCCTACGGCAAAGAGAGCACTTTCTTTTCGGAGGTGAGTATCTCTTTACCGATGCTATATACCGTGTTTACTGCATCCATCGCTTCCTCACATCGCCGAATTAGCACAGAAATTGCTTCGCTATTAAAAACTGTAGGTTCTTTGCCTTCTCCTTCCCAATCGAGCAACGTTTCTACGCCAACGATAGGATTTTCTTTTGGGTGCCGAGTATCTTTTATTCCGATGCATTTTTCCATCCTTACTGCATCCCTCGCTCCCTCACATTGACGAATAAACACACAAATTGCGTCTATATGAAATTCCCTGAGTTACACGCTTTCTCCTTTCCAATCGAGTAACGTTTCTACAGCAACGACAGAATTTTCTTTTGGGAGTCGAGTAACTCATTTCCGATGCACTATTCCTGCTTTACTGTATCTGTCGCACCTTGACATTCACGAATGAACACAGAAATTTCGTCGCTCTGAAATACTCTGATTTCCATGCCTCCTCCTTATCAATCGAGTAACTTTTCTACGGCAACGAGAGCATTTTCTTTTCGGAGGTGATTATCTCTTTACCGATGCTATATTCCTTTTTAATGCATCCATCGTTTCCTCACATTGACGAATTAACACAGAAATTGCGTCGCTATTAAATACTCCGGGTTCCCTGACTTCTCCTTCCCAATCGAGCAACGTTTCTACGGCAACGGCAGTATTTTCTTTTGGGAGTCGAGTAACTCTTTTCCAATGCACAATTCCTTCTTTACTGTATCTGTCGCACCTTCACATTGACGAATTATCTTAGAAATTTCGTCGCTCTGAAATACTCTGGTTTCCATGACTTCTCCTTATCAATCGAGTATCTTTTCTCCGGCAACGGGATCATTTTCTTTTCGGAGGTGATTATCTCCTTACCGATGCTATATTCCTTTTTAATGCATCCATCGTTTCCTCACATTGACGAAATATCACGGAAATTGCGTCGCTATGATATACTCTTTGTTCCATGCATTCCCCTTCCCAATCGAGTAACGTTCCTACGCCAACGACACGATTTTCTTATCTGAGCCGAGTGTCTCTTTTGGGATGTATTATTCCATCTTTACTGCATCTCCCGCACCCTTCATTGGCGAATTAACACAGAAATTGGGCCGCTGTAAAATACTATTGGTTCCATGTCTTCTCCTTCCCAATCGAGTAACGTTTCTACGGCAACGATAGGATTTTCTTTAGGGTGTCAAGTATCTCTTTTCCGATGCTTTATTCCTTCTATACTACATCCGTCGATCCCTCACATTAACGAATTAACACAGAAATTGCGGAGCTATGAAATACTATGGGTTCCATACCTTCTCCTGCCTAATCCAGTAACGTTCCTACGGCAATGATAGGATTTTCATTTAGGAGTCCAGTAACTGTTTTCCGATACATTATTCCTTCTTTACTGCATCCCTAGCTCCGTCCCATCGACGAATTAACACAGATATTGCCTCGATATAAAATACTCTGGGTTCCACGCCTTCTCCTTCCCAATCGAGTAACGTTCCTACGACAAAGAGAGGGTTTACTATTCGGAGGTGAGTATCTCTTTTCCGATGCCCTACTCCTTGTCTACTGTATCCCTCGCACCTTCACATTGACGAATTAACAAACACATTGCGCCGTAATGAAATTATCTGGGAACCATGTCTTCTCCTTCCATATCGAGTAACGTTTATACGGAAATGACAATATTATCTTTAGTGAGTCAAGTATCTCTTTTCCCATGCATTATTCCCTCATTACTGAATCCCTCGCTCCCTAACACATACGATTAACACACAAAATTGCATCGCTATGAAATACTATTGGTTCCATGACTTCTCACTCCCAATCGAGTAATGATTCTACGGCAACGACAGGATTTTCTTTTGGGAGCCGAGTATCTCTTTTCCGATGCCTTATTCCTTCTTAACCGCATCCCTCGATCCCTCATATTGACGAATTAAAACAGAAATTGCGTCGCTATGAAATACTCTGGGTTCCATAACATCTCGTACTGAATCGAGTAACGTATCTACGGCAACGATAGGATTTTGTTTTGGGGGGTCGATTAACTATTTTCTGATAAATTATTCCTGCTTTACTGAATCCCTCTTTCCCTCTCATTGACGAATTAACACAGAAATTGCGTCGCTATGAAATACTCTGTGTTCCATACCTTCTCCATCCCAATTGTGTAACGTTTCTATCGCAACGTTAGGATTTTCTTTTGGGAGTCGAGTATCTCATTTCTGAGGCATTATTCGTTCTTAACTGTGTCCCTCGCACTCTCGCAATGACGAATCAACACAGATATTGCATCGCTATGAAATATTATGTGTTCCATGCCTTCTCATTCTGAATCGAGTAACGTTTCTACGCCAAGGACAGGATTTTCATTTGGGAGTCGAGTATTTCTTCTGTTTTGCATTTCTACTTCTTTACTGTATCTCTCGCACCTTCACATTGACGAATTAAAACAGAAATTGCGTCACTAAGAAATCTTCTTCGTTCCATGCCTTCTTCTTCCCAATCGAGTAACGTTTCTACGGCAAGGGCAGGATTTTCTTTTGGGAGTCGAGTATCTCTTTTCCGATGCACTATTCCTTCTTTACCGTATCCCCCGCACCTTCACATTGACGAATTAACACAGAAATTCTTTCGCTACGAAGAACTATGTGTTAAATGCCTTCTGCTTTCCATTCGAATTACTTTTCTAAGGCAACGAAAGGATTTACTTTTGGGAATCGAGTATCACTTTTCCGATGCACTAATCGTTCTTTACAATATCCCTCAAACCTTTACTCTGACGAATTAACACAAAAATTGCGTGGCTATGAAATATTCTGGGATCCATGAGGTCTCTTACCCAATCGAGTAACGTCTCTACGGCAGGGACAGGATTTTCTTTTCGGAGGGAGTATCTCTTTTCCAATGCATTATTCCTTCTTTACTGCATCCCTCGCTCCCTCACATTGACGAATTAACACAGAAACTGCATGGCTATAAAATACCATTGGTTCTCTGCCATCTCCTTCTAAATCGAGTATCGTGTCTATAACAACGACAGGATTTTCGTTTGGGAGGCGACTATCTCTTTTCGATGAACTATTCCTTCTTTACTGCATCCCTCGCTCTATCACATTAACGAATTAAGACAGAAATTGCGTCGCTATGAAATACCATGGGTTTCATGTCTTCTGCTTCCCAATCGAGTTACGTTTCTATGGCAACGACAGGATTTTCTTTTGTGAGGCGAGTATCTATTTTCCGATTTACTAATCCTTCCTTACTGTGAAGGTCGCACCCTCATATTGAAGAATTAACACTGAAACTGCGTCGCTATGAAATACCATGGGTTTCATTTCTTTTGCTTCCCAATCGAGTAACGTTTCTACTGCAACGACAGGATATTCTTTTGGCAGTCGAGTATCTCTTTTATGATTTACTATTCGTTCATTTCTGTGTTGATCGCCCCCTCTCATTACCGAATTAACACCGAAATTGCGTTGCTATGTAATACTCTGTGTTCCATGCCCTGACCTTCCAAATGGAATAACGTTTCTATGGCAACAACAGGATTTTCTTTTGGGAGGTGAGTATCTCCTTTCCGATGCACTAATCCTTCTCTACTGTATCCCTCGCACCTTCACATCGACGAATTTACATAGAAAATGCGTCGCTATGGAATGCTATGGTTTCTATGCCTTCTCCTTCAGAATCGAGAAACACTTCTAAGGCAACGACGGGATTGTCTTTTAGGAGGCGTGTATCACTTTTCAGATGCACTATTCCTTTTTCGCTGTATTCCATGCACCTTCAAAATGACGAATTAACAAAGAAATTGCGTCGCTATGATATATTATGGGTTCCATGCCTTCTCTTTCCCAATCGAGCAACGCTTCTACGGCAACAAGGGGGTTTTATTTTGGGTGTCCAGTATCTCATTTCCGATGCACTATTACTTTCTTACTATGTAGTTCTCACACTCACATTGACGAATTACCACAGAAATTGCGTCGCTATGAAATACTCCTGGATCCATGCCTTCTACTTCCCATTCGAGTAGCGTTTCTACGGCAAAGGCAGGCTTTTCTTTTGTCAGGCGAGTATCTCTCTTCCGATGCACTATTTGTCCCTTTCTGTATCTCTCGCACACTCACATTGACGAATTAACACAGAAATTGCATCGCTATGAAATACTTTGGGTTTAATGCCCTCTCTTTCGCAATCGAATAATGTTTCTACGCCAACGACAGGATTTTGTTTTTGGAGGCGACTATCTCTTTTCCGATGCACTATTGCTTCTTCACTGCATCCCTCGCTCCCTCACATTGTCGAATTGACACTGAAATTTCGTCGCTATGAAATACCGTGGGTTTCATGCCTTCTGCTTCCCAGTCGAGTAAAGTTTCTACAGCAACGACATGATTTTCGTTTGGGAGTCGAGTATCTGTTTTCCGATGCATTATTCCTTCTTTTCTGTATCCCTCGCCCCTTCACATTGGCGAATTAAGACAGAAATTGCGTCGCTATGAAATACAATGGCTTTCATGCGTTCTGGTTCCCAATCAAGTAACGTTTCTGTGGCAACGACATTATTTTCATTTGGGAGTTGAGTATCTCTTTTCCGAAGCACTATTCCTTTTTTACTGTATCCCTCGCACCGTTACACTGACGAATTAACACACAAATTGCGTCGCAATGATATACTCGGCGTTCCATGCCTTCTCCTTCCCAATCTTGTAACGTTTCTACGGCAACGAAAGGATTTTCTATTGGGAGGCGAGTATCTGTTTTGCGATGCACTGTACCTTCTTTTCTGTATCCCTCGCCACATCACATTGACGAGTTAACACAGATATTGCGTCGCTACGAGAAACTATGTGCTTTCCATTCGAGTTACGTTTCTAAGGCAGCGAAAGGATTTTCTGTTGGGTGTCGAGTATCACTTTTCCGATGCTCTAATCCTTCATTACTGTAACCCTCGCACATTCACATTGACGAATTATCACAGAAATTGCGTGGCTATGGAATATTCTGGGTACCATGGCTTCTCTTACCCAACCGAGTAACGTTTCTACGGCAACGAGAGGATTTTCTTTTCGGAGGCGAGTATCTCTTTTCCTTCACTACTGTATCCCACGCACCTTCTCATCGACGAATTTACATAAAAAATGCGTCGCAATGGAATGCTATGGTTTCTATGCCTTCTCCTTCTGAATCGGGAAACACTTCTAACGCAACGACAGGAATGTCTTTTGGGAGGCGAGTTTCACTTTCAGATGGACTATTCCTTTTTCCCCGTATTCCATGCTCCTTCACAATGACGAATAAACAAAGAAATTGCGTCGCTCTGATATACTATGGGTTCCATGCCTACTCTTTCCTAATCGAGCAACGTTTCTACGGCAACAAGGGGTTTTTCTTTTGGATGTCCAGTATCTCTTTTCCGATGCACTATTCCTACTAGTCTGCATCCCTCGCTCCCTCACATGGATGAATTAACACAGAAATTTGGTCGCTATGAAATAGTATGGGTTCTATGGTTTCTCCTTCTAAATGGAGTATCGTTTCTATGGCAACGACAGTATTTCCTTTTGGGAGGCGGGTATCTCTTTACCGATGCTCTATTCCTCCCTTACTGAGTAGCTCGCACCCTCACATTGACGAATTAACACAGAAATTGCGTCGGTATGATATACTACGGGTTCCATGCCTTCTCTTTCCTAATCGAGTAACGTTTCTACGGCAACGAAATGGTTTGTTTTGGGAGGCGCGTACCTCTTTTCCGAAGCACTATTCTTTCTTTACTGAATACCTCGCTCCCTCACATTGTCGAATTAACACAGATATTGCGTCGCTATGAAATACTATGGGATCTATGACTTCTCCTTCTAAATCGAGTAACGTATCTATGGCAACGACAGGATTTTCTTTTGGGAGCCGAGCATCTCTTTTTTGATCCAATATTCCCGCTTTACTGCATCCCTCGCTCCCTCACATTGACGAATTAACACAGAAATTGCGTCGCTATGAAATACTATGCGATCCATGGCTTTACCTTTCCAATCGAGTAACGTTTCTACGGCAACGAAAGGATTATCTTTTGGGAGTCGTGTATCTCTTTTCCGATGCACTTTACTTCGTCCCTCGCTCCCTCACATTGACGAATTAACGCTGAAATTGCATCGCTATGAAATACTATGGGTTCCATGCCTTCTCCTTCTAATTCGAGTAACATTTCTCTGGCAGCGGCAGGATTTTCTTTTCGGAGGCGAGTATCTCATTTCCGATGCACTATTCCTTTTGTACTGCATCCCTCGCTCCCTCACATTGACGAATTAACACAGAAATTGCATCATTTAAGTGTGCCAACAGGCGAACGTAAGAAATTTGTCCTTTTTCATGTTTTAGCAAGTCATCAATTGACGATAGGAGCTGATTATTTGATTTATTAGATAAAACTGGAACGTTAGCTGACAAGGGAATCATGAATGAGCTTTCAGGTATAAAAAACGTAATTAAAGGGGTGCGAATACTAAGTGAGTAAGCCGTAGAGGCATAAAAGGTTATAAGTGGTGTTCCAGCAGGAACCGTTTGTGGAAGATCTGCGCGCAGCCTACGTCAGAGTTGCAGCTGTCTGCAAGGCCGAATCTCGCGCTGCGTCAGGAAGGTGCGCGGCAGACAACTTCCAAGGGCAGCGCCGCGTCAGAGCTGCACGCGGCAGCTGAGAAGCGAAGCCGAGGCGGCTACGTGCGCACGCAGTGCGCAGGAAGCATGCGTCAGGTGTAAGAGCGAGAGAGAGCGATGAAGCTTACCGACGCTCTTCACTGCGCTGTCTGTATTTTACACTCTCTCCAAAGGGAAATAGATATGCGTAATCGGTATGGTTTATTCACCGATGACAAACAAAATAGAAATGGGATTACGCGTGTCATCACGCTAGACACGTTGTTACAGTAGGTTCTGTTTAAAACTACATAAACATACATAAATGTAGAAATGAGGCACACAAGTATCATATCAAATTGTTGCAAATGCCATATCAATAACAAACAAAAAAGTTAAATGCCTCCTTGGGCTAACCATCCACGTGTAATAACATTCACATTTCGAGACGATCTTTCGCGTAACTCAATATATTTGCTGAACACCATAAATGGAGACTGACCAAGAAAAATGACACCAGTCTGGTGCAGGTGGGACGTAGATTGTGTCGTTGGATGTCAAGGCTGTTGCTAACGAGAGGGGGAAAACAAAACTCGACAAGAATCTAGAGATTTCCGTAGTGGACACAGAGAGTATAAGGAATTGGATTAGAAAAGACTAAGTTGAGCGTAATTTCTGAAGGACTTTCCCTTTATGAAGGTACAGTGCACGGCGCATCGTTGACACGACATTATCGCCTACTTAACTGTGTAAATGACAATTCTGCGACTCCAAGATAGCTGCTACTTACTTCTTCCTAAAACACGACTTCTCTCACTTAAAACAAAACTTTACTGCGCGACAAAATTCGCCGTCTTCATCCACTCAACATCTCGAAACTAAACTCACCGTCTCTATAACTCCATGGTGCTGGGCTCATTGGGCCCAGCTGGTTGCTTAAAACTCCGTCTATCATTGGTTATCTCCCAGTGTCCTGGGACACGTCATGTGGTTAAATGCTACTACTACAATAGTCGGTATTCCTTCGGAAAATACAACGGCAAAGCAGTGTCAAAGAAGGCTCAAGGTTTTGAACAGAGATTTCCGCTTACTGGCGGTTTAGCTGCGGGCTAGACGCGGTTCGCGTCTGATGTTGCCTGGTCAGCTGTCGTCAGAGAGCACAGAACACTGTTCTCCTGAATTCTTCTTCGACATGAAAGATTAAAGAATGGACTATGCCGCGAAACCGAAAAGTGAAGAAACGACACAGACAGCTAAGGGTCCGCGCGGGAGCCAACCGCGTCACGTCAGGTACGTGCCCTCGCGGGTGTGGTTCTCTTGTTCATCCAACAGACTAGGTATATGGCCAAAGCTTGCTCGTTCTGTGGGTGTGATTCACTCTGTTTACGTTATCTATCACGGGGGTAGGCATGTGGTATGTCCCTCCAGATGAACATTCAAATACAAATCAAAATAAAGCATGGTTACATCCTAAACTACTATTCCAAAACAATTTATCACCTAAGACATCATTATTATTAAACAAATAATTGGCAGTACTCAGGAATTTACTCTAGCATACTTGAAATCCTACAAAATGATTATCCTCATCAATATAGTAACACAGTAACACATGGAAACACTAGGTTGATACAAATACTAAATTACTGGCATGTGGTATGTCCCTCCAGATAAACATTCAAATACAAATCAAAATAAAGCATGGTTACATCCTAAACTACTATTCCAAAACAATTTATCACCTAAGACATCATTATTATTAAACAAATAATTGGCAGTACTCAGGAACTTACTCTAGCATACTTGAAATCCTACAAAATGATTATCCTCATCAATATAGTAACACAGTAACACATGGAAACACTAGGTTGATACAAATACTAAATTACTGGTGCTGGCAAAACTTTAGCAAAATTCTCTAAATAGGTAGTAATAAAACAGTCAAAATGAACAATAATAAGAGAATACATGGACTTAATAGGACACAAGTAATTAGACATGGTAATTGGCAACTCGTCATAGTGATACAAGCGGTTGCAAAACCGCAACAAAAGCAAAAGTTCAAAACAATATTTCCTTCAAACAAAACTTCCTTATCCTCCAGTTACATTTCGTAGCAAGATGAATATAAGTATCCCTTGGTATTCCTTTATGCTCTCGTTTGCATCTGCATACCAACTGATCTTTGGTACTTCTACCCACAAGAAAACTGCCATTAAGTAATGGCAATGTTGTGTGTAATGCTGTGGAATAGTGTACTGTCACGTTAATGCTTCCTTTAACAAGACTCTGATGAAAAGCGGTTTTGTGTCGCCGTTTTTGCAAATATTTGTGATTATCAGTCACCCAACCAATCGTCCAAGGACGTGATTGTTGTTCCTTTTTTAATTCTCTCACCTACCTGCTTCCATATAATCATTATTGGCGGCTCGACGAAGCTAGTTGCATCTCGGAAGACGTCGATATGACTTACCTGTCGGTGCTTTGGTTTTTAATAAAATTAGAGTTCATTGGCCATATAAAAAGTGTGTAGGGAGCAAAGTAAGTTCCTTACTATTGAAAATGTGCATAAAGGTATTCAAAGGGTTCGTTATACAATGGTTAAGTATTTCTGTGTTGAGATTCAGTGCAGCTTGAGTTGCTAAGGTGCGACACGCGCCGCGCTCCTGAGATTGTAAGTTGCTGACACCACAGCTGACAGTACGGCTGCGTCCGGTTTCACTGGTTCGGCAGCATAACTGGCGTTCACGCTGGGTCCGTCCTCTTGCTACGCGTGGAGTTAATCTCTCGGTACAGTCACAAAATTTCCTTCCAGAGTTATCTTCTGTTGTTCACGACAGTTATGCATGGAGGATGTTCTTTTCTAAGGGACTCTAATAACTTCAATCGCTAGAGGTCCAAAACTATAGGGTTCCAATTATTTTATTTAAACATTTCTTCTAAAATTTTATGTAACTGGCAGGTGTTAGGCTTCTAAATAAACTGTATTTTGAGATGGCATTCCAAACCCAACTCCTTGGCTAACGCGTTACCCACACAGCGGTCGTTTACAGGACAGATATAGCGGCAAGTGCCGGCTTCCTTGACACGATATAGATCCGTTTATTAACCGTGGTGGTAATACAACATAGCCGGAGATCGATCTGAAATTCCAATGTTTTCTAATCCTGATAGTTTCCACAATGCGTACCAGGAAAAAGTTCTCTCTCCAACAACACAAATAGATCCCCATCTTAGATCAGGCTAGTAAATTCTGTAGGGCAATATTAAGCTGGTGATTTTATTTCTATAACTATCACTTTAGGTTTGCTGTTTAAGCTGCAATGTACGAAAGTACGAAGGTGTAGCGTGGTTGACGCACGTGGCGTGCAGGGTGAAGGGAGGGCGTTGAGGAGGGGCGAGGGGAAAGGTGCAGACACTGTACGCGCAAAGACAGAGGCGGTGGGTGGGGAAGTTGGAACTGCAATGGCCGCTCACTCGGCAGGCCGGTGGAGGGAAGGGAGGGGGGCCGCGTCGCCAGCTGACAGGGAGGGGCGGGACTCACCACATGTGAACAGCTGTAGACAACAGCGGCGGTATTTACGCGACTCCTTCCGTGGTATTTGATATACAGAAATACGTGGTACCAAAAAACTTAACTTGTTGTCTGTTCAACATCGCATCATGAAAACAATAAAATAGCACTTGAGGAAGACTCCTTTTACTTTAGAGTAACCTATTTGTTGTTTAACTTGGACATACTTATTCTTGTTATTATCGATGTGTAATCATTTAGCAAAGCATACATGTAATTGGGCGTATTTCAAAGGACAGGTAGACGGCAGCATGTAGTCACTGATCTACTGGTAGTTACGAAGGCGTGTTACTATCATGTTTTTATGGTAAAGCTTTAATACCTGTGTTCGTGCACTACAAGAGTAACTGATTCATTCTCTACGTGTTCTTTTGACAAGGACAACTTTCCCCTTGATTCCATGATTAAAGAATGATTGTGTTTTTAATTCTCGACTGCTACGATAACATTACTGGAGACGTTAAATGACAAGACAAAATGATTACTTAAATTCAATCACTTCCATTAACATGTGATGTCATAAATTCTATTACCAGTTACCAATGGTTGCCAATTCCTATGTCTACTTATAACTTACATGCGCAACATTATTAAAGGTATAGTAACGACAGTGTTTTCCGTCAATTGATTCTCTTGTTGCATGCAGGACTTTTACAACTGTTTACATACCATTTCAGATCTACTTTCCGGAACGCAAATCATAGGGGTATGACCTTAGTGCATATCTAAGTTGTTGTCTAGGCGGTTGTATTACCTCCTTTCTTGCTTTTTTGGGTGGAACTACTGGCGCAATAGGCCCGGTTTCTCCGGTCGGAATTCCGTGCTGAACCAAATCCGTAGCCGGTAGAAACTGCCTCTCTTCAAACAACCACGAAAATTCCTCTAATACCGGCTGCAACATCCTTCTCTCCTCACTATTTAAATGACCTAACTACTCTGCTAACTCACTCCTTAACGTCGACGACATATCGCACTTCCCTAACTGAACATTTCTTTCCTATCCTTCCTTTCTCATCTTTATCTCGCTGCTTCTCAGCTCCTCTTATTTCCTCAAAAATTTCCCGACCACTGGCAACAATAGTGTCCTTCGGTATCACAACATCTTCCTCACGAAAATTATCTATACTTACTGGTATCGCAAAACCCTTCTGTCTCCTTTCCGGTCGGCAGATACTTCTCTTTGTATGGACTGACTGGCGATCTAAAACATCATTGTGGGTGAGCGGGTCAACCAGAATGTCTGTCTTAGGCTGTTCTTGACTTTTGACATCTATCCAGAGAATCTTTCCACTTCTGCCTTTTATCCTCACAGGGCCAGTAGTTTTTATCGCCCACATCTGCGGTTTTATGGGAGACTATGAACGGCGCCTTTCACAGCTCCCTCGCGTCTGACGGGGGTGCGAACTGCCAAATCGGTGAATTGCTTCACCGAACTGCACAGTTCGCGTTCGATAATCCACTACCCCCAGATAACGGTGCAGGAAGTCATTCCCTAGTATAATATCAAATTCACCCTTCTTTAGCCTTATTACTTCCATCCTCTGACTGTATTTACCCTCGTCTATTTGCAGATTCACTACACACGAACCTGCAGGGACAATTACTTCCTCTCCTAAGCCACTGATATGGTACCGGGGTGGCTGTAACGCCCTTCGATCATTTTTCTCCACAAACAGTACACTAAGTTGAGCACCAGTATCAGCTAAAATTCTAACTAATTTGTTCCCGAGTACGCCAACTAGACTAACGTGTTCCACCTCTTTACATTTTTCGGTCCTAACCGGGTGTATTATTTTTGTCGGGGGCGCGGGTGAGTGGCGGTACCTGACCCCCAACCGTTTCCCTGATTCGAACCCGCGTTGCGGCGGTGGCCGCGCATCTGATTTGAAAATGGTGACTTTGCGGAGCAAACATTATTAGCATGACCTGCTGTCTGGCAAATAGTACAATACGGCGCGCTACAGCGCATTGCCGTATGGTTGGGCTTCCCACAACGCTGACAAAATGCTTCTTTTGCTGGGACCGGTACTGGGTCCGATGGGCGTGGTGCGGCAGCGAAAAAACGCAATACCTCTTTGCGTAACATTGCCAAACGAACAGCTTCAAACAGAGAAGTGGGGGAGGCTGCTTTGACTTCTCCTCCGATGCGGGGGTCAATACCGCGGACAAATGCATCAATTGCACGTGCTTCGGCTTCTGAGAGCAAAATTCTGTTTTCACTGGCATTTTCACCTAGCTTGTAGGTACGACAAGATACTGCTCGTGTGCGATCTGCAAATGCATCCAAATCCTCATTAGGCTTCTGCCTAAGGGTTGATAATTGATCTTTGTAATATGCGGTACCTCTGGTATCGGAATAACGCGTAGTCAATCCGCGGGCCAATACTTCAAATTCGTGCGTGTCACGCAATTCGTCCACCGTTTCTATAAACATTCGGGCTTCCCCTGTCAACTTCAGTCTGGCTACATTGACCAATAGATCATCCGGCCAGGCACACGTGCGACCCACATCACGAATATTTTGTAAGAACATAGCCACATTTTCATGGAACTTCCCAGAAAACGTGGGAATGAAATCAGCCGCAGGAAAATTGCTTACAATCGCCATGTTAGCAGAAATTGTGGCGTTTGTATTAGAGACAGAATTAGTGTTAGTTGCCTCTGTTTGAGCATTTGTTACAGGGGTGGAGCTAGCCACAGTTATGGAAGTTCGCGCACTAGCTTCCAGCGTCTGTTTCACGACGTGGTTTTGCTCAAGTAGCTCCTGATTTTGTGCGAATAACTAGCGCATTTGCGCATTTATGGCCTCGAGCGGGTGTTGCGAGGCGGGTGCCTCTGCGGGAGTATCCCGTTCCGTCGCTCGTGTTCCCATCGGCATGTTTACAATTTTATGGGTCGCTAGTAACCAGAAAAAGGTAATGATTGTTACAAAAAAAGGACGGCCACAAAGATTCTCAATCCAGCGGCGGAAGATCGTCGAAGCTATTGCTGAAATCATTGCGGCGACTTACATGGCGATGGAGGCAGTGCGACGCACTGGTGGCGGCGACGGCGTGGTGCAGTGGCGGCGAGCGGTGGTCGGCGGGCGGCGGCGTCCGGACCCTCGGGCGGCGGCAAATGTGTTGGCGGCGGACGGCGCTGGCTCGGCCGGTCGGCGATGGCGGCAGCCCCTGGCGCGTCGGTGACAGCGGCGGGCGGCGGTGGGCGGCGCAGCGGCGGCGGCGGATGACGGCGGCCTGGCCGGTCGCTCAGCGCAGCGCAGGCCCATCGACCTCAGGCAGCGGGCAGAGCGGCGGCGTCCGTCTCACGTGGCTGACTAGCGTGGGCTGTCTCGCTGCAGCGCGCGCCCCGTGCCTGTTCACTGGCGCAGCCACGGCTCACGTGCAGCAAACGTGGCGGCCGGTTGGCGCATTCCATGCGAGAAGTGTACGGCGTCTTGCCGGGGAAGATGTAGTGTAGCGACAAAGTCACTACGGGAACGCATCCGCAATTCTGACACCAATTGTACAGGATGGCGGGTATGGGCAGGCGGTGGGCGTTGTGGAATAATAGGGTAATTTTAGAGAAAGGCCATTTATTGGCTAAAACGCGTTGAAAGGGGATACATAGGCCTAGAGAGGTGAGGGTGAGCCAGAGCTTGTAATTTAGCGAACATTGTTCACGAAGCTACCGAAAGATGATGTCTGCCAAAACTAAGTCCACAGTGCTGCAGCACCGGGAGAAGCGGGAGATGTTCAATGCTACAGGGCGCGCATCCGACTCGCGGGTGAGCAGGAATACAAGGGAGAGGGGCCCGGCGACGGGCGGCCGGGTATATTCGAAGCGCCACGCGGCTTCCTCCACCCTGATTGGTCAGGAACGAGCAAACCGTGCGGGCGGCATGGAATTTTCCAGAGCGTTGCCTGCTAAGCGACGCCTGGCACGACGTTACCTCGTCAGCACATGAGAGAGGCACGTGAACAAGGTGCCCTTCCTCGGTGCTGACTTCCTGTTACTAGTCCGTCGGACGAAAGAATTTACAGGCAGCTAACACTGCCGCCGTGGTTTGGACGTAATGGAAAAATGAAGTTACCGGTTTGAGGCTCATATAATAAAGTAAAATCCCTTATTGTCTGGCTCATCCTTCACACTTCTTTACTGCATACTTCGCTCCCTCACCTTGACGAATTAACACCGAAATTGCGTCGCTATGAATTATTATGGATTCTATGACATCTCCTTCTAAATCGAGAAACGTTTCTATGGAAACGACAGGATTTTCTTTTGGGATACATCTCCATTCCCATGCACTATTCCTACATTACTGCAGCCCTCGCTCCCTCACAGTGACGAATTAACACAGTAATTGCGCCGCTATGAAATACTATGGGTTCTATGACTTCTCCTTCTAATTCGAGTAACGTTTCTATGGAAACGACAGGATTCTCTTTTGGGATACCAGTATTTCCCACGCACTATTCCTTCTTTACTGCATCCCTCGCTCCCACACATTGACGAATTACCACAGAAATTGCGTCGCTATGAATTACTATGGGTTCTATGATTTCTCATTTTAATTCGAGTACCCTTTCTAAGGAAACGACAGGATTTTCTTTTGGGATACGACTATCTGCTTCCCGGTTCACAATTCCTTCTTTATTGCATCCCTCCCTACCTCACATTGACGAATTACACACAAATTCCTTCGCTATGATATACTATGGGTTCTATGACATCTCATTCCAAATCGAGTAACGTTTCTATGGAAACGAAAGGATTTTCTTTTGGGATACGAGTATCTCCTTTCCGATGCACTATTCCGTCTTTACTGCATCCCTCGCTCCCTCACATTGTCGAATTAACACAGAAATTGAGACGCTCTGAAATACTATGAGTTCTATGACATCTTCTTCTAAATCGAGTAACGTTTCTATGCAAACGAAAGGATTTTCTTTTGGGCTAAGAGTAACTACTTTCCGATGCACTCTTCCTTCTTTACTGCATCCCTCGCTCCCTCACATTAACGAATTAACACAGAAATTGACTCGCTATGAAATACGTTGGTTTCTATGACACCTCCTTTTAAATCGATTAACGTTTCTATGGATATAACAGGATTTTCCTTTGGGATACGAGAATCTCCTTTCCGATGCACTATTCCTTCTCTACTGCATCCCTCGCTCCCTCACATTGACGAATAAACACAGAAATTGCGTCGCTATGAAATACTATGTGTTCTATGACATCTCCATCTAAACCGAGTAACGTTTCTATGGAAACGAAAGGATTTTCTTTTGGGATGCGAGTATCTCCTTTCAGATGCACTATTCCTTCTTTACTGCATCCCTCGCTCCCTCACATTGACGAATTAACACAGAAATAGCATCGCTATGAAATACTATGTGATCTATGACATCTCCTTCTAAATCGAGTATCATTTCTATGGAAACGACAGAATTTCTTTTGGGTCACGAGTATCTCCTTTCCGATGCACTATTCCTTCTTTACTGCATCCCTCGCTCCCTCACATTGACGAATTACACAGAAATGGCGTCGCTATGATATACTATGTGTTCTATGACTTCTCCTTCTAAATCGGGTAACGTTTCTATGGAGACGACAGGATTTTCTTTTGGGATACGAGTATCTCCTTTCCGACGCACCATTGCTTCTTTACTGCATCCCTCGCTCCCTCACATTGACGAACTAACACAGAAATTGCGTTGCCAAGAAATACTATGGGTTCACGACTTCTCTCTTCTAAATCGAGTAACGTTTCTATGGAAACGACAGGATTTTCTTTTGGGATACGAGTATCTCCTTTCCGATGCACTATTCCTTCTTTACTGCATCCCTCGCTCCCTCACATTGACGAATTACACAGAAATTGCATCGATATGAGATACTATGGGTTCTGAGACTCCTCCTTCTAAATCGAGAACGTTCCTATGGAAACGACAAGATTTTCTTTTGGGATACAACAATCTGCTTTCCGATGCACTATTAATTCTTAACTGCATCCATCGCTCCATCACATTGACGAATTAACACAGAAATTGCGTCGCTATGAAATACTATAGGTTCTATGACATCTCCTTCTAAATCCAGTAACGTTTCTATGGAAACGACAGGATTTCCTATTGGGATACGATTAATTCCTTTCCGCTGCTCTATTCCTTCTTTACTGCATCCCTCGCTCCCACACTTTGACGAATTAACACAGAAACTGCTTCGCTATGAAATACTATGTGTTCTATGACATCTTATTCTAAATCGAGTAACGTTTGTATAGAAACGACAGGATTTTCTTTTGGGATACGAGTTTCTCCTTTCTGATGCACTATTCCTTCCTTACTGCATCACTCGCTCCCTCACATTGACGAATTAATACAGAAATTGCGTCGCTATAAAATACTATGTGTTCTATGACTTCTCGTTTTAAATCGAGTAACGTTTCTATGGAAATGACAGGATTTTCTTTTGGGATACGAGTTTCTCCTTTCCGATGCACTATTCCTTCCTTACTGCATCCCTCGATCCCTCACATTGACGAATTAACACAGAAATTGCGTCGCTATGAAATACTATGTGTTCTATGACTTCTCCATCTAAATCGAGTAACGTTTCTATGGACACGATAGGATTTTCTTTTGGGATGCAAGTATATCCTCTCAGAAGCACTATTCCTTCTTTGCTGCATCCCTCGCTCCCTCACATTGACGAATTAACACAGAAATTGCGTCGCTATGAAATAGTATGGGTTCTGTGACATCACTTTCTAAATCGAGTAACGTTTCCATGGCAACGCAGGATTTTTCTTTGGGATACGAGAATCTCCTTTCCGATCCACTATTCCTGCTTCACTGAATCCCTCGCTCCCTGTCATTGTCGAATTAACACAGAAATTGCGTCGCTATGAAACACTATAGACTCTAAAACGTCTCCTTCTAAATCGAGTAACGTTTCTATGGAAACGACAGGATATTCTTTTAGGATACGACTAACTGCTATCCGATGCACTATTCCTCCATTACTGCATCCCTCGCTCCCACAAATTGACGAATTAACACAGAAATTGCGTCGCTATGAAATAATATGTGTTCTATGACTTCTCCTTCTAAATCGAGTAACGTTTCTATGGAAACGACAGGATATTCTTTTGGGATACGACTATCTCCTTTGCGATGCAATATTCCTTCTTTACTGCATAACTCGCTCCCTCACATTGACGAATTAACACAGAAATTGCGTCGCTATGAGATACTATGGGTTCTATGACTCCTCCTTCTAAATCGTGATCGTTTCTATGGAAACGACAGGATTTTCTTTTGGGATACAACTATCTGCTTTCCGAAGCACTATCCTTCTTAACTGCATCCATCGCTCCATCACATTGACGAATTTAACACAGAAATTGCGTCGCTATGAAATACTATAGGTTCTATGACATGTCCTTCTAAATCGAGTAACGTTTCTATGGAAACGACAGGAATTTCTTTTGGGATACGGCTATCGGCTTCCCGGTGCACTGCTCCTTCCTTACTGCATTCCTCGCTACATCACATTAACGAATTAACACAGAAATTGTGTCGCCATGAAATACAATGGGTTCGATGACTTCTCATTCTAAATCAAGAAACGTTTCTAAGGAACCGACAAGTTTCTCTTTTAGGATACGAGAATCTTCTTTCCGATGCACTATTCCTTCTTTACTGCATCCCTCGCTCCCTCACTTTGACGAATTAACACAGAAATTGCGTCGCTATGAAATACTATGGGTTCTATGATTTCTTATTTCAATTCGAATATCGATTCTATGGAAAGGACAGGATTTTCTTTTGGGATACGACTATCTGCTTCCCGGTGCACTGCTCCTTCCTTACTGCATGCCTCGCTACATCACATTAACGAATTAACACAGAAATTGCGTCGCCATGAAATACAATGGGTTCTATGACTTCTCATTCTAAATGTAGTAACGTTTCTATGGAACCGACAGGTTTCTCTTTTAGGATACGAGAATCTTCTTTCCGATTCACTATTCCTACTTTACTGCATCCCTCGCTCCCTCACTTTGACGAATTAACACAGAGATTGCTTCGCTTTGAAATACTATGGGTTCTATGACTTCTCATTCTAAATCGAGTAACAATTGTATAGAAACGACAGGATTTTCTTTTGGGATACGAGTATCTCTGATACACTCTTCCTTCTTTACTGCATCCCTCGCTCCCTCACATTAACGAATTAACACAGAAATTGCCTCGCTATGAAATACGTTGGGTTCTATGACATCTCCTTTTATATCGAGTAACGTTCCTATGGATATGACAGGATTTTCTTTTGGGATACGAGTATCTCCTTTCAGAAGCACTATTCCTTCTTTACTGCATCCCTCGCTCCCCCACATTGACGAATTAACACAGAAATTGCGTCGCTATGAAATAGTATGGGTTCTATGACAACACTTTCTAAATCGAGTAACGTTTCCATGGAAACGACAGTATTCTTCTTTGGGATACGAGAATCTCCTTTCCGATCCACTATTCCTGCTTCACTGAATACCTCGCTCCCTCTCATTGTCGAATTAACACTGAAATTGCGTCGCTATGAAACAATATAGATTCTATGACATCAACTTCTAAATCGAGTAATGTTTCTATGGAAACGTCAGGATATTCTTTTGGGATACGACTATCTGTTATCCGATGCACTATTCATTCATTACTGCATCCCTCGCTCCCTCACATTGTCGAATTAACACAGAAATTGCGTCGCTATGAAATACTATGTGTTCTATGACTTCTCCTTCTAAATCGAGTAACGTTTCTATGGAAACGACAGGATATTCTTTTGGGATACGACTATCTCCTTTCCGTTGCAATATTCCTTCTTTACCGCATCCCTCGCTCCCTCACATAGACGAATTCACACAGAAATTGCGTCGCTATGAGATACTATGGGTTCCATGACTCCTCCTTCTAAATCGAGATCGTTTCTGTGGAAACGACTGGAATTTTCTTTGGGATACAACTATTAGCTTTCCGATGCACTAGTCCATCTTAACTGCATCCATCGCTCCCTCACATTGTCGAATTAACACAGAAATTGCGTCGCTATGAAATACTATGTGTTCTATGACTTCTCCTTCTAAATCGAGTAACGTTTCTATGGAAACCACAGGATTTTCTTTTGGGATACGACTATCTGCTTCCCGGTGCACTACTCCTTCCTTACTGCATCCCTCACTACATCACATTGTCGAATTAACACAGAAATTGCGTCGCCATGATATACAATGGGTTCTATGACTTCTCATTCTAAATCAAGTGACGTTTCTAAGGAACCGACAGGATTCTCTTTTAGGATACGGGAATCTTCTTTCCGATGCACTATTTCTTCTGTACTGCATCCCTCGCACCCTCGCTTTGACGAATTAACACAGAAATTGCTTCGCTTTGAAATACTATGGGTTCTATGACTTTTAATTCTAAATCGAGTAACGTTTGTATAGAAACGACAGGATTTTCTTTTGGGATACGAGTATCTCCTTTCTGATGCACTATTCCTTCTTTACTGCATCCCTCGCTCCCTCACATTGACGAAGTAATTCAGTAATTGCGTCGATATGAAATACTATGGCTTCTATGACTTCTCCTTCTAAACCGAGTAACGTTTCTATGGCAACCACAGGATTTCCAATTGGGATATGAGTATCTCCTTTCCGATGCACTATTCCTTCTTTACTGCATTCCTCGCTCCCTCACATTGACGAAATAACACTGAAATTGCGTCGCTATAAAATACTATGTGTTCTATGACTTCTCCTTCTAAATCGAGTAACGTTTCTATGGAAACGACAGGATTTTCTTTTGGGATACGAGTATTTCCGATGCACTATTCCTTCTTTACTGCATCCCCCGCACCCTCACATTGTTGAATTAACACAGAAATTGCGTCGCTCTGAAATACTATAGGTTTTATGACATCTTCTTCTAAATCGAGTAACGTTTCTATGCAAACGACAGGATTTTCATTTGGGATACGAGTATCTACTCTCCGATGCACTCTTCCTTCTTTACTGCATCCCTCGCTCCCTCACATTGACGAATTAATACAGGAATTGCCTCGCTATGAAATACGTTGGGTTCCATGACATCTCCTTTTAAATCGAGTAACGTTTCTATGGAAATGACAGGATTTTCTTTTGGGATACGAGTATCTCCTTTCCGATGCACTATTCCTTCTTTACTGCATCCCTCGCTCCCTCACATTGACGAATTAACACAGAAATTGCGTCGCTATGAAATACTATGTGTTCTATGACTTCTACATCTAATCGAGTAACGTTTCTATGGAAACGATAGGATTTTCTTTTGGGATGCGAGTATCTCCTTTCAGATGCACTATTCCTACTTTACTGCATCCCTCGCTCCCTCACATTGACGAATTAACACAGTAATTGCGTCGCTATGAAATAGTATGGTTTCTAAGTCATCACTTTCTAAATCGAGTAACGTTTCCATGGAAACGACAGGATTTTTCTTTGGGATACGAGAATCTCCTCCCGATCCACTATTCCTGCTTCACTGAATCCCTCGCTACCTCTCATAGTCGACTTAACACAGAAATTGCGTCGCTATGAAACACCATAGATTCTATGACAACTCCTTCTAAATCGAGTAACGTTTCTATGGAAACGACAGGATATTCTTTTGGGATACGACTATCTGCTATCCGATGCACTATTCCTTCATTACTGCATCCCTCGCTTCCTCACATTGACGAATTAACACAGAAATTGCGTCGCTATGAAATACTGTGTGTTCTATGACTTCTCCTTCTAAATCGAGGAACGTTGCTATGGAAACGATAGGATATTCTTTTGGGATACGACTATCTCTTTCCCCGATGCAATATTCCTTCTTTACTGCATCCCTCGCTCCCCCACATTGACGAATTAACACAGAAATTGCGTTGCTATGAAGTACTACATTCTCTATGACTTCTCCTTGTAAATCGAGTAACTTTTCTATGGAAACAATAGGATTTTCTTTTTTGATGCGAGTATCTGCTTTCCGATTCACTATTCCTACTTTATTGCATCCCTCGCTCCCTCACATTGACGAATTAACACAGAAATTGCGTCGCTATGAAATACAATGGGTTCTATGACTTCTCCTTCTAAATCGAGTAACGTTTCTATGGAAACACTGGGATTTACTTTTGGGGTTCGACTATATCCTTTCCGATGCACGATTCATCCTTTACTGCATGCCTCGCTCCATCACATTGACGAATTAACACAGAAATTGCGTCGCTATGAAATACTATGTGTTCTATGACTTCTCGTTCTAAATCGAGTAACGTTTCTATGAAACGACAGGATTTTATTTTGGAATACGAGTATCTCCTTTCCGATGCACTATTCCTTCTTTACTGCATCCCTCGCTATCTCACATTGACGAATTAACGCAGAAATTGGGTCGCTATGAATTATTATGGGTTCTATGACTTCTCCTTCTAAATCGAGTAACGTTTCTATGGAAACGACAGGATTTTCTTTTGGGACGCAAGTATCTCCTTTCGGATGCACTATTCCTTCTTTACTGCATCCCTCTCTCCATCACATTGACGAATTAACACAGAAATTGCGTCGCTATGAAATAGTATGGGTTCTATGACATCACTTTCTAAATCGAGTAACGTTTCTATGGAAACGACAGGATTTTTCTTTGGGATACGAGAATCTCCTTTCCGATCCACTAATCCTGCTTTACTGCATCCCCCGCTCCCACTCATTCTACATCTACATCTACATCTATACTCCGCTAACCACCTTACGGTGTGTGGCGGAGGGTACTTATTGTACCACTATCTGATTCCCCCTTCCCTGTTCCATTCACGAATTGTGCGTGGGAAGAACGACTGCTTGTAAGTCTCCGTAGTTGCTCTAATTTCTCGGATCTTTTCGTTGTGATCATTACGCGAGATATATGTGGGCGGTAGTAATATGTTGCCCATCTCTTCCCGGAATGTGCTCTCTCGTAATTTCGATAATAAACCTCTCCGTATTGCGTAACGCCTTTCTTGAAGTGTCCGCCACTGGAGCTTGTTCAGCATCTCCGTAACGCTCTCGCGCTGACTAAATGTCCCCATGACGAATCGCGCTGCTTTTCGCTGGATCATGTCTATCTCTTCTATTAATCCAACCTGGTAAGGGTCCCATACTGATGAGCAATACTCAAGAATCGGACGAACAAGCGTTTTGTAAGCCACTTCTTTCGTCGATGAGTCACATTTTCTTAGAATTCTTCCTATGAATCTCAACCTGGCGCCCGCTTTTCCCACTATTTGTTTTATGTGATCATTCCACTTCAGATCGCTCCGGATAGTAACTCCTAAGTATTTTACGGTCGTTACCGCTTCCAATGATTTCCCACCTATGGCATAATCGTACTGGAATGGATTTCTGCCCCTATGTATGCGCATTATATTACATTTATCTACGTTTAGGGAAAGCTGCCAGCTGTCGCACCATGCATTAATCCTCTGCAGGTCCTCCTGGAGTACGTACGAGTCTTCTGATGTTGCTACTTTCTTGTAGACAACCGTGTCATCTGCAAATAGCCTCACGGAGCTACCGATGTTGTCAACTAAGTCATTTATGTATATTGTAAACAATAAAGGTTCTATCACGCTTCCCTGCGGTACTCCCGAAATTACCTCTACATCTGCAGATTTTGAACCGTTAAGAATGACATGTTGTGTTCTTTCTTCTAGGAAATCCTGAATCCAATCACAAACCTGGTCCGATATTCCGTAAGCTCGTATTTTTTTCACTAAACGTAAGTGCGGAACCGTATCAAATGCCTTCCTGAAGTCCAGGAATACGGCATCAATCTGCTCGCCAGTGTCTACGGCACTGTGAATTTCTTGGGCAAATAGGGCGAGCTGAGTTTCACATGATCTCTGTTTGCGGAATCCATGTTGGTTATGATGAAGGAGATTTGTATTATCGAAGAACGTCATAATACGAGAACACAAAACATGTTCCATTATTCTACAACAGATTGACGTAAGCGAAATAGGCCTATAATTATTCGCATCTGATTTATGACCCTTCTTGAAAATGGGAACCACCTGCGCTTTCTTCCAGTCGCTAGGTACTTTACGTTCTTCCAGCGATCTACGATAAATTGCTGATAGAAGGGGGGCAAGTTCTTTAGCATAATCACTGTAGAATCTTAAGGGTATCTCGTCTGGTCCGGATGCTTTTCCGCTACTAAGTGATAGCAGTTGTTTTTCAATTCCGATATCGTTTATTTCAATATTTTCCATTTTGGCGTCCGTGCGACGGCTGAAGTCAGGGACCGTGTTACGATTTTCCGCAGTGAAACAGTTTCGGAACACTGAATTCAGTATTTCTGCCTTTCTTCGGTCGTCCTCTGATTCGGTGCCATCGTGGTCAACGAGTGACTGAGTAGGGGATTTAGATCCGCTTACCGATTTTACATATGACCAAAACTTTTTAGGGTTCTTGTTTAGATTGTTTGCCAATGTTTTATGTTCGAATTCGTTGAATGCTTCTCTCATTGCTCTCTTTACGCTCTTTTTCGCTTCGTTCAGCTTTTCCTTATCAGCTATGATTCGACTACTCTTAAACCTATGATGAAGCTTTCTTTGTTTCCGTAGTACCTTTCGTACATGATTGTTATACCACGGTGGATCTTTCCCCTCGCTTTGGACCTTAGTCGGTACGAACTTATCTAAGGCGTACTGGACGATGTTTCTGAATTTTTTCCATTTTTGTTCCACATCCTCTTCCTCAGAAATGAACGTTTGATGGTGGTCACTCAGATATTCTGCGATTTGTGCCCTATCACTCTTGTTAAGCAAATATATTTTCCTTCCTTTCTTGGCATTTCTTATTACACTTGTAGTCATTGATGCAACCACTGACTTATGATCACTGATACCCTCTTCTACATTCACGGAGTCGAAAAGTTCCGGTCTATTTGTTGCTATGAGGTCTAAAACGTTAGCTTCACGAGTTGGTTCTCTAACTATCTGCTCGAAGTAATTTTCGGACAAGGCAGTCAGGATAATGTCACAAGAGTCTCTGTCCCTGGCTCCAGTTCTGATTGTGTGACTATCCCATTCTATACCTGGTAGATTGAAGTCTCCCCCTATTACAATAGTATGATCACGAAACTTCTTCACGACGTTCTGCAGGTTCTCTCTGAGGCGCTCAACTACTACGGTTGCTGATGCAGGTGGTCTATAGAAGCATCCGACTATCATATCTGACCCACCTTTGATACTTAACTTAACCCAGATTATTTCACATTCGCATTCGCTAATAACTTCACTGGATATTATTGAATTCTTTACTGCTATCAATACTCCTCCACCATTGGCGTTTATCCTATCCTTGCGGTATATATTCCATTCTGTGTCTAGGATTTCGTTACTGTTCACTTCCGGTTTCAACCAACTTTCCGTTCCTAATACTATATGCGCACTATTTCCTTCAATAAGAGATACTAATTCAGGAACCTTGCCCTGGATACTCCTGCAGTTTACCAATATTACGTTAACTTTTCCTGTTTTTGGTCTCTGAGGACGGACGTTCTTTATCAACGATGATAATGTCCTCTCTGGTAAGCCGTCAGGTATTTTATCGTTTCGCCCAAGGGGGGGTCCCTCTAACCTAAAAAACCCCCGTGTGCACGCCACACGTACTCTGCTACCCTAGTAGCTGCTTCCGGTGTGTAGTGCACGACTGACCTGTCTAGGGGGCCCTACAGTTCTCCACCCAATAACGGAGGTCGATGAATTTGCAACCATTATAGTCGCAGAGTCGTCTGAGCCTCTGGTTTAGACCCTCCACACGGCTCCAAACCAGAGGACCGCGATCGACTCTGGGAACTACGCTGCAGATATTAATCTCAGCTTGCACTCCGCGTGCGATGCTGGTTGTCTTCACCAAATCAGCCAGCCGCCAGAAGGAACCAAGGATGGCCTCAGAACCCAAGCGGTAGGCGTCATTCGTTCCGACATGTGCTACTATCTGCAGCCGGTCACACCCAGTGCGTTCAATAGCTGCCGGAAGGGCCTCCTCCACATTACGGACGAGACCCCCCGGCAAGCATACCGAGTGCACACTGGCATTCTTCCCCGACCTACCCGCTATTTTCCTGAGGGGCTCCATAACCCGCCTAACGTTGGAGCTCCCTATAACTAATAGGCCCGCCCTCTGTGACTGTCGGGACCTTGCCGGAGAATCGGCCACTGGCCCAACAGGCGAGGCATCCTGTGGTGGCTCGGAAACGATGTCATCACCACTAGGAAGCACCCCGTACCTGTTGGAAAGGGGTAAGGCAGCTGCCACGCGGCCAGATCCCACCTTTGCCTTTCGGCCAGGCACGCGCGAGCCCACCACTGTCCGCCATTCACCCTGGAGTGATGGCTGACCGGTAAGATGCTCACTGCCGGAACACGCAGCGACATCAGGGGTTCCATGTGATTCCAAGGCCACCGAAGTAGGCATAGGTCTCACCACAGTTGCCCCAACGCCACTACGAGCCGACGCCTGCGCCTCGAGCTCGATGAGCCTAACAGACAAAGCCTCCACCTGCCCCCGAAGAGTGGCCAATTCTCCTTGCGTCCGCTCACAACAACCACAGTCCCTACACATGACTATGTTTACCCTACTCTATACGGTGACAAATTCCCAAGATAATCTTCTGATGAGCTACTCTGATAATCAAGAAACACTCACTGAAATACGAGACGCGAAAACTACGCTAGGTTTTCCCAGAAAAACTATTTAAAAGCTAAGCGCAGCAAATAAGTACAAAAACGCTTTATACAAACAGTACTCGCTGCTGCTGGTGCTCCCGCTCTGGCTGTCACAAGACAACTGCTGATTCAAGTGACTAGTGGCTAACGGCCGCGAAACAAACAAAAGACGGTTTTAGGGCGCTTTCTGTTCTAAACGATCAAGAAAACACTAAGAAATCTAACACGAAAACTACGTAAAGTTTTATCAAGAACTGTTAGTTACTATGCAGAGCAGATAAACACAAATAGAATCCCTTCCTTAGTGGATGGTCGTAAACAAAATGCAAAATAAACGCTTTATACAAACAGTACTCGCTGCTGCTGGTGCTCTCGCTCTGGCTGTCACAAGACAACAGAATTAACACAGAAATTGCGTCGCTATGAAATAGTATGGGTTCTATGACATCACTTTCTAAATCGGGTAACGTTTCCATGGAACCGACAGGATTTTTCTTTGGGATACGAGAATCTCCTTTCCGATCCACTATTCCTGCTTCACTGAATCCCTTGCTCCCCCTCATTGTCGAATTAACACAGAAATTGCGTCGCTATGAAACACTATAGATCCTATGACATCTTCTTCTAAATCGAGTAACGTTTCTATGGAAACGACAGGATATTCTTATGGGATACGACTACCTGCTATCCGATGCACTATTCCTTCATTACTGCATCCCTCGCTCCCTCACATTGACGAATTAACACAGAACTTACGTCGATATGAAATACTATGTGTTCTATGACTTCTACTACTAAATCGAGTAACGTTTCTATGGAAACGACAGGATATTCTTTTGGTATACGACCGTCTCCTTTCCGATGCAATATTCCTTCTTTACTGCATTCCTCGCTCCCTCACAGTGACGAATTAACACAGAAACTGCGTCGCTATGAGATACTATGGGTTCTATGACTCATCCTTCTAAATCGAGATCGTTTCTATGGAAACGACAGGATTTTCTTTTGGGATACAACTATCTGCTTTCCGATGCACTATTCCTTCTTAACTGCATCCATCGCTCCATCACACTGACGAATTAACACAGAAATTGCTCGCTATGAAATACTATAGGTTCTGTGACATCTCCTTCTAAATCGAGTAACGTTTCTATGGAAACGACAGGATTTTCTTTTGGGATACGAGTAATTCCTTTCCGCTGCACTACTCCTTCTTTACTGCATCCCTCGCTCCCTCACATTGACGAATTCACACAGAAATTGCGTCGCTATGAAATACTATGGGTTCTATGATTTCTCATTTTAATTCGAGTATCGTTTCTATGGAAACGACAGGATTTTCTTTTGGGATACGACTATCTGCTTCCCGGTGCACTACTCCTTCCTTACTGCATCCCTCGCTACATCACATTGACGAATTAACACAGAAATTGCGTCGCCATGAAATACAATGGGTTCGATGACTTCTCATTCTAAATCAAGAAACGTTTCTAAGGAACCGATAGGATTCTCCTTTAGGATACGAGAATCTTCTTTCCGATGCACTATTCCTTCTTTACTGCATCCGTCGCTCCCTCACTTTGACGAATTAACACAGAAATTGCTTCGCTTTGAAATACTATGGGTTCTATGAATTCTCATTCTAGATCGAGTAACGTTTGTATAGAAACGACAGGATTTTCTTTTGGGATACTAGTATCTCCTTTCTGATGCACTATTCCTTCTTCACTGCATCCCTCGCTCCCTCACGTTGACGAATTAATACAGTAATTGCGTCGCTATGAAATACTATGGCTGCTATGACTTCTCCTTCTAAACTGAGTAACGTTTCTATGGAAACCACAGGATTTCCATTTAGGATACGAGTATCTCCTTTCCGATGCACTATTCCTTCTTTACTGCATCCCTCGCTCCCTCTCATTAACGGATTAATACAGGAATTGCCTCGCTATGAAATACGTTGGGTACCATGACACCTCCTTTTAAATCGAGTAACGTTTCTATGGAAATGAGAGGATTTTCTTTTGGGATGCGAGTATCTCCTTTCCGATGCACTAATCCTTCTCTACTGCATCCCCCGTTCCCTCACATTGACGAATTAACACAGAAATTGCGTCGCTATGAAATACTATGTGTTCTATGTCTTCTCCATCTAAATCGAGTAACGTTTCTATGGAAACGATAGGATTTTCTTTTGGGATGCGAGTATCTCCTTTCAGATGTACTATTCCTTCTTTACTGCATCCCTCGCTCCCTCACATTGACGAATTAACACAGAAATTGCATCGCTATGAAATAGTATGGTTTCTATGAAATCACTTTCTAAATCGAGTAACGATTCCATGGAAACGACAGGATTTTTCTTTGCGATGCGAGAATCTCCTTTCCGATCCACTATTCCTGCTTCAATGAATCCCTCGCTCCCTCTCATTGTCGAATTAACACAGAAGTAGCGTCGCTATGAAATAGTATGGGTTCTATGACATTACTTTCTAAATCGAGTAACGTTTTCATGGAACCGACAGGACTTTTCTTTGGGATACGGGAATCTCCTCTCCGATCCACTATTCCTGCTTCACTGAATCCCTTGCTCCGCCTCATTGTCGAATTAACACAGAAATTGCGTCGCTATGAAACACTATAGATTCTATGACATCTTCTTCTAAATCGAGTAACGTTTCTATGGAAACGACAGGATATTCTTTTGGGATACGACTATCTGCTATCCGATGCACTATTCCTTCATTTCTGCATACCTCGCTCCCTCACATTGACGAATTGACACAGAACTTACGTCGCTATGAAATACTATGTGTTCTATGACTTCTCCTTCTAAATCGAGTAACGTTTCTATGGAAACGACAGGATATTCTTTTGGGATACGACCATCTCCTTTCCGATGCAATATTCCTTCTTTACTGCATTCCTCGCTCCCTCACAGTGACGAATTAACACAGAAATTGCGTCGCTATGAGATACTATGGGTTCTATGACTCCTCCTTCTAAATCGAGATCGTTACTATGGAAACGACAGGATTGTCTTTTGGGATACAACTATCTGCTTTCCGATGCACTATTCCTTCTTAACTGCATCCATCGCTCCATCACACTGACGAATTAACACAGAAATTGATCGCTATGAAATACTATAGGTTCTATGACATCTCCTTCTAAATCGAGTAACGTTTCTATGTAAACGACAGGATTTTCTTTTGGGATACGAGTAATTCCTTTCCGCTGCACTATTCCTTCTTTACTGCATCCCTCGTTCCGTCACATTGACGAATTCACACAGAAATTGCGTCGCTATGAAATACGATGGGTTCTATGATTTCTCATTTTAATTCGAGTATCGTTTCTATGGAAACGACAGGATTTTCTTTTGGGATACGACTATCTGCTTCCCGGTGCACTACTCCTTCCTTACTGCATCCCTCGCTACATCACATTGACGAATTAACACAGAAATTGCGTCGCCATGAAATACAATGGGTTCCATGACTTCTCATTCTAAATCAAGTAACGTTTCTAAGGAACCGATAGGATTCTCTTTTAGGACACGAGATTCTTCTTTCCGATGCACTATTCCTTCTTTACTGCATCCCTCGCTCCCTCACTTTGACGAATGAACACAGAAATTGCTTCGCTTTGAAATACTATGGGTTCTATGACTTCTCATTCTAAATCGAGTAACGTTTGTATAGAAACGACAGGATTTCCATTTGGGATACGAGTATCTCCTTTCCGATGCACTATTCCTTCTTTACTGCATCCCTCTCTCCCTCACATTGACGAATTATCACAGAAATTGCGTCGCTATAAAATACTATGTGTTCTATGACTTCTCCTTCTAAATCGAGTAACGTTTCTATGGAAACGACAGGATTTTCTTTTGGTATACGAGTATTTCCGATGCACTATTCCTTCTTTACTGGATCCCTCGCTCCCTCGCATTGTTGAATTAACACAGAAATTGCGTCGCTCTGAAATATTATGGGTTTTATGACATCTCCTTCTAAATCGAGTATCGTTTCTATGGAAACGACACAATTTCTTTAGGGACACGTGTATCTCCTTTCCGATGCACTATTCCTTCTTTACTGCATCCCTCGCTCCCTCACATTGACGAATTACACAGAAATTGCGTCGCTATGAAATACAATGTATTCTATGACTTCTCCTTCTAATTCGAGTAACGTTTCTATGGAAACGACAGGATTTTCTTTTGGGATACGAGTATCTCCTTTCCGACGCACTATTGCTGCTTTCCTGCATCCCTCGTTCCCTCACATTGAGGAACTAACACAGATATTGCGTTGCCATGAAATACTATGGGTTCACGACTTCTTCTTCTAAATCGAGTAACGTTTCTATGGAAACGACAGGATTTTCATTTGGGATACGAGTATCTCCTTTCCGATGCACTATTCCTTCTTTACTGCATCCCTTTCTCCCTCACATTGACGAATTAACACAGAAATTGCGTCGCTATGAAATACTATGTGTTCTATGACTTCTCGTTCTAAATCGAGTAACGTTTCTATGGAAACGACAGGATTTTATTTTGGAATACGAGTATCTCCTTTCCGATGCACTATTCCTTCTTTACAGCATCCCTCGCTATCTCACATTGACGAATTAACACAGAAATTGCGTCGCTATGAATTATTATGGGTTCTATGACTTCTCCTTCTAAATCGAGTAACGTTTTTATGGAAACGACAGGATTTTATTTTGGGACGCAAGTATCGCCTTTCGAATGCACTATTCCTTCTTTACTGCATCCCTCGCTCCATCAGATTGTCGAATTGACACAGAAATTGCGTCGCTATGAAATAGTATGGGTTCTATGACATCACTTTCTAAATCGAGTAACGTTTCTATGGAAACTACAGGATTTTTCTTTGGGATACGAGAATCTCCGTTCCGATCCACTAATCCTGCTTTACTGCATCCCTCGCTCCCTCTCATTGTCGATTTAACACAGAAATTGCGTCGCTATGAAATAGTATGGGTTCTACGACATCACATTCTAAATCGAGAAACGTTTCCATGGAAACGACATTATTTTTCTTTGGTATACGAGAATCTCTTTTACGATAAACCATTAATGCTTCACTGAATACCTCGCTCCCCCTCATTGTCGAATTAACACAGAAATTGCGTCGCTATGAAACACTATAGATTCTATGACATCTCCTTCTAAATCGAGTGACAATTCTATGGAAACGACAGGATATTCTTTTGGGATACGAGTAATTCCTTTCCGCTGCACTATTCCTTCTTTACTGCATCCCTCGCTTCCTCACATTGACGAATTAACACAGAAATTGCGTCGCCATGAAATGCAACGGCTTCTTTGACTTCTCATTCTAAATCAAGTAACGTTTCTAAGGAACCGACAGGATTCTCTTTTGGGATACGAAAATCTTCTTTCCGATGCACTATTAATTCTTTACTGCATCCCTCGCTCCATAACTTTGACGAATTAACACAGAAATTGCTTCGCTTTGAAATACTATGGGATCTAAGACTTCTCCTTGTAAATCGAGTGACGGTTCTATGGAAACATCGGGATTTACTTTTGGGATTCGACTATATCCTTTCCGATGCACGATTCCTTGTTTACTGCATCCCTCGCACCATCACATTGACGAATTAACACAGAAATTGCGTCGCTATGCAATACTATGTGTTCTATGACTTCTCGTTCTAAATCGAGTAACGTTTCTATGGAAACGACAGGATTTTATTTAGGAATACGAGTATCTCCTTTCCGGTGCACTATTCCTTCTTTACTGCATGCCTCGCTATCTCACATTGACGAATAAACACAGAAATAGCGTCGCTATTAATTATTATGGGTTCCATGACATCTCCTTCTAAATCGAGTAACGTTTCTATGGAAACGTGAGGATATTCCTTTGGGATACGATAATCTGCTATTCGATGCACTATTCCTTCATTACTGCATCCCTCGCTCCCTGACATTGACGAATTAACACAGAAATTGCGTCGCTATGAAATACTATGTGTTGTATGACTTCTCCTTCTAAATCGAGTAACGTTTCTATGCAAACGACAGGATATTCTTTTGGGATACGACTAACTCCTTTCCGATGCAATATTCCTGCCTTACTGCATCCCTCGCTCCCTCACATTGACGAATTAACACAGAAATTGCGTCGCTTTGAAATACTATGGGTTCTATGACTTCTCATTCTAAATCGAGTAACATTTGTATAGAAACGACAGGATTTTCTTTTGGGATACGAGTATCTCCTTTCTGATGCACTATTCCTTCTTTACTGCATCCCTTGCTCCCTCACATTGACGAATTAATACGGAAATTGCGTCGCTATGAAATACTATGGCTTCTATGACTTCTCCTTCTAAATCGAGTAACGTTTCTATGGAAATCACAGGATTTCCATTTGGGATACGAGTATCTCCTTTCCGATGCACTATTCCTTCTTTACTGCATCCCTCGCTCCCTCACATGGACGAATTAACACAGAAATTGCGTCGCTATAAGATACTATGTGTTCTATGACTTCTCCTTCTAAATCGAGTAACGTTTCTATGGAAACGACAGGATTTTCTTTTGGTATACGAGTATTTCCAATGCACTATTCCTTCTTTACTGCAAACCTCGCTCCCTCACATTGTTAAATTAACACAGAAATTACGTCGCTCTGAAATACTATGGGTTTTATGACATCTTCTAAATCGAGTAACGTTTCTATGCAATCGACAGGATTTTCTGTTGGGATATGAGTATCTTCTTTCCGATGCACTCTTCCTTCTATACTGCATCCCTCGCTACCTCACATTGACGAATTAGTACAGAAATTGCCTCGCTATGTAATACTATGGGTTCCATGACATCTCCTTTTAAATCGAGTAACTTTTTTATGGAAATGACAGTATTTTCTTTTGGGATACAACTATCTGCTTTCCGATGCACTATTCCTTCTTAACTGCATCCATCGCTCACTCACATTGACGAATTAACACAAAAATTGCGTCGCTATGAAATACTATAGGTTCAATGACATCTCCATCTAAATCGAGTAACGTTTCTATGGAAAGGACAGAATTTTCTTTCGGGATACCAGTAATTCCTTTCCGATGCACTATTCCTTCTTTACTGCATCCGTCGCTCCCTCTCATTAACGAATTCACATTGAAATTGTGACGCTATGAAATACTATGGGTTATATGATTTCTTCTTTTAATTCGAGTAACGTTTTTATGGAAACGACAGCATTTTCTTGTGAGATACGACTATATGCTTCCCGGTGCACTATTCCTTCTTTACTGCATTCCTCGCTACCTCACATTGCCGAATTCATACAAAAATTGCGTCGCTATGAAATACTATGGTTTCTATGATTTCTCCTTTTAATTCGAGTAACGTTTCTATGGAAACGACAGGATTTTCTTTAGGGATACGACTATCTGCTTCCCGGTGCACCACTCCTTTTTTACTACATCCCTCGCTACCTCACATTGGCGAATTATCACAGAAATTGCGTCGCTATGAAATACTATGGGTTCTATGACTTCTCCTTCTAAATCAAGTAATGTTTCTATGGAACCGACAGGATTCTCTTTTAGGATACGAGAATCTCCTTTCCGATGCACTGTTCCTTCTTTACTGCATCCCTCGCTCCCTCACATCGACGAATTAACACAGAAATTGCGTCGCTATAAGATACTATGTGTTCTATGAGTTCTCCTTCTAAATCGAGTAACGTTTCTATGGAAACGACAGGATTTTCTTTTGGTATACGAGTATTTCCATTGCACTATTCCTTCTTTACTGCAACCCTCGCTCCCTCACATTGTTGAATTAACACAGAAATTGCGTCGCTCTGAAATACTATGGGTTTTATGATATCTTCTAAATCGAGTACGGTTTCTTTGCAAACGACAGGAATTTCTTTTGGGATACGAGTATCTTTTTTCCGATGCACTCTTCCTTCTTTACTGCATCCCTCGCTCCCTCACATTGACGAATTGACACAGAAATTGCCTCGCTATGAAAAACTATGGCTTCTATGACTTCTCCTTCTAAATCGAGTAACGTTTCTATGGAAATCACAGGATATTCTTTTGGGATACGACTAACTCCTTTCCGATGCAATATTCCTGCCTTACTGCATCCCTCGCTCCCTCACATTGACGAATTAACACAGAAATTGCGTCGCTTTGAAATACTATGGGTTCTATGTCTTCTCATTCTAAATCGAGTAACATTTGTATAGAAACGACAGGATTTTCTTTTGGGATAAGAGTATCTCCTTTCCGATGCACTATTCCTTCTTTACTGCATCCCTCGCTCCCTCACATTGACGAATTAATACAGAAATTGCGTCGTTATGAAATACTATGGCTTCTATGACTTCTCCTTCTAAATCGAGTAACGTTTCTATGGAAATCACAGGATTTCCATTTGGGATACGAGTATCTCCTTTCCGATGCACTATTCCTTCTTTACTGCATCCCTCGCTCCCTCACATGGACGAATTAACACAGAAATTGCGTCGCTATAAGATACTATGTGTTCTATGACTTCTCCTTCTAAACGAATAACGTTTCTTTGGAAACGACAGGATTTTCTTTTGGTATACGAGTATTTCCAATGCACTATTCCTTCTTTACTGCAACCCTCGCTCCCCCACATTGTTAAATTAACACAGAAATTACGTCGCTCTGAAATACTATGGGTTTTATGACATCTTCTAAATCGAGTAACGTTTCTATGCAAACGACAGGATTTTCTTTTGGGATATGAGTATCTTCTTTCCGATGCACTCTTCCTTCTATACTGCATCCCTCGCTACCTCACATTGACGAATTAGCATAGAAATTGCCTCGCTATGTAATACTATGGGATCCATGACATCTCCTTTTAAATCGAGTAACGTTTTTATGGAAATGACAGGATTTTCTTTTGGGATACGAGTATCTCCTTTCCGATGCATTATTCCTTCTTTACTGCATCCATCGCTCACTCACATTGACGAATTAACACAAAAATTGCGTCGCTATGAAATACTATAGGTTCAATGACATCTCCATCCAAATCGAGTAACGTTTCTATGGAAAGGACAGAATTTTCTTTCGGGATACCAGTAATTCCTTTCCGATGCACTATTCCTTCTTTATTGCATCCGTCGCTCCCTCTCATTAACGAATTCACACTGAAATTGCGACGCTATGAAATACTATGGGTTATATGATTTCATCTTTTAATTCGAGTAACGTTTCTATGGAAACGACAGCATTTTCTTTTGAGATACGACTATATGCTTCCCGGTGCACTATTCCTTCTTTACTGCATACCTCGCTACCTCACATTGCCGAATTCAAACATAGATTGCGTCGCTATGAAATACTATGGTTTCTATGATTTCTCCTTTTAATTCGAGTAACGTTTCTATGGAAACGACAGGATTTTCTTTTGGGATACGACTATCTGCTTCCCGGTGCACCACTCCTTTTTTACTACATCCCTCGCTACCTCACATTGGCGAATTATCACAGAAATTGCGTCGCTATGTAATACTATGGGTTCTATGACTTCTCCTTCTAAATCAAGTAACGTTTCTATGGAACCGACAGGATTTTCTTTTAGGATACGAGAATCTCCTTTCCGATGCACTATTCCTTCTTTACTGCATCCCTCGCTCCCTCACATTGAAGAATTAACACAGAAATTACGTGGCTATGAAATACAATGTGTTCTATGACTTCTCCATCTAAATCGAGTAACGTTTCTATGGAAACGATAGGATTTTCTTTTGGCATGCGAGTATCTTTTTTCCGATGCACTATTCCTTCTTTACAGCATCCCTCGCTCCCTCACATTGACGAATTAACACAGAAATTTCGTTGCTATGAGATACTATGGGTTCTATGACTTCTCCTTCTAAATCGATATCGTTTCTATGGAAACGACAGGATTTTCTTTTGGGATACAACTATCTGCTTTCCGATGCACTATTCCTCCTTAACTGCATCCATCGCTCCCTCACATTGACGAATTATCACAGAAATTGCGTCGCTATGAAATACTATAGGTTCTATAACATCTCCATCTAAATCGAGTAACGTTTCTATGGAAACGACAGGATTTTCTTTTGGGATACGAGTAATTCCCTTCCGATGCACTATTGCTTCTTTACTGCATCCCTCGCTCCCTCTCATTCACGAATTCACCCAGAAATTGCGTCGCTATGAAATACTATGGGTTCTATGACTTTTCCTTCTAAATCGAGTAACGTTTCTATGGAAACGATAGGATTTTCTTATAGGATACGACTATCTTCTCTCCGAGACACTATTGCTTCTTTACTGAATCATTCGCTACCTCACACTCACAAACTAACACAGAATTTGCGTTGCCACGAAAGACAAATGGGTTCTACAACATCTTCTAAATCCAGTAACGTTTCTATGGCATCGACAGGATTTTCTTTTGGGTTACGAGTATTTCCGATGCACCACTCCTTCATTACTGCATCCCTCGCTCCCTCACATTGACGAATTAACACAGAAATTGCGACGCTATGAAATTGTATGGGTTCTATGACTTTTCCTTCTAAATCGAATAACGTTTCTATGGAAACGACAGGATTTTCTTTTGGGATACGAGTATTTCCGAAGCACTATTCCTTCTTTACTGCATCCCTCGCTCCAAAACATTGACGAATTAACACACAAAGAGCGTCGCTATGAATAGTATGGGTGCTATGACATCGCTTTCTAAATCGAGTAACGTTTCTATGGACACGACAGGATTTTTCTTTGGGATACGATAATCTCCTTTCCGATCCACCATTCGTGCTTTACTGTATCCCTCGCTCCCTCACATTGACGAATTAACACAGAAATTGCGTCGCTATGAAATACTATGTGTTCTATGATTTCACCTTTTAATTCGAGTAACGTTTCAATGGAAATGACAGGATTTTCTTTTGCGATACGAGTATCTCCTTTCCGATGCACTATTCCTTCTTTACTGCATCTCTCGCTCCCTCACATTGACGAATTAACACAGAAACTGCGTCGCTAAGAAATACTATGGGTTCTATGACTTCTCCTTCTAAATCATGTAACGCTTCTATGGAACCGACAGGATTCTCTTTTAGGATACGAGAATCTCCTTTCCGATGCATTATTCCTTCTTTACTGCATCCCTCGCTCCCTCACATTGACGAATTAACACAGAAATTGCGTCGCTATGAAATACTAAGGGTTCAATGACTTCTAATTCTAAATGGAGTAACGTTTCTATGGTAACGACAGGATTTTCTTTTGGGATACCACTATCTCCTTTCCGAAGCACTATTCGTTCTTTACAGCATCCCTCGCTCCCTCACAGTGACGATTTAACACAGAAATTGCATCGCTATGAAATACTATTGGTTCTGTGGCTTCTCCTTCTAAATCGAGTAACGTTTCTATGGAAACGACAGGATTTTCTTTTGGGAAAGTCTATCTCCTTTCCGATGCACTATTCCTTCTTTACTGCATCCCTCGCTCCCTCACATTGACGAACAAACACAGTAATTGCGTCGCTATGAAATACTATGGGATGAAAGACTTCTCCTTCTAAATCGAGTAACGTTTCTGTGGTAACGACAGGATTTTCTTTTGGGAAACGAGTATCTCATTTCCGATGCACTATTGCTTCTTTATTGCATCCCTCGCTCCCTCACATTGACGAATTAACACAGAAATTGCGTCGCCATGAAATACTATGGGTTCTATGACAACTCCTTCTAAATCGAGTGACGTATCTATGGAAACCGCAGGTTTTTCTTTTGGGATACGAGTTCCTCCTTTCCGATGCACTATTCCTTCTTTACTGCATCCCTCGCTCCCTCAAATTGACGAGTTAACACAGAAATTGCGTCGCTATGAGATACTATGGGTTTTATGACTTCTCCTTCTAAATCGAAATCCTTTCTATGGAAACGACAGGATTTTCATTTGGGATACAACTATCTGCTTTCCGATGCACTATTCCTTCTTAACTGCATCCATCGCCCCCTCACATTGAAGAATTAACACAGAAAATGCGTCGCTATGAAATACTATAGGTTCAATGACATCTCCATCTAAATCGAGTAACGTTGCTATGGAAACGACAGGATTTTCTTTTGGGATACGAGTAATTCCTTTCCGATGCACTATTCCTTCTTTACTGCATCCCTCGCTCCCTCACATTGACGAAATCACGCAGAATTTGCGTCGCTATGAAATACTATGAGGTCTATGATTCTCCTTTTAATTCGAGTAACGTTTCTATGGAAACGACAGGATTTTCTTTTGGGATACGACTATCTGCTTCCCGGTGCACTATTCCATCTTTACTGCATCCCTCGCTACCTTAGATTCACGAATTCACACAGAAATTGCGTCGCTATGAAATACTATGTGTTCTATGTCTTCTCATTCTAAATCGAGTAACGTTACTATGGAAACGACAGGATCTTCTTTTGGGATACGAGTATCTCCTTTATGATGCACTATTCCTTCTATACTGCATCCCTCGCTCCCTCATATTGACGAATTAATACAGTAATTTTTTCGCTATGAAATACTATGGCTTCTATGCTTTCTCTTTCTAAATCGAGTAATGTGTCTATGGAAACCACAGGATTTCCATTTGGGATACGAGTATCTCCTTTCCCATGCACTATTCCTACTTTACTGCATCCCTCGCTCCCTCAAATTGACGAATTAACACAGATATTGCGTCGCTATGAAATACTATAGGTCCTATGACATCTCCATCTAAATCGAGTAACGTTTCAATGGAAATGACAAGATTTTCTTTTGGGATATCAGTATCTCCTTTCCGATGCACTATTCCTTCTTTACTGCATCCCTCGCTCCCTCATACTGTCGAATTAACACAGAAATTGCGTCGCTATGAAATACTATGTGTTCTATGACTTCTCCATCTAAATCGAGTAACGTTTCTATGGAAACGACAAGATGTTCTTTTGGGATGCGAGTATCTCCTTTCAGATGCACTATTCCATCTTTACTGCATCCCTCGCTCCCTCACATTGAAGAATTAACACAGAAGTTGAGCCGCTATGAAATTGTATGGGTTCTATGACATCACTTTCTAAATCGAGTAACGTTTCTATGGAAACGACAGGATTTTTCCTTGGGATACGAGAATCTATTTTCCGATCCACTATTCCAGCTTCACTGCATCCCTCGGTCCCTCTCATTGTCGAATTAACACAGAAATTGCGTTGCTATGAAACACTATAGACTCTATGACATCTCCTTCTAAATCGAGTAACGTTTCTATGGGAACGACAGGATCTTCTTTTGGGATACGACTATCTGCTTTCCGATGCACTATTCCTTCTTTACTGCATCCCTCGCTCCAACACATTGACGAATTAACACAGAAATTGCGTCGCTACGAAATACTTTGTGTTCTATGAAATCTCCTTCTAAATCGAGCAACGTTTCTATGGAAACGAAAGGATTTTCTTTTGTGATACGACTACCCAATTTCCGATGCACTATTCCTTCTTAACTGCATCTCTCGCTGCCTCACATTCACGAATCAAAACAGAAATTGTGTCGCTATGAAATACTATGTGTTCTATGACATCTCCTTCTAAATCGGGTAACGTTTCTATGGAAACGAAAGGATTTTCTTTTGGGATTCGAGTATCTCCTTTCCGATGCACTAATCCTTCTTTACTGCATCCCTCGCTCCCTCACATTGACGAGTTAACACAGAAATTGCGGCGCTATGGAATACTATGTGACCTATAACATCTCCTTCTAAATCGAGTAACGTTTCTATGGAAACGACAGTTATTTCTTTTGGGATACAACTATCACCTTTCCGATGTACTATTAATTCTTTACTGCATTCCTCTCACCCCTACACAGACGACTTAACACAGAAATTGCGGCGTTATGATATACTATGTGTTCTATGACATCTCATTCTAAATTGAGTAACGTTTCAATGGAAACGACAGGATTTTCTTTTGGGATACGACTATCTCCTTTCCGATGCACTATTCCTTCTTTACTGCATCCCTCGGTCCCCCACATTGACGAATTAACACAGAAATTGCGACGCTTTGAAATACTATGGGTTCTATGACTTCTCCTTCTAAATCGAGTAACGTTTCTATGGAAACGACAGGAATTTCTTTTGGGATACGACTATCTCCGAAGCTCTATTCCTTCTTTACTGCATCCCTCTCTCCATCTCATTGACGAACTACTATAGATATTGCGTTGCTATGAAATACTATGGGGTGTATGCCTCCTCCTTTAAATTGAGTAACGAATCTATGGGAACGACAGGATTTTCTTTTGGGACACGACTATCACCATTCCGATGCACTATTCCTTCTTTACTGCACTCCTCGCGCCCTCACATTGACGAAGTAAAACAAAAATTGCGTTGCTATGATGTGCTATGGGTTCTATGACTTCTTCTAAATCGAGTAACGTTTGTATGGAGACGAGAGGATATTCTTTTGGGATTCGACTATCTCCTTTCCGATGGACTATTCCTTCTTTACTGCATCCTTTAATACCTCACATTGACGAATTAACACAGAAATTGCGAGGATATGAAATACTGAGGGTTCCATGACATCTCCTTCTAAATCGAGTAACGTTTTTATGGAAACGACAGTAATTTATTTTGGGATGCTAATATCTCCTTTCCGATGCACTATTCCTTCTTTACTGCATCCCTCGCTCCCTCACATTGACGGATTAACACAGAAATTGCGACGCTATGTAATACATTGGGTTCTATGACATCTCTTTAAAAATCGAGTAACGTTTCAATGGAAACGACCGGATATTCTTTTGGGATACGTGTATCTCCTTTCCGATGCACCATTCCTTCTTTACTGCATCCCTCGCCCCTCACTTTGACGAATCAAAACAGAAATTGCGTCGCTATGAAATACTATGTGTTCAATGACATCTCCTTCGAAATCGGGTAACGTTTCTATGCAAACGAAAGGATTTTCTTTTGGGATCCGAGTATCTACTTTCCGATGCACTATACCTTCTTTACTGCATTCCTCTCTCCCTCACATTGACGAATTAACACAGAAATTGCGTCGCTATGAAATACTATGGGTTGTATGACTTCTCCTTCTAAATCGAGTAAAGAATCTATGGAAACGACAGGATTTTCTTTTGGGATACGAGTATCTCCTAACCGATGCACTATTCCTTCTTCACTGCATCCCTCTCTCCCTCACATTGACAAATTAACACAGGAAATGCGTCACTATGACATACTATGGGTTCTATGACGTCTCCTTGTAAGTCGAGTAACGTTTCTATGGAAACGACAGGATGTACTTTTAAGATAAGACTATCACCTTTCCGATGCACTATTCTTTCTTTACTGCACTCCTCGCGCCCACACATTGACGAAGTAAAACAGAAATTGCGTCACTATGATGTGCTATGGGTTCTAAGACATCTCCTTCTAAATCGAGTAACGTTTCTACGGAAACGACTGGATTTTCTTTTGGGATTCGAGTATCTCCTTTCCGAAGCTCTATTCCTTCTTTACTGCATCCCTCGCTCACACACATTAACGAATTAACACGGAAATTGTGGCGCTATGATAAACTATGGGTTCTATGACATCTCCTTCAAAATCGAGAAACGTTTCGATGGAAACGACAGGATTTTCTTTTGGGATACGAGTATCTCCTTTCCGATGCACTATTCCTTCTTTACTGCATCCCTCGCTCCCTCATATTGACGATTTAACACAGAAATTGCGTCGCTATGAAATACAATGGGTTCCATGGCGTCTCCTTCTAAATCGAGTAACGTTTCAATGGGATCGACAGGATATTCTTTTCGGATACGACTAGCTCCTTTCCGACGCACTATTCCTTCTTTGCTGCATCCCTCAACACTTCACATTGACGAATTAACACAGAAATTGCGAGGATATCAAATACTAACGGTTCCATGATATCTCCTTCTAAATCGAGTAACGTTTCTACGGAAACGACAGTAATTTCATTTGGGATGCGAATATATCCTTTCCGATGCCCTATTCCTACATTACTGCATCCCTCGCTCCCTCACAATGACGATTTAGCACAGAAATTGCGTCTCTATGATTTACTAAGGGGTTCCATGACTTCTCCGTCTAAATCGAGTAACGTTTCAATGGAAACGATAGGATTTCCTTTTGGGACACGAGTAACTCCTTTCCGATGCACTATTCCTTCTTTACTGCATCCCTCGCTCCCTCACATTGGCGAATTAACACAGAAATTGCGGCGCTTTGAAATACTATTTATTGTATGACTTCTCCTTCTACATCGAGTAACGATTCAATGGAAACGACAGTAATTTCTTTTGGGATGCGAGAAACTCCTTTTCGATGCACTATTATTAATTTACTGCATCCCTCGCTCCCTCACATTGACGAAATAACACAGAATTTGCGTCGCTATGAGATACTATGGGTTGTATGACATCTTCTAAATTGAGTAACGTTTCTATGGAAACACAGGATTTTATTTTGGGATACGAGTATCTCCTTTCCGATGCACTAGTAATACATTGTTGCATCCCTCACTCCCTCACATTTACGCATTAACGCAGAAATTGCGTCGCTATGAAATACTATGTGTTCCATGACTTCTGCTTCTAAATCGAGTATTGTTTCTATGGAAACGACAGGATATCCATTTGGGATAAGACTATCTCCATTCCGATGCACTATTCCTTCATTACTGCATCCCTCGCTCCCTCACATTGACGAATTACCACAGAAATTAGATCGCAATTAAATACTATGGGTACTATGACATCTCTTTCTAAATCGAGTAATGTTTCTATGGAAACGAAAGGATTATCTTTTGGGATACGAGTATCTCCTTTCCGATGTACTATTCCTTCTCTCCTGCATCTCTCGCTCTCTCACATTGACGAATCAACACAGAAATTGCGTCGCTATGAGATGCTATGGGTAGTATGTCATCTCCTTCTAATTCGAGTTACGTCTCTATGGAAACGACAGGATTTTCTTTTGGGATACGAGTACCTCCTTTCCGATGCACTATTCCTTCTCTCCTGCATCTCTCGCTCCCTCACATTGGCGAATCAACACAGAAATTGCGTCGCTATGAGATACTATGGATAGTATGTCATCTCCTTGTAAAACGAGTAACGTTACTATGGAAACGATAGGATTTTCTTTTGGGATACGAGTATCTCTTTTCCGATGCACTAATCCTTCATTACTGCACTCCTGGCGCCCACACATTGACGAATTATCACAGAAATTGTGTCGCTGTGAATTATAATGTGTTCTATGACATCTCCTTCTAATTCGAGTAACGTTTCTATGGAAACGACAGGATATTCTTTTGGGATACGAGTATATCCTTTCCGACGCACTATTCCTTCTTTACTGCATCCGTCGCTCCCTCACATTGACGCATTAACACAGAAATTGCGTCGCTATGAAATACTATGGGTTCCGTGACTTTTGCTTCTCAATCGAGTAACGTTTCCATGGAAACGACACAATTTCCTTTTGCGATAAGACTATCTCCTTTCCGATGCACTACTCCTTCTCTACTGCATCCCTCGCTCCCTCACATTGACGAATCAACACAGAAATTGCGTCGCTTTGAGATACTATGGGTTCTATGTCATCTCCTTGTAAAACGAGTAACATTACTATGGGAACGACAGGATTTTTATTTGTGATACGAGTAACTCCTTTCCGATGCACTATTCCTTCATTACTGCACTCCTGGCTCCCTCACATTGATGAATTATCACAGAAATTGTGTCGCTATGAAATACAATGTGTTCTATGACATCTCCTTGTAATTCGAGTAACGTTTCTATGGAAACGACAGGATATTCTTTTGGGATACGAGTATATCCTTTCCGATGCACTATTCCTTCTTTACTGCATCTCTCACTCCCTCACATTGACGCATTAACACAGAAATTGCGTCGCTATGAAATACTATGGGCTCCGTGACACTTGCTTCAAATCGAGTAACGTTTCCATGGAAAGGATACGTTTTTCTTTTGGGGAAAGACTAGATCGTTTCCGATGCACAATTCCTTCTTTACTGCATCCCTCTCTCCCTCACATTGTCGAATTAACACAGAAATTGCGTCGCAATGATATACTATGGGTTCTATGACATCTCCTTCTATATTGAGTAATGTTTCTATGGAAACGATAGGATTTTCTTTCGGGATACGAGTATCTCCTTTCCGATGCACTATTCATTCTTTACTGCATCCCTCGCTCCCTCACATTGACGAATTAACACAGAAACTGCGTTGCTATGAAATACAACGGGTTCTTCAACATCTCCTTCTAAATCGAGTAACGTATCTATGTTAACGACAGGATTTTCTATTGGGATACGACTATCTCCTTTCCGATGCACTATTCCTTCTTTACTGCATCCCTCGCTGCCTCACAATGATGAATTAACACAGAAATTGCGTCGGTATAAAATACTATCGGTTCTATGACTTCTCCTTCTAAATCGAGTATCGTTACAATGGAAACGACAGGATTTTCTTTTGGGATACGACTGTCTTCTTTCCGATGCACAATTCCTTCGTTACTGCATCCCTCTCTCCCTCACATTGTCGAATTAACACAGAAATTGCGTCGCAATGATATACTATGGGTTCTATGACATCTCCTTCTAAATTGAGTAATGTTTCTATGGAAACGATAGGATTTTCTTTCGGGATACGAGTATCTCCTTTCCGATGCACTATTCATTCTTTACTGCATCCCTCGCTCCCTCACATTGACGAAATAACACTGAAATTGCATGGCTATGAAATACTATGGGTTCTATGTCCTCTCTTTCTAAATCGAATAACGTTCCTATGGTAACGTCATGATTTTTTTTTGATTGAGAGTATCTCCTTTCCGATGCACTATTTCTTATTTACTGCATCCCTCGGTCACTCACATTGAGGAATTAACACAGAAATTGCGTCGCTATGAAATACTATGGGTTCCATGACTTCTCCTTCTAATTCGAGTAACGTTTCTTTAGAAACGGCAGGATTTTCTCTTGGGATACGACTATCTCCTTTCCGATGCACTGTTCCTTGTTTACTGCATGCCTCGCTCCCTCACATTCACGAATTAACACAGATATTGCGTCGCTATGAAATACCATGTGTCTATGACATCTCCTTCTAAATCGAAAAACGTTTCTATGGAAACGACAGAATTTTCTTCAGGAAAGCGACTATATCCTTTCCGATGCTCTATTCCTTCTTTACTGCATCCCTCGCTCCATCACATTGACGAATTAATACAGAAATTGCGTCGCAATGAAATACTATGTGTTCTATGACATCTCCTTCTAAATTGAGTAATGTTTCTATGGAAACGAGAGGATTTTCTTTCGGGATACGAGTATCTCCTTTCCGATGCACTATTCATTCTTTACTGCATCCCTCGCTCCCTCACATTGACGAATTAACTCAGAAACTGCGTCGCAATGAAATACTATGGGTTCTATGACTTCTCCATCTAAATCGAGTTACGTTCCTATGGAAACGACTTGATTTTACTTAGGGATACGACTATCTCTTTTCCAATTCAGTATTCCTCCTTTACTGCATACCTCAGTACCTCACATTGACGAATTAACACAGAAATTGCGGGGATATGAAATACTATGTGTTCTATGACATCTCCTTTTACATCGAGGAACGTTTCAAAGGAAACGACAGTAATTTCTTTTGGGATGCGAGTATCTCCTTTCCGATGCACTATTCCTAATTTACTGCATCCCTCGCTCCCTCACATTGACGAAATAAAACAGAAATTGCGTCGCTATGAAGTAGTATAGGTTGTATGACATCTTCTAAATCGAGTAACGTTTCTATGGGAACGACAGGATTTTCATTTGGGATACGACTATCTCCTTTCAGATGCACTATTCCATCTTTAGTGCATCCCTCGCTCCCTCACATTGACGATTTAACACAGATATTGCTTCGCTATGAAATACTATGGGTTCTATGACATCTCCTTCTATAACGAGTAACGTTTCTATGGAAACACAAAATTTTTATTTGGGTTACGAATATCTCCTTTCCGATGCACTAGTAATACACTGATGCATTCCTCACTCCCTCACATTAACGCATTAACACAGAAATTGCGTCGCAATGAAATACTATGGGTTCTATGACATCTCCTTCTAAATTGAGTAATGTTTCTATGGAAACGATAGGATTTTCTTTCGGGATACGAGTATCTCCTTTCCGATGCACTATTCATTCTTTACTGCATCCCTCGCTCCCTCACATTGACGAATTAACACAGAAATTGCGTCGCTATGGTATACTATGGGTTCTATGACTTCTCCATCTAAATCGAATAACGTTTCTATAGACACGAAGAGATTTTCTTTTGAGTTACGACTATCTCCTTTCCGATGCACTATTCGTTCTTTACTGCATACCACGCTCCCTCAAAATGATGAATTAACACAGAAGTTACGTCGGTATGAAATACTATGGGTTCTATGACTTGTCCTTCTAAATCGAGTAACGTTATTATGGAAACGACAGGAGTTTCTTTTGGGTTACGACTATCTTCTTTCCAATGCACAATTCCTTCTTTACTGCATCCGTCGCTCCTTCACATTGCCGAATTAACACCTAAATTGCGTCGCTATGAAATACTATGGGTTCTCTGACATCTCCTTCTAAACCGAGTAATGTTTCTATGGAAACGACAGGAATTTCATTTGGGATACGACTATCTGCTTTCCGATGCACTATTCCTTCTTTACTGCATCTCTCGCTCCCTCACATTGACGATTTAACACTGACATTGCGTCGAAATGAAATATTATGGATTCTATGACCTCTCCTTCTTAATCGAGTAACGTTCCTATAAAAAGGTCATGATTTTCTTTTGGAATGAGAATATCTCCTTTAAGATGCACTATCCCTCATTTACTGCAGCCCTCAGTCCCTCTCATTGACGAATTAACACTGAAATTGCGTCGCTATGAAATACCATGGGTTCTATGACTTCTCCTTCTATTTCGAGTAACGTTTCTGTAGAAACGACTGGATTTTCTTTAGGGATACGACTGTCTCCTTTCCGATGCACTATTCCTTCTTTACTGCATTCGTCGCTCTTTCACATTGACGAATTAACACAGATATTGCGTCGCTATGAAATACAACGGGCTCTATGGCATCTCCTTCTAAATCGAGTAACGTTTCTATGGAAACGACAGGATTCTCTCTTTGGATACGACTATCTCCTTTCCGATGCACTGTTCCTTCTTTACTGCATCCCTCGCTCCCTCACATTGACGCATTACCACAGAGATTGCGTCGCTATGAAATACTATGGGTTCCGTGACTTTTGCTTCTAAATCGAGTAACGTTTCCATGGAAACGACAGTATTCCATTTTGGGGTAAGACTACCTCCTTTCCGATGCACAATTCCTTCTTTACTGCATCCCTCGCTCCCTCACATTGACGAATTAACACAGAAATTGCGTCGCTACGATATACTATGGGTTCTATGACAACTCCTTCTAAATCGAGTAATGTTTCTATGGAAACGAAAGGATTTTCTTTCGGGATACGAGTATCTCCATACCGATGCACTATTCATTCTTTACTGCATGCCTCACTCCCTCACATTGACGAATTAACACAGAAATTGCTTCGCTTTTAAATACTATGGGTTCTATGACCTCTCCATCTAAATCGAAGAACGTTTCTATAGACACGACAAGATTTTCTTTTGGGATACGACTGTCGCTTTTCCGATAGACTATATCATCGGAACTGCATTCCTCGCTCCCTCACATTGACGAATTAACACCGAAATTGCGGCGCTATGAAATACTATGGGTTCTCTGACGTGTCCTTCTATATCGTGTAACTTTGCTATGGAAAGGGCACGATTATCTTTTGGGAAACGAGTATCTCCTTTCCGTGGCACTGTTCCTTCTTTACAGCATCCCTCGCTCTCTCACATTGACGAATTATGACCGAAATTTGCTCGCTGTAAAATACTATGGGTTATATGACATCTCCTTCTAATTCGAGTAGCGTTTCAATGGAAACGAAAGGATTTTCTTTTGGGATACGAGTATCTCCTTTCCGATGCACTAATCCTTCATTACTGCACACCTGGCGCCCTCACATTGACGAATTATCGCAGAAATTGCTTCGCTATGAAATACAATCTGTTCTATGACATCACCTTCTAAATCGAGTAACGTATCAATGAAAACGACAGGATTGTCTTTTGGGATACGAAAATCTCCTTTCCGATGCAGTATTCCTTCTTTACAGCATCCCTCACTCCCTCACATTGACGAATTGACACTGAAATTGCGGCGCTATGAAATACTATGGGTTCTATGACAACTCCTTCTAAATCGGGTAACGTTTCTATGGAAACGACAGGATATTCTTTTGGGATACGAATAAGTCCTCTCCGATGCACTATTCCTTCTTTACTGCGTGCCTCAATCCCTCAAATTGACGCATCAACAAAGAAATTGCGTCGCTGTGAAATACTATGGGTTCCATGACTTCTGCTTCTAAAACGATTAACGTTTCCATGGAAACAACAGGATTTCCTTTTGGGATAGGACTACCTCCTTTACGATGCACTATTCCTTCTTTACTGCATCCCTCGGTCCCTCACATTGACGAATTCACACAGAAAATGCGTCGCTATGAAATACTATGAGTTCTATGACATCTCCTTCTGGATCGGGTATTGTTTCTATGGAAACGATAGGATTTTCTTTCGGGATACGAGTATTTCCTTTCCGATGCACTATTCCTTCTTTACTGCATCCCTAGCTCCCTTACACTGACGAATTAACACAGACATTGTGTCGCTATGAAATACTATGGGTTCTGTGACTTCTCCTTCTAAATCGAGTAACGTATCAATAAACACGACAAGATTTTCTTTTGGGATACGACTATCTGCTTGCCGATGGACAATTCCTTCTATACAGCATCCGTTGCTCCCTCACATTGACGAATTAAGACACAAATTGCGTCGTTAAGATATACTATGGGTTGTGTGACATATCCTTCTAAATCAAGTAACTTCTCTATGGAAACAACAGGATTTTCTTTTGGGATACGACTATCGCCTTTCCGATGCACAATTACTTCTTTACTGCATCCCTCGCTCCCTCACTTTGACGTATTAACACAGAAATTGCGACGCTATGAAATACTATGGGTTCCGTGACTCCTGCTTCTAAATCGTGTAACGTATCCATGGAAACGACAGGATTTCCTTTTGGGGTAAGACAACCTCCTTACCGATGCACTATTCCTTCTTTACTGCATCCTTCGCTCCCTCACATTGACGAATTAAGACAGAAATTGCGTCGCTATGTTATACTATGGGTTCTATGACTTCTCCATCCAAATCGAGTTACGTATCCATAGACACGACAAAATTTTCTTTTGTGATACGACTGTCTCTTTTCCGATGCACTATATCATCTTAACTGCATCCCTCGCTCCCTCACATTGACGAATTAACACAAAAATTGCGTCGCTATGAAATACAACGGGTTCTATGACATCTCCTTCTAAATCGAGTAACGTATCTATGGTAACGACAGGATTTGCCTTTGGGATACCATTATATCCTTTCCGCTGCACTATTCAATCTTTACTGCATCCCTCGCTCCCTCTCATTGATGAATAAACACAGAAATTGCGCCGCTATGAAATACTATGGCTTCTATGACCTCTCCTTCTAATTCGAGTAACGTTTCTATAGAAACGACAGGAAAATCTTTTGGGATACGAGTAACTCCTTTCCGATGCACTATTCCTTCTTTACTGCATCCCTCAATCCGTCACACTGACGCAATAACAAAGAAATTGCGTCGCTATGAAATACTATGTGTTCCATGATTTCTGCTTCAAAATCGATTAACGTTTCCGTGGAAACAACAGGATTTCCTTTTGGGATAAGACTACCTCCTTTACGATGCACTATTCCTTCTTTACTGCATTCCTCGCTCCCTCACATCGACGAATTAACACAGTCATTGCGTCGCTATAAAATACTATGAGTTCTATGACATCCCATTGTAGATCGGGTATTGTTTCTATGGAAACGATAGAATTTTCTTTCGGGATACGAGTATCTCCTATCCGATGCACTATTCCTACTTTACTGCATCCCTAGCTCCCTTACACTGACGAATTAACACAGACATTGCGTCGCTATGAAATACTATGGGTTCTACGACCTCTTCATCTAAATCGAGTAACGTTCCTATGGAAACGACAGGATTTTCTTTCGGGATACGAGTATTTCCTTTCCGATGCACTAATCCTTCTTTATCTGCACTCCTGGCGCCCTCACATTGACGAATTAACACAGAAATTGCGTCGCTATGAAATACTGTGGGTTGTACGACAATTCCTTCTAAATCAAATAACGTTTCTATGGAAACGACAGGATTTTCTTTTGGGATGCGACTATTTCCTTTCCGATGCAATATTCCTTTTTTACTGCATCCCTCGCTCCATCGTATTGACGAATTAACACAGAAATTGCGTCGCTATGATATACTATGGGTTGTATGACATAATTATATAAATCGAGTAACGTTTCTATGGAAACGACAATATTTTCTTTTAGGATACGACTACCTCCTTTCCGATGCACTATTCCATCTTTACTGCAACCCTCGCTCCCGCACATTGACGAATTAACACACAAAATTGCGTCGCTATGAAATACAATGGGTTCTATGACATCTCCTTCTAAATCGAAAAACGTTTCTATGGAAACGACAGGATTTTCTTTTGGGATGCGACTATTTCCTTTCCGATGCACTATTCCTTCTTTACTGCATTCCTCGCTCCCTCACATTGGCGGATTAACACAGAAATTACGGAGCTATGAAATGCTATGGGTTCTATAACTTCTCCTTCTAAATCGTGTAACGTTTCTATGGAAACGACAGGATGTTCTTTTGGGATACGACTATCTCCACTTTGATGCACTATTCCTTCTTTACTGCATCCCTCGCTCCCTCAGATTGACGAATTAATACAGAAATTGCGTTGCTATTAAATACTATGCGTTGTATGACTTATCCTTCTAAATCGAGTCACGTTTCTATGGAAACGACAGGATTTTCTTTTGGGATACGACTATCTTCTTTCCGATGCACTGCGATAGTCGTATCCCAAAAGAAAATTCTGTTGTTTCCATAGAAACGTTACTCGATTTAGAAGGAGATGTTATAGAACCCATAGTATTTCATAGCGCCGCACTGTTTCACTCGCCCATTCACATTGACGAATTAACACAGAAATTGCGTCGCTATGATATACTATGGGTTCTGTGACATCTCCTTCGAAATCGAGTAACGTTTCTATGGAAACGACAGGTTGTTCTTTTGGGATACGTCTAACTCCATTTTGATGCTCTATTCCTTCTTTACTGCATCCCTTGCTCCCTCACATTGACGAATTAAAACAGAAATTGCGGGGCTATGGTATACTATGGGTTCTATGACATCTCCTTCTATATCGTGTAACGTTTCTATGGTAAGGGCACGATGTTCTTTTGGGATACGAGTATATTCTTTCCGATGCACTGTTCCTTCTTTACAGCATCCCTCGCTCCCACACATTGACGAAATAACACAGAAATTGCGTCGCTATGAAATACTATGGGATCTATGAAATCTCCTTCGAAAACGAGTAACGTTACTATGGAAACGAGAGGATTTTCTTTTGGGATACGAGTATCTCCTTTCCGATGCACTAATAATTCATTAGTGCAATTCTGGCGCCCACACATTGACGAATTATCGCTGAAATTGCGTCGCTATGAAATAAAATCTTTTCTATGACATCACCTTCTAACTCGAGTAACGTGTCTATGGAAACGACGGGATTGACTTTTGTGATTCGACTATCTCCATTTTGATGCACTACTCCTTCTTTACTGCATCCCTCGCTCCCTCACATTGACGAATTAACACTGAAATTGCGGGGCTATGAAATACTATGGGTTGTATGACATCTCCTTCTATATCGTGTAACTTTTCTACGGAAAGGGCACGATTTTCTTTTGGGATACGAGTATCTCCTTTCCGATGCACTGTTCCTTCTTTACAGCATCACTCGCTCCCTCCCATTTACGAATTAAGCCAGAAATTTGCTCTCTGTGAAATACTTTGGGTTATATGACATCTCCTTCTAATTCGAGTAACGTTTCTATGGAAACGAAAGTATTTTCTTTTGGGATACGAGTGTCTATTATCCGATGCACTTATCCTACTTTACTGCATCCCTAGCTCCCTTACACTGACGAATTAAAACAGACATTGCGTCGCTATGAAATACTATGAGTTCTACGACCTCTCCATCTAAATCGAGTAACGTTCCTATGGAAACGACAGGAATTTCTTTCGGGATACGAGTATCTACTTTCCGATGCACTAATCCTTCTTTACAGCATCCCTCGGTAACTCACATTGACGAAATAACACAGAAATAGTGTCGCTATGTAATACTATGGGTTCTATGACTTCTCCTTGCAATTCGAGTTACGTTTCTTTAGAAATGTCATGATTTTCTTTTCGGATACGACTGTCTCCTTTCCGATGCACTATTCCTTTTTTACTGCTTTCGTCGCTCCTTCACATTTACGAATTAACACAGAAATTGCGTCGCTATGAAGAACTATGGGTTCCATGACATCTGCTTCTAAATCGAGTAACGTTTCCTTGGAAACGGCAGGATTTCCTTTTGGGATATGACTACCTCCTTTACGATGCACAATTCCTTCTATACTGCATTCCTCGCTCCCTCACATTGACGAATTAACACCGAAATTGCGTCGCTATGAAATACGATGGGCTCAATGACTTCTCCTTCTAATTCGAGTACCGTTTCTATGGAAACGACAGGTTTTTCCATTGGGATACGACTATCTCCTCTCCGATGCACTAATCCTTCTTTATCTGCACTCCTGGCGCCCTCACATTGACGAATTAACACAGAAATTGCGTCGTTATGAAATACTACGGGTTGTATGACAAATCCTTTTAAATCATGTAACGTTTCTATGGAAACGACAGAATTTTCTATTGGGATACGACTATCTCGTTTTCGATGCACTGTTCCTTCTTTATTGCATCCCTCGCTCCATCACATTGTCGAATTAACTCAGAAATTGCGTCGCTATGAAATACTATAAGCTCTATGACATCTCTTTCTAGATCGGGTATTGTTTCTATGAAAACGATAGGATTTTCTTTCGGGATACGAGTATTCCCTTTCCGATGCACTATTCCTTATTTACTGCATCCCTCGGTAACTCACATTGACGAATTAACACAGAAATAGTGTCGCTATGTAATACTATGGGTTCTATGACTTCTCCTTGTAATTCGAGTTACGTTTCTTTAGAAACGACAGGATTTTCTTTTAAGATACGACTGTCTCCTTTCCGATGCACTATTCCTTCTTTACTGCTTTCGTCGCTCCTTCACATTTACGAATTAACACAGATATTGCGTCGCTATGAAATACAACGGGTTCTATGACATTTCCTCCTAAATCGAGTAACGTTTCTATGGAAACGACAGGATTTTCTCTTGGGATACGACTATCTGATTTCCGATGCACTGTTCCTTCTTTACTGCATCCCACGCTCCCTCACAATGACGAATTAACACAGAAATTGCGTCGCTATGAAATACAACGGGTTCTATGTCAACACCTTCTAAATCGAGTCACGTTTCTACGGAAACGACAGGATTTTCTCTTGGGATACGACTATCTCCTTTGCGATGCACTTTTCCTTCTTTACTGCAACCCTCGGTCCCTCACATTGACGAATTAACATACAAATTGCGTCGCGATGAAATACTATGGGTCGTATGACATCCCTTTCTAAATCGACTCACGTTACTGTGGAAACGACTGGATTTTCTTTTGGGATACGACTATCTTCTCTCCGATGCATTATTCCTTGATTACTGTTTCACTCGCTCCCTCACATTGACGAATTAACACAGAGATTGCGTCGCTAAGAAATACTTTGGGTTCTATGACATCTCCTTCGAAATCGAGTAACGTTTCTATGGAAACGACAGAATGTTCTTTTGGGATACGACTATCTCCATTTTGATGCACAATTCCTCCTTCACTGCATCCCTCGCTCCCTCACATTGACGAATTAACACAGAAATTGCGTTGCTATGATATACTAATGGTTCTATGACATCTCCTACTATATCGTGTAACGTTTCTATGGTAAGGGCGAGATGTTCTTTTCGGATACAGGTATATCTTTTCCGATGCACTGTTCCTTCTTTACAGCATTCCTCGCTCCTTCACATTGACGAATCAACACAGAAATTGCGTCGGTATGAGATAGTATGGGCTCTATGACATCTCCGACGAAGACGAGTAACGATTCTATGGAAACGGCAGGATTTTCTTTTGCGATGCGAGTATCTCCTTTCCGATGCACTAATAATTCATTACTGCACTCCTGTCGCCCTCAAATTGACGAATTATCGCAGAAATTGCGTCGCTATGAAATAGAATCTGTTCTATGACATCAAGTTCTAAATCGAGTAACGTATCAATGGAAACGACAGGATGTTCTTTTGGGATACGACTATCTGCATTTTGATGCACTATTCCTTCTTTACTGCATCCGTCGCTCCCTCACAATTAAGATTTAAAAAATAAATTGCGTCGCTATGAAATACTATGGGTTCTCTGACATCTCCTTCTAAACCGATTATCGTTCCTATGGAAACGACATGATTTTCTTTTTGAATGATAGTATCTTCTTTCCGATGCATTATTCCTTATTTACTGCATCTCTCGGTCCCTCTCATTGAAGAATTAACACAGAAATTGTGTCGCTATGAAATACTATGGGTTGTATGATATATCCTTCTAAATGGAGTCATTTCTCTATGGAAAGAACAGGATTTTCTTTTGGGATACGACTATCTTCTTTCCGATGCACTAGTCCTTCTTTACTGCATCCCTCGCTCCCTCACATTGACGAATCAACACAGAAATTGTGTCGCTATGAAATACAATGTGTTCTATGACATCTCCGTCTAATTCGAGTAACATTTCTATGGAAACGACAGAATATTCTTTTGGGATACGAGTATCTCTTTTCCGATGCACTGTTCCTTCTTTAATGCATCCCTCACATTGACGCATTAACACAGAAATTGCGTCGCTATGGAATACTACGGGTTCCGAGAATTCTGCTTCTAAATCGAGTAACGTTACCATGGAAACGACAGGATTTCCTTTTGGGGTAAGACCACCTCCTTTCCGATGCACTACTCATACTTTACTGTGTCCCTCGCTCCCTCACATTGGCGAATTAACACAGAAATTGCTTCGCCTTGAAATACTATGGGTTCTATGTTTTCTATATCTAAATCGAGTAACGTTTCTATAGACACGACAAGATTTTCTTTTGGGATACGACTGTCACTTTTCCGATGCACTATTTCATCTTAACTGCATCCTTCGCTCCCTCACATTGACGAATTAACACAGAAATTGCGTCGCTATGAAATACAACGGGTTCTATGTCAACTCCTTCTAAATCGAGTCACGTTTCTACGGAAACGACAGGATTTTCTCTTGGGATACGACTATCGCCTTTGCGATGCACTTTTCCTTCTTTACTGCAACCCACGGGCCCTCACATTGACGAATTAACACAGAAATTGCGTCGCTATGAAATACTATGGGTTCTATGACATCTCCTCCGAAATAGAGTAGCGTTTCTATGGAAACGACAGGATGTTTATTTGGGATACGACTATCTCCATTCCGATGCACTATTCCTTCCATACTGCATCCCTCGCTCCCTCATATTGACCAATTAACACAGAAATAGCGTCGCTATGAAATACTACGGGTTCTATGACTTATCCTTCTAATTCGAGTAACGTTTCAATGGAAACGACAGGATTTTCTTTTGGGATACGAGTATCTTCTTTCCGATGCATAAACCCTTCTTTACTGCTTCCGTCGCTCCCTCACATTGACGAATTAACACCTAAGTTGCGTCGCTATGAAATACTATGGGTTCTCTGACATCTCCTTCTAAACCGAGTAACGGTTTTATGGAAACGACAGGATTTTCATTTGGGATACGACTATCTGCTTTCCGATGCACCATTCCTCCTTTACTGCATCTCTCGTTTACCTCACATTGACGAATTAACACTGAAATTGCGTCGCTATGAAATACTATGGGTTCTATGACCTATCCTTCTAAATCGAGAAACGTTACTATGGAAACGAAATGATTTTCTTTTGAAGTGAGAGTATCTTCTTTCCAATGCACTATTCCTCATTTACTGCATCCCTCGGTCCCTCACATTAAAGAATTAACACAGAAATTGCGCCGCTATGAAATACTATGGGTTCTATGACCTCTCCTTCTAAATCGAGTAACGTTCCAATGGAAACGACATGATTTTCTTTTGGAATGATAGTATCTTTTTTCCGATGCACTCTTCCTTATTTACTGCATTCCTCGGTCCCTCACATTGAAGAATTAAGACAGAAATTGTGCCGCTATGAAATACTATGGGTTCTATGACTTCTCCTTCTAATTCGAGTTACGTTTCTTTAGAAACGACAGGATTTTTTTTTGGGATACGACTGTCTCCTTTCCGATGCACTATTCCTTCTTTACTGCTTTCGTCGCTTCTTCTCATTGACGAATTAACACAGAAGTTTCGTCGCTATGAAATACAACGGGTTCAATGACATCTCCTTCTAAATCGAGTAACGTATCTATGGAAACGACAGGATTTTCTCTTGGGATACGACTATCTCCATTCCGATGCACTGTTCCTTCTTTACTGCATCCCTCGCTCCCTCACAATGACGAATTAACACAGAAATTGCGTCGCTAAGAAATACTACGGGTTGTATGACGAATCCTTCTAAATCATGTAACGTTTCTATGGAAACGACAGGATATTCTTTTGGAATACGAGTATCTCCTTTGCGATGCACTATTCCTATTTTACTGCATCCCTTTAATAACTCACATTGACGGATTAACACAGAAATTGCGTCGCTATGAAATACTATGGGTTCTGTGACATCTCCCTCTATATCTGTAACGTTTCTATGGAAAGGACAGGATATTCTATTGGGATACGACTATCTCTTTTCCGATGCACTATTAATTGTTTACTGCATCCCTCGCTCCCTCACATTGACGAATTATCACAGATATCGCGTCCTTATGAAAAACTATGAGTTCTGTGACATCTCTTTCTTAATCGAGTAACGTTTCACTGGAAACGAAAGGATTTTCTTTTGGGATACGACTATCTCGTTTCCGATGCACTAATCCTTCTTTACTGCACTCCTGGAGTCCTCACAATTACGAATTAACACAGAAATTGCGTCGCTATGAAATACTATGCGTTCCATGACATCTGCTTCTAAATCGAGTAACGATTCCATGGAAACGACAGGATTTCCTTTTCAAATAAGACTACCTCCTTTACGATGCACTATTCCTTCTTTACTGCAAGCCTCGCTCCCTCACATTGACGAATTAACACAGAAATTGCCTCGCTATGAAATACTATGGGTTCTATGACTTCTCCTTCTAATTCGAGTAACGTTTCTATGAAACGACAGGATTTTCTTTTTGGATACGACTATCTTCTTTCCGACGCAAAATTCCTTCTTAACTGCATCCGTCGCTCTCTCACATTGACGAATTAACAAATAAATTGGGTCGCTATGAAATACTATGGGTTCTCTGACATCTCCTTCTAAACCGAGTAACGTTTCAATGGAAACGACTGGATTTTCATTTGGGATACGACTATCTGCTTTCCGTTGCACTATTCTTTCTTTACTGCATCACTCGCTCCCCACACATTGACGAATTAACACTGAAATTGAGTCGCTATTATACTATGGGTTGTATGATCTATCCTTCTAATTCCAGTGACGTTTCTTTAGAAACGACAGGATTTCCTTTAGAGACACGACTATCTCCTTTCCGATGCACCATTACTTCTTTACTGCATCCCTCGCTCCCTCACACTGACGAATTAACACCGGAGTTGCGTCGCTACTAAATACTATGGGTTCTATGACATCTCCTTTTTAATCGAAAAACGTTTCTATTTAAACGACAAAATTTTCTTTTGGGATGCGACTATTTCCTTTCCGATTCACTATTAATTCTTTACTGCATCCCTCGCTCCCTCACATTGGCGGATTAACACAGAAATTGCGGCGCTATGAAGTACAATGTGTTCTATAACATCTGCTTCTAAATCGAGTAACGTTTCTATGGAAACGACAGGATTTTCTTTTGGGATACGACTATCTCCTTTGCAATGAACTATTCCTTCTTTACTGCAACCCTCGGTTATCACATTGACGAATTAACACAGAAATTGGGTCGCTATGAAATACTATGGGTCTTATGACATCTCCTTCGAAATCGAGTAACCTTTCTATGGAAACGACAGGATATTCTTTTGGGGGTACGACTATCTCCATTTTGATGCACTATTCCTTCTTTACTGCATCTCCCGCTCCCTCACATTGACGAATGAACACAGAAATTGCGGGGCTATGATATACTATGGGTTCCATGACATCTCTTTCTATATCGTGTAACGTATCTAAGGTAAGGGCACGATGTTCTTTTGGGATACGAGTATATCCTTTCCGAAGCACTGTTCCTTCTTTTACACAATCCCTCGCTACCTCACATTGACGAATTAACACAGAAATTGCGACGCTGTGAAATACTATTGGTTATATGACATCTCCTTCTAATTCGAGTGACGTTTCTGTGGAAACGAAGGGATTTTCTTTTGGGATGCGTGTATCTCCTTTAAGATGCACTATTCCTTCTTTACTGCATCCCACGCTCCCTCACATTGACGAATCAACACAGAAATTGCGTCGCTAAGAAATACTACGGGTTGTATGAGAAATCCTTCTAAATCATGTAACGTTTCTATGGAATCAACAGGATTTTCTATTGGGATGCGACTATCTCGTTTGCGATGCACTAATCCATCTTTACTGCACTCCTGGAGCCCTCACATTTCGGAATTAACACAGATATTGCGTCGCCATGAAATACTATGGGTTGTATGACTTATCCTTCTAAATCGAGTACCTTATCTATGGGAACGACAGGTTTTTCCATTGGGATACGACTATCTCCTTTCCGATGCACTAATCCTTCTTTATCTGCACTCCAGGCGCCCTCACATTGTCGAATTAACACAGAAATTGCGTCGCAATGAAATACTACGGGTTGTATGACAAATCCTTCTAAATCATGTAACGTTTCTATGGAAACGACAGGATTTTCTATTGGGATACGACTATCTCGTTTGCGATGCACTGTTCCTTCTTTACTGCATCCCTCGCTCCCTCACATGGACGAATTTACACAGAACTTGCGTCGCTATGAAATACTATAAGTTCTATGACATCTCCTTCTAGATCGGGTATTGTTTCTATGGAAACGATAGGACTTTCTTTCGGGATACGAGGATTTCTTTTCCGATGCACTATTCCTTCTTTACAGCATCCCTAGCTCCCTCACATTGACGAATCAACACAGAAATTGCGTCGCTATGAGATACTATTGGCTCTATGACACCTCCTTCGTAAACAAGTAATGTTACTAAGGAAACGACAGGATTTTCTATTAGGATACGAGTATCTCCTTTCCGATGGACTAATAATTCATGACTGCACTCCTGGTGCCCTCACATTGACGAATTATCGCAGAAATTGCGTCGCTATGAAATACAATCTGTTCTATGACATCACCTTCTAAATCGAGTAACGTATCAATGGAAACGACAGGGTTTTCTCTTGGAATACGAGTATCTCCTTTCCGTTGCACTATTCCTTATGTACTGCATTCCTCGGTCCCTCACATTGACGAATTAACACAGAAACTGCTTCGCTATGAAATACAATGGGCTATATGACTTCTCCTTCTATATCGAATACCGTTTCTATCTAATCGACAGGTTTTTCCATTGGGATACGGCTATCTCCTTTCCGATGCACCAATCCTTCTTTATCTGCACTCCTGGCGCCCTTACATTGACGAATTAACACAGAAATTGCGTCGCTAGGAAACAGTACGGGTCGTATGACATATCCTTTTAAATCACGTAACGTTTCTATCGAAACGACAGGATTTTCTATTGGGATACGACTATCTCGTTTGCGATGCACTAATCCTTCTTTACCGCACTCGTGGAGCCCTCACATTTACGAATTAACACAGAAATTGTGTCGCTATGAACAACTATGCGTTCCACGACATCTCCTACGAAATCGAGTAACGATCCTACGGAAACGGCAGAATTTTCTTTTGGGAAACGAGTATCTCCTTTCCGATGCACTATTCCTTCTTTACTGCATCCCTCGCACCCTCACATTGACGAATTAACTCAAAAATTGCGTCGCTATGAAATACTATGCGTTCCATGACATCTGCTTCTAAATCGAGTAACGTTTCCATGGAAACGACAGGATTTCCTTTTTGAATAAGACTACCTCCTTTACGATGCACCATTCCTTCTTTACTGCATCCCTCGCTCCCTCACATTGACGAATTAACACAGAAATTGAGTCGTTATGAAATACTATGTGTTCTGTTACTTCTCCTTCTAAATCGAGTAACGTTTCTATAGACACGACAAGTTTTTTTTTGGAATACGACTACCTGCTTTACGATGCACTATTCCTTCTTTACTGCATCCATCGCTCCCTCATGTGACGAATCAACACAGGAATTGTGTCGCTATGAAATACAATGTGTTCAATGACATCTCCTCTTAATTCGAGTAACGTTTCTATGGATACGTCAGGATATTCTCTTGGGATACGAGTATCTCCTTTCCGATGCACTATTCCTTCTTTACTGCATCCCTCACTCCCTCACATTGACGCATTAACACAGAAATTGCGTCGCTATGAAATACTATGGGTTACGTGACTTCTGCTTCTAAATCGTGTAACGTATCCATGGAAACGACAGGATTTCCTTTTGGGGTAAAACTACCTCCTTTCCGATGCACTATTCCTACTTTACTGCATCCCTCGCTCCCTCACATTGACGAATTTACACAGAAAATGCGTCGCTATGATATTCTATCTGTTCTATGACATCTCCTTGTAAATCGAGTAATGTTTCTATGGAAACGATAGGATTTTTTTCGGGATACGAGCATCTCTTTTCCGATGCACTATTCATACTTTACTGCGTCTCTCGCTCCCTCACATTGACAAATTAACACAGAAATTGGTTCGTTTTGAAATACTATGGGTTCTATGACTTCTCCATCCAAATCGAGTAACGTTTCAATAGACACGACAAGATTTTCTTTTGGGATACGACTGACTCTTTTCCGATGCACTATTTCATCTTAACTGCATCCTTCGCTCCCTCACATTGACGAATTAACACAGACATTGCGACGCTATGAAAATCAACGGGTTCTATGACATCTCCTTCTAAATCGAGTAACGTATCTATGGTAACGACAAGATTTTCTTTTGGGATACGACTGTCTCTTTTCCGTTGCACTATTCCTTCTTTACTGCATCTATCGCTCCCCTCACATTGACGAATTAACACTGAAATTGCGTCGCTATGAAATACTATGGGTTCTATGACCTCTCCTTTTAAATCGAGTAACGTTCCTATGGAAACGACATGATTTTCTTTTGGAATGATAATATCTTCTTTCCGATGCGCTATTCCTTATTTACTGCATCCCTCGCTCCCTCACATTGACGAATTAACACCGGAGTTGCGTCGCTATGATATACTATGGGTCCTATGACATCTCCTTTTAAATCGAAAAACGTTTATATGGAGACGACAGGAATTTCTTTTGGGATGCGACTATTTCCTTTCCGATGCACTATTCCTACTTTACAGCATCCCTCGATTCCTCAATTTGGCGGATTAACACAGAAATTGCGGCGCTATGAAATACAATGTGTTCTATAACATCTCCTTCGAAATCGGGTAACCTTTCTATGGAAACGACAGGATATTCTTTTGGGATACGACTATCTCCATTTTTATGCACTATTCCTTCTTTACTGCATCTCCCGCTCCCTCACATTGACGAATTAACACAGAAATTGCGGGGCTATGATTTACTATGGGTTCTATGACATCTCTTTCTATATCGTGTAACGTTTCTATGGTAAGGGCACGATGTTCTTTTGGGATACGAGTATATCCTTTCCGATGCACTGTTCCTTCTTTACAGCATCGCTCGCTCCCTCACATTGACTAATTTACACAGACATTGCGTCGCTATGAAATACAACGGGTTCTATGACATCTCCTTCTGAATCGAGTAACGTTTCTATGGAAACGAAAGGATTTTCTTTTGGGATACGAGTATCTCCTTTCCGATGCACTATTCCTTCTTTACTGCATCCCTCGCACCCTCACATTGACGAATCAACACAGAAATTGTGTCGCTAAGAAATACTACGGGTTGTATGAGAAATTTTTCTAAATCATGTAACGTTTCTATGGAATCGACAGGATCTTCTTTTGGGATACGACTATCTTCTTCCGATGCATAATTCCATCTTTACTGCATCCGTCGCTCCCTCACATTGACGAATTAACACCTAAATTGCGTCGCTAAGAAATACTATGGGTCCTCTGACATCTCCTACTAAACCGAGTAACGTTTCTATGGAAACGACAGGATTTTCATTTGGGATACGACTATTTTTTTTTCCGATGCACTATTCCTTCTTTACTGCATCTCTCGCTCCCCACACATCGACGAATCAACACTGAATTTGCGTCGCTGTGAAATACTATGGATTCTATGACATCTGCTACGAAATCGAGTAACGTTTCTATGGAAACGACAGGATTTTCTTTTTGGATACGAGTCTTTCCTTACCGATGCACTCTTCCTTCTTTACTGCATCACTCGCTCCATCACATTGACGAATTAACACAGAAATTGCGTCGTTATGAAATACTATGGGTTCTATGACTTCTCCTTCTAATTCGAGTAACGTTTCTATGGAAACGACAGGGTTTTCTTTAGGGATACGACTATCTCCTTTCCGATGCATAATTCCTTCTTTACTGCATCCCTCGCTTCCCCACATTGACGAATTAACTCAGAAATAGCGTCGCTATGAAATACAACGGGATCTATGACAACTCCTTCTAAATCGAGTAACGTTCCTATGGAAACGACATGTTTTTCTTTTGGAATAAGAGTATCTCCTTTCCGATGCACTATTCCTTATTTACTGCATCCCTAGGTCCCTCACATTGACGAATTAACACTGACATTGTGTCGCTATGAAATACTATGGGTTTAAGGACTTCTCCTTCTAATTCGAGTAACGTTTCTTTAGAAACGACAGGATTTTCTTTTGGGATACGACTGTCTCCTTTCCGATGCCCTTTTCCTTCTTTACTGCTTTCGTCGCTCCTTCACATTGACGAATTAACACAGAAATTGCGTCGCTATGAGATACAACGGGTTCGATGACATTTCCTTCTAAATCGAGTAACGTTTCTATGGAAACGACAGGATTTTCTTTTGGGATGCGACTATTTCCTTTCCGATGCACCATTCCTTCTTTACTGCATCCCTCGCTCACTCACATTTGCGGATTAACACAGAAATTGCGGCGCTATGAAATACTATGGGTTCTATAACATCTCCTTCTAAATCGAGTAACGTTTCTATGGAAACGACAGGATTTTCTTTTGGGATACGACTATCTCCTTTGCGAAGCACTATTCCTTCTTTACTGCAACACTCGGTCCCTCACATTGAGGAATTAACACAGAAATTGCGGGGCTATGATATACTATGGGTTCTATGACATCTCCTTCTATATCGTGTAACGTCTCAATGGTAAGGGCACGATGTTCTTCTGGGATACGAGTATATCCTTTCCGATTCACTGTTACTTCTTTACAGCATCCCTCGCTCCCTCACATTGACGAATTAACACAGAAATTGCGTCGCTGTGAAATACTATGGGTTATATGACATCTCCTTCTAATTCGAGTAACGTATCTATCTAAACGAAAGGATTCTCATTTGGAATGCGAGTATCTCCTTTCCGCTGCACTATTCCTTCTTTACAGCATCCATCGCTCCCTCACACTGACGATTTATCGCAGAAATTGCGTCGCTATGAAATACAATCTCTTCCATGACACCACCTTCTAAATCGAGTAACGTATCAATGGTAACTACAGGATTTTCTTTTGGGATACGATTATCTCCTTTCCGATGCAGTATTCCTTCTTTACAGCATCCCTCGCTCCCTCACATTGACGAATTAACACAGAAATCGCGGCACTATGAAATACTATGGGTCCTATGACATCTCCTTTTAAATCGAAAAACGTTTATATGGAGACGACAGGAATTTCTTTTGGGATGCGACTATTTCCTTTCCGATGCACTATTCCTACTTTACAGCATCCCTCGATTCCTCAATTTGGCGGATTAACACAGAAATTGCGGCGCTATGAAATACAATGTGTTCTATAACATCTCCTTCGAAATCGGGTAACCTTTCTATGGAAACGACAGGATATTCTTTTGGGATACGACTATCTCCATTTTTATGCACTATTCCTTCTTTACTGCATCTCCCGCTCCCTCACATTGACGAATTAACACAGAAATTGCGGGGCTATGATTTACTATGGGTTCTATGACATCTCTTTCTATATCGTGTAACGTTTCTATGGTAAGGGCACGATGTTCTTTTGGGATACGAGTATATCCTTTCCGATGCACTGTTCCTTCTTTACAGCATCGCTCGCTCCCTCACATTGACTAATTTACACAGACATTGCGTCGCTATGAAATACAACGGGTTCTATGACATCTCCTTCTGAATCGAGTAACGTTTCTATGGAAACGAAAGGATTTTCTTTTGGGATACGAGTATCTCCTTTCCGATGCACTATTCCTTCTTTACTGCATCCCTCGCACCCTCACATTGACGAATCAACACAGAAATTGTGTCGCTAAGAAATACTACGGGTTGTATGAGCAATTTTTCTAAATCATGTAACGTTTCTATGGAATCGACAGGATCTTCTTTTGGGATACGACTATCTTCTTCCGATGCATAATTCCTTCTTTACCGCATCCGTCGCTCCCTCACAATGACGAATTAACACCTAAATTGCGTCGCTATGAAATACTATGGGTCCTCTGACATCTCCTACTAAACCGAGTAACGTTTCTATGGAAACGACAGGATTTTCATTTGGGATACGACTATTTTTTTTCCGATGCACTATTCCTTCTTTACTGCATCTCTCGCTCCCCACACATCGACGAATTAACACTGAATTTGCGTGGCTGTGAAATACTACGGATTCTATGACATCTGCTACGAAATCGAGTAACGTTTCTATGGAAACGACAGGATTTTCTTTTTGGATACGAGTCTTTCCTTACCGATGCACTCTTCCTTCTTTACTGCATCACTCGCTCCATCACATTGACGAATTAACACAGAAATTGCGTCGTTATGAAATACTATGGGTTCTATGACTTCTCCTTCTAATTCGAGTAACGTTTCTATGGAAACGACAGGGTTTTCTTTAGGGATACGACTATCTCCTTTCCGATGCATAATTCCTTCTTTACTGCATCCCTCGCTTCCCCACATTGACGAATTAACTCAGAAATAGCGTCGCTATGAAATACAACGGGATCTATGACAACTCCTTCTAAATCGAGTAACGTTCCTATGGAAACGACATGTTTTTCTTTTGGAATAAGAGTATCTCCTTTCCGATGCACTATTCCTTATTTACTGCATCCCTAGGTCCCTCACATTGACGAATTAACACAGACATTGTGTCGCTATGAAATACTATGGGTTTAAGGACTTCTCCTTCTAATTCGAGTAACGTTTCTTTAGAAACGACAGGATTTTCTTTTGGGATACGACTGTCTCCTTTCCGATGCCCTTTTCCTTCTTTACTGCTTTCGTCGCTCCTTCACATTGACGAATTAACACAGAAATTGCGTCGCTATGAGATACAACGGGACTATTTTTTTTCCGATGCACTATTCCTTCTTTACTGCATCTCTCGCTCCCCACACATCGACGAATTAACACTGAATTTGCGTGGCTGTGAAATACTACGGATTCTATGACATCTGCTACGAAATCGAGTAACGTTTCTATGGAAACGACAGGATTTTCTTTTGGGATGTGACTATTTCCTTTCCGATGCACCATTCCTTCTTTACTGCATCCCTCGCTCACTCACATTTGCGGATTAACACAGAAATTGCGGCGCTATGAAATACTATGGGTTCTATAACATCTCCTTCTAAATCGAGTAACGTTTCTATGGAAACGACAGGATTTTCTTTTGGGATACGACTATCTCCTTTGCGAAGCACTATTCCTTCTTTACTGCAACACTCGGTCCCTCACATTGAGGAATTAACACAGAAATTGCGGGGCTATGATATACTATGGGTTCTATGACATCTCCTTCTATATCGTGTAACGTCTCAATGGTAAGGGCACGATGTTCTTCTGGGATACGAGTATATCCTTTCCGATTCACTGTTACTTCTTTACAGCATCCCTCGCTCCCTCACATTGACGAATTAACACAGAAATTGCGTCGCTGTGAAATACTATGGGTTATATGACATCTCCTTCTAATTCGAGTAACGTATCTATCTAAACGAAAGGATTCTCATTTGGAATGCGAGTATCTCCTTTCCGCTGCACTATTCCTTCTTTACAGCATCCATCGCTCCCTCACACTGACGATTTATCGCAGAAATTGCGTCGCTATGAAATACAATCTCTTCCATGACACCACCTTCTAAATCGAGTAACGTATCAATGGTAACTACAGGATTTTCTTTTGGGATACGATTATCTCCTTTCCGATGCAGTATTCCTTCTTTACAGCATCCCTCGCTCCCTCACATTGACGAATTAACACAGAAATCGCGGCACTATGAAATACTATGGGATCTATGACATCTCCATCTAAATCGAGTAACGTTTCTATTTAAACGACAGGTTTTCCCATTGGGACACAACTATCTGCTTTCCGATGCACTAATCCTTCATTATCTGCACTCCTGGCGCCCTCACATTGACGAATTAACACAGAAATTGCGTCGCTATGAAATACTCCGCTTTGTATGACAAATCCTTCTAAATCATGTAACGTTTCTATGGATACGACAGGATTTTCTATTGGGATACGACTATCTCGTGTGCGATGCACTAATCCTTATTCACTGCACTCCTGGAGCCCTCACATTTACAAATTAACACAGGAATTGCGTCACTATGAAATACTATGGGTTCTATTTCATCTCCTACGAAATCGAGTAACGATTCTATGGAAACGGCAGGATTTTCTTTTGGGATACGAGTATCTCCTTTCCGAAGCACTATTCCTTCATTACTGCATCCGTCGCTCGCTCACATTGACGAATTAACTCAGAAAATGCGTCGCTACGAAATACAACGGGATCTGTGATATCTCCTTCTTAATCGAGTAACGTTTCTATGGAAACGACAGGATTTTCTTTTGGGATACGAGTATCTCCTTACCGATGCACTCTTCCTTCATTACTGCATCCCTCACTCCATTACATTGACGAATTAACACAGAAAATGCGTCGCTATGAAAGACTACGGGTTGTATGACATATCGTTCTAAATCATGTAACGTTTCTATGGAGAGGACAAGATTTTCTATTGGAATACGACTATCTCGTTTCCGATGCACTAATCCGTCTTTACTGCACTCCCGGAGCCCTCACAATTACGAATTAACACAGAAATTGCGACGCTATGAAATACTATGGGTTCTAAGACATCTCCTTTGAAATCGAGTAACGTTTCTATGGAAACGACAGGATGTTCTATGGGATACGACTATCTCCATTTTGATGCTCTATTCCTACTTTACTGCATCCCTCGCTCCCTCACATTGACGAATTGACACAGAAATTGCGGGGCTATGAAATACTATGGGTTCTATGACATCTCCATCTATATCTGTAATGTTACTATGGAAAGGAAACGATTTTCTTTTGGGATACGAGTATCTCCATTCCGATGCACTATTCCTTCATTACTGCATCCCTCAATCCCTCACATTGACGCATTAACACAGAAATTCTGTCGCTATGAAATACCATGGGTTCCATGACATCTGCTTCTAAATCGAGTAACGTTTCCATGGAAACGACAGGATTTCCTTTTTAAATAAGACTACCTCCTTTACGATGCACTATTCCTTCTATACTGCATCCCTCGCTCCCTCACATTGACGAATTAACACAGAAATTGCGTCGCTATTTAATACTACGAGTTCTATGACATCTCCTTCTAGATCGGGTATTGTCTCTATGGAAACGAGAAGATTTTCTTTCGGGATACGAGTATTTCCTTTCCGAAGCACTATTCCTTCTTTACTGCATCCCTAGCTCCCTCACATTGACGAATTAACACAGAAATTGAGTCGCTATGAGATACTATGTGTTCTGTTACTTCTCCTTCTAAATCGAGTAACGTTTCTATAGACACGACAAGTTTTTTTTTGGAATACGACTATCTGCTTTCCGATGCACTATTCCTTCTTTACTGCATCCATCGCTCCCTCATGTGACGAATCAACACAGGAATTGTGTCGCTATGAAATACAATGTGTTCAATGACATCTCCTCTTAATTCGAGTAACGTTTCTATGGATACGTCAGGATATTCTTTTGGGATACGAGTATCTCCTTTACGATGCACTATTCCTTCTTTACTGCATCCCTCACTCCCTCACATTGACGCATTAACACAGAAAGTGCGTCGCTATGAAATACTATGGGTTACGTGACTTCTGCTTCTAAATCGAGTAACGTATCCATGGAAACGACAGGATTTCCTTTTGGGGTAAAACTACCTCCTTTCCGATGCACTATTCCTACTTTACTGCATCCCTCGCTCCCTCACATTGACGAATTTACACAGAAATTGCGTCGCTATGATATTCTATGTGTTCTATGACATCTCCTTGTAAATCGAGTAATGTTTCTATGGAAACGATAGGATTTTTTTCGGGATACGAGCATCTCTTTTCCGATGCACTATTCATACTTTACTGCGTCTCTCGCTCCCTCACATTGACGAATTAACACAGAAATTGGTTCGTTTTGAAATACTATGGGTTCTATGACTTCTCCATCTAAATCGAGTAACGTTTCAATAGACACGACAAGATTTTCTTTCTGGATACGACTGTCTCTTTTCCGATGCACTATTTCATCTTAACTGCATCCTTCGCTCCCTCACATTGACGAATTAACACAGACATTGCGTCGCTATGAAAATCAACGGGTTCTATGACATCTCCTTCTAAATCGAGTAACGTATCTATGGTAACGACAAGATTTTCTTTTGGGATACGACTGTCTCTTTTCCGTTGCACTATTCCTTCTTTACTGCATCTCTCGCTCCCCTCACATTGACGAATTAACACTGAAATTGCGTCGCTATGAAATACTATGGGTTCTATGACCTCTCCTTCTAAATCGAGTAACGTTCGTAAGGAAACGACATGATTTTCTTTTGGAATGATAGTATCTTCTTTCCGATGCGCTATTCCTTATTTACTGCATACCTCGGTCCCTCACATTGAAGAGTTAACACAGAAATTGTGTCACTATGAAATACTATGGGTCCTATGACTTCTCCTTCTAATTCGAGTATCGTTTCTTTAGAAACGACAGGATTTCCTTTAGAGATACGACTATCTCCTTTCCGATGCACCATTCCTTCTTTACTGCATCCCTCGCTCCCTCACATTGACGAATTAACACCGGAGTTGCGTCGCTATGATATACTATGGGTCCTATGACTTCTCCTTTTAAATCGAAAAACGTTTCTATGGAGACGACAGGAATTTCTTTTGGGATGCGACTATTTCCTTTCCGATGCACTATTCCTTCTTTACTGCATCCCTCGATTCCTCACATTGGCGGATTAACACAGAAATTGCGGCGCTATGAAATACTATGGGTTCTATAACATCTCCTTCTAAATCGAGTAACGTTTCTATGGAAACGACAGGATTTTCTTTTGGGATACGACTATCTCCTTTGCGATGCACTATTCCTTCTTTACTGCAACACTCGGTCCCTCACATTGACGAATTAACACAGAAATTGCGGGGCTATGATATACTATGGGTTCTATGACATCTCCTTCTATATCGTGTAACGTCTCAATGGTAAGGGCACGTTGTTCTTTTGGGATACGAGTATATCCTTTCCGATTCACTGTTCCTTCTTTACAGCATCCCTCGCTCCCTCACATTGACGAATTAACACAGAAATTGCGTCGATGTGAAATACTATGGGTTATATGACATCTCCTTCTAATTCGAGTAACGTATCTATGGAAACGAAAGGATTCTCATTTGGGATGCGAGTATCTCCTTTTCACTGCACTATTCCTTCTTTACAGCATCCATCGCTCCCTCACATTGACGATTTATCGCAGAAATTGCGTCGCTATGAAATACAATCTCTTCTATGACACCACCTTCTAAATCGAGTAACGTATCAGTGGTAACTACAGGATTTTCTTTTGGGATACGATTATCTCCTTTCCGATGCAGTATTCCTTCCTTACAGCATCCCTCGCTCCCTCACATTGACGAATTAACACAGAAATTGCGGCACTATGAAATACTATGGGATCTATGACATCTCCTTCTAAATCGAGTAACGTTTCTATTTAAACGACAGGTTTTCCCATTGGGACACAACTATCTGCTTTGCGATGCACTAATCCTTCTTTATCTGCACTCCTGGCGCCCTCACATTGACGTATAAACACAGAAATTGCGTCGCTATGAAACACTTTGGGTTCTATGACTTTTCCGTCAAAATCGAATAACGTTTCTATGTTAACAACAGTAAATTCTTATGGGATACGACTGTATCCTTTCCGAAGCACTATTCCTTCTTTACTGCATCCCTCGCTCCCTCACATTCACGAAATAACACAGAAAATGCGTCGCTATGAAATACTATGGGTTCTAAGACCTCTCCTTCTAAATCAAGTTACGTTATTATATAAACGACAGGATTTTCTTTTGGAATACGAGGATCCCCTTTCCGATGCACTATTCCTAATTTACTGCATCCCTCGGACCCTCTCATTGGCAAATTAATACAGAAATTGCTTCGCTATGAAATACTATGGGTTCTCTTAATTCTCCATCTAAAACGAGTAACGTTTCTTTAGAAACGACAGGATATTCTTTTGGGATACGACTGTCTCCTTTCCGATGCACTATTTCTTCTTTACTGCATCCCCCGCTCCTTCACATTGACGAATTAACACAAAAATTGGGTCTCTATGAAATACAACTGGTTCTATGACATCTCCTTCTAAATCGAGTAACGTTTCAATGGAAACGACAGGATATTCTTTTGGGATACGACTGTCTCCTTTCCGATGCACTATTGCTTCTGTATTGCATCCCTCGCTCCCTCACATTGACGTATAAACACAGAAATTGCGTCGCTATCAATCACTGTGCGTTCTGTGACTTCTCCTTCTAAATCGAGAAACGTCTCTATCAAAACGACAGGGTTTTCCTTTGGGATACGACTATCTCCTTTCCGATGCACTATTCCTACTTTACAGCATCCCTCGATTCCTCAATTTGGCGGATTAACACAGAAATTGCGGCGCTATGAAATACAATGTGTTCTATAACATCTCCTTCGAAATCGGGTAACCTTTCTATGGAAACGACAGGATATTCTTTTGGGATACGACTATCTCCATTTTTATGCACTATTCCTTCTTTACTGCATCACCCGCTCCCTGACATTGACGAATTAACACAGAAATTGCGGGGCTATGATTTACTATGGGTTCTATGACATCTCTTTCTATATCGTGTAACGTTTCTATGGTAAGGGCACGATGTTCTTTTGGGATACGAGTATATCCTTTCCGATGCACTGTTCCTTCTTTACAGCATCGCTCGCTCCCTCACATTGACTAATTTACACAGACATTGCGTCGCTATGAAATACAACGGGTTCTATGACATCTCCTTCTGAATCGAGTAACGTTTCTATGGAAACGAAAGGATTTTCTTTTGGGATACGAGTATCTCCTTTCCGATGCACTATTCCTTCTTTACTGCATCCCTCGCACCCTCACATTGACGAATCAACACAAAATTGTGTCGCTAAGAAATACTACGGGTTGTATGAGAAATTTTTCTAAATCATGTAACGTTTCTATGGAATCGACAGGATCTTCTTTTGGGATACGACTATCTTCTTCCGATGCATAATTCCTTCTTTACTGCATCCGTCGCTCCCTCACATTGACGAATTAACACCTAAATTGCGTCGCTATGAAATACTATGGGTCCTCTGACATCTCCTACTAAACCGAGTAACGTTTCTATGGAAACGACAGGATTTTCATTTGGGATACGACTATTTTTTTTCCGATGCACTATTCCTTCTTTACTGCATCTCTCGCTCCCCACACATCGACGAATTAACACTGAATTTGCGTCGCTGTGAAATTCTATGGATTCTATGACATCTGCTACGAAATCGAGTAACGTTTCTATGGAAACGACAGGTATTTCATTTTGGATACGAGTCTTTCCTTACCGATGCACTCTTCCTTCTTTACTGCATCACTCGCTCCATCACATTGACGAATTAACACAGAAATTGCGTCGTTATGAAATACTATGGGTTCTATGACTTCTCCTTCTAATTCGAGTAACGTTTCTATGGAAACGACAGGATTTTCTTTAGGGATACGACTATCTCCTTTCCGATGCATAATTCCTTCTTTACTGCATCCATCGCTTCCCCACATTGACGAATTAACTCAGAAATAGCGCCGCTATGAAATACAACGGGATCTATGACAACTCCTTCTAAATCGAGTAACGTTCCTATGGAAACGACATGTTTTTCTTTTGGAATAAGAGTATCTCCTTTCCGATGCACTATTCCTTATTTACTGCATCCCTAGGTCCCTCACATTGACGAATTAACACAGACATTGTGTCGCTACGAAATACTATGGGTTCAAGGACTTCTCCTTCTAATTCGAGTAACGTTTCTTTAGAAACGACAGGATTTTCTTTTGGGATACTACTGTCTCCTTTCCGATGCCCTTTTCCTTCTTTACTGCTTTCGTCGCTCCTTCACATTGACGAATTAACACAGAAATTGCGTCGCTATGAGATACAACGGGTTCGATGACATTTCCTTCTAAATCGAGTAACGTTTCTATGGAAACGACAGGATTTTCTTTTGGGATGCGACTATTTCCTTTCCGATGCACCATTCCTTCTTTACTGCATCCCTCGCTCACTCACATTTGCGGATTAACACAGAAATTGCGGCGCTATGAAATACTATGGGTTCTATAACATCTCCTTCTAAATCGAGTAACGTTTCTATGGAAACGACAGGATTTTCTTTTGGGATACGACTATCTCCTTTGCGAAGCACTATTCCTTCTTTACTGCAACACTCGGTCCCTCACATTGAGGAATTAACACAGAAATTGCGGGGCTATGATATACTATGGGTTCTATGACATCTCCTTCTATATCGTGTAACGTCTCAATGGTAAGGGCACGATGTTCTTCTGGGATACGAGTATATCCTTTCCGATTCACTGTTCCTTCTTTACAGCATCCCTCGCTCCCTCACATTGACGAATTAACACAGAAATTGCGTCGGTGTGAAATACTATGGGTTATATGACATCTCCTTCTAATTCGAGTAACGTATCTATCTAAACGAAAGGATTCTCATTTGGAATGCGAGTATCTCCTTTCCGCTGCACTATTCCTTCTTTACAGCATCCATCGCTCCCTCACACTGACGATTTATCGCAGAAATTGCGTCGCTATGAAATACAATCTCTTCCATGACACCACCTTCTAAATCGAGTAACGTATCAATGGTAACTACAGGATTTTCTTTTGGGATACGATTATCTCCTTTCCGATGCAGTATTCCTTCTTTACAGCATCAATCGCTCCCTCACATTGACGAATTAACACAGAAATTGCGGCACTATGAAATACTATGGGATCTATGACATCTCCTTCTAAATCGAGTAACGTTTCTATTTAAACGACAGGTTTTCCCATTGGGACACAACTATCTGCTTTCCGATGCACTATTCCTTCTTTACTGCATCCATCGCTCCCTCATGTGACGAATCAACACAGGAATTGTGTCGCTATGAAATACAATGTGTTCAATGACATCTCCTCTTAATTCGAGTAACGTTTCTATGGATACGTCAGGATATTCTTTTGGGATACGAGTATCTCCTTTCCGATGCACTATTCCTTCTTTACTGCATCCCTCACTCCCTCACATTGACGCATTAACACAGAAAGTGCGTCGCTATGAAATACTATGGGTTACGTGACTTCTGCTTCTAAATCGAGTAACGTATCCATGGAAACGACAGGATTTCCTTTTGGGGTAAAACTACCTCCTTTCCGATGCACTATTCCTACTTTACTGCATCCCTCGCTCCCTCACATTGACGAATTTACACAGAAATTGCGTCGCTATGATATTCTATGTGTTCTATGACATCTCCTTGTAAATCGAGTAATGTTTCTATGGAAACGATAGGATTTTTTTCGGGATACGAGCATCTCTTTTCCGATGCACTATTCATACTTTACTGCGTCTCTCGCTCCCTCACATTGACGAATTAACACAGAAATTGGTTCGTTTTGAAATACTATGGGTTCTATGACTTCTCCATCTAAATCGAGTAACGTTTCAATAGACACGACAAGATTTTCTTTTGGGATACGACTGTCTCTTTTCCGATGCACTATTTCATCTTAACTGCATCCTTCGCTCCCTCACATTGACGAATTAACACAGACATTGCGTCGCTATGAAAATCAACGGGTTCTATGACATCTCCTTCTAAATCGAGTAACGTATCTATGGTAACGACAAGATTTTCTTTTGGGATACGACTGTCTCTTTTCCGTTGCACTATTCCTTCTTTACTGCATCTCTCGCTCCCCTCACATTGACGAATTAACACTGAAATTGCGTCGCTATGAAATACTATGGGTTCTATGACCTCTCCTTCTAAATCGAGTAACGTTCGTAAGGAAACGACATGATTTTCTTTTGGAATGATAGTATCTTCTTTCCGATGCGCTATTCCTTATTTACTGCATACCTCGGTCCCTCACATTGAAGAATTAACACAGAAATTGTGTCACTATGAAATACTATGGGTCCTATGACTTCTCCTTCTAATTCGAGTAACGTTTCTTTAGAAACGACAGGATTTCCTTTAGAGATACGACTGTCTCCTTTCCGATGCACCATTCCTTCTTTACTGCATCCCTCGCTCCCTCACATTGACGAATTAACACCGGAGTTGCGTCGCTATGATATACTATGGGTCCTATGACATCTCCTTTTAAATCGAAAAACGTTTCTATGGAGACGACAGGAATTTCTTTTGGGATGCGACTATTTCCTTTCCGATGCACTATTCCTTCTTTACTGCATCCCTCGATTCCTCACATTGGCGGATTAACACAGAAATTGCGGCGCTATGAAATACTATGGGTTCTATAACATCTCCTTCTAAATCGAGTAACGTTTCTATGGAAACGACAGGATTTTCTTTTGGGATACGACTATCTCCTTTGCGATGCACTATTCCTTCTTTACTGCAACACTCGGTCCCTCACATTGACGAATTAACACAGAAATTGCGGGGCTATGATATACTATGGGTTCTATGACATCTCCTTCTATATCGTGTAACGTCTCAATGGTAAGGGCACGTTGTTCTTTTGGGATACGAGTATATCCTTTCCGATTCACTGTTCCTTCTTTACAGCATCCCTCGCTCCCTCACATTGACGAATTAACACAGAAATTGCGTCGCTGTGAAATACTATGGGTTATATGACATCTCCTTCTAATTCGAGTAACGTATCTATGGAAACGAATGGATTCTCATTTGGGATGCGAGTATCTCCTTTTCACTGCACTATTCCTTCTTTACAGCATCCATCGCTCCCTCACATTGACGATTTATCGCAGAAATTGCGTCGCTATGAAATACAATCTCTTCTATGACACCACCTTCTAAATCGAGTAACGTATCAGTGGTAACTACAGGATTTTCTTTTGGGATACGATTATCTCCTTTCCGATGCAGTATTCCTTCTTTACAGCATCCCTCGCTCCCTCACATTGACGAATTAACACAGAAATTGCGTCGTTCTGAAATACAACGGGTTCTATGACATCTCCTTCTAAATCGAATGACGTTTCTACGGAAACAACAGGATTTTCTTTTGGGATACGACTATATCCTTTCCGATGCACTATTCCCTCTTTCCTGCTTCCCTCGCTCCCTCACATTGACGAATCAACTTAGAATATGCGTAGCTATGAAATACTATGACTACTATGACATTTCCTTCTTAATCGAGTAACGTTTCTGTGGAAACGACAGAATTTTCTTCTGGGATCCGAGTATCTCCTTTCCGATACACTATTCCTTCCTTACTGCATCCCTCGCTCCCTAACGTTGACGAATTAACACAGAAATTGCGGCACTATAATATACTAAGGGTTCCATGATATCTCTTTCTAAATCGAGTAACGTTTCAATGGAGAGGACACGATTTTCTTTTGGGATACGAGTATCTCTATTGCGATGCACTATTCCTTCTTCACTGCATCCCTCGCTGGCTCACATTGACAAATTAGCACAGAAATTACGTCGCTATGAAGAACTATGTTTTCTATGACTTCTCCTTCTAAATCGAGTAACGTTTCTATAGAAACGACAGGATTTTCTTCTGGGATACGACTGTCTTATTTCCGATGCACTATTCCTACTTTACTGCACCCTCGCACCCTTACATTGACGAATTAACAAAGAAATTTCGTCACTATGAAATACAACGGGTTCTATGACATCTCCTTCTAAATCGAGTAACGTATCTATGGAAACGAAAGGATTTTGTTTTGGGATACGACCATCTCCTTTCCGATGCGCTATTCCATTTTTACTTCATACCTCGCTCCCTCACATTGACGAATTAACACTGAAATTGCGTCGCTATGATATACTATGGGTTCAATAAAAACTCCTTCTAAATCGAGTAACGTTTCTATGGAAACGACAGTTTTCTCTTTTGGGATACGACTATTTTCTTTACGATGCACTATTCCTTGTTTACTGCATCCCTCGCTCCCTCAAATTGACGAATTAACACAGAAATTGCGTCACTATGAAATACTATGGGTTCAATAAAAACTCCTTCTAAATCGAGTAACGTTTCTTTGGAAACGACAGTATTCTCTTTTGGGATACGAGTATTTCCTTTCCGATGCACTATTCATTCTTTACTGCATCCCCCGCTCCCACGCATTAAATAATTAACACAGAAATTGCGTCGCTAAGAAATACAATGGGTTGTATGACATATCCTTCTAAATCGAGTAACGTTTCTATGGAAACGACAGGATTACCTTTTGGGATACGAGTATGTCCTTTCCGATGCACTATTCCTTCTTTACTGCATCCCTCGCCTCCTCACATTGACGAATAATCGTAGAAAATGCGGCGCTATGAAATACTATGCGTTCTATGACATCTCCTTCTAAATCGAGTGACGTTTCTATGGAAACGACAGGAATTTCTCTTGGGATACGACAATCTCCTTTCCGGTGCACTATTCCTTCTTTACTGCATTCCTCGCACCCTCACATTGACAAAATAACACAGAAATTACGTCGCTATGAAATACTATGGGTTCTATGACATCTCCTTCTAAATCGAGTAGCGTATCTATGGAAATGACAGGATTTTCTTTTGGGATACGACCATCTCCGGTCCGATTCACTATTCCTTCATTACTGCATCCCTCACTCCCTCACATTGACGAATTAACACAGATATTGCGTCGCTATGAAATACTATGGGTTCCATGACTTCTCCTTCCAAATCGAGTATCGTTTCTATAGAAACGACTGGATTTCCCTTTGGGATACGAGTATCTCCCTTCCGATGCACTATTCCTTCTTTACTGCATACCTCGCTCCCTCACATTGACGAATTAACACAATAATTGCGACGCTATGAAATACTTTGGGTTCTATGACATCTCCTTCTAAATCGAGTACGTTTCTATGGAATCGACAGGATTTTCTTTTGGGATACGACTATCTCCTTTCCGATGCACTATTATTTCCTTACCTCATCCCTCGGACCCTCACATTGACGATTTAACACAGAAACTGCGTCGCTATGAAATACTATGAGTTCTGTAACATCTCCTTCTAAATCGAGTAAAGTTTCAATGGAAACGATAGGATTTTTTTTTGGGATTCGAGTATCTCCTTTGCGATGCACTATTAACTCTTTACAGCATCCGTCACTACCTCACATGATCGCATTAACACAGAAATGGCGTCATTATGAAATATAACGGGTTCTATGACATCTCCTCTTAAATGGAGTAACGTTTCTACGGAAACAACGGGAATTTCTTTTGGGATACGACTATCACCTTTCCGATGCAATATTCCTTTTTTACTGCATCCCTCGCTCCCTCACATTGCCGAATTAACACAGAATCTGCGTCGCTAAGCAATACTATGGGTTCTATGACATCTCCTTCTAAATCGAGTATCGTTTCTGTAGAAACGGCTGGATTTCCCTTTGGGATACGACCATCTCCTTTCCGATGCGCTATTCCTTCTTTACTTCATCCCTCGCTCCCTCACATTGACGAATTAACACAGAAATTGCGTCGCTATGAGATACTATGGGTTCAATAAAAACTCCTTCTACATCGAGTAACGTTTCTATGGAAACGACAGTATTCTCTTTTGGGATACGAGTATTTCCTTTCCGATGAACCATTCATTCTTTACTGCATCCCCCGCTCCCACGCATTAACGAATTAACACAGAAATTGCGTCGCTAAGAAATACAATGGGTTGTATGACATATCCTTCTAAATCGAGTAACGTTTCTATGGAAACGACAGGATTTTATTTTGGGATACGACTATCTCCTTTCCGATGCACTATTCCTTCCTTACTCCATCCCTCGCTCCCTCACATTGACAATTTAACACAGAAATTGCGTCACTATGAAATTCCATGGGTTCTATGACATCTCCCTCTAAACCGAGTAACGTTTCTATGGATACGACGATTTTTCTTTTGGGATACGACTATTTCCATTCCGATGCAATATTCCTTCTTTACTGCATCCCTCGCTCCCTCACATCGACGATTTAACACAGAAATTGCGTCGTTATGAAATACTATTGGTTGTATGACACATCCATCTAAATCATGTAACGTTTCGATGGAAACGACAGGATTTTCTTTTGGGATACCACTATCTCCTATCCGAAGCACTTATAGTTCTTTACTGCACTCCTGGAGCCTTCACATAGACGAATTAACACAGAAACTGCGTCGCTATGAAATACTATGGGTTCTATGACATCTCCCTCTAAATCGAGTTACGTTTCAATGGATACGACAGGATTTTCTTTTCGGTTACGACTATCTCCTTTCCGATGCACTATTCATTCTTTACTGCATCCCGCGCTTTCTCACATTCACGAGTTAACACATAAATTTCGTCGCTATGAAATACATTGTGTGCTATGACATCTCCTTCTAAATCGAGTAACGTTTCTATGGAAACGACAGGATATTCTTTTGGGATACGAGTGCCTCATTTCCGAAGCATTATTCCTTCTTTACTGCATCCCTCGCTCCCTCACATTGACGAATTTACACAGAGATTGCGTCGCTATGAAATACAATGGGTTTTATGACATCTCCTTCTAAATCGAGTAACGTTTCTGTTGACACGACAGGATTTCATTTTGGGATACCACTAGCTCCTATCCTATGCACTATTGCTTCTTTCCTGCTTCCCTCGCTCTCTCACATTGACGAATTAACAAAGAAATTACGTCGTTATGAAATACTATAAGTTGTATGACATATCCTTCTAATTCATGTAATGCTTCTATGGAAACGACAGGATTTTCTTTCAGGATACTACTATCTCCTATCCAAAGCACTTATCCTTATTTACTGCACTCCTGGCGCACTCACATTGACGAATTAACACAGAAACTGCGTCGCTATGAAATACTATGGGTCCAATAAAATCTCCTTCTAATCGAGTAACGTTTCTATGGAAAGGACAATATTCTCTTTTGGGATACGACTATTTCTTTTCCGACTCACTATTCATTATTTACTGCATCCCTCGCTCCCTGACATTGACGAATTAACACAGAAATTGCTTCGCTGTGTAAAACTATGGGTTCTACGACTTCCCCTTCTAAATCGATTAACGTTTCCATGGAAACGACAGGATCTTCTTTCAGGATACTACTATCTCCTCTCCGAAGAACTTATCCTTCTTTACTGCACTTCTGGCGCACTCACATTGACGAATCAACACAGAAACTGCATCGCTATGAAATACTATGGGTCCAATAAAATCTCCTTCTAAATCGAGTAACGTTTCATTGGAAAGGACAGGATTTTCTTTTGGGATACGAGTGCCTCCTTTCCGAAGCATTATTCCTTCTTTACTGCATCCCTCGCTCCCACACATTGACGAATTTACACAGAGATTGCGTCGCTATGAAATACAATGGGTATTATGACATCTCCTTCTAAATCGAGTAACGTTTCTGTGGACACGACAGGATTTTATTTTGGGATACCACTATCTCCTATCCGATGCACTGTTGCTTCTTTCCTGCTTCCCTCGCTCTCTCACATTGACGAATTAACAAAGAAATTGCGTCGTTATGAAATACTATAAGTTGTATGACACATCCTTCTAATTCATGTAATGCTTCTATGGAAACGACAGGATTTTCTTTCAGGATAATACTATCTCCTATCCGAAGCACTTATCCTTATTTACTGCACTCCTGGCGCACTCACATTGACGAATTAACACAGAAACTGCGTCGCTATGACATACTATGGGTCCAATAAAATCTCCTTCTAAATCGAGTAACGTTTCTATGGAAAGGACAATATTCTCTTTTGGGATACGACTATTTCTTTTCCGACTCACTATTCATTCTTTACTGCATCCCTCGCTCCCTGACATTGACGAATTAACACAGAAATTGCTTCGCTATGTAAAACTATGGGTTCTACGACTTCCCCTTAGAAATCGAGTAACGTTTCCATGGAAACGACAGGATTTTCTTTCAGGATACTACTATCTCCTCTCCGAAGAACTTATCCTTCTTTACTGCACTCCTGGCGCACTCACATTGACGAATCAACACAGAAACTGCATCGCTATGAAATACTATGGGTCCAATAAAATCTCCTTCTAAATCGAGTAACGTTTCATTGGAAAGGACAGGATTTTCTTTTGGGATACGACTTTCTCCTTTCCGATGCACTATACCTTCTTTACTGCATCCCTCGCTCCCTCACATTGCCGAATTAACACAGAAATTGCTTAGCTATGTAAAACTATGGGTTCTACGACTTCTCCTTCTAAATCGAGTAACGTTTCTATAGAAACGACAGGATTTTTTTTTGGGATACGAATATCTCCTTTCCGATGTACTATTCCTTTTTTAATGCATCCCTCGCTCCCTCACATTGACGAATTAACACAGAAATTGCGTCGCTATGAAAGACTATGGGTTCTATAACATCTCCTTCTAAATCGAGAAACGTTCCAATGGAAACGACAGGATTTTCTTTTGGGATACGACTATTTTCTTTAAGATGCACTCTTCCTTATTTACTGCATCCCTCGCTCCCTCACATTGACGAATTAACACAGAAATTGCGTCGCTATGATATACAATGGGTTCTATGACATCTCCCTCTAACCCGAGTAACGTTTCTATGGACACGACAGGATTTTCTTTTGGGATACGACTATCTCCTTTCCGATATACTATTCCTTTTTTACTGCATCCCTCGCTCCCTCACATTGACGATTTAACACAGAAATTGCGTCGCTATGAAATACTATGGGTTCTAAAACATCTCCTTCTAAATCGAGAAGCGATCCAATGGAAACGACAGGATTTTCTTTTGGGATACGACTATTTTCTTTAAGATGCACTATTCCTTGTTCACTGCATCCCTCGCTCCCTCACGTTGACGAATTAACACAGAAATTGCGTCGCTATGAAACACTATGTGTCCAATAAAATCTCCTTCTAAATCGAGTAACGTTTCTATGGAAAGGACAGGATTTTCTTTTGGGATACGACTATCTCCTTTCCGATGCACTATTGCTTCTTTACTGCATCCCTCGCTCGCTCACATTGCCGAATTAACACAGAAATTGCTTCGCTATGTAAATCTATGGGTTCTACGACTTCTCCTTCTATATCGTGTAACGTTTCTATAGAAACGACAGGATTTTCTTTTGTGATACCACTATCTCCTTTCCGATGCACTATTCCTTTTTTAATGCATCCCTCGCTCCCTCACATTGGCGAATTAACACAGAAATTGCGTCGCTATGAAATACTATGGGTTCTAAAACATCTCCTTCTAAATCGAGAAACGTTCAAATGGAAACGACAGGATTTCCGTTTGGGATACGACTATTTTCTTTAACATGCACTATTCATTGTTCACTGTATCCCTCGCTCCCTCACATTGAAAAATTAACACAGAAATTGCGTCGCTATAAAATACAATGGGTTCAAAGACATCCCCTCTAAACCGAGTAACGTTCCAATGGATACGACAGGATTTTCTTTCGGAATACAACTATCTAATTTCCAATGCACTTATACTTTTATACTGCACTCCTGGCGCCCTCACATTGACGAAGTAACACATAAATTGCGTTGCTACGAAATACTATGGGTTCTATGACTTCCCCTTCCAAATCGAGTAACGTTTCCATGGAATCGACAGGATCTTCCTTTGGGATACGAGTATCTCCTTTCCGATGCACCATTCCTTCTTTACTGCATCCCAAGCTACCACAAATTCACGAATTAACACAGAAATTATGTCGCTATGATATACTTTGGGATCTATGACATCCCCTTCTAAATCGAATAACGTCTCTAAGGAAGCGACAGGATTTTCTTTTGGGATACGAGTACCTCCTTTGCGATGCACTATTCCTTCCTTACTGCATCCCTCGCTCCCTCACATTGACGAATTAACACATAAATTGCGTCGCTATGAAATTCAATGAGTTCTATGACATCTCATTCTAAATCGAGTAACGTTTCTATGGATGGAAACGACAAGATTTCCTTTTGGGATACGACTATCTCCTTTCCGATGTACTATTCCTTTTTTATTGCATCCCTCGCTCCCTCACATTGACGTATTAACACAGAAATTGCGTCGCTATGTAATACTATGGGTTCTACGACTTCTCCTTCTAAATCGAGTAACGTTTCTATGGAAACGACAGGGTTTTCTTTTGGGATACGACTATCTCCTTTCTGATGTCCTATTCCTTCTTTACTGCATCCCTTGCTCCCTCACATTGACGAATTAACACAGAAATTGCGTCGCTATGAAATACTATGAGTTCTAAAACATCTCCTTCTAAATCGCGAAACGTTCTTATGGAATCGACAGGATTTTCTTTTGGGATACGACTATTTTCATTACGATGGCCTATTCCTTGTTCACTGCATCCCTCGCTCCCTCACATCGACGAATTGACACAGTAATTGCGTCGCTATGAAATACCATGTGTCCAATAAAGTCTCCTTCTAAATCGAGTACCATTTCTATGGAAACGACAGTATTCTCTTTTGGGATACGACTATTTCCTTTCCGGCCCACTATTCATTCTTTACTGCACCCCTCGCTCCCTCAAAATGACGAATTAACACAGAAATTGCGTCACTAAGTAATACTATGGGTTGTGTGACATATCCTTCTAAATCGAGTAACGTTTTTATGGAAACGACAGGATTTTTTTTTGGGATACGACTATCTCCTTTCCGATGTACTATTCCTTCTTTACTGCATCCCTCGCTCCCTCACATTGACGAATTAACACAGAAATTGCGTCGCTATGAAATACTATGGGTTCTATAACATCTCCTTCTAAATCGAGAATCGTTCCAATGGAAACGGCAGGATTTTCTTTTGGGATACGACTATTTTCTTTAAGATGCACTATTCCTTATTTACTGCATCCCTCGCTCCCTCACATTGACGAATTAACACAGAAATTGCGTCGCTATGAAATACAATGGGTTGTATGACATCTCCCTCTAAACCGAGTAACGTTTCTGTGGACACGACAGGATTTTATTTTGGGATACTACTATCTCCTATCCGATGCACTAATCCTTCATTGCTGCGTCCCTCGCTACCTCACATTGACGACTTAACACATAAATTGCGTCGTTATGAAATACTATGGGTTGTATGACATATCCTTTTAAATCATCTAATGTTTTAATGGAAACGACAGGATTTTCTTTCAGGATACTACTATCTCCTATCCGAAGCACTTATCCTTCTTTACCGCACTCCTGGCGCACTCACATTGACGATTTTAACACAGAGACTGCGTCGCTATGAAATACTATGGGTCTAATAAAATCTCCTTCTAAATCGAGTAACGTTACTATGGAAAGGACAATATTCTCTTTTGGGATACGTCTATTTCCTTTCGGAGTCACTATTCATTCTTTACTGCATCCCTCGCTCCCTCACATTGACGAATAAACACAGAAATTGCTTCGCTAAGTAAAACTATGGGTTCTACGACTTCCCCTTCTAAATCGAGTAACGTTTCTATGGAAACGACAGGAATTTCTTTTGGGATACGACTATCTCCTTTCCGTTATACTATTCCTTTTTTACTGCATCCCTCGCTCCATCACATTGACGTTTAAACACAGAAATTGCGTCGCTATGAAGTACTATGGGTTCTAAAACATCTCCTTCTAAATCGAGAAGCGATCCAATGGAAACGACAGGATTTTTTTTTGGGATACGACTATTTTCTTTAAGATGCACTATTCCTTGTTCACTGCATCCCTCGCTCCCTCACATTGACGAATTAACACAGAAATTGCGTCGCTATGAAATACTATGTGTCCAATAAAACCTCCTTCTAAATCGAGTAACGTTTCTATGGAAACGACAGGATTTTCTTTTGAGATACGACCAACTCCTTTCCGATGCTCTATTCCTTCTTTACTGCATCCCTCGCTCCCTCACATTGCCGAATTAACACAGAAATTGCTACGCTATGTAAATCTATGGGTTCTACGACTTCTCCTTCTAAATCGTGTAACGTTTCTATAGAAACGACAGGATTTTCTTTTGTGATACGACTGTCTCCTTTCCGATGCACTATTCCTTTTTTAATGCATCCCTCGCTCCCTCTCATTGGCGAATTAACACAGAAATTGCGTCGCTATGAAATACTATGGGTTCTAAAACATCTCCTTCTAAATCGAGAAACATTCCAATGGAAACGACAGAATCTTCTTTTGGGATACGACTATTTTCTTTAAGATGCACCATTCCTTGTTTACAGCATCCCTCGCTCCCTCACATCGACGAATGAACACAGAAATTGCGTCGCTATGAAATACTATGTGTCCAATAAAATCTCCTTCTAAATCGAGTAACGTTTCTATGGAAACGACAGTATTCTCTTCTGGGATACGACTATTTCCTTTCCCACTCACTATTCATTCTTTACTGCATACCTCGCTACCTCACATTGACGAATTAACACAGAAATTGCGTCGCTATGTAATACTATGGGATCTACGACTTCTCCTTCTAAATCGAGTAACGTTTCTGTGGAAACGACAGGGTTTTCTTTTGGGATACGACTATCTCCTTTCCGATGCACTATTCCTTTTTTAATGCATCCCTCGCTCCCTCACATTGGCGAATTATCACAGAAATTGCGTCGCTATGAAATACTATGGGTTCTGTGACATCTCCTTATAAATCGAGAAACGTTCAAATGGAAACGACAGGATTTTCGTTTGGGATACGACTATTTTCTTTAAGATGCACTATTCATTGTTCACTGCATCCCTCGCTCCCTCACATTGACCAATTAACGCAGAAATTGCGTTGCTATGAAATACAATGGGTTCAAAGACATCTCCCTCTAAACCGAGTAACGTTCCAATGGATACGACAGGATTTTCTTTCGGAATACAATTATCTAATTTCCAATGCACTTATACTTTTATACTGCACTCCTGGCGCCCTCACATTGACGAAGTAACACATAAATTGCGTTGCTACGAAATGCTATGGGTTCTATGACTTCCCCTTCTAAATCGAGTAACGTTTCTATGGAATCGACAGGATCTTCCTTTGGGATACGAGTATCTCCTTTCCGATGCACCATTCCTTCTTTACTGCATCCCAAGCTACCACACATTCACGAATTAACACAGAAATTATGTCGCTATGATATACTTTGGGATCTATGACATCCCCTTCTAAATCGAATAACGTCTCTAAGGAAGCGACAGGATTTTCTTTTGGGATACGAGTACCTCCTTTGCGATGCACTATTCCTTCCTTACTGCATCCCTCGCTCCCTCACATTGACGAATTAACACATAAATTGCGTCGCTATGATATTCAATGAGTTCTATGATATCTCATTCTAAATCGAGTAACGTTTCTATGGATGCAAACGACAAGAATTCCTTTTGGGATACGACTATCTCCTTTCCGATGTACTATTCCTTTTTTAATGCGTCCCTCGCTCCCTCACATTGACGAATTAACAAAGAAATTGTGTCGCTATGAAATACTACGGGTTCTAAAACATCTCCCTCTAAATCGAGAAACGTTCCAATGGAAACGACAGGAATTCCTTTTGGGATACGACTATCTCCTTTCCGATGTACTATTCCTTTTTTACTGCGTCCCTCGCTCCCTCACATTGACGAATTAACACAGAAATTGTGTCGCTATGAAATACTACGGGTTCTAAAACATCTCCTTCTAAATCGAGAAACGTTCCAATGGAAACGACAGGATTTTTTTTTTGGGATACGACTATTTTCTTTAAGATGCACTATTCCTTGTTCACTGCATCACTCGCTCCCTCACATTGACGAATTACCACAGAAATTGCGCCGCTATGAAATACTATGGGTCCAATAAAATCTCCTTCTAAATCGAATAACGTTTCTATGGAAAGGACAATATTCTCTTTTGGGATACGACTATTTCCTTTCCGACTCACTATTCATTCTTTACAGCTTCCCTCGCTCCCTCACATTGACGAATTAACACAGAAATTGCGTCGCTAAGAAATACTATGACTTGTATGACATATCCTTCTTAATCGAGTAACGTTTCTATAGAAACGGCAGGATTTTTTTTTGGGATACGAATATCTCCTTTCCGATGTACTATTCCTTTTTTAATGCATCCCTCGCTCCTTCACATTGTCGAATTAACACAGAAATTGCGTCGCTATGAAATACTATGGGTTCTAAAACATCTCCTTATAAATCGAGAAACGTTCAAATGGAAACGACAGGATTTCCTTTTCTGATACGACTATTTTCTTTAAGATGCACTATTCCTTGTTCACTGCAACCCTCGCTCCCACACATTGACCAATTAACACAGAAATTGCGTCGCTATGAATTACAACGGGTTCAAAGACATCTCCCTCTAAACCGAGTAACGATTCAATGGATACGACATAATTTTCTTTTGGGATACGACTATCTAGTTTCCAATGCACTTATACTTTTATACTGCACTCCTAGCGCCCTCACATTGACGAAGTAACACATAAATTGCGTTGCTATGAAATACTATGGGTTTTAAGACTTCCCCTTCTAAATCGAGTAACGTTTCTATGGAAACGACCGGATATAAGTTTGGGATACGACTAACTCCTTTGCGATGCACTATTCCGTCTTTACTGCATCCCTCGCTCCCTCATATTGACAATTTAACACAGATAGTGCGTCGCTATGAAATACAATGGGTTCTATGACATCTCCCTCTAAACCGAGTAACGTTTCTATGCATACGACAGGATTTTCTTTTGGGATACTACTATCTCCTATCCGATGCACTATTCCTTCTTTTCTGCATCCCTCGCTCCCTCACATTGACGAATTGACATATAAATTGCGTCGTTATGAAATATTATGGGTAGTATGTCATATCCATCTAAATCATGTAATGTTTCCACGGAAACAACAGGATTTTCTTTTGGGATACTACTATCTCCTATCCGATGCATTTATCTTTCTTTACTGCACTCCTGGCGCCCTCACATCGACGAATTTACACAGAAACTGCGTCGCTATGAAATACTATGTGTCCAATAAAATTACCTTCTAAATCGAGTAACGTTTCTATGGAAACGACAGTATTCTCTTCTGGGATACGACTATTTTCTTTCCGACTCACTTATCATTCTTTACTGCATCCCTCGCTACCTCACATTGACGAATTAACACAGAAATTGCGTCGCTATGTAATACTATGGGTTCTACGACTTCTCCTTCTAAATCGAGTAACGTTTCTATGGAAACGACAGGGTTTTCTTTTGGGATACGACTATCTTCTTTCCGATGTACTATTCCTTCTTTACTGCATCCCTCGCTCCCTCAAAATGACGAATTAACACAGAAATTGCGTCGCTAAGAAATACTATGGGTTGTGTGACATATCCTTCTAAATCGAGTAACGTTTTTATGGAAACGACAGGATTTTCTTTTGGGATACGACTATCTCCTTTCCGATGTACTATTGCTTCTTTACTGCATCCCTCGCTCCCTCACATTGACGAATTAACACAGAAATTGCGTCGCTATGAAATACTATGGGTTCTATAACATCTCCTTCTAAATCGAGAATCGTTCCAATGGATACGGCAGGATTTTCTTATGGGATACGACTATTTTCTTTAAGATTCCTTATTTACTGCATCCCTCGCTCCCTCATATTGACGAATTAACACAGAAATTGCGTCGCTATGAAATACAATGGGTTGTATGACATCTCCCTCTAAACCGAGTAACGCTTCTATGGACACGACAGGATTTTATTTTGGGATACTACTATCTCCTATCCGATGCACTAATCCTTCATTGCTGCGTCCCTCGCTCCCTCACATTGTCGACTTAACACATAAATTGCGTCGTTATGAAATACTATGGGTTGTATGACATATACTTCTAAATCATGTAATGTTTTAATGGAAACGACAGGATTTTCTTTCAGGATACTACTATCTCCTATCCGAAGCACTTATCCTTCTTTACCGCACTCCTGGCGCACTCACATTGACGAATTAACACAGAATCTGCGTCGCTATGAAATACTATGGGTCCAATAAAATCTCCTTCTAAATCGAGTAACGTTACTATGGAAAGGACAATATTCTCTTTCGGGATACGACTATTTCCTTTCCGACTCACTATTCATTCTTTACTGCATCCCTAGCTACCTCACATTGACGAATTAACACAGAAATTGCGTCGCTATGAAATACTATGGGTTCTATAACATCTCCTTATAAATCGAGAAACGTTCCAATGGAAACGACAGGATTTTATTTTGGGATCCGACTATTTTCTTTAAGATGCACTAATCCTTGTTCACTGCATCCCCCGCTCCCTCACATTGACCAATTAACACAGATATTTCGTCGCTATAAAATACAATGGGTTCAATGACATCTCCCTCTAAACCGAGTAACGTTTCAATGGATACGACAGGGTTTTCTTTTGGGGTACGACTATCAAATTTCTTATGCACTTATCCTTCTATACTGCACTCCTGGCGCCCTCACATTGACGAAGTAACACATAATTTGCGTTGCTATGAAATACTATGGGTTCTATGGCTTCTACTTCTAAATCGAGTAACGTTTCTATGGAATCGACAGGTTCTTCTTTGGGATACGAGTATCTCCTTTCCGATGCACTATTCCTTCTTTACTGCATCCCGCGCTACCACACATTCACGGATTAACACAGAAATTATGTCGCTATGAAATACTTTGGGATCTATGACATCCCCTTCTAAATCGTGTATCGTCTCTATGGAAACGACAGGATTTTCTTTTGGGATACGAGTACCTCCTTTCCGATGCACTATTCCTTCTTTACTGCATCCCTCGCTCCAACACATTGACGAATTAACACATAAATGGCGTCGCTATGAAATACAATGGGTTCTATGACGTCTCCTTCTAAATCGAGTAACGTTTCTATGGAAACGACTGGATTTTCTTTTGGGATACGACTATTTTCTTTAAGATGCACTATTCCTTATTTACTGCATCCCTCGCTCCCTCACATTGACGAATTAACACAGAAATTGCGTCGCTATGAAATACAATGGGTTGTATGACATCTCCCTCTAAACCGAGTAACGTTTCTATGAACACGACAGGATTTTATTTTGGGATACTACTATCTCCTATCTGATGCACTATTCCTTCTTTCCTGCTTCCCTCGCTCCCTCACATTGACGACTTAACACAGAAATTGCGTCGTTATGAAATACTATGGGTTGTATGACATATCCTTCTAAATCATGTAATGTTTCTGTGGAAACGACAGGATTTTCTTTCAGGATACTACTATCTCCTATCCGAAGCAGTTATCCTGCTTTACTGCACTTCTGGCGCACTCACATTGACGAATTAACACAGAAACTGCGTCGCTATGAAATACTATGGGTCCAAAAAAATCTCCTTCTAAATCGAGTGACGTTTCTATGGAAGGGACAATATTCTCTTTTGGGATACGACTATTTCCTTTCCGACTCACTATTCATTCTTTACTGCATCCCTCGCTCCCTCACATTGTCGAATAAACACAGAAATCGCTTCGCTATGTAAAACTATGGGTTCTACGACTTCCCCTTCTAAAACGAGTAACGTTACTATGGAAACGACAGGATTTTCTTTTGGATATGAGTATCTCCTTTCCGATATACTATTCCTTTTTTACTGCATCCCTCGCTCCATCACATTGACGTTTAAACACAGAAATTGCGTCGCTATGAAATACTCTGGGTTCTAAAACATCTCCTTCTAAATCGAGAAGCGATCCAATGGAAACGACAGGATTTTCTTTTGGGATACGGCTATTTTCTTTAAGATGCACTATTCCTTGTTCACTGCATCCCTCGCTCCCTCACATTGACGAATTACCACAGAAATTGCGTCCCTATGAAATACTATGTGTCCAATTAAATCTCCTTCCAATTCAAGTAACGTTTCTATCGAAACGACAGTATTATCTTCTGGGATACGACTATTTCATTTCCGACTCACTATTCATTCTTTACTGCATCCCTCGCTACCTCACATTGACGAATTAACGCAGAAATTGCGTCGCTATGTAATACTATGGGTTCTACGACTTCTCCTTCTAAATCGAGTAACGTTTCTATGGAAACGACAGGGTTTTCTTTTGGGATACGACTATCTCCTTTCCGATGTACTATTACTTCATTACTGCATCCCTCGCTCCCTCACATTGACGAATTAACAGAGATATTGCGTCGCTATGAAATACTATGGGTTCTATAACATCTCCTTATAAATCGAGAAACGTTCCAATGGAAACGACAGGATTTTATTTTGGGATCCGACTATTTTCTTTAAGATGCACTATTCCTTGTTCACTGCATCCCCCGCTCCCTCACATTCACCAATTAACACAGATATTTCGTCGCTATGAAATACAATGGGTTCAATGACATCTCCCTCTAAACCGAGTAACGTTTCAATGGATACGACAGGGTTTTATTTTGGGATACGACTATCAAATTTCTAATGCACTTATCCTTCTATACTGCACTCCTGGCGCCCTCACATTGACGAAGTTCCACATAATTTGCGTTGCAATGAAATACTATGGGTTCTATGGCTTCTCCTTCTAAATCGAGTAACGTTTCTATGGAATCGACAGGTTCTTCTTTGGGATACGAGTATCTCCTTTCCGATGCACTATTCCTTCTTTACTGCATCCCGCGCTACCACACATTCACGAATTAACACAGAAATTATGTCGCTATGAAATACTTTGGGATCTATGACATCCCCTTCTAAATCGAGTACCGTCTCTATGGAAACGACAGGATTTTCTTTTGGGATACGAGTACCTCCTTTCCGATGCACTTTTCCATCTTTACTGCATCCCTCGCTCCCTCACATTGACGAATTAACACATAAATGGCATCGCTATGAAATACAATGTGTTCTATGACGTCTCCTTCTAAATCGAGTAACGTTTCTATGGAAACGACAGGATTTTCTTTTGGGATACGACAATCTCCTTTCCGATGCACTATTCCTTCTTTACTGCATCCCTCGCTCCCTCACATTGACGAATTGACACAGAAATTGAGCCGCTATGAAATACTATGGGTCCAATAAAATCTCCTTCTAAATCGAGTTACGTTTCTATGGAAAGGACAATATTCTCTTTTGGGATACGACTATTTCCTTTCCGACTCACTATTCATTCTTTACAGCATCCCTCGCTCCCTCACATTGACGAATTAACACAGAAATTGCGTCTCTAAGAAATACTATGGGTTCTATAACATCTCCTTCTAAATCGAGAAACGTTCATATGGAACGAAACGATTTTCTTTTGGAATACGAATATTTTCTTTAAGATGCACCATTCCTTGTTTACTGCATCCCTCGCTCCCTGACATTGACGAATTAACAGAGAAATTGCGTCGCTATGAAATACTGTGGGTCCAATAAAATCTCCTTCTAAATCGAGTAACGTTTCTATGGAAACGACAGTATTCTCTTTTGGGATACGACTTATTCCTTTCCGATTCACTATTCATTCTTTACTGCATCCCTCGCCCCTTCACATTGACGAATTAACACTGAAGTTGGGTCGCTTAGAAATACTATGGGTTGTATGACATATCCTTCTAAATCGAGTAACGTTTCTACGGAAACGACAGGATTTAAGTTTGGGATACGACTAACTCCTTGCCGATGCACTATTCCGTCTTTACTGCATCGCTCGCTCCCTCATATTGACATTTTAACACCTAAATAGCGTCGCTATGAAATACAATGGGTTCTATGACATCTCCCTCTAAACTGAGTATCGTTTCCATGCATACGACTGGATTTTCTTTTGGGATACTACTATCTCCAATCCGATGCACTATTCCTTCTTTCCTGCATCCCTCGCTCCCTCACATTGACGAATTAACATAGAAATTGCGTCGTTATGAAATACTATGGGTAGTATGTCATATCCTTCTAAATCATGTAATGTTTCCATGGAAACAACTGGATTTTCTTTTGGGATACTACTATCTCCTATCCGATGCACTAATTCTTCTTTACTGCACTCCTGGCGCCCTCACACCGACGAATTAACACAGAAACTGCGTCGCTATGAAATACTGTGGGTTGTACGATATATCCTTCTAAAACGAGTAACGTTTCTATGGAAACGACAGGATTTTATTTAGGGATACGACTATCTGCTTTCCGATGCACTTTTCCGTGTTTACTGCATCCCTCGCTCCCTCACATTGACAATTTAACACAGAAGTTAAGCCGCTATGAAATACTACGGGTTCTATGACATTTCCCTCTAAACTGAGTAACGTTTCTATGGATACGACAGGGATTTCTTTTGGGATACGACCATCTACTTTCCGATGCACTAATCCCTCATAACTGCATTACTCGTTCCCTCACATTGACGAATTTACACAGAAATTGCTTTGCTATGAAATACTATGGGTTGTATGACATATCTTTCTAAATTATGTAATGTTTCAATGGAAACGACAGGATTTTCTTTTGGGATACGTCTATCTCCTATCCGATGCACTTATGCTTCTTTAATGCACTCCTGGCGCCCTCACATTGATGAATTAACACAGAAACTGCGCCGCTATGTAATACTATGGGTTCCATGACATCTCCCTCTAAAGCGAGTAACGTTTTTATGGATACGACAGGATTTTTTTATGGGATACGACTTTCTCCCTTCCGATGCACTATTCCTTCTTTATTACATCCCTCGCTCCCTCACATTGACGAATTAACACAGAAATTGCGTCGCTGTGATATACTATGGGTTGTATGACTTATCCTTTAAAATCATGTAACATTTCCATGGAAACGACAGTATTTTTTTTTGGGTTACGACTACCTATTTTCCGATGCACTTATCCCTCTTTACTGCACTCCTGGCGCCCTCACATTGACGAATTAACACAGGAATTGCGTTGCTATGACGTATTATGGGTTCTATGACTTCTCCTTCTAAGTCGAGTAACGTTTCTACGGAAACGGCTGGATTTTTTTTGGGATGCGAGTATCTCCTTTCCGATGCACTCTTCCTTCTTTGCTGCACACCTCGCGCACGCACATTGACGAATTAACGCAGAAATTGCGGGGCTATGAAATTCAATAGATTCTATGACATCTTCTAAATCGAGTTTCGTTTCAATGGAAACAACTGGATTTTCTATCGGGATACGGGTATCTCCTTTCCGATGCACTATTCCTTCTTTACTGCATCCCTCGCTCCCTCACATTGGCAATTTAACACATAAATTGCGTCGCTATGAAATACTATCGGTTCTATGAGATCTCCCTCTAAACCAAGTAACGTTTCTGTGGATACGACAGGATTTTCTTTTGGGGTATGACTATCTCCTTTCCGATGAACTATTCCTTCTTTACTGCATCCCTCGCTCCCTCAGATTGACGAATTAACACAGTAATTGCGTCGCTATGAAATACTATGGGTTTTATGACATATCCCTGTAAATCGAGTAACGTTTCTATGGAAACGACAGGATTATATTTTGGGATAAGAGTATCTCTTTTCCGATGCACTCTTCCTTCTTTCCTGCATCCCTCGCTCCCTCACATTCAGAATTAACACTGAAATTGCGTCGCTAGGAAATACTGTGTGTTCTATGACATCTCCTTCTAAGTCGGGTAACATTTCTATGGAAACGGCAGGATTTTCTTTTGGGATACGAGTATCTCCTTTCCGATGCACTATTAATTCTTTACTGCACTCCTGGCGATTTCACATTGACGAATTAACACAGGAATTGCGTTGCTATGAAGTACTTTGGGTTCTCTGACTTCTCCTACTAAATCGAGTAACGTTTCTACGGAAACGACAGGATTTTTTTTGGGATGCGAGTATCTCCTTTCCGATGCACTATTCCTTCTTTGCTGCACACCTCGCGCACGCACATTGACGAATTAACGCAGAAATTGCGGGGCTATGAAATTCTATGGATTCTATGACATCTTCTAAATCGAGTTACGTTTCAATGGAAACAACTGGATTTTCTATCGGGATACGACTATTTCCTTTCCGATGCACTATACCTTCTTTACTGCATCTCTCGCTCCCTCACATTGACGAATTTACAAAGAAATTTTGTCGCTATGAAATACTGTGGGTTCTATAACATCTCCATCTAAATCGAGTACCGTTTCTATGGAAACGACAGGATTTTATTTTGGGATACGACTATCTCCTTTACGATGCACTATTCCTTCTTTACTGCATCCCTCGCTCCCTCCCATTGACATTTTAACACAGAATTTGCTTCGCTATGAAATACTATGGGTTGTATGACATATCCTTCTAAATCATGTAACGTTTCTATGGAAACGACAGGATTTTCTTTTGGGATACGAGTATCTCCTTTCCGATGCCCCAATCCTTCTTTACAGCATCCCCCGCTCCCTCACAATGACGAATAAACACAGGAATTGCGTCGCTATGAAATACTATATGTCCCATGAAATCTCCTTGTAAATCGAGTGACGTTTCTATGGAAACGACAGTATTATCTTTTGGGATAAGAGTATCTCCTTTCCGATGCACTATTCCTTCTTTACTGCATACCTCGCTCCCTCCCATTGACTAATTAACACAGATATTGCATCGCTATGAAATACAATGGGTTCCATGATATTGCCTTTTAAATGGAGTAACGTTTCTGTGGAAACGACAGAATTTTCACTTCGGATACGACTATCTCCTTTCCGATGCACTATTCCTTCTTTACTGCACTCCTCGAGCCCTCACATTGACGAATTAACTAAGAAATTACGACGCTACGAAACACTATATGTACTATGACTTCTCCTTGTAAATCGAAAAACATTTCTATGGAAACGTTTGGATTTTCTTTTGTCATACGAGTGTCTCCTTTCCGATGCACTATCCCTCATTTTCTGCAGCCCTTGCTCCCTCACATTGACGAATTAACACAGAAATTGCGTCGCTATGAAATAGAATGTGTTCGATGACATCTCCTTCTAAATGGTGTAAAGTTTCAATAGAAACGACAGGATTTTCTTTTGGGATACGACTGACTAATTTCCGATGCACCATTCCTGCTTCACTGCATCCCTCGCTCCCTCACATTGACGATTTAACACAGAAATTGCGGCGCTATGAAATACTATGGGTTCTATGACATTTCCTTCTAAATCGAGTAACGTATCTACGGAAACATAATTTTCTTTTGGAATACGACTATCTCCTTTCCTTTGCACTATTCCTTTTTTACTGCATTCCCCGCTCCCTCACATTGGCGAATTAACACAGAAATTGCATCGCTATGAAATACTATGTGTTGTATGACATATCCTTCTAAATCATATAACGTTTCTATGGAAACGACAACATTTTCTTTTGGGATACGATTATAACCTATCCGATGCACATATCCTTCTTTACTTTACTCCTGGTGCCCTGACATTGACGAATTAATGCAGAAAATGCGTCGCTTTGAATACTATGGGTTAGATGACATTCGCTTCTAAATCGAGTAACGATTCTGTGGAAACGGCAGGATTTTATTTTGGGATACGAGTATCTCGTTTCCGACCCACTATTAATTCTTTACTGCTCCCGCACTCCCTCACATTGACGAAAAAACACAGGAATTGCGGCGCTATGAAATTCTATGGGTTCTATGACATCTCCCTCTAAATCGAGTAACGTATCTATGGAAACAGGATTTTCTTTTGGGATACGAGTATCTCCTTTCCGATGCACTAATCCTTCATTACTGCATCCCTCGCTCCCTCACATTGACGAATTAACACAGGAATTGCGTCGCTATGAAATAGTATGGGTTCTATGACCTCTCCTTCTAAAGCGAGTAACGTTTCAATGGAGACGAGAGGATTTTCTTTTGGGATACGACTATCTCCTTTCTGATGCACTACTCTTTCCTTACTGCATCCCTCGGTACCTCACATGGACGAATTAACACAGAAATTGAGTCGCCATGAAATACTATGGGTTCCATGACATTTCCTTCTAAATCGGGTAACGTTTCAATGGAATCGACAGGATTTTCTTTTGGGATACGTCTGTCTCCATTCCGATGCACTATTCCTTCTTCACTGCATCCCTCGCTCCCTCACATTGACGAATTAACACAGAAATTGCGGCGTTATGAAATACTATGGGTTCTATCACATCTCTTTCTAAATCGAGATACGTTTCCACGGAAACGGCCGGATTTTCTTTTGGGATACGAGTATATCCTTTCCGATGCACTATTAATCTTTTACTGCATTCCACACTCCCTCACATTGTCGACTGAACACAGATGTTGCGGGGCTATGAAATACTATTTGTTCTATGACTTCTCTTTCTAAATCGAGCGACGTTTCTATGAAAACGTCATGATTTTCTTTTGGGATAGACTATCTTCTTTCCGATGCACTATTCCTTCTTTATTTCTTCCCTCGCTCTCTCACATTGACGAATTAACACAAAAATTTCGTCGCTATGAAATACAATGGGTTCTATGACACCTCCTTTTAAATCGAGTAACGTTTCTATGGAAACGACAGGATATTCTTTTGGGATACCACTATCTGCATTCCGATTCACTACTCCTTCTTTACTGGATCCCTCGCTTCCTCACATTGACGAATTAACACAGAAATGGCGTCGCTATGAAATACAATATGTTCGATGTCATCTCCTTCTAAATGGAGTAAAGTTTCAATGGAAACGACAGGATTATCTCTTGGGATACGACTAACTAATTTCCGATGCACTATTCCTGCTTCACTGCATCCCTCGCTCCCTCACAATGACGATTAAACACAGAAATTGCGTCGCCATGATTTACTATGGGTTCTATGACCTCTCCTTCTAAATCGAGTAACGTTTGTATGGAAACGACAGGAATTTCTTTTGGGATACGCCCATCTCCTTTCCGATGAACTATTCCTTCTTTACTGTATCCCTCGCTCCCTCACATTGACGAATTAACACGGAAATAGCGTCGCTATGAAATACTATGTGATCTATGACATTTCCTTCTAAATCGAGTAACGTATCTATGGACACAGGATTTTCTTTTGGGATACGACTATCTCCATTCCGATGCACTATTCCTCCTCTACTGCATCCCTCGCTCCCTCACATTGACGAATTAACACAGAAATTGCCTCGGTATGAAATACTATGGGCTCTATGACCTCTCCTTCTAATTCGAGTAACATTTCAACGGAAACGACAGGACTTTTTTATCTGATACGACTATCTTCTTCCCGATGCACTACACCTCGTTTACTGCATCCCTCGCTCCCTCACATTGACGAACGAACACAGAAATTGCGTCGCTATGTAATACTATGGGTTCTATGATATCTTCAAAATCGAGTAATGTAACTATGGAAACGACAGGATTTTCTTTTGGGATACGAGTATATCGTTTCCGGTGCACTAATCCTACAATACTGTACTCTTGGCGCCCTCACATTGACGAATTAACACAGAAATTGCGTCGCTATGGAATACACCGGGTTCTATGACGTCTCCTTCTAAATCGAGTAACGTTTCTATGGAATCGACAGGCTTTTCTTTTCGGATACGAGTATCTCATTTCCGATGCACTATTCCTCCTTTACTGCATCCCTCGCTCCCTCACATTGACGACTTAACACAGATATTGCGGGGCTATGAAATATTAAGGGATCTATGACTTCTCCTTCTGAATAGAATAACGTTTCTATGGAAACGACAGGATTTTCTTTTGGGATAAGAGTGTCTCCTTTCCGATGCACTATTCCTTCTTTGCTGCATCCCTCGCTCCCTCACATTGACGAAACAACACAGAAATGGCGTCGCTATGAAATACTATGTGTTCCATGACATCTAAATCGAGTAACGTTTCTATGGAAACGACAGGATTTTCTTTTGGGATACGACTATTTCCTTTCTGATGCACTATTCATTCCATACTGCGTCCCTCTGTCACATTATCGAAATAACTCAGAAATTGCGCGCTAAGAAATACTATGGGTTGAATGACATACCCTTCTAAATCGGGTAACGTTTCTATGGAAACGACAGGATTTTGTTTTTAATACGAGTATCTCCTTTCCGAAGCACTATTAATTCTTTACTGCTTACTTCACTCTCTCACATTGACGACTTAACACAGAAATTGCGAGGCTATGAAATCCTATAGGTTGTATGACATATCCTTCTAAATTATGTAACGTTCCTATGGAAACGACAGGTTTTTCTTCTCGTATACGACTATCTCCTTTCCGATGCCCTATTCTTTCTTTACTGCATCCCTCGCTCCCTCATATTGACGAATTAACGCAGAAATTGCGTCATTATGAAATACTATGGGTTGAATGACATATCCTTCTAAATCATGTAACGGATCTATTGAAAGGACAGGATTTTATTTTGGGATACGACTATCTCCTTTCCGATGCACTAATCTCTCTTGAACACACTCCTGGAGCCCTCACATTCACGAATGAACACAGAAATTGCGTCGCTTTGAAATACTATGAGCTCTATGACTTCTCCTTCTAAATCGAGTAACGTAACTATAGAAACGACTGGATTTTCTTTTCGGATACGACTATCTAATTACCGATGCACTATTCCTTCTTTACTGCATCCCTAGCTCCCTCACATTGACGAATTAACACAGAAATTGCGTCGCTATGAAATACAATGGCTCCAATGACATCACCGTCTAAATCGAGTAACGATTCTATGGAAACGACAGGATTTTCTTTTGGGATACGACTATCTCCTTTCCGATGCACTATTCCTTCTTTACTGCATCCCTCGCTCCCTCACGTTGACGAATTAAAACAGAAATTGCGTCGTTATGAATTACTATTGGTTCTAGGACATCTTCTAAATCGAGTAACGTTTCTATGGAAACGACAGGATTTTCTTTTGGGATAAAACTACCTCCTTTCCGATGCACTATTCCTTCTTTACTGCATCCCTCGCTACCTCACATTGACGAATTAACACAGAAATTGCGTCGCTATGAAATACTGTGGGTTCTATGAGATCACCTTCTAAATCGAATAACGTTTCTGTGGAAACGACAGGATTTACTTTTGTTATACGACTACCTCCTTTCCGATGCACTATTCCTTCTTTACTGCATCCCTCGCTCCCTCACACTGACGAATTAAAACAGAAATTGTGTCGCTATGAAATACTATGGGTTCTATGACATCTCCTTCTAAATCGAGTATCGCTTCTATGGAAAAGACAGGATTTTCGTTTGGGTTACGACTATCTCCTTTCCGATGCACTATTCCTTCTTTACTGCATCCCTCGCTACCTCATATTGACGAATTAACACAGAAATTGCGTCGCTATGAAATACTGTGGGTTCTATGAGATCACCTTCTAAATCGAATAACGTTTCTGTGGAAACGACAGGATTTACTTTTGTTATACGACTACCTCCTTTCCGATGCACTATTCCTTCTTTACTGCATCCCTCGCTCCCTCACACTGACGAATTAAAACAGAAATTGTGTCGCTATGAAATACTATGGGTTCTATGACATCTCCTTCTAAATCGAGTTACGTTTCTATGGAAACGACAGGATTTTCTTTTGGGATACGACTAACTCCGTTCCGATGGACTAATCCTTCTTTACTGCATCCCTCGCTACCTCAAATTGACGAATTATCACAGAAATTGCGTCTCTATGAAATACTATTGGTTCTTTGACATCTCCGTCCAAATCGAGTAACGTTTCTATGGAAACGACAGGATTTACTTTTGTTACACGGCTATCCCCTTTCCGATGCACTATTCCTTCTTTACTGCATCCCTCGCTCCCTCACATTGACGAATTAACACAGAAATAGCGTCGCTAAGAAATACTACGGGTTCGATGACATCTTCTAATTCGAGTAACGTTTCTATGGAAACGACAGGATTTTCTTTTGGGATACGAGTGTCTCCTTTCCGATGCACTATTAATTCTTTACTGCATCCCTCACTCCCTCACATAGACGACATAACACAGAGATTGAGGGGCTATTAAATACTATGGGTTCAATGGCTTCTCCTTCTAATTCGAATAACGTTTCTATGGAAACGACAGGAGTTTCTTTTGGGTTACGACTATCTCCTTTCCGATGCACTATTCCTTCATTACTGCATCCCTCGCTACCTCACATTGACCAATTAACACAGAAATTGCGTCGCTATGATATACTGTGGGTTGTATGACTTTTCCTTCCAAATCGAGTAACGTGTCTATGGAAACGACAGGATTTTCTTTTGGGAAACGACTTTCTCCTGTCCGATGCACTATTACTTCTTTACTGCATCCCTCGCTCCCTCACATTGACAAATTAACACAGAAATTACGTCGCTGTGAAATACTAAGTGTTCTACGACTTCTCCTTCTAAATCGAGTAACGTTTCTCTGGAAACGACAGGATTTTCTTTTAGGATACGCCTGTCTTATTTCCGATGCACTATTCCTTCTTTACTGCATCCCTCGCAACCTTACAACGAAGAATTAACACAGAAATTGCGTCGCTATGAAATACTATGGGATGTGTGACACATCCTTCTAAATCATGTAATGTTTCAATGGAAACGACAGGATTTTATTTTTGGATACTACTATCTCCTATCCGAAGCACTTATCCTTGTTTACTGCACTCCTGGCGGCCTGACATTGACGAATTGACACAGAAACTGCGTCGCTATGAAGTACTATGGGTTCTATGACTTCTCCTTCTAAACCGAGTAACGTTTCTATGGAAACGACAGGATTTTCTTTTGGGATACGACTATTTCTTTTCCGGTGCACTATTCATTCTTTACTGCATTCCTCGCTCCCTCACATTCACGATTTAACACAGAAATCGCCTCGCTATGAAGTACTTTGTGTTCTATGACACATCCTTCTAAATCGAGTAACGTTTCTATGGAAATGGCAGGATTTTCTTTTGGGATTCGAGTATCCCCTTTCCGATGCACTATTAATACTTTACTGCATCCCTCACTCCCTCACATTGTGGGGTTAACACAGAAATTGCGTTGCAATGTACTACTATGGGTTCTATGACTTTTCCTACTGAATCGAATTACGTTTCTATGGAGACGACAGGATCTTCTTTTGGGATACGAGTATTTCTTTTCCGATGCACTATTCCTTCTTTACTGCAATCCCTCGCTCCCTCACTTTGACGAGTTAACGCAGAATTTGCGTCGCTATGAAATACTATGTGTTGCATGACTTCTCCTTGTAAATCGAGTGACGTTTCTATGAAAACGACAGGATTTTCTTTTGGGATACGACTATCTCATTTCCAATGCACTATTCCTTCTTTATTGCATCCCTCGCCCCCTCACATTGACGAATTAACACAGAAATTGCGGCGCTCTGAAATACTATGTGTTCTATGACATCTACTTCTAAATCGAGTAACGCTTCTACTGAAACGGCAGAAATTTCTTTTGGGATACGAGTATCTCCTTTCCGATGCACTATTAACTCTTTACTGCATCCCTCACTCCCTCACAGTATCGACATACAACTGAAATTGCGGGGCTATGAAACACTATGGGATCTATGACTACTCCTTCTGAATCGAATAACGTTTCTATGGAAACGACAGGATTTTCTTTTGGAATACGACTATCTCCTTTCCGATGCTCTATTCCTTTTTTACTGTATCCCGCCCTCCCTCACATTGACGAATTAACACAGAAATTGCGGCGCTATGAAATACTATGTGTTCTATGACATCTACTTCTAAATCGAGTAACGCTTCTACTGAAACGGCAGAAATTTCTTTTGGGATACGAGTATCTCCTTTCCGATGCACTATTAACACTTTACTGCATCCCTCACTCCCTCACAGTATCGACATACAACTGAAATTGCGGGGCTATGAAACACTATGGGATCTATGACTACTCCTTCTGAATCGAAAAACGTTTCTATGGAAACGACAGGATTTTCTTTTGAAATACGACTATCTCCTTTCCGATGCTCTATTCCTTTTTTACTGTATCCCTCGCTCCCCCACACTGACGAATTAACACAGAAATTGCGTAGCTATGATATACTATGGTATCTATGACCTCTCCTTCTAAATCGAGTAACGTTTCTATTGAAACAACAGGATTTTCTTTTGGGATACGACTATCCACTTTCCGATGAACTATTCCTTTTTTACTGCATCCCTCCCTCCCTCACATTGACAAAACAACACTGAAATTGCGTCGCTACGAAATATCATGGGTTGCATGACTTTTCCTTCTAAATTGAGTAACGTTTATATGGAAACAGGATTTTCTTTTGGAATACATCTCTTTTCCTATGCACTATTCCTTCTTCACTGCATACCTCGCTCCCTCACTTTGGCAAATTAACACAGAAATTGCGTTGCTATGAATTACTATGGGTTCTATGACTTCTCCTTCTCAAATCGAGTAACGTGTCTATGGATAAGACAGGATTTTCTTTTGGGATACGACTAACTCCTTTCCGATGCTCTATTCCTTCTTTACTGCATCCCTCGCTCCCTCACATTCACGAATTAACGCAGGAATTGTGTTGCTATGAAATACTTTGGGTTCTATAACATCTCCTTCTAAATCGAGCAACGTATCTATAGAAACGATAGAGTTTCCTTTTGGGATACAAGTATCTACTTTCCGATGAACTATTAGTTCCTTACTGCATCCCTGACTCCCACACATTGTCGACTTTACACAGAAATTGCGGGCCAATGAAATACTATGGGGTCTATGACTTCTCCTAAACCGAGTAACGTTTCTATGTACACGACAGTATTTTCTTTTGGGATTCGTGTGTCTCCTTTCCGATGCACTATTCCTTTGTTACTGCGTCCCTCGCTCCCTCACATTGACGAATTAACACAGAAATTGCGTCGCTATGATATACTGTGGGTTGTATGACTTTTCCTTCCAAATCGAGTAACGTTTCTATGGAAACGACAGGATTTTCTTTTGGGAAACGACTTTCTCCTGTCCGATGCACTATTACTTCTTTACTGCATCCCTCGCTCCCTCACATTGACAAATTAACACAGAAATTACGTCGCTGTGAAATACTTAGTGTTCTACGACTTCTCCTTCTAAATCGAGTAACGTTTCTCTGGAAACGACAGGATTTTCTTTTAGGATACGCCTGTCTTATTTCCGATGCACTATTCCTTCTTTACTGCATCCCTCGCAACCTTACAACGAAGAATTAACACAGAAATTGCGTCGCTATGAAATACTATGGGTTGTGTGACATATCCTTCTAAATCATGTAATGTTTCAACGGAAACGACAGGATTTTCTTTTGGGATACGACTATCTCCTTTCCGATGCACTACTCCATCTTTACTGCATCCCTCGCTCCCTCACATTGACAATTTAACACAGAAATTGCGTCGTTCTAAAATACTATGCGTTGTGTGACATATCCTTCTAAATCATGTAATGTTTCAACGGAAACGACAGGATTTTATTTTTGGATACTACTATCTCCTATCCGAAGCACTTATCCTTGTTTACTGCACTCCTGGCGGCCTGACATTGACAAATTGACACACAAACTGCGTCGCTATGAAGCACTATGGGTTCTATGACTTCTCCTTCTAAACCGAGTAACGTTTCTATGGAAACGACAGGATTTTCTTTTGGGATACGACTATTTCTTTTCCGGTGCACTATTCATTCTTTACTGCATTCCTCGCTCCCTCACATTGACGAATTAACGCAGAAATTGCGTCGCTATGAAATACTATGTGTTGTATGACATTTCCCTCTAAATCCAGTAACGTTTCTATGGAAACGAAAGGTTTTCTTTTGGGATACGACTATCTCCTTTCCGATACACTATTCCTTGTTTACTGCATCCCTCGCTCCCACACATTGACGAATTAGCACAGAAATAGCGTCGTTATGAAATATTATGGGTTCTATGACATCTCCCTCTAAACCGTGTAACGTTTCTATGGATACGACAGGAATTTCATTTGGGATACGACCAACTCGTTTCCGATGCACTATTCCTTCTTTACTGCATCCCTCGCTGCCTCACATTGACGAATTAACACAGAAATTGCGTCGTTCTGAAATACTATGTGTTGTGTGACATATCCTTCTAAATCATGTAATGTTTCAACGGAAACGACAGGATTTTATTTTTGGATACTACTATCTCCTATCCGAAGCACTTATCCTTGTTTACTGCACTCCTGGCGGCCTGACATTGACGAATTGACACAGAAACTGCGTCGCTATGAGGTACTATGGGTTCTATGACTTCTCCTTCTAAATCGAGTAACGTTTCTATGGAATCGACAGGATGGTCTTTTCGGATACGAGTAATGCCTTTCCGATGCACTATTCCTTCTTTACTGCACTCCTCGCGCACTTACAATGACGAATTTACACAGAAATTGCGTCGCCATGAAATACTATGGATTCTATGACATCTTCTAAATCGAGTTACGTTGCAATGGAAACGACAGGATTTTCTTTTGGGATAAGAGTACCTCCTTTCCGATGCACTATTCCTTCTTTAGTGCATCCCTCGCTCCCTCACATTGACGAAATAACACATAAATTGCGTCGCTATGAAATACAATGGTTTCAATGACATCTCCTTCTAAATCGAGTAACGTTTAAATGGAAACGACAGGGTTTTCTTTTGGGATACGACTATTTTCTTTCCGATGCACTATTCCTTGTTTACTGCATCCCTCGCTCCATCACATTGACGAATTAACACAGAAATTGCGTCGCTATGAAATACTATGGGTTCCATGACTTCTGCTTCTGTATCGTGTAACGTTTCTATGGAAAAGACATGATATCCGTTTGGGATAAGACTATCTCCGTTCCGATGCACTATTCGCTCTCCACTGCATCCCTCGCTCCCTCACATTGACTAATTAACTCAGAAATTACGTCGATATGAAATACAACATGTTGTATGACATCTCCTCTTAAATCGAGTAACGTTTCTATGGAAATAACAGGAATTTCTTTTGGGATACGACTATCACCTTTCCGACGCACTATTCCTTCTTTACCGCATCCCTCGCTCCCTCACATTGCCGAATTTACACAGAAACTGCGTCGCTAAGCAATACTACGGATTCTATGACTTCTCCTTCTAAACCGAGTAACGTTGCTATGGCAACCACGGGATTTATAATTGGGATACGAGTATCTCCTTTCCGATGCACTATTCTTTCTTTACTGCATCCCTCGCTCCCACACATTGCTGAATTAACACAGAAATTGCGTCGCTATGAAATACTATGGGATCTATAACATCTCCTTCTAAATCGAGTAACGTTTCTATATAAACGACCGGATTTTCTTTTGGAATACGACTACTTCCTTTCCGATGCACTATTCATTCTTTACTGAATCCCTCGCTCCCGCACAATGACGAATTAACACAGACATTGCGTCGCTATGAAATACTATGGGTTGTATGACATATCCTTCTAAATCGAGTAACGTTTCTATGGAAACGACAGGATTTTCTTTTGGGATACGAGTGTCTCCTTTCCGATGCACTGCTCCTTCTTTACTGCATCCCTCGCTCCCTCACATTGACGAATTAACACAGAAATAGCGTCGCTATGAAATACTATAGGTTCTATGACATCTCCTTCTAAACCGAGTAACGTTTCTATGGAAGCGACAGGATTTTGTTTTGGGATACGACTACTTCCTTTCCGATGCACTATTCATTCTTTACTGAATCCCTCGCTCCCTCACGATGACGAATTAACACAGAAATTGCGTCGTTATGAAATACTATGGGTTGTGTGACATATCCTTCTAAATCATGTAATGTTTCAACGGAATCGACAGGATTTTCTTTTTGGATACTACTATCTCATATCCGAAGCACTTATCCTTGTTTACTGCACTTCTGGCGCCCTGACGTTGACGAATTAACATAGAAACTGCGTCACTATGAAGTACTGTGGGTCCTATGACTTCTCCTTCTAAAACGAGTAACGTTGCTATGGAATCGACAGGATAGTCTTTTGGGATACAAGTAACTCCTTTCCGATGCACAATTCCTTCTTTACTGCACTCCTCGCGCACTCACATTGACGAATTAACACAGAAATTGCGTCGCCATGAAATACTATGGATTCTATGACATCTTCTAAATCGCGTTACGTTTCAGTGGAAACGACAGTATTTTCTTTTCGGATACGACTATCTCCTTTCCGATGCACAATTCCTTCTTTACTGCACCCCGCGCTACCTCACATTCTCTAATTAACAGAGAAATACTTTGTGTTCTATGATGTCTCCTACTAAATCGAGTAACGTTTCAATGGAATAGACAGGATTTTCTTTTAGGATACGACTATCTCCTTTCCGATGCACAATTCCATCTTTACTGCATCCCCCGCTCCCTCACATTGACGAATTAACACAGAAATTACGCCGCTATGAAATACTATGGGATCTATAACATCTCCTTCTAAATCGAGTAACGTTTCTATATAAACGACTGGTTTTTCTTTTGGGATACGACTATTTCCTTTCCGATGCACTATTCATTCTTTACTGAATCCCTCGCTCCCTCACATTGACGAATTAACACAGACATTGCGTCGCTATGAAATACTAGGGGTTGTATGACATTTCCTTCTAAATCGAGTAACGTTTCTATGAAAACGACAGAGTTTCTTTTGGGATACGGGTATCTCTTTTCCGAAGGACTATTCCTTCTTTACTGCATCCCTCGCTCCCTAACATTGAAGAATTAACTCAGAAATTGCAGCGCTATGAATTACTATGGGTTCTATGACACCTCCTTCTAAATCGAGTAACGTTGCTATGGAATCGACAGGATAGTCTTTTGGGATACAAGTAACTCCTTTCCGATGCACTATACCTTCTTTACTGCACTCCTCGCGCACTCACATTGACGAATTAACACAGAAATTGCGTCGCCATGAAATACAATGGATTCTATGACATCTTCTAAATCGCGTTACGTTTCAATGGAAACGACAGGATTTTCTTTTCGGATACGACTATCTCCTTTTCGATGCACTATTCCTTCTTTACTGCATCCCTCGCTCCCTCACGTTGACAAATTAACACAGAAATTACTTCGCCATGAAATACTATGTGTTCTACGACTTCTTCTTCTAAATCGAGTAACGTTTCTATAGAAACGACAGGATTTTGTTTTGGGATACGACTGTCTTATTGCCGATGCACTATTCCTTCTTTGCTGCATCCCTCGCTCCCTTATATTGACGAATTAACACAGAAATTTCGTCGCTATGAAATACAACGGGTTCTATGGCATCTCCTTCTAAATCGAGTAACGTAGCTATGGAAACGAAAGGATTTTCTTTTGTGATACGACCAAATCCTTTCCGATGCACTATTCCTACTTTCCTTCATCCCTCGCTCCCTCACATTGACGAATTAACACAGAAATTACGACGCTATGAAATACTACGTGTTCTGTGACTTCTCCTTTAAAATGGAGTAACGTGTCTATATAAACGGCAGGATTTTCTTTTGGGATACGACTATTTCCTTTCCGATGCACTATTCATTCATTACTGCATCCCTCGCTAACTCACATTGACGAATTAACACAGAAATTGCGTCGCTATGAAATACCATGGATTGTATGACATTTCCTTCTAAATCGAGTAATGCTTCCATGGAAACGACAGGATTTTCTTTTGGGATACTACCATCTCCTATCCGATGCACTATTCCTTCTTTCCTGCTTCCCTCGCTCCCTCACATTGACGAATTAACACAGAATTAGCGTCGATATGAAATATTATGGGTTGTATGACACATCGTTCTAAATCATGAAATGTTTCTATGGAAACGACAGGATTTTCAATTTGTGCTACTACTATCTCCTATCCGAAGCACTTATCCTTCTTTACTGCACTCCTGGCGAACTCACATTGACGAATTAACACAGAAACTGCGTCGCTATGAAATACTATTGGTTCTATGACATCTCCCTCTAAACCGAGTAACGTTTCTATGGATACAACAGGGTTTTCTTTTGTGATACGACTATCTAATTTCCAAAGCACTTATCCTTCTATACTGCACTCCTGGCGCCTTCACATTGGCGAATTAACACATAAATGGCGTTGCTATGAAATATTTTGGGTTCTATGTCTTCTCCTTCTAAATTGAGTGACGTTTCTATGGAATCGACTGGATCTTCTTTTGGGATACGAGTATCTCCTGTCCGATGCACTATTCCTTCTTTACTGCATCCCTCGCCCCCTCACATTGACGAATTAACACAGAAATTGCGACGCTATGAAATACTATGGGTTGTATGACATACCCTTCTAAATTATGTAACGTTACTGTGGAAACGACTGGATATTCTTTTGGGATGCGACTACCTAATTTCCGATGCACTTATCCATCTTTACTGCACTCCTGGCGCCCTCACACTGACGAATTAACACAGAAATTGCGTTGCTATGCAATACTATGGGTTCTATGACTTCCCCTTCTAAATCGTGTAACGTTTCTATGGAAACGACGGGATTTTCTTTTGGGATAGGAGTACCTGCTTTCCGATGCACTATTCCTTCCTTACTGCATCCCTCGCTCCCTTACATTGACGAATTAACACATAAATTGCGTCGCTATGAAATACTATGGGTTCAATGACATCGCCTTCTAAATCAAGTAACGTTTCAATGGAAACGACTGGATTTTCTTTTGGCATACCACTATTTTCTTTCCGTTGCACTATTCCTTGTTTACTGCATCCCTCGCTCCCTCACATTGACGAATTAACAAGGAAATTGCGTCGCTATGTAATACTATGGGTTCAATAAAACCTCCTTCTAAATCGAGTGACGTTTCTATGGAAACGACAGTATTCTTTTTTGGGATACGACTATTTCCTTTCCGATGCACTATTCCTTCTTTGCTGCATCCGTCGCACCCTCACATTGACGAATTAACACAGAAATTGCGTCGCTAAGAAATACTATCGGTTGTATGACATAACCTTCAAATTCGAGTTACGTTTCTATGGAAACGACAAGATTTTATTTTGGGACACGACTATCTCCTTTCCGATGCACTATTCCTTCTTTATTGCATCCCTCGCTCCCTCACATTGACGAATTAACACAGAAATTGCGTCGTTATGAAATACAATGGGTTCCATGACATCTCCCTCTAAACCGAATAACGTTTCTATGGATACGACAGGATTTTCTTTTGGGATACTACCATCTCCTATCCGATGCACTATTCCTTCTTTCCTGCTTCCCTCGCTCCCTCACATTGACGAATTAACATACAATTAGCGTCGTTATGAAATACTATGGGTTGTATGACACATCGTTCTAAATCATGAAATGTTTCTATGGAAACGACAGGATTTTCAATTTGTGCTACTACTATCTCCTATCCGAAGCACTTATCCTTCTTTACTGCACTCCTGGCGAACTCACATTGACGAATTAACACAGAAACTGCGTCGCTATGAAATACTATTGGTTCTATGACATCTCCCGCTAAACCGAGTAACGTTTCTATGGATACAACAGGGTTTTCTTTTGGGATACGACTATCTAAATTCCAAAGCACTTGTCCTTCTATACTGCACTCCTGGCGCCCTCACATTGGCGAATTAACACATAAATGGCGTTGCTATGAAATACTTTGGGTTCTATGTCTTCTCCTTCTAAATTGAGTGACGTTTCTAAGGAATCGACTGGATCTTCTTTTGGGATAGGAGTATCTCCTGTCCGATGCACTATTCCTTCTTCACTGCATCCCTCGCCCCCTCAAATTGACGAATTAACACAGAAATTGCGTCGCTATGAAATACTATGGGTTGTATGACATACCCTTCTAAATCATGTAACGTTACTGTGGAAACGAGTGGATATTCTTTTGGGATGCGACTACCTAATTTCCGATGCACTTATCCATCTTTACTGCACTCCTGGCGCCCTCACACTGACGAATTAACACAGATATTGCGTTGCTATGCAATACTATGGGTTCTATGACTTCCCCTTCTAAATCGAGTAACGTTTCAATGGAAACGACGGGATTTTCTTTTAGGATAGGAATACCTCCTTTCCGATGCACTATTCCTTCTTTACTGCATCCCTCGCTCCCTTACATTGACGAATTAACACATAAATTGCGTCGCTATGAAATACTATGGGTTCAATGACATCTCCTTCTAAATCAAGTAACGTTTCAATGGAAACGACTGGATTTTCTTTTGGCATACCACTATTTTCTTTCCGATGCACTATTCCTTGTTTCCTGCATCCCTCGCTCCCTCACATTGACGAATTAACACAGAAATTGCGTCGCTATGTAATACTATGGGTTCAATAAATCCTCCTTCTAAATCGAGTGACTTTTCTATGGAAACGACAGTATTCTTTTTTGGGATACGACTATTTCCTTTCCGATGCACTATTCCTTCTTTGCTGCATCCGTCGCACCCTCACATTGACGAATTAACACAGAAATTGCGTCGCTAAGAAATACTATCGGTTGTATGACATATCCTTCAAAATCGATTTACGTTTCTATGGAAACGACAGGATTTTCTTTTGGGATAGGAGTAGCTCCTTTCCGATGAACTATTCCTTCTTTACTGCATCCCTGGCTCCCTCACACTGACGAATTAACACATAAATTGCTTCGCTATGAAATACTATGGGTTCTATGACATCTCCCTCTAAACCGAGTAACGTTTCTATGGATACGTCAGGATTTTCTTTTGGGATACGACTATCTCCTTTCCGATGCACTATTCCTTCTTTATTGCATCCCTCGCTCCCTCACATTGTTGATTTAACACAGAAATTGCGTCGTTATGAAATACTATGGGTTGTATGACATATCCTTCAAAATCGAGTAACGTTTCTATAGATACGACAGGATTTTCGTTTGAGATACGACTATTTTCTTTAAGATGCACTATTCCTTGTTTACTGTAAACCTCGCCCCCTCACATTGACGAATTAACACAGAAATTGCGTCGCTATGAAATACAATGGGTTCTATGACATCTTAATCTAAACCGAGTAACGTTTCTATGGATACGACAGGATTTTCTTTTGGGATACTACTATCTCCTATCCGATGCACTTATCCTTCTTTACTGCACTCCTGACGAACTCTTATTGACGAATTAACACAGAAACGGCGTCGCTATGAAATACTATGGGTTTTATGACATCTCCCTCTAAACCGAGTAACGTTTCTATGGATACGACAGGATTTTCTTTGGGATACGACTATCTAATTTCCAATGCACTTATCCTTCTATACTGCACTCCTGGCGCCCTCACATTGACGAATTAACACATAAATGGCGTTGCTATGAAATCCTTTGGGTTTTATGTATTTTCCTTCTAGATCGAGTAACGTTTCTATGGAATCAACAGGATCTTCTTTTGGGATACGTGTATCTACTTTCCGATGCTCTATTCCTTCTTTACTGCACTCCTCGCGCACTCACATTGACGAATTAACACAGAAATTGCGTCGCCATGAAATACTATGGATTCTATGACATCTTCTAACTCTAGTTACGTTTCAATGGAAACGACAGGATTTTCATTTCGGATACGACTATCTCCTTTCCGATGAACGATTCATTCTTAACTGCATCCCGCGCTACCACTCATTCACGAATTAACACAGAAATTGCGTCGCTATGAAATACTATGGGTTCTACGACTTCTCCTTCTAAATCGAGTAACGTAGCTATGGAAACGAAAGGATTTTCTTTTGGGATACGACTAACTCCTTTCCGATGCACTATTCCTTCTTTACTGGATCCCTCGCTCCCTCACATTGACGAATTAACACAGAAATAGCGTCGCTATGGAATACTATGTGTTCTAAGGCATCTCCCTCTAAACCGAGTGACGTTTCTATGGATACGACAGGATTTTCTTTTGGGATACGACTATCTCCTGTCCGATGCACTATTCCTTCTTTACTGCATCCTTCGCTCCCTCACATTGACGAATTAACACAGAATTTGCGTCGCTATGATATACTATGGGTTGTAAGACATCCTTCTTAATCGTGTAACGTTACTGTGGAAACGACTGGATTTTCTTTTGGGATGCGACTACCTAATTTTCGATGCACTTATCCATCTTTACTGCACTCCTGTCGCCCTCACATTGACGAATTAACACAGAAATGGCGTTGCTATGTAATGCTATGGGTCTATGACTTCCCTTCTAAATCGAGTAACGTATCTATGGAAACGACAGGATTTTCTTTTGGGATAGGAGTAGCTCCTTTCCGATGCACTATTCCTTCATTACTGCATCCCTCGCTCCCTCACATTGACGAATTAACACATAAATTGCTTCGCTATTAAATACAATGGGTTCAATGACATCTCCTTCTACATCGAATAACGTTTCAATGGAAACGACAGGATTTTCTTTTGGGATACGACTATTTTCTTTCCGATGCACTATTCCTTGTTTACTGCATCCCTCGCTCCCTCATATTGACGAATTAACACAGAAATTGCGTCGTTATGAAATACTATGGGTTGTATGACATATCGTTCTAAATCATGTAATGTTTCTATGGAAACGACAGGATTTTCTTTAGGGATGCTACTATCTCCTATCCGAAGCACTTATCCTTCTTTACTGCACTCCTGGCGAACTCACATTGACGAATTAACACAGAAACTGCGTCGCTATGAAATACTATGGGTTCTATGACATCCCCCTCTAAACCGAGTAACGTTTCTATGGAAACGACAGGATTTTCTTTAGGGATGCTACTATCTCCTATCCGAAGCACTTATCCTTCTATACTGCACTCCTGGCGCCCTCACATTGACGAATTACCACATATATGGCGTTGCTATGAAATCCTTTGGGATCTATGTCTTCTCCTTCTAGATCGAGTAACGTTTCTATGGAATCGACAGGATCTTCTTTTGGGATACGAGTATCTCCTTTCCGATGCTCTATTCCTTCTTTACTGTACTCCTCGCGCACTCACATTGACGAATTAACACAGAAATCGCGTCGCCATGAAATACTATGGATCCTATGACATCTTCAAAATCGAGTAACGTTTCTATGGAATCGACAGGATTTTCTTTTCGTATACGACTTGTAAGTAGGCTGTTTATGTTTTCTTATTGGCAACGTTACGTAGCGCTCTGGCTGTGCTGTGTGCAGTCTGTGTCTAGTTTGCATTGTTGTCTGCCATTGTAGTGTTAGGCAGCTGGCTGTGAACAGCGCGTAGCATTGCGCAGTTGGAGGTGAGCCGCCAGCAGTGGTGGATGTGGGGAGAGAGATGGCGGAGATTTGTAATTTGTCATGAACTGCTATATTTATACATGGTGATATCAAGGTAAATACATTGTTTGTTCTCTATTAATATCTTTCATTTGCTAACTATCCCTATCAGTAGCTAGTGCCTTCAGTAGTTTGAATCTTTCATTTAGCTGGCAGTAGTGGCGCTCCTGTATTGCAGTAGCTTGAGTAGCGAAGATTTTTGTGAGGTAAGTGATTTGTGAAAGGTATATTTTAATGTTAGTCAGGGCCATTCTTTTGTAGGGATTTTTGAAAGTCAGATTGCGTTGCGCTAACAAAATATTGAGTGTCAGTTTAAGCACAGTCGTGTATAATTCTTCAAAGGGGACGTTTCATATGTCGACCCTTAGCCTAGGATACCTCACTGGAATCTTCTGATTTTTTTCTTGTAGTTTGTGTAATTAGTGTAGCTATTGTTTAATGTTAGCGCGTAATTATAGAGAGAATTTCCTTTGTAGTTGTAGTTTTTCATTGTTGTACAGTAAAACAGTTGTCGCATGCATGTAGATTTGCACCAAGAATATCGCAGCTGCGCTGGCAGTTAAGTAGACATTATTTCCATTGCTCTGTTATTTTATTTTGCTCTTCAAATTGTGCTTTTCTGTGTTATCGTGTGAAATACTGTGACAATAATGGCGTGTGAAAAACGTAATACTAGGCTCCAAAGTAAACTGAGAAATGACAGTGAAGACGAAAGCAGTGTGTTAGCACCGCAGAGTAATGAATTAACTAATGTTCAAAGTAGTAATTTGGTAATTGCGCATAGGGAAATGGAGCGGGCGGCAAACAATGGTGTAGACAGTGAAACAGGTAGTGAACAGGGAAGCGTTATCGATCGATTGGTCGGCAACAGCTCGCCTCAGGAATCGGGAATGACAGAACACAATATTGCAAATACTGCAGACTCAGGTTTTGGGTTCCCACCGTTTTCTCAAATGAGTCAAGACACATTTTCCACTTGTCAAAATGTGAATGTTGCCGGTGCAACTTCACTGCCGAAAAGCACTGAGGAACATGTTTCAGACACCATTGCATTGTTATTTCAATTAATGCAACAAATGGGACAAAAGCTTGAAAAGTTAGACACAATGGAATAACATCAGAGACAAACACAGCAACAGTTAGACACAATGGAACAAAATCAGAAATAAACACAGCAAAAGCTTCAAAAGTTAGACACAGTGGAACAAAATCTTAAAAAGTTAGACTCATTGGAACAAACACTTGAACAAACACGTGAAGATTTAACTACTGAGTTACATAACATTGAATCGAAATGTCAAAACGTCTGTAATGACGTAAAAACACAAATTTGTGAGCATTTTCAACCTATTTTTTCGCGGCATGAAAATGCATTACAGAATCACGAAGCAGCCATAAAAGAACTGCAAACTATTGTTCATGAAAATCATGAGACCTTGCAAGCTAAATTTGGCTCAGTTGCATCTACCGATTCAGTTACGCAACTTGCAAAAACTCAGGAAAACTTTACGGACACAGTAGATACTCTGAAACTTGGTTCAGAAAAACACACTGACGAGATAAGTACACTATCGGAGAAAGTAGCCGAACTTTCGGATCAGGTCACTAACTTATCTACAAAGGTAGATGATGATCTGAATGACACAAGACCCGTAGCCTTCACTGACACAGAAGAGTATGAACAAATAAGAAAATTCAAACAAAATCAGAATCAAATTAATACACAACACCAAAGAGAAATCCGGGAAGTACAAGATCAGCTGACACAGGTAATGCAAGAATTACGTATTTCAGAGGACACTGGCGCTCCAACATGGGAAGAGGGACTTAGAAACACGGAAAAGCGGCAAAATAATAACACAGGCCATTTCGGATGTTATGAAAGAAATTGGCAATGTGCACCGAATTTTGAGATGGAACGGCCGACACGACCTAACAATGACCGATATGCGACTCGCCGACATGATGATTTTGACTATAAGCTGTTCATTACTACACGTAAATTCAAAACATTTAAGAATTCTGGCAACGACATTCATCCACAAGCAAGGCTCCATCAATTCTCTCATTGTTTTCCTCCCAAGTGGTCGTTGGAACACAGATTAGAATTTATGTGTGGCTACTTAGATAATGAACCAGCTGTAAGAATGCGATCGGTCATTCACGATTGCCACAGTGAAGGAGAATTTTACCATGCCTTCCTCTCAGCATATTGGTCTCAAGCCACACAAGACCAAGTAAAACATGGTATCATAATGATGAAACATTTCGAACAATCTGAATTCTCCAGTCTTGTGAAATATTTTGAAGACATGTTGCACAAGAATCAGTACCTGTCAAACCCATACAGCCCCTCAGAACTCATCCGCATTTGCTTAATCAAATTACCTGAACATTTACGGCATATTATTTCAGCAGGACGTTGCAAAGACGACATTGAAGCTTTTCAGGGACTGTTACAACAACTAGAAATTGACACTGATAATCGCGGAACGCGAAAACAAGGACACAACAATTACAGGTCACATCCGTCACAATTCCGTGATGACAGAAACAATAACCGGACACGACTGGTCTATTCTTACAACGCAAATCGTGACCAAAATAGACACCACCCGTACGACAACCGTTGGCAGAGTAGTAATAGTTACAAGGAAAGATCACCTTTCCGCGGTAATGACTATCACAGAGACAATCAGAGAAACAGACAATATGGGAACCAAAACAATTATTATCAAGGGAGACAGAATAACTTTAGACGTAACTGTCCAGCGCGCAGTTACGACTCAGGGAGAAATTTTCAACCCTGTGACCGACAAGAAAGAAACTGTGGAAACTACCGACAAAACGACAGACGTGAATTTCATCAGAACCGGCGGGATTCTAACAGAGTTGGGCCCTCTCGGCAAGGCGAATTTGTAGAAGTTAGGTCTCCTAATCCCAATAACAACGCGCGCCAACAAAGAGACAGACCATGACTCGCGCCGCAGGCACCCACGTGCGCCGGCTGGCTCAGAGAAAAATAACATTGACGCTAACCTTGTGAAAAATTACCAACGTATACTGCATGATAATTGCGTTCAAGCTGAAATTCTGAGTACTTTGAAGAGTAAAAGATTGTACCACATTTCACATGTAAAACCGTTTATTGAAAGCTAATCTGCCTTTTAACTTTGTCTTTCCCACAAAATTTTTTGCTTCATATTACTAATATGATTTGTCAGACTTAGAATCTGTTCGCGGTGTTTCTGTTTCATATCTGCACAGTTTTTCTGTATTATTCTGCAAAGTAAAACATGTTTTAGTAGTAACTTTTGTGGTATAGCTACAATGAGACAGCCTCTTTCGTAGCACAACAATATGTTACAGCACAGTACGTTCTTCACCACAACAATAAGCATAATACCTAAGATATCTATACGCAAAGCATTTCACTTTTGTTTATCATGAGGTAAGTACATTGACTTCTGCAGAACTTAGCTTTCGGAGGACGATAAGTATGACACTTCCACAGAATTATCTTACAGCAAGACGCACATTTAGCGCTACAGGACACGCATTTGAGTGATTAATTTTGTACTTAAAACATTTATTTTTATAGATATTTGAAGTACAATGATACAAAGGTTTTCAGTGATACGTTTCATTTCATTGCTGTAATCTGTAACACCTGAGGGTATAATTACATTAATCCTCAGGGGGGTACACGCTTACTTTGTGTACCATGTGTGTGGCAACCACAAGGAACCCTAGCTAATATGGTATTTGCCTATACAACTTTACACATCGGTACCATATTTCTCTAACATACAAATTACACAGCTATCCGATCATTTAACTGAGAGATAAACATTTTTTTACTACATCAGTGACACATGTTTACGCAATACACAGTTGGGTAACTTCGCACTTATGAAACTGTATTTTGTCTGTACTTTGTAAACTGTTCATATTTTTTCGGAATCATTGTGATACTATGAGAGTTTTGAATGATGTATTTGGTATGGATTCATGATTTTTAAAGTACGTTTGTGGCAGATGACACTTTTGACATGAGCAGAGAATTTTTTTAATTATTGGAGGAAGCTACTACGATTTTGAGATTTGACTGAGGTGTTATGATGTTATTTTTACGACGACGATGTGTATTATGCCGCTGAGGTATGTTTATGATTAATAGGCTGAGGCTATATGAGTTGTTTGATTATGCTTCATATTTATAATGACGAAATATTGACGAGTGTCGATGGATATGTATATGTGTAATAAGGTAAGGAGTAATGAATAGTGATTAGGGACTCTGACTTATGGAAAAGGATGTTGGAAACCAAGAATCATACTTTAGAATTATGAAATGTGTGTACATGTGTGAATCATGTGTGAATGTATCACAATGCCACTGAAAATTCTTTTGGACACTGTTATATTCTTAGGATTTTGTTTCTACACATTTGCAACGTAAATTCTCGACCTGTGAAATTTTGTATATATGACTCTCAGTGTAGCGGAAACTGATGTCGTAAATATTTCCGTAAGAAAGTTAAGTGACCACCTGCACGTAATGCGTCGCGGGCACCCACCTGGGCGACAGCAGCCCGAAAAAAAGCCATTAGCCTTTCAGCGGCACAGGTAAAAAAAAAAAAAAGGGGGGGGGCATTATACTCGCTATTGACATTTCCTTGTCGAAAGCATACTGTGGAGCTCGTAATTTATGATATTTACTGAAATGCTTAGAAACTGATGGGAAATATTCTTACATCTGCAAACCTGATAATGACAAGTGTCTTTCTACGAGAGTTGAGAGCTACTGACTTATGAAATGTCACATGACTATTGAATGATATTTGTATGCTTTGGTTTGCGTAATTGCTTATTTCATTTGATACCTGTTTTCCAGCTGTGTTACAGCATTAGTTTTATAAAATAAACTTAGATGCATTTGCTAATGTGAACACTTTCTGTCAACAGATCTATTAAATGATAATTTTGTAATCCACATTCTTTAAAAAAAGGAGCACTTGGAAAGGAAAGAACAATAAGAAGGGACTAGTAACAGTAACTGGACACATAATTTTCCTTTCAAGTACATGGTAATATTCTTTTTTACAATAAGTTGTTGTGGTGCACCACTTTAATTACTTAGACATTAAGATGTGATTATACATTTCCCTTATCTGCATTGTTATCTTTAGTGTACTATTTTTTCTGCTTGAGCTATGTCATGTTTAGATATAAGCTGCTGTTTGCCAGGCATAGTGCTACTGAACTTTAATTTGTGTTACTCTGCTAAGCCAGATTTATTTTTTTGTTTTCTGCTCATTGCCTTATATTAGTTGTAATTTATGCTGCTTGCTTTGCCTTTTGTATTTTTTATCATTGCTGTTTGTGTTACTTGTTTTGTGCTGCTGCATTGCCTCGTCTCTTAGTTTAGTATCTGAGCTCAGTAGATTTAAGTTAGCTTAAGAGGGGGTAGACTATATAAGAGAATGAGTTGCGATGAATTGGAAGAAATGCATTGAGAAGTTAAACGAAAAAAGTACAGAAAGCTGGTATAGATAGTACTTTTGGGAATAATGATGAACAAAGGGAGATCTCCATGCAAAATTCTGCAGTAAAACAAACCCAGTCCTTTCCCTTTTGTGTTATCCCACTATATGTTTGTGTACCCTTGTGTATTTGTTTTCTTCCTGTCTCTGTGTAGTTTCATAGAATTTTTTTTTCTTCTAATATTAAGCTACATTCACTATGATGAGGAATACTGTTATCCTCGAATATAATTGGCATTAATAATGTGTTATTTACTTTGTAAAGATGTTAGACATTATTAATTCCGTTCTGTTTAATGCTCATGTGTGAAGTTGATGTTTCAAAAGTTATTGTAATCTTTTATGTATGTACTCATGTCATAATTCCACTGATGTATATGTTAGTTCGATTCTTTTGTAAAGCCTGTACTACAAATGTTATCTGTATTATTATGTTTTTAATGATGTATTTTGTACCTTTGTTATTGTATTCTTATGTTATAAAATTGTAATTGACACCAGTTCATGATATTATTAAATTGTTAGTTACATTTCACTGCACACGTTTCTGTTGGTCATAGCATATGGACAATATGTGAGAAGTAGGGACTGACAGTGTTTGCACGTGTGTTACTAATTCAGCAAGGGACTGGATAACAGCATTGCTGGTTCTAAGGACAATTTCAAAAACCTTGTGAGTGCACAAGTGGTGGTTTATGGACTTGCTATATTGTCCGCAAGACTCTTCGATGGTGATTGTGCACCTGCACAGTCGCAACAGATGGCTGCTGGCCCTCTCTACAAGGACTACAGTGGGTCTACACCTTTGATGATCCACCAATACCATAAGCTCTACAAGGACTACAGTGGGTCTTCATCTTTGATGATCCATCAATACCAATATTTCTACAAGGACTGCAGTGGGTCTGCACCTCTGGTAGCCCACGAATACCGTAATCTCTACCAGGACTACAGTGGGTCTGCTTTGTGATGACCTACCCACCAATATTCTTCAAAACTTCGACTGACTCCGCTGTGGGTTTGCTCCATTGTGGCCCATTACCTGTCAGCATGTCAAGAGTCAGCACTGTCTTTCCGTTGGAAGGACAACACTACTTCTTCAAGACTGCGTGATTCCACTACTTCTGTGTGCAATTTCTTTTACTAGTCAGACTTTGAGAAAAACTCTGCATTTTTACTGTGATGAACAATCTGGACTGTCTTTATGGACTGTGAGAAAATTTTAGCTTTTGACCAACATTGTATCAATAAGTGTGTGCCTTTGATTTCTTTGTTATTGTAACTATGAAAAATTTTATCAAATCATTATTGGCCAATGCCTAAAACAATTTGTAAAATTTTTTTGTGGGTAGCATGGGGGCTATGTAAGTAGGCTGTTTATGATTTCTTATTGGCAACGTTACGTAGCGCTCTGCCTGTGCTGTGTGCAGTCTGTGGCTAGTTTGCATTGTTGTCTGCCATTGTAGTGTTAGGCAGCTGGCTGTGAACAGCGCGTAGCATTGCGCAGTTGGAGGTGAGCCGCCAGCAGTGGTGGATGTGGAGAGAGAGATGGCGGAGATTTGTAATTTGTCATGAACTGCTATATTTATACATGATGATATCAAGGTAAATACATTGTTTGTTCTCTATTAATATCTTTCATTTGCTAACTATCCCTATCAGTAGTTAGTGCCTTCAGTAGTTTGAATCTTTCATTTAGCTGGCAGTAGTGGCGCTCCTGTATTGCAGTAGCTTGAGCAGCGAAGATTTTTGTGAGGTAAGTGATTTGTGAAAGGTATAGTTCAATGTTAGTCAGGGCCATTCTTATGTAGGGATTTTTGAAAGTCAGATTGCGTTGCGCTAACAAAATATTGTGTGTCAGTTTAAGCACAGTCATGTAGAATTGTTCAAAGGGGACGTTTCAGACTATCTCCTTTCCGATGCACTATTAATTCTTTACTGCATCCCTCGCTCCCTCACATTGGCGATTAAACACAGAAATTGCGTTGCTATGAAATACTATGAGCTCTGTGACATCTCCTTCTAAATCGAGTAACGTTTCAATGGAAACGACTGGATTTTCTTTTGGGATACGAGTATCCCCTTTGCGATGCACTATTAATTCTTTACAGCATCCCTCACTCCCTCACATTATCGCATTAACACAGAAATTGTGTCGCTATGTAATACTATGGGTTCCATGACTTCTGCTCTAAATCGTGTAACGTCTCTATGGAAAAGACATGATTTTCTTTTCGGATACGACTTTCTTCTTTCCGATGTACAATTCCTTCTTTACTGCATCCCTCGCACCCTCACATTGACGAAGTAACATAGAAATTGCGTCGCTATGAAATGCTACGGGTCCAATAAAATCTCTTTCTAAGTCGAGTAACGTTTCTATGGAAAGGACAGTATTCTCTTTCGGGATACGACTATTTCCTTTCCGACTCACTAATCATTCTTTACTGCATCCCTCGCTCTCTCACATTGACGAATTAACACAGAAATTGCGTCGCTAAGAAATACTATGGGTAGTATGACATATCACTCGAAATCGAGTAACGTTTCTATGGAAAAGACAGGATTTTATTTAGGGATACGACTGTCTCCTTTCCGATGTACTTTTCCGTCTTTACTGCATCCCTAGCTCCCTCACATTAACGAATTATCACAGATATTGCATCGCTATGAAATACAACGGGTACTATGACATCGCCTAAATCGAGTAACGTATCTTTGGATACGACAGGATTTTCTCTTGGGATATGACTAACTCCTTTCCGATGGACTATTCCTTCTTTCCTGCATTCCTCGCTCCCTCACATTCAGAATTAACATTGAAATTGCGTCGCTATAGAAATACTTTGTGTTCTATGACATCTCCTTCTAAGTCGAGTATCGTTTCTATGGAAACGTCAGGATTTTCTTTTGGGATACGAGTATCTCCTTTCCAATGCACTATTCCTTCTTTGCAGCATCTCTCGTTCCATCACATTGACGAATTAACACAGAAATTGCGGCGCAATGATATATTATGGGTTCTATGCCATCTCCTTCTAAATCGAGTAACGTTTCTATGGAAACGGCAGGAATTTCTTTTGGGATTCGAGTAGCTCCTTTCCGATGCACTATTCCTTCTTTGCTGCACTCCTCGCGCCCTCACTTTGACGAATTAACACAGAATTTGCGCCGCTACGAAATACTATGGGTTCTATGACATCGCCTTGCAAATCGAGTAACGTTACTATGGAAACGACGGGATTTTCTTTTGGGATACGACCATCTCCTTTCCGTTGCACTATCCCTTCTTTACTGCATCCCTCGCTCCCTCACATTAACGAATTATCACAGATATTGCGTCGCTATGAAATACAAAGTGTACTATGACATCGCCTAAATCGAGTAATGTATCTATGGAAACGACAGGATTTTCTTTTGGGATATGACTAACTCCTTTCCGATGCACTATTCCTTCTTTCCTGCATCCCTCTCTCCCTCACATTCAGAATTAACATTGAAATTGCGGCGCTATGAAATACTTTGTGTTCTATGACATCTCCTTCTAAGTCGAGTATCGTTTCTATGGAAACGACAGGATTTTCTTTTGGGATACGAGAATCTCCTTTCCGATGCACTATTCCTTCTTTGCAGCATCCCTCGCTCCCTCACATTGACGAATTAACTCAGAAATTGCAGCGCTACGATATGACATATCCTTCTAAATCGAGTAACATTTCTATGGAAACGGCAGGAATTACTTTTGGGATACGAGTATCACCTTTCCGATGCACTATTAATTCTTTACTGCATCCCTCACTCCCTCACATTGACGACTTAACACAGAAATTGCTGGGCTATGAAATACTATTTGTTCCATGACTTCGCCTTCTGAATCGATTAACATTTCTATGGAAACGACCGGATATTCTATTGGGATACGAGTAGCTCCTTTCCGATGCACTATTCCTTCTTTATTGCATCCCTCGCTCCCACACATTGACGAATTAACACAGAAACTGCGCCGCTATGTAATACTATGGGTTCCATGACATCTCCCTCTAAACCGAGTTACCTTTCTATTGATACGACAGGATTTTCTTATGGGATACGACTTTCTCCTGTCCGATGCACTATTCCTACTTTACTGCATCCGTCGCTCCCTCACATTGACGGATTAACACAGAAATTGCGTCGCAATGAAATTCTATGCGTTGCATGACTTATCCTTCTAAATCATGTAACGTTACTATGGAAACGACAGGATTTTCTCTTGGGATACGACTGTCTTCTATCCGATGCACTTATCCTTCTTTACCGAAATCCTGGCGCCCTCACATTGATGAATTAACACAGAAATTGCGTCGCTATGAAATAAAATGGGTTCTATGACATCTCCTTCTATATCGAGTAACGTTTCTATGGAAACGACAGGAATATCTTTTGGGATACGACTATCCCCTTTCCGATGCACTATTCCTCCTTTACTGCATCCCTCGCTCCCTCATATTGACAAAATAACACAGAAATTGCGGCGCTTTACTATGGGTTCTATGAAATCTCCTTCTAAATCGAGTATCGTTTCTATGGAAACGGCAGGATTTTCTTTTGGGATACGAGTATCTCCTTTCCGATGCACTATTAATACTTTACTGCATCCCTCGCTCCCTCATATTGACAAAATAACACAGAAATTGCGGCGCTTTACTATGGGTTCTATGAAATCTCCTTCTAAATCGAGTATCGTTTCTATGGAAACGGCAGGATTTTCTTTTGGGATACGAGTATCTCCTTTCCGATGCACTATTAATACTTTACTGCATCCCTCACTCCCTCACATTGACGACTTTACACAGAAATAGCGGGGCTGTGAAATACCATGGGTTCCATACCTTCTCCCTCTTAATCGAATAACATTTCTATGGAAACGACAGTATTTTCTTTTGGAATACGAGTATCTCCTTTCCGATGCACTATTCCTTCTTTACTGCATCCCTCGCACCCTCACATTGACGAAGTAACACAGAAATTGCGTCGCTATGAAATGCAATGGGTCCAATGAAATCTCTTTTTAAATCGAGTAACGTTTCTATGGAAAAGACAGTATTCTCTTTTGGGATACGACTATTTCCTTTCCGACTCACTATTCATTCTTTACTGCATCCCTCGCTCTCTGACATTGACGAACTAACACAGAAATTGCGTCGCTAAGAAATACTATGGGTTGTATGACATATCCTTCGAAATCGAGTAACGTTGCTATGGAAACGACAGGATTTTCTTTTGGGATACGACTATCTCCTTTCTGATGCACCATTCCTTCTTTACTGCATCCCTCGCTCCCACACATTGACGAATTAACACAGAAATTGCGTCGCAATGTTATACTATGGGTTCTACGACTTCTCTTTCTAAATCGAGTAACGTTTCAATGCAAACGACAGGATTTTCTTTTGGGATACGACTATTTCCTTTCCGACTCACTATTCATTCTTTACTGCATCCCTCGCTCTCTCACATTGACGAATTAACACAGAAATTGCATCGCTAAGAAATACTATGGGTTGTATGACATATCCTTCGAAATCGAGTAACGTTTCTATGGAAACGACAGGATTTTCTTTTGGGATACGACTTTCTCCTTTCCGATGTACCATTCCTTCTTTACTGCATCCCTCGCACCCTCACATTGACGAAGTAACATAGAAATTGCGTCGCTATGAAATGCTATGGGTCCAATAAAATCTCTTTCTAAATCGAGTAACGTTTCTATGGAAAGGACAGTATTCTCTTTTGGGATACGACTATTAACTTTCCGACTCACTAATTATTCTTTACTGCATCCCTCGCTCTCTCACATTGACGAATTAACACAGAGATTGCGTCGCTAAGAAATACTATGGGTTGTATGACATATCCTTCGAAATCGAGTAACGTTTCTATGGAAACGACAGGATTTTCTTTTGGGATACGACTTTCTCCTTTCCGATGTACTATTCCTTCTTTACTGCATCCCTCGCACCCTCACATTGACGAAGTAACATAGAAATTGCGTCGCTATGAAATGCTATGGGTCCAATGAAATCTCTTTCTAAATCGAGTAACGTTTCTATGGAAAGGACAGTATTCTCTTCTGGGATACGACTGTTTCCATTCCGACTCACTATTCATTCTTTACTGCATCCCTCGCTCTCTCACATTGACGAATTAACACAGAAATTGCGTCGCTAAGAAATACTATGGGTTGTCTGACATATCCCTCGAAATCGAGTAACGTTTCTATGGAAACGACAGGATTTTATTTAGGGATACGACTATCTCCTTTCCGATGTACTTTTCCGTCTTTACTGCATCCCTAGCTCCCTCACATTAACGAATTATCACAGATATTGCATCGCTATGAAATACTACGGGTACTATGACATCGCCTAAATCGAGTAACGTATCTTTGGATACGACAGGATTTTCTCTTGGGATATGACTAACTCCTTTCCGATGCACTATTCCTTCTTTCGTGCATTCCTCGCTCCCTCACATTCAGAATTGACATTGAAATTGCGTCGCTATAGAAATACTATAATGTTCTATGACATCTCCTTCTAAGTCGAGTATCGTTTCTATGGAAACGTCAGGATTTTCTTTTGGGATACGAGTATCTCCTTTCCAATGCACTATTCCTTCTTTGCAGCATCTCTCGTTCCCTCACATTGACGAATTAACACAGAAATTGCGGCGCTATGATATATTATGGGTTCTATGCCATCTCCTTCTAAATCGAGTAACGTTTCTATGGAAACGGCAGGAATTTCTTTTGGGATTCGAGTATCTTCTTTCCGATGCACTATTAATTCTTTACTGCATCCCTCACTCCCTCACATTGACGACTTAACACAGAAATTGCTGGGCTATGAAATACTATTTGTTCCATGACTTCGCCTTCTGAATCGAATAACATTTCTATGGAAACGACAGGATATTCTATTGGGATACGAGTAGCTCCTTTCCGATTCATTATTCCTTCCTTATTGCATCCCTCGCTCCCACAAATTGAGGAATTAACACAGGAATTGCGTCGCTATGAAATACAATGGGTTCTATGATATCTCCTTGTAAATCAAGTAACGTTTGTATATAAACGACAGGATTTTGTTTTGGGATACGACTAACCCCTTTCCGATGCAGTATTCCTTCTTTGCTGCACTCCTCGTGCCCTCACTTTGATGAATTAACACAGAATTTGCGTCGCTACGAAATACTATGGGTTCTATCACATCGCCTTGCAAATCGAGTAACGTTTCTATGGAAACGACGGGATTTTCTTTTGGGATACGACCATCTCGTTTCCGATGCACTATCCCTTCTTTACTGCATCCCTCGCTCCCTCACATTAACGAATTACCACAGATATTGCGTCGCTATGAAATACAAAGTGTACTATGACATCGCCTAAATCGAGTAACGTATCTATGGAAACGACAGGATTTTCTTTTGGGATATTACTAACTCCTTTCCGATGCACTATTCCTTCTTTCCTGCATCCCTCGCTCCCTCACATTCAGAATTAACATTGAAATTGCGGCGCTATGAAATACTTTGTGTTCTATGACATCTCCTTCTAAGTCGGGTATCGTTTCTATGGAAACGACAGGATTTTCTTTTGTGATACGAGTATCTCCTTTCCGATGCACTATTCCTTCTTTGCAGCAACCCTCGCTCCTTCACATTGACGAATTAACACAGAAATTGCGGCGCTATGATAAATTATGGGTTCTATGCCATCTCCTTCTAAATCGAGTAACGTTTCTATGGAAACGTCAGGATTTTCTTTTGGGATACGAGTATCTCCTTTCCAATGCACTATTCCTTGTTTGCAGCATCTCTCGTTCCCTCACATTGACGAATTAACACAGAAATTGCGGCGCTATGATATATTGTGGGTTCTATGCCATCTCCTTCTAAATCGAGTAACGTTTCTATGGAAACGGCAGGAATTACTTTTGGGATACGAGTATCTCCTTTCCGATGCACTATTAATTGTTTACTGCATCCCTCGCTCCCTCACATTGACGACTTAACACAGAAATTGCTGGGCTATGAAATACTATTTGTTCCATGACTTCGCCTTCTGAATCGAATAACATTTCTATGGAAACGACAGGATATTCTATTGGGATACGAGTAGCTCCTTTCCGATTCATTATTCCTTCTTTATTGCATCCCTCGCTCCCACAAATTGAGGAATTAACACAGGAATTGCGTCGCTATGAAATACAATGGGTTCTATGATATCTCCTTGTAAATCGAGTAACGTTTCTATATAAACGACAGGATTTTGTTTTGGGATACGACTAACCCCTTTCCGATGCAGTATTCCTTCTTTGCTGCACTCCTCGCGCCCTCACTTTGACGAATTAACACAGAATTTGCGTCGCTACGAAATACTATTGGTTCTATGACATCGCCTTGCAAATCGAGTATCGTTTCGATGGAAACGACAGGATTTTCTCTTGGGATACGACTATCTTCTATCCGATGCACTTATCCTTCTTTACCGAAATCCTGGCGCCCTCACATTGATGAATTAACACAGAAATTGCGTCGCTATGAAATAAAATGGGTTCTATGACATCTCCTTCTATATCGAGTGACGTTTCTATGGAAACGACAGGAATATGTTTTGGGATACGACTATCTCCTTTCCGATGCACCATTCTTTCTTTACTGCACCCCTCGCGCCCTCACATTGTGAATTAACACAGAAATTGCGTCGCTATGAAATATTATGTGTTCTATGACATCTTCTAAGTCGACTAACGTTTCTATGGAAACGACAGGATTTTCTTTTGGGATACGAGTATCCCCTTTCCGATGCACTATTCCTCCTTTACTGCATCCCTCGCTCCCTCATATTGACAAAATAACACAGAAATTGCGGCGCTATGATATACTATGGGTTCTATGATATCTCCTTCTAAATAGAGTATCGTTTCTATGGAAACGGCAGGATTTACTTTCGGGATACGAGTATCTCCTTTCCGATGCACTATTAATACTTTACTGCATCCCTCACTCCCTCACATTGACGAATTAACACAGGAATTGCGTCGCCATGAAATACTATGGGTTCTATGACATCTCCTTGTAAATCGAGTAACGTTTCTAAGGAAACGACAGGATTATCTTTTGGGATACGACTATCTCGTATCCGATGCACTATTCCTTCTTTACTGCACTCCTCGCGCCCTCACATTGACGAATTATCACAGAAATTGCGTCGCTATGAATTACAATGTGTTCGATGACAACTCCTGATAAATGGTGTAAATTTTCTATGGAAACGACAGGATTTTCTTTTGGGATACGACTCACTAATTTCCGATGCACTATTCCTGCTTCACTGCATCCCTCGCTCCCTCACATTGACGATTAAACACAGAAATTGCGTCGCTATGAAATACTATTGGTTCTATGACCTCTCCTTCTAAATCGAGAAACGTTACTATTTAAACGACAGGAATTTATTTTGGTAACGACATCCACTTTCCGATGAACTATTCCTTCTATACTGCATCCCTCACTGCCTCACATTGACGAATAAACACGGAGAATACGTCGCTATGAAATACTATGGGTTCTATGACATTTCCTTCTAAATCGAGTAAGGTATCTATGGAAACAGGATTTTCTTTTGGGATACGACTATCTCCTTTCCGTTGTACTATTCCTCCTTTACTGCATCCCGCGCTCCCTCGCATTGGCGAATTAACACAGAAATTGCGTCGCCATGAAATACTATGGGTTCTATGACTTCCCCTTCTAAATCGAGTAATGTTTCTACGGAAACGACAGGATTTTCTTTTGGGATACGACTATTATCTTTCCGATGCACTGTTCCTTGTTTACTGCATCCCTCGCTCCCACACATCAACGAATCAACACAGAAATTGTGTCGCTATGGAATACTATGGGTTGAGTAAAAAATCCTTCTAAATCGAGTAACGTTTCTATGGAAACGACTTGATTATCTGTTGGGATACGACTATTTCCTTTCCAATGCACTATTCATTCTTTACTGCATCCCTTGCTCCCTCACATTGACGAATAAAACACCGAAATTGCGTCGCTATGAAATACTATGGGTTGTATGGTATATCCTTCTAAAACGAGTAACGTTTCTATGGAAACGACAGGATTTTATTTAGGGATACGACTATCTCCATTCCGATGCACGTTTCCGTCTTTACTGCATCCCTCGCTCTCTCACATTGACAATTTAACACAGAAATTGCGTCCCTATGAAATTCTATGGGTTCTATGACGATTCCCTCTAAACTGAGTAACGTTTCTATGGATACGACAGGATTCTCTTTTGGGATACGACCATCTCCTTTCCGATGCACTAATCCTTCTTAACTGCATCCCTTGCTCCCTCACAATGACGAATTAACACAGAAATTGCGTCGCTATGATATACTATGGGTTGTATGACTTATCCTTCATAATCATCTAACATTTCTATGGAAACGACAGGATTTTCTTTTGGGATACGACTAACTCCTGTCCGATGTACTTATCCTTCTTTACTGCACTCCTGGCGCCCTCACATTGACGAACTAACACAGGAATTGCGTTGCTATGAAGTACTATGGGTTCTATGACTTCTACTTCTAAATCGAGTAACGTTTCAATGGAAACGGCAGATTTTCTTTTTGGATACGAGTATCTCCTTTCCGATGCACAATTAATTCTTTACTGCATCCCTCACTCCCTCACTTTGACGGCTTAACCCAGAAATTGCGTTGCTGCAAAATACTATGGGATCTATGGCGTCTCCTTCTAAATCGAGTAACGTTTCAATGGAAACTGCAGGATTTTCTTTTTGGATACGAGTATCTCCTTTCCGATGCACTATTCCTTCTTTACTGCATCCCTCGCTCCCTCACATTGACGAATTAACACAGACATTGCGTCGCTATGAAATACAATAGGTTCAATGACTTCTCCTTCTAAATCGAGTAACGTATCAATGGAAACGACAGGATTTTCTTTTGGGATACGACTATCTCTTTTCCGATACACTATTCCTTCTTTACTGCATCCCTCGCTCCCTCACATTGACGAATTAACACAGAAATTGCCCCGCTATGAAATACTATGGGTTCTATGACATCTCCTTCTAAATCGAGTAACGTTTCAATGGAAACGACAGGACATTTTTTTGCTATACGACTATCTTCTTTCCGATGCACTAGTCCTTCTTTACTGCATCCCGCGCTCCCTCACATTGACGAATTAACACAGAAATTGCGTCGCTATGAAATACTATGTGTTCTATGACTTCTCCTTCTAAATCGGGTAACGTGTAATGGAAACGACAGGATTTTCTTTTGGGATACGTCTATCTCCGTTTCCCATGCACTATTCCTTCTTTACTGCATTCCTCGCTCCCTCACATTGACGAATTAACACAGAAATTGCGTCGCTATGAATTACTATGGGCTGTATGACTTCTCCTTCTAAATCGAGTGACGTTTCTATGGTAACGACTCTATTTTCTTTAGGGATTGGAGAACACAGCAATTGCGTCGCTATGAAATACTATGTGTTCTATCACTTCTCCTTCTAAATCGAGTAACTTTTCCATGGAAACGGCAGGATTTTCTTTGGGATACGAGTATCTCCTTTCCGATGCACTTTTCCTTCTTTACTGCATCCCTCGCTCCCTCACATTGACGAATTAACACAGTTATTGCGTCGCTATGTAATACTTTGTGGTCTAGGACATCACCTTCTAAATCGAGTAACGTTTCTATGGAAACGACAGGTTTCTCGTCTCGTATACGACTAACTCCTTTCCGATGAACTATTCCTTCTTTACTGCATCCCTCGCTCCCTCACATTGACGAATTAACACAGATATTGCGTCGCCATGAAATACTTTGGGTTCAATGACATCACCTTCTATATCGAGTAACCTTTCTATGGAAACGACAGGATATTCCTCTGGGATACGACTATCTCCTTTCCGATCCATTAATCTCTCTTGACTGCACTCCTGGAGCCCTCACATTGACAGATGAACACAGAAATTGCGTCGCTTTAAAATACTATCGGTTCTATGACTTCTCCTTCTAAATCGAGTAACTTAACTATAGAGACGACTGGATTTTCTTTTGTGATACGACTATCTTCTTTATGATGCACTATTCCTTCTTTACTGCATCCCTCGCTCCCTCACATTGACGAATCAACCCAGAAATCGCATCGCTATTAAATACTATTTGTTCTATGACTTCTCCTTGTAAATCGTGTAACGTTTGTATGGAAACGACGGGATTTTCTTTTGGGATTCGACTATCTCCTTTCCGATGAACTATTCCTTCCTTACAGCATCCCTCGCTCCCTCGCATTGACGAATTAAGACAGAAATTGCGTCGCTATGAATTACAATGTGTTCGATGACAACTCCTGATAAATGGTGTAAATTTTCTATGGAAACGACAGGATTTTCTTTTGGGATACGACTCACTAATTTCCGATGCACTATTCCTGCTTCACTGCATCCCTCGCTCCCTCACATTGACGATTAAACACAGAAATTGCGTCGCTATGAAATACTATGGGTTCTATGACCTCTCCTTCTAAATCGAGTAACGTTACTATTTAAACGACAGGAATTTATTTTGGTAACGACCATCCACTTTCCGATGAACTATTCCTTCTTTGCTGCATCCCTCACTGCCTCACATTGACGAATTAACACGGAGAATGCGTCGCTATGAAATACTATGGGTTCTGTGACATTTCCTACTAAATCGAGTAAGGTATCTATGGAAACAGGATTTTCTTTTGGGATACGACTATCTCCTTTCCGATGTACTATTCCTCCTTTACTGCATGCCGCGCTCCCTCGCATTGGCGAATTAACACAGAAATTGCGTCGCCATGAAATACTATGGGTTCTATGACTTCCCCTTCTAAATCGAGTAATGTTTCTACGGAAACGACAGGATTTTCTTTTGGGATACGACTATTATCTTTCCGATGCACTGTTCCTTGTTTACTGCATCCCTCGCTCCCACACATCAACGAATCAACACAGAAATTGTGTCGCTATGGAATACTATGGGTTGAGTAAAAAATCCTTCTAAATCGAGTAACGTTTCTATGGAAACGACTTGATTATCTGTTGGGATACGACTATTTTTTTTCCAATGCACTATTCATTCTTTACTGCATCCCTTGCTCCCTCACATTGACGAATAAAACACCGAAATTGCGTCGCTATGAAATACTATGGGTTGTATGGTATATCCTTCTAAAACGAGTAACGTTTCTATGGAAACGACAGGATTTTATTTAGGGATACGACTATCTCCATTCCGATGCACGTTTCCGTCTTTACTGCATCCCTCGCTCTCTCACATTGACAATTTAACACAGAAATTGCGTCCCTATGAAATTCTATGGGTTCTATGACGATTCCCTCTAAACTGAGTAACGTTTCTATGGATACGACAGGATTCTCTTTTGGGATACGACCATCTCCTTTCCGATGCACTAATCCTTCTTAACTGCATCCCTTGCTCCCTCACTTTGACGAATTAACACAGAAGTTGGTTCGCTATGAAATACTATGGGTTGTATGACATATCCTTCTAAATCATGTAATGTTTCTATGGAAACGACAGGATTTTCTTTTTGGATACGAGTATCTCCTTTCCGATGCACTATTCCTTCTTTACTGCATCCCTCGCTCCCTCACATTGACGAATTAACACAGACATTGCGTCGCTATGAAATACAATAGGTTCAATGACTTCTCCTTCTAAATCGAGTAACGTATCAATGGAAACGACAGGATTTTCTTTTGGGATACGACTATCTCTTTTCCGATACACTATTCCTTCTTTACTGCATCCCTCGCTCCCTCACATTGACGAATTAACACAGAAATTGCCCCGCTATGAAATACTATGGGTTCTATGACATCTCCTTCTAAATCGAGTAACGTTTCAATGGAAACGACAGGACTTTTTTTTGCCATACGACTATCTTCTTTCCGATGCACTAGTCCTTCTTTACTGCATCCCGCGCTCCCTCACATTGACGAATTAAAACAGAAATTGCGTCGCTATGAAATACTATGTGTTCTATGACTTCTCCTTCTAAATCGGGTAACGTGTAATGGAAACGACAGGATTTTCTTTTGGAATACGTCTATCTCCGTTTCCCATGCACTATTCCTTCTTTACTGCATTCCTCGCTCCCTCACATTGACGAATTAACACAGAAATTGCGTCGCTATGAATTACTATGGGCTGTATGACTTCTCCTTCTAAATCGAGTGACGTTTCTATGGAAACGACTCTATTTTCTTTAGGGATTGGAGAACACAGCAATTGCGTCGGTATGAAATACTATGTGTTCTATGACTTCTCCTTCTAAATCGAGTAACTTTTCCATGGAAACGACAGGATTTTCCTTGGGATACGAGTATCTCCTTTCCGATGCACTTTTCCTTCTTTACTGCATCCCTCGCTCCCTCACATTGACGAATTAACACAGTTATTGCGTCGCTATGTAATACTTTGTGGTCTAGGACATCACCTTCTAAATCGAGTAACGTTTCTATGGAAACGACAGGTTTCTCGTCTCGTATACGACTAACTCCTTTCCGATGAACTATTCCTTCTTTACTGCATCCCTCGCTCCCTCACATTGACGAATCAACCCAGAAATCGCATCGCTATTAAATACTATGGGTTCTATGACTTCTCCTTGTAAATCGTGTAACGTTTGTATGGAAACGACAGGATTTTCTTTTGGGATACGACTATCTCCTTTCCGATGAACTATTCCTTCCTTACTGCATCCCTCGCTCCCTCGCATTGACGAATTAAGACAGAAATTGCGTCGCTAAGAACTACCATGGGTTCTATGGCATCTCCTTCTAAATCGAGTAACGTTTCTATGGAAACTGGATTTTCTTTTGGAATTCGGCTTTCTCCCTTCCGATGCTCCATTCCTTCTTTACTGCATTCCCCGCTCCCTCACATTGACGAATTAACATAGATATTGCGTCACTATGAGCTACTATGGTTTCCAAAACTTCTCCTTCAAAATCGAGTAACGTATCTATGGAAACGACAGGATTTTCCTTTGTGATACGACTATTTCCTTTCCGATGCAGTATTCCTTCTTTACTGCATCCCTCGCTCCCTCACATTGACGAATTAACACAGAAATTGCGGCGCTATGATATATTATGGGTTCTATGACATCTCCTTCTAAATCGAGTAACGTTTCTATGGAAACGGCAGGAATTACTTTTGGGATACGAGTATCTCCTTTCCGATGCACCATTAATTCTTTAATGCATCCCTCACTCCCTCACATTGACGACTTAACACAGAAATTGCTGGGCTATGAAATACTATTTGTTCCATGACTTCGCCTTCTGAATCGAATAACATTTCTATGGAAACGACAGGATATTCTATTGGGATACGAGTAGCTCCTTTCCGATGCACTATTCCTTCTTTATTGCATCCCTCGCTCCCACACATTGACGAATTAACACAGAAACTGCGCCGCTATGTAATACTATGGGTTCCATGACATCTCCCTCTAAACCGAGTTACCTTTCTATGGATACGACAGGATTTTCTTATGGGATACGACTTTCTCCTGTCCGATGCACTATTCCTACTTTACTGCATCCCTCGCTCCCTCACATTGACGGATTAACACAGAAATTGCGTCGCAATGAAATTCTATGCGTTGCATGACTTATCCTTCTAAATCATGTAACGTTACTATGGAAACGACAGGATTTTCTCTTGGGATACGACTATCTTCTATCCGATGCACTTATCCTTCTTTACCGAAATCCTGGCGCCCTCACATTGATGAATTAACACAGAAATTGCGTCGCTATGAAATAAAATGGGTTCTATGACATCTCCTTCTATATCGAGTAACGTTTCTATGGAAACGACAGGAATATGTTTTGGGATACGACTATATCCTTTCCGATGCACCATTCTTTCTTTACTGCACCCCTCGCGCCCTCACATTGTGAATTAACACAGAAATTACGTCGCTATGAAATATTATGTGATCTATGACATCTTCTAAGTCGACTAACGTTTCTATGGAAACGACAGGATTTTCTTTTGGGATACGAGTATCCCCTTTCCGATGCACTTTTCCTCCTTTACTGCATCCCTCGCTCCCTCATATTGACAAAATAACACAGAAATTGCGTCGCCATGAAATACTATCGGTTCTATGACATCTCCTTGTAAATCGAGTAACGTTTCTAAGGAAACGACAGGATTATCTTTTGGGATACGACTATCTCGTATCCGATGCACTATTCCTTCTTTACTGCACTCCTCGCGCCCTCACATTGACGAATTATCACAGAAATTGCGTCGCTATGAAATACTATGGGTTCTATGACCTCTCCTTCTAAACCGAGTAACGTTACTATTTAAACGACAGGAATTTATTTTGGTAACGACCATCCACTTTCCGATGAACTATTCCTTCTTTACTGCATCCCTCACTGCCTCACATTGACGAATTAACACGGAGAATGCGTCGCTATGAAATACTATGGGTTCTATGACATTTCCTTCTAAATCGAGTAAGGTATCTATGGAAACAGGATTTTCTTTTGGGATACGACTAACTCCTTTCCGATGTACTATTAATCCTTTACTGCATCCCGCGCTCCCTCGCATTGGCGAATTAACACAGAAATTGCGTCGCCATGAAACACTATGGGTTCTATGACTTCCCCTTCTAAATCGAGTAATGTTTCTACGGAAACGACAGGATTTTCTTTTGGGATACGACTAACTCCTTTCCAATGCACTATTCATTCTTTACTGCATCCCTTGCTCCCTCACATTGACGAATAAAACACCGAAATTGCGTCGCTATGAAATACTATGGGTTGTATGGTATATCCTTCTAAAACGAGTAACGTTTCTATGGAAACGACAGGATTTTATTTAGGGATACGACTATCTCCATTCCGATGCACGTTTCCGTCTTTACTGCATCCCTCGCTCTCTCACATTGACAATTTAACACATAAATTGCGTCCCTATGAAATTCTATGGGTTCTATGACGATTCCCTCTAAACTGAGTAACGTTTCTATGGATACGACAGGATTCTCTTTTGGGATACGACCATCTCCTTTCCGATGCACTAATCCTTCTTAACTGCATCCCTTGCTCCCTCACAATGACGAATTAACACAGAAATTGCGTCGCTATGATATACTATGGGTTGTATGACTTATCCTTCATAATCATCTAACATTTCTATGGAAACGACAGGATTTTCTTTTGGGATTCGACTATTTAATTTCCGATGCACTTATCCTTCTTTACTGCACTCCTGGCGCCCTCACATTGACGAACTAACACAGGAATTGCGTTGCTATGAAGTACTATGGGTTCTATGACTTCTACTTCTAAATCGAGTAACGTTTCAATGGAAACGACAGGATTTTCTTTTGGGATACGACTATCTCTTTTCCGATACACTATTCCTTCTTTACTGCATCCCTCGCTCCCTCACATTGGCGAATTAACACAGATATTGCGTCGCCATGAAATACTTTGGGTTCAATGACATCACCTTCTATATCGAGTAACGTTTCTATGTAAACGACAGGATATTCCTTTGGGATACGAATATCTCCTTTCCGATCCATTAATCTCTCTTGACTGCACTCCTGGAGCCCTCACATTGACAGATGAACACAGAAATTGCGTCGCTTTAAAATACTATCGGTTCTATGACTTCTCCTTCTAAATCGAGTAACGTAACTATAGAGACGACTGGATTTTCTTTTGGGATACGACTATCTTCTTTCCGATGCACTATTCCTTCTTTACTGCATCCCTCGCTCCCTCGCATTGACGAATCAACCCAGAAATCGCATCGCTATTAAATACTATGGGTTCTATGACTTCTCCTTGTAAATCGGGTAACGTTTGTATGGAAACGACAGGATTTTCTTTTGGGATGCGACTATCTCCTTTCCGATGAACTATTCCTTCCTTACTCCATCCCTCGCTCCCTCGCATTGACGAATTAAGACAGAAATTGCGTCGCTAAGAACTACCATGGGTTCTATGGCATCTCCTTCTAAATCGAGTAACGTTTCTATGGAAACTGGATTTTCTTTTGGAATACGGCTTTCTCCTTTCCGATGCTCCATTCCTTCTTTACTGCATTCGCCGATCAATCACATTGACGAATTAACATAGATATTGCGTCACTATGAGCTACTACGATTTCCAAAACTTCTCCTTCAAAAGCGAGTAACGTATCTATGGAAACGACAGGATTTTCCTTTGGGATACGACTATTTCCTTTCCGATGCAGTATTCCTTCTTTACTGCATCCTCCAATACCTCACATTGACGATTTAACACAGAAATTGCGGGGCTATTAAATACTATGTGTTCTATGACATCTCCTTCTTAATCGTTACGTTTCTATGGAAACGACAGGATTTTCTTTTGGGTTACCAGTATCTCCTTTCCGATGCACTATTCTTTCTTTACTGCAACCCTCGCTGCTCATATTGAATAATTAACACAGAAATTGCGTCGCTATGAAATACAGTGGCTTCTATGACAGCTTGTAAATCGAGTAGCGTTTGAATGGAAACGACAGCAATTTTTTGGGATACGTCTATCTCCAATCCGATGCACTATTCCTTCTGTACCCTAACCCTCGATCCCTCACATGGAAGAATTAACACAGAAATTGCGTCGCTATAAAATACTGTGAGGTCTATGACTTCTCCTTCTAAATCGAGTAACGTCTCAATGGAATCGACAGTAAATTCTTTTGGGATTCGAGTATCTCCTTTCCGATGCACTATTCCTTCTTTACTGCATCCCTCGCTCCCTCACTTTGATGAATTAACACAGAAATCACGTCGCTATGAAATACTATGGGTTCCAAGACATCTCCTTCAAAATCGAGTAACGTTTCTATGGAAACGACGGGATTAACTTTTGGGTTACGACTATCTCCCTTCTGATGCACTATTCCTTCTTTACTGCATCCCTCGCTCCCTCACGTTGACGAATTGAAACAGAAATAGTGTCGCTATGAAATACTGTGGGTTCTATGACATCACCTTCTAAATCGAGTAACGTTTCTATGGAAACGACAGGATTTACTTTTCTTATATGACTATCTCCTTTCCGATGCACTATTCCTTCTTCACTGCATTCCTCGCTCCCTCACAATGACGAATTAACACAATAATTGCGTCGCTATGAAATACTATTAGTTCTATGACATCTCCTTCTAATTCGAGTAGCGTTTCTATGGATACGACAGGATTTTCTTTTGGGTTACGACTATCTCCTTTCCAATGCCCTATTCCTTCTTTAGTTTATCCCACGCTCCCTCACATTGACGAATAAAAACAGAAATTGCGTCGCTATGATTTACTATGGGTTCTATGACATCTTCTAAATCGAGTAACTTTTCTAAGGAAAATACAGGATTTTCTTATGGGATATGACTATCTCCTTTCCTGTGCACTATTCCTTCTTCACTGCATCCCTTGCTCCCTCACATTGACGAATTAACACAGAAATTGCGTCGCTATGACATACTTTGTGTTCTATGACATCTCCTTCTACATCGAATAACATTTCTATGGAAACGACAGGATTTTCTTTTGAGATACGAGTATCTCCTTTCCTATGCACTACTCCTTCTTTACTGCATCCCTCGCCCCTTACATTGACGAATTTACACAGAAATTGCGTCGCTATGAAATACAATGGCTTGTATGACATCTCCTTCTGAATGGAGTAACGTCTCTATGGAAACGACAAGATTTTTTTTGGAATATGTCTATCTCCATTCCGATGCCTTATTCCTTCTTTACTGCATCCATTACTCCCTCACGTTGAAGAATTAACACAGATTGCGTCACTATGAAATACTATGGGTTCTATGACATCTCCATTACAATCGAGTAACGTTTCTATGGAAACGACAGTAAATACTTTTGGGATTCGAGTATCTCCTTTAAGATGCACAATTCCTTCTTTACTGCATCCCTCGCTCCCTCACATTGATGAATTAACACAGAAATCGCGTCGCTATGAAATAGCGTGTTTTCTATGACATCTCCTTCTAAATCGTGTTACGTTACTATGGAAACGACAGGATTTTCTTTTGGGTTAAGACTATCTCCTTTCCGATGCCCTATTCCTTCTTTACCGCATCCCACGCTCACTCACATTGACGAATAAAAACAGAATTTGCGTTGATATGAATTACTATGGGTTCTATGATATCTTTTAAATCGAGTAACGTTTCTACGGAAACGACAGAATTTTTTTTTTGGGATACGACTATCTCCTTTCCGATGCACTATTCCTTCATTACTGCAACCCTCGCTACCTCACAGTGACCAATTAACACAGAAATTGCGTCGCTATGAAATACTATGGGTTCTATGACATCTCCTAATAAATCGAGAAACGTTTCTATGGCATCGACAGGATTTTCTTTTGGGATACGAATATCTCATTTCCGATGCACTATTCCTTCTTTGCTGCATCCCTCGCTTCCTCACATTGACGAAATAACACAGAAATTGTGCCGCCATGAAATACTATGGGTTCTATGACTTCTCCTTCTAAATCGAGTAACGTTTCTATCGAAACGACAGGATCTTCTTTTGAGATATGACTATCACCTTTCCGATGCACTATTCCTTCATTACTGGATTCCTCGCTCCCTCACATTGACGAATTAACTCAGAAATTGCGACGCTATGAAATACTATGGGTTCTATGACTTCTCCTTCTAAATCGAGTAGCGTTTCTATGAAAACGACAGTAATTTCTTTTGGGATTCGAGTATCTCCTTTCCGATGCACTATTCCTTCATTACTGCGTCCCTCGCTCCCTCACTTTGTCGAATTAACACAGAAATTGCGTCGCTATGAAATAGTATGTGTTCTATGACATCTCCTTCTAAATCGAGTACCGTTTCTATGGATGCGACAGGATTTTCTTTTGGGATACCACTGTCTCCTTTCCGAAGCACTATTCCTTCTTTACAGCATCCCTCGCTCCCTCACATTGACGAAATAACACAGAAATCGCGTCGCAATGAAATACTATGGGTGGTGTGACATCTCCCTCTAAATCGAGTAACGTTTTTATGGAAACGACAGGATATTCTTTTGGGATACGACTATCTCCTTCGCGATTCGCTATCCCATCTTAACTGCATCCCTCGCTCCCGCATATTGAGGAATTAACACAGAAATCGCGTCGCTATGAAACACTTTGGGTTCCATGACATCTCCTTCAAATTCGAGTAACGTAACTATGGAAACGACATGATTTTCTTTTGGGATACGAGTATCTCCTTTCGGATGTGCTAATCCTTCATTACTGCACTCCTGGCGCCCTCACATTGACGAATTAACACTGAAATTGCGCCGCTACGAAGTACACCGGGTTCTATGACATCTCCTTCTAAATCGAGTAACGTGTCTATGGAAACGACAGCATTTATCTTTTGGGATACGAGTATCTCCTTTCCGGTGCACTATTCCGTCTTTACTGCATCCCTCGCTCCCTCACATTGACGAATTAAAACAAAAATTTCGACGCTATGAAATACTATGGGTTATATGACATCTTCTAAATCGAGTAACGTTTCTATGGAAATGACAGGATTTTCTTTTGGGATACGAGTATCTCCTATGCGATGCACTATTCCTTCCTTACTGCAAACCTCGCTCCTCCACATTGACGAAATAACACTAAAATTGCGTCGCTATGAAATACTATGGGTTATATGACATCTTCTAAATCGAGTAACGTTTCTATGGAAACGACTGGATTTGCTTTTGGGATACGTGTATCTCCAATGCGATACGCTATTCCTTCCTTACTGCAAACCTCGCTCCCTCACATTGACGAAATAACACAGAAATTGCGTCGCTATGTAATACAATAGGTTCTATAACATCTCCTTCTAAATCAAATAACGTTTCTATGGATACGACGGGATAATCTTTGTGAGACGACTATTTCCTTTCCGATGCACTATTCATTCCTTACTGCATCCCTCCCTCACCACATTATCGAATTAACTCAGAAATTGCGTCGCTAAGAAATACTAGGGGTTGAATGACATATCCTTCTAAATCGAGTAACGTTTCTATGGAAACGACAGGATTTTTCTTTTGGGATACGAGTATCTCCTTTCCGATGCACTATTAATTCTTTACTGCTTCTCTCACTCTCTCACATTGACGACTTGACACAGAAATTGCGGGGCTATGAAATCCTATGGGTTGTGTGACATATCCTTCTAAATCTTGTAACGTTTCTATGGAAACGACAGGAATTTCTTCTGGGATACGACTATCTCCTTTCCGATGCACTATTAATACTTTACTGCATCCCTCACTCCCGCACATTGTGGGGTTAACACAGAAATTGTGTTGCTATGTACTACTATGGGTTCTATGACTTTTCCTTCTGAATCAAATAACGTTTCTATGGAGACGACAGGATTTTCTTTTGGGATACGAGTTTCTCCTTTCCGATGCACTATACCTTCTTTACTGCAATCTTCGCTCCCTCACTTTGACGAATTAACTCAGAAATTGCGTCGCTATGAAATACCATGTGGTCTACGACATCTCCTTCTAAATCGAGTAACGATTCTATGGACACGACAGGATTTTCTTTTGGGATACAACTATCTCCATTCCGATGCACTATTCCCACTTTACTGCATCCCTCGCTCCCCCACATTGACGAATTAACACAGAAATTGCGGCGCTATGAAATACTATAGGTACTATGACTTCTCCTTCTATATCGAGTACCGTTTCTATGGGAACAGCAGGATTTTCTTTTGGGATACGACTATCTAATTCCCGATGCACTATTCCTGCTTTACTGCATCCCTCGCTCCCTCACATTGACGAATTAACACAGAAATAGCGTAGTTATGAAATTCTATGGGTTCTATGACTTCTCTTTCTAAATCGAGTAAGGTTTCTAAGGAAACGACAGTAATTTCTTTTTAGATTCGAGTACCTCCTTTCCGATGCACTATTCCTTCATTACTGCGTCCCTCGGTCCATCACATTGATGAATTAACACAGAAATAGCGTCATTATGAAATACTATGGGTTCTGTGACATCTCCTTCTAAATCGAGTAACAATTCTATGGAATCGACAGGATTTTCGTTTGGGATACGACTATCTCCTTTCCAATGATCTATTCCTTTTTTACTACATCCCCCGCTCACACACATTGACGAATTAACACTGAAATTGCGTGGCTATGAAATACTATGTGTTCTACGACATCTCCTTCTAAATCGAGTAACGTTTCTATGTAAACATGTTTTTCTTTTGGGATACGACTATCTCCTTTCCGATACTCTATTCCTTCTTTACTGCATCCCTCGCTCCCTCACATTGGCGAATTAACACAGAAATTGCGTCGCTATGAAATACTATGGGTTCTATGACATCTCCTTCTAAATCGAGCAACGTTTCTATGGAAACGACAGAGATATCTTTTGGGATACGAGTATCTCCTTTCCGATGCACTATTCCTTCTTTACTGCATCCGTCGCTCCCTCACATTCACTAATTAACACACAAATTGCGTCGCCATGATATACTTTGGGTTCTATGACTTCTCCTTCTAAATCGAGTAACGTTACTATGGAAACTACAGGATTTTCACTTGAATTACGTCTATCTCCTTTCCGATGCACTATTGCTTCTTTACTGCATCCCTCGCTCCCTCACATTGACGAATTAACACAGAACTTGCGTCGCTATTAAATACTATGGGTTCTATGACTTCTCCTTCTAAATCGAGTAACCTTTCTATGGACACGACAGTATTTTCTTTTGGGATTCGTGTATCTCCTTTCCGATGCACTATTCCTTCATTACGGCGTCCCTCGATCCCTCACATTGACGAATTAACACAGAAATTGCGTCGCAATGATATACTATGGGTTCTATAACTTCTCCTTCTAAATCGAGTAACGTTTCTATGAAAACGACAGGATTATCTTTTGTGATACGACTATTTCCTTTCCGATGCACTATTCATTCCTTACTGCATCCCTCGCTCTCTCACATTATCGAATTAACTCAGAAATTGCGCCGCTAAGATATACTATGGGTTCTATGACATCTCTTTCTAAATCGAGTGACTTTTCTATAGAAACGACAGGATTCTCTTTTTGGATACGACTAGCTCCTTTCCGATGCACTATTCCTTCTTTACTGCATCCCTCGTTCTTCTCATTGCCGAATTAACACAGAAATTGCGTCGCTATGAAATACTATGTGTTTGATGACAACTCCTTGTAAATGGAGTAAAGTTTCTATGGAATCGACAGGATTTTCATTTGGAATACGACTATCTAATTTCCGATGCACTATTCCTGCTTTACTGCATCCCTCTCTCCCTCACATTGACGAATTAACACAGAAATAGCGTAGTTATGAAATACTATGTGTTCTATGACTTTTCCTTCTGAATCGAATTACGTTTCTATGGAAACAACTGGATTTTCTTTTGGGATACGAGTATCTCCTTTCCGATGCACTATTTCTTCTTTACTGCATCCCTCGCTCCCCCAAATTGACGTATTAACACAGAAATTACGTCGCTATGAAATTCTATGTGATCTATATCATCTCCTTCTAAACCGAGTATTGTATCTATGGAAACGACAGGATTTTCTTTTGGGATACGACTATATCCATTCCGATGCACTATTCCTTCTTTTCTGCATCCTTCGCTCCCTCACATTGACGAATTAACACAGAGATTGCGTCGCCATGAAATATTATGGGTTCTATGAGTTCTCCTTCTAAATCGAGAAACGTTTCAATGGGAACTATAGGATTTTCGTTTGAGATACGACTATCTCCTTTCCGATGCACTATTCCAGCTTTACTGCAGGCCCTCGCTCCCTCACATTGACGAATTAACACAGAAAATGCGTCGCGATGATATACTATGGGTTCTATGACTTCTCCTTCTAAATCGGTTCTATGACATCTTCTAAATCGACTGACGTTTCTATGGAAACGACGGGATTTTCTTTTGGGATACGATTATCTCCTTTCCGATGCACCATTCCTTCTTTACTGCATCCCTCGCTCCACCACATTGACGAATTAACACAGAATTTGCGGCGCTATGACCTTCTATGGGTTCAATGACATCTCCATCTAAATCGAGTAACGTTTCTATAGAAACGGCTGGATTTTCTTTTGGGATACGAGTATCTCCATTCCGATGCACTATTAATTCTATACTACATCCCTCTCTCCCTCACATTGACGACTTAACACAGGAAGTGCGGGGCTATGAACTACTATGTGCTCTATGACTACTCCTTCTGAATCGAATATCGTTTCTATGGAAACGACAGGATATTCTTTTGGGATACGAGTATCTCCTTTCCGATGCACTATTCCTTCTTTACTGCATTCGTCGCTCCCTCACATTGACGAATTAACACAGAAATTGCGTCGCTATGAAAATCTATGGGCTCCATGTCATCACCTTCTACATCGAGTAACGTTTCTAATGAAACGACAGGATTTTCTTTTGGGATATGACTATCTAATTTCCGATGCACTATTCCTGCTTTACTGCATCCCTCGCTTCCTCACATTGACGAATTAACACAGAAATAGCGTAGTTCTGAAATACTATGTGTTCTATGACTTTTCCTACTGAATCGAATGACGTTTCTATGGAAACAACTGGATTTTCTTTTGGGATACGAGTATCTCCTTTCCGATGCACTATTAATTCTTTACTGCATCCCCCACTCCCTCTCTTTGACGTCATAACACAGAAATTGAGGGGCTATAAAATACTATGAGTTCTATGACTTCTCCATCTAAATCGAGTAACGTTTCCATAGAAACGACAGGATTTTCTTTGGGATACGAGTATCTCCTTTCCGATGCACAAATACTTCTTTACTGCATACCTCGCTCGCTCACATTGCCGAATAAACACAGAAATTGCGTCGCTATGAATAACTGTGTGTTCTCTGATTTCTCCTTGTAAATTGAGTATCGTTTCTATGGAAACGACAGGATTTCCTTTTGGGATAGGAGTATCTCCCTTCCGATGCACTATTCCTTCTTTACTGCATCCCTCGCTCCCTCACATTGACGAATTAACACAGAAATTGCTTCGCTATGAAATACTATGTGTTCTATAATCTCTCCTTCTAAATCGAGTATCGTTTCTATGGAAACGACAGGATTTTCTTTTGGGATACGACTATCGCCATCCCGACGCAGTATTCCTTCTTTACTGCATCGCTCAATACCTCACATTGAAGAATTAACACAGTAATTGCGTCGCTATGAAATACTATGGGTTCTATGACCTCTCCATCTAAATCGAGTAACGTTTCTATGGAAGGGACAGGATTTTCTTATGGGATACGACTATTTCCATTTCGATGCACTATTCCTCCTTTACTGCATCAATCGCTCCCTCACATTGGCGAATTAACACAGAAATTGCGACGCTATGAAATACTACGGGTTCTATGACTTCTCCTTCTATATCGAGTAACGTTTCTATGGAAACGATAGGATTTTCTTTTGGGATACGAGTACCTCCTTTTCGATGCACCATTCCTTCTTTACTGCATCCCTCGCTCCCTCACATTGACGAATTAACACAGAAATTGCGTCGCTATGTGATACAATGGTTTCTATGGCATCTCCTTCTAAATCGAGTAACGTTTCTATGGAATCGACAGGATTTTCTTTTGGAACACGAGTATCTCCTATCCGATGCACTATTCCTTCTAAACTGCATTCCTCGCGCCCTCACATTGACGAATTAACACAGTAATTGCTCCGCTATGAAATACTATGGGTTCTATGAATTCTCCTTCCAAATCGAGTAACCTTTCTAAGGAAACGACAGGATTTTCTTTTGGGATTCGAGTATCTCCTTTCCGATGCACTATTCCTTCTTTACTGCATCCCTCGCTCCCTCACATTGACGACTTGACACAGATATTGCGTCGCTATGAAATACTATGTGTTCTATGGCTTCTCCTTCTAAATCTAGTAACGTTTCTATGGAAACGAAATGATTTTCTTTTGGGATACGACAACCTCCTTTCCGATGAACTATCCTATCATTACTGCATCCCTCGCTCCCTCACATTGACCGATTATCACGTAAGTTGCGTCGCTATGAAATACTATGTGTTCGATGACGACTCCTTCTAAATGGAGTAAAGTTTCAATGGAAACGACAGGATTTTCTTTTGGGATACGCCTATCTAATTTCCGAAGCACTAATCCTGCTTTCCTGCATCCCTCGCTCCGTCACATTGACGAATTAACACAGAAATTGCGTCGCTATGAAATACTACGGGTTCTACGCCTTCTCCTTCTAAATCGTGTAACGTTTCTATGGAAACGACAGTATTTTCTTTTAGGATTCGAGTATCTCATTTCCGATGCACTATTTCTTCTTTACTGCATCCCTCGCTCCCTCACATTGACGAATGAACTCAGAAATGGCGTCGCTATGAAATACTATGGGTTCTATGACATTTCCTTCTAAATCATGTAACGTTTCTATGGAAACGACAGGATTTTCTTTGGGATGCGACGATCTCGTTTCCGATGCACAATTCCTTCTTTACTGCACTCCTCGTGCCCTCACGTTCACGAATTAACACAGAAAATGCGTCGGTATGAAATACTATGGGTTCTATGACATCTTCTAAATCGAGTAACGTTTCTCTGGAAACGACAGGATTTTCTTTTGGGTCACGAGTATCTACTTTCCGATGCACAATTCATTCTTTACTGCATCCCTCGCTCCTTCACATGACGAATCAACACAGAAATTGCGTCGCTATGACATACTATGGGCTCTATGACATCTCTTTCTAAATCGAGTAGCGTTACAATGGTAACGACAGAGTTCTCTTTTGGGATACGAGGATCTCATTTTCCGATGCACCAATCAATCCTTCATTACTGCACCCCTGGCGCCCTCACATTGACGGATTAACGCAGAAATTGTGTCGCTATGAAATACTATGGGCTCTATGTCCTCTCTGTCTAATCCGAGTAACGTTTCTATGGAAACGACAGAATTTTCGTTTATGATACGAGTATCTCCTTTCCGATGCACTATTCCTTCTTTACTGCATCCCTCGCTCCCTCAGATTGACGAATTAGCACAGATATTGAGTCGCTAAGAAATACTATGTTTTCTATGACATTCCCTTTTAAATCGAGAATCGTTACTATGGAAACGACAGGATTTTCTTTTGGGATACGAGTACCTCCTTTCCGATGCACTATTCCTTCTTTACTGATTCCCTCGATCCCTCATATTGACGAATTAACCCAGAAATTGCAGCGCTATGAAGTACTATGGATGCTATGACATCTGCTTCTAAATCGAGTAACGTTACAGTGGAAACGACAGGATTTTCTTTTGGAATGCGAATATCTCATTTTCTGATGTACTAATCCTTCATTACTGCACTTCTGGCGCCCTCACATTGACGGATTAACACAGAAATTGCGTCGCTATGAAATACTATGGATGCTATGACATCTCCTTCTAAATCGAGTGACGTTTCTATGGAAACGACAGGAATTTCTTTTGGGATACGAGTATCCTCTTTCCGATGCACTAATCCGTCATTACTGCACTCCTGGGGACCTCACATTGACGCATTAACACAGAAATTGCGTTGGTATGAAATAATATGCGTTCTATGACTTCTCCTTCTAAATCGAGTAACGTTTCTATGGAAACGACAGGTTTTTTTTTTTTTTGGGATACGAGTATCTCCCTTCCGATGCACTATTCCCTCTTTACTGTATTCTTCGCCCCCTTACTTTGACGAATTAACACAGAAATTGCGTCGCTATGAAATACTATGTCTTCCATGACGTCTCCTTCAAAATCGAGTAACTTTTCTTTGGAAACGACATGATTTTCTTGTGTGATACGAGGAATTCCTTTCCGATGCACTATTCCTTCTTTACTGCATCCCTTGCTCCCTCACATTGACCAATCAACAATGATATTGCGTCGCTATGAAACACTATGGGTTCTATGACATCTCCTTCTAAATCGAGTAACAATACTATGGAAACGAAAGGATTTTCTTTCGGATACGATTATCTCCTTTCCGCTGCACTAATCCTTCATTACAGCACTACTGACGCCCTCACATTGACGAATTAACACAAAAAATAGCGTCGCGATGAATTACTATGGGTTCTCCGACTTCTCCTTCTAAATCGAGAAACGTTTCTATGGACACGACAGGTTTTTTGGGATACGAGTATCTCCTTTCCGATGCACTATTCCCACTTAACTGCATCCCTCGCTGCCTCACATTGACTAATTAACACAGAAAAAGCGTCGCTATGAAATACTATGTGTTCCTTGGCATATCCTTCTAAATCGAGTAACGTTTCTATGGAAACGACAGGATTTACCTTTGCGATACAAGTATCTCCTTTCCGATGCACTATTCCATCTTTACTGCATCCCTCGCTCCCTCACACTGGGGAATTAACGCATAAATTGCGGGGCTATGAAATACTATGTGTTCTACGACATCTCCTTCAAAATCGAGTAACGTTACTATGGAAACGACAGGATTTTATTTTTGGATGCGAGTAACTCTTTCCGGTGCAGTATTCCTTCTTTACTGCATCCCTCGCCCCCTCACAATGACGAATTAACACAGGAACTGCGTCGCTATGAAATACTATGTGTTCTATAATCTCTCCTTCTAAATCGAGTATCGTTTCTATGGAAACGACAGGATTTTCTTTTGGGATACGACTATCTCCATCCCGACGCAGTATTCCTTCTTTACTGCATCGCTCAATACCTCACATTGAAGAATTAACACAGAAATTGCGTCGCTATGAAATACTATGGGTTCTATGACCTCTCCATCTAAATCGAGTAACGTTTCTATGGAAGCGACAGGATTTTCTCATGGGATACGACTATCTCCATTTCGATGCACTAATCCGTCATTACTGCACTCCTGGGGACCTCACATTGACGCATTAACACAGAAATTGCGTTGGTATGAAATAATATGCGTTCTATGACTTCTCCTTCTAAATCGAGTAACGTTTCTATGGAAACGACAGGTTTTTTTTTTTTTTTTGGGATACGAGTATCTCCCTTCCGATGCACTATTCCCTCTTTACTGTATTCTTCGCCCCCTTACTTTGACGAATTAACACAGAAATTGCGTCGCTATGAAATACTATGTCTTCCATGACGTCTCCTTCAAAATCGAGTAACTTTTCTTTGGAAACGACATGATTTTCTTGTGTGATACGAGTAATTCCTTTCCGATGCACTATTCCTTCTTTACTGCATCCCTCGCTCCCTCACATTGACCAATCAACAAAGATATTGCGTCGCTATGAAACACTACGGGTTCTATGACATCTCCTACTAAATCGAGTAACAATACTATGGAAACAAAAGGATTTTCTTTCGGATACGATTATATCCTTTCCGCTGCACTAATCCTTCATTACAGCACTACTGACGCCCTCACATTGACGAATTAACACAAAAAATAACGTCGCGATGAATTACTATGGGTTCTCCGACTTCTCCTTCTAAATCGAGAAACGTTTCTATGGACACGACAGGTTTTTTGGGATACGAGTATCTCCTTTCCGATGCACTATTCCCACTTAACTGCATCCCTCGCTGCCTCACATTGACTAATTAACACAGAAAAAGCGTCGCTATGAAATACTATGTGTTCCTTGGCATATCCTTCTAAATCGAGTAACGTTTCTATGGAAACGACAGGATTTACCTTTGCGATACAAGTATCTCCTTTCCGATGCACTATTCCATCTTTACTGCATCCCTCGCTCCCTCACACTGAGGAATTAACGCATAAATTGCGGGGCTATGAAATACTATGTGTTCTACGACATCTCCTTCAAAATCGAGTAACGTTACTATGGAAACGACAGGATTTTATTTTTGGATGCGAGTAACTCTTTCCGGTGCAGTATTCCTTCTTTACTGCATCCCTCGCTCCCTCACAGTGACGAATTATCACAGGAACTGCGTCGCTATGAAATACTATGGGTTCTATGACATCCCATTCTCAATCGAGTAACAATACTATGGAAACGACAGGATTTTCTTTCGGATACGAGTTACTCCTTTCCGCTGCACTAATCCTTCATTACTGCACTCCTGACGCCCTCACATTGATGAATTAACACAAAAAATAGCGTCGCTATGAACTACTATGGGTTCTCTGACTTCTCCTTCTAAATCGAGGAACGATTCTATGGACACGACAGGATTTTCTTTTGGGATACGAGTATCTCCTTTCCGATGCACTATTCCAACTTAACTGCATCCCTCGCTCCCTCACATTGACTAATTAACACAGAAATAGCGTCGCTATAAAATACTATGCGTTCCTTGGCATATCCTTCTAAATCGAGTAACATTTCTATGGAAACGACAGGATTTACTTTTGCGATACGAGTATCTCCTTTCCGATGCACTATTCCATCTTTACTGCATCCCGCGCTCCCTCACATTAGCGAAGTAACACAGAAATTGCGGCGCTATGAAATACTATGGTTACTATGATATTTCCTTGTAAATCGAGTAACGTTTCTATGGAAACGACAGGATTTTCTTTTGGGATACGAGTATCTCCTTTCCGATGCACTATTCCTACTTTACTGCATCCCACGCCCCCTCATATTCACTAAATAACACAAAAATTTCGTCGCTGTGAAATACAATGGGTTCTATGTCATCTCCTTCTAATTCGAGTAACGTTTCTGAGGAAACGACAGGATTTTCTTTTGGGATACGAGTATCTCCTTACCGATGCAAAATTCTTCTTTACTGCATCCCTCGCTACCTCACTTTGACGAATCAACAAAGAAATTGCGTCGCTATGACATACAATGGGTTCTATGACATCTCCCTCCAAATCGAGTAACGTTACAATGGAAACGACAGGATTTTCTTTTGGAATACGAGTATCTCATTTTCCGATGGACCAATCCTTCATTACTGCACTCCTGGCGCCCTTACATTGACGAATTAACGCAGAAATTGCGTCGCTATGTAATACTATGGGTTCTATGACTTCTCAATCTAATCCGAGTTACGTTTCTGTGGAAACGACAGGATTTTCTTTTGGGATACGAGTATCTCCTTTCCGATGCACTATTCCTTCTGTACTGCATCCCTCGCTCCCTCACACTGACGAATTAACACAGATATTGCGTTGCTAAGAAATACTATGTTTTCTATGACATCTCCATCTAAATCGAGGAACGTTTCTGGAAACGACAAGATTTTCATTTTAGGAACCGAGTATTTCCGTTCCGATGCACTATTTCTTCATTACTGCATCCCTCGCTCCCTTGCCATGACGAATTAAAAAGAAATTGCGTCGCTATGAGATACTATGGGTTCTATGACATCTCCTTCTAAATCGAGTTAGGTTTCTTTGGAAACGACATTATTTTCATTTGGGATACGAGTATCTCCTTTCCGATGCACTACTCCTTCTTTGGTGCATCCCTCGCTCCCACACATTGACGAATCTACACAGATATTGTTTCGCTATGGAATACTATGGGTTCAATGATATCTCCTTCTAAATCAAGTAACAATACTATGGGAACGTCAGGATTTTCTTTCGGATACGAGTTTCTCCTTTCCGCTGCACTAATCCTTCATTACTGCACTCCTGACACCCTCACTTTGAAGAATTAACAAAAAAATTGCGTCGCTATGATTTACTATCGGGTATCTGACTTCACCTTCTAAATCGAGTAACGTTTCTATGGAAACGACAGGATTTTCTTTTGGGATACGAGTATCTCCTTTCCGAGGCAATGTTCCTAATTTACTGAATCCCTCGCTCCCTAACATTCAGGAATTAACAGAAAAATTACGCCGCTAAGAAACACTATGGTTTCTATGACATCTCCTTCTAAATCGGGTAACGTTTCTATGGAAACGACAGGATTTTCTTTTGGGATACCAGCATCTTCTTTCCGATACTATTCCATCTTTACTGCATCTCTCGCTCCCTCACATTCACGAAATAACAGAAAAATTGAGCCGCTAAGAAATACTATGGGTTCTATGACATCTCCTTCTAAATCGAGTAACGTTTCTATAGAAAGGACTGGATTTCCTTTTCTGATACGTGTATCTCCGTTCCGATGCACAGTTGCTTCTTTACTGCTTCCCTCGCTCACTCACATTGACGAATTAACACAGAAATTGCGTCGTATGAAATACTATAGGTTCTGTGACATCTCCTTCTACATCGAGTAGCCTCTCAATGGAAACGAAAGGATTTTCTTTTGGGTTCCGAGTAACTCCTTTCCGATGCACAATTCCTTCTTTACTGCATCCATCGCTCCCTCACATTGACGAATTAACACAGATATTGCGGGGATATGAAATACTGTGGGTTCTATGATATCTCCCTCTATATCGACTAACGTTTCTGTGGAAAGGACTGGATTTTCTTTTGGGATAGGAGAATCTCCTCTCCGATGCACTATTCCTTATTTACTGCATCCCTCGCTCCCTCACACTGATGAATTAACACATAAATTGCGTCGCTATGAAATACTATGTGTTGAATGATATCTCCTTCTAAATCGAGTAACGTTGCTGAGGAAACCACAGGATTTTCTTTTGGGATACGACTATCTCCTTTCCGATGCACTATTTTATCTTTACTGCATCCCTCGCTCCCTGACATTGACGAAGTAACACAGAAATTGTGTCGCTACAAAATACAATGGGTTCTATGACATCTCGTTCTAAACCAAATAACGTTTCTATGGATACGACAGGAATTTCTTTTGGGATACGAATATCTCCTTTCCGAAGCACTATTCGTTCTTTACTGCATCCCTCGCACCCTCACTTTGACGAATTAACACAGGAATTGCGTCGCCATGAAATATTATTGGTTGTATGGCATATCCTTCTAAATCGAGTAACGTTTCTGTGGAAACGACAGGATTTTCATTTGGGATACGACTATCTCCTTTCCGATGCACTATTCCTTCTTTACTGCATCCCTCGCTCCCTCACATTGACGAATTAACACAGATATTGCGTCGCTATGATACTATGGGTTCTATGATATCTCCCTCTATATCGAGTAACGTTGCTGTGGAAAGGACTGGATTTTCTTTTGGGATATGAGTATCTCCTTTCCGATGCACTGTTCCTTCTTTACTGCATCCCTCGCTCCCACACACTGACGATTAAACACAGAAATTGCATCACTGTGAAATACAATATGTTCAATGACATCTCCTTCTAATTCAAGTAACGTTTCTATGGAAACGACAGGATTTTCTTTTGGGAAACGCGTATCTCTTTTGCGATGCACAATTCCATCTTTACTGCATCCCTCGCTCCCTCGCTTTGACGAATCAACACAGAAATTGCGTCACTATGAAATACTATGGGTTCTATTACATCTCCTTCTAAATCGAGTAACATTACTATGGAAACGACAGGATTTTCTTTGGGATACCAGTATCTCCTTTCCGATGCACAATTCCTTCTTTACTGCATCCCTCGCTCCCTCACATTGACTAATTAACACAGAAATTGCGTCGTTATGAAATTCTATGTGTTCCTTGGCATATTCTTCTAAATCGAGTAACGTTTCAATGGAAACGACAGGATTTTTTTTTTGCGATACGAGTATCGCCCTTCCCATGCACTATTCCATCTTTACTGCATCCCACGCTCCCTCACATTAACGTATTAACACAGAAATTACGTCGCTATGAAATACAATGTGTTCTATGACGTCTCCTTCAAAATCGAGTAACTTTTCTGTGGAACCGACAGGATTTTATTTTGGGATGCGAGTATCTCCTTTCCGATGCACTATTCCTTCTTTACTGCATCCCTCGCTCCCTCGCATGACGAATTAACACAGAAATTGCATCGCTGTGAGATACTATGGGTTCTATGACATCTCCTTTTAAATCGTGTTACGTTTCTATGGAAACGACATGATTTCCTTTTGTGATACGAGTATCTCCTTTCCGATGCACTATTTCTTCTTTACTGCATCCCTCGCTCCCTCACATTGACGAATCAACACAGAAATTGCGTCGCTATGAAATACTATGTCTTCTATGACATCTCCTTCTAAATCGATTAACGTCTCTATGGAAACGACAGGATTTTCTTTTGGGATACGACTATCTCATTTCCGATGCACTATTCCATCTTTACTTCATCCCTTGCTCCCTCACATTGACGAATTAACACAGAAATTGCGTCGCTATGATACTATGGGTTTCATGACATATCCTTCTCAATCGAGACACGTTTCTATGGAAACGGTCTGATTTTTTTTTGGGATACAAGTTTCTCCTTTCTGATGCACTATTCCTTCTTTACTGCATCCTTCGCTCCCTCACATTGACTAATTAACACAGACATTGCGTCGCTATGAAATACTATGTGTTCCTTGGCATTTCCTTCTAAATCGAGTAACGTTTCAATGGAAACGACAGGATTTACTTTTGCGATACTACTATCTCCTTTCCGATGCACTATTCCTTCTATACTGCACCCCTCGCTCCCTCGCATTGACGAATTAACACAGAAATTGCGTCGCTATGAAATACTATGGGTTCTATGACATCTCCTTCTAAATCTAGTTATGTTTCTTTGGAAACGACATGATTTTCTTTTGTGATACGAGTATCTTCTTTCCGATGCACCATTGCATCTTTACTGCATCCCTGGCTCCCTCACATTAACGAATTAACACAGAAATCGCGTCGCTATGTAATACTATGTGTTCTATGACGTCTCCTGCAAAATCGAGTAACTTTTCTATGGAAACGACAGGATATTATTTTGGGTTGCGAGTATCTCCTTTCCGTTGCACTATTCCTTCTTTACTGCATCCCTCGCTCCGTCACATTGACGGATTAACACAGAAATTGCGTCGCTATGAAATCCTATGGGCTCTATGACATCTCCTTCTAAATCGAGTTACGTTTCTTTGGAATCGACATGATTTTCTTTTGTGATACGAGTATTTCCTTTCCGATGCACTATTGCTTCTTTACTGCATCCCTCGCTCCCTCACATTGACGAATCAACACAGATATTGCGTCGCTATGAAATACAATGTGTTCTATGACGTCTCCTTCAAAATCGAGTAACATTTCTATGGATACGACATGATATTATTTTGGGATGCGAGTATCTCCTTTCCGATGCACTATTCCTTCTTTACTGCATCCCTCGCTCCCTCACATTGACGAATTAACACAGAAATTGCGTCGCTATGAAATACTATGGGTTCTGTTATATCCTAGCCAGTAATGCCACCCGAACCCGCTGCCAAAAGGTTGGCAGCATCAAAGTCCGGACGCCGTCCGCATAAGCAGCGCCAGTGAGACAGGAAATCGCAGCAAGTCTGCGCGCGCCACCGCTGGCTTCTGGTTTCTTAAGCGCTGGAGTCGCGAGCGCTAGGACAGTTCTGTATTCCCGCTCAGTTGTATACTGGCCACCGAATTGTGTACTTGCTAGTCAGTTGTGTGTTCAACGCAGCAGAGTCGTGGTTAGTCGTCAGCCGACGCTGACCTAGCCGCTCCGACTCGAACTAGACAGATTTCTGTAGACACGGAGTTCACTACTGTGTTTCTGTATCTTCGTTAATAAAGATAAGTACCGACTTTTATTTAACCAGAGTGTTTGCGTTTTCATCTTTCTGTTCACTGTTCCAGCGGACCGGTCGGCCCGCTATTAAAAGTGTGGCCTTGACTTCGTAAGCCGTTTCTGCAGCGAATTGTTTGTCGCTACGAACGCCGCCACAAAACTGGTGACGAGGGCTTCCGAACTCGTGTGCAGGGCTGCTTCAACTTGTTTCTGGTTATACTAATTATAGCGATAAAATTTTGGGATGCTGGTTTAATTTGTGTTCACTATGTCTGCTGAATTACAACATGTCATCTTGATACAGAGTAAGCACATACAAAGTATGGTGGAAGCAATCGCCAAACAAGCGGCTAATCCTCCAACACAACAGGAACAAGCACAGGCAGCACCACCTTTCCGTGCTTTTGATGCATCAAGAGAAGAATGTCGATAATATTTCGCGCAGTTGCAGGCGCACACGACAGTCTACAAAATCACGGGTACTGAGCGGCAGCTTTATTTAATTTCCACTGCAGGCGTGGAAGTCTATCGACTACTTTGTAAGTTGTTCCCGGAATCCAAGCCAGAATCTTTAGACTATGACGTTGTTGTTAACAAGCTTGCTGAGTATTTCGAGTCGCGAGTTCATGTGGCAGCAGCCAGATTCAAGTTCTTCAGATTACAGAAACTGCCACATCAATCTATTAAACAGTGGTTAACAGATTTACGGGGCCTCACCCGTCAGTGCCGATTTAATTGTGTGTGTGGAGCTTCCTACAGTGATGTCATGTTACGAGACGCTATTACTCAAAACATTGCAGATTCTCGTATTCGTGCTGCTATCTTAAAGTTGCCTGACCCGTCATTAGAGACTGTGATGAACATCAATGAAGCCCTAGATACTTTTGACTATGCTGAGTGTGAGTTAGATCAGCCATGTATTTCTCAAATTGCCTGTGCTAAGCAAGTTATGTCACGCCCGCGGCCCCACCGGCAGAGTCAGACTGTAAACACTAGCCGGCCGCGTCATGTTAAACACATTCGTCAGCCGCGTGTGCAAAATGATAGAGTTAAGTCTTGCCCTAAGTGTGTTCTTGCTCATCCTCGTGAACGTTGCCCGTTAAGAAACGCGGTTTGTCACTTTTGTCAAAGGAAAGGACACATCCAGACTGTTTGTTTGCGTAAACGCAAGAACAATTCTAGTGCTGCCCAGCCCATGGATATTCATGTTCTTCAAAGCCAGCCCGCCCAGAAGGTCGCGTTTAAAGACTCTTCCACGGTTCGTGTGGGTAATAAACTTGTTCGCAATAAGCCACCCACCCAGCCCTCTGCTATGCGACCCAAGCGTAATTCAAACGCTGTAAAAAGTAATGTGCAGACTGCAAGTGAAGCGGGAGTTGTTGTTCCACCCGCCCAAACCACGAGTTGTCGTAAGCAGCGAACACGCGCTAAACGCGCTGATTTTGTGTCTTCCGCCTCCACTTCACCGATCCAGAGACAGTGTAATAAACTATTTGTGAAGCTACGCATCCAGGATAAGACCTTCAATTTTCAATTAGACACTGGTGCGTCTGTGACTCTCATAACTAGTGCTACGTATGCGGCTGTCGGCCGCCCTACACTTTCAGCGGCAAAACATTCTTTGGCTACTTATAGTGGAGAACAAATTCCTGTGTTAGGTGTATGTAGCGTGCCAGTCACATTCCGTGGCAATACAAAAACAGTTTCATTCACAGTGCTCCGCGCTACAGACAGTGGAAACATTTTCGGATTAGACTGTTTTGACTTGTTTGGCCTGTCTATCCAAGACAATGTGTTGCAAATTAATTCTGTTGTTGTTCCTCAAGACAGCATAACCGATTTGTGTAAACAATACAGTGACATATTTAAAGACGAACTATGTGATGCTGCGAACTTTGCCGCTCATATTACGTTAAAAGATAATGCTCAGCCTCGATTTTTTCGTGCTCGTCCAGTGCCTCACGCCCTCCGGGCACCTGTAGCAGATGAACTTCGTCGTTGGCAAAACAACGGTGTTATTCAACCCGTTTCAGCGAGCCAGTGGGCTTCTCCCTTAGTTATTATAAAGAAACCGTCTGGCAAGTTACGTTTGTGTGCTGATTTTAAGTCGACAGTTAATCCTCAGACTGTCATTGATTCTTTTCCTTTGCCTAGACCGGACGAGCTGATGGATAAGTTAGGGGAAGCTCGTTTCTTTTCCAAAATTGATAAAATTGATCTCCGTGAAGCATATTTCCAATTGCCCCTCGACGAGCAATCACAACAGTATTTTGTCATAAACACGTCGTTGGGGTTGTTCCGTTTTCTGCGTTTGCCTTTTGGTTGTGCGTCAGCTCCAGCTGTTTTTCAGCGTTTTTTGTCACAACTTCTGGCTAATGTGCCATCGTGTTGCAACTATTTAGACGATATTGTTGTGTCCGGTCGGACGCCTGCTGAACATTTCCGTAATTTGGAGTGTTTGTTTACAGTGTTGTCTCAGGCAGGCCTACGTTGCAACATCGATAAATGTTCATTTTTCCTTACGGAGATGGAGTATCTGGGACATGTTTTTAATGCTCAAGGCATTCATCCCTCCCAGTCACATTTAGCAGCTATTCGTGATTTGCCCGCCCCTCGCAGTCTGCATGAATTGCAAGCAGTTCTTGGCAAATTGACATATTATATTATGTTTATACCTAATGCATCACAGATTGCTGCACCGTTGCATCGTCTCCGCCGTAAGAATGTTCCGCTTGTGTGGTCAGCTGATTGCCAATCCGCCTTTCAGCAGCTTAAAGAGGCTTTATTGAATGATCGTTGTCTGGTCCATTACGACCCTAACAAGCTTCTGGTGTTAGCTTGTGATGCCTCTTCTTTCGGCCTCGGTGCTGTGTTGTCTCACCGAGTCGGTAACACCGAACGTCCTATTGCGTTCGCATCTAAATTGCTAAACAAAGCTCAGTGTAATTATAGCCAATTGGACAAGGAAGCGTTGGCTATTGTGTTCGGTGTCACAAAATTCCATCACTACCTCTATGGTAGACCATTCTATTTAGTAACAGATCACAAGCCCCTGACGTCACTGTTTCATCCGTCTAAACCAGTTCCTCAGCGGACACCTCAGAGACTACAACGTTGGGCTCTTTTGTTATCACAATACCAGTATGAGATACTGTATCGCCCTACAGCTCAGCATGCAAACGCTGACGCGCTTTCTAGATTGCCGATTGCTGCGGATGATGTCTTCGATTCCTCTGACGACTCTTGCCATCAGATTGACGCCGATGAGCATTAATCCCTCCGGGATTTTCCGATTGATTATCGTCAGGTGGCACGTGAGACAGCTACATATCCTCATCTGAGTTTACTATTACGTTTTGTTCAACGTGGTTGGCCATCCAAGGCAAAGGACATATCGGATCCTGTGGTTCGTTGCTATTATCCGCAACGTCATCTGTTGTCTCTTTCGCACGGAGTTTTGGTGTTACGCACCGAGAATGACCAGCTTCGTGTAGTGGTTCCCCAAGTGCTCCAATCCAAGGTCCTCGACTTGTTGCACCAAGGTCATTGGGGAGTGGTCCGCACCAAGCAGCTTGCCCGCCGTCATTGTACATGGATCGGCATTGATAAGCAGATTACGCAGATGTCTACAGATTGTTCGACGTGTGCCGAACACCAAGCTGCTCCGCCTCAACGCTATTTTGAGTGGGCACGCCCTGCCGGTCCCTGGCAGCGAGTACATATTGATTTCGCTGGTCCATATTGGCATTCTCGTTGGCTCATCGTGATAGATGCATTTAGTAATTTTCCGTTTGTTGTGCCCATGCAGTCTACAACGTCTGCACAAACTATACAGGCGTTGACTTCAATTTTTTGTATTGAGGGTCTTCCAGAAGTTTTAGTGTCTGACACTGGTCCACAATTTACCTCTGCTGAATTTGAAAGTTTTTGTTCTGCCAATGGCATTCACCATGTTCTTACTCCGCCGTTCCACCCTCAATCGAATGGTGCAGCGGAACGTTTTGTACGCACATTCAAGGATCATATGGACTGCCTTCGTGCTACGCACTCTCGTCAGCAGGCCCTCATCACGTTCCTGTCGTCGTACCGGACCACGCCACGCGACGGCCCTTCGCCTGCGGAGCTTCTCCACGGCAGTCGTCATCGCACCCTACTACGGTTGTTGCACCCCCCGGATCGACCCGCCGCTTCTGAGCATCGCACGCGTTTTCAGCGCAACGACGCCGTTTTTTTCAGAGTTTGTCACAGTCGCCGTCGTTGGGAACGTGGTACCGTGATAAGTGTCCAGGGTCGCGGTTTTTATACTGTTCAAGGTGCTACTGGAGTGCACAGGAGGCATCAGAACCAGTTGCGCCGCGCTGGCCGCCCAGATTCTGCCGCTCGTTCCTTGTCCACAGATTTCGTCCGCGGCGGGTTCCAGCCGCGCCTTCCGGCTTTGCTGCCGCCCCAAGGGCAGCAGCAGCAGCCGTCGCCGTTACCACACCGACAGCCCGTCCCGTTGATGCCTCCCGCGCAGCTACATCCGGGAGCGCCCCAGGTGCTCGCTCCGGCGCCTGCGGTCCCTCTTCAGTCGCCACCGCCTTCGGAGCTGATGGACGTCGACCCCTCAGCCGGGGCGCCTTCCCAAGCGGTGGCTGTGCAGCCTGTCCTGCAGCCGCTATCCTTGGGCGCCCCCAAGGAGTCTGACACCGCAGCGCCTTGTCCGGCGCCCACTCAGCAGCCGTCGACGCTGCGTCAGGCGGCGCTGCCTCTCTTCGTGGGTCTCGACGCCCGTCGTGTCCAGTACCTGAAGCTGCGCCCGTGGTCACAGGCGTGCACCCTGACCTCGGTTTTCAGTCGGTGTTTCCCGAGGCCCCGCGCAGCCGATGCTGGGGTGCGGACCGGGGACTGCCACCGACAACAGTCTCTGCCCCGGTCCCTTCTGCTACGCCTGCGGCCAGACCCCTCCCCCGCCATCGACGCTCGCCACGTCATTATTCAACGACGGTGCGGCGATTTGGGGGGGAGGAGTGTTATATCCTAGCCAGTAATGCCACCCGAGCCCGCTGCCAAAACGTTGGCAGCATCAAAGTCCGGAAGCCGTCCGCATAAGCAGCGCCAGCGAGACAGGAAATCGCCGCTAGTCTGCGCGCGCCACCGCTGGCTTCTGGTTTCTTAAGCGCTGGAGTCGCGAGCGCTAGGACAGTTCTGTATTCGGCGCTCAGTTGTATACTCACCACCGAATTGTGTACTTGCTAGTCAGTTGTGTGTTCATCGCAGCAGAGTTGTTGTTGGTCGTCAGCCGACGCTGACCTAGCCGCTCCGACTCGAACTAGACAGATTTCTGTTGACACGGAGTTCACTACTGTGTTTCTGTATCTTCGTTAATAAAGATAAGTACCGACTTTTATTTAACCAGAGTGTTTGGGTTTTCATCCTTCTGTTCACTGTTCCAGCGGACTGGTTGGCCCGCTATTAAAAGTGTGGCGGCGACTTCGTAAGCCGTTTCTACAGCGAATTGTTTGTCGCTACGAACGCCGCCACAAAAGGTTCTATGACATCTCCTTCTAAATCGGGTTACGTTTCCTTGGAAACGACATGATTTTCTTTTGTGATACGAGTATCTCCTTTCCGATGCACTATTGCTTCTTTACTGCATCCCTCGCTCCCTCGCATTGACGAATTAACACAGAAATTGCGCCGCTGTGAAATACAATGGGTTCAATGACATCTCCTGCTAATTCACGTAACGTTTCTATGGAAACGACAGGATTTCCTTTTGGGATACGAGTATCTCCTTTCCGATACACAATTCCTTCTTTACTTCATCCCTCGCTCCCTCACATTGAAGAATTAACACAGAAATTGCGTCGCTATGAAATACTATGGGGTCTATGACATCTCCTTCTAATTCCAGTTGCGTTTCTATGGAAACGACAGGATTTTCTTTAGGGATACGAGTATTTCCTTTCCGATGCACTATTCATTCTTTACTGCATCCCTCGCTCCCTCACATTGACGAATCTACACTGTAATAGCGTCGCTATGATATACTATTAGGTCTATGACATCTCCTTCTAAATGGAGTAACGTTACTATGGATATGACAGGATTTTCTTTTGGTATACGAGTATCTCCTTTCCGCTGCACTAATCCTTCATTACTGAAATCCTGGCACCCTCAAATTGACGAATTAACACAGAAATTGCGTCGCTATGAAACACTATGGTTCTATGACGTCTCCTTCAAAATCGAGTAACATTTCTATGGAAACGACAGGATTTTATTTTGGGATGCGAGTATCTCCTTTCCGATGCACTATTCCTTCTTTACTGCATCCCTTGCTCCCGCACATTGATGAATTAACACAGAAATTGCGACACTATGAAATACTATGGTGTCTATGACATCTTCTTCTAAACCGAGTAACGTTTTAATGGAAACGACATGATTTTCTTTTGGGATACTACTATCTCCTTTCCGATGCACTATTCCTTCTTTAATGCATCCCTCGCTCCCTCGCATTGACGAATTGACCCAGAAATAGCGTCCCTATGAAATACTTTGGGTTCCATTACGTCTGCTTCTAAGTCGAGTAACGTTTCCATGGAAACGACAGGACTTCCTTTTGGGATACGACTTTCACCTTTCCGATGCACTAATATTTCTTAACGGCATGCGTCGCTTCCTCACATTGGCGAATTAATATCCAAATTGCATCGCTATGAAATACTATGGGTTCTCTGACATCTCCTTTTAAACCGAGTAACGTTTCTATGGAGACGACAGTACTTCCTTTTGGGATACGAGTAACTCGTTTCCGATGCTCTATTCCTTCTTTACAGCATCCCTCGCTCCCTCACATTGACGAATTAACACAGAAATTGCGTCGCTATGAAATATTATGGGTTCCATGACATCTCTTTCTAAATCGAGTAACGTTTCTATGGAAACGACTGGATTTTCTTTTGGGATACGAGTATCTCCTTTCAGATGCACTAATAATCCTTTAGTGCATCATTCACTATCTCACTTTGACGAATTAACACAGAAACTGTGTCGCTATGAAATACTATGGGATCTATGACATCTCCTTCTAAATCGAGTAACGTCTCTATGGAAACGACAGGATATTCTTTTGGGATACGACTATCTCCTTTCCGATGCACTATTCTTTCTTTACTGCATCCCTCGCTCCCTCACATTGACGAATTATCACAGAAATTGCGGGCCTATGAAATACTACGGGTTCTATGACATTTCCTTCTAAATCGAGTATCGTTTCTATAGAACGGACAGAAATTCCTTTTGGGATACGAGTATCTTCTTTCCGATGCACTATTAATTCTTTACTGCATCCCTCATTCCCTCACATTGTCGCATTAACATTGAAATTGCATCACTATGAAATACTATGGGTTCCATGACGTCTGCTTCTTACTGTAGTAACGTCTCCATGGACACGACGGGACTTCCTTTTGGGATACGAATTTCTCCTTTCCGATGCACTAATATTTCTTAACTGCATCCGTTGCTTCCTCACATTGACGAATTAACACCTAAATTGCATCGTTATGAAATACTATGGGTTCTCTGACATATCCTTTTAACCGAGTAACGTTTCTATGGAAACGACAGGAATTTGTTTAGGGAATCGACTATCTCCTTTCCGATGCACTTTTCCTTCTTTACTGCATCGATTGCTCCCTCACAATGACAAATTAGCACTGAAATTGCGTTGCTATGAAATACTATGGGGTCTATGACATCTCCTTCTAAATCGAGTAATGTTTCTATGGAAACAACAGGAAGTTGTGTTAGGGATACGACTATCTCCTTTCCGATGCACTATTCCTTCTTTACTGCATCCCTCGCTAACTCACTTTGACGAATTAACACAGAAATTGCGGGGCTATGTAATACTATGCGTTCTATGACATCTCCTTCTAAAATGAGTAACGTTTCTATGGAAAGGGCAGGAATTTCTCTTGGGATACGAGTATTTCCTTTCCGATGCATTTTTCCTTCTGTACTGCATTCCTCGCTCCCTCACAGTGACGATATACCACAGAGATTTCGTCGCCGTGAAATACTAGGGGTTCTATGATATCTCCTTCTAATTCGAGTAACGTTTCTATGGAAACGACGGGATTTGCTTTTGGGACACGAGTATCTCCTTTCCGATGCACTATTCCTCCTTTACTGCATCCCTCGCTCCCTCACCTTGACGAATCAACACAGAAATTGCGTCGCTATGAAATGCAATGGGTTCTATGACATATCCTTCTAAATCGAGTAACGTTACTATGGAAACGACAGGATTTTCTTTTGGGATACGAGTATCTCCTTTCCGATGCACTATTCCTTCTTTACTGCATTCCTCGCTCCCTCACATTGACAAATTAACACAGAAATTGCGTCGCTATGAAATACTATTGGTTGTATGATTTCTCCTTCTGAATCGAGTAACGTTTCAAGGGAAACGACAGGATTTTCTTTTGGCATACGACTATATTTTTACGATGCACTGTTCCTTCTTTACTGCATCCCTCGCTCCCTCACATTGACGAATTAACAAAGAAATTGCGTCGCAATGATATACTATGGGTTCTGTGACGTCTATTTTCTAAATCGAGTTACGTTTCTATGGAAACAACAGGATTTTCTTTTGGGATACTACTATTTTCTTTACGATGCACTATTCCTTCTTTACTGCATCCCTCGCTTCCTCACATTAACGAATTAACACAGAAATTGTGTCGCTATGAAAAACTATGGGTTCCATGACATCTCCTTCTAAATCGAGTAATTTTTCTTTGGAAACGGCAGGATTTTCTTTTGGGATACGAGTATCACCTTTCCGATGCACTATTCCTTCATTACTGCATTCCCCGCTACCTCAAATTGACGAAGTAACACAGATATTGCGTCGCTATGAAATACTATAGGTTCTATTACTTTTCCTTCTAAATCGAGTAACGTTTGTATGGAAACGCCAGAATTTTCTTTTGGGATACGCGTATCTCCTTTCCGATGCACTATTCCATCTTTACTGCATCCCTCGCTCCCTCACATTGACGAATTAACACAGAAATTGCGTCGCCATGATATACTATGAGTTCTATGACTACTCCTTCTAAATCGAGTAACGTTTCTATGGAAACGAGAGGATTTTCTTTTGGGATACGAGTATTTCCTTTCCGATGCACTGTTCCTTCTTTACTGCATTCCTCGCTCTCTCAAATTGACCTTTTACCACAGAGATTACGTCGCCGTGAAATACTAGCGGTTCTATGACATCACCTTCTAATTCGAGTTACGTTTCTATGGAAACGACGGGATTTACTTTTGGGATACGAGTATCTCCTTTCCGATGCACTATTCCTTCTTTACTGCCCCCCTCGCTCCCTCACATTGACAAATCAACAGAGAAATTGCGTCGCTATGAAATACTATGGGTTCTATGACATCTTCTTCTAAATCGAATAACATTTCTACGGAAACGACCGGAATTTCTTTTGGGATACGACTGTGTCCATTACGATGCACTATTCCTTCTTTACTGCGTCCCTCGCTCCCTCACATTGACGAATTAACACAGGATCTGCGTCGCTATGAAGTACTATGGTTTCTATGACATCTCCTTCTAAATCGAGTAACGTTTAATTGGAAACGACAGGATTTTCTTTTAGGCTATAAGTATCTCCATTCCGATGCACTATTCCTGCTTTACTGCATCCCTCCCTCCCTCACATTGACAAATTAACACAGATATTGCGTCGCTATGAAATACTATGAGTTCTAAGACTTCTCCTTCTAAATCGAGTAACGTTTCTATGGAAACGACAGGATTTTCTTTTGGGATAAGACTATCTCCTTTCTGATGCACTGTTCCTTCTTTACTGCATCCCCCGCTCCCTCACAATGACGAATTAACACAGAAATTGCTTCGCTATGATATACTATGGGTTCTATGACTTTTCGATCAAAATCGAGTAACGTTTGTTTGGAAACGACAGGAATTTCTTTTGGGATTCGAGTATCTCCGTTCCGATGCACTATTCCTTCTTTGCTGCATCCCCCGCTCCCTCTCATTGACGAATTACCACAGAAATTGCGTCGCCATGATATACTATGAGTTCTATGACTACTCCTTCTAAATCGAGTAACGTTTCTATGGAAACGACAGGATTTTCTTTTCGGATACGAGTATCACCCTTCCGTTGCACTATTCCTTCTTTTTTGCGTCCGTCGCTCCATCACATTGACGAAATAACACAGAAATTGCGCCGGAATGAAATACTATGGGTTCTATGACATGTCCTTCTAAATCGAGTAATTTTTCTTTGGAAACGCCAGGATTTTCTTTTGAGATACCAGTATCTCCTTTACGATGCACTATTCCTGCTTTACTGCATCCCTCGCTGCCTTTCATTGACGAATTAACACAGAAATTGCGTCGCAAGGAAGTACTATGAGTTCTATGACATCTCCTTCTATATCGAGTAACTTATCAATGGAAACGACAGGATTTTCTTTTGGGATACGGGTATCTCCTTTCCGATGCAATATTCCTTCTTTACTGCATCCCTCGCTCCCTCACATTGACGAATTAACACAGAAATTGCGTCTCTATGATATACTATGGGTTCTATGACATCTCCCTCTAAATCGAGTAACGTTTCTATGGAAACGACCGGATTATCTTTTGGTATACGACCATGGACTTTACGATGCACCATTCCTTCTTTACGGCAACCTTCGCTCCTTTACATTGACGAATTGACACAGAAATGGAGTCGCTATGAAATACTATGGGTTCTATGTCTTCTCCTTCTAAATCGAGTAACGTTTCTATAGAAACGACAGTTTTTTTGTTTGGGATACGAGTATCTCCTTTCCGATGCATTATTCCTTCTTTCCTGCATCCCTCGCTCCCTCACATTGACGAATTAACACAGAAATTGCGTCGCTATGAAATACTATGTGTTCTATGACATCTCCTTCTAAATCGAGTAATGTTTCTTTGGATACGGCAGGACTTTCTTTTGGGTTACGAGTATGTCCTTTCCGATGCACTATTCCTTCTTTACTGCATCCCTCGCTCCCTCACAATGACGAATTAACACATAAATTGCTTCGCTATGATATACTATGGGTTCTATGACTTTTCGGTCAAAATCGAGTAACGTTTGTTTGGAAACGACAGGATTTTCTTTTGGGATTCGAGTATCTCCGTTCCGATGCACTATTCCCTCTTTTCTGCATCCCTCGCTCCCTCTAATTGACGCATTAACACAGAAATTGCGACGCTATGATATACTATGAGATCTATGACTACTCCTTCTAAATCGTGTAACGTTTCTATGGAAACGACTGGATTTTCTTTTCGGATACGAGTATCACCCTTCCGCTGCACTATTCCTTCTTTTTTGCGTCCGTGGCTCCATCACATTGACGAAATAACACAGAAATTGCGTCGCTATGAAATACGATGGGTTCTATGACATCTCCTTCTAAATCGAGTAATTTTTCTTTGGAAACGCCAGGATTTTCATTTGAGATACGAGTATCTCCTTTACGATGCACAATTCCTGCTTTACTGCATCCCTCGCTGCCTTTCATTGACGAATTTACACAGAAATTGCGTCGCAAGGAAGTACTATGAGTTCTATGATATCTATTTCTAAATCGAGTAACTTATCAATGGAAACGACAGGATTTTCTTTTGGGATACGGGTATCTCCTTTCCCATGCAATATTCCTTCTTTACTGCGTCCCTCGCTCCCTCACATTGACGAAGTAACACAGAAATTGCGTCTACGATATACTATGGGTTCTATGACATCTCCCTCTAAATCGAGTAACGTTTCTATGGAAACGACCGGATTATCTTTTGGTATACGACCATGGACTTTACGATGCACTATTCCTTCTTTACGGCATCCCTCGTTCCTTTACATTGACGAATTGACACGGAAATTGCGTCGCTATGAAATACTATGGGTTCTATGTCTTCTCCTTCTAAATCGAGTAACGTTGGTATAGAAACGACAGGTTTTTTTTTCGATACGAGTATCTCCTTTCCGATGCATTATTCCTTCTTTACTGCATCCCTCGCTCCCTCACATTGACGACTTAACACTGTAATTGCGTCGCTATGAAATACTATGGGTTCTATGATTTCTCCTTCTAAAACGAGCAACGTTTCAATAGAAACGACAGGATTTTCTTTAGGGTTACGATTATCTCCTTTCCGATGCACTATTACTTCTTTACTGCATCCCTCGCACCCTCACATTGACGAAATAACACAGAAATTGCGTCGCTATGAAACACTATGTGTACTATGACTTCTCTTCTAAACCGAGTAACGTTTCTATGGAAACGACAGGATTTTGTTTTGGGATAAGACTATCTCCTTTCTGATGTACTATTCCTTCTTTACCGAATCCCTCGCTCCCTCACATTGACGAATTGACACAGAAATTGCGTCGCTATGAAATACTATAAGTACTACGACTTCTCCTCCTAAATCGAGTACCGTTGCTATGCAAACGACAGGATTTTGTTTTTAGGATAAGACTATCCCCTTTCCGTTGCACTATTCCTGATTTACTGAATCTTTCGCACCGTCAGATTTACGAATTAACACAGATATTGCGTCGCTATGAAATACTATGAGCTCTATGACTACTCCTTCTAAATCGAGTAACGTTTCTATGGAAACGACAGGATTTTCTTTTCGGATACGAGTATCACCCTTCCGTTGCACTATTCCTTCTTTTTTGCATCCCTCGCTCCATCACATTGTCGAATTAACACAGATATTGCGTCGCTATGAAATACTATGGGTTTTATGACATCTCCTTCTAAATCGAGTGATTTTTCTTTGGAAACGGCACGATTTTCATTTGGTGTACGAGTATCTCCTTTCCGATGCAATTTTCCTTCTTTACTGCATCCCCCGCTCGCTCAAATTGACGAAGTAACACAGAAATTGCGTCGCTATGAAATACTATGTGTTCTATGACATCTCCTTCTAAATCGAGCAACGTTTCTATGGAAACGACTGGATTTTCATTTGGGATACGACTATCTCCTTTACGATGCACTATTCCTTCATTACTGGATCCCTCGTTCCCTCACATTGACGAATTAACACAGAAATTGCGTCGCTACTAAATACTATGGGTTCTATGACTTCTCCTTATAAATCGAGTAACGTTTCTATGGAAACGACTGGATTTATTTTGGGATACGAGTATCTCCTTTCCGATGCACTAATCCTTCTTTATTGGATACCTCGCTCCTTCACATTGACGGATTGATACAGAAATTACGTCTCTATGACATACTATGTGTTCTATGACATCTCCTTCTAAATCGAGTAACGTTTCTATGGAAACGACTGGATTTCCTTTTGGGATACCACTATCTCTCTTACGATGCAGTATTCCTGCTTTACTGCTTCCCTCGCTGCCTCTTATTGACGAATTAACACAGAAATTGCGTCGCTATGAAGTACTATGAGTTCTATGACATCTCCTTCTAAATCGAGTAACTTATCAGTGGAAACGACAGGAATTTCTTATGGGATATGAGTATCTCCTTTCGGATGCACTATTCCTTCTTTACTGCATCCCTCCCTCCCTCACATTGACGAATTAACACAGAAATTGCGTCGCTATTAAATACTATGAGTTCTATGACTTCTCCCTCTAAATCGAGTAACGTATCTTTGGATACGACAGGATTATCTTTTGGGATACGACTATCTCCTTTCCGATGCACTTTTCCTTCTTTACTGCATCCCTCGCACCCTCACAACGACGAATTAACACAGAAATTGCGCCGCTATGAAATACTATCTGTTCAATGACATCTCCTTCTGAATCGTATAACTTTTTTTATAGAACCGACAGGATTTTCTTTTGGGATACGAGTTTCTTCCTTCCGATGCACTATTCCTTCTTTAATGCATACCACACTCCTTCACATTGACGAATTAACTCAGAAATTGCGTCGCTATGATACACTATGTGTTGTATGACATCTCCTTCTAAATCGAGTAACTTATCAATGGAAACGACAGGATTTTCTTTTGGGATATGAGTGTCTCCTTTCCGATGCACTATTCCTTCTTTACTGCATTCCTCGCGCCCTCACATTGACGAATTAACACAGAAATTGCGTCGCCACTACATACTATGGGTTCTATGACTTCTCCTTATAAATCGAGTAACGATTCTATGGAAACGACTGGATTTCCTTTTGGGATACGACTATCTCCTTTACGATGCACTATTCCTTCTTTACTGCATCCCTCCCTTCCTCACATTAACAAATTAACACTGAAATAGCGTCTCTATGATACACTATGGGTTCAATGACTTCACCGTCTAAATCGAGTAACGTTTCTGTGGATACGACAGGATTTTCTTTTGGGTTCCGAGTATCTCCTTTCCGATGCACTATTCCTTCTTTACTGCATCCCTCGATCCCTGACATTGACGAATTAACACAGAAATTGCGTCTCTATGACATACTATGGGTTCTATGACATCTCCTTCTAAATCGAGTAACGTTTCTATGGAAACGACAGGATTATCTTTTGGTATACGACTATATGGTTTACCATGCACTATTCCTTCTTTACTGCATCCCTCGCTTCCTCACATTAACGAATTAACATTGAAATTGCGTCGCTATGAAATACTATGGGTTCAATGACATCTCCTTCGAAATCGTGCAACGTTTTTATGGAAACGACAGGATTCTCTTTTGGGATACGAGTATCTCCTTTCCGTCGCACTATTCCTTCTTCACTGCATCCCACGCCCCCTTACATTGACGAATTAACACAGAAATTGCGTTGCCATGAATTAATATGGGTTCAATGACATCTCCTTCTAAATCGAGTAACTTTTCTTTGGATACGACAGGATTCTCTTTTGGGATACGACTATCTCCTTTCCGATTCACTTTTCCTTCTTTATTGCATCCCTCGCTCCCTCACAATGACGAATTAACACAGAAATTGCGCCGCCATGAAATACTATGGGTTCTATGACATCTCCTTCGAAATCGTGCAACGTTTTTATGGACACGACAGGATTCTCTTTTGGGATACGAGTATCACCTTTCCGATGCACTATTCCTTCTTCACAGCATCCCTCGCTCCCTCACATTGTCGAAATAACACAAAAATTGCGTCGCTATGAAATAACTATGGGTCCTATGCCCTGTGCTTCTAAATCGAGCTACATTTCTATAGAAACGGAAGGATTTTTTTTGGGGATACGACTGTCTTATTTCCGATGCATTATTTCTTCTTTACTGCATCTCTCGCTCAATCACTTTGACGAATTAACACAGAAATTGCGTCGCCGAGCGAGGTGGCGCAGTGGTTAGCACACTGGACTCGCATTCGGGAGGACGACGGTTCAATCCCATCTCCGGCCATCCTAAATTAACGTTTTCCGTGATTTCCCTAAATCAATTCAGGCAAATGCCGGGAAGTTTCCTTTGAAAGGGCACGGCCGATTTCCTCCCCCATCCTTCCCCCACCGGATCTTGCGCTCCGTCTCTAATGACCTCGTTGTCGACGGGACGTTAAACACTAATCTCCTCCTCCTCCCAGAAATTGCGTCTCTACGAAATACTATAGGTTCTCTGACATCTCCTTCTAAATCGAGTAACGTTTCAATTGAAACGACTGGATATTCTTTTGGGATACGACTATCTCCTTCACGATGCACTATTCCTTCCTTACTGCATCCCTCGCTCCCTCACATTGATGAATTAACACAGAAATTGCGTCGCTATGATTTTCTATAAGTTCTATGACATCTTGTTCTAAATCAAGCAACGTTTCTATGGAAACGACAGGATTTTTTCTTGGGATACGACTATCTCCGTTACGATGCACTATTCCTTCTTTACTGCATCCCTCGCTTCCTCACATTAACGAAATAATACTGACATTGCGTCGCTGTGAAATACCAGGGGATCTATGACTTCTCCATCTAAATCGAGTAACATTTCTATGGAAACGAGAGGATTTTCTTTTGGGATCCGAGTATCGCCTTTCCGATGCACTATTCTTTCTTTACTGCATCCCGCGCTCCCTCACATTGACGAATTAACACAGAAATTGCGTCTCTATGAAATACTTTGGGTTCTAAGACTTCTCCTTCAAAATCGAGTAACGTTTCTATGGAAAAGACTGTATTGTCTTTTGGGATACGAGTATCTCCTTTCCGATGCACTATTCCTCTTTTACTGCATCCCTCGCTCCCTCACATTGACGAATTAACACAGAAATTGCGTCGCTATGAAATACTATAGGTGCTATGACTTCTCCTTCTAAATCGAGTAACGTTGCTATGGAAAGGACAGGATTTTCTATTGGGTTACGAGTATCTCCCTTCCGATGCACTATGGCTTGTTTACTGTATCCCTCGCTCCATCACAATGACGAATTAACACAGAAATTGCGCCGCTATGAAATACTGTGGTTTCTATTACTTCTCCTTTTACATCGTTTAACATTACTATGGAAACGACAGGATTTTTTTTGGGATACGACTATCTAATTTCCGATGCACTATTCCTTCTTTACTGCATCCCTCGCTAGCTCACGTTGACGAATGAACACAGAAATAGCGTCGCTATGAAATACCATGGGCTCTATGACACCTCCTTAGAATCGAGTAATGTTTCTACGGAAACGGCAGGATTTTCTTTTGGGATACGAGTATCAACTTTCCGATTCACTATTCTTTCTTTACAGCATCCCTTGCACCCTCACATTGACGAATTAACACAGAAATTGCGTCGCTATGAATTGCTATGGGTTCTATGCCCTCTCCGTCTAAATCGAGCTACGTTTCTATAGAAACGACAGGATATTTTTTGGGGATACTACTATCTCCTTTCCGATGCACTATTCCTTCTTTACTGCATCCCTCGCTCCCTCACATTGACGAATTAACACAGAATTTGCGTCGCAAATAAATACAATGTGTTCTATGACATCTTCTACTAAATCGAGTAACGTTTCTATTGATACGACTAGATTTTCTTTTGGGATACGACTGTCTCCTTTCCGATGCACTATTCCTTCTTTACTGCATCCCTCGCTCCCTCACTTTGACGAATTAACATAGAAATTGCGTCGCCAAGAGAGGTGGCGCAGTGGTTAGCACACTGGACTCGCATTCGGGAGGACGTCGGATCAATCCCGTCTCCGTCCATCCTGATTTACGTTTTCCACGTTTTCCCTAAATCAATTCAGGCAGATGCCGCGATGGTTCCTTTGAAAGAGCACAGCCTATTTCCTTCCCCATCGTTCCCTCACCCAAGCTTGCACTCCGTCTCTAATGACCTCGTTGTCGACGGGACGTTAAACTCTAATCTTCTCCTCCTCCCAGAAACTGCGTCGCTGCGAAATACTATGGGTTCTATGACAACTCCTTCTCATTCAAGTAACGTTTCAATGGAAGCGATTGGATTTTTTTTTTCGATACGACTATCTTCTTTACGATGCACTATTCCTTCTTTGCTGCAACCCTCGCTCCCTCACATTGACGAATTAACACAGAAATTGCGTCGCTATGATATACTATAAGTTCTATGACATCTAGCTCTAAACCGAGCAACGTTTCTATAGAAACGACAGGATTTTCTTTTGGGATACGACTATCTCCTTTCCGATGCACTATTCCTTCTTTACTGCATCCCTTGCTCCCTCACAATGACGAATTAACACAGAAATTGCGTCGCTATTAAAAACTATGGGATCTATGACTTCTTCTACTAAATCGAGTAACATTTCTATGGAAACGACTAGATTTTCTTTTGGGATACGACTGTCTCCTTTCCGATGCACTATTCCTTCTTTACTGCATCCCTTGCTCCCTCACAATGACGAATTAACACAGAAATTGCGACGCTATTAAATACTACGGGTTCTATGACCTCTTCTACTAAATCGAGTAACGTTTCCATGGAGATGACAGGATTATCTTTTGGGATACGACTATCTCCTTTCCGATGCACTTTTCCTTTGTTACTGCATCCCTCGCTCTCTCAAATTGACGAATTAACACAGAAATTGCGTCGCCATGAAATAGTATAGGTTCTATGACTTCTCCTTCAAAATCGAGTAACGTTTCTATGGAAAAGACTGTATTTTCTTTTGGGATACGAGTATCTCCTTTCCGATGCACTATTCCTTCTTAACTGCATCCTCCGCTCCCTCACGTTGACGAATGTACACAGAAATAGCGTCGCTATGAAGCACCATGGGCTCTATGACATCTCCTATTAAATCGAGTAATGTTTCCATGGAAACGGCAGGATTTTTTTTGGGATACGAGTATCTCCTTTCCGATGCACAATTCCTTCTTTACTGCATCCCTCGCTCCCTCACAATGACGAATTAACACAGAAATTTAGCTGCAATGCAATACAATGGGTTCTATGACTTCTCCTTCTAAATCGAGTAACGTTTCAATTGAAACGACTGGATATTCTTTTGGGATACGACTATCTCCTTCACGATGCACTATTCCTTCTTTACTGCATCCCTCGCTCCCTCACATTGATGAATTAACACAGAAATTGCGTCGCTATGATATTCTATAAGTTCTATGACATCTTGTTCTAAATCAAGCAACGTTTCTATGGAAACGACAGGATTTTCTTTTGGGATACGACTATCTCCGTTACGATGCACTATTCCTTCTTTACTGCATCCCTCGCTTCCTCACATTAACGAAATAATACTGACATTGCGTCGCTATGAAATACCAGGGGATCTATGACTTCTCCATCTAAATCGAGTAACGTTTCTATGGAAACGAGAGGATTTTCTTTTGGGATCCGAGTATGTCCTTTCCGATGCAATATTCCTTCTCTACTGCATCCCGCGCTCCCTCACACTGACGAATTAACACAGAAATTGCGTCTCTATGAAATACTATAGGTGCTATGACTTCGAATTCTAAATCGAGTAACGTTGCTATGGAAAGGACAGGATTTTCTATTGGGTTACGAGTATCTCCCTTCCGATGCACTATGGCTTGTTTACTGTATCCCTCGCTCCATCACAATGACGAATTAACACAGAAATTGCGCCGCTATGAAATACTATGGTTTCTATTACTTCTCCTTTTACATCGTTTAACATTACTATGGAAACGACAGGATTTTTTTTGGGATACGACTATCTAATTTCCGATGCACTATTCCTTCTTTACTGCATCCCTCGCTCCCTCACGTTGACGAATGAACACAGAAATAGCGTCGCTATGAAATACCATGGGCTCTATGACACCTCCTTAGAATCGAGTAATGTTTCTATGGAAACGGCAGGATTTTCTTTTGGGATACGAGTATCACCCTTCCGATGCACTATTCTTTCTTTACAGCATCCCTTGCTCCCTCACATTGACGAATTAACACAGAAATTGCGTCGCCATGAAATGCTATGGGTTCTATGCCCTCTCCGTCTAAATCGAGCTACGTTTCTATAGAAACGACAGGATATTTTTTGGGGATACGACTATCTCCTTTCCGATGCACTATTCCTTCTTTACTGCATCCCTCGCTCCCTCACATTGACGAATTAACACAGAATTTGCGTCGCAAATAAATACAATGTGTTCTATGACATCTTCTACTAAATCGAGTAACGTTTCTATTGATACGACTACATTTTCTTTTGGGATACGACTGTCTCCTTTCCGATGCACTATTCCTTCTTTACTGCATCCCTTGCTCCCTCACAATAACGAATTAACACAGAAATTGCGTCGCCATGAAATACTATAGGTTCGATGACTTCTCCTTCAAAATCGAGTAACGTTTCTATGGAAAAGACTGTATTTTCTTTTGGGATACGAGTATCTCCTTTCCGATGCACAATTCCTTCTTTACTGCTTCCCTCGCTCCCTCACAATGACGAATTAACACAGAAATTGAGCTGCAATGCAATACAATGTGTTCTATGACTTCTCCTTCTAAATCGAGTAACGTTTCTATAGAAACGACAAGATTTTTCTTTTGGGATACGACTATCTAATTTCCGATGCACTATTCCTTCTTTACTGCATCCCTCGCTCCCTCACGTTGACGAATGAACACAGAAATAGCGTCGCTATGAAATACCATGGGCTCTATGACATCTCCTTCTAAATCGAGTAATGTTTCTATGGAAACGGCAGGATTTTCTTTTGGGATACGAGTATCTCCTTTCCGATGCACAATCCCTTCTTTACTGCATCCCTCGCTCCCTCACATTGACGAATTAATACAGATATTGCGTCGCTATTGAATACCATGGGTTCTATGACTTCATCTACTAAATCGAGTAACGTTTCTATGGAAACGACTAGATTTTCTTTTGGGATACGTCTGCCACCTTTCCGATGCACTATTCCTTCTTTACTGCATCCCTCGCTCCCTCACATTGACGAATTAACACAGAAATTGCGTCGCTACTATATACTATGGGTTCCATGACAACTCCATCTAAATCAAGTAACGTTTCAATGGAAACGGCTGGATTTTCTTTTGGGATAAGACTATCTCCGTTACGATGCTCTATTCCTTCATTACTGCAACTTTCGCTCCCTCACATTGAAGAATTAACACAGAAATTGCGTCGCTATGAAATAACGTGGGTTCAATGACATCTCCTTCTAAGTCGAGTAACGTTTCTATGTAAACGCCAGGACTTTCTTTTGGGATACGACTATCTCCTTTCTGATGCACTATTCCTTCTATACTGCATCCCTTGCTCCCTCACATTGACGAATGAACACAGAACTTGCGTTGCTATGAAGTAGTATGGATTCCATGACATCTCCTTCTAAAGCGAGTAATGTTTCTATGGAAACAGCAGGATTTTCTTTTGGGATACGAGTATCTCCTTTCCGATACAGTATTCCTACTTTACTGCATCCCTCGCTTCCTCACATTAACGAAATAATACTGACATTGCGTCGCTATGAAATACCAGGGGATCTATGACTTCTCCATCTAAATCGAGTAACGTTTCTATGGAAACGAGACGATTATCTTTTGGGATCCGAGTATCTCCTTTCCGATGCACTATTCCTTCTTTACTGCATCCCGCGCTCCCTCGCATTGACGAATTAACACAGAAATTGCGTCTCTATGAAATACTTTGGGTTCTAAGACTTCTCCTTCAAAATCGAGTAACGTTTCAATGGAAAAGACCGTATTTTCTTTTGGGATACGAGTATCTCCTTTCCGATGCACTATTCCTTTTTAACTGCATCCCTCGCTCCCTCACATTGACGAATTAACACAGAAATTGCGTCGCTATGAAATACTATGGGTGCTATGACTTCTCCTTCTAAATCGAGTAACGTTGCTATGGAAACGACAGGATTTTCTATTGGGTTACGAGTATCTCCCTTCCGATGCACTATGGCTTGTTTACTGTATCCCTCGCTCCATCACAATGACGAATTAACACAGAAATTACGTCGCTATGAAATACTATGGTTTCTATTACTTCTCCTTTTACATCGTTTAACATTACTATGGAAACGACAGGATTTTTTTTGGGATACGACTATCTAATTTCCGATGCACTATTCCTTCTTTACTGCATCCCTCGCTCCCTCACGTTAACGAATGAACACAGAAATAGCGTCGCTATGAAATACCATGGGCTCCATGACACCTCCTTAGAATCGAGTAATGTTTCAATGGAAACGGCAGGATTTTCTTTTGGGATACGAGTATCACCTTTCCGATGCACTATTCTTTCTTTACAGCATCCCTTGCTCCCTCACATTGACGAATTAACACAGAAATTGCGTCGCTATGAAATGCTATGGGTTCTATGCCCTCTCCGTCTAAATCGAGCAACGTTTCTATAGAAACGACAGGATATTTTTTGGGGATACGACTATCTCCTTTCCGATGTACTATTCCTTCTTGACTGCATCCCTCGCTCCCTCACTTTGACGAATTAACACAGAATTTGCGTCGGAAATAAATACAATGTGTTCTATGACATCTTCTACTAAATCGAGTAACGTTTCTATTGATACGACTAGATTTTCTTTTGGGATAAGACTGTCTCCTTTCCGATGCACTATTCCTTCTTTACTGCATCCCTCGCTCTTTCACTTTGACGAATTAGCATAGAAATTGCGTCGCCGAGAGAGGTGGCGCAGTGGTTAGCACACTGGACTCGCATTCGGGAGGACGACGGATCAATCCCGTCTCCGTCCATCCTGATTTACGTTTTCCACGATTTCCCTAAATCAATTCAGGCAAATGCCGGGATGGTTGGTTTGAAAGGGCACGGCCTATTTCCTTCCACATCCTTCCCCCACCCAAGCTTGCGCTCCGTCTCTAATGACCTCGTTGTCGACGGGACGTTAAACTCTAATCTTCTCCTCCTCCCAGAAACTGCGTCGCTGCGAAATACTATGGGTTCTATGACAACTCCTTCTAATTCAAGTAACGTTTCAATGGAAGCGACTGAATATTTTTTGTCGATACGACTATCTCCTTTCCGATGCACTATTCCTTCTTTACTGCATCCCTCGCTCCCTCACATTGACGAATTAACACAGAAATTGCGTCGCTATTAAATACTATGTGTTGTATGACTTCTTCTACAAAATCGAGTAACGTTTTTATGGAAATGACTAGATTTTCTTTTGGGATACGACTGCCACCTTTCCGATGCACTATTCCTTCTTTACTGCATCCCTCGCTCCCTCACAATGACGAATTAACACAGAAATTGCGCCGCTATGAAAAACAATGGGTTCAATGACTTCTCTTTCTCAATCGAGTAACGTTTCTGTAGAAACGACTGTATTTTCTTTTGGGGTACGACTATCTAATTTCCGATGCACTATTCCTTCTTTATTGCATCCCTCGCTCCCTCACGATGACTAATGAACACAGAAATAGCGTTGATATGAAATACTATGGGCTCTATGACATCACCTTATAAATCGAGTAATGTTTCTATGGGAACGGCAGGATTTTCTTTTGGGATACGAGTATCTCTTTTCCGATGCACTATTCCTTCTTTACAGCATCCCTCGGTCCCTCACATTGACGAATTAACACAGAAATTGCGTCGCTATGAAATACTATGGGTTCTAAGCTCTCTCCTTCTAAATCGAGCAACGTTTCTATAGAAACGTCAGGATTTTCTTTTGGGAGACGACTATCTCCTTTCCGATGCACTATTCCTTCTTTAGTGCATCCCTCGCTCTCTCAGGATGACGAATTGACACAGAAATTGCGCCGCTATGAAAATTAATGTGTTCTATGGCTTCTGCTTCTCAATCGAGTAACGTTTCTGTAGAAACGACCGTATTTTCTTTTGGGGTACGACTATCTAATTTCCGATGCACTATTTCTTCTTTACTGCATCCTCGCTCCCTCACGATGACGAATGAACACAGAAATAGCGTCGCTATGAAATACTATGGTCTCTATGCCATCTCCTCCTAAATCGAGTAATGTTTCTATGGAAACGGCAGGTATTTCTTATGGGATACGTGTACCTCTTTTACGATGCACTATTCCTTCTTTACTGCATCCCTCGCTCCCCCACATTGACGAATTAATACAGAGATAGTGTCGCTATGAAATACCATGGGCTCTATGACATCTCCTATCAAATCGAGTAATGTTTCCATGGAAACAGCAAGATTTTCTTTTGGGATACGACTGTCTCCTTCCCGATGCACTATTCCTTCTTTACTGCATCCCTTGCTCCCTCACAATGACGAATTATCACAGATATTGCGTCGCTATTAAATACTATGTGTACTATGACTTCTTCTACTGAATCGAGTAACATTTCTATGGAAACGACTAGATTTTCTTTTGGGATACGACTGTCTCCTTTCCGATGCACTATTCCTTCTTTACTGCATCCCTTGCTCCCTCACAATGACGAATTAACACAGAAATTGCGACGCTATTAAATTCTATGTGTTCTATGACTTCTTCTACTAAATCGAGTAACGTTTCCATGGAGATGACAGGATTATCTTTTGGGATGCGACTATCTCCTTTCCGATGCACTTTTCCTTTTTTACTGCATCCCTCGCTCTCTCAAATTGACGAATTAACACAGAAATTGCGTCGCCATGAAATATTATAGGTTCTATGACCTCTCCTTCAAAATAGAGTAACGTTTCTATGGAAAAGACTGTATTTTCTTTTGGGATACGAGAATCTCCTTTCCGATGCACTATTCCTTCTTAACTGCATCCCCCGCTCCCTCACGTTGACGAATGTACACAGAAATAGCGTCGCTATGAAACACCACGGGCTCTATGACATCTCCTTCTAAATCGAGTAATGTTTCCATGGAAACGGCTGGATTTTCTTTTGGGATACGAGTATCTCCTTTCCGATGCACAATTCCTTCTTTACTGCATCCCTCGCTCCCTCACAATGACGAATTAACACAGAAATTGAGCTGCAATGCAATACAATGGGTTCTATGACTTCTCCTTCTAAATCGAGTAACGTTTCTATAGAAACGACAGTATTTTCTTTTGGGATACGACTGCCACCTTTCCGATACAGTACTCCTACTTTACTGCATCCCTCGGTCCCTCACATTGACGAATTAACACAGAAATTGCGTCGCTATGAAATGCTATGTGTTCTATGACATCTCCGTCTAAATCATATAACATTTCTATGGAAACGGATGGATTTTCCTTTGGGATACGACTATCTCCTTTCCGATGCACTATTCCTTCTTTCCTGCATCCCTCGCTCCCTCACATTGACGAATTAACACTGAAATTGCGTCGCCATGATATACTAACGAGTTCTATGGCTTCTCCTTCTAAATCGAGTAATGTTTCTATGGAAACGACAGGATTTTCTATTGGGATACGACTACCTCCTTTCCGATGCACTATTCCTTCTTCAGTGCATCCCTCCCTCCCTCACATTGACAAATTCACACAGAAATTGCGTCGCTATGAAACACTATGGGTTCTATGGCATCTCCTTCTAAATCAAGTAACGTTTCTATGGAAACGACAGGGTTTTCTTTTTGGTTACGAGTATCTCCTTTCCGATGCACTATTCCTTCTTTACTGCATTCCTCGCGCCCTCACATTGACGAATTAAAACAGAAATTGCGTCGCTATGAAATACTATGGGTTCTATGACATCTTCTTCTAAATCGTGTAATGTTTTTGTGGAAACGACAGGATGTACTTTTCGGATACGACTATCTCCTCTCCGATGCGCTATTCCTTCTTTACTGCATACCTCGCTCCTTCACATTGACGGAGTAACACAGATACTGCGTCGCTATGAAATACTATGGGTTCTATGGCATCTCCTTCTCAATCGAGTAACGTTTCTATGGAAACGACAGGATTTTCTTTTGGGTTACGAGTATCTCCTTTCCGATGCACTATTCCTTGTTTACTGCATTCCTCGCGCCCTCTCATTGACGGATTAACACAGAGATTGTGTCGCTATGAATTACTATGGGTTCTATGAGTTCTCCTTCTAAATCGAATAACTTTTCTATGAAGACCACAGGATTTTCTTTTGGCATGCGACTGTCTCCGTTCCGATGCACTATTTCTTCTTTACAGCATCCCTCGGTCCCTCACATTTACGTATTAACACAGAAATTCCGTTGCTATGAAATACAATGGGTTCTATGACTTCTCCTTCTAAATCGAGTAACGTTTCTACGGAAACGACAGGATTTTCCTTTGGGATACATCTCCGTTCCGATGCACTATTCCTTCTTGACTGCGTCGCTCGGTCCCTCACATTGACGAATTAACACAGAAACTGCGTCGCTATGAAATGCTATGTGTTCTATGTCATCTCCTTCTAAATCCTGAAACATATATATGGAAACGACAGGATTCTCTTTTGGGATACGAGTATCTCCTTTCCGATGCATTATTCCTACTTTACTGCATCCCTTGCTCCCTCTCATTGACGAATTAACACAGAAATTGTGTCGCTATGATATACTATGTGTTCTATGACATCTCCTTCTAAATCGAGTAATGTTTGTGTGGAAACGGCAGGATTTTTTTTGGCATACTAGTATCTCCTTTCCGATGCACTATTCCTTCTTTACTGCATACCTCGCTTCCTCACACTGACGAATTTACACAGAAATTGCGTCGCTATAAAATACAATGTGTTCTATGTCTTCTCCTTCTAGATCGAGCAACGTTTCTACAGAACCGACAGGATTACCTTTTGTTATACGACTATCTCCTTTCCGATGCACTATTAATTCTTTACTGCATCCCTCGCTGTCTCAAATTGATGAATTATCACAGATATTGCGTCGCCATGAAATACTATGGGTTCTATAACTTCTCCTTCTAAATCGTGTAACGTTTCTATGGACACGACAGGATTATCTTTTGGTATACGACTATCTACTTCACGATGCACTAATCCTTCTTTACTGCATCCCTCGCTTCCTCACTTTAACGAATTAACACTGATATTGCGTCGGTATGAAATACTATGGGTTCTACGACTTCTCCTTCAAAATCGAGTAATGTTTCTATGGAGAAGACTGTATTTTCTCTTGGGATACGAGTATCACCTTTCCGATGCACTATTCCTTCTTTACTGCATCCCTCGCTCCCTCACATTGACGAATTAACACAGAATTTGCGTCGCTGTGAAGTACCACGGGTTCTATGACTTCTCCGTCTAAATCGAGTAACGTTTCTATGGATACGACAGGCTTTTCTTTCGGGACACGACTATCTCCTGTACGATGCACTATTCCTTCTTTACTGCATCCCTCGCTTCCTCACATTAACGAAATAACACTGATTTTGCGTCGCTATAATATGCTATGGGCTCTATGACATCCCCTTCTAAATCGAGTAACGTTTCTATGGACACGATAGTATTTTATTTTGGTATACGAGTAACTCCTTTCGGATGCACTATTCTTTCTTTACAGCATTCCTCGCTCCCTCACACTGACGAATTAACACATAAACTACTTCAATGAGAAATACTATGGGTTCTATGACTTCTCCTTCTAAATCCAATAATGTTGCTATGGAAACGACAGAATTTCCTTTTGGGATAAGACTAAATTTTTTCCGATGCACTTTTCCTTCCTTACTGCATCCCTCGCTCCCTCACGATGACGAATTAACACAGTAATTGCGCCGCTATGAAATACTGTGGGTTCTATGACTTCCCCTTCTAAATCGAGTAACGTTTCTATACAATCGAAAGGATTTTCTTTTGGGATACGACTATCTGCTTTACGATTCCTTCTTTACTGCAACCCTCGCTCCCTCACATTGTCGAATTAACACAGAAATTGCGACGCTATGAAGTACTATGTGTTCTATGACATCTCCTTCTAAATCGAGTAACGTTTCTATGGACACGACAGGATTTTCTTTTGGGATACGAGTATCTCCATTCCGATGCACTATTCTTTCCTTACTGCATCCCTCGCTCCCTCACGTTGACGTACTAACTCAGAAACTGCGTCGCTCTGATATACTATCGGTTCTATGATTTCTCTTTCTAAATCGAGTAACGTTTCTATGGAAACGACATGTTTTTCTTTTGGGATACGAGTTTCTCCTTTCTGATGCACTATTCCACCTTTACAGTTTCCCTCGCTCCCTCACAAGACGAATTAAAACAGAAATTGCGTCGCTATGACATACAATGGGTTCTATGGCATCTGCTTCTAAATTGAGTAATGTTTCAATGGAAACGACAGGATTTTCTTTTGGGATACGAGTATCTCCTTTCCGATGCATTATTTCTTCTTTACTGCATTCCTCGCGACCTCACGTTGACGTATTAACACAGAGATTGCGACGCAATGAAATTTTATGGGATCTATTACTTCTCCTTCTGAAGCCGGTAACGTTTCTATGGAAACGACATAATTTTCTTTTGGGATACGACGATCTCCTTTCCGTTGCACTATTACTTCTTTACTGCATCTCTCACTCCCTCATATTGTCGAATTAACACAGACATTGCGTCGCTATGAAATACTATGGGTTCTATGGCTTCTCATTCTAAATTGACTAACGTTTCTATGGAAACGACTGGATTTAATGTTGGGATTCGACTATCTCCTTTACGATGCACTATTCCTTCTTTGCTGCATCCCGCGCTCCCTCACATTGACGAATTAACACAGATATTGCGACGCTATGAAATACCATGTGTTCTTTGACTATTCCTTCTAAATCGAGTAACGTTTGTATGGAAACGACAGGATTTTTTTTTGGGATACGAGTATCTCCTTTCCGATGCACTATTCCTTCTTTACTGCATCCCTCGCTCCCTCACATTGACGAATTAACACAGAAATTGTGTCGCTATGATATACTATGTGTTGTATGACATCTCCTTCTAAATCGAGTAGTGTTTGTGTGGAAACGGCAGGATTTTTTTTGGCATACGAGTATCTCCTTTCCGATGTACTATTCCTTCTTTACTGCATACCTCGCTCACTCACACTGACGAATTAACACAGAAATTGAGTAGCTATGATATATATTTGGTTCTATGACATCTCCTTCTAAATCGAGTAACGTTTCTATGGAAACGACAGGATTTTCTTTTGGGATACGAGTTTCTCCTTTCTGATGCACTATTTCTTCTTAACTTCATCTCTCGCTCCCTCACATTGACGAATTAACACAGGAATTGCGTCGCTATGGCATACTATTTGTTCTATGACTTCCCCTTCTAAATATAGTGACGTTTCTGCTGAAACGACAGTATTTTCTCTTGGGATACGAGTATCTCCTTTCCGATGCACAATTCCTTCTTTACTGTATCCCTCGCTCCCTCACATTAACGAATTAACACAGAAATTGCGGCGCTATGAAATACTATTGGATCTATGACACCTCCCTCTAAATTGAGTAACGTTTCTATGGAAACGAAAGGAGTTTCTTTTGGAATACGAGGATCTCATTTCCGATGCACTAATCCAACTTTACTGCATCCGTCGCTCCCTCAGATTGACGAATTAACATAGAAATTGCGGCGCTATGAAATACTATGGGTTCTATGACATCTCCTTCTAAATCGTGTAACGTTTTTGTGGAAACGACAGGATTTACTTTTGGGATACGACTATCTCCTCTCCGATGCGCTATTCCTTCTTTACTGCATGCCTCGCTCCTTCACATTGACGAAGTAACACAGATACTGCGTCGCTATGAAATACTATGGGTTCTGTGGCATCTCCTTGTAAATTGAGTAACGTTTTTATGGAAACGACAGGGTTTTCTTTTGGGTTACGAGTATCTCCTTTCCGATGCACTATTCCTTGTTTACTGCATTCCTCGCGCCCTCTCATTGACGGATTAACACAGAGATTGTGTCGCTATGAATTACTATGGGTTCTATGACTTCTCCTTCTAAATCGAATAACTTTTCTATGAAGACGACAGGATTTTCTTTTGGCATGCGACTGTCTCCGTTCCGATGCACTATTTCTTCTTTACAGCATCCCTCGGTCCCTCGCATTTACGTATTAACACAGAAATTCCGTTGCTATGAAATACAATGGGTTCTATGACTTCTCCTTCTAAATCGAGTAACGTTTCTACGGAAACGACAGGATTTTCCTTTGGGATACATCTCCGTTCCGATGCACTATTCCTTCTTGACTGCGTCCCTCGGTCCCTCACAATGACGAATTAACACAGAAATTGCGTCGCTGTGAAGTACTACGGGTTCTATGACTTCTCCGTCTAAATCGAGTAACGTTTCTATGGAAACGACAGGCTTTTCTTTCGGGACACGACTATCTCCTGTACGATGCACTATTCCTTCTTTACTGCATCCCTCGCTTCCTCACATTAACGAAATAACACTGATTTTGCGTCGCTATAATATGCTATGGGTTCTATGACATCCCCTTCTAAATCGAGTAGCGTTTCTAAGGACACGACAGTATTTTATTTTGGTATACGAGTAACTCCTTTCGGATGCACTATTCCTTCTTTACAGCATTCCTCGCTCCCTCACACTGACGAATTAACACATAAATTACTTCACTGAGAAATACTATGGGTTCTACGACTTCTCCTTCTAAATCCAATAATGTTGCTATGGAAACGACAGAATTTCCTTTTGGGATAAGACTAAATTTTTTCCGACGCACTTTTCCTTCCTTACTGCATCCCTCGCTCCCTCACGATGACGAATTAACACAGTAATTGCGCCGCTATGAAATACTATGGTTTCTATGACTTCCCCTTCTAAATCGAGTAACGTTTCTATACAATCGAAAGGATTTTCTTTTGGGATACGACTATCTGCTTTACGATTCCTTCTTTACTGCAACCCTCGCTCCCTCACATTGTCGAATTAACACAGAAATTGCGACGCTATGAAGTACTATGTGTTCTATGACATCTCCTTCTAAATCGAGTAACGTTTCTATGGACACGACAGGATTTTCTTTTGGGATACGAGTATCTCCATTCCGATGCACTATTCCTTCCTTACTGCATCCCTCGCTCCCTCACGTTGACGTACTAACTCAGAAATTGCGTCGCTATGATATACTATCGGTTCTATGATTTCTCTTTCTAAATCGAGTAACGTTTCTATGGAAACGACATGTTTTTCTTTTGGGAAACGAGTTTCTCCTATCTGATGCACTATTCCACCATTACAGTTTCCCTCGCTCCCTCACAAGACGTATTAAAACAGAAATTGCGTCGCTATGACATACAATGGGTACTATGACATCTGCTTCTAAATTGAGTAATGCTTCAATGGAAACGACAGTATTTTCTTTTGGGATACGAGTATCTCCTTTCCGATGCATTATTTCTTCTTTACTGCATTCCTCGCGACCTCACGTTGACGTATTAACACAGAGATTGCGACGCAATGAAATTTTATGGGATCTATTACTTCTCCTTCTGAAGCCGGTAACGTTTCTATGGAAACGACATAATTTTCTTTTGGGATACGACGATCTCCTTTCCGTTGCACTATTACTTCTTTACTGCATCTCTCACTCCCTCACATTGTCGAATTAACACAGACATTGCGTCGCTATAAAATACTATGGGTTCTATGGCTTCTCATTCTAAATTGAGTAACGTTTCTATGGAAACGACAGGATTTAATGTTGGGATTCGACTATCTCCTTTACGATGCACTATTCCTTCTTTGCTGCATCCCGCGCTCCCTCACATTGACGAATTAACACAGATATTGCGACGCTATGAAATATCATGTGTTCTTTGACTATTCCTTCTAAATCGAGTAACGTTTGTGTGGAAACGGCAGGATTTTTTTTGGCATACGAGTATCTCCTTTCCGATGCACTATTCCTTCTTTACTGCATACCTCGCTCACTCACACTGACGAATTAACACAGAAATTGAGTAGCTATGATATAAATTTGGTTCTATGACATCTCCTTCTAAATCGAGTAACGTTTCTATGGAAACGACAGGATTTTCTTTCGGGATACGAGTATCTCCTTTCTGATGCACTATTTCTTCTTAACTTCATCCCACGCTCCCTCACATTGACGAATTAGCACAGAAATTGCGTCGCTATGGCATACTATTAGTTCTATGACTTCCCCTTCTAAATCGAGTGACGTTTCTACTGAAACGACAGTATTTTCTCTTGGGATACGAGTATCTCCTTTCCGATGCACAATTCCTTCTTTACTGTATCCCTCGCGCCCTCACATTAACGAATTAACACAGAAATTGCGGCGCTATGAAATACTATTGGTTCTATGACACCTCCCTCTAAATTGAGTAACGTTTCTATGGAAACGAAAGGAGTTTCTTTTGGAATACGAGGATCTCATTTCCGATGCACTAATCCATCTTTACTGCATCCGTCGCTCCCTCAGATTGACGAATTAACACAGAAATTGCGGCGCTATGAAATACTATGGGTTCTATGACATCTCCTTCTAAATCGTGTAACGTTTTTGTGGAAACGACAGGATTTACTTTTGGGATACGACTATCTCCTCTCCGATGCGCTATTCCTTCTTTACTGCATACCTCGCTCCTTCACATTGACGAAGTAACACAGATACTGCGTCGCTATGAAATACTATGGGTTCTGTGGCATCTCCTTGTAAATTGAGTAACGTTTTTATGGAAACGACAGGGTTTTCTTTTGGGTTACGAGTATCTCCTTTCCGATGCACTATTCCTTCTTTACTGCATCCCTCGCTCCCTCACATTGACGAATTAACACAGATTTTGTGTCGCTATGAATTACTATGGGTTCTATGACTTCTCCTTCTAAATCGAGTAATTTTTCTATGGAAACGACAGGATTTTCTTTAGGCATGCGACCATCTCCGTTTCGATGCACTATTTCTTCCTTACTGCATCCCTCGCTCCCTCACATTGACGAATTAACACAGAAATTGCGTCGCTATGAGATACTATGGGTTCTATGGCATCTCCTTCTAAATCGAGTAATGTTTCTGCGGAAACGGCAGGAATTCCTTTTGGGACACGAGTATCTCCTTTCCGCTGCACTATTCCTTCTTTACTGCATCCCTAACTCCCTCACCTTGACGAATTAACACAGAAATTGCGTCGCCATGATATACTATGTGTTCTATGACATCTCCTTCTAAATCGAGTAATCTTACTATGGGGACGGTAGGATTATCTTTTGGGATACGAGTATCTCCTTTCCGATGCGCTATTATTTCTTTACTGCATCCCTCGCTCCCTCACATTGACGAATTAACACAGAAATTGCGACAGATATGTAATACTATGTGATCTATGACTTTTCCTTCTAAATCGAGTAACGTTTGTATGGAAACGAAAGGATTTTCTGTTGGGATTCGAGTATCTCCTTTCCTATGCACTATTCCTTCTTTACTGTATCCCTCGCCCCCTCACATTGACGAATTAACACAGATATTGGGTAGCTGTGAAATACTATTGGTTCTATGACACCTCCCTCAAAATTGAGTAACGTTTCTACGGAAACGACAGGAGTTTCTTTTGGGATACGAGTATCTCCTTTCCGATGCACTAATCCATCTTTACTGCATCCATCGCTCCCTCACATTGACGAATTAACACAGAAATAGTGGCGCTATGAAATACTGTGGGTTCTATGACATCTCCTTCTAAATCGTGTAACGTTTTTGTGGAAACGACAGGATTTACTTTTGGGATACCACTGTGTCCTCTCCGATGCACTATTCCTTCTTTACTGCTTCCCTCGCACCCTCACATTGACGATTTAACACAGAAGTTGCGACATATATGAAATACTATGTGATCTATGACTTTACCTTCTAAATCGAGTAACGTTTGTATGGAAACGACAGGATTTTCTTTTGGGATACGAGTATCTCCTTTCCGATGCACTATTCCTTCTTAGCTTCATCCCTCGCTCTTTCACATTGACGAATTAACACAGAAAATGCATCGCCATGATATACTATGGGTTCTATGACGTCTCCTTCTAAATCGAGTAACGTTTCTACGGAAACGACAGGATTTTCCTTTGGGATACATCTCCGTTCCGATGCACTATTCCTTCTTGACTGCATCCCTCGCTCCCTCACATTGACGAATTAACACAGAAATTGCGTCGCTATGAAATACTATGTGTTCTATGACATCTCCTTCTAAATCCCGTAACGGTTCTATGGAAACGACAGGATTTTCCTTTGGGATACATCTCCGTTCCGATGCACTATTGCTTGTTTACTGCATCCATCGCTTCCTCACATTAACGAATTAACACTGAAATTGCTCGCTATAAAATACTATGGCTTCTAAGACTTCTTTTTCTAAATCGAGTAACGATTCTATAGAAACGACTGTATTTGCTTTTGGGATTCGAGTATCTCATTTACGATGCACTATTCCTACTTTACTGCATCCCTCGCCCCCTCACATTGACGAATTAACACAGACATTGCGTCGCTAAGAAATACTATGAGTTCTATGACACCTCCTTCTAAATCGAGTAATGTATCTATGGAAACGGCAGGATTTTCTTTTGGGATACGAATTTCTCCTTACCGATGCACTATCCCTTCTTTACTGCATCCCTCGCTCCCTCACATTGACGAATTAACACAGAAATTGCGTCGCTATGAAATACTATGGATTCTATCACTTCTCCTTCTAAATCGACTAACGTTTCTATGGAAACGACAGGATTTTCTTTTGGGATACGACTATCCGTTTCCGTTGCACTATTACTTCTTTACTGCATCCCTCGCTCCCTCATATTGACGAATTAACACAGAAATTGCGTCGCTATGAAATACTATGTATTCTATGGCTTCTCATTCTAAATTGAGTAACGTTTCCATGGAAACGACAGGATTTCATTTTGGGATACGACTATCTCCTTTACGATGCACTATTCCTTCTTTACTGCATCCCTCGCATCCTCACATTAGCGAATAAACACAGAAATTGCGTCGCTATAAAATACTATGTGTTCTACGACTTCTCCTTCTAAATCGAGTAACGTCTCTATGGAAACGACTGTATTTTCTTTTGGGACACGAGAATCTCCTTTCCCGTGCACCATTCCTACTTTACTGCATCCCTCGCTCCCTCACATTGACGAATTAACACAGAAATTCCGTAGCAATGATATACTATGGGTTCTATGTCACCTCCTTCTAAATCGAGTAATATATTTATGTAAACGGCTGGATTTTCTTTTAAGATACGAGTATCTCCTTTCCGATGCACTATTCCTTCTTTACTGCATCCCTCGCACCCTCACATTGACGAATTCACACAGAAATTGCGTCGCTATGAAATACTATGTATTCTATGGCTTCTCATTCTAAATTGAATAACGTTTCCATGGAAACGACAGGATTTCATTTTGGGATACGACTATCTCCTTTACGATGCACTATTCCTTGTTTACTGCATCCCTCGCTCCCTCACATTGACGAATTAACACAGAAATTGCGTAGCTATGATATACTATGGGTTCAATGACTTCTCCTTCTAAGTCGACTAACGTTTGTATCGAAGCGACAGGATTTGCTTTTGGGATACGAGTATCTTATTTACGATGCACTATTCCTTCTTTACTGCATCCCTCGCTCCCTCACATTGACGAATTCACACAGAAATTGCGTCGCTATGAAATACTATGGGTTCTATGACATCTCCTTCTAAATCGAGTAACGGCTCTATGGGAACGACACTAATTTTCTTTTGGGATACGACTATCTCGTTTCCGATGCACTATTCCTTCTTCACTGCATCCCTCGCTCCCTCACATTGACGAATTAACACAGAAATTGCGTCGCTATGAAAAACTATAGGTACTATGACTTCACCTTCTAAATCTAGTAACGTTGCTATGGAAACGACAGGATATTCTTTTGGGATAATACTATCTCCTTTCAGATGCACCATTCCATCTTTACTGCATCTCTTGCTCCCTCACATTGACGAATTAACACAGAAATTGCGTAGCTATGATATACTATGGGTTCTATGACTTCTCCTTCTAAATCGACTAACGTTTGTATGGAAACGACAGTATTTGCTTTTGGGATACGAGTATCTCCTTTCCGATGCACTATTCCTTCTTTACTGCATCAATCGCTCCCTCACATTGACGAATTAACACAGAAATTGCGTCGCTATGAAATACTATGTGTTCTATGACATCTCCTGCTAAATCCCGTAACGGTTCATGGGAAACGACAGGATTTTCCTTTGAGATACGACGATCTCCTTTCCGATGCACTATTATTTCTTTACTGCATCCCTCGCTCCCTCATATGGACGAATTAACACAGAAATTGCGGCGCTATGAAATACTATGCGTTCTATGGCTTCTCCATCTAAATCGAGTAACGTTACTATGGAAACGACAGGACTTTGTTTTGGGATACTACTATCTCCATTACGATGCACTATTCCTTCATTACTGCATCCCTCGCTCCCTCACATTGACGAATTAACACAGAAATTGCGTCGCTATGAAATACTGTTGGATTCTATGACTTCTCCTTCTAAATCGATTAACGTTTCTATGGGAACGACGAGACTTTCTTTTGGGATACGAGTATCTCTTTCCGAAGCACTATTCCTTCTTTACTGCATCATTCGCTCCCTCACATTGACGAATTCACACAGAAATTGTGTCGCTGCATCCCTTGCTCCCTCACATTGACGAATTAACACAGACATTGCGTCGCTATGAAATACTATGTTTTCTATGACACCTCCTTCTAAATCGAGTAATGTATCTATGGAAACGGCAGGAATTTCTTTTGGGATACGAATTTCTCCTTACCGATGCACTATCCCTTCTTTACTGCATCCCTCGCTCCCTTACATTAACGAATTAACACAGAAATTGCGTCGCTATGAAGTACTATGGATTCTATGACTTCTCCTTCCAAATCGACTAACGTTTCTATGGAAACGACAGGATTCTCTTTTGGGATACGACTATCCGTTTCCGTTGCACTATTACTTCTTTACTGCATCCCTCGCTCCCTCACATTGACGAATTAACACAGAAATTGCGTCGCTATGAAATACTATGTGTTCTATGGCTTCTCATTCTAAATTGAGTAACGTTTCTATGGAAACGACAGGATTTCCTTTTGGGATACGACTATCTCCTTTACGATGCACTATTCCTTCTTTACTGCATCCCTCGCTTCCTCACATTAGCGAATAAACACAGAAATTGCGTCGCTATGAAATACTATGTCTTCTATGATTTCTCCTTCTAAATCGAGTAACGTTTCTGTGGAAACGAGAGGGTTATCTTTAGGTATACGACTATCTCCTTTCCGATGCACGATTCCTTCTTTACTGCATACCTCGGTCCTTCACATTGACGAATTAACAAAGACATTGCGTCGCTATGAAATACTATGGGCTCGATGACATCTCCTTCAAAATCGAGTAATGTTCGTATGGAAACGACAGGATTTTCTTTTGGGATACGATTATATCCTTTCCGATGCACTATTCCTCCTTTACTGCATTCCACGCGCACTAACATTGACGAATTAACACAGAAATTGCGTCGCTATGAAATACTATGTGTTTTATGACTTGTCCTTCTAAATCGTGCAACGCTTCTATGGAAACGACAGGATTTTCCTTTGGGATACGACTACCTCCTTTCCGATGCACTATTCCTTCTTTACTGCATCCCTCGCTCCCTCACATTGACGAATTGACACAGGAATTGCGTCGCTATGAAATACTACTGCTTCCATCACTTCTCCTTCTAAATCGAGTTACGTTTCTATAGAGACGACGGGATTTTCTTTTGGGATACGAGTATCTCATTTCCGATGCACTATTTCTTCTTTACAGCATCCCTCGGTCACTTACATTGACGAATAAACACAAAAACTTTCGTCGCTATGAAAACTATGCGTTCTATGACATCTCCTTCTAAATCGTGAAACGTTATTATGGAAACGACAGGATTTTATTTTCGGATACGAGTATTTCCTTTACGATGCACTATTCCTTCTTTACTGCGAATCTCGCTCCTTCACATTCACGAATTACCACAGACATTGCGTCGCTATGAAATACTATGGGTTCTATGACTTCACCTTCTGAGTCGAGTAACGTTTCTATGGAAACGACGGGATTTTCTTTTGGGATACGAGTATCTCCTTTCCGATGCACTATTCCTCCGCACTCACATTGACGAATTAACACAGAAATCACGACGCTATGAAATACTATGAGGTCTATGACTTTTCCTTCTAAATCGGCTAACGTTTGTATGGAAACGACAGGATTTTCTTTTGGGATACGAGTATCTCCTTTCCGATGCACTATTCCTTCTTTACTGCATCCCTCGCTCCCTCACATTAACGAATTAACACAGAAATTGTGTCGCTATGAAATACTATGCTTTCTATGACATCTCCTTCTAAATCGAGTGATGTTTCTATGGAAACGGCAGGATTCTCTTTGGGATACGAGTATCTCCGTTCGGATGCACTATTCCTTCATTACTGAATCCATCCCTCCTTCTCATTGACGAATTAACACAGAAATTGCGTCGTAATGAAATACAATGTGTTCTATGACATCTCCTTCTAAATCGAGTAACGTTTCTATGGAAACGATACTATTTACTTTTGGGATACGACGCTCTCCATTACGATGCACGATTCCTTGTTTACCGCATCCCTCGATTCCTCACATTAACGAATTAACACTGATATTGCGTCGCTATGAAATACTATGGGTTCTAAGACTTCTCCTTCTAAATCCAGTAACGTTTCTATGGAAACGAGACGATTATCTTTTGGGATACGACTATCTCCTTTCCGATGCACGATTCCTTCTTTACTGCATACCTCGGTCCTTCACATCGACGAATTAACAATGACATTGCGTCGCTATGAAATACTATGGGCTCTATGACATCTCCTTCTAAATCGTAAAACGCTTCTATGGAAACGACAGGATTTTCCTATGGGATACAACTATCTCCTTTCCGATGCACTATTCCTTTTTTACTGCATCCCTCGCTCCCTCACATTGAGGAATTGACACAGGAATTGCGTCGCTATGAAATACTACTGCTTCCATCACTTCTCCTCTTAAATCGAGTTACGTTTCTATAGAAACGACAGGATTTTCTTTTGGGATACGAGTATCTCATTTCCGATGCACTATTCCTTCTTTACAGCATCCCACGGTCACTTACATTGACGAATAAACACAAAAATTTCGTCGCTATGAAAACTATGCGTTCTGTGACATTTCCTTCTAAATCGTGAAACGTTTTTATGGAAACGACAGGATTTTATTTTCGGATACGAGTATTTCCTTTCCGATGCACTATACCTTCTATACTGCGAATCTCGCTCCTTCACATTGACGAATTACCACAGACATTGCGTCGCTATGAAATACTATGGGTTCTATGACATCTCCTTCTGAGTAGTGTAACGTTTCTATGGAAACGACGGGATTTTCTTTTGGGATACGAGTATCTCCTTTCCGATGCACTAATCCTCCTTTACTGCATTCCTCACGCACTCAGATTGACGAATTAACACAGAAATCACGTCGCTATGAAATACTATGAGGTCTATGATTTTTCCTTCTAAATCGACTAACGTTTGTATGGAAACGACAGGATTTTCTTTTGGGATACGAGTATCTCCTTTACGATGCACTATTCCTTCATTACTGCAACCCTCGCTCCCTCACATTGACGAATTAACACAGAAATTGCGTCGCTGTTAAATACTATGGGTTTTATGACATCTCCTTCTAAATCGAGTTACGTTTCTATAGAAACGACAGGATTTTCTTTTGGGATACGAGTATCTCCTTTCCGATGCACTGATCCTTCTTTACTGCATCCCTCGCTCCCTCACATTGACAAAATAACACAGAAATTGCGGCGCTATTAAATGCAATGGGTTCTATGACATCTCCTTCTAAATCGTGAAACGTTTTTATGGAAACCACAGGCATTTATCTTCGGATACGAATATTTCCTTTCCGATGCACTATTCCTTCTTTACTGCGTACCTCGCTCCTTCACATTGACGAATTACCACAGACATTGCGTTGCTATGAAATACTGTGGGTTCCATGACTTCTGCTTCAAAACCGAGTAACGATTCTATGCAAAAGACAGGATGTTCTTTTGGGTTACGACTATCTCCGTTCCGATGCACCAATCCTTCTTTACTGCATCCCTGGCGCCCTCACATTGACGAATTAACACAGAAATTGCGTCGCTATGAAATACTGTGCGTTCAATGACATCTCCTTCTTAATCGAGTAATGTTTCTGTGGAAACGGCAGTGTTTTCTTTTGGGATACGAGTTACGCCTTTCCGATGCACTATTCCTTCTTTACTTCATCCCTCGCTCCCTCACATTAACGAATTAACACAGAAATTGCGTCGCTATGAAATACTATGGGTTCTATGACTTCTCCTTCAAAATCGAGTTACGTTTCTATAAAATCGACAGGATTTTCTTTTGGGATACGAGTATCTCCTTTCCGATGCACGATTCCTTCTTTACTGCATACTTCGGTCCTTCACATTGACGAATAAACAAAGACATTGCGTCGCTATGAAATACTATGGGCTCTATGACATCTCCTTCAAAATCGAGTAACGTTCGTTTGGAAACGACAGGATTTTCTTTTGGGATACGATTATCTACTTTCCGATGCACTATTACTCCTTTACTGCATTCCACGCGCACTAAAATTGACGAATTAACACAGAAATTGCGTCGCTATGAAATACTATGTGTTCTATGACTTCTCCTTCTAAATCGTGCAACGCTTCTATGGATACGACAGGATTTTCCTTTGGGATACGACTAGCTCCTTTCCGATGCACCAATCCTTCTTTACTGCATCCCTCGCTCCCTCACATTGACGAATTGACTCAGGAATTGCGTCGCTATGAAATACTACTGCTTCCATCACTTCTCCTTCTAAATCGAGTTACGTTTCTATACAAACGACAGGATTTTCTTTTGGGATACGAGTATCTCATTTCCGATGCACTATTCCTTCTTTACAGCATCCCTCGGTCACTTACATTGACGAATAAACACAAAAATTTCGTCGCTATGAAAACTATGCGTTCTATGACATCTCCTTCTAAATCGTGAAACGTTTTTATGGAAACGACAGGATTTTATTTTCGGATACGAGTATTTCCTTTCCGATGCACTATAACTTCTATACTGCGAATCTCGCTCCTTCACATTGACGAATTACCACAGTCATTGCGTCGCTATGAAATACTATGGGTTCTATGACATCTCCTTCTAAGTCGAGTAACGTTTCTATGGAAACGACGGGATTTTCTTTTGGGATACGAGTATCTCCTTTCCGATGCACTATTCCTCCTTTACTGCATTCCTCACGCACTCACATTGACGAATTAACACAGAAATCACGTCGCTATGAAATACTATGAGGTCTATGACATCTCCTTGTAAATCGAGTGATGTTTCTATGGAAATGGCAGGATCCTTTTTGGGATACGAGTGTCTCCTTACCGATGCACTATTCCTTCATTACTGAATCCATCCCTCCCTCTCATTGACGTATTAACACAGAAATTGTGTCGTAATGAAATATAATGTGTTCTATGACATCTCCTTCTAAATCGAGTAACGTTTTTATGGAAACGACAGTATTTTCTTTTGGGATACGACGATCTCCATTACGATGCACGATTCCTTGTTTACTGCATCCCTCGCTTCCTCACATTAACGAATTAACACTGAAATTGCGTCGCTATGAAATACTATGTGTTCTAAGACTTCTCCTTCTAAATCCAGTAACGTTTCTAAGGAAACGACTGTATTTTCTTTTGGGATACGAGTACCTCCTTTACGCTGCACTATTCCGTCATTACTGCAAGCCTGGCTCCCTCACATTGACGAATTAACACAGAAATTGCGTCGCTATGAAATACTGTGTGTTCATGCCATCTCCTTCTTAATCGAGTTACATTTCTGTAGAGACGACATGATTTTCTTTTGTGACACGAGTATCTCCTTTCCGATGCACTATTCCTTCTTTACTGCATCCCTCGCTCCCTCACACTGACGAATTGACACAGGAATTGCGTCGCTATGAAATACTACTGCTTCCATCACTTCTCCTTCTAAATCGAGTTACGTTTCTATAGAAACGACAGGATTTTCTTTTGGGATTCGAGTATCTCCTTTCCGATGCACATTTCCTTCTTTACTGCATCCCTCGCTCCCTCACATTGACAAAATAACACAGAAATTGCGGCGCTATGAAATGCCATGGGTTCTATGACATCTCCTTCTAAATCGTGAAACGTTTTTATGGAAACGACAGGATTTTCGTTTGAAATACGAGTATCTCCTTGTCGATGCACTATTCCTTCTTTACTGCATCCCTCTCTCCCTCACATTGACGAATTAACACTGAAATTGCGTCGCTATGAAAAACTATCGGTTCTATGACTTCTCCCTCTAAATCGAGTAACTTTTGTATGGAAACGAAAGGAGTTTCCTTTGTGATACTACTATCTCCATTCCGATGCTTTATTCCTTCTGTACTGCATTCCTCGCTCCCACACATTGATGAATTAGCACAGATATTGCGCCGCTATGAAATCCTATGGCTTCTATGACTTCTCCTTCTAAAGTGGGTAACGTTTCTATGGAAACGACACGATTTTCTTTTGGGATACGAGTATGTCCTTTCCGATGCACTATTCCTTCTTTACTGCATCCCTCACTCCATTACATTGACGAATTAACGCAGAAATTGCGTCGCTATGAAATACTATGTGTTCTATGACTTCTCCTTCTAAATCGAGTAACGTTTCTATGGAAACGAAGGGATTTACCTTTGGGATACGACTATCTCCTTTCCGATGCCCCATTCCTTCTTTACTGCATCCCTCGCTCCCGCACATTGACGAATTATCGCAGAAACTGCGTCGCTATGAAATACAGTGTGTTCTACAACATCTCCTTCTAAATCGAGTAATGTTTATGTGGGAACGGCAGCATTTTCTTTTGGGATACGTGTATCTCCGTTCCGATGCGCTATTCATTCTTTACTGCATCCCTCGCTCCCTCACATTGACGAATTAACACAGAGATTGTGTTGCTATGAAATACTATGGGTTCTAGGGCTTCTGCTTCTAAATCGTGTAACGTTTTATGGAAACGACAGGATTTTCTTTTGGGATACGAGTATTTCCTTTCCGATGCACTATTGCTTCTTAACTACATACCTCGCTCCTTCACATTGACGAATCAACACAGATATTGCGTCGCTATGAAATACTATGGGTTCTATGACAACTCCTTCTGAATCGAGTAACGTTTCTATGGAAACGACAGGATTATCTTTTGGGAGACGAGTATCTCCTTTCCGATTCACTATTCCTTCTTTACTGCATTCCCCACGCACTCACGTTGACGAATTAACACAGATATTGCGTCGCAATGAAAAACTATGGGTTCTATGACTTCTGCTTCTAAATCGAGTAACGTTTCTATGGTTACGACAGGAATTTCTTTTGGGATACGAGTATCTCTTTCCGATGCACTATTCCTTCTTTACGGCTTTCTTCGCGCCCTCACATTGACGAATTAAGCCAGAAATTGCGTCGCTATGGAATACTATGGGATCTATGACATCTCCTTCTAAATCGAGTAACGTTTCTATGGAAACGACAGGATTTTTTTTGGGGATACTGTAACACTTTCGCCCTGCTCGTACGTACGTTAGCTCTATAAAGCCTGTACTGTAATAAGTTCACGGGCTTCACCTTATAAACAAGTATTTTAGTACATAAGTTGACCGCGTGTACCTAATAGAAGAAAGATCGGACTTGTACTCAGTCAATAAGTACAGTGATGCATCAAGCAAAAGCAAAGTATAATTACTCTTTCGCATTGACAAGAAGTACACACAGTAGATGCTACCTATAATTAATAATTCGGTCGCCAGACTAATTAGGCAATGAGAGAGTTTTTCCTGGTACAAGTGGGTGCATGTACAAGCCTAATAACACGTAGTAACATTGCGTTATATGGCAAAGTTTGAAACCGGAAAAATCCACTGAACTAAAGTTTTCTCCTTTTGTACTAATTTGGACGAGCTAAATTTACACAACACCACACAGCAATGATTACTACGGACTACATTTTGTGTATTGATCAGACTGAAATCGGGCATAGATTGCCCTAGCATCTACAATCTTGAAAGTACACACACAGTGTCATTATTACGGATGTAAAAACACTAATACACCTAGGATTAATATAGAATTTAGCTTTACTGGACAAATCTGATTTGTACACTTCAAGGTTTGAAAGAATGGACAAGAGAAGGGGGGGGAGGCTGAAACTGTTGTGGTCATTATACTGAAACTATTAAGTACTTAAGGCAAATTAACACTTTTGTCATACTTCTGAATAATTTAACTGTCATTATTTCTGTCTCAAATTAATTAAATAACATCGCTAACTCAATTAAAAAAAAAAACCTCTCTTCCAATTTAGTCATACTTTTGTTCTTTACCAACATTAGCAATAACACACCGAACTTTAGACTTCTTTATTGCATAAGATTAATCTGCTGATAATTTTCGTTAACACTAACATTAAACTTTCAGTTCAGGATACTCGGGTTGCACAATACGAGGTAAGGATCCTGTCTAGGTCAGTGATTAGGATAAGCAATGGCTAAGGCAAATCTGGTAAAAGTCACGTTATTATTGAACAGTTAGAAACAGTTTCGACACTGGTCCACACAGATACACTTCTAAAGATGAAATAAATGTTTGACCTGTGCAAGTCGGTGCGGCGGTTGGCGGGCAGCGAGATAGCGGGCAGCACGGCACACATACAAGCACGGCTAAGGCTCTCACTGCTTCGGCACTTTCCATCTTCTTAGCGTGGTAATCTTTCCAATTTTGTGCCTCAGAATATAGCCATACCAAGTAGTCGTCGGAATCGTTTCATCCGAGGCTCAATGGGATCCACTTTTCCTGGGTAGCCTCCTCGGTACAGTACGTGTTCCTCGGACTGATGCCCAACTCCGACCGTTGCTCGCCTCCGACTGTCATACTGAGCCCGTTGTGCCGAACCGCGCCCAGTGTGCGTTTTCCCGCGCTCGCCTTTCCCCGCTCCCCTACAGGTAGGGTATTCACCACAGGTTTTCTACTTCACATATCCTAATGCATTACCTACGTATCGACCAAGTGTTTAAATTACAATTTTCACATCTTACAATAGTTTTAACCTTAAATACACCTCCCTTTTGATTATCACATTGCTCGAAATCTAACATAAATAATAATATTCATTTCAATAGTTGCTCACAGTCTCTTTAACATAACGATACGAACCGAAAAAGAAGGTCAAAACATTGCTTACAATAATTTATCTAAATTCATCGAGAAAAAATTATTATATGTACAGTTGTCGTTACACATTCCCCTGTTTCCAGAAAATTTTCTTAAGTCCAAATTTTATGGGAACACTAAATCTTACAATTATACAGTGGTTCTGAATCCTTACTTAAATGTCCAAAAAGATTCACACTACATATTTCCTTTCACTCACAGTATATAGGTTTACACTCTTTTAACACATCAAGAATAATTACTAGTCATTTACTCAAGTGCCTTTTGCACAGTCCAATTTCCCATCATAACATTACTAAAATAGCAATTTAATCATTTTTTCTAAATTTCTCAAAGAAATAATTTAAAATTCTGGAATACAAACATTTAAGTACAAAAACAATTGCATATTTTTATACACTATAAGATAATTTGTCGCTGCTTGCTTTTAATAGCAGTCCATTTACTTACTTACCAAACAAAACACACTCATATATTCAGAAAATTAACTACACATATTTGCTGCCTATTCTGCGGATTTGGGCAGTCCTTTTCACTTCATTTTGTTACATTTCCTGGATCACATTTACAATTTTCCATTGACTATTTATTTGCCCTCATTGGTATTTGGCAGTCCTTCGTATTATGGTTCATACACTGCCCATTTTCATTTTTGACAGTCCCATCTTTTATCCGGCTGATAGCATTTTTCCTTTCTTTTCAGTCATTTTCTCCATACATTTTTACAGTTACAGTACAATTGGTAATCTGAAACTCACATAACTACATTAGCACAATTTCAAGGGTATACAGACATTTACAAAGATTAGTTACATTTAGAAAAACTTGGGTTCAGCATAAGATACAGCACAATTACTCGTTCCTAGGAACATACAGTTTCAGGTCCACAATATTTCTTACACCTAAAGGCCTTTTGGATTTTGGGTAGATCAGGTAGTAAGCATTGTCGTGTGGAATGTTCTGTATTATATATGGTCCATTGTAAATATATTTAAATTTTGAAATTTCATGGTTTAGTTCACTAGACTTTTCGTGGGTTTTTAAAAGAACATAATCTCCAATTTTAAATTTTGAAACCTTTAAATTTTTATTGTGTCTTTTAGATCTAGATTCAGCTTTTTGCTTTGCCCTTTTTATCACCAATTCTTTCTTTTGATCCAATCCCAAACTTGTACAAGGTGGAAACTCTAGTTTTTCTTCAATTAAACTTTTACTACTTCTACCTAACAAAATCTCTTCTGGTGGAAATCCTGTAGTTTCATGATGTAATGTGTTCATGACACTCTCAAAATCCGATATAAATCTGCCCCAGGCTCTAATTCAACAAAACAATAATTCACTTTCGGATAACACTGAGTTACAGTAATAATAAAGTCATATATAATAATAATAATATATACAAATACAGCACCCTGCCCCCAGTCTCTTTATTAACAAGGCAGTCTTTTCTGGTTCATAAAACAGTCACTTAAGTCTGATGGCTTTTTAGGCCTCTGGAGTTCAAAGTCTTTGCTTACTTGAACTCTTCGCAAAATAAACACTGAGTCGTCAGGTGGTTCTTTCTTTCTTTGTTCTGTTTCAACGTCTGGATTCTGTTTTGAAACTTCGTCATCGTTAGGTACAATTTCGCAATTAACTGCATCCCTATTATTTTCACTGATTTTCTCATACCCTCTTTCAGTAAAAGTATATTCATTTTCCTCTAGACCTGAAAATTCATCTTCACTAGAGTCATCACTACTCTCTTCCTCAACATCAGATTCACTTAAGTACGCTACTTTTGCACAATAGGGAGAATTAGTACATTCATTTTCGTCTGTATTTGCGTATCTTTCATCATCTGAACTATCGTCGGAATCCGACCATTCTGGATCGCTATCAGGTTCTAACATAAAAGCTTTTCTGAGACAGGCACTAAGTTCTTCCTCTGTATTGTCGTCAGGCTTGGATTTTAATTCAATCTCCTCTTTTGGCAAAACGGCCACATCCTCAGCTTTATTCACATCCACTGTGACTTCATATTCGGTGTAATTCTCGTGGACTTTAATTACTTTCAGGTAATCATCTGCCCCTTCTCCACGGTGCCTCTCGGTAGCAGCTCGTACTATTGGCGGACTGTTAGCAGAAGTTATTTCTTCATCAATGCTGAGGATTTCATCCTCCAAATCCTTCCTATCATTAACCTCCCTCCTGTCGGCAGCACGCGTACTTTGCGCGGCGCTATTTATTCTCCCCTCTTCAAATTTGGGCCACGTCACTTAATGGACGTCCCTACTATCTCTCTTTCCACCAACTAATTTCTTCGCGTCATCCTCCTTCTTAAAATCTTCCCACTCACATTGCTTTAGGCCCTTGTACAGATCATCGATCTGCACACGCCAATCAGTTACTTCTGCTAATTCATCCTCACCTTTTATCTCATTCCAAACACTGCTAACCGCACCTCTCTGTGTATTCACAGTTTCATTTATTGTTTCCTTAGCCACGGAATTATCACTCGTAAAATTTTCATTAGCTCTGACGGCTATGTTCGTACCTACTGCTGCCGTATTGCTAGCGGCTTCTTTCCGAACAGATGTTCTGCTAGGCTGGGCCGTTGCCCTCTGATGCTCCACTCGCCTGTTAACATGTAGCGCTCTGTGCGGCAGAGATGACTCATTCTGGCTCGCACCTGACGCTTGTTTCGCCACAACACTTTGCGTCATTCCATGTCTGTCCCTAACCTGTTTCATTACATTACGGTCGGTCCGGTATCTTTTCTTAAATTGGGGCCGGTTGGTATCGTCCGCTTCCGTTTGGCCAGCAACGCTCGCGGAAATTAGTTTCCCGCGTCGTTATTATTTTGCGCGGTATACCCTCTACCGCGACCTGAATAATTTCCTCTGCCTCTTCCTCTGCCTCTTCCTCTTTGTATTACATTGACGCGAAATTCATCGCCGTCGTTTCGTTCGTCATTGTGTCGGTTATTATGGTTACCAAAGTTTTGATAATTGGCACGACTTGCGCGCCAATGGTCTTCGTCTTCGACCCTTTCTACAAATGCTTGGAAGCTACGATGATTGCTTCCTACATACCTCTTTGAATCCTCCGGAAGCTTTTTATATAGCTCCCAGATAATTTCCGAATCTGATCTTCTACCTCTTAAGTGTGTCAATTTTCGGTACCAATACTCACAGAAATCTTTCAAAGAATTTCTGCCCCGGTTATCATGCTGTTTGGCCATAAATGGTCCTGCTTTTGTTCAGACCAATATTCTTCCGTAAATCTTTGCCAGAATTCTTCGAACGTCATTCGTTCAATATTTAAATTTATTCCCCAGCGCTTAGCGTCACCTGCTAAGGCGCTAATTACAACGTTTATCTTTTCCTGATCAGACAAGTGCTCAGGAAATACTCTCTCGCAATTTTTGATAAAATCTAACGGATGCCACCCGTTATGTTTCTTGGCTGGATCGAAGCGTTCCTCACCTTCTAATAGCTTCGTAATCGGTGTGCCATTACAGACAACACCAGACCTATCTTTAATTTTGCTCTCCAGATCGAAAATTCTGCCTAGAATTTTCGTAGTATTTTGTTCACAATTTTGAACACATCCAGTTACTTTTTTATCTAAATCCCTTTCAGTGTCTAAAACTACCTTTTTCAACTGTGATATTCCGTGTTGACATTCGTTTACGATCTCAGTTTTGAGACCAAAAACTTTTTCGACTACCTTAGTTTCAACCAGAGGTTCTACTTTCTCTTGGATGTTGAGAATTTCAACATCAAATCTACTATTAGTGTTACCAATTTCCTCCTGCATAGTATCCATATTTTTGTTTATAACATCAATTTCAAATTTCAGAGTATTTACCACAGAACTTAAATTACCCACTTTTTGTTCTACCTGCTCTATTTGTTTACTAATTTTAATTCCCTGTCCTTCGACCTGTGCTTTAATCTGATCACTCTGTGTTTTGAGCTGCTCTGCAACGTGTGTTTTAAGCTGATTAACCTGATTGCCGACTTGTTTTTGAAGTTGCTCATTTTGTGTTTTGAGCTGCTCACTCTGTCCTGCAATTTGTTTGGTTAATTGTTCAAATAAATGGTTCATACTTAAAATTTTTACACTGTTTTGTTCTACGGAATCCGTGTGTTCCGGTTCTACTTCAGAAGTTTCTTTCGGTTCTTTCCATATCTGTGGTGAATCATATATGTTAGTGGATTCGTTCACGTACCCACTATCATCTACAAAGTCACCCTCTTCTTTCTGTTTTGTCCCTTGCTGTATTCGAGACGATCTCGATATTTCAATCTGTTCGTTGACGTGTTCCTGGTATTGTATGTACGCCAATTGTCTTCCGCTAACGCCATCTGTTATCTGGCCGCGTAAACTCCGGCTACTGCCAGCCGCATTCTCCATTTCGCTTGGCGCATCTAGCCTGCCCACGTTTCTCTCCATATTGAATGCCAATTACACCACACTATTATACTTGACTCCCACTGCAGTTTATTTTACTGACTTTTATTGCTATTCGTGACACCGAACATCCACTGTTCGGTATTTACATTAATTTGTAACCGACGACAACTGGATGTCCTGTCACCGGGAAGCCACTTGTAACGCTACCTCCCTGCTCGGACGTACGTTAGCTCTATACAGCCTGTACTGTAATAAGTTCACGGGCTGCACCTTATAAACAAGGATTTTAGTACATAAGTTGACCGCGTGTACCTAATAGAAGCAAGATCGGACTTGTACTCAGTCAATAACTACAGTGATGCATCAAGCAAAGGCAAAGTATAATTACTCTTTCGCATTGACAAGAAGTACACACAGTAGATGCTACCTATAATTAATAATTCGGTCGCCAGACTAATTAGGCAATGAGAGAGTTTTTCCTGGTACAAGTGGGTGCATGTACAAGCCTAATAACACGTAGTAACGTTGCGTTATATGGCAAAGTTTGAAACCGGAAAAATCCACTGAACTAAAGTTTTCTCCTTTTGTACTAATTTGGACGAGCTAAATTTACACAACACCACACAGCAATGATTACTACGGACTACATTTTGTATATTGATCAGACTGAAATCGGGCATAGATTGCCCTAGCATCTACAATCTTGAAAGTACACACACAGTGTCATTATTACGGATGTAAAAACACTAATACACCTAGGATTAATATAGAATTTAGCTTTACTGGACAAATCTGATTAGTACACTTCAAGGTTTGAAAGAATGGACAAGAGAAGGGGGGGGAGGCTGAAACTGTTGTGGTCATTATACTGAAACTATTAAGTACTTAAGGCAAATTAACACTTTTGTCATACTTCTGAATAATTTAACTGTCATTATTTCTGTCTCAAATTAATTAAATAACATCGCTAACTCAATTAAAAAAAAAACCTCTCTTCCAATTTAGTCATACTTTTGTTCTTTACCAACATTAGCAATAACACGCCGAACTTTAGACTTCTTTATTGCATAAGATTAATCTGCTGATAATTTTCGTTAACACTAACATTAAACTTTCAGTTCAGGATACTCGGGTTGCACAATACGAGGTAAGGATCCTGTCTAGGTCAGTGATTAGGATAAGTAATGGCTAAGGCAAATCTGGTAAAAGTCACGTTATTATTGAACAGTTAGAAACAGTTTCGACACTGGTCCACACAGATACACTTCTAAAGATGAAATAAATGTTTGACCTGTGCAAGTCGGTGCGGCGGTTGGCGGGCAGCGAGATAGCGGGCAGCACGGCACACATACAAGCACGGCTAAGGCTCTCACTGCTTCGGCACTTTCCATCTTCTTAGCGTGGTAATCTTTCCAATTTTGTGCCTCAGAATATAGCCATGCCAAGTAGTCGTCGGAATCGTTTCATCCGAGGCTCAATGGGATCCACTTTTCCTGGGTAGCCTCCTCGGTACAGTACGTGTTCCTCGGACTGATGCCCAACTCCGACCGTTGCTCGCCTCCGACTGTCATACTGAGCCCGTTGTGCCGAACCGCGCCCAGTGTGCGTTTTCCCGCGCTCGCCTTTCCCCGCTCCCCTACAGGTAGGGTATTCACCACAGGTTTTCTACTTCACATATCCTAATGCATTACCTACGTATCGACCAAGTGTTTAAATTACAATTTTCACATCTTACAATAGTTTTAACCTTAAATACACCTCCCTTTTGATTATCACATTGCTCGAAATCTAACATAAATAATAAGATTCATTTCAAAAGTTGCTCAAAGTCTCTTTAACATAACGATACGAACCAAAATAGAAGGTCAAAACATTGCTCACATTAATTTATCTAAATTCATAAAGAAAAAATTATTATACGTACAGTTGTCGTTACAATACTATCTCCTTTCCGATGCACTATTCCTTCTTTACTGCATCCCTCGCTCCCTCACATTGACGAATTATCACAGAAATTAAGGCGCCATAAAATACTATGGGTTCTATGACATCTCCTTCTAAATCGGGTAACGTTTTTATGGAAACGACAGGATTTTCTTTTGGGATACGAGTATTTCCTTCCAATGAACTATTCCTTCTTTACAGCATACCTCGTTCCTTCACATTGACGATTTAACACAGACATTGCGTCGCTATGAAATACTATGAGTTCAATGACAACTCCTTCTGAATCGAGTCTCGTTTCTATGGAAACGACATGATTTTCTTTTGGGATACGAGTATCTCCTTTCCGATACACTATTACTTCTTTGCTGCACTCCTCACGCACTCACAAGGCCGTATTAACACAGACATTGCGTCGATATGAAATACTATGTGTTCTATGACACCTCCTTCTGAATTGAGTAACGTTTCAATGGAAACGGCAGGACTTTCTTTTGTGATACGAGTATCTCCTTTCCGATGCACTATTCCTTCTTTACTGCATTCCTCGCGCACTCACATTAACGACTTAACACAGAAATTGCGTCCCTATGAAATACTTTGGGGTGCATGACTTCTCCTTCGAAATCGAGTAGCGTTTCTATGGAAACGACAGGATTTTCTTTTGGGATACGACTATCTCCTATCCGATGCACTATTCCTTCTTTACTGCATCTCTCGCTCCATCACATTGACGAATTAACACAGAAATTGCGTCGCTATTAAATACTACTGGTTCTATGAGATCTCCTTCTAAATCGAGTGACGTCTCAATGGAAAAGACAGGACTGTCGTTTGGGATTCGAGTATATCCTTTCCGATGCACTATTCCTTCTTTACTGCATACCTCGCTCCTTGACATTGACGAATTAGCACAGATATTGCGTCGCTATGAAAAACTATAGGTTCTATGACTTCCCCTTCTAAATCGAGTAACGTTTCTATGGGGACGAAAGGGTTTTCTTTTTTGATCCAACTATCTCCTTTCCGATGCATTAGTCCTTGTATACTGCATTCCTCGCGCCCTCACATTGACGAATTAACACTGAAACTGCGTCGCTATGGTATACTATGGGTTCTATGACTTCTCCTCCTAAAGCGGGTAACGTTTCTATGGAAACGACAGGATTTTCTTTTGGGATACGAGTATCTCCTGTCCGATGGACTAATCCTTCTTTACTGCGTCCCTCGCTCCCTTTCATTCATGAATTAACACAGAAATTGCGTCGCCATTAAATACTATGTGTTCTATGACTTCTCCTCCTAAATCGAGTAACGTTTCTATGGAAATGACAGGATTATCTTTAGGGATACGACTATTTCCTTTCCGATGCAGTATTCCTTCTTTACTGCATCCCTCGCTCCCTCACATTGACGAATTAACACAGAAATTTCGTCTTTATGAAATACAGTGGGTTCTATAACATCTCCTTCTAAATCGAGTAATGTTTATATGGAAGCGGCAGGTTTTTCTTTTGGGATACGCGGACCTCCTTTCCGATGCACTATTCCTTCTTTACATCATCCCTCTCTCCCTCACATTGACGAATTAACACAGAAATTGCGTCGCTATGAAATACTATGGGATCTATGGCTTCTCCTTCTAAATCGGGTAACGTTTCTGTAGAATCGACAGGATTTTCCTTTGGGATACGAGTATCTCCTTTCCGATGCACTATTCCTTCTTTAATGCATCCCTCGCTCCCTCACATTGACGAATAAACGCAAAAATTGCGTCGCTATAAAAACTATGAGTTCAATGACATCTTCTTCTGAATCGAGTAACACTTCTATGGAAACGACAGGATTTTCTTTTGGGATACGAGTATCTCCTTTAGGATGCACTATTCCTTCTTTACTGCATCCCTCGCACCCTCACATTGACAAATTAACGCAGAAATTGCGTCGCTATGAAGTACTATAGGTACTATGACTACTCCATCTAAATCGAGTAACGTTGCTATTGGAACGGAAGGATTTTCTTTTGGGATACAAGTATCTCCTTTCCGATGCACTATTCCTTCTTTAGTGCATTGCCCGCTAGCTCACATTAAAAATTAACACAGAAATTGCGTCACTATGAAATACTATGGGTTCCAAGACCTCTCCTTCAAAATCAAATAATGTTTCTCTGGAAAAGGCAGGATTTTTTTTGGGATACGAGTATCTTCTTTCCGATGCACTATTCCTTCTTTGCTGCATCCGTCGCTTTCTCCTTCAAAATCAACATCTCCTTCAAAATCAAATAATGTTTCTCTGGAAAAGGCAGGATTTTTTTTGGGATACGAGTATCTTCTTTCCGATGCACTATTCCTTCTTTACTGCATCCGTCGCTTTCTCTTATTGATGAAATAACACAGAAATTGCGTCACTATGAAATACTATGTGTTCTATGACTTTTCCTTCAAAATCGAGTAACGTTTCTATATAAACGACAGGATTTTCTTTCGGGATACGATTAACTCCTTTCCGATGCACTATTCCTTCTTAGCTGCATTGCTCGCTAGCTCACATTAACGAATTAACACAGAAATTGCGTCGCTATGAAATACTAGGTGTTCTATGACATCTCCTTCTAAATCGTGTAACGTTTTTAAGGACACGACAGGATTTTCTTTTGGAATACGAGTATTTCGTTTCCGATGCACTATTCCTTCTTTACTGCATTCCTCGTGCCTCACATTGACGAATTAACATAGAAATTGCGGCGCTATGAAAAACTATGGGATCTATGTCTTCTCCTTCTAAATCGAGTAACGTTTCAATGGAAACGAAAGGATTATGCTTTGGGATACGACTATCTGCTTTCCGATGCATTATTCCTTCTTTATTGCATTATTCGCGCCCTCACATTGAAGAATTAACCCAGAAATTGCGTAGCTACGAAATACTATTGGTTCCATGACTGCTCCTCCTAAATCGAGGAATGTTTCTATTTAATCGACTGTATTTTCTTTTGGGATACGAATAAATCCATTCCGATGCACTATTTCTTCTTTACTTTCCATGACTTTTCCTTCTAAATCGAGTAACGTTTCTATATAAAGGACAGGATATTCTTTTGGGATACGAGTAACTCGTTTCCAATGCACTATTCATTCTTTACTGCTTTGCTCACTAGCTCACATTAACACAGACATTGCGTCGCTTTGAAAAACTATGTGTTCTATGACTTCTCTTTCTAAATCGAGTAACGTTACTATGGAAAAGACAGGATTTTCTTTTGGGATACGGCTATCTCCTTTCCGATGCACTATTCCTTCTTTACTGCATCCCTCGCTACCTCACATTGAAGAATTGACCCAGAAATTGCGTCGCTATGAAATACAATGTGTTCTATGAATCTCCTTCTACAGCGGGTAACGTTTCTATGGATAAGACAGGATTTTCTTTTGGGATACGAGTATCTACTTTCCGATGCACCATTCCTTCTTTACTGCATCCTTCGCACCCTCACATTGGCGGATTATCACAGAAATGGCGTCGCTATGATATACTATGGGTTCTATGAAGTCTCCTTCTAAATCGAGTAACGTTTCTATAGAAAGACAGGATTTTCTTTCGGGATACGACAATGTCCTTTACGTTGCACTTTTCCTCCTTTACAGCATCCCTCACTCCCTCACATTGGCGAATTAACACAGGAATTGCGTCGCTATGAAATACTATGTGTTCTATGACTTTTCCTTCTAAGTCGAGTAACGTTTCTATATAAACGACAGGATTTTCTTTTGGGATACGAGTAACTCCTTTCCAATGCACTATTCAATCTTTACTGCATTGCTCACTAGCACACATTAACACAGAAATTGCGTCGCTATGAATAACTATGTGTTCTATAACTTCTCTTTCTAAATCGAGTAACGTTTCTATGGAAAAAACAGGATTTTCTTTAGGGATACGGCTATCTCCTTTCCGATGCACTATTCCTTCTTTACAGCATCTGTCGCTCCCTCACATTGATGAATTGACCCAGAAATTGCGTCGCTATGAAATACAATGTGTTCTATGAATCTCCTTCTACGGCGGGTAACGTTTCTATGGAAAAGACAGGATTTTCATTTGGGATACGGCCATCTCCTTTCCGATGCACTGTTCCTTCTTTACTGCATCCCTCGATCTCTAACATTGATGAATTGACACAGAAATTGCGTCGCTATGAAATACAATGTGTTCTATGACATCTCCTTCTAAATCGAGTAACGTTTCTATGGAAACGACACGATTTTCTTTTGGGATACGAGTATCTCCTTTCCGATGCACTATTCATTCTTTACTGCATCCCTCGCTCCCTCACATTGACGAATTAACACAGAAATTGCGTCGCTATTAAATACTGTGGGTTCTATGGCTTCTCCTTCTAAATAGAGTAACCCTTCTATAGAATCGACAGGACTTTCTTTCGGGATCCGAGTAACTCCTTTCCGATACACTATTCCTTCTTTACTGCATCCTTCGCACCCTCACATGACGAATTAACACAGAAATGGCGTCGCTATGAAATACTATGGGTCCTTTGACGTCTCCTTCTAAATCGAGTAACGTTTCTATAGAAACGACAGGATTTTCTTTCGGAATACGACAATGTACATTACGTTGCACTTTTCCTCCATTACTGCATCCCTCACTCCCTCACATTGGCGAATTAACACAGGAATTGCGTTGCTATGAAATACTATGTGTTCTATGACTTTTCCTTCTAAATAGAGTAACGTTTCTATAGAATCGACAGGATTTTCTTTTGGGATACGAGTATCTCCTTTCCGATGCACTATTCCTTCTTTACTGCATTCCTCGCGCCCTCACATTGACGAATTAACACAGAAATTGCGTCGCTATGAAATTCTTTGGGTTCTATGGCTTCTCCTTCTAAATAGAGTAACGTTTCTATAGAATCGACAGGATTTTCTTTTGGGATACGAGTATCTCCTTTCCGATGCACTATTCCTTCTTTACTGCATTCCTCGCGCCCTCACATTGACGAATTAACACAGAAATTGCATCGCTATGATATACTGTGGGTTTTGTGACTTCTTCCTCTAAATCAAGTAGCGTTTCTATGGAAACGATAGGATTTTTCTTTTGGATACGACTATTTCCTTTCCGATGCATTATTCCTTCCTTACTGCATTCCTAGCGCCCTCACATTGAAGAATTAACACAGAATTTGCGTCGCTATGAAGTACTATGGGTTCTATGAATCTCCTTCTACAGCGGGTCACGTTTCTATGGAAACGACAGGATTTTCTTCTGGGATACAACTTTCACCTTTCCGATGCACTATTCCTTCTTTACTGCATCCCTTGCTCCCTCACATTAACGTATTAACACTGAAATTGGTAGCTATGAAATTCTATGGGTTCTATGACTTCTCCTTCTAAATCGAGTAACGTTTCTATCGAAACGAAAAGATTTACTTTTGGGATATGAGTATCTCCTTTCCGATTCACCATTCCTTCTATACTGCATCCCTCACTTCCTCACATTGACAAATAAACACTGAAATTGCATGGCTATGAGATTCTATGGGTTCTATGACTTTTCCTTCTAAATCGAGTAATCTTTCTATGGAAACGACTGTATTTTCTTTTGGGATACGAGTATCTCCTTTCCGATGTACTATTCCTTCCTTACTGGATCCCTCGCTCCCTCACATATACGAATTTACACAGAAATTGCGTCGCTATGAAGTACTGTGGGTTCCATGTCATCTCCTTCTAAAACGAGGACGTTTCTGTGGAAATGATTGTATTTTCTTTTGGGATACGAGGATCTCCATCTAAAACGAGGACGTTTCTGTGGAAACGATTGCATTTTGTTTTGGAATACGAGTATCTCCTTCTTTACTGCATCCCTTGCTCCCTCACATTGACGAATTAACACAGAAATTACGTCGCTATGAAATTCCGTGAGTTCTATGACTTCTCCTTCTAAATCTAGTAGCGATTCTATGGAAACGACAGGAATTTCTGTTGGGATACGAGTATCTCCTTTCTGATGCACTATTCCTTCCATACTGCATCCCTCGCCCCCTCACATTGACTAATTAACACAGAAATTGCATCGCTATGATATACTGTGGGTTTTGTGACTTCTCCCTCTAAATCAAGTAGCGTTTCTATGGAAACGATAGGATTTTTCTTTTGGATACGACTATCTCCTTTCCGACGCATTATTCCTTGCTTACTGCATTCCTAGCGCCCTCACATTGAAGAATTAACACAGAATTTGCGTCGCTATGAAATACTATGGGTTCTATGAATCTCCTTCTACAGCGGGTCACGTTTCTATGGAAACGACAGGATTTTCTTTTGGGATACAACTTTCACCTTTCCGATGCACTATTCCTTCTTTACTGCATCCCTTGCTCCCTCACATTAACGTATTAACACTGAAATTGGTAGCTATGAAATTCTATGGGTTCTATGACTTCTCCTTCTAAATCGAGTAACGTTACTATGGAAACGAAAAGATTTTCTTTTGGGATATGAGTATCTCCTTTCCGATTCACCATTCCTTCTATACTGCATCCCTCACTTCCTCACATTGACAAATAAACACTGAAATTGCATGGCTATGAGATTCTATGGGTTCTATGACTTTTCCTTCTAAATCGAGTAATCTTTCTATGGAAACGACTGTATTTTCTTTTGGGATACGAGTATCTCCTTTCCGATGCACTATTCCTTCCTTACTGGATCCCTCGCTCCCTCACATATACGAATTTACACAGAAATTGCGTCGCTATGAAGTACTGTGGGTTCCATGTCATCTCCTTCTAAAACGAGGACGTTTCTGTGGAAACGATTGTATTTCCTTTTGGGATACGAGTATCTCCTTCTAAAACGAGGACGTTTCTGTGGAAACGATTGCATTTTGTTTTGTGATACGAGTATCTCCTTCTTTACTGCATCCCTCGCTCCCTCACATTGACGAATTAACACAGAAATTACGTCGCAATTAAATTTCGTGAGTTCTATGACTTCTCCATCTAAATCTAGTAGCGATTCTATGGAAACGACAGGATTTTCTTTTGAGATACGAGTACCTCCTTTCTGATGCACTATACCTTCTATACTGCATCCCTCGCCCCCTCACATTGACGAATTAGCACAGAAATTGCGTCGCTATGAAATACTATGGGTTCTATGACTTCTTCTTCTAAATCGATTAATGTTTCTACGGAAACGGTAGGATTATCTTTTGGGATACGCGTATCTCCTTTCCGGTGCACTATTCCTTTTTTACTGCATCCCGCGCTCCCTCACATGGACGACTTAAAACAGAAATTGCGTCGCTATGAAATACTATTTGTTCTATGACTTCTCCTTCTAAATCGAGTAACGTTTCTATGGAAACGACAAGATTGTCTTTTGGGATACGAGTATCTCCTTTCCGATGCACTATTAATTTTTACTGCATCCCTCGCTCCCTCACATTGACGTACTAACCCAGAAAAGCGTGGCTAAGAAATACTATGAGTTCTATGACTTCCCTTCTAAATCGAGTTACGTTTCTATGGAAACGACACGATTAACTTTTGGGATACGAGTATCTCTTTTCCGATGCACTATTCCTTCTTTACTGCATTCCTCGCGTCCTCACATTGACGAATTAACACAGAAATTGCGTCGCTATGAAATACTATAGGTTTTATGACCTCTCCTTCTAAATCAAGTAGCGTTTCTATGGAAACGAAAGGATTTTTCTTTGGGATACGACTATCTCCATTCCGATGCATTATTCCTTCTTTACTGCATTCCTCGCGCCCTCACATTGACGAATTAACACAGAAATTGCGTCGCTATGAAATACTATGTGTTTTATGACTTCTCCTTCTAAATCAAGTAGCGTTTCTATGGAAACGAAAGGATTTTTCTTTGGGATACGACTATCTCCTTTCCGATGCATTATTCCTTCTTTACTGCATTCCTAGCGCCCTCACATTGATGAATTAACACAGAAATTGCGTCGCTATGAAATACTATGGGTTCCATGAATCTCCTTCTACAGCGGGTCACGTTTCTACCGAAACGACAGGATTATCTTTTGGGATACGACTATCACCTTTCCGATGCACTATTCCTTCTTTACTGCATCCCTCGCACCCTCACATTGTCGAATTATCACAGAAATTGCGTCGCTATAAAATACTATGGGTTCAATGGCTTCTCCTTCTATATCGAGTAACGTTTCTATGGAAACGAAAGGATTTTCTTTTGGGATACGACTATCACCTTTCCGATGCACTATTCCTTCTTTACTGCATCCCTCGTTCCCTCACATTGACGAATTAACACAGAAATTGCGTCGCTTCGAAATACAACGAGTTCTATGACGTCTCCTTGTAAATCGAATAACGTTTCTATGGAAACGACAGGATTTTCTTTTGGGATACGATTATCTCCTCTCCGACGCACTATTCCTTCTTTACCGCATCCCTCGCTCCCTCACAGTGACGAATTAACACAGAAACTGCGTCGCTATGAAATACTATGGGTTCTAAGCCATCTCCCTCTAAATCGAGTAACGTTTCTATGGAAACGACAGGTTTTTCGTTTGGGATACGACTATCTCCATTCCGATGCATTATTCCTCCTTTACTGCATTTCTCGCACCCTCACACTGACGAATTAACAAAGAAATTGCGTCGCTATGAAGTACTATATGTACTATGACCTCCCCTTCTAAATCGTGTAATGTTTCTATGGAAACGGCAGGATTCTCTTTTGGGATACGAGAATCTCAATTCAGATGCACTATTCCTTCTTTACTGCATCCCTCGCTCCCTCACATTGACGAATTATCACAGAAATTGCGTCGCTATGAAATACTATGTGTCCTATGACTTCCCCTTCTAAATCGAGTATCGTTTCTATGGAAACGAAAGGATTTTCTTTTGGGATACGACTATCTCCCTTACGATGCACTATCCCTTCCTTACTGGATCCCTAGCTTCCTCACATATACGAATTTAAACAGAAATTGCGTCGCTATGAAGTACTATGGGTTCTATGACATCTCCATCTAAATCGAGTAACGTCTCTATGGAAACGAAAAGATTTTCTTTTGGGATACGAGTATCTCCTTTCCGATGCTCTATTAATTTTTACTGCATCCCTCGCTCCCTCACATTGACGAATTAACACCGAAATTACGTCGCTATGAGATTCCGTTGGTTCTAAGACTTCTCCTTCTAAATCTAGTAGCCATTCTATGGAAACTACAGGTTTTCTTTTGGTATACGAGTATCTCCTTTCTCATGCACTATTCCTTCTATACTGCATCCCTCGCTCCCTCACATTGACGATTTAACACAGAAATTGCGTCGCTATGAAATACTATGGGTCCTATGACTTCCCCTTGTAAATCGAGTAACGTTTCTGTGGAAACGACAGGATTTTCTCTTGGGATACGACTATCTCCTTTCCGATGCACTAATGCTTCTTTACTGCATCGTTCGCACCCTCACATTGACGAATTAACACTGAAATTGTGTTGCTATGAAGTACATTATGTACTATGACTTCTCCTTCTAAATCGAGTAACGTTTCTATGGAAACGACAAGATTTTCTTTTAAAAAGCGACTGTCTCCTTTCCGAAGCACTATTCCATTTTTACTGCATCCCTCGCTCCCTCACATTGACGAATTAACACAGTAATTGCGTCGCTATGAAATTCCATGAGTTCTATGACTTCTCCTTCTAAATCTAGTAGCGATTCTATGGAAACGACTGGTTTTCTTTTGGTATACGAGTATCTCCTTTCTCATGCACTATTCCTTCTATACTGCATCCTCCGCCCCCTCACATGGACGAATTAACACAAAAATTGCGTCGCCATGAAATACGATGGGTTCTATGACTTCTCCTTCTGAATCGAGTAACGTTCCCATGGAAACGACAGGATTTTATTTTGCGACGCGACTATTCCTTTTCCGATTCACTATTAATTTTTACTGCAACCCTCCCTCCCTCACATTGACGAATTAACACAAAAATTGCGTCGCTACGAAATACAACGAGTTCTATGACGTCTCCTTGTAAATCGAATAACGTTTCTATGGAAACGGCAGGATTTTCTTTTGGGATACGATTATCTCCTCTCCGACGCACTATTCCTTCTTTACCGCATCCCTCGCTCCCTCACAGTGACGAATTAACACAGAAACTGCGTCGCTATGAAATACTATGGGTTCTAAGCCATCTCCCTCTAAATCGAGTAACGTTTCTATGGAAACGACAGGTTTTTCGTTTGGGATACGACTATCTCCATTCCGATGCATTATTCCTCCTTTACTGCATTTCTCGCACCCTCACATTGACGAATTAACACAGAAAAATGCGACGCTTAGAAACACCATGGGTTCTATGACTTCTCCTTGTAAAGCGGGTAACGTTACAATGGAAACGACAGAATTTTCTTTTGAGATACGACTATCTCCTTTACGATGCACTGTTCCTTCTTTACTGCATCCCTCGCTTCCTCACATTAACGAATTAACACTGAAATTGCGTCGCAATGAAATACTATGGGTTCTATTACATCACCTTCTAAATCAAGTAACGTTTCTATGGAACCGACAGGATTTCCTTTTGGGATACGACTATCTATTTTCCGATGCACTATTCCTTTTTTACTGCATCCCACGCTCCCTCACAATGACGAATTAACACAGAAATTGCGCCGCTATGAAATACGATGGGTTCTATGACTTCTCCTTCTGAATCGAGTAACGATCCTATGGAAACGACAGGATTTTCTTTTGGGATACGACTATCTCCTTTCCGATGCACTATTCCTTCTTTACTGCATCCCTGGCTTCCTCACATTGCCGAATTATCACAGAAATTTCGTCGCTATGATATACTATGGGTTCTATCACATCTCCCTCTAAAGCTATTAACGTTTCTATGGAAACAACTGGATATTCTATTGGGACACGACTATCTCCTTTACGATGCACTATTCCTTCCTTACTGGATCCCTCATTCCCTCACATATACGAATTTACACAGAAATTGCGTCGCCATGAAGTACTATGGGTCCTATTGCATCGCCTTCTAAATCGAGGACGTTTCTATGGAAACGACTGTATTTTCTTTTGGGATGCGAGCATCTCCATTCAAATGCACTAGTCCTTCTTTACTGCATCCCTCGCTCGCTCACATTCACAAATTAACACAGTAATTACGTCGTAATGAAATTCCATGAGTTCTATGACTTCTCCTTCTAAATCTAGTAGCGTTTCTGTGGGAACGACAGGATTTTCTTCTGGGATACGAGTATCTCCTTTCTGATGCACTATTCCTTCTATACTGCATCCCCCGCCCCCTCACATTGACGAATCAACACAGAAATTGCGTCGCTATTAAATACTATGGGTTCTATGACACCTCCTTCTAAATGGAGTAACACTTCTATGGAAATGACAGGACTTTCTTATGGGATCCGAGTATCACCTTTCCGATGCACCATTCCTTCTTTACTGTATCCTTCGATCTCCCACATTTGCGAATTAACACAGAAACTGCGACGCTATGATATACTATGGTTTCTATGACCTGTCCTTCGAAATCGAGTAACGTTTCTATCTAAACGAGAAGATTTTCTTTTGGGATACGAGTATCCCCTTTCCGATGCACTATTCCTTCCTTACTGCATCCCTCGCTCCCTCACATTTACGAATTAAAACAGAAATTACGTCGCTATGAAATTCCATGAGTTCTATGACTTCTCCCTCTAAATCTAGTAACGATTCTATGGAAACGACAGGATTTTTTTTTGGGATACGAGTATCTACTTTCCGATGCACTGTTCCTTCTGTACTGCATCCCTCGCCTCCCACATACACGAATTAACACAGAAATTGCGTCGCTATGAAATACTATGGGTTCTATGACTTCTCCTTCTAAATCGAGTAACGTTTCTATGGAAACGACAGGATTTTCATTTGGGATACGACTGTCTCCTTTCGGATGCACTATTCCTTCTTTACTGCATCCCTCGCACCCTCACATTGACGAGGTAACACAGAAATGGCGTCGCTATGATATACTATGGGTTCTATGACATCTCCCGCTATATCGAGTAAAGTTTCTATGGAAACGACAGGATTTTCTTTTGGGTTACAACTGTCTCCTTTCCGATGCATTATTCCCTCTTTACTGCATCCCTCATTTCCTCACATTTACAAATTAACACTGAAATTGCGTAGCTATGAAATGCTATGGGTTCTATGACATCTTCTTCTAAATCGAGTAATGTATCTATGGATACGACTGTATTTTCTTTTGGGATACGAATATCTCCTTTCCGATCTACTATTCCTTCTTTACTGCATCCCTAGCTCCCTCACATTGAAGTATTAACGCAGAAATTATGTCGCTGTGAGATACAATGGGTTCTATGACATGTCCCTCTATATCGAGTAACGTTTCTATTGAAACGACTGTATTTTCTTTTGGGATACGAGTATCTCCTTTCCGATGCACTATTGCTTCTTTACTGCATCCCTCGCTCCCTCACAATTACGAATTAACACAGAAATTACGACGCTATGAAATTCCATCAGTTCTATGACTTCTCCTTCTAAATCGAGTAACGATTCTATGGAAACGACAGGATTTTTTTTTGGGAACGTGTACCTGCTTTCCGATGCACTATTCCTTCTATCCTGCATCCCTCGCCCCCTCACATTGACGAATTAACACAGAAATTGCGTCGCTATGGAATACTATGTGTTCTATGATTTCTCCTTCTAAGTCGAGTTACGTTTCAATGGAAACGACAGGATTTTCTTTTGGGTTACGACTGTCTCCTTTCCGATGCACTATTTCTTCTTTACAGCAACCCTCGCTCCCTCACATTAACGAATTAACACAGAAATTGCGTCACTATGATAACAATGGGTTCTACTACATCTCCTACTAAATCGAGTATCGATTCTATGAAAACGACAGGATTTTCTTTTGGGATACGACTGTCTCCTTTCCGATGCACTATTCCTTCTTTACTTCATCCCTTGCTCCCTCATATTGGCGAATTAATACAGAAATTGCGTCGCTACGTAATACTATGGGTTCTAGGACTTCTTTTCTAAATCGAGTAACTTTTCAGTGGAAGCGACAGGATTTTCTTTTGGGATACGACTGCCTCCCTTCCGATGCACTATTCCGTCTTTGCTGCATCCCTCGCTCCCTTACATTGACGAATTAACACAGAAATTGCGGGGCTATTCAATCCTATGGGTTCTATGGCTTCTCCTACTAAATCGAGTACAGTTGCTATGGAAACGACAGGATTTTCTTCTCGGATACAAGTATTTCTTTTCCGATGCACTATTACTTCTATACTGCATCCCTCGCACCCTCACATTGACGAATTTACACAGAAATTGCGGGGCTATGATATACTATGGGTTCTATGGCTTCTCCTTCTAAATCGAGTAAAGTTTATATGGAAACAACAGGATTCTCTTTTGGTATACATGCTTTTTTTCCGATGCACTATTTCTTCTTTACTGCATCCCTAGCTCCCTCACATTGACGAATTAACACAGAAACTGTCCTTCGAAATCGAGTAACGTTTCTATGGAAACGAGAAGATTTTCTTTTGGGACACGACCGTCTCCTTTCCGATGCAATATTCCTTCTTTACTGCATCCCTCGCACCCTCACATTGAAGAATTAACACAGAAATTGCGTCGCTATGAAATACTATTGGTTCTATGACTTCTCAATCTAAACCGAGTAACGTTTCTATGGAAACGGCAGGATTTTCTTTTGGATTACGACTGTCTCCTTTCCGATGCACCATTTCTTCTTTACTGCATCCCTCGCTCCCTCACATTGACGGATTAACACAGATATTGCGTCGCTATGATATACTACGGGTTCTATGACCTTTCCTTCGAAATCGAGTAACGTTTCTATGGAAACGAGAAGATTTTCTTTTGTGATACGACCGTCTCCTTTCCGATGCACTATTCCTTCTTTACTGCATCCCTCACTCCCTCACATTTACGAATTGTTACAGAAATTGCGTCGCTATGAAATACTGTGGTTCTATCACATCTCCTTCTAAATCGAGTAACGTTTCAATGGGAGCGACAGGATTTTTTTTGGGATACGACTGTGTCCTCTCCGATGCACTATTCCTCCTTTTCTTCATCGCTCGCTCCCTAACATTGACGAATTAACACAGAATTTGTGTCGCTATGAAGTACTATGTGTTCTATGACTTCTCCTCCTGAATGACGTTTCTATCGAGATGACTGGATTTCCTTTTGGGATAGGACTATCTCCTATACAATGCACTATTCCTTGTTTACTGCATCCCTCGCTCCCTCACATTGACGAATTAACACAGAAATTGCGGGGCTATGAAATACTATGGGATCTATGACTTCTCCTTTAAAATCGAGTAACGTTTCTATGGAAACGACAGCATAATCTTTTGGGATACAAGTATTTCTTTTCCGATGCAATATTCCATCTTTAATGCATCCCTCGCTCCCTCCCATTGACGAATTAACACAGAAACTGTGTCGGTATGAACTACCATGAGATCTATGACTTTTCCTTCTAATTCTAGTGACGATACTATGGAAACGACAGGACTTTCTTTTGGGATACGACTATCTCCTTTCCGGTGCACTATTCCTTTCTTAATGCATTTCTCGCCCCCTCACATTGACGAATTAACTTAGGAATTGCGTCACTATGAAGTACTATGGGTTCTATGACTTCTCCTTCTACATCGAGTAACCTTTCTATGGAAACGAGAGAATTTGCTTTTGGTTTACAAGTATCTCTTTTCGATACACTATTACTTCATTACTGCACCCCTCGCACCCTCACATTGAAGAATTAACACAGAAATTGCGTCGCTATGAAATACTATGGGTTCTATGAATTCTCCTTCTAAATCGAGTAACGTTTGTATGGAAACGTCAGGATTTTCTTTAGAGATACGACTGTGTCCTCTCCGATGCACTATTCCTTCTTTTCTTCATCCCTCGCTCCCTCACATTGACGAATTAACACAGAAATTGTGTCGCTATGAAATAGTATGGGTTCTATGACTTCTCCAGCTAAATCGAGTTACGTTTCTATGGAAACGACAGGATTTTCCTTTGGGTTACAAGTATTTCTTTTCCGATGCACTATTACTTCTTTACTACATCCCTCGCACGATCACATTGAACAATTAACACTGAAATTGCGTCGCTATGAAATACTATGGGTTCTATGACTTCTCAATCTAAACCGAGTAACGTTTCTATGGAAACGACAGGATTTTCTTTTGAATTACGACTGTCTCCTTTCCGATGCACCATTTCTTCTTTACTGCATCCCTCGCTCCCTCACATTGACGAATTAACACAGATATTGCGTCGCTATGATATACTACGGGTTCTATGACTTTTCCTTCGAAATCGAGTAACGTTTCTATGGAAACGAGTAGATTTTCTTTTGTGATACGACCGTCTCCTTTCCGATGCACTATTACTTCTTTACTGCATCCCTCACTCCCTCACATTTACGAATTGTTACAGAAATTACGTCGCTATGAAATACTGCGGTTCTATGACATCTCCTTCTAAATCGAGTAATGTTTCTATGGGAGCGACAGGACTTTTTTGGGGATACGACTGTGTCCTCTCCGATGCACTATTCCTCCTTTTCTTCATCGCTCGCTCCCTAAATTTGACGAATTAACACAGAATTTGTGTCGCTATGAAATACTATGGGTTCTATGACTTCTCCTTCTAAGTCGAGTCACGTTTCTATGGAGATGACAGGATTTTCTTTTGGGATAGGACTATCTCCTATACAATGCACTATTCCTTCTTTACTGCATCCCTCGCTCCCTCACATTGACGAATTAACACAGAAATTGCGGGGCTATGAAATACTATGGGATCTGTGACTTCTCCTTTAAAATCGAGTAACGTTTCTATGGAAACGACAGGATAATCTTTTGGGGTACAAGTATTTCTTTTCCGATGCAATATTCCATCTTTAATGCATCCCTCTCTCCCTCACATTGACGAATTACCACAGAAACTGCGTCGCTATGAAATACTATTGGTTCTATGAATTCTCCTTCTAAATCGAGTAACGTTTCTATGGAAACGACAGGATTTTGTTTTGGGATACGAGTATCTCCTTTCCGATGCACTATTCCTTTCTTAATGCATCTCTCGCCCCCTCACATTGACGAATTAACTCAGGAATTGCGTCACCATGAAGTACTATGGGTTCTATGACTTCTCCTTATACATCGAGTAACGTTTCTATGGAAACGAGGAAATTTTCTTTTGATTTACAAGTATTTCTTTTCCGATGCACTATTACTTCTTTACTGCATCCCTCGCACGATCACATTGCACAATTAACACAGAAATGGCGTCGCTATGAAATACTATGGGTTCTATGACATATCCTTCTAAATCGATTAACGTTTCTATTGAATCGAAATGATTTTCTTTTGGGTTACGATTGTCTCCTTTCCGATGCACTATTTCTTCTTTACTGCATCCCTCGCTCCCTTACATTGACGAAACAACTCAGAAATTGCGTCGCTATGAAATACTATGAGTTCTATGACTTTTCCTTCTAATTCTAGTAACGATACTATGGATACGACAGGACTTTCTTTTGGGATACGAGTATCTCCTTTCCGATGCACTATTCCTTTCTTAATGCATCTCTCGCCCCCTCACATTGACGAATTAACTCAGGAATTGCGTCGCTATGAAATACTATGGGTTCTACGACTGCTCTTTCTACATCGAGTAACGTTTCTATGGAAACGAGAGAATTTTCTTTTGGTTTACAAGTATTTCTTTTCCGATGCACTATTACTTCTTTACTGCATCCCTCGCACGATCACATTGAACAATTAACACTGAAATTGCGTCGCTATGAAATACTATGGGTTCTATGACTTCTCAATCTAAACCGAGTAACGTTTCTATGGAAATGACAGGATTTTCTTTTGAATTACGACTGTCTCCTTTCCGATGCACCATTTCTTCTTTACTGCATCCCTCGCTCCCTCACATTGACGAATTAACACAGATATTGCGTCGCTATGATATACTACGGGTTCTATGACCTTTCCTTCGAAATCGAGTAACATTTCTATGGAAACGAGAAGATTTTCTTTTGTGATACGACCGTCTCCTTTCCGGTGCACTATTCCTTCTTTACTGCATCCCTCGCTCCCTCACATTGCACAATTAACACAGAAATTGCGTCGCTATGAAATACTATGGGTTCTATGACATATCCTTCTAAATCGATTAACGTTTCTATTGAAACGAAAGGATTTTCTTTTGGGTTACGATTGTCTCTTTTCCGACGCACTATTTCTTCTTTACAGCAACCCTCGCTCCCTCACATTAACGAATTGACACAGAAATTGCGTCACTATGATAACAATAAGTTCTACTACATCTCCTACTAAATCGAGTATCGATTCTATGAAAACGACAGGATTTTCTTTTGGGATACGACTGTCTCCTTTCCGATGCACTATTCCTTCTTTACTTCATCCCTTGCTCCCTCATATTGGCGAAGTAATACAGAAATTGCGTCGCTACGTAATACTATGGGTTCTAGGACTTCTTTTCTAAATCGAGTAACGTTTCAGTGGAAGCGACAGGATTTTCTTTTGGGATACGACTGTCTCCCTTCCGATGCACTATTCCTTCTTTACTTCATCCCTCGCTCCCTCACATTGACGAATTAACACAGAAATTGCGGGGCTATTAAATCCTATGGGTTCTATGGCTTCTCCTACTAAATCGAGTACAGTTGCTATGGAAACGACAGGATTTTCTTCTCGGATACAAGTATTTCTTTTCCGATGCACTATTACTTCTATACTGCATCCCTCGCACCCTCACATTGACGAATTTACACAGAAATTGCGGGGCTATGATATACTATGGGTTCTATGGCTTCTACTTGTAAATCGAGTAAAGTTAATATGGAAACAACAGGATTCTCTTTTGGGATACATGCTTTTTTTCCGATGCACTATTTCTTCTTTACTGCATCCCTAGCTCCCTCACATTGACGAATTAACACAGAAACTGTCCTTCGAAATCGAGTAACGTTTCTATGGAAACGAGAAGATTTTCTTTTGGGACACGACCGTCTCCTTTCCGATGCAATATTCCTTCTTTACTGCATCCCTCGCACCCTCACATTGAAGAATTAACACAGAAATTGCGTCGCTATGAAATACTATTGGTTCTATGACTTCTCAATCTAAACCGAGTAACGTTTCTATGGAAACGGCAGGATTTTCTTTTGGATTACGACTGTCTCCATTCCGATGCACCATTTCTTCTTTACTGCATCCCTCGCTCCCTCACATTGGCGGATTAACACAGATATTGCGTCGCTATGATATACTACGGGTTCTATGACCTTTCCTTCGAAATCGAGTAACGTTTCTATGGAAACGAGAAGATTTTCTTTTGTGATACGACCGTCTCCTTTCCGATGCACTATTCCTTCTTTACTGCATCCCTCACTCCCTCACATTGACGAATTGTTACAGAAATTGCGTCGCTATGAAATACTGTGGTTCTATGACATCTCCTTCTAAATCGAGTAACGTTTTAATGGGAGTGACAGGATTTTTTTTGGGATACGACTGTGTCCCCTCCGATGCACTATTCCTCCTTTTCTTCATCGCTCGCTCCCTAACATTGACGAATTAACACAGAATTTGTGTCGCTATGAAGTACTATGTGTTCTATGACTTCTCCTCCTGAGTGACGTTTCTGTGGAGATGACAGGATTTCCTTTTGGGATAGGACTGTCTCCTATACAATGCACTATTCCTTGTTTACTGCATCCCTCGCTCCCTCACATTGACGAATTAACACAGAAATTGCGGGGCTATGAAATACTATGGGATCTATGACTTCTCCTTTAAAATCGAGTAACGTTTCTATGGAAACGACAGGATAATCTTTTGGGCTACAAGTATTTCTTTTCCGATGCAATATTCCATCTTTAATGCATCCCTCGCTCCCTCCCATTGACGAATTAACACAGAAACTGTGTCGCTATGAACTACCATGAGATCTATGACTTTAGCTTCTAATTCTAGTAACGATACTGTGGAAACGACAGGACTTTCTTTTGGGATACGTGTATCCCCTTTCCGATGCACTATTCCTTTCTTAATGCATTTCTCGCCCCCTCACATTGACGAATTAACTCAGGAATTGCGTCACTATGAAGTACTATGGGTTCTATGACTTTTCCTTCTACATCGAGTAACCTTTTTATGGAAACGAGAGAATTTTCTTTTGGTTTACAAGTATCTCTTTTCGATACACTATTACTTCATTACTGCACCCCTCGCACCCTCACATTGAAGAATTAACACAGAAATTGCGTCGCTATGAAATACTATGGGTTCTATGAATTCTCCTTCTAAATCGAGTAACGTTTGTATGGAAACGTCAGGATTTTCTTTAGGGATACGACTGTGTCCTCTCCGATGCACTATTCCTTCTTTTCTTCATCCCTCGCTACCACACATTGACGAATTAACACAGAAATGGCGTCGCTATGAAATACCATGAGTTCTATGACTTTTCCTTCTAATTCTAGTAACGATACTATGGATCCGACAGGACTTTCTTTTGGGATACGAGTATCTCCTTTCCGATGCACTATTCCTTTCTTAATGCATCTCTCGCCCCCTCACATTGACGAATTAACTCAGGAATTGCGTCGCTATGAAATACTATGGGTTCTACGACTGCTCTTTCTACATCGAGTAACGTTTCTATGGAAACGAGAGAATTTTCTTTTGTTTTACAAGTATTTCTTTTCCGATGCACTATTCCTTCTTTACTGCATCCCTCACTCCCTCACATTTACGAATTGTTACAGAAATTGCGTCGCTATGAAATACTGTGGTTCTATGACATCTCCTTCTAAATCGAGTAACGTTTCTATGGGAGCGACAGGACTTTTTTGGGGATACGACTGTGTCCTCTCCGATGCACTATTCCTCCTTTTCTTCATCGCTCGCTCCCTAAAATTGACGAATTAACACAGAATTTGTGTCGCTATGAAATACTATGGGTTCTATGACTTCTCCTTCTAAGTCGAGTCACGTTTCTATGGAGATGACAGGATTGTCTTTTGGGATAGGACTATCTCCTATACAATGCACTATTCCTTCTTTACTGCATCCCTCGCTCCCTCACATTGACGAATTAACACAGAAATTGCGGGCCTATGAAATACTATGGGATCTATGACTTCTCCTTTAAAATCGAGTAACGTTTCTATGGAAACGGCAGGATAATCTTTTGGGGTACAAGTATTTCTTTTCCGATGCAATATTCCATCTTTAATGCATCCCTCTCTCCCTCACATTGACGAATTACCACAGAAACTGCGTCGCTATGAAATACTATGGGTTCTATGAATTCTCCTTCTAAATCGAGTAACGTTTCTATGGAAACGACAGGATTTTGTTTTGGGATACGAGTATCTCCTTTCCGATGCACTATTCCTTTCTTAATGCATCTCTCGCCCCCTCACATTGACGAATTAACTCAGGAATTGCGTCACCATGAAGTACTATGGGTTCTATGACTTCTCCTTCTACATCGAGTAACGTTTCTATGGAAACGAGGAAATTTTCTTTTGGTTTACAAGTATTTCTTTTCCGATGCACTATTACTTCTTTACTGCATCCCTCGCACGATCACATTGCACAATTAACACAGATATTGCGTCGCTATGAAGTACTATGGGTTCTATGACATATCCTTCTAAATCGATTAACGTTTCTATTGAAACGATAGGATTTTCTTTTGGGTTACGATTGTCTCCTTTCCGATGCACTATTTCTTCTTTACTGCATCCCTCGCTCCCTTACATTGACGAAACAACTCAGAAATTGCGTCGCTATGAAATACGATGAGTTCTATGACTTTTCCTTCTAATTCTAGTAACGATACTATGGAAACGACAGGACTTTCTTTTGGGATACGAGTATCTCCTTTCCGATGCACTATTCCTTTCTTAATTCATCTCTCGCCCCCTCACATTGACGAATTAACTCAGGAATTGCGTCGCTATGAAATACTATGGGTTCTACGACTTCTCCTTCTACATCGAGTAACGTTTCTATGGAAACGAGAGAATTTTCTTTTGGTTTACAAGTATTTCTTTTCCGATGCACTATTACTTCTTTACTGCATCCCTCGCACCGTCACATTGAAGAATTAACACAGAAATTGCGTCGCTATGAAATACTATGGGTTCAATGACATATCCTTCTAATTCGAGTAACGTTTCTCTGGAAACGACACGATTTTCTTTTGGGTTACGACTGTATTCTTTCGATGCACTATTTCATTTTTACTGCATCCCTCGCTCCCTCACATTGACGAGTTAACACAGAAATTGCGTCGCTATGATATACTATGTGTTCTATGACCTTTCCTTCGAAATCGAGTAACGTTTCGATGGAAACGAGAAGATTTTCTTTTGGGATACGACCGTCTCCTTTTCGATGCTCTATTCCTTCTTTACTGCATCCCTCGCACCTTCACATTGAAGAATTAACACAGAAATTTCGTCGCTATGAAATACTACGAGTTCTATTACTTCTCCAACCTAAATCGAGTAAAGTTTCTATGGAAGGGACAGGATTTTCATTTGGGATGCGTCTGTCTCCATTCCGATGCACTATTCCTTCTTTACTGCATGCCTCGCTCCCTCACATTGACGAATTAACACAGAAATAGCGGGGCAATGAAATACTATGGGTTCTATGACTTCTCCTTCTACATCGAGTTACGATTTTATGGAAACGACAGGATTATCTTTTGGGATACATGTATTTCTTTTCTGATGCACTATTACTTCTTTACTGCATCCCTCGCACCTTCACATTGAAGAATTAACACAGAAATTGCGTCGCTATGAAATCCAATAGGTTCTATGACATATCCTTCTAAATGGAATAACGTTACTATGGAAACGACAGGATTTTCGTTTGGGTTACGACTGTCTCCTTTCCGATGCACTATTTCTTCTTTACTGCATTCCTCACTATCGCACATTGACGAATTAACACAGAAATTGCGTCGCTATGATATACTATGGGTTCTATGACCTTTCCTTCGAAATCGAGGAACGTTTCTATAAAAAACGAAGGGATTTTCGTTCGGGATACGACTATCCCCCCTACGATGCACTATTCCTTCTTTACTTCATCCATCGCTCCCTCGCATTGACTAATTAACACAGAAATTGCGTCGCTATGAAATACTATGGGTTCTACGACTTCTCCTTCAAAATCGAGTAACGTTTCAATGGGAACGACAGGATTTTCTTTTGGGATACAAGTATTTATTTTCCGATGCACTATTACTTCTTTACTGCATCTCTCGCACCCTCACATTGAAGAATTAGCACCGAAATTTCGTCGTTGTGAAATGCTATGGGTTCTACGAGATACACTTCTAAATCGAGTAACGTTTCTATGGAAACGACAGGATTTTCTTTTGGGATACGACTATCTCCTCTACGATGCACTGTTCCTTTTTTACTGCATCCCTTGCTCCCTCACATTGTCGAATTAACACATAAATTGCGGGGCTATGAAATACTATGAGATCTATGACTTCTCCTTCTGAATCGAGTAACGTTTCTATGGAAACGGCAGGATTATTTTTTGGGATACAAGTATTTCTTTTCCTATGGACTGTTCAATCTTTACTGCATCCCTCGCTCCCTCACATTGACGAATTAACACAGAAACTGCGTCGCCATGAAATAGTGTAGGTTCTATGACATCTCCTTCTAAATCGAGTAACGTTTCTATGGAAGCGACAGGATTTTCTTTTGGGATACGACTGTGTCCTCTCCGATGCACTATTCTTTCTTTTCTTCATCCCTCGCTCCCTCACATTGACAAAATAACAAAGAAATTGTGTCGCTATCGAATACTATGTGTTCTATGACTTCTCCTTCTAAATTGAGTAACGTTTCTATGGAAACGACGGGATTTTCATTTGGGATACGACTATCCCCCCTACGATGCACTATTCCTTCTTTACTTCATCCATCGCTCCCTCGCATTGACGAATTAACACAGAAATTGCGTCGCTATGAAATACTATGGGTTCTACGACTTCTCCTTCTAAATCGAGTAACGTTTCAATGGGAACGACAGGATTTTCTTTTGGGATACAAGTATTTACTTTCCGATGCACTATTACTTCTTTACTGCATCCCTCGCACCCTCACATTGAAGAATTAGCACCGAAATTTCGTCGTGTGAAATACTATGGGTTCTACGAGATACACTTCTAAATCGAGTAACGTTTCTATGGAAACGACAGGATTTTCTTTTGGGATACGACTATCTCCTCTACGATGCACTGTTCCTTCTTTACTGCATCCCTTGCTCCCTCACATTGTCGAATTAACACATAAATTGCGGGGCTATGAAATACTATGAGATCTATGACTTCTCCTTCCAAATCGAGTAACGTTTCTATGGAAACGGCAGGATTATCTTTTGGGATACAAGTATTTCTCTTCCGATGCACTGTTCAATTTTTACTGCATCCCTCGCTCCCTCACATTGACGAATTAACACAGAAACTGCGTCGCCATGAAATAGTGTAGGTTCTATGACATCTCCTTCTAAATCGAGTAACGTTTCTATGGAAGCGACAGGATTTTCTTTTGGGATACGACTGTGTCCTCTCCGATGCACTATTCTTTCATTTCTTCATCCCTCGCTCCCTCACATTGACAAAATAACAGAGAAATTGTGTCGCTATCGAATACTATGTGTTCTATGACTTCTCCTTCTAAATCGAGTAACGTTTCTATGGAGACGACAGGGTTTTATTTTGGGATACAAGTATCTCTTTTCCGATGCACTATTACTTCTTCACTACATCCCTCGCACCTTCACATTGAAGAATTAATACAGAAATTGCGTCGCTATGAAATCCGACGGGTTCAATGACATATCCTTCTAAATCGATTAACGTTTCTATGGTAACGACAGGATTTTCTTTTGCGTTACGACTGTCTCCTTTTCGATGCACGTTTTCTTCTTTACTGCATTCCTCACTCCATCACATTGACGAATTAACACAGAAATTGCGTTGCTATGAAATACTATGGGTTCTATGACATATCCATCCAAATCGAGTAACGTTTCAATGGAAACGACAGGATTTTCTTTTGGGGTACGACTGTCTCCTTTCCGACGCACTATTCCTTCTTTACATCATCCCTCACTCCCTCACATTGAAGAATTAAGAAAGAAGTTGCTGGGCTATGAAATACTATGGGTTCTAAGACTTCTCCTTCTAAGTCGAGTAATGTTTCTATGGAAACGACAGGATTTTCTTTTGGGATACACGTATTTCTTTTCCGATGCACTATTACTACTTTACTGCATCCCTCGTACCCTCACATATAAGAATTACCGCAGAAATGGCGCCGCTATGAAATACTATGGGTTCTATGACATCTCCTTCTAAATCGAGTAACGTTTATATGGAAACGACAGGATTTTCTCTTGTAAAACGGGTATCTCGTTTCCGATGCACTATTCCATCTTTGCTGCATCCCTCGCTCCCTCACGTTGACGAATTTACACAGAAATTGCGTCGCTATGAAATACCATGAGTTCTATGACATCTCCTACTAAATCGATTAACGTTTCTATGAAAACGAATGTATTTTCCTTTGGGATACGAGTATCACCTTTTCGATGCACTATTCCTCCAGTACTGCATCCCTCGCTCCCTCAAATTGACGAATTAATACAGAAATTGCGTCGCTATGAAATACTGTGTGCTCTATGACAGCTCCTTCTAGATCGAGTGACGTTTCTATGGAAACAACTGGATTTTCTTTTGGGACACGAGTATCTCCTTTCCGATGCACTATACCTTCTTTACTGCGTTCCTCGCTCCCTCACATTGACGAATTAGCACAGAAATGGCGTCGCTATGATATACCATGTGTTCAATGACATCCCCTTCTAAATCGGGTAATGTTTCTATGAAAATGACAGGATTTTCTTTTGGAATAGGCCTGCCTCCTTTCCGATGCACTATTCCTTCTTTACTGCATCCCTCGCTCCCTCACATTGACGAATTAACACTGAGATTGTTTCGCTATTATATACTATGGGTTCTATGTCTTCTCCTTCTAAATCGAGTAATGTTTCTATGAAAACGACAGGATATTATTTTGGGATACGACTGTCTCCTTTCAGATGCATTATTCCTTCTTTACTGCATCCCACGCTCCCTCACATTGGCGAATTTACACAGAAATTGCGTCTCTATGATATGCAATGTTTTCTATGACTACTCCTTCTAAATCGAGTAAGGTTTCTATGGAAACGACAGGATTTTCTTTTGGGATACGAGTATCTCATTTACGATGCACTATTCCATCTTTACTGCATCCTTCGCTCCCTCACATTGACGAATTAACACAGAAATTGCGTCGCTATGATATACCATGGGCTCTATGAATTCACCATCTTAATCGAGTAACGATTCTGTGGAAACGACAGAAATTTCTTTTGGGATACCACTGCCTCCTTTCCGATGCACTAAACCTTCTTCACTGCATCCCTCGCTCCCTCACATAGACGAATTAACGCAGAAATAGCGTCGCTATGGTGTACTATGGGTTCTATGACATCTCCTTCCAAATCGAGCAACGTTTCTATGGAGACGACTGGATTCTCGTTTGGGATACGACTATGTCCTTTCCAATGCACTATTCCTTCTTTACTGCATCCCTCGCTCCCACACATTGACGAATTAACGCAGAAATTCCGTCGCTGTTATGTACCATGTGTTCAATGACATCTCCTTCTAAATCGAGTATCGTTTCTGTGGAAACGACTGTATCTTCTTTTGGGATACGACTATCTCCTTTACGATGCATTATTCCTTCTTTAATGCATCCCTCGCTCCCTCACATTGACGGATTAACACAGAAATTGCGTCGCTATGAAATACTATTGGTTCTAAGACAACTCCTTCTAAATCGAAAAACGTTTCTATGGAAACGACACGATTTTCTTTGGGATACGAGTATCTCCTTTCCGATGCACTATTCCTTCTTTACTGCATCCCTCGCTCCCTCACCTTGACGAATTAACACAGATATTGCGTGTCTGTGAAATACTACGGGTTCTATGACTACTCGTTCAAAATCGAGTAACGTGCCTATGGCAACGACAGCATTTTCTTTTGGGATACGACTATCTCCTTTCCGATGCACTAGTCCTTCTTTAGTGCATCCCTCGCTCCCTCACAATGACGAATTAACACAGAAATTGCGTCGCTATGATATACCATGGGCTCTATGGCATCTCCTCCTAAATCGAGTTACATTTCTATGGAAACAACAGGATTTTCTTTTGGGATACGGCTCTCTCCTCTCCGATGCACCATTATTTCTTTACTGCATCCCTCGCCCCATCACATTGACGAATTAACACAGAAATTGCATCGCTATGAAATATTATGGGTTCCATGACATCCCATTCTAAACATAGTCACGTTTCTATGGAAACGACAGGATTTTCTTTTAGGATACAAGTATTTCTTTTCCGATCCACTATTCCTTCTTTACTGCATTCCTCGCTCCCTCACATTGACGAATTAACACAGAATTGGCGTCGCTATGAAATACTAAGGGTTCTATGACATCTCCTACTAAATCGTGTGACGTTTCAATGGATACGAATGGATTTTCTTTTGGGATACGACTGTCTCCTTTCCTATGCACTATTCCTTCTTTACAGCTTCCCTCGCTCACTCACATTGTCGAATTAACACAGAAATGGCGTCGCTATGAAATACTATGGGTGATATGACATCTCTTTCTAAATCGAGTGACGTTTCTATGGATACGAAAGGATTTTCTTTTGGGATACGACTGTCTCCTTTCCGATGCACTATTCCTTCTTTACTGCATCCCTTGCTCCCCCACATTGCCAAATTAACACACAAAAATTGCGGGGCTATGAAATACTATGGGTTCTATGACTTCTCCTTCTAAATCGAGTAACGTTTCTATGGAAACGACCGGATTTTCTTTTAGGATACAAGTATTTATTTTCCGGAGCACTATTCCTGCTTCACTGCATCCCTCGCTCCCTTATATTGACTAATTAAAACAGATATTGCGTCGCTATGAAATACTATGGTTTCTATGATTTCTCCTTCTAAAACGAGTAATGTTTGAATGGAGACGCCAGGATTTTCTTTTGGGATACGACTATCTCTATTCCGATGCACAATTCCTTCATTACTGCATCCCTCGCTCCCTAACTGCACAAATCAACACAGAGAGCGTGTCGCTATGAATTACTATGGGTTCTATAACATCTCCTTCAAAATTGAGTAACGTATCTACGGAAACGACGGGATTTTCTTTTTTATACAACTATCTTCTTTCCGATGCACTATATCCCCTTAACATCATCCCTCGCTCCCTCACATCGACAAATTAACACAGAAATTGCATCGCTATGAAATATTATGTGGTCCATGACATCCCATTCTAAATCTAGTCACGTTTTTATGGAAACGACAGGCTTTTCTTTTGGGATACAAGTATTTCTTTTCCGATGCACTATTCCTTCTTTACTGCATCCCTCGTCCCTCACATTGACGAATTAACACAGAAATTGCGGGGCTATAAAATACTATGGGTTCAATGACTTCTCCTTCTAAGTCGGGTAAAGTTTCATTGGAAACGACAGGATTTTCTTTAGGGATACAATTATTTCTTTTCCGAAGCACTAGTCCTTCTTTACTGCATCCCTCGCTCACTCACATTGACGAATTTACACAGAAATTGCGTCGCTATGAAATACTATGGGTTCTATGACATCTCCTTCAAAACTGAGTAATGTTTCTATGGAAACAACGGGATTTTCTTGTTTGAATCAACTATCACCTTTCCGATGCACTATTTCCCCTTTACATCATCCCTCGCTCCTTCACATCGACGAATTAACACAGAAATTGCTTCGCTATGAAATACTATGGGTTCTATGACATCTCCCTCTAATTCGAGTAACGTTTCTATGGAAACGACTGGATTTTCGTTTGGGACACGAGTATCTCCTTTCCGATGCACTATTCCTCGCTCCTTCACATTGACGAATTAACACAGAAATTGCGTCGCCATGAAACACTATGAGTTACATGACATATCCTTCTACATTGTGTAACGTTTCAGTGGATATGACGCGATTTTCTTTCTTGATACAACTATCTCCATTGCGATGCACTATTCCCTCTTTACTGCATCCCTCGGTCCCTCACACTGTCGAATTAACATAGAAATTGCGTCGCTATGAAATACTATGGGTTCTATGACATGTCCATCTAAATCGAGTAACGTTTCTATGGAAACACCAGGATTTTCACATTGGACACGACTGACTCCTTTCAGATGCACTATTCCTTATTCACTGCATCACTCGCTCCCTCACATTGACGAATTAACACAGAAATTGCGGCGCAATGAAATACTATGGGTTCTGTGAAATCTGTTTCTAAATCGGGCAACGTTTCCGTGGAAACGACAGGATTTTCTTTTGGGATACGAGTAACTCCTTTCCGATGCACTATTCCTTCTTTACTGCATCCCACGCTCCCTCACATTAACGAATTAACACAGAAATTGCGTCGCTATGAAATTCTATGGGTTCTATGACATCTCCTTCAAAACTGAGTAATGTTTCTATGGAAACAACGGGATTTTCTTGTTTGATACAACTATCACCTTTCCGATGCACTATTTCCCCTTTACATCATCCCTCGCTCCTTCACATCGACGAATTAACACAGAAATTGCTTCGCTTTGAAATACTATGGGTTCTATGACATCTCCCTCTAATTCGAGTAACGTTTCTATGGAAACGACTGGATTTTCGTTTGGGACACGAGTATCTCCTTTCCGATGCACTATTCCTTCTTTACTGTAACCCTCGCTCCTTCACATTGACGAATTAACACAGAAATTCTGTCGCCATGAAACACTATGAGTTACATGACATCTCCTTCTACATTGTGTAACGTTTCTGTGGATACGACGGGATTTTCTTTTTTGATACAACTATCTCCTTTGCGATGCACTATACCCTCTTTTCTGCATCCCTCGCGCCCCCACTTTGACGAATTAACACAGAAAATGCGACGCTATGAAATACTATGGGTTCTATGACTTCTCCTTCTAAATCGAGTAACGTTTCTATGGAAACACCAGGATTTTCACATTGGACACGACTGACTCCTTTCAGATGCACTATTCCTTATTCACTGCATCACTCGCTCCCTCACATTGACGAATTAACACAGATATTGCGGGGCTGTGAAATACTATGGGTTCTATGACTTCTCCTTCTATGTCGAGTAAAGTTTCTACGGAAACGAGAGGATTTTCTTTAGGGATACAAGTATTTCTTTTCCGAAGCACTATTCGTTCTTTACTGCATGCCTCGGTCCCCTACAGTGACCAATTAACACAGAAATTGCTTAGCTATGAAATAATATGGGTTCTATGACTTCTCCTACTAAATCGAGCTACGTTTCTATGGAAACGACAGGATTTTCTTTTCGGATACGACTATCTGCTTTCTGATGCACTATTCCTTCTTTACTGCATTACTCCCTGCCTCACATTGACGAATTAACACAGAAATTGCGGCGCTATGAAATACTATGGGTTCTGTGACATCTCCTTCTAAATCGGGTAACGTTTCTGTGGAAACGACTGGATTTTCTTTTGGGATACGAGTAACTCCTTTCCGATGCACTATTCCTTCTTTACTGCATCCCACGCTCCCTCACATTAACGTATTAACACTGAAATTGGTAGCTATGAAATTCTATGGGTTCTATGAATTCTCCTTCTAAATCGAGTAACGTTTCTATGGAAACGAAAAGATTTACTTTTGGGATATGAGTATCTCCTTTCCGATGCACTATTCCGTCATTAATGCATCCATCGCTCCCTCACATTGACGAATTAACACAGAAATTGCGTTGCTATGAAATACTATGTGTTATATGACATCTAATTGTAAATCGAGTAACGTTTCTATCGAAACGACGTGTTGTCTTTTTTGATACAACTATCTCCTTTTCGATGCTTTATTTTATCTTTACTTCATCCCTCTCTTCCTCGCATTGACGATATAACACAGAAATGGCGTCGCTATGAAATACTAAGGGATCTATGACATCTTTTTCTAAATCAAGTGACGTTTCTATGGATACGAAAGGATTTTCTTTTGGGATACGACTGTCTCCTTTCCGATGCACTATTCCGTCTTTACTGCATCCCTCTCTCCCTCACATTGACGAATTAATACAGAAATTGTGTCGCTATGAAATATTATGTGTTCTATGACATCTCCGTCTACATCGAGTAACGTTTCTATAGAAGCGACATGATTTGCTTTTGGGATACAAGTATTTCTTTTCCGATGCACTATTCCTTCTTTACTGCATCCCTCGCTTCCTCACATAGACGAATTAACACAGAAATTGCGTCGCTATGAAATACTATGGATTCCATGACATCCCATTCTACATCGAGTCACGTTTCTATGGAAACGACAGGATTTTCTTTTGGGATACAAGTATTTCTTTTCCGATGCACTATTCCGTCTTTACTGCATTCCTCGCTCCCTCACATAGACGAATTAATACTGAAATTGCGTCGCTATGATATACTATGTGTTCTATGGCATGTAACGTTTCTATGGAAACGACATGATTTTCTTTTTGGATACAAGTATTTCATTTCCGATGCACTATTCCGTCTTTCCTGCACTCCTCGCACCCTCATATTGACCAGTTAACACAGAAATTGCATCGCTATGAAATACAATGGATTCTATGACATCTCCTTCTAAATCGAGTAACGCTTCTATGAAAACGTCAGGAATTTCTTATTGGATACGACTGTCTCCTTTCCGATACACTATTCCTTCTTAACTGCATCCCTCGCTCCCTCACATTAAAAAATTAAACAGAATTTGCGTTGTTATGAAATACTATGGGTTCTAGGACTTCTCCTTCTAAGTCGAGTAACTTTTCTATGGAAACGACAGGATTTCCTTTTGGGATACAACTGTTTGCTTTGCGATGTACTATTCCTTCTTAACTGCACCCCTCGCTCCCTCACATTGACGAATTAACACAGAAATTGTGTCGACATGAAATACATTGGGTTCTATGACATCTCCTTTTAAATCGAGTAACGTTTCAATGGAAACGACTGGATTTTCTTTTAGGATACGAGTATGTAATACCGAAGCACTATTCCTTCTTTACAGCATCACTCGCTCCCTCACATTGACGAATGAACACAGAAATGTCGTCGCTATGAAATACTAAGGGTTCTATGACATCTTTTTCTAAATCGAGTGACGTTTCTATGGATACGAAACGATTTTCTTTTGGGATACGGGTATCTCCTTTACGATGCACTATTCCTTCTTTACTTCATCCCTCGCTCCCTCACTTTGACGAATAAACACAGAAATTGTGTCGCCATGAAATACTATGCGTTCTATGACATCTCCTTTTAAATCGAGTAACGTCTCTATGGAAACGTATGGATTTTCCTTTAGGATACGAGTATCTACTTTCCGATGCACTATTCCTTCTTTACCGCATCCCTCGCCCCTCACATTGACGAATTAACACAGAATTTACGTCGCTATGAATTACTATGGGTTCTATGACAGCTCCTTCCAAATCGAGTAACGCTTCTACGGAAGCTACAGGATTTTCTTTTGGGATACGAGTGTCTCTTTTCCGATGCACTATAACTTCCTTACTGCATGCCTCGCTCCCTCACATTGACAAATTATCACGGAAATAGCTTCTTCATTATATACTATGGGTTCTAAGACATTTCCTTCGAAATAGAGTATCGTTTCTATGGAAACGACACGATTGTCTTTCGGAATGCGAGTAACTCCTTTCCGATGCACTATTCCCTCTTTACTGCATCCCTCGCTCCCTCACATTGACGAATTAACACAGTATTTGTATCGCTATGAAATAGTATGGGTTCTATGACATCTCCTTCTAAATCGAGTAACGTTTCTATCGAAACGACAGGTTTTTCTTTTGGGATACGAGTATCTCTTTTCCGATGCACTATTCCTTCTTTACTGCATCCCACGCTCCCTCACATTGACGAATTAACACAGAAATTGTGTCGCTATGAAATTCTATGACATCTGCTTCTAAATCGAGTAAAGTTTCAATGGAAACGACAGGATTTTATTTTGGGATACGTGTATCTCCAATCCGACCCACTATTCGTTCTTTACTGCAACCCTCGGTCCCTCACATTGACGAATTAACACAGTATTTGTATCGCTATGAAATACTATGGGTTCTATGACATCTCCTTCTAAATCGAGTAACGTTTCTATCGAAACGACAGGTTTTTCTTTTGGGATACGAGTATCTCTTTTCCGATCCACTATTCCTTCTTTACTGCAACCCTCGGTCCCTCACATTGACGGATTAACAAAGTGATTGCGAGGCTATGAAATACTATGGGTTCTATGTCTTCTCCATCTTAATCGAGTAACGTTTCTATGGAAACGACAGGATTACCTATTGGGATACCACTATCTCCTTTCCGATGCCCTATTCCTTCTTTACTGCAACCCTCGCTCCCTCACATTGCCGTGTTAACACAGAAATAGCGTCGCTATGAAATACTATGGGTTCTATGACATCTCTCTCTCAATCGAGTAACGTTTCTATCGAAACGACAGGTTTTGCTTTTGGGATACGGGTATCTCCTTTACGATGCACTATTCCTTCTTTACTGCATCCCTCGCTCCCTCACATTGATGAAATAACACAGAAATTGCGTCGCTATGAAATACTATGGGACCATTACAACTCTTTCTAAATCGAGTAACGTTTCGATGGAAACGACAGTATTTTCTTTCGGGATCCGAGTATCTCCTCGCCGATGCACTATTCCTTCTTTACTGCATCCCTCGCTCCCTCACATTGACGAATTAACACAGAATTTGCGTCGCTATGAATTACTATGGGTTCTATGACAGCTCCTTCCAAATCGAGCAACGCTTCTACTAAAGCTACAGGATTTTCTTTTGGGATACGAGTGTCTCCTTTCCAATGCACTTTAACTTCTTTATTGCATTCCTTGCTCCCTCACATTGACGAATTAACACAGAAATTGCGTCCCTATGAAATGCTATGGGAGCAATGACATCTCCTTCAAAATCGAGTAACGTTTCTATGGAAACGACTGGATTTTGTTTTGGGATACGAGTATTTCCGTTCCGATGCACTATTCCTTCTTTACTGCATCCCTCGCTCCCTCACATTGACGAATTAACACAGTAATTGCGGGACTATGAAATACTATGGGTTCTATGACTTCTCCATCTTAATCATGTAACGTTTCTATGGAAACGACAGGATTTTATTTTGGGATATGACTATCTCCTTTCCGATGGACTATTCCTTCCTTACTGCATGCCTCGCTCCATCACATTGACAAATTAACACGGAAATACCTTCGTCATGATATACTATGGGTTCTAAGACATTTCCTTCGAAATAGAGTATCGTTTCTATGGAAACGACAGGATTGTCTTTTGGAATGCGAGTAACTCCTTTCCGATGCTCTATTCCCTCTTTACTGCATCCCTCGCTCCCTCACATTGACGAATTAACACAGTAATTGTATCGCTATGAAATACTATGGGTTCTATGACATCTTCTTAATCGAGTAACGTTTCTATCGAAACGACAGGCTTTTCTTTTGGGATACGAGTATCTCTTTTCCGATGCACTATTCCTTCTTTACTGCATCCCACGCTCCCTCACGTTGATGAATTAACACAGAAATTGTGTCGCTATGAAATTCTATGACATCTGCTTCTAAATCGAGTAAAGTTTCAATGGAAACGACAGGATTTTCTTTAGGGATACGTGTATCTCCAATCCGATCCACTATTCCTTCTTTACTGCAACCCTCGGTCCCTCACATTGACGAATTAACTAAGTAATTGCGAGGCTATGAAATACTATGGGTTCTATGACTTCTCCATCTTAATCAAGTAACGTTTCTATGGAAACGACAGGTTTATCTTTTGGGAATCACTATCTCATTTCTGATGCACTATTCCTTCTTTACTGCATCCCTCGCTCCCCCATTTTGGCGAATTAACACCGATATTGTGTCCCTATGAAATACTATGGGTTCTATGACATCTCCCTCTAAATCGCGTAACACTTCTATCGAAACGACAGGTTTTGCTTTTGGGATACGGGTATCTCCTTTACGATGCACTATTCCTTCTTTACTGCATCCCTCGCTCCCTCACATTGATGAAATAACACAGAAATTGCGTCGCTATGAAATACTATGGGTTCTATGACATCTCCCTCTAAATCGAGTAACGCTTCTATCGAAACGACAGGTTTTGCTTTTGGGATACGGATATCTCCTTTACGATGCACTATTCCTTCTTTACTGGATCCCTCGCTCCCTCACATTGATGAATAACACAGAAATTGCGTCACTATGAAATACTATGGGATCCATTACAACTCTTTCTAAATCGAGTAACGTTTCTATGGAAACGTCAGTATTTTCCCGTGGGATACGAGTATCTCCTTTCCGATGGACTATTCCTTGTTTACTGCATCCCTCGCTCCCTCACATTGACGAATTAACACAGATATTGTGTCGCTATGATATACTATGACATCTACATCTAAATCGAGACGTTGCTATGGATAAGACAGGATATCCTTTTGGGATACGACTATCTCCTTTCCGATGACCTATTCCTTCCTTCCTGCAACCCTCGCTCCTTCACATTGCCGTGTTAACACAGAAATAGCGTCGCTATAAAATACTGTGGGTTCTATGTCATTTCCTCCTAAATGGAGTAATTTTTCTATGGAAACGACAGGAATTTCTTTTGGGATTTGAGTATCTCCTTTCCGATGCACTATTGCTTCTTTACTGCATCCCTCGCTCCCCCACATTGACGAATTAACACAGAAATTGCGTCGCTATGAAATACCATGAGTTCTATGACTTTTCCTTCTAATTCTAGTAACGATACTATGGATACGACAGGACTTTCTTTTGGGATACGAGTATCTCCTTTCCGATGCACTATTCCTTTCTTAATGCATCTCTCGCCCCCTCACATTGACGAATTAACTCAGGAATTCCGTCACCATGAAGTGCTATGGGTTCTATGACTTCTCCTTCTACATCGAGTAACGTTTCTATGGAAACGAGGAAATTTTCTTTTGGTTTACAAGATTTCTTTTCCGATGCACTATTACTTCTTTACTGCATCCCTCGCACCGTCACATTGAAGAATTAACACAGAAATTGCGTCGCTATGAAATACTATGGGTTCAATGACATATCCTTCTAATTCGAGTAACATTTCTCTGGAAACGACAGGATTTTCTTTTGGGTTACGACTGTATTCTTTCGATGCACTATTTCATTTTTACTGCATCCCTCGCTCCCTCACATTGACGAGTTAACACAGAAATTGCGTCGCTATGATATACTATGTGTTCTATGACCTTTCCCTCGAAATCGAGTAACGTTTCGATGGAAACGAGAAGATTTTCTTTTGGGATACGACCGTCTCCTTTTCGATGCTCTATTCCTTCTTTACTGCATCCCTCGCACCTTCACATTGAAGAATTAACACAGAAATTGCGTCGCTATGAAATACTACGAGTTCTATTACTTCTCCTACCTAAATCGAGTAACGTTTCTATGGAAGCGACAGGATTTTCATTTGGGATGCGTCTGTCTCCATTCCGATGCACTATTCCTTCTTTACTGCATGCCTCGCTCCCTCACATTGACGAATTAACACAGAAATAGCGGGGCAATGAAATACTATGGGTTCTATGACTTCTCCTTCTACATCGCGTTACGATTTTATGGAAACGACTGGATTATCTTTTGGGATACATGTATTTCTTTTCTGTTGCACTATTACTTCTTTACTGCAGCCCTCGCACCCTCACATTGAAGAATTAACACAGAAATTGCGTCGCTATGAAATACTATGGGTTCTATGACTTCTCGTACTAAGTCGAGTAACGTTTCAATGGAAACGACAGGATTTTATTTTGGGATACAAGTATCTCTTTTCCGATGCACTATTACTTCTTTACTGCATCCCTCGCACCTTCACATTGAAGAATTAACACAGAAATGGCGTCGTTATTAAATCCAATAGGTTCTATGACATATCCTTCTAAATCGAATAACGTTTCTATGGAAACTACAGGATTTTCGTTTGGGTTACGACTGTCTCCTTTCCGATGCACTATTTCTTCTCTACTGCATTCCTCACTATCGCACATTGACGAATTAACACAGAAATTGCGTCGCTATGATATACTATGGGTTCTATGACCTTTCCTTCGAAATCGAGGAACGTTTCTATAAAAAACGAAGGGATTTTCGTTCGGGATACGACTATCCCCCCTACGATGCACTATTCCTTCTTTACTTCATCCATCGCTCCCTCGCATTGACTAATTAACACAGAAATTGCGTCGCTATGAAATACCATGGGTTCTACGACTTCTCCTTCTAAATCGAGTATCGTTTCAATGGGAACGACAGGATTTTCTTTTGGGATACAAGTATTTATTTTCCGATGCACTATTACTTCTTTACTGCATCTCTCGCACCCTCACATTGAAGAATTAGCACCGAAATTTCGTCGTTGTGAAATGCTATGGGTTCTACGAGATACACTTCTAAATCGAGTAACGTTTCTATGGAAACGACAGGATTTTCTTTTGGGATACGACTATCTCCTCTACGATGCACTGTTCCTTTTTTACTGCATCCCTTGCTCCCTCACATTGTCGAATTAACACATAAATTGCGGGGCTATGAAATACTATGAGATCTATGACTTCTCCTTCTGAATCGAGTAACGTTTCTATGGAAACGGCAGGATTATCTTTTGGGATATAAGTATTTCTTTTCCTATGGACTGTTCAATCTTTACTGCATCCCTCGCTCCCTCACATTGTCGAATTAACACAGAAACTGCGTCGCCATGAAGTAGTGTAGGTTCTATGACATCTCCTTCTAAATCGAGTAACGTTTCTATGGAAGCGACAGGATTTTCTTTTGGGATACGACTGTGTCCTCTCCGATGCACTATTCTTTCTTTTCTTCATCCCTCGCTCCCTCACATTGACAAAATAACAAAGAAATTGTGTCGCTATCGAATACTATGTGTTCTATGACTTCTCCTTCTAAATTGAGTAACGTTTCTATGGAAACGACGGGATTTTCGTATGGGATACGACTATCCCCCCTACGATGCACTATTCCTTCCTTACTTCATCCATCGCTCCCCCGCATTGACGAATTAACACAGAAATTGCGTCGCTATGAAATACTATGGGTTCTACGACTTCTCCTTCTAAATCGAGTAACGTTTCAATGGGAACGACAGGATTTTCTTTTGGGATACAAGTATTTATTTTCCGATGCACTATTACTTCTTTACTGCATCCCTCGCACCCTCACATTGAAGAATTAGCACCGAAATTTCGTCGTTGTGAAATACTATGGGTTCTACCAGATACACTTCTAAATCGAGTAACGTTTCTATGGAAACGACAGGATTTTCTTTTGGGATACGACTATCTCCTGTACGATGCACTGTTCCTTCTTTACTGCATCCCTTGCTCCCTCACATTGTCGAATTAACACATAAATTGCGGGGCTATGAAATACTATGAGATCTATGACTTCTCCTTCTAAATCGAGTAACGTTTCTATGGAAACGGCAGGATTATCTTTTGGGATACAAGTATTTCTCTTCCGATGCACTGTTCAATTTTTACTGCATCCCTTGCTCCCTCACATTGACGAATTAACACAGAAACTGCGTCGCCATGAAATAGTGTAGGTTCTATGACATCTCCTTCTAAATCGAGTAACGTTTCTATGGAAGCGACAGGATTTTCTTTTGGGATACGACTGTGTCCTCTCCGATGCACTATTCTTTCATTTCTTCATCCCTCGCTCCCTCACATTGACAAAATAACAAAGAAATTGTGTCGCTATCGAATACTATGTGTTCTATGACTTCTCCTTCTAAATCGAGTAACGTTTCTATGGAGACGACAGGATTTTATTTTGGGAAACAAGTATCTCTTTTCCGATGCACTATTACTTCTTCACTACATCCCTCGCACCTTCACATTGAAGAATTAATACAGAAATTGCGTCGCTATGAAATCCGATGGGTTCAATGACATATCCTTCTAAATCGATTAACGTTTCTATGGAGACGACAGGATTTTCTTTTGCGTTACGACTGTCTCCTTTTCGATGCACTATTTCTTCTTTACTGCATTCCTCACTCCCTCACATTGACGAATTAACACAGAAATTGCGTCGCTATGATATACTATGGGTTCTATGACCTTTCCTTTGAAATCGAGGAACGTTTCTATGGAAACGAGAAGATTTTCTTTTGGGATACGACTGTCTCCTCTCCGACGCACTATTCCTTCTTTATGTCATCCCTCGCTCCCTCACATTGACAAATTAACACAGAAATTGCGTTGCTATGAAATACTATGGGTTCTATGACATATCCATCCAAATCGAGTAACGTTTCAATGGAAACGACAGGATTTTCTTTTGGGATACGACTGTCTCCTTTCCGACGCACTATTCCTTCTTTACATCATCCCTCACTCCCTCACATTGAAGAATTAAGAAAGAAGTTGCGGGGCTATGAAATACTATGGGTTCTAAGACTTCTCCTTCTAAGTCGAGTAATGTTTCTATGGAAACGACAGGATTTTCTTTTGGGTTACACGTATTTCTTTTCCGATGCACTATTCCTACTTTACTGCATCCCTCGTACCCTCACATTGAAGAATTAACGCAGAAATGGCGCCGCTATGAAATACTATGGGTTCTATGACATCTCCTTCTAAATCGAGTAACGTTTCCATGGAAACGACAGGATTTTCTCTTGTAAAACGAGTATCTCGTTTCCGATGCACTATTCCATCTTTGCTGCATCCCTCGCTCACTCACTTTGACGAATTAACACAGAAATTGCGTCGCTATGAAATACCATGAGTTCTATGACATCTCCTACTAAATCGATTAACGTTTCTATGAAAACGAATGTATTTTCCTTTGGGATACGAGTATCACCTTTCCGATGCACTATTCCTCCTGTACTGCATCCCTCGCTCCCTCAAATTGACGAATTAATACAGAAATTGCGTCGCTATGAAATACTGTGTGCTCTATGACCGCTCCTTCTAGATCGAGTGACGTTTCTATGGAAACAACTGGATTTTCTTTTGGGACACGAGTATCTCCTTTTCGATGCACTATACCTTCATTACTGCGTTCCTCGCTCCCTCACATTGACGAATTAGCACAGAAATGGCGTCGCTATGAAATACCATGTGTTCAATGACATCCCCTTCTAAATCGGGTAACGTTTCTATGAAAATGACAGGATTTTCTTTTGGAATAGGCCTGCCTCCTTTCCGATGCACTATTCCTTCCTTATTGCATCCCTCGCTCCCTCACATTGACGAATTAACACAGATATTGCGGGGCTATGAAATACATTGAGATCTATGACTTTTCCTTCTCAATCGAGTAACGTTTCTATGGAAACGACAAGATTTACTTTTGGGATACAACTATTTCTTCTCCGATGCACTATTCCTTCTATATTGCATCACACGCTCCCTCACATTGACGAATTATTACAGAAATTGCGTCGCTATGAATTACTATGGGTTCTATGACATCTCCTTCTAAATCGAGTTACGTTTCTATGGAAACTACAGGATATTCTTTTGGGGTACGACTGTCTCCTTTCCGATGCACTATTCTATCTTCACTGCATCCTTCGCCCCCTCACATTCACAAATTAACACTGACATTGTGGCGCTATGATATACTATGGTTTCTATGCCTTCTCCTTCTAAATCGAGTAACGTATCTATGGATACGAAGGGATTACCTTTTGGCATACGACTATCTCCTTTCCGATGCACTATGCCTTTTTACTGCATCCCTCGCTCCCTCACATTGACGAATTATCACAGAAATGGCGTCGCTATGAAATACTATGGGTACTATGACATCTCCTTCTAAATCGAGTAACGTTTCTACGGAAGCGGCTGAATTTTCTTTTGGGATTCGAGGATCTCCTTTCCGATGCACCATTCCTTCTTTACTGCATCCCTCGCTCCCTCACATTGAAGAATTAACACAGAAATTGCGTCGCTATTAAATACTATGTGTTATTTGACATCTCCTCCTAAATCAAGTAACGTTTATATGGATACAACAGCATTTTCCTTTGGGATACGACTATCTCCATTCCGATGAACTATTTCTCCTTTCCTGCATCCCTCGCTCATTCCCTGTGACGAATTAACACAGAAATTGCGTGGCTATGAAATACTATGGGTTCTATGATAACTCCTTCCAAATCGAGTAACGTATCTATGGATACGACAGGATTTTATTTTAGGATACGAGTATCTCCTTTCCGATGCACTATTCCATCTTTACTGCATCCCTCGCTGCCTCACATTGACTAATTAACACAGAAATTGCATCGCTATGAAATATTATGGGTTTTATGGCTACTAATTCTACATCAGGTAACGTTTCCATGGAAACGAAAGGTTATTCTTTGGGATACGACTATCGCCTTTCAGATGCACTAGTCCCTCTTTAGTGCATTCCTCGCTCCCTCACATTGACGATTTAACACAGTAATTGCGTTGCTATGAAATTCTGTGGTTTCTATGTCATCTCCTTCTAAATCGAGTAACGTTTTTATGGTTACGACAGGATTTTCTGTTGGGATACGATTATTTCCTTTCCGATGAACTATTCCTTCTTTACTGCATCCCTCGCTCCCTCACATTGACGAATTAACACTGAGATTGTTTCGCTATTATATACTATGGGTTCTATGTCTTATCCTTCTAAATCGAGTAATGTTTCTATGAAAACGACAGGATATTATTTTGGGATACGACTGTCTCCTTTCAGATGCATTATTCCTTCTTTACTGCATTCCACGCTCCCTCACATTGGCGAATTTACACAGAAATTGCGTCTCTATGATATACAATGTTTTCTATGACTACTCCTTCTAAATCGAGTAAGGTTTCTATGGAAATGACAGGATTTTCTTTTGGGATACGAGTATCTCATTTACGATGCACTATTCCATCTTTACTGCATCCTTCGCTCCCTCACATTGACGAATTAACACAGAAATTGCGTCGCTATGAAATACCATGGGCTCTATGACTTCACCATCTTAATCAAATAACGATTCTGTGGAAACGACAGAAATTTCTTTTGGGATACCACTGTCTCCTTTCCGATGCACTAAACCTTCTTCACTGCATCCCTCGCTTCCTCACATAGACGAATTAACGCAGAAATAGCGTCGCTATGTATACTATGGGTTCTATGACATCTCCTTCCAAATGGAGCAACGTTTCTATGGAGACGACTGGATTTTCGTTTGGGATACGACTATGTCCTTTCCAATGCACTATTCCTTCTTTACTGCATCCCTCGCTCCCACACATTGACGAATTAACGCAGAAATTCCGTCGCTGTTATGTACCATGTGTTCAATGACATCTCCTTCTAAATCGAGTATCGTTTCTGTGGAAACGACTGAACCTTCTTTTGAGATACGACTATCTCCTTTACGATGCATTATTCCTTCTTTAATGCATCCCTCGCTCCCTCACATTGACGGATTAACACAGAAATTGCGTCGCTATGAAATACTATTGGTTCTAAGACAACTCCTTCTAAATCGAAAAACGTTTCTATGGAAACGACACGATTTTCTTTGGGATACGAGTATCTCCTTTCCGATGCACTATTCCTTCTTTACTGCATCCCTCGCTCCCTCACCTTGACGAATTAACACAGATATTGCGTGTCTATGAAATACTACGGGTTCTATAACTACTCGTTCAAAATCGAGTAACGTGTCTATGGCAACGACAGCATTTTCTTTTGGGATATGACTATCTCCTTTCCGATGCACTAGTCCTTCTTTAGCGCATCCCTCGCTCCCTCACAATGACGAATTAACACAGAAATTGCGTCGCTATGATATACCATGGGCTCTATGGCATCTCCTCCTAAATCGAGTTATATTTCAATGGAAACAACAGGATTTTCTTTAGGGATACGACTCTCTCCTCTCCGATGCACCATTATTTCTTTACTGCATCCCTCGCCCCATCACATTGACGAATTAACACAGAAATTGCATCGCTATGAAATATTATGGGTTCCATGACATCCCATTCTAAACATAGTCACGTTTCTATGGAAACGACAGCATTTTCTTTTGGGATACAAGTATTTCTTTTCCGATCCACTATTCCTTCTTTACTGCATTCCTCGCTCCCTCACATTGACGAATTAACACAGAATTGGCGTCGCTATGAAATACTAAGGGTTCTATGACATCTCCTACTAAATCGTGTGACGTTTCAATGGATAGGAATGGATTTTCTTTTGGGATACGACTGTCTCCTTTCCTATGCACTATTCCTTCTTTACAGCTTCCCTCGCTCACTCACATTGTCGAATTAACACAGAAATGTCGTCGCTATGAAATACTATGGGTGATATGACATCTCTTTCTAAATCGAGTGACGTTTCTATGGATACAAAAGGATTTTCTTTTGGGATACGACTGTCTCCTTTCCGATGCACTATTCCTTCTTTACTGCATCCCTTGCTCCCCCACATTGCCAAATTAACACAGAAATTGCGGGGCTATGAAATACTATGGGTTCTATGATATCTCCCTCTAATTCGAGTAACGTTTCTATGGAAACGACTGGATTTTCGTTTGGGACACGAGTATCTCCTTTCCGATGCACTATTCCTTCTTTACTGTAACCCTCGCTCCTTCACATTGACGAATTAACACAGAAATTGCGTCGCCATGAAACACTATGAGTTACATGACATATCCTTCTACATTGTGTAACGTTTCAGTGGATATGACGCGATTTTCTTTCTTGATACAACTATCTCCATTGCGATGCACTATTCCCTCTTTACTGCATCCCTCGGTCCCTCACACTGTCGAATTAACATAGAAATTGCGTGGCTATGAAATACTATGGGTTCTATGACATGTCCTTCTAAATCGACTAACGTTTTTTTGGAAACGCCAAGATTTTCATATTGGATACGACTGACTCCTTTCCAATGCACTATTCCTTCGTTACTGCATCACTCGCTCTCTCACATTGACGAATTAACACAGAAATTGCGGGGCTATGAAATACTATGGGTTCCAAGACTTCTCCTTCTAAGTCGAGTAAAGTTCCTATGGAAACAACAGGATTTTCTTTAGGGATACATGTATTTCTTTTCCGAAGCACTATTCCTTCTTTACTGCATCACTCGCTCCCTTACATTGACGAATTAACACAGAAATTGCGTCGCTATGAAATACCATGGGCCCTATGACATCTCTTTCTAAATCGAGTAACGTGTCTATGGAAACGACAGGATTTTCTTTTGGAATCCGACTGTCTCCTCTCCGATGCACTATTCCTTATTTACTGCATCACTCTCTCCCTCACATTGACGAATTAACACAGTATGTGCGTCGCTATGATATACTTTGGGCCCTATGACATCTCCTTCGAAATCGAGTAACGTTCCTATGGAAACGACAGGATTTTCTTTTGGGATACGACTCTCTCCCCTCCGATGCACTATTCCTTCTTTACTTCATCCATCGTTCCCTCACATTGACGAATTAACACAGAAGTTGCGTCGCTATGATATACTACGGTTTCTATGACTTCACCTTCTAAATCGAGTAACGTTTCTATGGAAACGATGGGATTTTCGTTTGGGATACGACTATCTGCTTTCTGATGCACTATTCCTACTTTACTGCATTACTCGCTGCCTCACATTGACGAATTAACACAGAAATTGCGGCGCTATGAAATACTATGGGTTCTGTGACATCTCCTTCTAAATCGGGTAACGTCTCTGTGGAAACGACTGGATTTTCTTTTGGGATACGAGTAACTCCTTTCCGATGCACTATTCCTTCTTTACTGCATCCCACGCTCCCTCACATTAACGAATTAACACAGAAATTGCGTCGCTATGAAATTCTATGGGTTCTATGACATCTCCTTCTCAATCGGGTACGTTTCTATGGAAATGACTGAATTTCTTTTGGGATTCGAGTATCTCCTTTCCGATGCACTATTCCGTCATTAATGCATCCATCGCTCCCTCACATTGACGAATTAACACAGATATTGCGTTGCTATGAAATACTATGTGTTATATGACATCTAATTGTAAATCGAGTAACGTTTCTATCGAAACGACGGGTCGTCTTTTTTGATACAACTATCTCCTTTTCGATGCTTTATTTTATCTTTACTTCATCCCTCGCTTCCTCGCATTGACGATATAACACAGAAATGGCGTCGCTATGAAATACTAAAGGTTGTATGACATCTTTTTCTAAATCGAGTGACGTTTCTATGGATACGAAAGGATTTTCTTTTGGGATACGACTGTCTCCTTTCCGATGCACTATTCCTTCTTTACTGCATCCCTCTCTCCCTCACATTGAGGAATTAATACAGAAATTGTGTCGCTATGAAATATTATGTGTTCTATGACATCTCCGTCTACATCGTGTAACGTTTCTATAGAAACGACATGATTTGCTTTTGGGATACAAGTATTTCTTTTCCGATGCACTATTCCTTCTTTACTGCATCCCTCGCTTCCTCACATAGACGAATTAACACAGAAATTGCGTCGCTATGAAATACTATGGGTTCCATGACATCCCATTCTACATCGAGTCACGTTTCTATGGAAACGACAGGATTTTCTTTGGGGATACAAGTATTTCTTTTCCGATGCACTATTCCGTCTTTACTGCATTCCTCGCTCCCTCACATTGACGAATTAATACTGAAATTGCGTCGCTATGCTATACTATGTGTTCTATGGCATGTAACGTTTCTATGGAAACGAAATGATTTTCTTTTGGGATACAAGTATTTCATTTCCGATGCACTATTCCGTCTTTCCTGCACTCCTCGCACCCTCATATTGACCAGTTAACACAGAAATTGCGTCGCTATGAAATACAATGGATTCTATGACATCTCCTTCTAAATCGAGTAACGCTTCTATGGAAACGTCAGGAATTTCTTATTGGATACGACTGTTTCCTTTCCGATACACTATTCCTACTTAACTGCATCCCTCGCTCCCTCACATTAAAAAATTAAACAGAATTTGCGTTGCTATGAAATACTATGGGTTCTAGGACTTCTCCTTCTAAGTCGAGTAACTTTTCTATGGAAACGACAGGATTTCCTTTTGGGATACAACTGTCTGCTTTGCGATGTACTATTCCTTCTTAACTGCACCCCTCGCTCCCTCACATTGACGAATTAACACAGAAATTGTGTCGACATGAAATACATATGGTTCTATGACGAATTAACACAGATATTGTGTCGACATGAAATACATTGGGTTCTATGACATCTCCTTTTAAATCGAGTAACGTTTCAATGGAAACGACTGGATTTTCTTTTAGGATACGAGTATGTAATACCGAAGCACTATTCCTTCTTTACAGCATCACTCGCTCCCTCACATTGACGAATTAACACAGAAATGTCGTCGCTATGAAATACTAAGGGTTCTATGACATCTTTTTCTAAATCGAGTGACGTTTCTATGGATACGAAACGATTTTCTTTTGGGATACAGGTATCTCCTTTACGATGCACTATTCCTTCTTTACTTCATCCCTCGCTCCCTCACTTTGACGAATAAACACAGAAATTGTGTCGCCATGAAATACTATGCGTTCTATGACATCTCCTTTTAAATCGAGTAACGTCTCTATGGAAACGTATGGATTTTCCTTTAGGATACGAGTATCTACTTTCCGATGCACTATTCCTTCTTTACCGCATCCCTCGCCCCTCACATTGACGAATTAACACAGAATTTACGTCGCTATGAATTACTATGAGTTCTATGACAGCTCCTTCCAAATCGAGTAACGCTTCTACGGGAGCTACAGGATTTTCTTTTGGGATACGAGTGTCTCCTTTCCGATGCACTATAACTTCCTTACTGCATGCCTCGCTCCCTCACATTGACAAATTATCACGGAAATAGCTTCGTCATTATATACTATGGGTTCTAAGACATTTCCTTCGAAATAGAGTATCGTTTCTATGGAAACGACACGATTGTCTTTCGGAATGCGAGTAACTCCTTTCCGATGCACTATTCCCTCTTTACTGCATCCCTCGCTCCCTCACATTGACGAATTAACACAGTATTTGTATCGCTATGAAATAGTATGGGTTCTATGACATCTCCTTCTAAATCGAGTAACGTTTCTATCGAAACGACAGGTTTTTCTTTTGGGATACGAGTATCTCTTTTCCGATGCACTATTCCTTCTTCACTGCATCCCACGCTCCCTCACATTGACGAATTAACACAGAAATTGTGTCGCTATGAAATTCTATGACATCTGCTTCTAAATCGAGTAAAGTTTCAATGGAAACGACAGGATTTTCTTTTGGGATACGTGTATCTCCAATCCGATCCACTATTCCTTCTTTACTGCAACCCTCGGTCCCTCACATTGACGAATTAACACAGTATTTGTATCGCTATGAAATACTATGGGTTCTGTGACATCTCCTTCTAAATCGAGTAACGTTGCTATCGAAACGACAGGTTTTTCTTTTGGGATACGAGTATCTCTTTTCCGATCCACTATTCCTTCTTTACTGCAACCCTCGGTCCCTCATATTGACGGATTAACAAAGTAATTGCGAGGCTATGAAATACTATGGGTTCTATGTCTTCTCCATCTTAATCGAGTAACGTTTTTATGGAAACGACAGGTTTTCCTATTGGGATACCACTATCTCCTTTCCGATGCCCTATTCCTTCTTTACTGCAACCCTCGCTCCCTCACATTGCCGTGTTAACACAGAAATAGCGTCGCTATGAAATACTATGGGTTCTATGACATCTCTCTCTCAATCGAGTAACGTTTCTATCGAAACGACAGGTTTTTCTTTTGGGATACGGGTATCTCCTTTACGATGCACTATTCCTTCTTTGCTGCATCCCTCGCTCCCTCACATTGATGAAATAACACAGAAATTGCGTCGCTATGAAATACTATGGGACCATTACAACTCTTTCTAAATCGAGTAACGCTTCGATGGAAACGACAGTATTTTCTTTCGGGATCCGAGTATCTCCTCTCCGATGCACTTTTCCTTCTTTACTGCATCCCTCGCTCCCTCACATTGACGAATTAACACAGAATTTGCGTCGCTATGAATTACTATGTGTTCTATGACAGCTCCTTCCAAATCGAACAACGCTTCTACTAAAGCTACAGGATTTTCTTTTGGGATACGAGTGTCTCCTTTCCGATGCACTATAACTTCTTTATTGCATTCCTTGCTCCCTCACATTGACGAATTAACACAGAAATTGCGTCCCTATGAAATGCTATGGGAGCAATGACATCTCCTTCATAATCGAGTAATGTTTCTATGGAAACGACTGGATTTTGTTTTGGGATACGAGTATTTCCGTTCCGATGCACTATTCCTTCTTTACTGCATCCCTCGCTCCCTTGCATTGACGAATTAACACAGTAATTGCGGGACTATGAAATACTATGGGTTCTATGACTTCTCCATCTTAATCAAGTAACGTTTCTATGGAAACGACAGGATTTTATTTTGGGATATGACTATCTCCTTTCCGATGCACTATTCCTTCCTTACTGCATGCCTCGCTCCATCACATTGACAAATTAACACGGAAATAGCTTCGTCATGATATACTATGGGTTCTAAGACATTTCCTTCGAAATAGAGTATCGTTTCTATGGAAACGACAGGATTGTCTTTTGGAATGCGAGTAACTCCTTTCCGATGCACTATTCCCTCTTTACTGCATCCCTCGCTCCCTCACATTGACGAATTAACACAGTAATTGTATCGCTATTAAATACTATGGGTTCTATGACATCTTCTTAATTGAGTAACGTTTCTATCGAAACGACAGGTTTTTCTTTTGGGATACGAGTATCTCTTTTCCGATGCACTATTCCTTCTTTACTGCATCCCACGCTCCCTCACGTTGACGAATTAACACAGAAATTGTGTCGCTATGAAATTCTATGACATCTGCTTCTAAATCGAGTAAAGTTTCAATGGAAACGACAGGATTTTCTTTTGGGATACGTGTATCTCCAATCCGATCCACTATTCCTTCTTTACTGCAACCCTCGGTCCCTCACATTGACGAATTAACTAAGTAATTGCGAGGCTATGAAATACTATGGGTTCTATGACTTCTCCATCTTAATCGAGTAACGTTTCTATGGAAACGACAGGTTTTTCTTTTGGGAATCACTATCTCATTTCTGATGCACTATTCCTTCTTTACTGCATCCCTCGCTCCCCCATTTCGGCGAATTAACACCGATATTGTGTCCCTATGAAATACTATGGGTTCTATGACATCTCCCTCTAAATCGCGTAACGCTTCTATCGAAACGACAGGTTTTGCTTTTGGGATACGGGTATCTCCTTTACGATGCACTATTCCTTCTTTACTGCATCCCTCGCTCCCTCACATTGATGAAATATCACAGAAATTGCGTCGCTATGAAATACTATGGGTTCTATGACATCTCCCTCTAAATCGAGTAACGCTTCTATCGAAACGACAGGTTTTGCTTTTGGGATACGGATATCTCCTTTACGATGCACTATTCCTTCTTTACTGGATCCCTCGCTCCCTCACATTGATGAATAACACAGAAATTGCGTCACTATGAAATACTATGGGATCCATTACAACTCTTTCTAAATCGAGTAACGTTTCTATGGAAACGTCAGTATTTTCCCTTGGGATACGAGTATCTCCTTTCCGATGCACTATTCCTTGTTTACTGCATCCCTCGCTCCCTCACATTGACGAATTAACACAGATATTGTGTCGCTATGAAATACTATGACATCTACATCTAAATCGAGACGTTTCTATGGATACGACAGGATATCCTTTTGGGATACGACTATCTCCTTTCCGATGACCTATTCCTTCCTTCCTGCAACCCTCGCTCCTTCAAATTGCCGTGTTAACACAGAAATAGCGTCGCTATGAAATACTGTGGGTTCTATGTCATTTCCTCCTAAATGGAGTAATTTTTCTATGGAAACGACAGGAATTTCTTTTGGGATTTGAGTATCTCCTTTACGATGCACTATTCCTTCTTTACTGCATCCCTCGCTCCCTCACATTGACGAATTAACACCGAAATTGTGTCGCTATGAAATACTATGGTATCTATGACATCTCCCTCTAAATCGAGTAACGCTTCCTTCGAAACGACAGGTTTTGCTTTTGGGATACGGGTATCTCCTTTACGATGCACTATTCCTTCTTTACTGCATCCCTCACTCCCTCACATTGATGAAATAACACAGAAATTGCGTCACTATGAAATACTATGGGATCCATTACAACTCTTTCTAAATCGAGTAACGTTTCGATTTAAACGACAGGATTTTCTTTCGGGATACAAATATCTCCTCTCCGATGCACTATTCCTTCTTTACTGCATCCCTCGCTCCCTCACGTTGACGAATTAACACAGAATTTGCGTCGGTATGAATTACTATGGGTTCTATGACAGCTCCTTCCAAATCGAGTAACGCTTCTATGGATATTACAGGATTTTCATTTGGGATACGAGTGTCTCCTTTCCGATGCATTACAACTTCTTTACTGCATCCCTTGCTTCCTCACATTGACGATTTAACTCGGAAATGGCGTCGCTATGAGATACTATGTGTTCTATGACATCTTCTTCTAAATCGAGTATCGTTTCTATGGATACGACAGGATTTCCTTTTGGGATTCGAGTATCTCCGCTCCAGTGCACTATTCCTTCTTTACTGCATCCCTCGCTCTCTCACATTGACGAATTAACACAGAAATTGCGTCGCTTGCAATACTATGGGTTCTAAGACAGCTCCTTCTAAATCGAGAAACGTTTCGATGGAAGCGACAGGATTTTCTTTCGGGATACGACTATCTCATTTCCGATGCACTCTTCCTCCTTTTCTGCATCCCTCGCTCCCACACATTGACGAATTAACAAATAAAGTTCATCGCTATGTATTACTATGTGTTCTATGCCATCTCCCTCAAAATCGAGTAACGTTTCAATGGAAACTACAGAATTTTCTTATCGGAAACGAGGATCTCGTTTCCGATGCACTATTCCTTCATTACTGCATCCCTCGCTCTCTCACATTGACGAATAAAATCAGAAATTGCGTCGCTATGAAATACTATGGGTTCTAAGACAGCTCCTTCTAAATCGAGAAACGTTTCGATGGAAACGACAGTATTTTCTTTTGGAATACGACTTTCTCCTTTCCGATGCACTCTTCCTTCTTTACTGCATCCCTCGCTCCCTCACATTGACGAATTAACACATAAAGTTCGTCGCTATGAAATACTATGTGTTCTATGCCATCTCCTTCTAAATCGAGTAACGTTTCTATGGAAACTACAAGATTTTCTTATCGGAAATGAGGATCTCCTTTCCGATGCACTCTTCCTTCTTTACTGCATCCCTCGGCCCCTCACATTGACTAATAAGCACAGAAATTGCGTCGCTATGAAATGCTATGGGTTCTATGACTTCTCCCTCTAAATCGAGTAACGTTTCAATGGAAACGACACGATTTTCTTTTGGGATCGACTAACTCCGTTCCGATGCACTATTCCTTCTTTACAGCAATCCCAAAGAAAGCAGGTGTTGACAGATGTGAAAATTACCGAACTATCAGTTTAATAAGTCACAGCTGCAAAATACTAACGTGAATTCTTTACAGACGAATGGAAAAACTGGTAGAAGCGGACCTCGGGGAAGATCAGTTTGGATTCCGTAGAAATGTTGGAACACGTGAGGCAATACTGACCTTACGACTTATCTTAGAGAAAGATTAAAAAAAGTCAAACCTACGTGTCTAGCATTTGTAGACTTAGAGAAACCTTTTGACAATGTTAACTGGAATACTCTCTTTCAAACTCTGAAGGTGGCTGGGGTAAAATACAGGGAGCGAAAGGCTATTTACAATTTGTACAGAAACCAGATGGCCGTTATAAGAGTCGAGGGGCATGAAAGGGATGCGGTGGTTGGGAAAGGAGTGAGACAGGGTTGTAGCCTGTCCCCGATGTTATTCCATCTGAATATTGAGCAAGCAGTAAAGGAAATAAAAGAAAAATTCGGAGTAGGTATTAAAATTCATGGAGAAGAAGTAAAAACTTTGAGGTTCGCCAATGACATTGTAATTCTGTCAGAGGCAGCAAGGGACTTGGAAGAGCAGTTGAACGGAATGGACATTGTCTTGAAAGGAGGATATAAGATGAACATCAACAAAAGCAAAACGAGTATAATGGAATGTAGACAAATTAAGTCGGATGATGCTGAGGGAATTAGATTAGGAAATGAGACACTTAAAGTAGTAAAAGGAGTTTTGCTATTTAGGGAGTAAAATAACCGATGATGGTCGAAGTAGAGCGCATATAACATGTAGACTGACAATGGCATGGAAAGCATTTATCAAGTAGAGATATTTGTTAACATCGAGTATGGATTTCAGTGTCAGGAAGACGTTTCTGAAAGTATTTGTATGGAGTGTAGCCATGTGTGGAAGTGAAACATGGACAATAACTAGTTTGGACAAGAAGAAAATAAAAGCTTTCGAAATGTGGTGCTACAGAAGAATGCTGAGGACAAGGTGGGTAGATCACGTAACTAATGAGGAGGAATTGAATAGGTTTGGGGAGAAGAGATGTTTGTGGATAGGTTTGGGGAGAAGAGATGTTTGTGGCACAACATACCTAGAAGAAGGGATCGGTTGGTAGGACTTGTTTTGCGGCATCAAGGGATCACAAATTTGGTATTGGAGAGCAGCGTGGAGGGTAAAAATCGTAGAGGGAGACCAAGTGATGAATTCACTAAGCATATTCAGAAGGATGTAAGTTGCAGTAGGTACTGGGAGATAGAGAAGCTTGCTCAGGATAGAGCAGCATGGTGAGCTGCATCAAACCAGTCTCAGGACTGAAGACCACAACAACAACAGCATGAAATACTATGGATTCAATGACTTCTCCATGTAAATCGAGTAACGCTTCTATGAAAACGACAGGATTTTTTTTTTTTTTTGGGATACGAGTATTTCCTTTCCGATGCACTATGCCTTCTTTACTGCATCCCTCGATCCCTCACATTGACGAATTAACACTGAAATTGCGTCGCTATGAAATACTGTGGGTTCTATGACATCTCCTTCTAAATCGAGTAACGTTTCTATGGAAACGACAGGATTTTCTTTTGTGATCCGAAAATCTCCTTACCGATGCCCTATTCCTTCTTTACTGCATCCCACGCTCCCTCACTTTGACGAATTAACACAGAAATTGCGGGGCGATGAAATACTACGGGTTCTATTACTTCTCCCTCTAAATCGAGTAACGTTTCTATGGAAACGACAGAATCTTCTTTTGGGACACGACTACCTCCTTTCCGATGCACTATTCCCTTTTTACTGCATTCCCTCGCTCCCTCACATTGACAAATTAACATAGAAATTGCGCTGCTGTGAAATACTATGGGTTCTATGACATTTCCTTCTAAATCGAGTAACGTTTCTATGGATACGACAGGTTTTTCTTTTGGGATACGAGTATCTCCTTTTTGATGCACTATGCCTTCTTTACTGCATCCCTCGCTCTCTCACATTGACGAATTAACACTGAAATAGCGTCGCTATGATGTACTGTGGGTTCTATGACTTCTCCTTCTAAATCGAGTATCGTTTCTATGGAAACGACAGGATTCTCTTTTGGGATCCGAGAATCTCCTTACCGATGCCCTATGCCTTCTTTACTGCATCCCTCGCTCTCTCTCATTGACGAATTAACACTGAAATAGCGTCGCTATGAAATACTGTGGGTTCTATGACTTCTCCTTCTAAATCGAGTAACGTTTCTATGGAAACGACAGGATTTTCTTTTGCGATCCGAGAATCTCCTTTCCGATGCACTATTCCTTCTTTACTGCATCCCTCGCTCCCTCACTTTGACGAATTAACACAGAAATTGCGGGACTATGAAATACTATGGGTTCAATTACTTCTCCATCTAAATAGAGTTACGTTTCTATGGAAACGACAGGATTCTCTTTTGGGATACTACTATCTCCTTTCCGATTCACTATTCCTTCTTTACTCCATCCCTCGCTCCCTCACATTGACGAATTATACAGGATGTTGCGTCCCTATGAAAAACTATGGTTTCTATGACATCTCCTTCTAAATCGAGTAACGTTTCTATGGAAACGACAGGATTCTCTTTTGGGATACGACTATCTCCTTTGCGATGCAGTATTCCAACTCTACTGCATCCCTCGCTCCCTCACATTGAAGAATTAACACAGATATTGCGTCGCTATGAAATAATTTGGGTTCAATGACATCTCCTTCTAAATTGAGTAACGTTTCTATGGAAACGACAGGATTTTCTATTGTGATCCGAAAATCTCCTTACCGATGCCCTATTCCTTCTTTACTGCATCCCACGCTCCCTCACTCTGACGAAATAACACAGAAATTGCGGGGCGATGAAATACTATGGGTTCTATTACTTCTCCCTCTAATTCGAGTAACTTTTCTATGGAAACGACAGAATCTTCTTTTGGGTCACGACTATCTCCTTTCCGATGCAATATTCCCTTTTTACTGCATTCCCTCGCTCCCTCACATTGACAAATTGACATAGAAATTGCGCTGCTGTGAAATACTATGGGTTCTATGACATTTCCTTCTAAATCGAGTAGCATTTCTATGGATACGACAGGTTTTTCTTTTGGGATACGAGTATCTCCTTTCTGATGCACTATGCCTTCTTTACTACATCCCTCGCTCTCTCACATTGACGTATTAACACTGAAATAGCGTCGCTATGAAATACAGTGGGTTCTATGACTTCTCCTTCTAAATCGAGTATCGTTTCTATGGAAACGACAGGATTCTCTTTTGGGATCCGAGAATCTCCTTACCGATGCCCTATGCCTTCTTTACTGCATCCCTCGCTCTCTCTCATTGACGAATTAACACTGAAATAGCGTCGCTATGAAATACTGTGGGTTCTATGACTTCTCCTTCTAAATCGAGTAACGTTTCTATGGAAACGACAGGATTTTCTTTTGGGATCCGAGAATCTCCTTTCCGATGCACTATTCCTTCTTTATTGTATCCACGGCTCCCTCACATTGACAAATTAACACAGAAATTGCGACGCTATGAAATACTATGGGTTCTATGGCTTCGCTTTCTAAATCGAGTAACGCTTCTAAGGAAACGACATGATTTTTTTTGGGATACGAGTATCTCCTTTCCGATGCTCGTTTCCTTCTTTACTGCATCCCTCGCTCTCTCACATTGACGAACTACCACAGAAATTGCCTCGCTATTAAATACTATGGGCTCTATGACATCTCCATCTAAATCGAGTGACGTTTCAATGGAAACGACAGGATTTTCTATTGGGATCCGACTATCTCCTTTCCGATGGACTATTCCCTCTTGACTGCATCCCCCGCTCTCTCACATTGACGAATTAACACAGAAATTGCGTCGCTATCAAGTACTATTAGTTCTATGACATCTCCTTCTAAATCGAGTAACGTATCCATGGAAACGACAGGATTTCCTTTTGGGGTACGAGTATCTCCTTTCCGATGCACTATTCCTTCTTTACTGCATCCCTCGCTCCCTTACTTTGACGAATTAACACAGAAATTGCGGGGCTATGAAATACTATGGGTTCAATTACTTCTCCATCTAAATCGAGTTACGTTTCTATGAAAACGACAGGATTTTCTTTTGGGATACTACTATCTCCTTTCCGATTCACTATTCCTTCTTTACTCCATCCCTCGCTCCCTCACATTGACGAATTATACAGGATGTTGCGTCCCTATGAAAAACTATGGTTTCTATGACAACTCCTTCTAAATCGAGTAACGTTTCTATGGAAACGACAGGATTTTCTTTTGGGATACGACTATCTTTGTTCCGATACACTATTCGTTCTTAACACCATCCCCCTCCCTCATATTGTCGAATTAACACAGAAATAGCGTCGCTATGAATTACTATGTGTTGTACGAAATCTCGATCTAAATCGAGTAACGTTTCTATCGAAACTACTGGAATATCTTTTGGGATACCAGCATCTCCTTTCCGATGCACTATTCCTTCTTTACTGCTTCCCTCGCTCCCTCATATTGACGAATTAACACAGAAATAGCGTCGCTATGAATTACTATGGGTTGTATGACATCTCCTTCATAATCGAGTAACGTTTCTATGGGAGCTACAGGATCTCCGTTTGGGATTCGAGTACCTACTTACCAATGCATTATTCCTTCTTAACTGTATCCCTCGCTCCCTCACATTGACGAATTAACACTGAAATGGCATCGCTATCAAATACTATAGGCTCTATGACATCTTCTTCTAAATCGAGTAACGTTTCTATGGAAACGACATGATTCTTTTTGGGATACGACTTCCTCCTTTCCGATGAACTATTCCTTCTTTACTGCATCTCTCGCTCCCTCACATTGACAAATTAACACAGAAATTGCGTCGCAATGAAATACTATGGGTTCTATGACATCTCCTTCAACGACGAGTAACGTTTCTATGGAAACGAAAGGATTTTCCTTGTGGATACTTGTATCTCCTTTCCGATGCACTATTCTTTCATTACTGCGTACCTAGCTCTCCCACATTGACGAAATAACACAGAAAATGCGTCGCTGTGAGATACTGTAGGTTGTATGACATCACCTTCTAAATCGAGTATCGTCTCTATGGAAAATACAGGATTTTCTTTTGGGTTCCGAGTATCTCCTTTCCGATGCACTATTCCCACTTTACTGCACCAATCGCTCCCTCACATTGACAAATTAGCACATAAATTGGGTCGCTATGAAATACCACGGGCTCTATGACATCTCCTTCTAAATCGAGTAACGTTTCTATGGAAACGACTGGATTTTCTTTTCCGATACGAGTACCTCCTCCCCGATGCACTATTCCTTCTTTACTGCATCCCTCGCTCCCACACATTGACGAGTTAACACAGAAATTGCTTCGCAATGAAATACTATGTGTTCTATGACATCTCCTTCTAAATCGAGAAACGTTTCTATCGAAACAACAGGATTTTCTTGTGGAATACGAGTATCTCCTTTCCGATGCACTATTCCTTCTTTACTGCATCCCTCGTTCCTTCACATTATCGAATTAACACAGAAATTGCGTCGCTGTGAATTACTATGGGTTCTATGACATCTACTTGTGAATCGAGTAACGTTTGTATGGGAACTACTGGATTTTCTTTTGGGTTACGATTATCTCATTATCTCCTATCCGATGCACTATTCCTTCTTTGCTGCATCCCTCGTTCCCTCATATTGACGAATTAACACAGAAATAGCGTCGCTATGAAAGACTATTTGTTCTATGACATCTCCTTCTTAGTCGAGTAACGTTTCTATGGAAACTACAGGATATCCGTTTGGGATGCGAGTATCTACTTACCAATGCACTATTCCTTCTTTACTGCATCCCTCGCTCATCACATTGACGAATTAACACAGAAATGGCGTCGCTATGAAATACTATGCATTCTATGACATCATCTTCTAAATCGAGTAACGTTTCTATGGAAACGACAGGATATTATTTTGGGATACGACTATCTCCCTTCCGATGCACTATTCCTTCTTTACTGCATCCCTCGCTCCCTCACATTGACGAATTGACACAGAAATTGCGTCGCTATTTAATACTAGGGGTTCTATGACATCTCCTTCTAAATCGAGTAACGTTTCTATGGAAACGACAGGATATTATTTTGGGATACGACTATCTCCCTTCCGATGTACTATTCCTTCTTTACTGCATCCCTCGCTCCCCCTCATTGACGAAATAACACAGGAATTGCGTCGCTATGAGATACTATAGCTTGTATAACATCACCTTCTAAATCGTGTAATGTTTCTATGGAAAATGCAGGATTTTCTTTTGTGTTACGAGTATCTCCTTTCCGATGCACTATTCCTACTTTACTGCACCCCTCGCACCCTCACATTGTCCAATTAACACAAAAATTGGGTCGCTATGAAATACCACGGGCTCTATGACATCTCCTACTGAATCGAGAAACGTTTCTATGGAAACGGCAGGATTTTCTTTTGGGATACGAGTATCTCTTTCCCGATGCACGATTCCTTCCTTACTGCATCCTCCGCTCCCTCACATTGACGAATTAACACAGAGATTGCCTGGCTTTGAAATACTATGGATTCTATGACATCTACTTGTAAATCGAGTATCGTTTGTATGGAGACTACAGGATTTTCTTTTGGGTTACGATAATCTCATTACCTAATATCCGATGCACTATTCCTTCTTTACTGCATCCCTCGCTCCCTCCCATTGACGAATTAACACAGAAATTGCGTCGCTATGAAATGCTGTGCGTTCCGTGACATCACCTTATAAATCGAGAAACGTGTCGATGGAAACAAATGGATTTTCTTGTGGGATACGACTATCTCCTTTCCGATGCACTCTTCCTTCTTTACTGCATCCCTCGTTCCTTCACTTCGACGAATTAACACGTAAATGGCGTCGCTGTGAATTACTATCGGTTCTATGACATCTACTTGTAAATCGAGTAACGTTCGTATGGAAACTACAGGATTTTCTTTTGGGTTACGATTATCTCATTATCCCCTATCCGATGCACTATTCCTTCTTTACTGCATCCTTCGCTCCCTCAGATTGACGAATTAACATAGAAATTAAGTTGCCATAAAATAATATGGGTTCTATGACATCTCCTTCTAAATCGAGAAAAGTTTCGACGGAACGACAGGATTTTCATTTGGGATACGACTATCTCCTTTCCGATGCAATATTCCATCTTTACTGCATCCCTCCTTCCCTCACATTGAAGAATTAACACAGAAATTGCGTCGCTATGAAATACAACGAGTTCTATGACATCTCTTTCTAGATCGAGTAACGTTTCTATGTAAACGACAAAATTTTTTTTTGGATACCTCTAACTCCTTTCCGATTCACTATTCCTTCTTTTATGCATCCCTCGCTCCCTCACATTGACGAATTAACACACAAAATGGCACCGCTATGAAATACTATGGGATCTATGACTTCTCCCTCTAATTCGAGTAACGTTTCTATGGAAACGACAGGATTTTCTTCTGGGATACGAGTATCTCCTTTCCGATGCACGATTTCTTCTTTACTGCATCCCTCGCTCCCTCACATTGTCGAATTAACACAGAAATTGCGTCCCCATGAAATACTATAGGTTCTATGACATCACCTTCTAAATCGAGAAACGTGTCCATGGAAACGACTGGATTTTCTTGTGGGATACGACTATCTCGTTTCCGATGGACTCTTCCTTCTTTACTGCATCCCTCGTTCCTTCACATTATCGAATTAACACAGAAATTGCGTCGCTGTGAATTACTATGGGTTCTATGACATCTACTTGTGAATCGAGTAACGTTTGTATGGGAACTACTGGATTTTCTTTTGGGTTACGATTATCTCATTATCTCCTATCCAATGCACTATTCCTTCTTTGCTGCATCCCTCGTTCCCTCATATTGACGAATTAACACAGAAATAGCGTCGCTATGAAAGACTATGGGTTCTATGACATCTCCTTCTTAGTCGAGTAACGTTTCTATGGAAACTACAGGATATCCGTTTGGGATGCGAGTATCTACTTACCAATGCACTATTCCTTCTTTACTGCATCCCTCGCTCATCACATTGACGAATTAACACAGAAATGGCGTCGCTATGAAATACTATGCATTCTATGACATCATCTTCTAAATCGAGTAACGTTTCTATGGAAAAGACAGGATTTTCTTTTGGGATACGACTATCTCCCTTCCGATGCACTATTCCTTCCTTACTGCATCTTTTGCTACCTCACATTGACGAATTATCACAGATATCGCGGGGCTAAGAAATACTATGGGTTCTATGACTTCTCCATCTAAATCGAGTAACGTTTCTATGGAAACGAATGGTCTGTCTTTTGGGATACGGCTATCTCCTTTCCGATGCCCTATTCCTTCTTTGCTGCATCCCTTGCTCCCTCACATTTACGAATTATAACAGAAATTGCGTCGCTTTTAAATACTACGGGTTCTATGAATTCTCCTTCTAAATCGAGTAACGTTTCTATGGAAACGACAGGATTTTCTTTTGGGTTTCGAGTATCTAGTTTCCGATGCACTAATCCTTCTTTATTGAATCTCTCACTCCCATCACACTGACGAATTAACACACTAATTGCGACGCTATGAAATACTATGGGTTCTATGACTTCTCCTTCTAAATAGAGTTACGTTCCTATGGTAACGAGAGGATTTTCTTTTGGGATACGAGTATCTCCTTTCCGATGCACATATCCTTCTTTACTGCATCCCTCGCTCCCTCACACTCACACATTAACACAGAAATTGATCGCTAAGAAATACTATATGTTCTATGACTTCTCCGTCTAAAGCGAGATATGTCTCAATGGTGACTACAGGATTATCTTTAGGGATACGAGTTGTTCCTTTCCGATGCACTATTAGCTCTTTACTGCTTCCCTCGCTCTCCCACATTGATGAATTAACACAGAAATTGCGCTCCTATGAAAGACTATGTGTCCTATGGCATCTGCTTCCAATTCGAGTAACGTTTCAATGGAAACGACAGGATTTTCTTTTAGGATACGACTATCTCCTTTCCGATGCACTATTCCTTCTTTACTGCATCCCTCGCTCCCTCACATTGACGAATTACTCAGAAAATGATCGCTATGAAATACTATGTGTTCTATGACTTCTCTTTCTAAATCGATTAACTTTTCTAAGGAAACCACAGGATTTTCTTTTGGGATACGAGTATATCCTTTGCGATGCTCAATTCGCTCTTTACTGCATCACAAGCTCCCTCACATTGACGATTTACCACAGAAATTGCGTTGCTATGAAATACTATGTGTTCTATGACATCTACTTCCAAGTAGAGTAACGTTTCTATGGAAACGACAGGATTTTCTTTTGGGATACGAGTACCTTCTTTCCGATGCACTATTCCTTCATTACTGCATCCCTCGGTCCCTCACAATGACAAATTAACACAGAAACTGCTCCGCTATGAGATACTATGAGTTCTATGACTTCTCCTTCTAAATCGAGTAACCTCTCTATGGAAACGACATTATTTTCTTTTGGGATACGTCTATCTCCTTTCCTATGCACTATTCCTTCATTACTGCATGCCTCGGTCCGTCGCATTGATGAATTAACGCAGGAGTTCCGTCGCTATAAATTACTATGCGTTCTATGACGTCTCCTTCTAAATCGAGTAACGTTACTATGGAAACGACAGGATTTTATTTTGGGATACGAGTATCTCCTTTCCGATGCAGTATTCCTTCTTTACTGCATCCCTCGCTCCCTGTCATTGACGAATTAACACAGAAATTGGGCAGCAATGAAATAGTATGGGTTCCATGACATCTCCTTCTAAATCAAGTAACGTTACAATGGTAACGACAGGAATTTGTTTTGGGATTCGAGTATCTCCATTCCGATGCACCATTCCAACTTTACTGCATCCCTCGCTCCCTCACATTGACGAATTACCACAGAATTTCTTCGCTATTAAAAACTAAGGGTTCTATGTCTCCCCCTGCTAAATCGCGTTACGTTTCTATGGAAACTAGAGGATTTTATTTTGGGATACGAGTATCTCCTTTCCGATGCACTACTCCTTCATTACTGCATCCCTCGGTCACTCACATTGGCAAATTAACACAGAAATTGCTTCGCTATGAAATACTATGGTTTCTATGACTTCTCCTTCTAAATCGAGTATCGTACCTATGGAAACGACAGGACTTTCTTTTGGGATACGAGTATCTCCTTTCCGATGATCTATTCCATCTTTACTGCATCCCTCGCTCCCTCACATTGACGAAGGAACACAGAAATTGCGTCGCTATGAGATACTATGAGTTCTATGACTTCTCCTTCTGAATCGAGTAACCTCTCTATGGAAACGACATTATTTTAATTTGGGATACGACTATCACCTTTCCGATGCACTATTCCTTCATTACTGCATCCCTCGGTCCGCAGCATTGATGAATTAACACAGATATTGTGTTGCTATGACACAGTATGGGTTCCATGACATCTCCTTCCAACTTGAGTAACGTTTCTATGGAAACGACAGGATTTCCTTTTGGGATGCGACTATCTCCTTTCCGATGCACTATTCCTTCTTTTCTGCATCCCTCGCTCCCTCACATTGACGAATTAACACGGAAATTGATCGCTATGAAATACTATGGGTTCTATGACTTCTCCTTCTAAATCGAGTAACATTCCTATGGAAACGAAAGGATTTTCTTTTGGGATACGAGTATTTCCTTTCCGATGCACTATTCGTTCTTTACTGCAGCCCTCGCTCCGTCACATTGACGAATGAACACAGATATTGCGTTTCTATGATTTACTATGGGTACTATGACATCTCCTTCCACCTCGAGTAACGTTTCTATGGAAACAACAGGATTTTCTTTTCGGATACGTCTGTCTCGTCTACGATGCCCTTTTCCTTCTACACTGCATCACTCGCTCCGTCACATTGATGAATTAACACAGAAATTGGATTGCTATGAAATACTATGGGTTCCATGACATCTCCTTCTAAATCGAGTAACGTTTGAAAGGAAACGACAGGATTTTGGTTTGGGATTCGAGTATCTCCATTCCGATGCACCATTAATTGCGTTGCTATAAAATACTATGTGTTCTATGACACTTCCTTTCAACTCGAGTAACGTTTCTATGGAAACTACTGGATTTTATTTTGGGATACGACTATCTCTTTTCCGATGCATTATCCCTTCTTTTCTGCATCTCTCACTCCCGCACATTGACGAATGAACTTAGAAATTGCGTCGCTATGAAATACTATCAGTTCTATGGCTTCTCCTTCCAAATCGAGTAACATCTCTATGGAAACGACAGGATTTTCTTTTGGGATTCGAGTTTCTCCTGTCGGATGCACTATTCCTTCTTTACTGCTTCACTCGCTCCCTAACATTGACGAAATAACACAGAAATTGCGTCGCTATGAAATACTATGTGTTCTAAGACTTCTCCTTCTATAAAGAGTCACGTTTCTATGGAAACGTCAGGATTTTCTTTTGTGATCTCATTTACGATGCACTATTCCCTCTTTACTGCATGCATCGCTCCCTCACACTGACGAATTACCACAGAAATTGCGTCGCCATGAAATACTAAGGGTTCTATGACTTCTCCTTCTAAATCGAGTAACGTATCTAAGGAAACGACAGGATTTTTTTTTGGGATACGAGTATCTCCTTTCCGATGCACTATTCCTTCTTTACTGCATCCCTCGCTCCCTCACATTGACGATATAACACAGATATTGCGTCGCTATGAAATACTATGTGTTCTATGACTTCTCCTTCTAAATCGAAAAACGTATCTATGCAAACGACAGGAATTTCTTTCGGGATACGAGTATCTCCTTTCCGATGCACTATTTCTACCGCACTGCATCCCTCGTTCCGTTACATTGACGAATTAACGCAGACATTGCGTCGCTATGAAATACTATGGGTTCTATGACGTCACCTTCTAAATATAGTAACATTTCTATGGAAACGACATGATTTTCTTTTGGGATACGAGTATCTCCTTTCCGATGCACTTTTCCTTCTTTACTGCATTACTCGCTCCCTCACATTTGCGATTTAACACAAATATTGCGACGCTATGAGATACTATGGGTTCTATGACTTATCCTTCTAAATCGAGAAACCTTTCTATGGAAACGTCATTATTTTCCATTGGGATACGACTAACTCCTTTCCGGTGCACTACTCCTTCATTACAACGTCCCTCGCCCCCTTACATTGGCAAATTAACACAGAAATCGCTTCGCTATGAAATACTATGTGTTCTATGACTTCTCCTTCAAAGTCGAGTAACGTTTCTATTGAAATGACAGGAATTTCTTTTGGGATTCAAGTATCTCCTTTCCGATGCACTATTCCAACTCTACTGCATCCCTCCCTCCCACACAATCACGAATTAACACTGAATTTGCTTCGCAATGATAAACTATAGGTTCTATGACTTCTCTTTCCAAATCGAGTAACATTTCTATGGAAACGACAGGATTTTCTTTTGGGGTACGAGTATCTATTTTCCGATGCACTATTTCTTCTTTACTGCATCCCTCGCTCCCTCACACTGACGAATTAACACAGATATTTCATTGCTATGAAATACTATGGGTTCTATGTCATCTCCTTCTAAATCGAGTAACGTTTCTACGGAAAAGACAGGATTTTCTTTTGGGATACGAGTATTTCGTATCCGATGCACTATTCCTTCTTTACTGCATCCCTCGCTCACTCACATTGACGAATTAACACAGAAATTTCGTCGCTATGAAATACTATGGGTTCTATAACTCCTCCTTTTAAATCGAGTAGCGTTTCTATGGAAACGACAGTTTTATGTTTTCGGATACGTATATCTCCTTTCCGATGCATTATTCCTTCTTTACGGCATCTGTCGCTCTGTCACATTGTTGAATTAACACAGAAATTGGTCGCTATTAAAGTACTATGGGTTCTACGTCCCTCCTTCTGATTGGAGTAACGTTTCTATGGAAATGACAGGACTTTATTTTGGGATACGAGTATTTCCTTTTCGATGCACTATTCGCGCTTTACTGCTTCCCTCGCTCCCTCACATTGACGTATTAACACAGTAATTGCGTTGCTATTAAATACTATGTGTTCTATGACATCTCCTTCCAACTCGAGCAACGCTCTATGGAAACGACTGGATTCTCTTTTGGGATACGACTAAGTCCTTTCCGATGCACTATTCCTTCATTACTACGCCCCTCGCCCCCTCACTTTGGCGAATTAGCACAGAAATCGCTTCGCTATGAAATAGTATGGGTTCTATGACTTCTCCTTCTAAATCGTGTAACGTTTCTATGGAAACGACAGGATTTTCTTTTGGGATACGAGTATCTCCTTTCCGATGCACAATTCCTTCTTTACTGCGTCCGTCGATCCCTCACAATGACGAATTAACACAGAAATTGATTGCTGTGATATACTATGGGTTCCATGACATCTCATTCTACATCGAGTAACGTTTCTATGGAATCGACAGAATTCGCTTTTGGGATACGAGTATTTCCTTTCCGATTCTATATTTGTTTTTTACTGCAACCGTCGCTCCCTCACATTGACGAATGAACACAGAGATTGCGTCGCTATGAAATACTGTCCGTTCTATGACTTCACCTTCTAAATAGAGTAACATTTATATGGTAACGACAGGATTTTCTTTTGGGAGACGAGTATCTCCTTTCCGATGAACTATTCCTTCTTTACTGCATCCCTCGCTCCCTCACATTGACGAATTAACACAGAAATTGATCGCTATGAAATACGATTGGTTCTATGATTTCTCCTTCAAAATCGAGTAACGTTACAATGGAAACGACAGGATTTTCATTTGTGATACGAGAATCTGTACTCCGATGCACTATTCCTTCTTTACTGCATCACTCGCTCCCTAACATTGTCGAATTAACACAGAATTTGCGTTGCTATGAATTACTATGGGTCTATGACATCTCCTTCCAACTCGAGTAACATTTCTATGGAAACGACAGGATTTTCTTTTGGTATACGACTATCTCCTTACCGATGCACTACTCTTTCTTTACTGTATCCCTCGCTCCCTGCCATAGGCGAAATAACACAGACATTGATCGCTATGAAATACTATGGGTTCTATGACTTCTGCTTCTAAATCGAGTAACGTTTCTATGGAAACGACAGGATTTTCTTTTGGGATACGGGTATTTCCTTTCCGATGCACTATTCGTTTATTACTGCATCACTCGCTCCCTCACATTGACGAATGAAAACAGAAATTGCGTTTATAAGAAATACTATGGGTTCTATGACAACTCCTTCCAACTCGAGTCACGTTTCTATGGAAACGACAGGATTTTCTTTTGGGATACGACTATCTACTTTCCGATGCACTATTCCTTCTTTACTGCATCCCTCGCTATCTCACACTGACGTATCAACACAAAAATTGCGTCGCTATGAAATACTATCAGTTCTATGGCTTCTCCTTCTAAATCGAGTAACGTTTCTATGTAAACGACAAGATTTTCTTTTGGGATACGAGTATCTCCTTTCAGACGCACTATTCCTTCTTTACTGCATCACTCACTCCCTCTCAATGACGAATTAACACAGAAATTCCGTCGCTTTGAAATACAATGGGTTTTATGATTCCTATTTCTAAATCGAGTAACGTATCTATAGAAACGACAGGATTTTCTTTTGCGATACGAGTAGCTCCTTTCCGATGCACTATTCCTTCTTTACTGCATACCTCGCTGTCTCACACTAACGAATCAACACAAAAATTGCGTCGCTATGAAATACAATGGGCTCTGTGACTTCTCCTTCTAAATCGAGTAACTTTTCTATGGAAACGACAGGATCTTCTTTTGGGATACGAGTGTCGCATTTCCGATGCACTATTCCTTCTTTACTGCATCCCTCGCTCCCTCACACTGGCGAATTAACACAGCAATTGCGTCGCAATGAAATACTATCAGTTCTATGGCTTCTCCTTCTAAATCGAGTAACGTTTCTATGGAAACGAATGGGATTTCTTTTGGGATACGAGTATCTCCTTTCCGATGCACTAATCCTTCTTTACTGCATCACTCGCTCACTCACATTGACGAATTAACACAGAAATTGCGTCGCTATTAAATACTATGGGTTCTACGACATCTCATTCCAACTCGAGTAACATTTCAATGGATACGCCGGGATTTTCATTTGGGATACGACTATCTCCTCTCCGATGCACTATTCCTTCTTTACTGCATCACTCGCTCCCTCCCATTGACGAATTAACACAGAACTTGATCGCTATGAAATACGATGGGCTCTATGATTCCTCCTTCTAAATCGAGTAACGTTTCAGTGGAAACGACAGGACTTTCTTTTGTGATACGAGAATCTCTTCTCCGATGCATTATTCCTTCTTTACTGCATCCCTCGCTCCCTAACGTTGTCGAATTAACACAGAAATTGATCGCTATGAAATACTATGGGTTCTACGACTTCTCCATCTAAATCTAGAAACGATTCTGTGGAAACGATAGGATTTCCTTTTGGAATACGATTATCTCCTTTCCGATGCACACTTCCTTCTTTACTGCATCGCTCGCTCCATCACATTGACGAATAACCAGAGACATTGCGTCGCTACGAAATACTATTTGTTCTATGACTCCTCCTTCTAAATCGAGTAACGTCTCTATGGAAACGACTGGATTTTCCTTTGGGATACGAGTATCACCTATCCGATGCACTATTCCTTCTTTTCTGCATCCCTCGCTCCGCCACACTGACGATTTAACACAGAAATTGCGTCGGTATGAAATACTGTGGGTTCTATGACTTTTCTTTTTAAATAGTGTATCGTTTCTATGGAAACGACAGGATTTTCTTTTGAGATACGAGTATCTCCTTTCCGATGCACTATTCATTCTTTACTGCATCCCTCGCAAACCTCACATTGACGAATTAACACAGAAATTGATCGCTATGAAATACCATGGGTTCTATGACTTCTCCTTCTAAAGCGAGTAACGTTTCTATGGAGACGACAGGATTTTCTTTTGGGATACGAGTATTTCCTTTCCGATGCACTATCCGTTCTTTACTGCATCACTCGCTACCTCACGTTGACGAATGAACACAGAAATTGCGTTCATATGAAATACTATGGCTTCCATGAGAACTCCTTCCAACTCGAGTGACGTTTCTATGGAAACGCAAGGATTTTCTTTTGGGATCCGAGTATCTCCTTTCCGATGCCCTATTCCTTCTTTACTGCATCACTCGATCCCTCACATTGACGAATTAACACAGAAATTGCGTCGCTATAAACTACTATGGGTTCTAAGACTTCTCCTTCTATAAAGAGTAACGTTTCTATGGAAACGTCAGGATTTTCTTTTGGGATATGAGTATCTCCTTTCCGATGCATTATTCCTTCTTTACTGCATCCCTCGCTCCCTCACATTGACGATTTAACATAGATATTGCATCGCTATCAAATTCTATGTGTTCTATGACTTCTCCTTATAAATCGAGTAACGTTTCCATGGAAACGACAGGATTTTTTTTTGGGATACGAGTATCTCCTTTCCGGTGCACAATATCTTCCTCACTGCATCCCTCGTTCTGTTACATTAACGAATTAACTCAGAAATTGCGTGGCTATGAAATACTATTTGTTCTATGACTTCACCTTCTAAATATAGTAACATTTCCATGGAATCGACAGGATTTTCTTTTGGGATACGAGTCTCTCCTTTCCGATGCTCTGTTCCTTCTTTTCTGCATCCCTCGCTCCCTCAGATTGACGAAATAACACTGAAATTGATCGCTGTGATATACTATCGGTTCTATGTCTTCTCCTTCTAAATCGAGTAATGTTTCTTTGGTAACGACAGAATTTTCATTTGGGATACGAGTATTTCCTTTCCGATGCATTATTCGTTCTTTACTGCATCCCTCGCTCAATCACATTGACGAATGAACACAGAAATTGCGTTGCTATGAAATGGTGTGGGTTCTATGACATCTCCTTCCAGCTCGATTAACGTTTGTATCGAAACAAGAGGATTTAGTTTTGGGATGCGACTATTTCCTTTCCAATGGTCTATTCCTTCATTACTGCACCCCTCGCTCTCTCACGTTGACAAATTATCACACAAATTGATCGCTATGAAATACTATGGGTTCTATGACTTCTCCTTCTAAATTGTGTAACATTTCTATGGAAACGAAAGGATTATCTTTTGGGATACGAGTATCTCATTTCCGATGCACCATTCCTTCTTTACTACATCCCTCGCTCCCTCACACTGGCGAAATAACACAGAAATTGCGTCGCTATGAAATACTATCAGTTCTATGGCTGCTCCTTCTATATCGAGAAACGTTTCTATAAAAACGACAGGATTTTCTTTTGGGATACGAGTATTTCCTTTCCGATGCACTATTCCTTCTTTACTGCATCACTCGCTCCCTCACATTGACGAATTAACGCAGAAATTGCGTCGCTATGAAATACTATGGGTTCTAAGACTTCTCCTTCTATAAAGAGTAACGTTTCTATGGAAACGTCAGAATTTTCTTTTGGGATACGAGTATTTCCTTTCTGATGCGCTATCCGTTCTTTACTGCATCAGTCGCTCCCTCACACTGACGAATGAACACAGAAATTGCGTCGCTATGAAATACTATCAGTTCTATGGCTTCTCCATCTACATCGAGTAACGTTTCTATGGAAACGACAGGATTTTCTTTTGGGATACGAGTATTTCCTTTCCGATGCACTATCCGTTCTTTACTGCATCACTCGCTCCCTCACATTGACGTATGAACACAGAAATTGCGTTGCTATGATATACTATGGGTTCTACGACATCTCCTTCCAACTCGAGTAACGTTTCTATAGAAACTTGAGGATTTTTTTTTGGGATCCGGGTACCTCCTTTCCAATGCACTATTCCTTCTTTACTGCATCCCTCGATCCCTCAAATGGACGAATTAACACAGAAATTGGTCGCTATGAAATACTATGGGTTCTACGTCCCACCTTCTAAATGTAGTAACGTTTCTATGGAATCGACAGGATTTTATTTTGGGATACGAGTATTTCCTTTCCGATGAACTATTCGCTCTTTACTGCTTCCCTCGCTGACTCGCATTGACCAATTAACACAGAGATTGCGTCGCTATGAGATTCTATGGGTTCTATGACTTCTCCTTCTAAATCGAATAACCTTTCTATGGAAACGACAGGATTTCCTTTTGGGATACGAGTATCTCCTTTCCGACGCACATTTCCTTCTTTACTGCATCGCTCACTCCATTACATTGACGAATTAACATAGAGATTGCGTCGCTATGGAATATTATAGGTTCTATGACTTCTCCTTCTAAATCGAGTAACGTATCTATGGAAACGACTGGATTTTCTTTTGGGATACGAGTATCTCCTATCTGATGCACTATTCTTTCTTTACTGCATCCCTCACTCCCTCCCATTGACGAATTAACACAGAAATTGCGTCGCTTTGAAATAATATGGGATTTGAGACTTCTGTTTCAAAATCGAGTAACGTTTCTATGGAAACGACAGGATTTGATTTTGGGATGCGAGTATCTCCTTTCCGATGCACTATTCCTGCTTTACTGCATCCCTCGCTCCGACACATTGACGATTTAAATCAGTAATTGCGTCGCTATGAAATACTGTGTGTTCTATAACTTTTCCTTCTAAATAGTGTTACGCTTCTATGGAAACGACATGATTTTCTTTTGGGATACGAGTATCTCCTTCCTGATGCACTATTCTTTCTTTACTGCTTCCCTCCCTCCCTCACATTGACGAATCAATACAAAAATTGCGTCGCTATGAAATACAATGGGCCCTGGTGACTTTTCCTTCTAAATCGAGTAACGTTTCTATGGAAACGACAGGATCTTCTTTTGGGATCCGAGTATCTCCTTTCCGATGCACTATTCCTTCTTTACTGCATCCCTCGCTCCCTCACATTGACGAATTAACACAGAAATTGATCGCTATGAAATGCTATGTGATCTATGACTTCTCCTTCTAAATCGAGTAACGTTTCTATGGAAACGACAGGATTCTCTTTTGGGATACATGTATCTCCTTTGCGATGCACTATTCCTTCTTTACTGTATCCCTCGCTTTCTCACACTGACGAATTAACACAAAAATTGCGTCACTATGAAATACAATGGGATCTGTGACTTCTCCTTCTGAATCGAGTAACGTTTCAATGGAAACGACAGGTTCTTCTTTTGGGATACGAGTATCTCATTTCCGATGCACTATTCCTTCTTTACTGCATCCCTCGCTCCCTCACACTGGCGAATTAACACAGATATTGCGTCGCTATGAAATACTATCAGTTCTATGGCTTCTCCTTCTAAATCGAGTAACGTTTCTATGGAAACGACCGGAGTTTCTTTTGGGATACGAGTATCTCCTGTCCGATGCACTATTCCTTCTTTACTGCATCCCTCGCTCCCTCACATTGACGATTTAACACAGATATTGCGTCGCTATGAAATACTATGTGTTCTATGACTTCTCCTTCTACATCGAGTTACGTTTCAATGGAAACGACAGGATTTTCTTTTGGAATGCGAGTATCTCCTTTCCGATGCACTATTCCCTCTATACTGCATCCCTCGCTTTCTCACACTGACGAATCAACACAAAAATTGCGTCGCTGTGAAATACAATGGGCTCTGTGACTTCTCCTTCTAATTCGAGTAACGTTTCTATGGAAACGACAGGATCTTCTTTTGGGATACGAGTATCTCCTTTCCGATGCACTATTCCTTCTTTACTGCATCCCTCCCTCACATTGACGAATTAACACAGAAATTGATCGCCATGAAATACTATGTGTTCTATGACTTCTCCTTCTAAATCGAGTAACGTTTCTATGGAAACGACAGGATTCTCTTTTGGGAGACAAGTATCTCCTTTGCGATGCACTATTCCTTCTTTACTGCATCCCTCGCTATCTCACACTGACGAATCAACACAAAAATTGCGTCGCTATGAAATACAGTGGGCTCTGTGACTTCTCCTTCTAAATCGAGTAACGTTTCAATGGAAACGACAGGATCTTCTTTTGGCATACGAGTATCTCATTTCCGATGCACTATTCCTTCTTTACTGCATCCCTCGCTCCCTCACACTGGCGAATTAACACAGATATTGCGTCGCTATGAAATACTATGTGTTCTATGACTTCTCCATCTAAATCGAGTTACGTTTCAATGGAAACGACAGGATTTTCTTTTGGAATACGAGTATCTCCTTTCCGATGCACTATTCCCTCTATACTGCATCCCTCGCTTTCACACACTGACGAATCAACACAAAAATTGCGTCGCAATGAAATACAATGGGCTCTGTGACTTCTCCTTCTAAATCGAGTAACGTTTCTATGGAAACGACAGGATCTTCTTTTGGGATACGAGTATCTCCTTTCCGATGCACTATTCCTTCTTTACTGCATCCCTGCCTCACATTGACGAATTAACACAGAAATTGATCGCCATGAAATACTATGTGTTCTATGACTTCTCCTTCTAAATCGAGTAACGTTTCTATGGAAACGACAGGATTCTCTTTTGGGAGACAAGTATCTCCTTTGCGATGCACTATTCCTTCTTTTTCTGCATCCCTCGCTATCCCACACTGACGAATCAACACAAAAATTGCGTCGCTATGAAATACAGTGGGCTCTGTGACTTCTCCTTCTAAATCGAGTAACGTTTCAATGGAAACGACAGGATCTTCTTTTGGGATACGAGTATCTCATTTCCGATGCACTATTCCTTCTTTACTGCATCCCTCGCTCCCTCACACTGGCGAATTGACACAGAGATTGTGTCGCTATGAAATACTATCAGTTCTATGGCTTCTCCTTCTAAATCGAGTAACGTTTCTATGGAAACGTCAGGATTTTCTTTTGGGATACGATTATCTCCTCTCCGATACACTATTTCTTCTCTACTGCATACCTGCCTCCCTCTCATTGACGAAGTAACACAGAAATTGCGTCGCTATCAATTAATTTGGGTTCCATGTCTACTCCTTCTAAATCGAGTAACGTTTCTATGGAAACGACAGGATTTTCTTTTGGATACGAGATTCTCCTCTCCCATCAACTATTCCTTCTTTACTGAATCCCTCGCTCCCTCACATTGTCGAATTAACACAGAAATTGCGTTGCTATGAATTACTATGTGTTCTATGACATCTCCTTCCAACTCGAGTAACATTTCTATGGAGGCGCCTGAATTTTCATTTGGGATACGACTATCTCCTTTCCGATGCACTATTCCGTCTTTACCTCATCCCTCGCTAACTCCCATTAAAGAATTGACACAGAAATTGATCGCTATGAAATACTATGGGTTCTATGACTTCTCCTTCTGAATCGAGTAACGTTTCAATGGAAACGGCAGGATTTTCTTTTGGGATACGATTATCTCCTCTCCGATGCACTATTTCTTCTCTACTGCATACCTGCCTCCCTCACATTGACGAAGTAACACAGAAATTGCGTCGCTATCAATTAATTTGGGTTCCATGTCTACTCCTTCTAAATCGAGTAACGTTTCTATGGAAACGACAGGATTTTCTTTTGGGATACGAGTATCTCATTTACGATGCACTATTCCATCTTTACTGCATGAATCGCTCGCTCACATTGACGAATTAACATAGAAATTGCGTCGCTATGAAATACTGAGGGTTCTATGACTTCTCCTTCTAAATCGAGTAACGTTTCTAGGGAAACTACTGGATTTTGTTTTGGGATACGACTATCTCCTTTCCGATGCATTATCCCTTTTTTACAGCATCCCTCACTCTCTAACATTGACGAATTAACACAGAAATTGCGTCGCTCTGAATTACTATGGGTTCTATGACTTCTATTTCTAAATTGACTAATGTTTCTATGGAAACGACAGCATTTTCTTTTGGGATACGACTATCTCCTTTCCGATCAATATTTCCTTCTTTACTGCATCCCTCACTCCCTCACATTGACGAATGAACACAGAAATTGCGTTTATATAAAATACTATGGGTTCTATGACTACTCCTTCCAACAAGAGTGAAGTTTCTATGGCAACGACAGGATTTTCTTTTGGGATACGAGTATCTCCTTTCCGAAGCACTATTCCCTCTTTACTGCATACCTCGCTTTCTAACACTGACGAATCAACACAAAAATTGCGTCGCTATGAAATACAATGGGCTCTGTGACTTCTCCTTTTAAATCGAGTAACGTTTCTATGGATACGACAGGATCCTCTTTTGGGATACGAGTATCTCATTTCCGATGCACTATTCCTTTCTTACTGCATCCCTCGCTCCCTCACATTGACGATTTAACACAGATATTGCGTCGCTATGAAATACTATGTGTTCTATGACTTCTCCTTCTAAATCGAGTAACGTTTCTATGGAAACGACAGGATTTTCTTTTGGGATACGAGTATCTCCTTTCCGAAGCACTATTCCTTCTCTACTTCATACCTCGCTTTCTCACACTGACGAATCAACACAAAAATTGCGTCGCTATGAAATACAATGGGCTCTGTGACTTCTCCTTCTAAATCGAGTAACGTTTCTACGGAAACGACAGGATTTTCTTTTGGGATACGAGTATCTCCTTTCCGATGCTCTATTTCTTCCTCACTGCATCCCTCTTTCCGTTACATTGACGTATTAACACAGAAATTGCGTCGCTATGAGATACTATGTGTTCTATGAATTCACCTTCTATATATAGTAACATTACCATGGAAACGACAGGATTTTCTTTTGGGATACGAGTCTCTCCTTTCCGATGCTCTATTCCTTCTTTTTCTGCATCCCTCGCTCTCTCAAACTGACGAATTAACACTGAAATTTTTCGCTACGGTATACTATGGGTTCTATGTCTTCTCCTTCTAAATCGAGTAACGTTTCTATGGTAACGACAGAATTTTCTTTTGGGATACGAGTATTTCCTTTCCGAGGCACTATTCATTCTTTACTGCATCCCTCGCTCCCTCACATAGACGAATGAACACAGGAATTGCGTTGCTATGATATAGTGTGGGTTCTATGACGTCTCCTTCCAGCTCGAATAACGTTTCTATCGAAAACACAGGATTTCCTTTTGGGATGCGACGATCTCCTTTCCAATGCTCTATTCCTTCTTTACTGCATCCCTCGCTCTCTCACGTAGACGAATTAACACAGAAATTGATCGCAATGAGATACTATGGGTTCTATGACATCTCCTTCCAACTCTAGTAACGTTTCTATGGAAACGACAGGATTTTCTTTTGGGATACGAGTAGCTCCTTTCCGATGCACTACTCCTCCCTTACTGCATCCCTCGCTAACTCGCATTGACGAATTAACACAGAGATTGCATCGCTAAGAGATTCTATGGGTTCTTTGACATCTCCTTCTAAATCGAATAACGTTTCTATGGAAGCGGCAGGATTTTCTTTTGGGATACGAATATCTCTTTTCCGAAGTTCTATTCCATCTTTACTGCATCACTCGTACCCTCACATTGACGAATTAACACAGAAATTGCACCGCTATGAAATACTATGTGGTCTATGACATCTCCTTCTAAATCGAGTAACGTTTCTCTGGAAGCGACAGAATTTACATTTGGGATACGAGTATCTCCTTTCCGATGTACTATTCCTTCTTTACTACATCCCTCGCTCCCTCACACTGACGTATTAACACAGAAATTGTGTCGCTATGAAATACTATCAGTTCTATGACTTCTCCTTGTAATTCGAGTAACGTTTCTATGGAAACGACAGGATTTTCTTTTGGGATACGAATATCTCATTACCGATGCACCATTCCTTCTTTACAGCTTCACTCGCTCCCACACAATGACGAATTAACACAGAAATTGCGTCGCTATGAAGTACTATGGGTTCAATGACTTCTCCATCTAAATCGAGTAACGTTTCAATGGAAAGGGCAGGATTTTCTTTTGGGATACGACTACCTCCTTTCCCATGCTCTATTCCTTCTTTACTGCATCCCTCGCTCGCTCACATTTACGAATTAACACAAAAATTGCGTCGCTATGAAATACTATGAGTTCTATGGCCCCTCCTTCTAAATCGAGTAACGTGTCTATGGAAACGACAGGATTTTCTTTTGGGATACGCGTATCCCGTTTCCGATGCACCATTCCTATCTTACTGCATCCCTCGCCCCCTCACATTGACGTATTAACACAGAAATTGCGTCGCTATGAATTACTATCAGTTCTATGGCTGCTCCTTCTATATCGAGAAACGTTTCTATAAAAACGACAGGATTTTCTTTTGGGATACGAGTATTTCCTTTCCGATGCACTATCCGTTCTTTACTGCATCAGTCGCTCCCTCACACTGACGAATGAACACAGAAATTGCGTTTATATGAAATACTATGGCTTCTATGACAACTCCTTCCAACTCGAGTGACGTTTCTATGGAAGCGACAGGATTTTCTTTTGGGATACGACTATCTCCCTTCCGTTGCACTATTCCTTCTTTACTGCATTCCTCGCTGTCTCACACTGACGAATCAACACAAAAATTGCGTCGCTATGAAATACAATGCGCTCTGTGAATGCTCCTTCTAAATCGAGTAACGTTTCTATGGAAACAACAGGATCTCCTTTTGGGATACGAGTATCTCATTTCCGATGCACTATTCCTTCTTTACTGCATCCCTCCCTCCCTCACACTGGCGAATTAACACAGAAATTGCGTCGCTATGAAATACTGTCAGTTCTATGGCTTCTCCTTCTACATCGAGTATCGTTTCTATGGAAACGACAGGATTTTCTTTTGGGATACGAGTATTTCCTTTCCGATGCACTATCCGTTCTTTACTGCATCACTCGCTCCCTCGCATTGACGTATGAACACAGACATTGCGTTGCTATGATATACTATGGGTTCTACGACATCTCCTTCCAACTCGAGTAACGTTTCTATGGAAACTTGAGGATTTTCTTTTGGGATCCGGGTACCTCCTTTCCGATGCACTATTCCTTCTTTACTGCATCCCTCGATCCCTCAAATGGACGAATTAACACAGAAATTGGTCGCTATGAAATACTATGGGTTCTACGTCCCTCCTTCTAAATGTAGTAACGTTTCTATGGAAACGACAGGATTTTATTTTGGGATACGAGTATTTCCTTTCCGATGAACTATTCGCTCTTTACTGCTTCCCTCGCTAACTCACATTGACGAATTAACACAGAGATTGCGTCGCTAAGAGATTCTATGGGTTCCATGACTTCTCCTTCTAAATCGAGTAACGTTTCTATGGAAACGACAGGATTCTCTTTTGGGATACATGTATCTCCTTTGCGATGCACTATTCCTTCTTTACTGTATCCCTCGCTTTCTCACACTAACGAATCAACACAAAAATTGCGTCACTATGAAATACAATGGGATCTGTGACTTCTCCTTCTGAATAGAGTAACGTTTCAATGGAAACGACAGGATCTTCTTTTGGGATACGAGTATCTCATTTCCGATGCACTATTCCTTCTTTACTGCATCCCTCGCTCCCTCACACTGGCGAATTAACACAGAAATTGCGTCGCTATGAAATACTATCAGTTCTATGGCTTCTCCTTCTAAATCGAGTAACGTTTCTATGGAAACGACAGGAGTTTCTTTTGGGATACGAGTATCTCCTTTCCGATGCACTTTTCCTTCTTTACTGCATCCCTCGCTCCCTCACATTGACGATTTAACACAGATATTGCGTCGCTATGAAATACTATGTGTTCTATGACTTCTCCTTCTAAATCGAGTTACGTTTCAATGGAAACGACAGGATTTTCTTTTGGGATACGAGTATCTCCTTTCCGATGCACTATTCCTTCTTTACTACATCCCTCGCTCCCTCACATTGACGAATTAACACAGAAATTGATCGCTATGAAATACTATGGTTTCTATGACTTCTCAATCTAAATCGAGTAACGTTTCTATGGAAACGACAGGATTTTCTTTTGGGATACGAGATTCTCCTCTCCCATCAACTATTCCTTCTTTACTGAATCCCTCGCTCCCTCACATTGTCGAATTAACACAGAAATTGCGTTGCTATGAATTACTATGTGTTCTATGACATCTCCTTCCAACTCGAGTAACATTTCTATGGAGGCGCCAGAATTTTCATTTGGGATACGACTATCTCCTTTCCGATGCACTATTCCGTCTTTACCTCATCCCTCGCTCCCTCCCATTAAAGAATTGACACAGAAATTGATCGCTATGAAATACTATGGGTTCTATGACTTCTCCTTCTGAATCGAGTAACGTTTCAATGGAAACGGCAGGATTTTCTTTTGGGATACGATTATCTCCTCTCCGATGCACTATTTCTTCTCTACTGCATACCTGGCTCCCTCACATTGACGAAGTAACACAGAAATTGCGTCGCTATCAATTAATTTTGGTTCCATGTCTACTCCTTCTAAATCGAGTAACGTTTCTATGGAAACGACAGGATTTTCTTTTGGGATACGAGTATCTCATTTACGATGCACTATTCCATCTTTACTGCATGAATCGCTCGCTCACATTGACGAATTAACATAGAAATTGCGTCGCTATGAAATACTGAGGGTTCTATGACTTCTCCTTCTAAATCGAGTAACGTTTCTATGGAAACTACTGGATTTAGTTTTGGGATACGACTATCTCCTTTCCGATGCATTATCCCTTCTTTACAGCATCCCTCACTCTCTAACATTGACGCTCTGAATTACTATGGGTTCTATGACTTCTATTTCTAAATTGACTAATGTTTCTATGGAAACGACAGGATTTTCTTTTGGGATACGACTATCTCCTTTCCGATCAATATTTTCTTCTTTACTGCATCCCTCACTCCCTCACATTGACGAATGAACACAGAAATTGCGTTTATATAAAATACTATGGGTTCTATGACTACTCCTTCCAACAAGAGTGAAGTTTCTATGGCAACGACAGGATTTTCTTTTGGGATACGAGTATCTCCTTTCCGAAGCACTATTCCCTCTTTACTGCATACCTCGCTTTCTAACACTGACGAATCAACACAAAAATTGCGTCGCTATGAAATACAATGGGCTCTGTGACTTCTCCTTTTAAATCGAGTAACGTTTCTATGGATACGACAGGATCCTCTTTTGGGATACGAGTATCTCATTTCCGATGCACTATTCCTTTCTTACTGCATCCCTCGCTCCCTCACATTGACGATTTAACACAGATATTGCGTCGCTATGAAATACTATGTGTTCTGTGACTTCTCCTTCTAAATCGAGTAACGTTTCTACGGAAACGACAGGATTTTCTTTTGGGATACGAGTATCTCCTTTCCGATGCTCTATTTCTTCCTCACTGCATCCCTCTTTCCGTTACATTGACGTATTAACACAGAAATTGCGTCGCTATGAGATACTATGTGTTCTATGAATTCACCTTCTATATATAGTAACATTACCATGGAAACGACAGGATTTTCTTTTGGGATACGAGTCTCTCCTTTCCGATGCTCTATTCCTTCTTTTTCTGCATCCCTCGCTCTCTCAAACTGACGAATTAACACTGAAATTTTTCGCTACGGTATACTATGGGTTCTATGTCTTCTCCTTCTAAATCGAGTAACGTTTCTATGGTAACGACAGAATTTTCTTTTGGGATACGAGTATTTCCTTTCCGAGGCACTATTCATTCTTTACTGCATCCCTCGCTCCCTCACATAGACGAATGAACACAGGAATTGCGTTGCTATGATATAGTATAGGTTCTATGACGTCTCCTTCCAGCTCGAATAACGTTTCTATCGAAAACACAGGATTTCCTTTTGGGATGCGACGATCTCCTTTCCAATGCTCTATTCCTTCTTTACTGCATCCCTCGCTCTCTCACGTAGACGAATTAACACAGAAATTGATCGCAATGAGATACTATGGGTTCTATGACATCTCCTTCCAACTCTAGTAACGTTTCTATGGAAACGACAGGATTTTCTTTTGGGATACGAGTAGCTCCTTTCCGATGCACTACTCCTCCCTTACTGCATCCCTCGCTAACTCGCATTGACGAATTATCACAGAGATTGCATCGCTAAGAGATTCTATGGGTTCTATGACATCTCCTTCTAAATCGAATAACGTTTCTATGGAAGCGGCAGGATTTTCTTTTGGGATACGAATATCTCTTTTCCGAAGTTCTATTCCATCTTTACTGCATCACTCGTACCCTCACATTGACGAATTAACACAGAAATTGCACCGCTATGAAATACTATGTGGTCTATGACATCTCCTTCTAAATCGAGTAACGTTTCTCTGGAAGCGACAGAATTTACATTTGGGATACGAGTATCTCCTTTCCGATGTACTATTCCTTCTTTACTACATCCCTCGCTCCCTCACACTGACGTATTAACACAGAAATTGTGTCGCTATGAAATACTATCAGTTCTATGACTTCTCCTTGTAATTCGAGTAACGTTTCTATGGAAACGACAGGATTTTCTTTTGGGATACGAATATCTCATTACCGATGCACCATTCCTTCTTTACAGCTTCACTCGCTCCCACACAATGACGAATTAACACCGAAATTGCGTCGCTATGAAGTACTATGGGTTCAATGACTTCTCCATCTAAATCGAGTAACGTTTCAATGGAAAGGGCAGGATTTTCTTTTGGGATACGACTACCTCCTTTCCCATGCTCTATTCCTTCTTTACTGCATCCCTCGCTCGCTCAGATTTACGAATTAACACAGAAATTGCGTCGCTATGAAATACTATGAGTTCTATGGCCCCCCCTTCTAAATCGAGTAACGTGTCTATGGAAACGACAGGATTTTCTTTTGGGATACGAGTATCCCGTTTCCGATGCACCATTCCTATCTTACTGCATCCCTCGCCCCCTCACATTGACGTATTAACACAGAAATTGCGTCGCTATGAATTACTATCAGTTCTATGGCTGCTCCTTCTATATCGAGAAACGTTTCTATAAAAACGACAGGATTTTCTTTTGGGATACGAGTATTTCCTTTCCGATGCACTATTCCTTCGTTACTGCATCACTCGCTCCCACACATTGACGAATTAACGCAGAAATTGCGTCGCTATGAAATACTATGGGTTCTAAGACTAATCCTTCCATAAAGAGTAACGTTTCTATGGAAACGTCAGAATTTTCTTTTGGGATACGAGTATTTCCTTTCCGATGCACTATCCGTTCTTTACTGCATCAGTCGCTTCCTCACACTGACGAATGAACACAGAAATTGCGTTTATATGAAATACTATGGATTCTATGACAACTCCTTCCAACTCGAGTGACGTTTCTATGGAAGCGACAGGATTTTCTTTTGGGATACGACTATCTCCCTTCCGTTGCACTATTCCTTCTTTACTGCATTCCTCGCTGTCTCACACTGACGAATCAACACAAAAATTGCGTCGCTATGAAATACAATGGGCTCTGTGAATGCTCCTTCTAAATCGAGTAACGTTTCTATGGAAACAACAGGATCTCCTTTTGGGATACGAGTATCTCATTTCCGATGCACTATTCCTTCTTTACTGCATCCCTCGCTCCCTCACACTGGCGAATTAACACAGAAATTGCGTCGCTATGAAATACTATCAGTTCTATGGCTTCTCCTTCTACATCGAGTATCGTTTCTATAAAAACGACAGGATTTTCTTTTGGGATCCGGGTACCTCCTTTCCGATGCACTATTCCTTCTTTACTGCATCCCTCGATCCCTCAAATGGACGAATTAACACAGAAATTGGTCGCTATGAAATACTATGGGTTCTACGTCCCTCCTTCTAAATGTAGTAACGTTTCTATGGAAACGACAGGATTTTATTTTGGAATACGAGTATTTCCTTTCCGATGAACTATTCGCTCTTTACTGCTTCCCTCGCTAACTCACATTGACGAATTAACACAGAGATTGCGTCGCTAAGAGATTCTATGGGTTCCATGACTTCTTCTTCTAAATCGAATAACTTTTCTATGGAAACAACAGGATTTCCTTTTGGGATACGAGTATCTCCTTTCCGATGCACATTTTTTCTTTACTGCATCGCTCGCTCCATCACATTGACGAATGAACACAGAGATTGCGTCGCTATGAAAAATTATGGGTTCTATGACTTCTCCTTCTAAATCGAGTAACCTTTCTATGGAAACGACAGGATTCTCTTTTGGGATACATGTATCTCCTTTGCGATGCACTATTCCTTCTTTACTGTATCCCTCGCTTTCTCACACTAACGAATCAACACAAAAATTGCGTCACTATGAAATACAATGGGATCTGTGACTTCTCCTTCTGAATCGAGTAACGTTTCAATGGAAACGACAGGATCTTCTTTTGGGATACGAGTATCTCATTTCCGATGCACTATTCCTTCTTTACTGCATCCCTCGCTCCCTCACACTGGCGAATTAACACAGAAATTGCGTCGCTATGAAATACTATTAGTTCTATGGCTTCTCCTTCTAAATCGAGTAACGTTTCTATGGAAACGACAGGAGTTTCTTTTGGGATACGAGTATCTCCTTTCCGATGCACTATTCCTTCTTTACTGCATCCCTCGCTCCCTCACATTGACGATTTAACACAGATATTGCGTCGCTATGAAATACTATGTGTTCTATGACTTCTCCTTCCAAATCGAGTTACGTTTCAATGGAAACGACAGGATTTTCTTTTGGGATACGAGTATCTCCTTTCCGATGCACTATTCCCTCTATACTGCATCCCTCGCTTTCTCACACTGACGAATCAACACAAAAAATGCGTCGCTATGAAATACAATGGGCTCTGTGACTTCTCCTTCTAAATCGAGTAACGTTTCTATGGAAACGACAGGATCTTCTTTTGGGATACGAGTATCTCCTTTCCGATGCACTATTCCTTCTTTACTGCATCCCTCCCTCACATTGACGAATTAACACAGAAATTGATCGCCATGAAATACTATGTGTTGTATGACTTCTCCTTCTAAATCGAGTAACGTTTCTATGGAAACGGCAGGATTCTCTTTTGGGAGACAAGTATCTCCTTTGCGATGCACTATTCCTTCTTTACTGCATCCCTCGCTTTCTCACACTGACGAATCAACACAAAAATTGCGTCGCTATGAAATACAGTGGGCTCTGTGACTTCTCCTTCTAATTCGAGTAACGTTTCAATGGAAACGACAGGATCTTCTTTTGGAATACGTATATCTCATTTCCGATGCACTATTCCTTCTTTACTGCATCCCTCGCTCCCTCACACTGGCGAATTGACACAGAGATTGCGTCGCTATGAAATACTATCAGTTCTATGGCTTCTCCTTCTAAATCGAGTAACGTTTCTATGGAAACGACAGGAGTTTCTTTTGGGATACGAGTATCTCCTTTCCGATGCACTATTCCTTCTTTACTACATCCCTCGCTCCCTCACATTGACGATTTAACACAGATATTGCGTCGCTATGAAATACTATGTGTTCTATGACTTCTCCTTCTAAATCGAGTTACATTTCAATGGAAACGGCAGGATCCTATTTTGGGATACGAGTATCTCATTTCCGATACACTATTCATTCTTTACTGCATCCCTCGCTCCCTAACACTGTCGAATTAACACAGAAATGGCTTCGCTATGAAATACAATGGGTTCTATGTCTTCTCCTTCTAAATCGAGTAACGTTTCTATGGAAGCAACAGGATTTTCTTTTGGGATATGAGTATCTCCTTTACGATGCACTATTCCTTCTTTACTTCAGCCCTCGCTCCCTTCCATTGACGAATTAACACAGAAATTGATCGCTATGAAATACTATGGTTTCTATGACTTCTCAATCTAAATCGAGTAACGTTTCTATGGAAACGACAGGATTTTCTTTTGGGATACGAGAATCTCCTCTCCCATCAACTGTTCCTTCTTTACTGAATCCCTCGCTCCCTCACATTGTCGAATTAACACAGAAATTGCGTTGCTATGAATTACTATGGGTTCTATGACATCTCCTTCCAACTCGAGTAACATTTCTATGGAGGCGCCAGGATTTTCATTTGGGATACGACTATCTCCTTTCCGATGCACTATTCCTTCTTTACCTCATCCCTCGCTCCCTCCCATTAAAGATTTGACACAGAAATTGATCGCTATGAAATACTATGGGTTCTATGACTTCTCCTTCTGAATCGAGTAACGTTTCAATGGAAACGACAGGATTTTCTTTTGGGATACGATTATCTCCTCTCCGATGCACTATTTCTTCTCTACTGCATACCTGGCTCCCTCACATTGACGAAGTAACACAGAAATTTCGTCGCTATCAATTAATTTGGGTTCCATGTCTACTCCTTCTAAATCGAGTAACGTTTCTATGGAAACGACAGGATTTTCTTTTGGGATACGACTATCTCCTTTCCGATCAATATTTCCTTCTTTACTGCATCCCTCACTCCCTCACATTGACGAATGAACACAGAAATTGCGTTTATATAAAATACTATGGGTTCTATGACAACTCCTTCCAACAAGAGTGAAGTTTCTATGGAAACGACAGGATTTTCTTTTGGGATACGAGTATCTCCTTTCCGAAGCACTATTCCTTCTTTACTGCATACCTCGCTTTCTCACACTGACGAATCAATACAAAAATTGCGTCGCTATGAAATACAATGGGCTCTGTGACTTCTCCTTTTAAATCGAGTAACGTTTCTATGGATACGACAGGATACTCTTTTGGGTTACGAGTATCTCATTTCCGATGCACTATTCCTTTTTTACTGCATCCCTCGCTCCCTCACATTGACGATTTAACACAGATATTGCGTCGCTATGAAATACTATGTGTTCTATGACTTCTCCTTCTAAATCGAGTAACGTTTCTATGGAAACGACAGGATTTTCTTTTGGGATACGAGTATCTCCTTTCCGAAGCACTAGTCCTTCTTTACTTCATACCTCGGTTTCTCACACTGACGAATCAACACAAAAATTGCGTCGCTATGAAATACAATGGGCTCTGTGACTTCTCCTTCTAAATCGAGTAACGTTTCTACGGAAACGACAGGATTTTCTTTTGGGATACGAGTATCTCCTTTCCGATGCTCTATTTCTTCCTCACTGCATCCCTCTTTCCGTTACATTGACGTATTAACACAGAAATTGCATCGCTATGAGATACTATGTGTTCTATGACTTCACCTTCTATATATAGTAACATTACCATGGAAACGACAGGATTTTCTTTTGGGATACGAGTCTCTCCTTTCCGATGCTCTATTCCTTCTTTTTCTGCATCCCTCGCTCTCTCAAATTGACGGATTAACACTGAAATTTGTCGCTACGGTATACTATGGGTTCTATGACTTCTCCTTCTAAATCGATTAACGTTTCTATGGTAACGACAGAATTTTCTTTTGGGATACGAGTATTTCCTTTCCAATGCACCATTCCTTCTTTACAGCTTCACTCGCTCCCACACAATGACGAATTAATACAGAAATTGCGTCGCTATGAAGTACTATGGGTTCTATGACTTCTCCTTCTATAACAAGTAACGTGTCAATGGAAACGACCGGATTTTCTTTTGGGATACGAGTATTCCCTTTCCGATGCATTATTCCTTCTTTTCTGCATCCCTCACTTCCTCACATTGAAGAATTGACACAATTATTGCGTGGCTATGAAATACTATGTGTTCGATGACTTAACCTTCTATATATAGTAACATTACCATGGAAACGACAGGATTTTCTTTTGGGATACGAGTCTCTCCTTTCCGATGCTCTATTCCTTCTTTTTCTGCATCCCTCGCTCTCTCAAACTGACGAATTATCACTGAAATTTTTCGCTACGGTATACTATGGGTTCTATGTCTTCTCTTTTGTATTTGGAGTAACGTTTCCATGGTAACGACAGAATTTTCTTTTGGGATACGAGTATTTCCTTTCCGATGCACTATTCCTTCTTTACTGCATCACTCGCTCCCTCACATAGACGAATGAACACAGAAATTGCGTTGCTATGATATAGTATGGGTTCTATGACGACTCCTTCCAGCTCGAATAACGTTTCTATCGAAACAACAGGATTTCCTTTTGGGATGCGACGATCTCCTTTCCAATGCTCTATTCCTTCTTTACTGCATCCCCCGCTCTCTCACGTAGACGAATTAACACAGAAATTGATCGCTATGAGATACTATGGGTTCTATGACATCTCCTTCCAACTCTAGTAACATTTCTATGGAAACGACAGGATTTTCTTTTGGGATACGAGTAGCTCCTTTCCGATGCACTACTCCTTCCTTACTGCATCCCTCGCTAACTCGCATTGACGAATTATCACAGAGATTGCATCGCTAAGAGATTCTATGGGTTCTATGACATCTCCTACTAAATCGAGTAACGTTTCTATGGAAGCGACAGGATTTTCTTTTGGGATACAAATATCTCCTTTCCGAAGTTCTATTCCATCTTTACTGCATCACTCGTTCCCTCACATTGACGAATTAACACAGAAATTGCACCGATATGAAATACTATGTGATCTATGACATCTCCTTCTAAATCGAGTAACGTTTCTCTGGAAGCGACAGAATTTACATTTGGGATACGAGTATCTCCTTTCCGATGTACTATTCCTTCTTTACTACATCCCTCGCTCCCTCACACTGACGTATTAACACAGAAATTGTGTCGCTATGAAATACTATCAGTTCTATGACTTCACCTTGTAATTCGAGTAACGTTTCTATGAAAACGACAGGATTTTCTTTCGGGATACGAGTATCCAGTTTCCGATGCACCATTCCTATCTTACTGCATCCCTCGCCCCCTCACATTGACGTATTAACACAGAAATTGCGTCGCTATGAATTACTATGGGTTCTATGACTTCTCCTTCTATAACGAGTAACGTGTCTATGGAAACGACCGGATTTTCTTTTGGGATACGAGTATTCCCTTTCCGATGCATTATTCCTTCTTTTCTGCATCCCTCACTCCCTCACATTGACGAATTGACACAATTATTGCGTGGCTATGAAATACTATGTGTTCTATGAAATCTCCTTCTAAATCGAAAAACGTTTCATTGGAAACGACAGGATTTTCTTTTGGGATTCAACTATCTCCTTTCCGATGCACAATTCCTTCTTTACTGTATCCCTCGCTTTCTCACACTAACGAATCAACACAAAAATTGCGTCACTATGAAATACAATGGGATCTGTGACTTCTCCTTCTGAATCGAGTAACGTTTCAATGGAAACGACAGGATCTTCTTTTGGGATACGAGTATCTCATTTCCGATGCACTATTCCTTCTTTACTGCATCCCTCGCTCCCTCACACTGGCGAATTAACACAGAAATTGCGTCGCTATGAAATACTATTAGTTCTATGGCTTCTCCTTCTAAATCGAGTAACGTTTCTATGGAAACGACAGGAGTTTCTTTTGGGATACGAGTATCTCCTTTCCGATGCACTATTCCTTCTTTACTGCATCCCTCGCTCCCTCACATTGACGATTTAACACAGATATTGCGTCGCTATGAAATACTATGTGTTCTATGACTTCTCCTTCCAAATCGAGTTACGTTTCAATGGAAACGACAGGATTTTCTTTTGGGATACGAGTATCTCCTTTCCGATGCACTATTCCCTCTATACTGCATCCCTCGCTTTCTCACACTGACGAATCAACACAAAAAATGCGTCGCTATGAAATACAATGGGCTCTGTGACTTCTCCTTCTAAATCGAGTAACGTTTCTATGGAAACGACAGGATCTTCTTTTGGGATACGAGTATCTCCTTTCCGATGCACTATTCCTTCTTTACTGCATCCCTCCCTCACATTGACGAATTAACACAGAAATTGATCGCCATGAAATACTATGTGTTGTATGACTTCTCCTTCTAAATCGAGTAACGTTTCTATGGAAACGACAGGATTATCTTTTGGGAGACAAGTATCTCCTTTGCGATGCACTATTCCTTCTTTACTGCATCCCTCGCTTTCTCACACTGACGAATCAACACAAAAATTGCGTCGCTATGAAATACAGTGGGCTCTGTGACTTCTCCTTCTAATTCGAGTAACGTTTCAATGGAAACGACAGGATCTTCTTTTGGAATACGTATATCTCATTTCCGATGCACTATTCCTTCTTTACTGCATCCCTCGCTCCCTCACACTGGCGAATTGACACAGAGATTGCGTCGCTATGAAATACTATCAGTTCTATGGCTTCTCCTTCTAAATCGAGTAACGTTTCTATGGAAACGACAGGAGTTTCTTTTGGGATACGAGTATCTCCTTTCCGATGCACTATTCCTTCTTTACTACATCCCTCGCTCCCTCACATTGACGATTTAACACAGATATTGCGTCGCTATGAAATACTATGTGTTCTATGACTTCTCCTTCTAAATCGAGTTACATTTCAATGGAAACGGCAGGATCCTATTTTGGGATACGAGTATCTCATTTCCGATACACTATTCATTCTTTACTGCATCCCTCGCTCCCTAACACTGTCGAATTAACACAGAAATGGCTTCGCTATGAAATACAATGGGTTCTATGTCTTCTCCTTCTAAATCGAGTAACGTTTCTATGGAAGCAACAGGATTTTCTTTTGGGATATGAGTATCTCCTTTACGATGCACTATTCCTTCTTTACTTCAGCCCTCGCTCCCTTCCATTGACGAATTAACACAGAAATTGATCGCTATGAAATACTATGGTTTCTATGACTTCTCAATCTAAATCGAGTAACGTTTCTATGGAAACGACAGGATTTTCTTTTGGGATACGAGAATCTCCTCTCCCATCAACTGTTCCTTCTTTACTGAATCCCTCGCTCCCTCACATTGTCGAATTAACACAGAAATTGCGTTGCTGTGAATTACTATGGGTTCTGTGACATCTCCTTCCAACTCGAGTAACATTTCTATGGAGGCGCCAGGATTTTCATTTGGGATACGACTATCTCCTTTCCGATGCACTATTCCTTCTTTACCTCATCCCTCGCTCCCTCCCATTAAAGATTTGACACAGAAATTGATCGCTATGAAATACTATGGGTTCTATGACTTCTCCTTCTGAATCGAGTAACGTTTCAATGGAAACGACAGGATTTTCTTTTGGGATACGATTATCTCCTCTCCGATGCACTATTTCTTCTCTACTGCATACCTGGCTCCCTCACATTGACGAAGTAACACAGAAATTGCGTCGCTATCAATTAATTTGGGTTCCATGTCTACTCCTTCTAAATCGAGTAACGTTTCTATGGAAACGACAGGATTTTCTTTTGGGATACGACTATCTCCTTTCCGATCAATATTTCCTTCTTTACTGCATCCCTCACTCCCTCACATTGACGAATGAACACAGAAATTGCGTTTATATAAAATACTATGGGTTCTATGACAACTCCTTCCAACAAGAGTGAAGTTTCTATGGAAACGACAGGATTTTCTTTTGGGATACGAGTATCTCCTTTCCGAAGCACTATTCCTTCTTTACTGCATACCTCGCTTTCTCACACTGACGAATCAATACAAAAATTGCGTCGCTATGAAATACAATGGGCTCTGTGACTTCTCCTTTTAAATCGAGTAACGTTTCTATGGATACGACAGGATACTCTTTTGGGTTACGAGTATCTCATTTCCGATGCACTATTCCTTTTTTACTGCATCCCTCGCTCCCTCACATTGACGATTTAACACAGATATTGCGTCGCTATGAAATACTATGTGTTCTATGACTTCTCCTTCTAAATCGAGTAACGTTTCTATGGAAACGACAGGATTTTCTTTTGGGATACGAGTATCTCCTTTCCGAAGCACTAGTCCTTCTTTACTTCATACCTCGGTTTCTCACACTGACGAATCAACACAAAAATTGCGTCGCTATGAAATACAATGGGCTCTGTGACTTCTCCTTCTAAATCGAGTAACGTTTCTACGGAAACGACAGGATTTTCTTTTGGGATACGAGTATCTCCTTTCCGATGCTCTATTTCTTCCTCACTGCATCCCTCTTTCCGTTACATTGACGTATTAACACAGAAATTGCATCGCTATGAGATACTATGTGTTCTATGACTTCACCTTCTATATATAGTAACATTACCATGGAAACGACAGGATTTTCTTTTGGGATACGAGTCTCTCCTTTCCGATGCTCTATTCCTTCTTTTTCTGCATCCCTCGCTCTCTCAAATTGACGGATTAACACTGAAATTTGTCGCTACGGTATACTATGGGTTCTATGACTTCTCCTTCTAAATCGATTAACGTTTCTATGGTAACGACAGAATTTTCTTTTGGGATACGAGTATTTCCTTTCCAATGCACCATTCCTTCTTTACAGCTTCACTCGCTCCCACACAATGACGAATTAATACAGAAATTGCGTCGCTATGAAGTACTATGGGTTCTATGACTTCTCCTTCTATAACAAGTAACGTGTCAATGGAAACGACCGGATTTTCTTTTGGGATACGAGTATTCCCTTTCCGATGCATTATTCCTTCTTTTCTGCATCCCTCACTTCCTCACATTGAAGAATTGACACAATTATTGCGTGGCTATGAAATACTATGTGTTCGATGACTTAACCTTCTATATATAGTAACATTGCCATGGAAACGACAGGATTTTCTTTTGGGATACGAGTCTCTCCTTTCCGATGCTCTATTCCTTCTTTTTCTGCATCCCTCGCTCTCTCAAACTGACGAATTATCACTGAAATTTTTCGCTACGGTATACTATGGGTTCTATGTCTTCTCTTTTGTATTTGGAGTAACGTTTCCATGGTAACGACAGAATTTTCTTTTGGGATACGAGTATTTCCTTTCCGATGCACTATTCCTTCTTTACTGCATCACTCGCTCCCTCACATAGACGAATGAACACAGAAATTGCGTTGCTATGATATAGTATGGGTTCTATGACGACTCCTTCCAGCTCGAATAACGTTTCTATCGAAACAACAGGATTTCCTTTTGGGATGCGACGATCTCCTTTCCAATGCTCTATTCCTTCTTTACTGCATCCCCCGCTCTCTCACGTAGACGAATTAACACAGAAATTGATCGCTATGAGATACTATGGGTTCTATGACATCTCCTTCCAACTCTAGTAACATTTCTATGGAAACGACAGGATTTTCTTTTGGGATACGAGTAGCTCCTTTCCGATGCACTACTCCTTCCTTACTGCATCCCTCGCTAACTCGCATTGACGAATTATCACAGAGATTGCATCGCTAAGAGATTCTATGGGTTCTATGACATCTCCTACTAAATCGAGTAACGTTTCTATGGAAGCGACAGGATTTTCTTTTGGGATACAAATATCTCCTTTCCGAAGTTCTATTCCATCTTTACTGCATCACTCGTTCCCTCACATTGACGAATTAACACAGAAATTGCACCGATATGAAATACTATGTGATCTATGACATCTCCTTCTAAATCGAGTAACGTTTCTCTGGAAGCGACAGAATTTACATTTGGGATACGAGTATCTCCTTTCCGATGTACTATTCCTTCTTTACTACATCCCTCGCTCCCTCACACTGACGTATTAACACAGAAATTGTGTCGCTATGAAATACTATCAGTTCTATGACTTCACCTTGTAATTCGAGTAACGTTTCTATGAAAACGACAGGATTTTCTTTCGGGATACGAGTATCCAGTTTCCGATGCACCATTCCTATCTTACTGCATCCCTCGCCCCCTCACATTGACGTATTAACACAGAAATTGCGTCGCTATGAATTACTATGGGTTCTATGACTTCTCCTTCTATAACGAGTAACGTGTCTATGGAAACGACCGGATTTTCTTTTGGGATACGAGTATTCCCTTTCCGATGCATTATTCCTTCTTTTCTGCATCCCTCACTCCCTCACATTGACGAATTGACACAATTATTGCGTGGCTATGAAATACTATGTGTTCTATGACTTCTCCTTCTAAATCGAGTAACGTTTCTATGGAAGAGAAAGGATTTTCTTTTCTGATACGAGTATTTCCTTTTCGATGCACTAATCCTTCTTCACTGCATCTCTCGCTCCCTCACACTGACGAATTAACAAAGAAATTGCGGTGCTATGAAATACTATGGATTCTATGACATCTTCCAACTCGAGTAACATTCCAATGGAAACGAGTGGATTTTCTTTTGGGATACGACTATCTCCTTGACGATGCACTATTCCTTCTTTACTGCATCCCTCGCTCCCTCCTATTGACGAATTGACACAGAAATTGATCGCTAAGAAATACTATGGGTTCTATGACTTCTCCTTCTAAATCGAGTAACGTTTCTATGGAAACGACAGGATTTTCTTTTGGGATACGAATATCTCCTTGCCGATGCACTATTCCTTCTTAACTGCATCCCTCGCTGTCTCTCACTGACGAATCAACACAAAAATTGCGTCGCTATGAAATACAATGGGCTCTGTGGCTTCTCCTTCGAAATCGAGTATCGTTTCTATGCAAGCGAGAGGATTTTCATTTGGGATACGAATATCTCATTTCCGATGCACCATTCCTTCTTTACAGCTTCACTCGCTCCCACACAATGACGAATTAACACAGAAATTGCGTCGCTATGAAGTACTATGGGTTCAATGACTTCTCCATCCAAATCGAGTAACGTATCAATGGAAAGGGCAGGATTTTCTTTTGGGATACGAGTCCCCCCTTTGCGGTGCACTATTCCTTGTTTACTGCATCCCTCGCTCCCTCACATTAACAAATTATCACAGAAATTGCATCGTTATGATATATTATAGGTTCTATGACTTCTCCATTTACACTCCTGGAAATTGAAATAAGAACACCGTGAATTCATTGTCCCAGGAAGGGGAAACTTTATTGACACATTCCTGGGGTCAGATACATCACATGATCACACTGACAGAACCACAGGCACATAGACACAGGCAACAGAGCATGCACAATGTCGGCACTAGTACAGTGTATATCGACCTTTCGCAGCAATGCAGGCTGCTATTCTCCCATGGAGACGATCGTAGAGATGCTGGATGTAGTCCTGTGGAACGGCTTGCCATGCCATTTCCACCTGGCGCCTCAGTTGGACCAGCGTTCGTGCTGGACGTGCAGACCGCGTGAGACGACGCTTCATCCAGTTCCAAACATGCTCAATGGGGGACAGATCCGGAGATCTTGCTGGCCAGGGTAGTTGACTTACACCTTCTAGAGCACGTTGGGTGGCACGGGATACATGCGGACGTGCATTGTCCTTTGGAACAGCAAGTTCCCTTGCCGGTCTAGGAATGGTAGAACGATGGGTTCGATGACGGTTTGGATGTACCGTGCACTATTCAGTGTCCCCTCGACGATCACCAGTGGTGTACGGCCAGTGTAGGAGATCGCTCCCCACACCATGATGCCGGGTGTTGGCCCTGTGTGCCTCGGTCGTATGCAGTCCTGATTGTGGCGCTCACCTGCACGGCGCCAAACACGCATACGACCGTCATTGGCACCAAGGCAGAAGCGACTCTCATCGCTGAAGACGACACGTCTCCATTCGTCCCTCCATTCACGCCTGTCGCGACACCACTGGAGGCGGGCTGCACGATGTTGGGGCGTGAGCGGAAGACGGCCTAACGGTGTGCGGGACCGTAGCCCAGCTTCATGGAGACGGTTGCGAATGGTCCTCGCCGATACCCCAGGAGCAACAGTGTCCCTAATTTGCTGGGAAGTGGCGGTGCGGTCCCCTACGGCACTGCGTAGGATCCTACGGTCTTGGCGTGCATCCGTGCGTCGCTGCGGTCCGGTCCCAGGTCGACGGGCACGTGCACCTTCCGCCGACCACTGGCGACAACATCGATGTACTGTAGAGACCTCACGCCCCACGTGTTGAGCAATTCGGCGGTACGTCCACCCGGCCTCCCGCATGCCCACTATACGCCCTCGCTCAAAGTCCGTCAACTGCACATACGGTTCACGTCCACGCTGTCGCGGCATGCTACCAGTGTTAAAGACTGCGATGGAGCTCCGTATGCCACGGCAAACTGGCTGACACTGACGGCGGCGGTGCACAAATGCTGCGCAGCTAGCGCCATTCGACGGCCAACACCGCGGATCCTGGTGTGTCCGCTGTGCCGTGCGTGTGATCATTGCTTGTACAGCCCTCTCGCAGTGTCCGGAGCAAGTATGGTGGGTCTGACACAGCGGTGTCAATGTGTTCTTTTTTCCATTTCCAGGAGTGTATATCGAGTAACGTTTCTATGGTACGGACAGGATTATCTTTTGGGATACGAGTATCTCCTTTCCGATGCACTATTCCTGCTTTACCACATTCCTCGCTCCCTCGCATTGACGAATTAACACAGAAATTGCGTCGCTATGAAATACAATGTATTCTATGACTTCTCCCTCTAAGTGGAGTAACATTTCCATGGAAACGACAGGATTTTCTTTTGGGATACGAGTATCTCCTTCCGGATGCATTATTCCTTCTTTACTGCATCCCTCGCTCCCTCACATTGACATTTTAACACAGAAATTGATCGCTATGAAATACTTTGGGTTCTATGACTCCTCCTTCTAAATCGAGTAACGTTTCTATGGAAACGAAAGGATTTTTTTTTTTGGGATATGACTATCTCCTTTCCGATGCACTATTCCTTCTTTACTGCATCCCTCGCTCTCTCACATTGACGAATTAACACAGAAATTACGTTGCTATATAATACTATGGGTTCTAGGACTTCTCTTTCTAAATCAATTAACGTTTTCATGGAAACGATAGGATTTTATTTTGGGATGCGAGTATCTTCTTTCCGATGCACTATACCTTCTTTACTGCTTACTTCTCTCCCACACATTGACGAATTAACACAGATAATATGGCGCTATGAAATACTATGGGTTCTATGACTACTCCTTCTAAATCAAATAAAGTTTCTATGGAAACGACATGATTTTCTTTTGGGAAACGAGTATCTTCTTTCTGATGCACTATTCCTTCTTTACTGCATACCTCGCTCCCTCACATTGACGAATTAACACATATATTCCGTCGCTATGAAATACAATGGGTTCTATGACATCTCCTTCTAAATCGAGAAACGCTTCTATGGAATCGACAGGATTTTCTTTTGAGATACGACTATCCCCTCTCAGGTGCACTATTCCTTCTTTACTGCATCCCTCGCTCCCTCACAAAGACGAATAAACACAGAAATTGCTTAGCTATGAAAAACTATGTGTCTGTGACTTCTCCTTCTAAATCGAGTAACGTTTCTATGAAAACGACAGGATTCTCTTTTGGGATACGAGTATCTCCTTTCCGATGCACTATTCCTGCTTTACTGCATACCTCGCTCCCTCGCATTGACGAATTAACACACAAATTGCGTCGCTATGAAATGCTATGTGTTCTATGACTTCTCCGTCTAAAACGAGTAACGTTTCTATGGAAACGACAGGATTTTCTTTTGGGATACGAGTATCTCCTTTCCGATGCACAATTCCTTCCTTACTGCATCCCTAGCTCCCTCGAATTGACGAATTAACACAGAAATTGCGTCGCTATGAAATCCAATGGGTTCTATGACTTCACCTTCTAACTCCAGTTACGTTTCTATGGAAACGACAGGATTTTCATTTGGGATACGAGTATCTCCTTTCCGATGCACCATTCCTTCTTTACAGCATCCCTCGCTCAATGACATTGACGAATGAACACAGAAATTGCGTCGCTATGAAATACTTTGAGTTCTATGACTTCTCCTTCTAAATCGAGTAACGTTCCTATTGTAACGACAGGATTTCCTTTTGGAATACGACTATCTCCTTTCCGATCCATTATTCCCCCTTTACTGCATCCCTCGCACCCTCACATTGACGAATTAACACAGAAATAGCGTCGCTATGAAATACAATGTGTTCTATGACTTCTCCTTCTAAATGGAGTAACATTTCTATGGAAACGACAGGATTTTCTTTTGGGATACGAGTATCTCCTTCCCGATGCAGTATTCCTTTTTTACTGCATCCCTCGTTCCCTCACGTTGACGAATTAACACAGAAATTGCGTCGCTCTGAAGTATTATGTGTTCTATGACTTCCTCTTCCAAATCGAGTAACGTTTCAATGGAAACGACAGGATTTTCTTTTGGGATTAGAGTAGCTCCTTTCCGATGCACTGCTCCTTCCTTACTGCATCCCTCGCTAACTCGCATTGACGAATTATCACAGAGATTGCATCGCTAAGAGATTCTATGGGTTCTATGACATCTCCTACTAAATCGAGTAACGTTTCTATGGAAGCGACAGGATTTTCTTTTGGGATACAAATATCTCCTTTCCGAAGTTCTATTCCATCTTTACTGCATCACTCGTTCCCTCACATTGACGAATTAACACAGAAATTGCACCGATATGAAATACTATGTGATCTATGACATCTCCTTCTAAATCGAGTAACGTTTCTCTGGAAGCGACAGAATTTACATTTGGGATACGAGTATCTCCTTTGCGATGTACTATTCCTTCTTTACTACATCCCTCGCTCCCTCACACTGACGTATTAACACAGAAATTGTGTCGCTATGAAATACTATCAGTTCTATGACTTCACCTTGTAATTCGAGTAACGTTTCTATGAAAACGACAGGATTTTCTTTCGGGATACGAGTATCCAGTTTCCGATGCACCATTCCTATCTTACTGCATCCCTCTCCCCTCACATTGACGTATTAACACAGAAATTGCGTCGCTATGAATTACTATGGGTTCTATGACTTCTCCTTCTATAACGAGTAACGTGTCTATGGAAACGACCGGATTTTCTTTTGGGATACGAGTATTCCCTTTCCGATGCATTATTCCTTCTTTTCTGCATCCCTCACTCCCTCACATTGACGAATTGACACAATTATTGCGTGGCTATGAAATACTATGTGTTCTATGACTTCTCCTTCTAAATCGAGTAACGTTTCTATGGAAGAGAAAGGATTTTCTTTTCTGATACGAGTATTTCCTTTTCGATGCACTAATCCTTCTTCACTGCATCTCTCGCTCCCTCACACTGACGAATTAACAAAGAAATTGCGGTGCTATGAAATACTATGGATTCTATGACATCTTCCAACTCGAGTAACATTCCAATGGAAACGAGTGGATTTTCTTTTGGGATACGACTATCTCCTTGACGATGCACTATTCCTTCTTTACTGCATCCCTCGCTCCCTCCTATTGACGAATTGACACAGAAATTGATCGCTAAGAAATACTATGGGTTCTATGACTTCTCCTTCTAAATCGAGTAACGTTTCTATGGAAACGACAGGATTTTCTTTTGGGATACGAATATCTCCTTGCCGATGCACTATTCCTTCTTAACTGCATCCCTCGCTGTCTCTCACTGACGAATCAACACAAAAATTGCGTCGCTATGAAATACAATGGGCTCTGTGGCTTCTCCTTCGAAATCGAGTATCGTTTCTATGCAAGCGAGAGGATTTTCATTTGGGATACGAATATCTCATTTCCGATGCACCATTCCTTCTTTACAGCTTCACTCGCTCCCACACAATGACGAATTAACACAGAAATTGCGTCGCTATGAAGTACTATGGGTTCAATGACTTCTCCATCCAAATCGAGTAACGTATCAATGGAAAGGGCAGGATTTTCTTTTGGGATACGAGTCCCCCCTTTGCGGTGCACTATTCCTTGTTTACTGCATCCCTCGCTCCCTCACATTAACAAATTATCACAGAAATTGCATCGTTATGATATATTATAGGTTCTATGACTTCTCCATTTATATCGAGTAACGTTTCTATGGTACGGACAGGATTATCTTTTGGGATACGAGTATCTCCTTTCCGATGCACTATTCCTGCTTTACTACATTCCTCGCTCCCTCGCATTGACGAATTAACACAGAAATTGCGTCGCTATGAAATACAATGTATTCTATGACTTCTCCCTCTAAGTGGAGTAACATTTCCATGGAAACGACAGGATTTTCTTTTGGGATACGAGTATCTCCTTCCGGATGCATTATTCCTTCTTTACTGCATCCCTCGCTCCCTCACATTGACATTTTAACACAGAAATTGATCGCTATGAAATACTTTGGGTTCTATGACTCCTCCTTCTAAATCGAGTAACGTTTCTATGGAAACGAAAGGATTTTTTTTTTTTGGGATATGACTATCTCCTTTCCGATGCACTATTCCTTCTTTACTGCATCCCTCGCTCTCTCACATTGACGAATTAACACAGAAATTACGTTGCTATATAATACTATGGGTTCTAGGACTTCTCTTTCTAAATCAATTAACGTTTTCATGGAAACGATAGGATTTTATTTTGGGATGCGAGTATCTTCTTTCCGATGCACTATACCTTCTTTACTGCTTACTTCTCTCCCACACATTGACGAATTAACACAGATAATATGGCGCTATGAAATACTATGGGTTCTATGACTACTCCTTCTAAATCAAATAAAGTTTCTATGGAAACGACATGATTTTCTTTTGGGAAACGAGTATCTTCTTTCTGATGCACTATTCCTTCTTTACTGCATACCTCGCTCCCTCACATTGACGAATTAACACATATATTCCGTCGCTATGAAATACAATGGGTTCTATGACATCTCCTTCTAAATCGAGAAACGCTTCTATGGAATCGACAGGATTTTCTTTTGAGATACGACTATCCCCTCTCAGGTGCACTATTCCTTCTTTACTGCATCCCTCGCTCCCTCAGAAAGACGAATAAACACAGAAATTGCTTAGCTATGAAAAACTATGTGTCTGTGACTTCTCCCTCTAAATCGAGTAACGTTTCTATGAAAACGACAGGATTCTCTTTTGGGATACGAGTATCTCCTTTCCGATGCACTATTCCTGCTTTACTGCATACCTCGCTCCCTCGCATTGACGAATTAACACACAAATTGCGTCGCTATGAAATGCTATGTGTTCTATGACTTCTCCGTCTAAAACGAGTAACGTTTCTATGGAAACGACAGGATTTTCTTTTGGGATACGAGTATCTCCTTTCCGATGCACAATTCCTTCCTTACTGCATCCCTAGCTCCCTCGAATTGACGAATTAACACAGAAATTGCGTCGCTATGAAATCCAATGGGTTCTATGACTTCACCTTCTAACTCCAGTTACGTTTCTATGGAAACGACAGGATTTTCATTTGGGATACGAGTATCTCCTTTCCGATGCACCATTCCTTCTTTACAGCATCCCTCGCTCAATGACATTGACGAATGAACACAGAAATTGCGTCGCTATGAAATACTTTGAGTTCTATGACTTCTCCTTCTAAATCGAGTAACGTTCCTATTGTAACGACAGGATTTCCTTTTGGAATACGACTATCTCCTTTCCGATCCATTATTCCCCCTTTACTGCATCCCTCGCACCCTCACATTGACGAATTAACACAGAAATAGCGTCGCTATGAAATACAATGTGTTCTATGACTTCTCCTTCTAAATGGAGTAACATTTCTATGGAAACGACAGGATTTTCTTTTGGGATACGAGTATCTCCTTCCCGATGCAGTATTCCTTTTTTACTGCATCCCTCGTTCCCTCACGTTGACGAATTAACACAGAAATTGCGTCGCTCTGAAGTATTATGTGTTCTATGACTTCCTCTTCCAAATCGAGTAACGTTTCAATGGAAACGACAGGATTTTCTTTTGGGATTAGAGTAGCTCCTTTCCGATGCACTGCTCCTTCCTTACTGCATCCCTCGCTAACTCGCATTGACGAATTATCACAGAGATTGCATCGCTAAGAGATTCTATGGGTTCTATGACATCTCCTACTAAATCGAGTAACGTTTCTATGGAAGCGACAGGATTTTCTTTTGGGATACAAATATCTCCTTTCCGAAGTTCTATTCCATCTTTACTGCATCACTCGTTCCCTCACATTGACGAATTAACACAGAAATTGCACCGATATGAAATACTATGTGATCTATGACATCTCCTTCTAAATCGAGTAACGTTTCTCTGGAAGCGACAGAATTTACATTTGGGATACGAGTATCTCCTTTCCGATGTACTATTCCTTCTTTACTACATCCCTCGCTCCCTCACACTGACGTATTAACACAGAAATTGTGTCGCTATGAAATACTATCAGTTCTATGACTTCACCTTGTAATTCGAGTAACGTTTCTATGAAAACGACAGGATTTTCTTTCGGGATACGAGTATCCAGTTTCCGATGCACCATTCCTATCTTACTGCATCCCTCTCCCCTCACATTGACGTATTAACACAGAAATTGCGTCGCTATGAATTACTATGGGTTCTATGACTTCTCCTTCTATAACGAGTAACGTGTCTATGGAAACGACCGGATTTTCTTTTGGGATACGAGTATTCCCTTTCCGATGCATTATTCCTTCTTTTCTGCATCCCTCACTCCCTCACATTGACGAATTGACACAATTATTGCGTGGCTATGAAATACTATGTGTTCTATGACTTCTCCTTCTAAATCGAGTAACGTTTCTATGGAAGAGAAAGGATTTTCTTTTCTGATACGAGTATTTCCTTTTCGATGCACTAATCCTTCTTCACTGCATCTCTCGCTCCCTCACACTGACGAATTAACAAAGAAATTGCGGTGCTATGAAATACTATGGATTCTATGACATCTTCCAACTCGAGTAACATTCCAATGGAAACGAGTGGATTTTCTTTTGGGATACGAGTATCTCCGTTTCAATGCACTATTCCTCCTTTACTGCATCCCTCGCTCTCTCACATTGACGAATTAACACAGAAATTACGTTGCTATATAATACTATGGGTTCTAGGACTTCTCTTTCTAAATCAATTAACGTTTTCATGGAAACGATAGGATTTTATTTTGGGATGCGAGTATCTTCTTTCCGATGCACTATACCTTCTTTACTGCTTACTTCTCTCCCACACATTGACGAATTAACACAGATAATATGGCGCTATGAAATACTATGGGTTCTATGACTACTCCTTCTAAATCAAATAAAGTTTCTATGGAAACGACATGATTTTCTTTTGGGAAACGAGTATCTTCTTTCTGATGCACTATTCCTTCTTTACTGCATACCTCGCTCCCTCACATTGACGAATTAACACATATATTGCGTCGCTATGAAATACAATGGGTTCTATGACATCTCCTTCTAAATCGAGAAACGCTTCTATGGAATCGACAGGATTTTCTTTTGAGATACGACTATCCCCTCTCAGGTGCACTATTCCTTCTTTACTGCATCCCTCGCTCCCTCACAAAGACGAATAAACACAGAAATTGCTTAGCTATGAAAAACTATGTGTCTGTGACTTTTCCTTCTAAATCGAGTAACGTTTCTATGAAAACGACAGGATTCTCTTTTGGGATACGAGTATCTCCTTTCCGATGCACTATTCCTGCTTTACTGCATACCTCGCTCCCTCGCATTGACGAATTAACACACAAATTGCGTCGCTATGAAATGCTATGTGTTCTATGACTTCTCCGTCTAAAACGAGTAACGTTTCTATGGAAACGACAGGATTTTCTTTTGGGATACGAGTATCTCCTTTCCGATGCACAATTCCTTCCTTACTGCATCCCTAGCTCCCTCGAATTGACGAATTAACACAGAAATTGCGTCGCTATGAAATCCAATGGGTTCTATGACTTCACCTTCTAACTCCAGTTACGTTTCTATGGAAACGACAGGATTTTCATTTGGGATACGAGTATCTCCTTTCCGATGCACCATTCCTTCTTTACAGCATCCCTCGCTCAATGACATTGACGAATGAACACAGAAATTGCGTCGCTATGAAATACTTTGAGTTCTATGACTTCTCCTTCTAAATCGAGTAACGTTCCTATTGTAACGACAGGATTTCCTTTTGGAATACGACTATCTCCTTTCCGATCCATTATTCCCCCTTTACTGCATCCCTCGCACCCTCAAATTGACGAATTAACACAGAAATAGCGTCGCTATGAAATACAATGTGTTCTATGACTTCTCCTTCTAAATGGAGTAACATTTCTATGGAAACGACAGGATTTTCTTTTGGGATACGAGTATCTCCTTCCCGATGCAGTATTCCTTTTTTACTGCATCCCTCGCTCCCTCACGTTGACGAATTAACACAGAAATTGCGTCGCTCTGAAGTATTATGTGTTCTATGACTTCCTCTTCCAAATCGAGTAACGTTTCAATGGAAACGACAGGATTTTCTTTTGGGATTAGAGTATCTCCTTTCCCATGCAGTATTCCTTCTTTACTGCATCCTTCGCGCACTCACATTGACGAATGAACACACAAATTGCGTCGCTATGAAATACTATGAGTTCTATGACTTCCCCTTCAAAATCAAGTAACGTTTCTATGGAAACAACAGGATTTTCTTTTGGGATACGAGTATCTCCTTTCCGATGCACTATTCCTTCTTTACTACATCACTCCCTCCGTCACATTAACGAATTAATTGATATACGACTATGTCCTTTGCGATGCACTATTCCATCTTTACTGCATTCCTCGCTCTCTGACATTGACGAAATAACACAGAAATTGCGTCGATATGAAATACTATGGGTTCCAAGACTTCTTCTCCTATATCGAGTAACGTTTTTATGGAAACGAAAGGATTTTCTTTTGGGATACGAGTAACTTTTTTCCGATGCACTATACCTTCTTTACTGCCTCCCTCGCACCATCACATTGTCGAATTAACATAGAAATTGCGTCGCTATGAAATACTGTGTTTTCTATGACATCTCCTTCTGAATCGAGTTAACGTTTCTATGGGAACCAGAGGATTTTCTTTTGGGATACGACTATCTAGTATCCGAGGCAATATTCCTTCCTTGATGCATCCCTCGCTCCCTCACATTGTCGAATTAAAACAGAAATTGCGTCGCTCTGAAATACTATGGGTTCTATGACTTCTCCTTCTAAATCGAGTAACGTTTCTATGCAAACGACAGGATAATCATTTTGGATACGAGTATCTCCTTTCCGATGAACTTTTCCTTCTTTACTGCATCCCCCGCACCCTCGCATTGACGAATTAACACAGAGATTGCGTCGCTATGAGATACTAAGGGTTCTATGACTTCTCCTTCTAAATGGAGTAACGTTACTATGTAAACGACAGGATTTTCTTTGGGGATACGGATATCTTCTTTCCGATTCACTATTCCTTCATTACTGCAAACCTCGCTACCTTACACTGACGAATTAACGCCGAAATTGCGACGCTATGAAATACTATGTGTTCTATGACATCTCCTTCTTAATCGAGTAACGTTTCAATCGAAAGGACTGGAGTTTCTTTTGGGATTCATCTAACTCCTTTCCGATGCTCTATTCTTTCTTTAGTGCATCCCTCGCTCCTTCAAATAGACGGATTAACACAGAAATTGCGTCGCTATGAAATACTATGGATTCAACGACTTCTTCTTCTAATTCGAGTAACGTTTCTATGGATACGACAGTATTTTCTTTTGGTATACGAGTATCTCCTTTCCGATGCACTATTCCTTCTTTACTACATACTTCGCTCCCTCACATTGACGAATAAACACAGAAATTGCGTCGCTATGTAATACTATGTGATCTATGACTTCCCCTTCTAAATCGAGTAACGTTTCTATGGAAACGACAGGATTTTCTTTTGGGATACGAATATCACATTTCCGATGCTTATACCTTCTTTACTGCGTCCCTCGCTCCCTCACATTGACGAATTAACACAGAAATTGCGTCGCTATGAAATACAATGGGTTCTATGACTTCTCCTTCTAAATCGAGTAACGTTTCTATGGACACGACAGGATATTCTTTTGGGATACGACTAACTCCTTTCCGATGCACTATTCCTTATTTACTGCATCCCTCGCTCTGTCACATTGATGAATTAACACAGAAATCGGGTTGCCATGAAATACTATAGGTTCCATGACATCTCCTCCTAAATCGAGTAACGTTTCTATGGAAACGACAGGATTTTGTTTTGGGATTCGGGTATCTTTATTCCGATGCACCATTCCAACTTTACTGCATACCTCGCTCCCTCACATTGACGAATTAACACAGAATTCGCTTCGCTATTTAAAACTATGGGTTTTATGTCTCCTCCTGCTAAATCGACAAACGTTTCTATGGAAACTAGAGTATTTTCTTTTGGGATACGGGTACCTCCTTTCCGATGCACTATTCCTTCTTTACTGCATCCCTCGCTGCCTCACATTGTCGAATTCACACTGAAAGTGCGTCGCTATGAAATACTATGGGTTCTATGACTTCACCTTCTAAATAGAGTAACATTTATATGGGAACGACAGGATTTTCTTTTGGGATACGATTATCTCCTTTCCGATGCACTATTCCTTCTTTACTGCGTCCCTCGATCCCTCACATTTGCGAATTAACACAGAAATTGATCGCTATGATATACTATGGGTTCTATGACATCTCCTTTTAAATCGAGTAGCGTTTCTATGGAAACGACAGGATTTTCTTTTGGAATACGACTATCTCCCTTCCGATGCATTATTCCTTCTTTACGGCATCCGTCGCTCCCTCACATTGACGAATGAACACAGAAATTAGGTCACTACGAAATACTATGGGTTCTATGACTTCACCTTCTAAATCGAGGAACATATCAATGGAAACGACAGGTTTTTTCTTTTGATATTCGAGTCTCTCCTTACCGATGCTCTATTCCTTCTTATCTGCATCCCTCGCTCCCTCACATTGACGAATTAACACTGAAATTGATCGCTATTAAATAATATGCGTTCTATGTCATCTCCTTCTAAATCGAGTAACGTTTCTACGGAAAAGATAGGATTTTCTTTTGGGATACGAGTATCTCCTTTCCGATGAACTATTCCTTCTTTACTGCATCCCTCGCTCCCTCACATTGACGAATTAACACAGAAATTTCGTCGCTATGAAATACTATGGGGTCCATGACATCTCCTTCTAAATCGAGTAACGTTTCAATGGAAACGACAGGAAATTGTTTTCGGATTCGGGTATCTATATTCCGATGCACCATTCCAACTTTACTGCATCCCTCGCTCCCTCACATTGACGAATTAACACAGAAATTGGTCGCTATTAAAGTACTATGGGTTCTACATCCCTTCTTCTAAATGGAGTAACGTTTCTATGGAAACGACAGGATTTTATTTTGGGATACGAGTATTTCCTTTCCGAAGCACTATTCGCACTTTACTGCTTCCCTCGCTCCCTCACATTGACGTATTACCACAGTAATTGCGATCTATGAAATACTATGTGTTCTATGACATCTCCTTCCATCTCGAGTAACGCTCCTATGGAAACGACAGGATTTTCTTTTGGGATACGACTATCTCCTTACCGATGCACTACTCCTCCTTTACTGCATCCCTCGCTCCCTCCCATTGACGAATTAACACAGAAGTTGTTCGGTATGAAATACTATGGGTTCTATGACTTCTCCTTCTAAATCGAGTAACGTTTCTATGGAAACGACAGGATTTTCTTCTGGGAAACGAGTATTTCCTTTCCGATTCACTATTCGTTCTTTACTGCATCACTCGCTCCCTCACATTGACGAATGAACACACAAATAGCGTTTATATGAAATACTTTGGGTTCTATGACAACCCTTCCAACTCGAGTGACGTTTCTATGGAAACGACAGGATTTTCTTTTGGGATACGAGTATCTCCTTTCCGATGCTCTATTCCTTCTTTACTGCATCCCTCGCTGTCTCACCTTGACGAATCAACACAAAAATTGCGTCGCCATGGATTACAATGGTCTCTGTGACTTCTCCTTCTAAATCGAGTCATGTTTCAATGGAAACGACAGGATCTTCTTTTGGGATACGAGTATCTCATTTCCGATGCACTATTCCTTCTTTACTGCATCCCTCGCTCCCTCACACTGGCGAATTAACACAGAAATAGCGTCGCTATGATATACTATCAGTTCTATGGCATCTCCTTCTAAATCGAGTATCGTTTCTATGGAAACGACAGGATTTTCTTTTGGGATACGAGTATCTCCTTTCCGATGCACTATTCCTTCTTTACTGCATCCCTCGCTGTCTCAAACTGACGAATCAACACAAAAATTGCGTCGCTATGAAGTACAATGGGCTCTATGACTTCTCCTTCTAAATCGAGTAACGTTTCTATGGAAACGACAGGATCTTCTTTTGGGATACGAGTATCCCATTTCCGATGCACTATTCCTTCTTTACTGCATCACACACTCCCTCACATTGACGAATTGACACAGATATTGCGTCGCTATGAAATACTATGGGTTCTAGGATTTCTCCTTCTATAAAGAGTAACGTTTCTATGGAAACGTCAGGATTTTCTTTTGGGATACGAGTATCTCCTTTCCGATTCACTACTCCTTCTTTTCTGCATCCGTCGCTCCCTCAAATTGACGAATTAACACTGAATCTGATCGCTATGATATACTATTGGTTCTATGTCCACTCCTTCTAAATCGAGTATCGTTTCTATGGTAACGACAGAAGTTTCTTTTCTGATACGAGTATTTCCTTTCCGATGTACTATTCGTTCTTTACTGCATCCCTCGCTCCCTCACATTGACGAATTAACACAGAAATTGATCGCTATGAAATACTATGGTTTCTATGACTTCTCCTTTTAAATCGAGTAACATTTCTATGGAAACGAAAGGATTTTCGTTTGGGATACGAGTAGTTCCTTTCCGATGCACTATTCGTTCTTTACTGCATCCGTCGCTCCCTCACATTGACGAATGAACACAGAATTTGCGTTGCTATGAAATAGTATGGGTTTTATGGCATCTCCTTCCAGCTCGAGGAACGTTTCTATCGAAACAACAGGATTTCCTTTTGGGATGCGAGTATCTCCTTTCCGATGCACTATTCCTTGTTTACTGCATCTCTCGCTCCCTCACATTGACGAATTAACACAGAAATTGATCACTATGAAATACGATAGGTTCTATGGTTTCTCCTTCAAAATCGAGTAACGTTTCAAAGAAACGACAGGATTTTCTTTTCTGATACGAGAATCTCTTCTCCGATGCACTATTCCTTCTTCACTGCATCCCTCGCTCCCTAACATTGTCGAATTAACACAGAATTTGCGTTGCTATGAATTACTATGGGTTCCATGACATCTCCTTCCAACTCGTGTAACAATTCTATGGAAGCGACAGGATTTTCTTTTCTTATATCACTATCTCCTTACCGATGTACTACTCCTTCTTTACTGCATCCCTCGCTCCCTCCCATTGACGAATTAACACAGAAATTGACCGCTATGAAATACTATGGGTTCTACGACTTCTCCTTCTAAATCGACTATCGTTTCTATGGAAACGACTGGATTTTCTTTCGGGATACAAGTATCTCCTATCCGATGCACTATTCCTTCTTTACTGCATCCCTCGCTCCCCCACATTGACGAATTAACACTGAAATTGATCGCAATGAAATACTATTGGTTTTATGACTTGTCCTTCTAAGTCGAGTAACGTTTCTATGGAAACGAAAGGTATTTCTTTTGGGATACGGGTATTTCCTTTCCGAAGCACTATTCGTACTTTACTGCATCACTCGCTCCCTCACATTGACGAATGAACACAGAAATTGGGTTTATATGACATACTATGGGTTCTATGACAATTCCTTCCAACTCGAGTGACGTTCCTATGGAAACGACAGGATTTTTTTTTTGGGATACGAGTATCTCCTTTCCGATGCACTATTTCTTCCTCACTGCATACCTCGTTCCGTTACATTGACGAATTAACACAGAAATTACGTGGCTATGAAATACTATGGGTTCTATGACTTCACCTTCTAACAATAGTAACATTTCTATGCAATCGACAGGATTTTCTTTTGGGATACGAGTCTCTCCTTTCCGATGCTCTGTTCCTTCTAATCTGCATCCCTCGCTCCCTCAACGTGACGAATTAACACCGAAATTGATCGCTACGATATACTATGGGTTCTATGTCTTCTCCTTTTAAATCAGGTAACGTTTCTATGGAGACGACAGGATTTTCTTTTTGGGATACGAGTATTTCCTTTCCGATGCACTATTCGTTCTTTACTGCATCCCTCGCTTCCTCACATTGACGAATGAACACAGAAATTGCGTTGCTATGAAATACTATGGGTTCTATGACATCTCCTTCCAACTCGAGTAACGTTTCTATGGAAATTAGAGGATTTTCTTTTGGGATACGGGTACCTCCTTTCCGATGCACCATTCCTTCTTTACTGCTTCCCTCGCTCACTCAAGTGGACGAATTAACACTGAAATTGGTCGCTATGAAATACTATGGGTCCTACGTCCCTCCTTCTAAATGGAGTAACGTTTCTATGGAGACGACAGGATTTTATTTTGGGATACAAGTATATCCTTTCCCATGAACTATTCGCTCTTTACTGCTTCATTCGCTAACTCGCATTGACGAATTAACACAGAAATTGCTTTGCTATGAAATAGTATGGGTACTATGACATCTCCATCCAACTCGAGTAACGTTTCAATGGAAACGACATAATTTTCTTTTGGTATACGACTATTTCCTTACTGATGCACTACTAATTCTTTACTGCATCCCTCGCTCCCTCCTATTGACGAATTAACACAGAAATTGATCGCTATGATATACTATGGGTTCCATGACTTCTCCCTCTAAATAGTGTAACGTCCCTATGGAAACGACAGGATTTTTTTTTGGGATACGAGTATCTCCTTTCCGATGCACTATTCCTTCTTTACTGCATCCCTCGCTCCGTCACATTGACGATTTAACACAGAAATTGTGTCGCTATGAAATACTGTGGGTTCTATGACTTTTCCTTCTTAATAGTGTAACGTTTTTATGGAAACGACAGGATCTTCCTTTGGGATACAAGTATCTCATTTCCGATGCACTATTCCTTCTTTACTGCATCCCTCGCTGTCTCACACTGACGAATCAACACAAAAATTGCGTCGCGATGAAGTACAATGGGCTCTGTGACTTCTCCATCTAAATCGAGAAACGTTTCTATGGAAACGACAGGATCTTCTTTTGGGATACAAGTATCTCCTTTCCGATGCACTATTCCTTCTTTACTGCATCCCTCCCTCAAATTGACGATTTAACACAGATATTGCGTCGCTATGAAATACTATCAGTTCTATGGCTTCACCTTTTAAATCTAGTAACGTTTCTATGGAAACGACAGGATTTTCTTTTGGGTTACGAGTATCTCCTCTCCGATGCACTATTCCTTCCTTACTGCCTCCCTCGCTCCCTCACATTGATGATTTAACACAGATATTGCGTCGCTATGAAATACTATGTGTTTTA